>NC_049241.1:18944760-20144760 GCF_011100685.1 Canis lupus familiaris
TGTTTACCAAATTAACTTATGAATGAGGAATGTATCAGGTAGGTCCCACTTTGGTCTAGGAAGGCTTTTAGCAATGACAAGTGAGTCCGCGTCCCAGGATTCTAATGGCTTCCATAGATACAGCTGCATATTGCCATGAGGCAGGTGGTACAGTCCCAGGGGAGATGACTGCCCCTCCCTCAGCGTTCCTGTGACACGCCTGCCATGGCTGGCAGAAAGAAACATATGGAACAGTGAAAAAATGTAGCTTTAATAAATGACTTCTCTTGGAGTCATTAATAATGCAAGGAGAGGTCATGGCTATATTGGGGGTAAGGGAGCGCAGGCACAAAAGAATACCATCAGCAGGTCCGGAGGCATGCCAGAGCCAAAATAACTCTCCTGCATTCTCTGACCAGCGTGGGATTCAGCAGGGAACATAGCATCCCTTCTCTAAAGCTCACAAAGCCAGGTTTCTAGCAACATAACCTTCAGTAGTGTGGCAGGTGTCATAACATTGGTGAAATGTCCTTGGATTCTGCTGCCTAACAGCAAGTGCTGCACTGAGAAAAGTCAAGAATGAATGAATGTTTCTACTTTGACTGACCTGCTTTCCTATTTCTTCACCAAGAGCATATTGAGTGGTGTATGTCTGTTGGTTAACTTTGGGGAAAGAGTCCCTGTTCCAGTGTACTAGTCACCTGCCAAGCAGGATAATCTTTTTTTCAAATATATTTTATTATACTCATCAGTTATAAAGAATATGCTGAAACAGTGCAGAAGTCAAATAAAGTTATTGGCATCAGTGTTCAATTGTGGAGTAAAAGGATCTTGATTTGAGAGGCAGTGGGGATCAAGGAGAGCTTTTCTAACTGTTGAAGAATCTCCAGAAGTTTCTTTTAAGTCATTCATTCTCACAATATGGTCCTGGGCCAGCAGCATCACCATCATGTAGGAACTTGTTAGAAATGCAGAATCTCCAGCCATACCCCAGACCTACTGATCCAGAAGCTCTGTGAGGGGTGCCAGCCATCTGTGTTGAACAAGGCCTTAAGGTGAGTTTGGTGCTCATTAGTTTGAGTACCTCTGTTCAAAGTTAAACTAAAAATACTAGAAAAGGGAAGACTTTTAAATTACCTAAGCTCTTGGGTAGTTTTCCTTAATTCTTTTGGATGTATAGGCAGCAGGACAAACTCATATCTCAGACACTTAACATTCAGATCAAAATGTAACCATCAGTGGGTTACTACAAAATAAAAGTCATTTTATTGTGATTAAGCAGGGCTTTTTTTTTTCTTTTTTTTTTTTTTAAGATTTTATTTATTTATTCATGAGAGACACAGAAAGAGAGAGAGAGGCAGAGATACAAGCAAGGGAGAAGCAGGCTCATGTGGGGAGCCCGATGTGGGACTCGATCCTGGGACCCCGGGATCACGACCTGAGCCAAAGGCAGACGCTCAACCGCTGAGCCACCCAGGTATCCCAAGCAGGGCTTTTTTCAAGTAAGTTGTTCTGTAATATCTAGTTTACAAGTGGAAAAATGAAGGCTAGCGAAGCTTTGTTAAAGACATATGCACTTATATACCTACACATACAGGTGTATATGCGTGTGTGTATCTTCTACAAATTAACCTTCAGTTCTCTTTAACCAGTGTCCTTCTCAGAATCACCTCAGATTCCAGAAGTACCCTGCATCCTCCTAAGTTACACACCCTCCTACTCCATAAATGTTCCCTTTCCATAGTAAATGGGAAATTAAAGTCATTCCCCATAATGTGAATGATGGTACGCAGAATCCTCCTGCCAGAAGAAAATATGTTTTTAGAGAGACCCTGTTAACCAAATGAACCCTAATTTGCAGAATTCTAGGGACCTCTTTCTGATGAAGCACTAAGTGGTCATCACTTGATGAGAGCTTGGGACCTACAGACTCTGCTTCTGGAGCACTTTCACATTGCAGGACTCAGTTTCACTGTGTCTAACAAAACAGTACCACTGACCAATCTTTAATAATTACCTTAGTATACATTTTGATGTGTTATGCCAGGGGATAAATACTTTTAGAGGTCTTAATCAGTATTGCCAGATTATCCCCCAAATAAGCCTCTCTATGTAATGCCCACCAGCAAATAAGTGTCTGGTTTACCTCATCGCCCATTCCCATACTCACTGGGCATTAAAGATACTCTCACTTTTTTTTTAATTTAATAGAAAAAGTGGGGTGGGGGAGAGGAATGGATTCTCATTTGTAACTTGCACCAGCCTCGAAGCACAAAAGTTCCTCTCGGACACTGGCTCTCAAACTTGATCATGGATCAGCATCACCTGGAGGCATTATTGTTAAAGCACTGAGTCTTGTGCCCCACTCCCAGTTTAGATGCTGCTGGTCTGGGGATCACTCCTTGGGAAACACCGCTTTAAGAGATAGGTGATTACATATGGATGGATGAATGGATGGACAGACAGATGGACAAAAGGACAGGAGGGTGGGAAGGAAGGCGGGCTTTAGGGTATACGCTTCTTTGGTTTTACCAATGCCAGATTATCTCTCAGCATCAAGGTAGATGATGCTGCTTCACATCCCTGGCAGTACTTGGTATCGTCTGGTTCCTTACTTCTTATGATGCTGTGAATACGGAGAGGGATCTCACTATGCTTTACTCTTGATTATTAACAAAATAGTGTTTTATTCTTGGTGTGTATATTGACTGTATTTGAGCTGTGCGTATGTGTGTGTGTATGCACGTAGGCGCAGTATCTGTTCAGGTGTCTGCCCCAATTCTCTTTTGGATTTTTCATCTTTTTCCTTTGATTTGTAGAATTTTTAAGAGCAGAGTCTGGATGCCAGTCCTTTGTCAGGTATGACTTGCAGACCTTGTCTCCCGGTTTGTGACTTGTCTCTGCTCTCTCTTTATGATGTTTTCCAGTGAACCAAATCCCTTCATTGAACACGGTCAAATATATCAGTCTCTTCTTATGGTTTGTGCTTTTACTGTCTGTAAGGAAATACATTTTATACTTTGAAGCTATAAAACTGCTATCCTGTGTTTTCTTCCAAAAGCTTTCTATCACGTTTGCCTTTCACAGACAGGTGTAAGGCTGGAGTCGACTTCATTTTCGTAGGCTGGATCTCCTAGTACCACTAGGAGAAAAAACCCATCTCTTCCCCCATCAAAGGACAGTGCCTGTGTGTTTAGGGCTGTTTCTGGCCTTTCTGTTCCGGTCCATCGAGAGTCTCACTGCACCAGCTTCACACTACGAGGATCTGATTTATTGTGCTTTAGTTCTGTAGTAACTCTTGTCCCCGAGAGAACAGGCCCTTCTCTGTTGCTACCTTCTTCTGCTCTTCTCGGCATTCTTTCTGTCCACGGACATGTGATGTTCAGCTTGTCAAAGTGACATATTGGTAGTGCTCTTTTCTCAAATTGGGGGATGGGCTTACAAATATTCAGTGTAGCATTCCTTATAATTAGGTGTATCTTACAAAACTTGTAATGTATTCGTATTTAATAAAATAAGAATAGTAAGAAGAGCCCCAAGAAGAAATATTGTCTGTTATAAAAAGCCTCGGTCTCCCCCAAATTCTGAAGGAAAGTAAATCAGAAACAGTAATGATGGGGAGGAAGGGGTTGGCTTGCTAATCAAGATCTTAAAAAAGTATTGAAATACTGCTTTATTTTTTCCTTAGCATTAAAGCATTCTTCATCTGCTGCAAAAAGAATTCTCTCAAACTCTACCATTTGTTGTAACAGAAGACAGCTGTACGACTACACTTAGAACTTGTATCTTTACAAACACATTTCTTAAGAGTTGGCATGTTTGCATGTTTCTATATAAAGAAGTCTTAAGCAAAAATGCCCTTTTTTGTGAACAAACAATGCATAAACCATATAATGCAGACAAACACTATTCACAGCATTAAGGCAATGAAAACAGAGTTAATTTGTCAGACATCTGGGAAAATAAGTTTCATCCCAGTGTGTTAAGCAGTGTCCCCACAGCCCAGACACATTCCTGTTTTGCCATACGTGACAACTAATTATTCCCCTCCCCTGCCCAAAAGTGTCAGTGGTGTGGCACATAACATTAGAAATGACATGCATTTTAATAAAAGAAAATTCTAAATAATATGAACCAATTTTCCTTAATCAAACACCTGTTTACTATTTGGGGAATCTGGAAAACCTAGAGAGAAATTACTATCCTTCATAACAATATTTCAGTTGGCATCAGGAGATGAAGAGCAGTGGCCCTTCCCCCCACCCCCCAGAATCACAATAGTATTTTACATCAGGGATTCTGTTCCTTTTTATCTAATTATGAAATGCCTGGCATGAATAGCTTGTATTTCCTATACTCTCCCTGTTAGATACCAGATACCATATGCTGCACTTACCTGCATGTATCAGTGTGTTTGCACACGTTATAGTTCCGTAACCAGAGGTGCCTGTTTCCCTGGGTCCAGTGTTTTCTCCTTTTCTGTTTTCTCTCTAGCAACTTTCTAAGCCTAAAATGTGTAGTATAGGCCTAGGTATCTAGGAATTTTCCAGGAGTTGAAGTTTGAGTTGTCTGGCCTGTCTAGCCTCTCCCTCCACCAATAGAAGTTTCTGTTCAGGTTCCTCCATGAAGTGGAACGTGAGAACAAGTATCTGTTCCCCTTACAGTGAAGGGAGGGGCAAACCTCCAGGAGAAGTCAAGGTGAAGAGCTAGCACATTCTTTTTCTCAATGGGCCATCAAGTTTTAGAACGATCCCTATTCCACATTCAGCCACAGTTAAGAAACGTCCAGAGAAAGGAAGAAGCAATTCTAGCTCTGTATTCTTTGTCCTTGAATTAACAGTGAAGGCTGAAGACTAATACATTCCAATGATTTGGATTTTTATGCTAATAGCAATGATAAATGACTGCTGTCTGCCATGCATGTGGTCTGTATACATGTATTAGTTTCAGAATCTCATGTAATTCTAACACAACTCCTTAAAGCACAGCTCCTGTTGTGTCCATTATACAGATGAGACAACTGAGTGTTAGTCGAAGAAGCAGATTAATGTGCCTGAGATCACGCAGCTCCTACAGGGCAGAGCCAGGATCCTAACACAGAACCACCCGCCTCCGGCGCACTGTCTGAACTATGTCCTCAGCATTGTACTAAATATCTGGCAGTGCGATAGACAGAGAAGTCGCTGTCCTAGGGGGCTTATATTCTGGAAGGGCGGGAGGTCAGAAATTCAATTTTACACTAATAAGCATATAATTACGTTATAAGGAAAACTTGAAGGAATATGGATCTGCAATGGAAGTATCGTCAAAAGACTGGACCAGGAAACTGTGCTCAGTTTGATCCTTTATTAAAGGGAGGTTGGTTTTGTTTTTTTACAAAAAAAAAAAAAAAAAAAAAAGGCAATTCCATAGCTCTGGGGGTTACATGATGTACTGATGTGATACTTCCTTCAAGGAAAGTTCATCTTGCTGTCTAATGAAAGCAGGAGACGAGTTCCATTTGTGAGTTACCCCAGTTGAGAGTCACCCTCTAGTTGTCCTAAAGCCAGCATTTATTGAGTGCCTACTTTGTTCTCTGGGCCATGCTGAGGAAAAGATGGAAAGCAGCCCTGGGCTCACAGCACTCATGCCCTCGCCCCGGTACGGCATGGTGCTAACTATTATATGTTGTCAAACAAGCCAGTTGAGGCTATGGGGACGAAGAGAGAAAGCCAGCATTCTTAGAGGATGTGATGGCAGCAAGGCCTCCAAGATTGGGTCTAAAAGGATCATCATTGTGGGTAGAAGGTCTCCGGGAGACAGAGAAAGTCACGGCAGTGGACCCACAAGGGCAATTTACGTGGACATCATTGGCCACCACTGTTGCTAAGTCCTTTCTTAGAATAGAGCAGTGGCACACAGGGCTTTTAAAAGAAATTATTCCCAAGAAGAGTAATGAAAAGGTGGAAATACACAGTACATTTGGAGGAAATGCTCAGATTCTGTCCTTTGCTCCATATGCTATTTCTTAAACACCTCTAGTGTGCCAAGTAGGGACGGCCACTGGTGATGATGCAGGAGTTGCAAAACCAACAAAGTCGTGATCCTCCCAGTTCTTACCACCTAGAGGTGGAGGGCGACATTGCCAAGTTATCACACAGATGAAAACACACCAGTAACATGGTCTGTGGATGGCCGTTGGCAAGCACGAGGAGCCACCTGTTTCGGGGTTAAGATCCAATCCTGGTGGCCAGGCTGGCTTCCTAGCTGTCTGAACACCAAGCAGGCAGCATTAGCCAGGCAGGAGCTCCAGGGCAGAAAGAGTCCTGTCTTTTAGGAAAAGCATTTCATTCATGATACTTCCCTGTGGATATGTCTCATTGGCCCCTGAGTATCCCAAGAGGGCTCTGCTTCCAGGGTGCCATCCCAAGTTTGACACTTACATGCTGAGCTAAAGCAGATGAAAACACTTTGAAAGTATGAAAATGCTGTGTAGATGGTGGTATGACTACACCAAATATTTAAATAAAGAAGTGCTTTGAAAAGGCATTACAAATGTTAGCCATACCCTCTCCAAACTAAACAAATGAGGGGGACAAGGAAGATACAGTGTTCAATAATAAAAATTTAAAATGTCTAGGGTTAGACATTGGTAAAAATAAAGAAAATGAAGCCTGAGTTACCTAGACAGAGTGTGTACACAAAGCCTAGGACAGCAGCTAGAAAAGTAGAACAGCTGGAAATTTCCTTTGGACACACACAGTGGATGTTGCCACTGGGAAACATGTTTTTCTATGAGCTCATCCATGAGGCAAGAAAAAATGAGGTCAAAAAGAAGCTTCCAGAGTTCCAGGCTTTTGGTTTCCAGCTCAAGTAAGAAAAAGTTTAAAGGAAAAATTTCCTGACCCAAACCAAAGTAGGAGGGAGAAATCTTACTGTTGCCTACAGCAGCTAAAGAAAAACACGGTGTCTCATCACTGCGCTTTGCCATTCTGTGATGGGCGGGTCTCCTATTTTGCTGCCAGTGGTCTTAATTCTTTTTCTCAGACCCGCACACCACTTTGATGAAACATAGCTGCAAGTGCATTTCCACTCAGCTGGGACACTTGCTAACCATAGCAAAGCATCAGAGCTAGAAAGAGCACCCTAGTCCTCTCCTTCTGCCCCTGACAACTTTACTCTTTCGGAAAGTTGTTAGATTCTTTTTTGGCTTTGAGTTTGACATAATCAAAATCATGTACACGTACGTTACTCTCTTTCTCTCTCCCTCTCTCTCACTGCTCCCCTCCCTGTCTCTCTCTGCCCCCCTCCCTCCCTACTTTTCTAAATCTGTCTCTCTCTCTCTCTCTCTCTGGAAAATTCCTACATTTCCTCATATTCTAATTGCATTATCAAGTGTTGTGTTTGGATCATTAATTCCTTCCCAGATGATTTGCTCCTGGTAGGTTTCTAGCAAATTCTACCCATGTCTAATAAATCATCTTAGAAAATGCTGCAGGTTCTTCTCTGTCATAGGGATGAGAGTCCACATGCTAATTCCTGTGCCCTGAAAACAGTTTTATCCTCCTTCCTCTCGCCAAAACAACCCTGTTAGCTTCTTCCTTAAAACTCACTGACAATTTGACAGCAGAGGAAAGATTTCACAGTTGTGCTTTGGCCAACCTCTCATTGGAGGATTCTATGGCTCACCTCACTGAAGTACACTCAAGGTTATTTTGTCATCTAAACAAAGTTCCTCCGTGTCCCGTGCAGGAGCCGAGAATCAGGAGGATGTCTAAAGGACCCGCCACCCTGATGGGATGCTTCCATGTAACCAAAACTGAGAGGAGAAAGTGGACTCAAGAAGTTCTAACAGTTGAGGCTGTCCTTACGAGCTGAAAGGAAGTGAGGTCATAGTTCTTGCTCCCATCATGTGGTAGAGTAGTTGAAGCAGGGGATTGTGGAATCCATTGTGTCTAGAAAGGCTATTAAATATTAAAGTTCATACTTTCCATAAACATCTTTTATTTTTTATTTCCATTAAGATCAACAGATGTATCATGGACCTTCTCCATCCTGGGAGTTTTATGCAGCTCAAACTTGTAATTACTCTGCTATTCTCATTGCCTAGGATTTAATCACCAAAAAAGCAAAGATCAATTATTATAATGAGGTCATATTTTAAAGCCCTCCGTGTCTGTGAAGTTGAGAGGGAGAGTCATTTTATTCCCTATTTTAGAGGTGATAAATATCCTAGGATGTCATCATTATTCTTTTGGTGCCATTTATAAATCACGTTTATAAATCTTGGGAGAAAGAAGTACCACCTTAAGTTTATTTTTGATTCATAAAGGCTCATTCCTTCCATTCCTCCAGAGTCCCTCATTCCTATTCACTTTCAGTGGTTCTGCTTTCAAAGCCAGGATTTCCAGAATTCCGCATTAATTTCTCACAGTGATCATTAGGTAGCTCTGTCTTCCAGTGGAGATAACTTCAAGAGAATTTATATAGCCTCTTGATATAAAGTTGTCTCTGGTTGCGAGGGAAGGTATCTGCAAACTGTGAATCTTTTGACAATTCACTAAAGATATATCTGGATTTGTGACTGCATTTAAGCACTCCTAAATGGACTATTCTTACACATAGGACAGATGAAGTATGAGCTGGTAGGATGAAGTCTTTTGTCTTTTAGAAATTTTATTCAAATTTAGAAATAATATCTCCACCTAGCAGGAGAGAGACACGTATTTTCTCCTCTAACCAAAATTTTTCTCAACAAATTGAGCACCAGTTTGCAGTTAAAAATAGAGAATTTTGTACAATTCAGGACAAACAAGAGGTTAGTTTTTGTGCTTTAATCATATTAACTAGATAAGCAATGAATTGTGTTGTCTTATTTGTTCTGTTGCAGTGAATTTATGTCACTCACATATACACCTCCTTCTCCAGAATGAGTCCACTGCCATAAGTTAGGAAAATAAAATATAGAGCCCGTCCACTGACTCTAAGGACACTTGGCATAGCAAAGGCCATCCTGCTAACTGCAGACTTCAATTCTACAATTTTCCTCCTGGGGATAATTAAAAGGGAAAAGAAGTTCAGGAAAAAATTTCATAATAAAAATGCTGAAAATTACCCATCATAATACCATTTTAGAATGTTGATGTCCAATAAAGATTAAAACTAAAAATCTGGGGGGTGCCTGCCTGGCTTAGTCGGTTAAGCATCTGCCTTCGGCCCAGGTCATGATCCTGAGGTCTTGAGATTGAGCCCCACATTGGGCTCCTTGCTCAGTGGGAAACATGTTTCTCCCTCTCCCTCTGCCTGCCGCTCTGCCTATGCATACTTTCTCTTTCTCTGTCAAATAAAATCTTAAAAAAAAAAAAAAACTAAAAATCTGGGAATTGTATAATTAGATATGGTTTACATTTTTTAAAATATAGTTCTAAAACAGCCATGTAGGAAAGCTCATGTGAAGAACAAAGCTTCCCCTTTTGAGGCTGAGGACTGTGTGTCCCATTTTGCAGAGAGAGTTGTTGAACTAGAAGATGGAGTGGCTTTTTTAACCAGTTGGCACAATAAACCGTTCTTCCCCTATATTCTTAGCCTCATTACAGTTTTCCAGCAAAAGAATGGACATGTAGGATTCCAGAGTCCTAAGAAACAGAGGGTCCAACAAAATGGTAGCTGGCATTGGACAGGAAGAGCAGATGGTGACGTGATGCTCTCGCTGTGCACTTTCGAGGGAGCCCCACAAAGGAGCTGTGATTTAGGATTCAGAACATTACAGGGAGCCTGTACTCAAGGGGGAATCCAGTATCAGGACAACAAAAATTCTTGAGAAGCCTAGCATTTGCCTAGATATGCACACCTCTAGTAATTTATCTTGGAGTTAAACCAAGTTCAGGCTCCCCTAACTACCATTTAATAATTCTGTGACCCTTAGGCAAGTCACTTACTCTCTTGAGTCTCAACTTCTGTGAAAATGGAAATAACTCAGAGGGTGGCTGAAGGGGCCCCACTTCCTAAATCTCTCTTTGTTCTGCTTGGGCCACCTCAGACACGTCTTTCCTGGTCTCTCCCATTGCAGCCTTCACACAACAGCCAGGTGCCTCGGTCATGTTTCTAAGAGGCAAACCTGAACATGTATCTTCTTTGTTCTCCACCCACCCCTTTTTAGCTGTCACAGAGTCAGGGTCCATTCTGTGGCCTCCCATGGTCAGTGTGGTCTGCATCTGCCCACCTTTCCAGTCCTGCGATAGTCTCTTTTCTACCTGTTCTGACCCTCAGTTGTGCCAGGTTTCTTCCAGCTGCAGGACCTTTGCACATGCTGCTCCTTCTGTCTGGAATATCCTCTCCTCTTTCTCCCCATGTAAATCCTGTCTATTCTGCCGATTTGTGCTCAACATCTCTTCCTCAGAGGATCGCCCTCATCCTGATACCGGCCCACTCCCCAGCCCCAGCCAGGTTCTCTCTTTCCCTGAAAGAGGGATCATTATAGGATCATTAGCATCTGTCTCCTTTACCAGACTATGAACTTACTGTGGCAGCTCCCATTTCTGGTTTTTGCTCACCAGTGCACTGGCAACTCCAGGCAGGGTACTGGGTACACGGTCATCCCTAATACTTTTTAGATCAATAAGCATATGAATGAGTGATTGAAAGTGATTGAATATAAAATGCCTAAGCACAGTGCACGGTACACAGAAAATACTCTGAATGAATAATGATGTCTGACATTTCTTGAAGTAAAAGACAGGATCCCTACCATCAAGGTGCTTTTTAGCTTTGGAGTTATATTTCAAATCCCAGCCATACTTTCTAGGTTTTCCCTGGTGGGGATCTTTTAAAAATGCTAGTTAGGAAATTAGAAGTGTTTGAGATGATATATCATAATTTATTGAGATAGATAATTATGGACCCGCCGACTAATTATTCTGTGAAAACAAAAGAAAAACTAGTCAATTCTCTCAACATTCAGTGTCAGTTTTGTGTTCATGCTGGTACTATGCCATTCTCAATGGACTTTTCTTCTGAACTGCTAAGACTACAATACAGTAATCACTTACAACATTTCCTTTAAGGATTCTATCTCAGTCATTTTCATGGAAATTTTACTACTAGTTTGCGACATAGGAGCAAAAATTAGTTTTTATCTAAGTTATGTAAGTCTTAATTTTGTTTCTTGGAAGAAAACAGAAAACAAAAAAAAGATTCCAAACCACTGTTAAAGTTACACTAAATATTTAAGATACAAATCCACAAGAGCCAGGAAATTCTATGTAAAGTGCATCAGCTTTAGTTTTTCATTTGTCCTGGCATTCGTTGGTTTGTTTCCTGACGCTGGTGTTGTATAAAGACAGCTAGGCAATTTCATTGTCTTATCAAGAGGAATAAATAAGATATAGGTCATTAAGGCCCGTGTGTATGACCTTCTTTCAAAATTTGCTTTCTTGACCTGCCTCCTGTAAGATTCAAGGGCTTCAAAATGTCTGATGCTACTGGTTTTCTTAAGGCTCAAGAGTTTTCCATTTTAACAAGACTAACATTATTTTCCTCCTAGTTGGACTATTTTCAGTGGTGTCCCATTTCTGGGGCTTCACAAAATGCCTCGGGACATTTGTAGGACAAACACGTTAAAATTTGAAGGAACAACTTTCTAAGAAAAGAAATGAGAAAATAGATTCCTCTGCCTTCAGCTTCTCTGCAGCTAAGTAGGAAAGGGTGGGTGAGTGAAAACTCACGTTTCCTCACTCCACTCCTGAAACACGTCCCATTACCGAGGGGAGTTTCTGGGAAAGGTCAGCTGGCTTAGCCACGTTGGGTCAGCCTGGCCCCACTTACCCCTTCGCACCGAGGAGCCAACAGTGACTGTCTTTCTTGGCCAAGAAACTTTGTTCTTCTCAGAGCTTTGATTTTTTTCCTCTGAGGTTTACCTGCCACTTCCCCCCCTTGTGATGATGACTCTTTTTCACTCCACCCTCCCATCTTGTTTACACCTAATCTTACCTTTGGCCCGAGGTCAGATAACAGTGCTCCAGCTACACAGCTCAATGGTAAACAGATTATAGCATATGCTTGAACTTGGGAAGACATGGTTCAAATCCCATCTCTACTGCTTATGAGCTGCACTCTTCTTAAGATGCTGCTTTTAGCAACGTTGGGCTTTTATTTTCTCATCTATAAAGACAGATGATACCTCTGACTACACCAGTGACCTGATTGAGAAGATGTGATAGGATCATGCACAGAAAGTGTTTAGCACAGTGCTAGGATCCCTCTACGGATCCATCTGTGTCTTTCCCATAGACATGAGCGTAACATAAAATCTTTTTTATTGATGTTCTTACACTATTTATTTGCAGTAAAGTTTTTACTGAAATTTGGTGGCTGGCGTGTTTAGGAACCACGTGGGGGCTAGTATTTCCTGTGAAAGTGCTGACTGTGAGCCAGACTCCCTCTACAGTGAATCTTCACAGCTCTATTTACAGATGAGGCACATGGAGAAGTCAACTAACTTGTCCAAGTCTGCAGCGTTATGACAATGGCCGACATTCAGCACTGTGCTAAGAACTTTACTTTATACTGTGTAGTGGTTACCAAAACCCTAGGAGGTAAATGCTTTAATATCCTCCAGATTCACTGGGGGACACTGAGGCACACAGAAGTAGAGTAATTTACCCAGTGTCACACCTGGTAAATGGTAGAGACTCAGACCCATGTGTGTCTCACTCCACAGCCCAGACAGTGGTCACTCTCATCCACTGTTACTGAGCTTTGGTTACCACGTTATCAGTGGGACATAGTGCCTGGCACATAGTAGGTTCCCCAATAAATCTTCAAATGAATGAGGGTAATAGATGCCTGATAGTTTTTGAGTACTCGCTCTGCTGGGGCATGAAGCCTAATTACTTTCTGTGTATGACCTAATGAATTCAAACAACCAACCAGTGAGTTAAGTCCTCCTGTTGACCCATTTTACAAATAAGAACACTGAGTAGCCAGGAGCTTGATTTGCTCAAGATAGAACACATAATTGACACATCCTATATTTAAACTGAGCAGTGAGACCCTAGAACTGAAGGGTCTTATCCTTCCTGTTCTTATGCACTTCCATGCAGTCTCCATTAGGATACTGTTTGAAACTTAAATAACCATGGTCACATAAAACATCATTAAACACTTTTTAAAAAATATTCTCTTAATTTTGGCATAACAACAATTGTTTTGAGGGAGGAATCTTCCTACCTGGCCTTGGCTTGAGGGTAGAATTTTATCCTAAGCACTCCCCTAGTCTTTGAGGAAAACAGATAGCAACTTTAAGTTTATAAGATACATTTATGAGACCAATATAAAGTTTACACCAGGGAAATGGAAATGACATAATAAAATGGTTTTCATAAGGTCTTCAGTATGATGCTTGCAAAAATGTAACCACGCCTTTTTCCTTTGATTGGTGGCTATATTGCTTTTATAGTAGGAGATAATGCCAATACGAATCATTAAATGCAATACAATTGACATTTAAAAAAAAGAAGAAGAAGAAGAAGCATGGCTACCTCTGAACTAAGCGTGCATCTCCTGATTCAAGGGAGAAGCCACTGTCAAAGGTCTGCAGATACACAAATGCTCGCTGGCCTCCTGATTTCATCTGTAAAATGTAGATAATTTTACATTATCTCCCTCTCGTGAAGATCACCTAAGTAAATGTATGCAGAGTGCTTAGAATAGGGGCTGGCACAGCAGGAGCGCTGTACCGCTCTTGACTTTATTATGGTTGAAGTGTCCAAAGCACCTCTGCATTTTACTTCATCTATTCTGGCCTCTCATTAGATACCAAGGTGAACAATGGAGCACAGAAAGATAGTGCTGCTCTCCCAGAGTCTGCAACACAGTAGTCCTGGGTAAAGATACCTTGTTTAAACCTTTTTTGGGGTAGGGATGAGGTAGCTGAGCCACCAAGCAGTCCCCTCTGTGTGTCCAGAGACTAGGTCATCATGTGTGCTTCCACTACCCCTGCTCCTGCCCTGATGACAGCCCAGAGTGGGACCACTGCCAGCCTCTCCAGCACTTCAGTGGAAATTAGAAAAGGGCTCCCTCTTCATCTGAGCCCACCCACCCTACTCACCTCCTTGTCTGGACACCTTGCTCACAGCTCAGTCTGCACAACCATAAGCAGTGATCCTGGAGAGAGGGGAGCTGTGGGGGAATGGGGCAGGGGGACAGAGAGGGGAAAGGGAGGCAGAGAGAGAGAGAGAGAGAGAGAGAAGAGAGTGGTTCAGAAAAAGAAACCATTTTTTGCATTCTCTGATTTTCTGTGAGGTCTGTAACTTCAGTCTTTCTTGTCTCCTTCCCTCCTTCTATATGGGAGGTTTTCTGTTTTCACTTGAAGTGGCCCCACCTTGTCTCCTACAATACAGAACCCACAGAGGACAGGAAAGCTTGGGTAGAGCCATTTTGGTCTTTTACAGACATGCCATGACTTTTCTGGGTCTCATGTTTTACGTTCTCCAAAAAGGACACTTCTCCTTGATGCCATGCTGATCATATTGAAAACGGTGCTGTATATATTTAATATTGAAAATGCTTTTCACTAAATATGTATGGATGTAAAAAATACAAAACATTTTACTCTCGTTTGAAGTTTGGAAATGATATAGTAGGCTCAGCCAGATTTGTTATTCAACTTAGCTAAGCATATAAGATCACAGAGCAGAGAATGTTGAATTTTTGTTGGAGTAGAGAAAGGACCATGAAATGGCAGCAGATGTGCACAGTGGGGGAATGCGACTGTCTACAAATCAGTGAATAGGTCACCTGAGTGACCTGCTGGCAAGCCTGCTACATTCCAGCTGCTATCCTAAGGTCTGGGTGTGTGCTACAGGGAACAAAAGGCACGGTTCATGCCCTCATGGAGTTTAGGGCCTGGTGAGAAAATACAGGCAATCAGTAGAAAAAAAAAAAAAAAAAAGCTATGTGATTACAAATCAAGAAAATACTGTGAATTCTACTTAGTGACACCTCACTGTGTAAATGTTCTCCAGCATCACTAGACTCATGTATAGAAATGGACGACAGGCAGATGGTTTGGACCATAAGGACTGGTCGGGGTTTTTCCAGATGAGTATAAGGAATAAGAGAAGGGCAAGGATGGTTAGAAGCATTTGGAAGAGTGTCTTCCAGGAGTAAACAGTGATGGGCTGTGGAAAAAATCGACCATATTTAACTGACTTTAAACCTGAAATCAATCATTGCTACAGAGGCATTAAAGATATAAGTGGAAAACACACTCATGTTCCAAAGAACTTAGGAGTCAGAGAAAGTAGGGAGATTTAGTGATAGAAACACCTTGTTTCCAAGAACTCGACATTGGCTTTCCTGTAACAGATTGAGTCGCATCTTTAAATCATCACCTTTAAGATGATGTAAAAATGTGCATGTTAATTTTAAGGTGCAGAGTGGTTCAAATATACTGTAGTTTAATGGACATTTAGATGTCATCACTTAAAATGAGACTTTGGGTAATGACATTAAGCCTTCCAAAGGAGATAAACAAAATACTGTTGATTAAGGTAGAACTTTTTTCTTTTTTTTTTTTTACCTAAGAAGAAAGCATTTTATAATTTTAGGACAAATACTACTTTAAAAAAATTAGTGCACGTGTGGTTTTTAGCCTTTATTTCTTTAAGACACGTCCTCCATTTTATTATTCAGAGGCTGGTAGCCGGGAATATTCTCTATTTCAGAAAAAAAGTAAAGGATTTTAAAATGTGAGATACTTAAGTGATACATAAGGAAGTTTCCTCTAACAAGACAATTACCTACGCTATAAATTCAGTTGTTCAGGGCACTCTGAATGCAATAAGGTGGGGGAAACTTCTGGTTGCAGAAATACCAAACCCAGGGTAATAACATCAGGATGCATTTAGAAATTATCATGGACAAACTCTAGTGTGATCTGTGTTAGAAAACCAACGTACTCCCACAGATTTAAGTTTCTGCATCCTAGGAATTGAGATCTGTGGAAGTGTATAGTATTTTTATACATAGACATCACATAGTAAAATGAGTGCTTTCCACAGAAACACATTAATATAAACACCATTTATTTCTTCATTCAGACTCCTCTTCTTAATGGACATAATACCTATATTTTAGATAAGCTAGCCTTCCCTTTATCAAGCCCCAGAGCAGGCTATATGTTTGAAATAAATTAAGACAGAGAAGGAGTTTCATGAATGAAAAAGAAAATGTTTGCTTCAACCTGAATCAGAGCTTGAAACCTTTTATTTTCTGGCATGTAGTTTATTATTGTCTGTTGCTTCCAGTGGAATCTAAGTTTTAATTAGTTTGACAACACAGGTCTGATATTTTACAGACTGAAATCACTGCCCCTGTATTTAATTAAATGAACCCTCTAAAAGTTGTGTTTTAGCCAGCGGCATAATTGATAGGCTAGATTTAAAACTGCATTAGCGCTTTCTATGGGGGTCATTTACACCTGCAGTAGGAAGAGAGGCGATTGCAGTTCCTTGATTCTCAGAAACCAAACGTCTTCCCATAAATAGATACTTATTTTCCAATTTAGAGAGAATATGGTATG
This sequence comes from Canis lupus familiaris, assembly GCF_011100685.1. Taxonomy (NCBI): domain Eukaryota; kingdom Metazoa; phylum Chordata; class Mammalia; order Carnivora; family Canidae; genus Canis; species Canis lupus. The sequence continues at coordinate 18,961,301 of NC_049241.1, forward strand.
TCTTTTCCAAATATCATATATTAAAGTATCCTGAACTACTCACAGTTAGGTTGTAGGGCACCTTGCAAGCTTTCTGGGATTCTCTTTTGAAAGGCGACCCCCAAAGTGCATGACAGACTTTCACCAATGGCATTTTTAGGTGGACAGTGATCATCCAGCTTCTCTCTGGGTTATGGGCTCAACTTGTGTTCCAGCATTTGTAGTCTCTGGGAGCAATATGGCCATCTTAGCAGATCAGATCCTTCACTAGACATCTTGGGAAAATGCTGTCCCCAACACATTCCTTCTGGCCATTTCTTAAGTGGCTAGCACATGCTGTGTCCTCATTTGTCCACAAGAAATTCTCCCAAGTACCATCCTGTCTGCCAAGAGAGGAACAACTCTCACTAAATAACCTCGGCAAATACTTCCTCGGATTGAATGACTGCAAGATGGACAGATGGGTTGTCAATGAAGTCTGCCCCCAGGTGGAAAATCCCACCAGTTTTGCGTTAGTGCTCAGGATCATGGAAAAGACGGTCACATTTGCCACATACAAAGAGCAGCAGGCATGTTACCCCCACCTAATCGGAACCAGGACAGAATTATTCCTCGCCCACAGCATAATTGTCTTGTCTCGGGAGACCTTACACTAAAGGACCTCTTGAAGGTTCCTTAGCGTCATGTCATATTTGTGGCAGTGATGTTTGCCTTGAGACAGACTGATTGGATTTTCACCATAATTGCACCTAAGTCCCAAGGGACCAGCCAGAGCCTTAGGTGAATAACTTAAGCCTTTAATTTATAATAAAGATAAAGTTTGCAATCAGCATTTCTTGTTCCAAAACATTCCATTTACTTGGTTTTAGAGCTGCATAAACTGTTTTAAAAGCAATCTGCTCAATTGGGCGAGTTAATGATATTTAATTTGACCGGGCCAAACGTCACCGGATGAGCATTCCATCTGTAATTGCAGCCATCATCACCACCGCGCTGTGTAATGTAGATGTAATGCTAATCCCGAGAATAAAAGCTGTCGTTCTCGGGTGGATGACAGTGCACAGGAGTCATCCCCTCGCGAAGGCTCTCAGTGATGTGTTTCCAAGATGACAGTGTAATAAGTGTTATGTGCACAAGGTAATTCAAAACAAATTTGGCTGCAAAAATGGATCGTCTAAGGATAGTAAACTCCCGCCTTGTCTCATCGTCCTTTAAGAGAATGTAATGATCCCTAAAATACCCTGTCAAGAAGCTTGTGTGGCAGGGGTCAAGTCTTATAAAATTAATCTCTTACACCCCAAACCCCTGCCTGAGAATACCAACTTGAGGGCTCTAGAATATTAATGTGTATGTTGGTCCAGGAAAAGGAGATGGGCAGGGAGCCTTTCAGTACACACATGTCTCTTAAGACTACCTAATTAGGCTGCACTTTGCTTCTTTGATTTATAGATTATTTTCTGCTGGGGAAATGTGACTATTCTGGTATAGGATCCCCATTAGCACTGGTATCTTAGTAAATTTCTTATTATTTGCATGTTAGGCACTAGGAGTAGATTATCTCATTAAACTTGATAATAACCCTAAGAGGCACAACACTATAATTATATTTATTTTGCAGATGAGGTGACTGAGACTCAGAATAAATTGTTCAAAGCCCACGGGCAGGATTCCAACCCTGCCCTCGTCTCCCACCTGCAGACCTGGTGCTCTCTGTCCCTGAGCTGTAACTTAAGGAAGGAGAAGTTCACCTAGACTGTGCCCAGGCTTTCATTGAACTACATCTGATTAACATACACACGTGGCCTTGGGCTCCTGAAATTGTCCTTATGGGCAGAGATGTCAGACATGGCTCTTTGTGGAACCCAGCCGTCCGTAGTAGTGACTTCCTGGAGGGGGACAAGAGGTCATTTCGCAGGCACCCCAACATTCCAGGCCTCCCTTTGGGTTTGCCACCCTCTTTCTTCATCCTAGGCAGTAGAGATGTGAATGGATGTTGTTGAATCAACACCTTTTAATAATACCAAAAGTGGGACACATTCAGAAAAGCCTTCTTGCTTTTTGGAATTGTGTGCGTGGAGACACAGGGCAGCTGTTTGCCTCTGAGAATCCTCATAACTTAGACTGACTCAGGCGGGTCCTTTGTGTTTCTTTTTTTGAGGTACCATTTAAACATCTGCTGAGTCTTGTAGCACTGATTTATAAAATCTCCCTAAGTCATAGTTGCCATCACTTTTCTATAAAAATGAGCTGGTTAAGATACACTCCCAATTAGAAAAGCATTTTCACTAATTCTTTTATGCAGATAGAAGGATGCATCTAGGAACTAATCAGAATACATTCCTGCCTAATTTTACAATACATCTGTGTGATACACCTGTGCGAATGTTTTGGGCTATAAGATTTAAGTTAAAACAGTCGATGTAGTAAGGTATTCAGTACTGAATCTGACAAGAAATTTGGGGTTAAGAGATTCTAAGCTTGGTTAGTTCATTTGCTCAGTGACATCATCAGAGACCCCAGTTCTCCCATGTTTCTGCTCTGAATCCCTCAGTATGTTGTTAATTTGGCCTCCGAGTCAGGCTCTCAGCATGGTCCCAACGTGCTCCCATGAGTCCATGTAACACATGCAGATGATTTGCCCAGAGGCAAAAGAGGGCCATCCCTACCTGCGTCCTATTTTAAGAACAAACAAAACTTCAAAAGCTCCCTTGAAGATTCCTTATCTTATCCTATCAGCCAGAGGTATGTTGCATACCCATGCCTAAATCCATCACTAAAGGAACAAGGCCATAATAGGCCAAAGTTAATCAAACCCCCACCTCAATCTCCCCAGGAGGGAAGGCTCTCTGATCTGACGGAAAGAAAACAAAACCTATCTCTCTTCCACAGAGAGGAAAAAGGTGAGGCAAGGGAGGGATGTTTGTTGACCAGGTAGCTGAGGTTGTCTGGTGTTGTATTTGCAAGACCTAATTGTACATGTAAAAAGTAGATTCCTAGGATGGATTCTTTTTTAGACACAACTAGAAGAGTCCTGGAAGAAAACCACACGTTCGTTCCCTTTTGGCAAAAGACCTGGTATTTATGCATGACTAGAGAAAGCAGATTGGACAGATCTTGCAGGACCCATTCAAAAGTCTTCAGGTCTGAGGGCACCTGGCTGGTTCAGTCGGTTAAGTGTCTGACTTTGGCTCAGGTCATGATCTTGCAGTGTGGGGATCGAGCCCTGCCGTTGGGCTCCCTACTCAACAGGTAGTCTGCTTCTCCACCTGCCCCTCCCCTCACCCGTGCGTGGGCTCTCTCTCTCTCTCTCTCAAATAAATAAATAAAAGCTTAAAAAAAGAAAGTCTTCATGTGTGAGTTCACTGGAGGTAATACTACCTTCAGTACAAGCGATCCACAGGGGCTCCCGAGGGTAGAAGATGATCCAGGCTAGCTGGCATTGGCCACACCCACGTCTCCTACACCTGCTGTCTGTGGCATTGATTTAACCTAGGAGCAAACTATCACCCTGTAAATTCCTGTATTGTTTGACTCTTGGCGTTGAGCAGTAATGGAAAGAAAATACAGCACGCAGACTTCTGCTACAGCCTGAATTTCACAGATCTCCAAGTTGCTGTTTGACCGCCCGGCCCACCCCTCCCGACCCAAGCCCTCAGCACACGGGACTCTGAGCAAGGAGGGAGTCAAGGTGGTCAGCTGGTTTGGAAAGCTGGGAAGGATGCCTTTAGTGCCCTTTTATGCTCTTCTCAAAGGAGGAAGAGCTGAGACGGTTGGGAGGTGAGGCCCTGGTGTTCCCAGTCCTCCGGGGTAGAGGATGGAAGAGGTCAGTGCCTCAGCCGCTCACTTACTGTGCACATGAGTCGTTCCGTAGCTCAGAGTTCTTGTTCTGCCGAACTCCCTCGTGATGTGAGTAAATGACTTAAGTCGATTGAATCCAGATCATTAATAATCTCCACGGGCATGATGCACTTGGGCTTCATTACAAGGAGAGAGTCCGACATCTATTCTTCAACCCAGCAGTTGTTTACAAGATACTTGGTCCTAAGAGTTCTTGTCCCTGGAGGGCCAGAGTGAGGGCGCCCAGCAAAAATAGGAAAACAGCTGCATAATCAATACTTGTGTTGTGCTCAGACAAAGAGACACTGAAGCGCTCTCTGCCTCGGAGGATGGACCTCACTGTCAGTGTGCTTTGAAGTACAAGAGAGTGGGGGGCGGGGGCCAGGGGCAGGATGCATATGCCAGACAGGAGAAGGTTCAGTGTTCATTCTGACATGTATAAATAAATACTAAAAACACGCCTATTGAAAAAATGGACTATCAGTCTAAGAGATTTGTATTCAGGAACTCGTACGTTAAGTGACACGAATTTGTCAGTGTTGCCCTCCAGAGATTTGAAAAGCTCAGGAACTTTTGCAGAGGTATATTCTGCAGAGTATGGTTCCTGTATGATTGTTTTGTGTCTGACTTTAAAAAGCAAACCAACCACTTGGGGGATAATATTGAAATACGTCAGAGCCTGGAACCTGGCCTGCAGTGCAGACATTAGACATTACCAAACTACCAGGACATAATATCCTATTTCTTTGCAACGGGGGATGGGAGGGCGAGGTAAATTCAGTAGTTGGACAAAAAGGTTACTTGGAATGACTTCATTTTCTAGAAATAAAGGTCTGGCTTCTATTTCCTCTTGTGTAAGCTGTGCTAAAGATAGCCACATCGAGTCAGCTATGATTGGATGGTGCATCCAGAATTCTTTCCAGGGGTACAGAGTTGTAACCTACCACTGACTGGCTGTGTGATCTCATGTGGTCAATTTGAAGCTGTTAGAGAAGGGAGATGAACATAATGTTGGCTCTGCCAACTTCCCAGACTACGTTGAGGGAAGTGTTAAGTGGTAGCTTCATGTAAGTCACGCAGTAGACAGTGGACACTCGGTACGTCCAGGCATGGGGGATGCAGCAGCAGCTCAGGCCATACACAGTGGGAAACAGGACAACAGTTAAACCAGCTCTTACTTCCCAAACATCGGCCAGAATGCTAGCCATCTGCGTACTGCCTCCTTGATACCTGCCATATCCACCTATGGCCCGGATTATCATTTACTTAATAGATTTGATTGACTTAAAAAAAATACACACAAAGCAATTTATTTAAAAAGGAAACGTCCTATCACTTCCATAAAAGGAAAGCTAATGTCACCTGACATAGTACACCCCATTAAAACATAACAATGTAATTAATTTCTAGTTAGCTATTATTGCCTGATAAAGGCTCTGAGCCCCAAGGCTGCTCTTTTCTCTCACAGGCAAGTTAGCAGGTGATGAAACTGTGTTAAAGACATTCCAGCAGGAAGCCCAGACCTCCCTGCTGTGAGATTTATCATTTAATGCCAGATCTGTATCCCTCCAAATTCACTCCCATCCCAGCAGGCATTCCCTAGGAAACCCAAAACAGGTGACTGCAATTCTGCGACACCCTCCAGTTGTTCTTCCTTTTGGCTTGCTTACACAGGAGAACCATCTTTGCAGCTTCTGCTGGACTATGACCCTCTCTCACCCCAAATATTTCTCCACAGGTCAATGGTAAGGACTTATCCAGAGCGACTCATGACCAGGCTGTGGAAGCTTTCAAGACAGCCAAAGAGCCCATTGTGGTACAGGTGCTGAGGAGAACCCCTCGGACCAAAATGTTCACGCCTCCGTCAGAGTCACAGCTGGTGGACACGGGAACCCAGACCGACATCACCTTCGAGCACATCATGGCACTCACGAAGATGTCCTCCCCAACCCCACCAGTGTTGGATCCCTATCTCCTGCCCGAGGAGTAAGTCCCATGATCTTGCAGCTCAGATGTGTTACCTATGGTAAAGTCCAGTCCAGTTGGTTTCTTCCCTTCAGGGTGGTGAAAAAAATTAGTGTGTCTTACAATTTTCCTCCACGTTGCCTGTGTTTAACTTTATTGTTTATAGAGGCATTCAACTGAGTCCTCAAAACCTCGCTGACATATTAATTACTTTATTATAACCCTGGAGCGGAGTTATTCACATCATATTCTAAGAACAAAATTAGTTAACAAACGTCGTAAAAGTTATTTCAAAATAAAATTTAATCACCGCAAATGGCAATGTGAAGGCTTTGAGTTACAACTCATCTCTTAAGCAGACAACAGAGTAAGTTGGGAGTGTAAAGAGAGCCCTGAAGGTTGTGCATCCGCTTTCTCGGGTCTCGTTTCAAACCTGGATCCTTGTTAATAAGCCCACACGTGCCTCATATAAGCAGCGCATTTACCGATTAAGTAACAGCTGTGTTCCAACACCCCACATGAATTGCTTTACACATGACTCTCTTCTTACCTTACTTAGTGTCAGAGAGAGAGAGAGAGAGAGAGAGTAGCTCAGAGCCTTCAAGTCACACGAGCCGGATGCTCAAACTGATAACTAGCCGGGCAGCTGGGGTAATTTAATTTATCCCCATTTTAATATAGGAAAAATAACAAGAGCACCCAGTGTATAAGAGTGTGGGGTTAAGGGAAATAATGTATGGGAAGTTCTCGGCATGGCATATGGTAAGCCCTCAAGAGGGAGCAGCGATCATGAATTTAGTGAGTGAGATTAAATATCTAGGGAAGAAACGAAGAGTGAGAAATTTTCTAAGACCACTGTCTGAGAAGATGTGCACTTCACTGCAGCCCGGGGCACGTGGTTTTGCCCGTGTGAGGGCAGGACGCCCACCCATCCACTTCACTCTCTCCAGGTGATGTGAGAGCCCCTCCTGGCTCTTCTTGTCTTGCCCCTGGTTCAGATCACTGACTTGATGCTTTATCTCAAAGGGCATTTTACCTCTGGCAGGGCAAACCTCTGAATGCCACCTGGTGGTTTTCTCTTAGGAACTCGGTAGCTGAAGCGAGTGTGGCTCTGTCAGAGTCCAGACAGAGACTTGCCTTTAGCCCCATGGTGTTCCCTGCTAGCCGTCATGGGAACGCAGGGCCGACAGAGTAATTTCAGGTGCAGCCGACAGTGTGGAAGGGATCATCCGTCTGACATGCACGCTCTGTGCACAGCACTGTGCAAAGAAGACCGCTCCTTCCATGCAATGAGGAAGCGCAGATGCACCTGTCCTACTCAGCTTGTGGGCAGCCGGCCTGAAAGGCGGGTCTGTCTTGCCCCAGCTGCCAGCTCTCAGCCACACTACCACTCTGTTGTGTCCCAGCCGATCCTAGGAAAGAACTGCCCGGTTCACAGAGTACAATCATTCAAGCCGGTCCTTTGACTTCACAGAGCAAACCTGCCTCTCAGTATCGATGAAGCCTCTACGCCAACTCCTGCCCCTCAGAGGTTGAGCTGTCACAGTGATGGGCTTTGTGGAAGCCAAACCCGTAATTTCCTCGGAAGTCTAGTTAACATGACATGACTTACCCCCAAGGGGCAACTTGAGAAATGTCAGTAGAGTCCAGAGGTCAGCCTGCTCCAGGTTCTGGCTGCAAGGGCAGAGCAGAGCGAGAGTGCGCATTGGGATTGAGAAGCCAGTGTTAACTTGATGCTTGAAAGCCCAGGCCTTCCGGCGGCATCCTCAGCACTTAGAGCCCCTTCAGTGCTGGCAGGATATTTAATTTGTTAGGGCCAGAAAATGGAAAGCCAGCCCTTGTTTGACCATTCATGTCTGGTCCATTATTTCAAAACTGTAAGCGCCCAGGAGGGAAGACCAGAGCCCGCTGATTGCTGTGCTGACCTTTGAGAACAAGATGGTTTGAGTCCCCAGTCAGCAATCAGGCTGCAGCTTTCCATGCACATCCGGCACCTATCAGAGCTACCGACCAGGCCTGTTAGGATTCCCACTGCCTCTGCTCTTAACAGGTTCCAGAGAGGTGGTGGCTTCTATACCTGGGGTTTCAATATGTTGTCCTAGAGAGACTCAAGCTTCTATTGTCTGAGCAGTGGGTACTCAGTGCTTACATACACATGTGCTTTATATGCACATGTATGCACATATGTGTGCTTTAGGTTTTCATGGCAAACCTATTCCTTGTCATGGAACACAAAAGTTTGGGAAGAGTGTCCTAGATGCTAGCATTGTAGTTTTGGTCACAGTCCTTTGGACCAAACTCAGAGGCTAGCAAATTTCTTTGAGTGTTGCCTGAAGTCCAGCCTTTTTCTCCCCAAAGAGAAAATCTAACGGTGAAGCAATAAGTGGGAAATGGGAATATGTCTGCTACCTAGAGAAAGAGTTAGAAATGAAACTGCTAGGACATCTGAGTTAGCTCGGTGGGTTAAGCATCTGCTTGCAGCTAAGGTCATGATCCCAGGGTCCTGGGATCTAGTTCTGCATCAGACTCCCCCATTCAGTGGGGAGTCTGCTTCTCCCTCTGCTCCTCCCCACTGCTCATGCTCTGTCTCTCACTCTCTCAAATAAATTTTTTAAAAATTAAAAAAAAAAAAAGACATGAGTCCTATTGACTCACATGACTATTTGCCTAGAGGTTGGTCACTGGAAACACCAGAGATGGTCCCACTGTCACCTGCATCCTCTTCCAGGAGGACAGACTTTGGCCCAGAGGATGGCAGTGTTAAACAATGGAGGTCCTGATGCTGCTGGGAAGTACAGCCAGAGAGAAGCGAGTTAACACAGTGTCCCCCAGCCCTGAGAGCTCTGGCCACATCACAGCGGGGCCTAGCGGGGAGGTGGGAATGAAAGCAGCAACTTGCAACTGCAAACAGGCCATAAAGGTCTTTCTTCTGTTTTCAGGCACCCCTCAGCCCACGAGTACTATGACCCCAATGACTACATTGGAGGCATCCATCAGGAGATGGACAGGGAAGAGCTGGAGTTGGAGGTAAGAGCATCCTCGCCTCGATTTAGGAATCATCACTAAGTTGAACAAGTTCGCTGTAAGCGTAAACATAGTTTACAGATATTAATGAAATGGCCACTGTGAATTTTTTCTAAAAGAACCACTTTCATTATGCGATTTAAAGGCATTACTCAGCTTTTCTTCCCCACCTACTCCTTCAAAATAGAATGTAACGATCTGATCCCAAAGCAGACATTTAGGGTTTTTTTTTTTTAATTAATTAAAAAATAAGGTAATGAGTCCTATTGCGGATCTTTGAATTCATGTCATCTCCTCTCATCAGGATCTCTACAAATTCTGGTAACTATGGTGAGCTTCCCCACCTGTCTCCTCTTGAAGTCATCATCACTTTTACTCAAAGGCAAGAACAGGTGGATAAATAGACTAGGGCTGAGCCCACACCAACACAGAAGGGTTTGCCCAACATTTTGTAACATTGAGCTTGAAAAAATGAGCAAACCCATAACTCTCCTTAAGTGTTATTTCAAGCCACATATGACTCATATGATTCTAGATATTGATATATAAGGCTAATGTTGACCTCTAAGGGTTTTTAAATTTATTTTTAGTCATGTGTAACCAACATAGTGTCACGTTAGTTTCAGGTATACAATAGTGATTCACCCATCCTGTCCGTGTTCTGTGCTCATCACCCTAAGTGTGCTCTTCGTCCCCTTCACCTGTTTCACACATCCCTCACCCACCTCCCCTAGAGAACACCATTTTACAGAGCTCCAGCCCTCATCTGTCTGTTAATAAGAGTGATAGAAAATAGAGAAAAGTCACCTCTCAAGATGTACTTATTTGTACTTTTGGGGAAACATCAGTTCCTATGTTTTATCATGTTTTCTGAAAATACAAGAGCATTTTTTCAAAACTGACTTTACAGACTAGTATAATCGGGTACCATTTAGAAAGATTTCTGATGTGGAGGGGAAACCCTCTGGCACCATCAGAAGGCCATCCAGGAAGATTCCAGTAATGTTTTATTCAACTGTATGGCCAACCACCATGTAGTCTGGGCCGCCCACTGACACATGTGCACTCCATGGGCCATTGGGTGGCAGTAGGTCCCGAGGCAGCAGTAGACGCAGCAGACAAATGGAAGATAGTTGTGATCCTCAAGCTCTTTATGGTTACTGAGGGTTTTTTTTCCAGAACAGAGGACAAAGATCAGTCACAGTGTTGACACAACACCTCCACTGCCTGTTCCCCTACAGGCTGATGCAGAACAATCAGTATACTTGGCAGGAGAGCCAGGACTGTCCCTGGACCATTTTTTTATTTTTTTGGAAAATTTAAATTTCCTGCTAAATGCATATGGCCTAAATTGGAATGGCAGTTATTCTGACTAAAAACTGCTGTTGTTCATACATGCCGTCCAACATAGACCCCAATACTTGCAACCCATCACTGGCTGCACAAAAGGTAGCCTTGTGCCTTCCAGAAAACTGAAGATTCTGCCTATTGTTTACAATTTCTCATCTCCCCAGTGTCAGGGCTAGTTCGTGAAGCAGCCAGGGACTCCCCCAGGACACTCGTCCTTAAGGTGTTAACACGCAGTGTGTGCAAACGGGGTTCCACATCACCTGTGTTTGAGAAATGTCAGAGTGAACCACTGAGAACAGAGTTCTGTCACAGAGGACTACTCAGTCTTGAATATGTTAAAGAGCATGGTAAATGCCCTGGGAAAAGGGAGCAGATACAATAGAAGAATTACCCAAACAAACAAACATACATACATACATATACATATTTTTTTAATCTAACACTTCTCTTTAGCCAAGTACCTCTTAGCATTTCCTGGGTCTGGAGTTCTCTGGAATAGTACCTTACAAGAAGGGCTATTTCATAATCCTTATAGGACAACACTGCTTTTTGATGATTGGTGTTTAAAGCAGTCTTTAAAGAGCTATTAAATATCTCAGGAGCTAGATTTACAGAGTCTAACCGACCTCTGAACACAAGGATTAGGAGTGCAGTCGAAAATCCACATCTAACTTTTAACTCTCCAGAAATTGAACTGCTGGCCTGCCATTGACCAGAAGCCTTACCTATAACATAAGCAGTCAGTTAACACCAGTTTTGTATGTTACATGCATTAGATACTTTATTCTTACAGCCAGGTAAGCTAGAGAAAAGAAAAGAGAAAATACACTTATAAGATCGTATTGTATTTATCAAAAACAGTCCACATGTAAGTGGACCAATAAAACCATGTTGTTCAAGGGTTGTGTAGATGTGGTAAGTCATGGGCACTTGGTTAAACTTGACTCCATAACAGTGATCTATTTTCATGTCTGATGCTTTGAGGAACCCGATGGAACCTATGGTCTCTTCCTGGAAAAAAAAGGATCACGTCTAAAAGAACTTGCAGATGCTTTCTGGAAGGTCACAGAGCTCCCACAGGATCTTCCCCATGTGGCCCATTCTGCCTTTCATTATATCTGACTATGACCAGAACCATTATTTGCTTTCTATTTTGCTTTTACCCAACTCAACTCATTTAAACTAAGGTAAATTTACTTCAAAGGCAATGCTCTATCATTGCCTCAGACAAAAAATCAGCAAGTGCCATAAATAGAAAGTGCTACACAATATACACAGTGGACACCAGGTAGTGTTCTCAAATCCTGGTGCTCATCATAGGTGGTGCCCGGTAAGGGCTGGGGAGCCGGAGGCCAATTCGCCCCACTCCCTCTTTTCTCAGGAGATGGGCTAGTTAGTGTTAAAGAAGTGTTAAGACTAGCCCAGACTGAGTCTGCCTTCCTAAAGGAAGTAACTTTCTCAGTGTAAACTACCTTAGAGCATCTTGCTTTTGATAGAAGCCACTCTGAAACAGTTCCCTAGAACCTTGCTGTTCAAAGTGTACTGCCGGGACCAGCACAGCCATCACCTGGGAGATGGCAAGAAACGCAGAGAATCTTGGCCCTCAGACTTAATGAGTCAGAATCTGCATTTTCACAGGATCCCCAGGTGCTTCTGTGCACAGTAGTTGGAGGGGCCCAACCTAGAGGTAAAAACGTCTAAGCTTCCATTTGTCTTGCCATTGGGTCAAAGCAGCGAGGCTTTGGTTTGCCTTCCATTCAGTATAGACTTCTTTCTTCTCATGAGTAAAAAGCAGAGATAAACAACCCAGGTATTTAGAAAATCAGTTGAGTGTTTTAAATGAGACCTCTGATGCCATGAGACACCCAGGATTATATTCTACTTGTGCGCTTTCACTGAGCATCTGTTACAGTGAATACACTGGTGCTAGAAACACAAACTCAGGGAGTCGCCACCCTGCTTGCCCTTAAGGAGTTCACATCCCTGGCAAGTCCTAAGTCATGAGGATTGTTAGACATAAGCTTGTCATCGCCTAAGAAAACCAAAATACAGTTTTGGGTCAAAATCAGACAGGAAGGTTGCGTTCACCTCTGAACTTTTGTCCCTAGCAGCTTAGATGTCATCAGGTTCTTTCTGTTAACTAAGCAAATCTCATAAAGTGAACCTGGTGGTTTGGGATCAGAGGCCCATCCTAAGTCCTGTGGTGAAGGCTCAGAGTGTCCCTGAAGCTCAGTGTGGCCGCTAACCAGGAGGGAATATCCCGTAGGGAGCGGCATTTGTAACCTCTAGGACTGCCCTGCTTCAGAGGCATGTCCTCCAAAGGTAGTCTGGTCAGTTCCAGAATGTTCATAAACAAAACCTCAGTGTGAAGAATGGAGTTTCCTCAAGCAGACCCAGTTTTTAGGGAGCCAGGCATGTACCCATCATCCACCCTTCTCACCAAATTTCTTAGAACAGTCCACACGCCCTTTTCTATGTTCCATCCTCTTTTCCCCCATTCTGGGGTTAGATTACAAAAAGAGTGGGTGTGTTTTGAGTTTGGGAGTCAGTCTCAACACACCACTCATCATCTGAGTTGAATGAGATCAACATCCACACCTTTTGAAAAATAACTGGTTCCATGGATATTATATAGGTGGAAAATATATGAGTGTGTTGGGATATTATGGAAGCAAATGCTCAGAGAAAAACAGATGTTCTGTCTTTTAAAGCACACAAAATGATCGTATTTAGGTAAGTGTCAAATCCCTGTTATTGTGAAACTGTGTAAAGCTACAAGGATTATACCCAAGTATACCCAAGGGTTGAGCAGCCACATAATTACCCATAAATTTTCAGGTACTGAACACCTGCTCTAGATCTTTCTGTAGGCAATTAAGAAGGAAAATAGATGTCTGAAGAAGGCTTTTTCATTAATCTATTGTTAATTTCCCAGTTGATTCATCAGTAGCCCCCACCACCACCAGGCTATGAGTCTGCCCTCACCTATGTTGTGTTCTGATGATGTAATTTTGAGGTGAGAAAAGAAAAGGAAAAGCTACAGTTTCAACGGGAAAGTATAAAATGACCTCCAAACCTGGTTTCATCAAGTAACCTAAGTAGATCACTAGGGAATAGGGATTGTCCTGGAGATGATGCAGGATGCTCCAGCCAATCTATACATTTGTCCTTGGCCTTAAAGGCATGGCTCAAGGGCTCCTCCAGGGAACCCTCCCCGGTCAGCCCTGCCCTCACCGAGTCGGCCTCCTCACCCCGTTCCCAGTACAGTCGGCACTTGACCATTCTTTGTACTACCAGCCACACACCAGGACCTTTCACCTGCTCTGCTCTCAGCCCACAGATCCTAGCTTGGTCCTGTCCAGCTCTGTCTTTTGGCCACGGGTCACCTCCAGAGAAGCTTCCCAGCCACTCTAAGGCATCCCTACCCCAAGTGCCATTCCCTGCTTACTATATGGCTCCCCTTCTTAGAATACAAGTTCCATGAGAGCTGCTCTCTCATCCAACGCATTCGTGGTTACACTCCTCGTGCCTGGATAGTGCTTGGCACAGAGTAGGTACCCCGTAAACATTTGTTGAGTGAAGGAAGAAAGGCCTCATTACCCTATCTCAAATAAAGGTCCTTGAAGGGAAGTGCAGCCTCTTTGAGACACCTCTGTGTTGCACATAGCCTGCCCCGTGCATGGATATAGAAAGGGTTGAGATAATTTAAAGAAATATGCACAGCAGTTCTGAACCGATAAGGTAGAGTTATGCTTCAGTGACCCGTCTTCCTAGTGTGGGATAAGCCATTGAAATTAGTCTTTGGGATCCCCTCTGATTAAAGTGGCTGACGTTGAAACAGAAAGCTCGAATCACCCAGGTGGAATGGCCCCATTAATTCTCTTAATTGGGCTATCGTTTCAATTTCATCTGAAATGTCAGGCTTAGCAGTTCCTTTTTTATCCAACAGTCCATCTAGACCAGTAAGCAACAGGACACCAGTGGTGGGGGAACTATAATCCAGATAATGCTAATACATTATTCATACCAGTTTGATTAATGGTCTTCTTTGAAATCTTATCTCCATCATCACAGACAGATATGTATTGATAACCTCTAAGCTTTCAGTGATGTGTGCTCAGTTGTGTAAGGCTCTGCCTTTAGCTTAGAGTCACAATGCAATGTTGAGAATTTACAAGCCACCCGGTGAGTTTGGAGAATTGTCTGCTAAGTTCACAGATATGTCTGGTTAGGAAATTATAGAATAACTGAGACGTTTCAGAGACATGAAGTGACTTTCCCAAGGTGGCTTGTTCATGGTGCAGCCAGGATTGTTGTTCATTTCTATTTTTTTTTCCTTTCTTGGAATCTCAAGCTCATTCATTCACTTTTTTTTTTTTTTAATGATAGTCACACACACACACACACACACAGAGAGAGAGAGAGAGAGAGGCAGAGACACAGGCAGAGGGAGAAGCAGGCTCCATGCACCGGGAGCCCGACGTGGGATTCGATCCCAAGTCTCCAGGATCGTGCCCTGGGCCAAAGTCAGGCGCTAAACTGCTGCGCCACCCAGGGATCCCCTCATTCATTCGCTTTTGAGCCACCTACTATGCACACTATATTAGGCTAGGTCCCCCCTTTTTTTTACTTCACAACTCATTATTCAACTACTATTGCCTTAATATAATCTTGATGAGCAACCAAGGTAAAACTCAGATTTATATACAGCCGAGACAGTAGCACTTCTTAGTGTTGTTTTTTTAGGAGATTCTGAAAACCCTTTATGGTTCACTCTTTGCTTAACTATTAGCAACCAGGCTCTTCTTTATGATGTTGAACCACCTTTGGAAATTGAGTTGAGGTAAGTTAGACCATATGCCTTCTAATTGAAACTTTGCTGGTTTTGGTCTAGAGTTCCTCAGAAGATCCAGGTAACACAAGGAAACATTAAAACCCAAGCCATCCTATCTAATACCAATGTCGAGTACATACCTGAAGTGGAGTTCAGAATACCGCTTCCTTTATTTTAACTGGAAATGTCATATCAGCATTTGTTCACCCAGTACCACTCATCCTTTTTAAAACCAGACCATTTCTAAAATAGAAAGCTGTTCCCGGAGGACTGCCCCCCTAAACTAGAATTACACTCCCATTCTTGAATCTGTTTTTAAAATGTCCTAAATTTTGCTTCACAGCCAACTGGAATTGAGGGTGGAAGAGAAAGCTTTAACATACTCAGGGCAAGTGCTTCAGAGGAGAGCCTGCTCCTCCTGTGCTCTGACCTGTCAGGGGTGTGTGTGTAGGGGGGCGGATGCCAGAGCCAGCTTCTCATCCGTATCAAGGATGGAATTTGGCTTCTGCTGTATTTAAGTTAAATCTAAACAAAGTGAGAATGTGACTGTCGCCATGACAGTCTGTCCTGGGAGGATTTGCAGTGGAATTTAAAGGCTCGGTGCAGTGCTGGCTAAACCTTTCTGCTGTAGGGAGAGAGCACTGCATTCTCAGAGTATTGCTAACTGGGAATAGGTCTGGTAATAAGAACCTCTTGTCTCCCGTGCACACATGTGGGAATGTTTAACCATCATGTATTGTGTGTAATTTCCACCAGTGTTTATTGGAAATCTATTATTAATTTGCTAATCACATGGGGGGTTAATGGCAGCACATAGAATGTGTTCAGGGGAGCTGAAAGTATTATCCATGATTCGGTTATCAGGGATTCAGGTGAAACTGTTTGAAAGTCACCAGCCTGACATTCTGAGAAAGTTTCCTCACTGGTTATAAAAGATGTGTTGAAAGAAACTGGCAGATTCAGAAGAGTAAAGTACAGGGAAAAAAATCCTCCCACCAATAGCAACATGAAGTGATGTCCGCATTTATAGCTTCCTAGTTCCCCAAATATCTGTCCATCAAAACCCTGACCAAAAAATAAAGTAGAAATGCTTTTGAAGTTCAGTGTCGAGTTAATGAGTTCGATAAAAACCTAAGACAGCAGACTCTACGTTTTGGGAACTAAGCCAAATCCTTTTTTTATGTAGCCGACCTTCAGCTCTCCCATTCCTTATGAGCCTGCCTTTTTCTGACTTGAATAACCCCTAGTACATTATGTGTTCTCTTCCAAGATATGATTTCCAGACTTTTCACTTTTCCCGTGTTCTCAAATGGAGCTGTCAATTCTAGATGTGTATCACAGAGTCGTGCTTCTCAAACTGTCTATACTGAAAAACCACGAAGAGCAGGTCGACCAGTTGAATTTTCAGTGTGTCACTAATCAACATGTGGTTCCACCATGTGAGACTATATAGCTCGCCCCACATACAGCTTGCCACTTGAGTCAGGAGTTCCTGAACCGATGCCTTGGTCAGTGAGACAAGCCTGCTAATCTTGTTCTTGGATATTATGACAATGTCCAAATGCTATAGTAGTTCGTAAACACTTCCCTCAATTTCTGCACTTACTCCTCCCAACCGCACTTGGAAGCTCACTCTGAGTACTGGAATAAAGCCCAGCTGAACTGTGAAATCTTTTATGCTTAGATACTCACCTTGGCGGCCAGTTGATTCATGAAAAGCTAAAACTCATATTGCCATTTGTAATTCTGTTAAAAGGAATATCACAACGTTTACTGTCTTTCTCATTTTCCTCCCTACAACCTTTCCCATTTTCTCTCTCTCTCTGCTTTGGTTGCTTATGGACCTGTTCCAGAACCATCTGGCTTCCGCCATGATAGCACGGGGCTCAGTGGCAGCATTTGGCTACAGTTGTGCAGTTAGACCCAAACAAATCATCATGCAACTGCACTGAATCACGCTGTGAGAAGGGCCAAAACAGAGAAAGTGTTTCCTTTTACCCAGACCCAAAGGAAGTGTAACGTGAGACAGAGATGTGGGCATGTGTTTGAAATGTTAGAGGAAGATGTGTGACAGATAGGTGAAGTGTGCAAACTGGTTACTCGCAAGTATTTGGAAAGATTTGGTCCTCTTAGTTAAATGTGACCCTCGAATTCCTGCTTTGTCCATTACTGTGCTTAGTCCTGTTCTCAAAACACTAGGAAAGAAATTTCCATCCAACTCACCTAAGTATCAGAAATTAATGGGATTTCGCTTAGTGAAAATTTGCCATATTGCTAAAGCCATAATTAGGAAGCCATTGAATTAATTAACATATCAATGTTCAGAAAATACAGTTATCAGGGGGAGGGGCGTGTGAAATACACCCACTGTGCTACAATCAAGTTCTGGGCCTTCAGGCAGGTAAACATACCGGCAGTAATTCTTATATTCCCATCTCCTGCTTTCTCTGGGCCAGGCACTGTGCTGAGAGCTCTGTGTGCCTTACCTCACTGAGTCTTCACCCTGCCTGAGGCAGCGGAGTTGGTGTTTACTAGTAAGGAGACAGAACTACAGCAACAGGTCCATGATGAAGGTGCCAGAAAGGTAGATCTGGGATCTGAACACAGGTCTACCTGTCTTCATAGCCCTAACCCTTCACCACACTACATTCCATACATCAGCCGGCAAGACTGCCGGAAAATAGTCCATCAGATCAGAGCAGTCCTCACTTAAAACTTTTTCATGGGTTCCCACAATGGTGAAATGAGATCCAAGCTCCTCCTGCTAGCCTCTGGGGTCCTCGTAACCTGGTCTGGCCTCATGCTTGGCCATGCTCAGCCCACCTCTCGCTTCCTTGCACACAGGACTTTGGCACTGATGCCCAGGACATTTGCACCTGCTGCTATTCCACTTTGAAAGTGTCCATGGTTTGGGGCACCCTGCCTTGCATAGGGGAGGGTTCAGGAGGTATCTGCTTTGAGCTTCCCCACAACGACAACTGCATCCTTACCACCCTCCAACAGTAGGATGTAGAGAGGGAGTAGTCCCCAGAGACTGGTTTTGGAGACCCATCCTCTCAGCGCCATCACCCTCCTGGGTGGTGAACAGTCAGCAGTAAAAACCAGATCAGGAGACCTGCTGGAGACCTTCTTATCAGGCAGCCCTTCAAACAGGCCTGCAGTTTAGTGCTGCAGAATCTTGCAGGGGTAGTTGGCAACGTGGCAGAGAGGGCAACTCGGCCTGTTAATACTTTCAGAAAACCCAGAACTTCCTCCCAAGGCTCCAGCAGTTTTCAAAGTTCTGACTTCATTCTGAAGCGCAGACTAATTGGCAAATACAGTGGCGTTCCCCGTGCTCATGTGTCTCGCATTTGGGCTCACTTTGCTTTTATCTTATTTAATTTGCAGTAATAGCGGCTGAAACTAATTTCTCGACTGTAAATATCACAGCTGTTGTGGAAAGCATTAATTGTGCGCTATCACGTTACCCTCCTTTCTTGGATCAATTTATGTGTAATCTGTTTGCAAGTTCTATTACTGTGAATATTAAGGGAACGCAACGTGAAATAATCTAACCGAACACATTGGAAACATTTGTACTGAAATGGCTGGATGGTTTGGGCTATGGAAATATTCTCGTTTGTGGCAGACAGTGAAAGAATGCTTTTTAAAAGCCCTACTCCAGAAGTCATGACACTGAGTGAAATATAGGTAATTTTTCTTTTGGGGGAATCAATAAAATAACTATTTTCAAAATGACTTTATATTGACTGAAGGGTCAGAAATGCTGTGGGCATTGATCCTGTGTCCATAATCACTTTTTGTTTAGTAAGTTAACCACTCTACACACAGTCAAATACAAAAAAATCCAGTTCATCATTGAAACAAAATATTTTTAAAGGATTTGACCCCCCCAACCCCCAGCTCTCCCTGCCTGCTGGAGCTCACAGGAAATACCTTTTGTTTGCCTAGGAAGTGGATCTCTACAGAATGAACAGCCAGGACAAGCTGGGCCTCACTGTGTGCTACCGGACTGATGATGAAGACGACATTGGGATTTATATAAGTGAGGTAGGAAGGCAGAGTGTGTATAACTGTCATCTCAGGAGCAGAGAAGGCATTGTGTTGGTTTGGGTTGTTGTTGTTTTTTTTTTTTTTTTCCTGTTATGTGTTAACCAGCCTTAACTCTGGCTCATTGAGGAGTCTTTGGAAAGACACAAATGTCTTTATCCCCTTCATCACACAGTCCAGGGAGTTACGTCTTTACATGGAGGTTAAGTTCAAATGTCAGTCAGCACATAAGGCGAAATTACCCTGGAGAAGCCTGCAAATCGGCCATAAAATGGAGCCGTTTACGTGGTTCTGTGTGTTCAACCCTGAGGGGACAGCGGATGCACATTTCCCTTCTCGTGTTCATTGAATGGGATGGTGGATGGAATAATTTACACTTTTTAAAGTATTTTTTTTATCTCTTTCTCCTTTTGGTTGAATGTGAATATCGTTGAATTCATGTAAGTTAAATGCATCTGCAAAGTACACAGATGGAAGCTATTTTGATCTTCTTAAAAAGACAATGCAAAGCCACTGATTTCAGTATGGATACTTTACATAGACTCCCATCCATGCAAGCACAGAAACTCAGTTTTGTCATGAAATAAAACCTCTTTCTGTGAAATGAGCCAAGGGATGTGTTTACTAGGCTTAATAATTATCCCTTTGGATGTACTTTATTCACCACACTTAAGATGGTTTCCCGTGACTGCATTTGGAGGGATTTTTCCCATACTTAATCCCACTTGTCTCCATTATATTTCATTTTTAAAGTTATTTTCCAAAATTGAAGCATATAGTAAAATAATCAAGGTATGGTTGCTCACCAGCATAGTGAAGGGTACAGTTTAGCCTGTTCTGCATCACACTTCGGTTTTCATTTCTGTGGATGCAATGGAAGTCAGCTGTGCCTCACCATCCTTTGGGTCAGCAGGGTCTGTGCACACTGCCATGGAACAGGGTTGCATGCAGGGGTCCAAGAGTATGCATGCCCAGGAAAGGGCTTGGAAACAGATCAATCCATGTTTGTCTCTCCTTTCATGACACTAAGTCGTCTTTATTTCTGTGCAAAACAAAAATATAGGGATAAGCAAGACTATGTGTTAGCCTTTGAGAAGTGCTGTTGTTGATTTTCATGCATGTCTTCGTTATTATCCACCCCGTGCTGACATGTCCATGTGTGTTTCAGATCGACCCTAACAGCATCGCGGCCAAGGATGGGCGCATTCGAGAAGGAGACCGCATTATCCAGGTAGGTCAGCTTTTGACCAGGAGCCTCGTCCCTGAAGAGCACACTTCATGGTTGATGATAATAGCTTTAGAGCTGAAAATACAGAAGACATCAAGGAACAAGGATTACCAAATCAGATGTATAGTGAGGCCAGACAAGTTAAATTGATGAGTGAAGCAAAAACCTTGCAACATGACACATACCACGAGTGGTGAGGCCTAGGACAGCTGGACAGAGAGGCCCTAGCACCTTACCAAAGGCGAACCTCCCTTCCTATCATTCTCTCTGTGTAGGGCCCAGGACGGCACAGCAACGGGCGCAAGTCAAGCCAAGAGTCCGCAGCTCATGAACCAGAAGAATTCTCATTGTAGATTTCTCTAAAGGTCTCATTTTGGACCATGAGTGTCAAGTTTGGTCTTGTCCTTAAAATAGGAACATCTTTGGCAAATTTAGTGAAATTGATGGAGAAGCCTTTTAAATTTCATGACTTGACATATCATACCATAGAAGGGCTCATAAGGATAGTTTCTTTACCGGAAGGCCTGTTGCTCTTTGGAGTCAAAAAGAGACCACTTGTTTCAGCTACAGTAATTCTTAATCTCACAGAAATGGAGATTCTTTGTTCTACGGTGTCCCACAAGGCTTAGCTCCTACTCCTCTCACTTCTGATCTACTGTGTTTCTACCTCACCAGGAGTAATTTGTATTCCCTTTTTCCACTGCACACTCTACATTTCCCCAGATTTCAACCCAAACCTCAGCTGCTTAAGGATCCTTTCCTGCTTAAGGACCCTTCATTCCTAAAAGCTCCTACTCCTCTGCAGTCCTGCCATGTGGGGATGCTGTCCTTTCCCATTAGCTTTTACTACGGGACATGCAAGTCCTGAGTTCTGAACATGGCCCTGCCTACTCCACTGATCACTGGGTCAGGTCACCCTGACCAGTAGAATCATCCTCTTTGTTGCCTTTTGGTTCACTGGCCTAAGAAGTTGGGTAGAAGGGTCACCTTCCTGCTCGGTGAGACGGTTCCTGTGTCCCCTGGAGGAATCATCCACCCTGGGACTCACACATGCTGTGAGAGTCCCTCCTGCTAGCCTTTCTGTCCTGCCTAAAGAAGCTAACGTGACACCCTAAGCACAAGAACACCATGTTTGATGCCGTTGCCTTGTTTGTCCTCAACTTCCGTAATGGTCACATGAGACCTGCTGCTGCTTTTTCTCCCATATTATCTGAAAATGTCTATAATAATGCTTTAGTATATTTCCTTTATGTTCCTGCCTGAGTATTATGTCTGATTAAATTGCTCAGATGGTCCCTCTTCACAACATGGTGATTTTTCTCAGTCTGCCTTCTGGAGTCTCAGCCACTTATGTTCACATAGCTTCCACATTAGTTCCCTTGTACACCTGTCATGGCTGACTGATAGACCAGGCCAAGCAAGGCCTTTCCTTCTGAAAATGAGCATTCTTTTCAAGCTGCATGGACTATTCTGTGCCCCAGCTGTGACTGGGTGACACACATAAGCCTGGAACAGTATAGAATGATTGTGTATGATCTAATTATGCTGTGGCCAACCCCTCCATCACCTCCTCACCTTCCTTTTTTTTTTTTTTTTTTTTTAAGATTAATGGAATAGAGGTACAGAACCGTGAAGAGGCCGTGGCTCTTCTAACCAGTGAAGAAAACAAGAACTTTTCCTTGCTGATTGCAAGGCCTGAACTCCAGGTGAGTCTGCTTCCCGCATATGAAGCTGGGTCTGTATTCCAAGTCCGTGGCACTGCAGACCGCTGTCCAAGTGTTAAGTCTGAATATGTGAAGGCATTTTGTACATCCTGAAAAAGTAGTCTCACTTGATGTGACCTCAAACCTATTTTATGTTTTAACCATTTAAGGAGAGTGCTCACACCCAGCCTGACGTTACATTGTAGGCCCAGCAGGTTCATTAGTGTAGGAATGGTAAAGAAGGAGAAGATAAGGAAACATAATGGACTGGAAAACACAACCAAGGTCATAACCATCAAAATGTTTGAGTTCCCAAAGCCTGACAAGTGTTCCATCCTGGATCTGGGTGGAGCGTAGGCAACGTGTGGCATGATGGCTGTGGTTAGTAATACTGCGTTGCTACTAAAACTTTGCTGAGAGAGTACATTTCAGGTGCTCTTATCTCGCTTGTGCTCTCTCTCTTTCACACACACACACACAAATGGTAGCTCTGTGAGGAAATGCTACATTAAGTAGCCTGACTCTAGGAATTATTTCACTATGTTTGTGTATATTAAATCATCACCATGTACATCTTATACACAAAATACAATTTTTATTTTAAAATATAAGAACCACTGGTCAGAAAACTTTCTCTCAAAGGGCCATGTAATAAATATGTTTGGCTTTGGGGGCATGTAGTTTCTGGCGCAATTACTAGACTCTGCCATTGTAGGACAAAAGCGGCCGCAGATGGTACACGAACAGCAGGCCCATAGGCTGTGGGATATCAGGCCCCTCAGTAGTCTACTCTGGGAAGATGTGCGCCTGATGAAAGTGCTGGGCCTTGCCCCAGAGACAGCTGGTGAAGCAGACCACTTTCTGTGTCACAGAGAACACCGCCCATACCGTGGATACTTTCTCCTCAGGGCCAGCTAACCTTGGTTGTGGGCCAGAGCGCAGGAGTCAGGGCGTGCTCCACCTGACCCCTTCACTGGGGCCCACTTCACTGAAAGTAGCTGCCGTGGGTGCAGGAGCGTCACCCTGAAAAAAGATAAAACCATGGATAGCCGAAGCTTTCCTGGGGTGGAAGGTCTCTGATGTGAAGGGGTGGCTCGTTTGCTGAGGTACAGCAAAACACCTGGCCCACCGCATTTTCATGGCTCCTGGAGGGAGTCTTAACATCCTTGCTTTTAAAAAGTCAATAAGATGAAATCAGAAGGACTCATTTCTGAAGCCTGTGTTGGCTGCTACTTACCCCCCCCCTCTCCTTCCACTTTCCGCTCCCCACCAGCTGGACGAGGGCTGGATGGATGAGGACAGAAACGACTTTCTGGACCACCTGCACATGGACATGCTTGAAGAGCAGCACCAGCAGGCCATGCAGTTCACGGCCAGCAGGCTGCAGCAGGTAAGGGCCCCCAGCCTCCGGCAGCTGTAGGCAGGTGTGCACCCTCCCTCTCCCCCACTGTGCCAAAGACCATCAGGAACCCAACGGCCTGGAAGGCAGCAAGCAAACCAAGTGCTTTCCTGTGCCCCACCCCACCCCACCAAGGGAGCCTGGCTTGGCTGTTACAGCTGAGTGGTCCGTATCTGTTTAGAAAACGCTAGTGCCAGCTTTCACGCAGATCCGAAAACATGAAGTCATATTTTCCAAAGTAGAGCAATTCCCTGGGCGTAGGGTGTAGCCTGAGCTGCTCAGATCCCTTTAGCTTCCTTCTGTGCCACCTGCATCATCAGGGTCCTGCTGAATGCCTCCTGCCCCCCTCACCCCCACCCCCGCCCAGTGTGCACCGCCCAGAATGGATGGCTAGGGTCATCCACTGAGGTAAGGGGACTACTCTCCTCGTCCTACAGGTGGGAGAACTGAGGAGGAGGAGGAGGAGGAGGAGATAGGTGTTTAGCCCGGGTAGGCCCGCCTCACGGCCAGGTACGGACACCATGCCCTGCCTCTCCGCCTGAGCGCTGCACAGCCTGCCCTGTCCGGCAGCCCGTGACCCGCAGGAAAGGCGGGGGCCCCCGGGAAACTGCGGCGCGAGGCCTCCCTCACCGCGGCCGTTTGTTTGCTCTCGTTCCAGAAGAAGCATGAGGAAGACGGGGGGACCACGGACACGGCCACCATCCTGTCCAACCAGCACGAGAAGGACAGCGGCGTGGGACGCACGGACGAGAGCACGCGCAACGACGAGAGCTCGGAGCAAGAGAACAACGGCGACGACGCCACGGCCTCGTCCACCCCGCTGGCCGGGCAGAGGAAGCTCACGTGCAGCCAGGACACCCTGGGCAGCGGCGACCTGCCGTTCAGCAGCGAGTCCTTCCTGTCGGCCGACTGCGCGGACGCCGACTACCTGGGCATCCCGGCGGACGAGTGCGAGCGCTTCCGGGAGCTGCTGGAGCTCAAGTGCCAGGCCAAGAGCAGCAGCCCGTACGGCCTGTACCTGGACGCCAGCAAGAGCGACCCCGAGAGCGTGGACAAGGAGCTGGAGCTGCTCAACGAGGAGCTGCGCAGCATCGAGCTGGAGTGCCTGAGCATCGTGCGCGCGCACAAGATGCAGCAGCTGCGGGAGCAGTACCGCGAGTCGTGGATGCTGCACCACAGCGGCTTCCGCAACTACAACACCAGCGTCGACGTCCGCAGGCACGAGCTGTCGGACATCACCGAGCTCCCCGAGAAGTCGGACAAGGACAGCTCGAGCGCCTACAACACGGGGGAGAGCTGCCGGAGCACCCCGCTCACCCTGGAGCTGTCGCCCGACAACTCCCTGCGGAGGGCGGCGGAGGGCGGCAGCGGCGCAGGCAGCACGGAAGCTTACGGGCCGGCCGCGCCGAAGAGCCTGCTCTCCATCACCGAGGACGCCGAGGCGGGCGGCGCCGGCCTCGGCCCCCCGGCCCCGCGGGAGCTGGAGGCCGGCCCGGCCCCGGAGCGGGAGCGGGAGCGGCGGCCCGGCGACGACGGCGGGAGCCCGGGGAGCCCCGGGAGCCCCGGGAGCCCCTCCGCGGCGCCCTTCCCGCGCTCGCCCTACAAGCACGCGCACATCCCGGCGCACGCGCAGCACTACCAGAGCTACATGCAGCTCATCCAGCAGAAGTCGGCCGTGGAGTACGCGCAGAGCCAGATGAGCCTGGTGAGCATGTGCAAGGACCTGGCCCCCGCCGGCGCGGCCGGAGCCCGCCTGGAGTGGAAGGTCAAGGTGCGCAGCGACGGCTCGCGCTACATCACCAAGCGGCCGGTGCGCGACCGCCTGCTGCGCGAGCGCGCGCTCAAGATCCGCGAGGAGCGCAGCGGCATGACCACGGACGACGACGCGGTGAGCGAGCTGAAGCTGGGCCGCTACTGGAGCCGGGAGGAGCGCAAGCAGCACGTGGTGAAGGCCAAGGAGCAGCGGCGGCGGCGCGAGTTCATGATGCAGAGCCGGCTCGAGTGCCTGCGCGAGCAGCAGGCGGCCGACGACCGCAGGGAGGTGAGCATCCTGGAACTGAGCCACAAGAAGATGATGAAGAAGAGGAACAAAAAGATATTTGACAATTGGATGACGATCCAAGAACTCCTGACCCACGGCACGAAATCCCCGGATGGCACGAGAGTCTACAATTCCTTCTTATCCGTGACTACTGTATAAATTTTTCTTCCCCCCCCCCCCCACTCCTGCGTCGTGTACATAAGAGAGAACGCTACCATTGGGGTAGAAATTCCTGCCTCGTTCAATGCGGCAAGTTTTTTGTTTTTTGTTTTTGTTTCTTTGTATATAAGATTAAAGACGGTCATCCTGTTTATAGTCGAAAACTGGCCAGCTCTGCAGCTCCGGGTGTCGATAGCTCTATTTTAAGTGGAGAGAAACCACCCTTAACTGTCTTGGAAGGCAATATTAACAAACAGAGCTTTTTCTTTCTTTCTTTCTTTCTTTTTTCTTTCCAAAATAGCAATTGTACTTTTTTACTCGCTACCTTTTACATAAAGTGTTTAAATTTCAGAAAGATCTTTTATTAAGCATACTTTCACAGAATAATTTGTCTAAACTATATTCATATGAAAAAGTTAAACACGCTTTTTTTTTTCTCCTGCCGAAAACACGAATACAAACTGCCAGTGTGTATTTTTAATGGAACCCTATTTTACGTTACTTTGTTCAACGTGTTTCATAGGAGTGACCATTAATACATGATTGAGGGTCGAGGTTTCAACTCAAAACTCCCAAACTGTGTGGTTCATGACACATAACCAAACCAGCAGTGTTTTAGAGTTGGGATACACATTTAAACTTTTTTCTTTTTTTTTTTTTTTTCTGGTTAAAGTTCCCAAGAGAGTGTAAAGGTTTTACCAGAAAGCAAAATACCATGCAGCTTTACGGAAGTTTAAAGCATGTTTGCAAATATTGCAGCCCCATGGAAGAATTTGCATGTACAGGGAAGTTGTGGATGGAGGTGGTTTGTGGAATTTTAAGTGCTCATTGTAGTAAACCTTTGCTTTGTAGATTTGAAGGGACAGAGTTTTACAAGCAAGCTCATGAAATCATGATTAGTTAACAAACATTAAGTAAGATGAAGTTAAAATAAATTATTATTTTCTATTTGATATGTTTTGAAGTGATTCCTCATTTTTTGCAGTGGTACTTATAAAATAAAAAGCCTTTGGCGGTGTTTCTTTTTTCTTCCAATACATTATCTACTTCCTTGGGAATATTTGAGTCTTTTGAATCATCCAGTACCTTCATTCTGCCCAGAACCCAAAGACAGACCTAAAACAAATTTCTGTCGGTGAAGAAGAAGAAGAAATCAGACTCACCACTGAAGCCTGCATTCTGACTGCTGTCTTGCAGAAGGCCTCAGCCTGGCCCAGTTATCCTGAAAGCAAGAATAAGTATGAGCAAGTTTATCAGACAGGGTCACGTTTACAATGAAATCTCTTCGGTCTATTGCAACCATTACTGCCTGCTGGTAAAAACGACTCTGGGTGACTGGACCCAACTTCTCATTGCTACAAACTATTTCATGTGTTCACGGAATAACATAGGTCACCAAAGTGGATGCGTTTTAAAACTGGTATCTTTCAGAATCTCAACAACCCCCAGGATTTTAAATAATGAATTTCCTATAGCTGTTCCCTAGTTATAGTGATGACACCGATTGCAGCTGTAATACCTACTGAAAATACAAAATACAGATAGGATGAGAAAGGATGTCCATTTCATTTTGCCATGATGCCAGACATCTGGCTTACTGATCTGACAAAAAAAAAAAAAAAAGATGAATATGACCAGGTGTTTAGGCAGCTCGTAGGTAACTCCCCTATGCCCTCCTCCAACCAGAATTCCTTCTTTGGGTCCAAAATCTTGAGGCTAACTAGTCGTCAGTCACACTTGCCATAGAACAACTTAAGTGAAAGTAAGACACGGAAGCGCTAATGGTGTCTCCTCATTGCCTCTTCCAGAACAGGTGCTGCAAAGATAATTACATCTGCTGTGTTATGTAAACAACCCTCCAAAGACAAGTGTTTGCAAAAGGTGCACTATTAGGGCCATGGTTTTCCAATATTCTCCAAGTCTGCCCACTGACAGAAGCAGATCCCTGGCCCCCAGAAGCAGCTCATCGACAACGCTCTTACCTCACGCCTTTCTTCCTAATGTGTCCCAGAGAATAAACACTACTACAAGACACTTGGAAGAACACACAAGAACGAGGAGCACCAGCCTAGATGGTCCTGTGCCATCAGAGTCAAGCAAAGGGGTTTCACCTCAAAGTCAAGTGGAGGAGTTTCTTATCAGACTCCCCACCTGCCTCCAGATTTAGAGGAGTCAGCCAGTGCCACTGATGAAAAAGTAGAGGGAAATTAAAAACAGTAGACATTTAAATCCAATTCTAGATCCCTTTTACAACTTCTGTTTTAAATCATTTTATCATATAAATACATTGGGTCGTAATTTGCAAGGTGATAGGAGGTTTCCAAATCTACCTTGGCAAATCAAATCTAGAAAAACTTTGGAAGGCACTCCAGAAATCATCATCTTATCCACAAGCAAGAGGCTCGAGGAGACCAGTGTGGCTCATTTAATAAACAAATGGAGATTTGAATTCGGAACCTACATCCTATTCCCGCAGCTCTTTTTGCCATGGCCACATGGGAGAGAGAGGTAGCTGTCATATACACAGTTAACTCAGATGCATTCAGCCCTGTGCCCTCAACCAAAAAATAAACACATTTCACCAGTGGATGCCCTGGAGTGAGCATAAGCCAGGAGACATGAATCTGCCATTTCTTTAGTGAGTCTGAGCCTCCCAAGTGCCTTGCCGTGCAGACATTTCTGAGCCGGTGGGCGAGTTGAGGGATTTTCCTGGGTAATGGTGACAAGAGACAATTTACAACTTCTGTTCTCACTGGTGAAACCCTAGCTCCTGTGCAAACAGGACTTCCACCATAACCAACGGGCGGGCCTCAGCAGCTGAGCTTTCCTTGGCCCATGTAAGAATCTGCTGGAAGCTACGGATTCTCTCCACAGAAAAACATACATATGATAAGTTGCATATAATTTTGGAGGCCTTCTGTGCTCCCAAAGTCCATTCACGGACCTCCCCTAAAGGTACAAAATCCTAAACATTAGGCCAACTGAATTGGACAATTCTATGGATTTTTTTCATGCTGTTTTTAGGTGCATCTGACATCACTGTTTAATCTCTAGGTGCCCATTTTTAATATCAAGGAATATTTTTCCCATTATAACCATAATGTTTATGACAATTAAAATTCAAGCAACCATTAGCACCTATACTCTTCTAGTTATTATGCTACTGGTTATTCCTCTCACAGCTAAATAAATTTCAGGACTATGAGGACAGATCCCCACATCCCCATAGCAGCCACTCAACTGGCTGAATGACTCAAGTTTAAACAATACTTCTAAAATACAAAGGGAAAGAAATAAGAATTTATTGATGATTCAGTGCTACAATACAGTCCAATCAATGCAGGAGCCACTAGCCATATCTGGCTGTTGAACACTTAAAATATGGCTAGCCTAAATTGAAATATTCTGAGAAAATGGATTTAAAGGGCACCTGTGTGGCTCAGTGATTGAGCATCTGCCTTTGGCTCAGGGCATGATCCTGGGTCTGGGGCTCGAGCCCCATATCAGGCTCCCTGCAGGGAGCCTACTTCTCCCTCTGCCTATGTCTCTGCCTCTCTATATATGTGTCTCTCATGAATAAGTTTTTTTTTAAATGGATTTAAAAGACTACTAAAAAAAAAACCCAAAACATTTCCATTTTTATGCATGTTGAAATGATAATATTTCACATATGTTGGGTTAAATAAAATACTTTTAATTTCACCTTTTTTAAATGTGGCTCCTAAAAAAGCTTTAATTATGTATGTGGCATATATTCTATTTCTATCGTTTAACACTGATAGCGATGACCAGACATGCTTGTGCAAAACCACCTCATCATCTTACCGAATCGGTGGGGCAGTTCTGCGAGGCAGATGGCCTTATCAACAACTTAGACTCAGATTATGAAATGTGCCCAGATGAATGTAGAGATGTGCTTTGAATTCACATCCACCTGCTGCCAAACCCTTCACCTGTCACCACTGTGCCTCCATCTACTTCTCAAGAAGTAACTTAAAAGTCTGTTCCAGTTATGTTATTACTTGTAACACAGTCATGATTGCAATAAAAGTAATGGCTTCAAAATGACAAGCATCTTGCTCAGTTCCCTTTGAGTTTTAAATTACAGAGTATTCTAACTCTCCTGGCAAGAACATATGAGAGACGACACATAAAAATACGGGAATTTGGGGCACAAATTAAGCTTTTCATCTTTTAAATGAAAACAGGAGATCCCAAGTCAAAAGAATCATAAATGTGATGAGGGAGGACGACATACATTGCCTAGGGAATACTAGTTGGAGAACTAATTAGTATTATAAACTGAAGTATGAAACTTTACTAAATAATTATTTACTTGTACCTTTAGAAGTAGGTTACAGGTCACTTGTTAGCAAAATTGCCCAAAACCAAGGAAGCAAACACAGTTGTGCCATAAGCAACTGCAGCTCTCAGTTTTATTTGTTTCCTGATTGTTTTAAGCACGTTAGGATTTCTGCAGAGCTGCAACTAATTAAAAAGAAATCACTAAAACCGCGATAAGATGCAAGAATTCTCATGGCAAATGCTGTAGTCTTCAATTTTGATTAAATGTGAATTCCCTAAAGCAGTTACAAAAAAAAGTATGGTTCTTTGGGTTTCATTCAGATGGGTTTTTCTGCTTAAATGATCCATTTTGCTCTTGCTTCCAGTTTCAACTAATCCTGAAAGAGTGCTGTCCATGGGGGCATGTGATTTGCCAGTAATGTGGTTTTGCCTTTCAATGGTGGAACACTGACCTCTGTGCACTCGGCTGCCTTTTAAGATGAAAGATGGGCTATTAAGGACTCTTACTTCAGTGGGGCTATTGCAGGGTTAAACTAGCTCACCAATTTAGTGGGTCTTGCCAAAATCCTCAGAAGCCAAATGAAACTCCCTAAATGAAAATATATTAGGATTAGGTTGTACCATGCATTTAGTCCTCCTTCTTACCTGCCACCCCAGACATTATGGGTTTGACTTAGCACTTTCACCTCTGAGGAAGTGTTACCACCCCTCTGTTCTGGGAGCTACATCAAACCCCCGCATGGATGTGCTCAGACAGTACTTTTTTGTGTCCACAAGGTTTAAGGCCACAGTGAGTTCTCATAAAGTTTACAGTCTAGTGGGAAAGAAAACAATCATCACACAAATACTTACTAACAAAATGTCAGTATGGTTCGAGTAATGGGGGAGGGGAGAAGGGAATGAAGTGTGTGATTAAGTCTGGAGAGGTAAGAAACAGCCCAATTCTCTATTTGACCATAAATACTCATTCAGTATGGCCAACATTTATTGAGCACCTAACGTGTGCTAGAAGCTATGCTAAAAGTTTATGTGGGCTACCTTGTTTAAGCATAAATAGCCTATGAGATGGGTGGGAATGTTATCCTCTTTTGTAGATAAGAAACCAAAGACGACTTAGGAAAGCAACTTGCTCAAAATGAAAGATCTAGTACAGGTCAAAGGGCAAAGGTAAAACCAGTTCTTTCCAACCACTCTTAATCGTGCTTGGAAATAGCATTTCCCTGACAGGGGGCTCATAGATTTTCACGTTGAGACATGCTTATATTTCAGCAGATGCCAGATACTTGTTTGTATCATAGCTGGAGCTTAAACAACAGAAATGTATTTCTTACAGTTCTGGAGGCTAGAAAGTGTAAGATCAGGGGCCAGCATAATCAGTTCTGATGACAACTCACTTCTTGGCTTGTAGATGGCTGTCTCCCCATCGTGGGGGGAGTGAGCATGCTCTGATCTCTTTCTCTTTTTATAAGGACACTAATTCCATGATGGGGACCCCACTCTCATTATTTCATCCAAACTTAATCACCTCCCCAAGGCCCAATCTCCATATAGCAATACATTGGGGGTTAGGACTTCTACACACATGAATTTGGGGGACACAAACATTTAGTCCCTAAGTATCTGCATGACCTCTGCTAAACATTTCATGTCCTCCTCCAGCACAGGTGTAAATCTGCCAATAACCCTGTTGCTTCCCATCTCTACGCTACTGCAGACGATAAACTTAGCAAGCTTAGTTAATTTGCTCTACCGAGTTCACCGAGTTGACCATTGGTAAGAATGTGTCTCCCTATCCAAGGCTCCCTTTTCCATCACCCACCCATGATGAACACACAGATCAGGAGCAAGGAAAAGGCAAGTTTCCTCCTCCCTTCCTTTGCAGCTAAAACCCTGCCTCCCAGGTCTTACCACTCTCCGGAGGAAAAGAACCTGACCTGATGAATGTATAATGAAGAAGGCAATTTAAGTAGTTTCAGGGCCACACAGCTTCTCTGATGAGCCAGCCTTTGGAAATACCTCTCTTGAGTTGTGACCTGCTGTGTGAACTAACAGGGTGACTCCGTATCAGAGGGCGGTTTTCAACCCCTGCTGCCACCCATTCAGCTCTTCCTTCCATAAGTGATCTCGAAGGTGTCCTAAGCAGAAGCCGCAAGTTTCCAAAGGCACTAAACATCTACCTCCGTAAAGAAGTTTCTCCACGCTGATGACCTGGAAGCGCAGAGGAACTCAATACATCCTAATTAAATATAATGTAAGCCTTTCCCTTTTCTGAGAAATAGGCATTTAAGACAAGGAACATGGGTTTTGCAAATGCCTCACATTTACCCAGAATGAACAAAACCTGCCCAGGTGGTTGTAGAGCAGAGTCTTGGGGAGAAGGGTACTGGCTCTAATGAAAAAAGGATTTTCTAAGAGCCACCTTCACCCTGACCTGAGCCTTGTTACCAACATTCATGGACTTCATTACCTTAAGCACATGTGGCATGCCCCCTCCCTGGATTCCAAGCCGACATTTTGAGGAGTACTTTGGTAAGGAAGCTTATATTTGACCGATGTTTTTTAATCAACTTTTCAACTTTCTGACTCTTTTGACCCAGTCTTTTTAGAAATGCCAACTGTGTCTATTTTCTACTCCATTAACCTTCCTACTTTACCCTCCTCTGTACCAGGGTCACTTCTTTAATACATAAGTTCTCATGACCTGATTTCCCTGAGGAACAAGTACATTTTATAAACCAGGCTTGGAATTCGTTCCTTCAATTAACATCAAGCCTAATTCCAAAAGAAGCTTATAGTTATACATTTAGAAACAGGCCATATATTAAATATATTTCTTAAAACCCACAGAAGTTCATGAATCCTTAGCATTTATAAAGAGGGAAGACCTGCAAGTATGATAGATCCTCCACCAAACACAATTAACATGGTCAAGATCTTGCCACTGGGTGAGCCAGGACACCTACCGGCAGACCGTACTCTAAACCAAGCAGAGGCCAAATAATTCATATTATGCCAGATGCTTCCTTGTTCTTTATCTTGAACATAGCGATCCCCTGAAAACTCCAAACTACAAAACTTTGCATATAATTCGGGGGATTCACAAACCAATGTTCTATCTTAAGCAAAGTCATGATTAATACTGACTTGATCTCCTATCATCTTCATGTCATCCTCATGACCTTGGATTTGGCAATGTATTCTTAGGTAGGACACCAAATGCATAAATAAGGAAAGACAAAATGGATACATTGAGCTTCATCAAAATTTAAAACTTTGTGCACTAACAGGCTTAAGGGAGTGAAAAGACAAAGAACTGGAGAAAATACTTGAAAGTCATATGTCTGCTATGGATTTAATATCTAGAATATATATAAAGATCTCCTATCTTATGGGATTGGGGGCCCACCTTAACCCAACTCAATGACAAAAGGAGAACCCAATTTAAAAATGGGCAAAGAACTTCAGTAGATAGTTCTCCACAGAAGATGTACACATGGTCAATAAGCACATGAAAGGATGTTCAACATCACTAATCATTAGGGAAATGCAAATTGAAACCACAAGGAGATACACAACCTCCTACCCACTAGAATGACTACTATCAAAACCAAAATTGAAAGAAAACAGAAACAAAATAACAAGTGTTGGTGAGGAGTTGGAGAAATCAAAACACCTACATTACTTGCAGGAATGTGAAATGGTGCAGCTACTCTGGGGAAACAGTTTGGTGGTTCCTCAAAAAATTATACCTAGAATTACTATATGATCCAGTAAATTCTATTTCTGGATGTAAACCAAAAAGACTGAAAGCAAGGACTTGAAAAAGGTATTTGTAAACTAATGCTCGGAGCAGTAATATCATTCCTAACAGCCAAAAGATGGAAACAACACAAGTGTCCACTAAGAGATGAATAAACAAAATGTAGTATATGCACAGAGTGGAATATTATTCAGCCTTTAAAAAGGAAGGTGACCTGATAAATGTTACAACGTGGATGAATGTCAAAAACATCACGGTGAGTGAAATAAGCCAAACATATAGGGACAAATGTGGTATCATTCCAGTTATATGACACATATAGAATAGAAAAATTTATGAAGACAGAAAATCAAAATGTTGTTACAGGGGACCAGGGGAGCGAGGTACAGAATTACTGCTTAATGCACACAAAGTATTCTGTTTAGTGTGATGGAAAAGTTTTGGAAACAGATAGTGGTGATGGTTGTACAACGTTATGAATGTAATCAGTACCCCAAATTGTGCACTGAATATGGTTGAAATGGTAAGTTTTATAACGTATGTGTAAAATCACAATTAAAAACTAGTTTAGGGATCCCTGGGTGGCGCAGTGGTTTGGCGCCTGCCTTTGGCCCAGGGCGCGATCCTGGAGACCCAGGATCAAATCCCACGTCGGGCTCCCGGTGCATGGAGCCTGCTTCCCCCTCTGCCTATGTCTCTGCCTCTCTCTCTCTCTCTGTGTGTGTGACTATCATAAATAAATAAAAATTAAAAAAAAAAAACTAGTTTATATCTTCTAACTCTCAAGCCAAATTCCCTTTGGCTTCCTAACAGCACAGATTAATGCAAGCATTGTTGAGACCTATGCACATTTTCAATCAGAACATGAATACATATGCCAATTTTTATTTATTTGGGTTCACAGATTTTGCAAAAGCAGTCTCAGACACCAGGTTGGTTCTGATCTGAGGTAAAATGGATAAAATGGATCCACGGCAAAATGAGGCCAGTGTCCCTTCATTTGAGCTGAGGACGCTTTTATTAATTTAGGTGCTGAGAAAATAAGTTATGCCAATGTCTCCTGGGCTTGGGGACTGCTCGTGCCTGGGCAAGGGGGCTCACGCCTGCCTTGGTGTTACAAATGGAATGTTTGTATTCCCTAAAATTCATACATTGAAACCTAACCCCCAAGGAGATGATATTAGGAGGTGAGACCTCTGTGAGGCGATTGCTCATATGATTAGTGCTCTTATAAAAGAGGCCCCGGAGAGCTCCCTCCCCACTTCTGCCGAGTGAGGATGCAGTGAGGAGGCCGTCATCTACAACACACAAGGGGCCTTCACTGGAACTCAGCCATGCTGGCGCCCTGATCTTGGACTTCCAGCCTCCACAACTGTGAGAAATAAATTCCTGTTGTTTTTAAGCTGTGGTATTTTTTAACAGCAGTCAGAACAGACTAAGATGCTTTGTATCTCTCAAGCAATGAAAAATTGCAAATGGTACCAAGTTCCAAAACATTCTTCAGAAAACTTAAGGTGTCTAGTTGTAAGTTACAAAGATACTTTGGGCTCTAACCAGCAGAGGACAGGGATCTATCTCCAGGCATGAGGTAAAGCTGATTGGCTTGCCTCTTGTTGCTCTCAGGAGATTGCACCGCATGGAGTTCTCTCTAATCTGAAACACCTAGGCACGAAGATGGCTCTCAGCAAGACTGATCTCCCTGTCCAGATTCTAGGAACTCTTTTTAAAAGACTCCCCAGAAATAAATAAATAAATAAATAAATAAATAAATAAATAAATAAATAAATAAATGAATGAATGAATGAATGAATGAATGACTCCCCAGCAGCTTAAATGCAACAGGGTCTCTGATTGCAAAATCCTTCATCCTAACACCCATCCTATACTTATGGACACCTACCATTACATAATCTCCACCTGTCTCTCACTTTTATCTCTAATACATTCACCCACTCTGCAATCTTAACCCCTGTATCCTAAAGCACTGATTTTACCAAAGTAACCTAAATACATGAAGTGCTCACTGGGGGCGAGAAGCTGACTGAGGTTCTACTTGTCTCTCCTGCCAAGATTTCTCATGGATATTGGAAGCAGCTAAGTCAAGATGGGTATATGCAGGGAGGAAGAGCAATGAGAGGCTTTTTCTTGCTGCGTGCTGGCCTTACCCATTCAAGTGTCCACAGAGCACCTACTATGTGCTGGTCACTCTGCAACACCAGGGCTTCCCTGGCGGCTAGGCAGAGATGATCCCCCTCAAGGAGTGCCCATTCAGAAAAAGAAACACAAGTAAACAAACAAAGAAAAAGACTTGCAAATCATGATAAGGAAACAAGCACAGGTCTGAGAGAATTACCCACCAGTGGGGTCCCGGGACCAACAGCCCCAGAATCACCTGGAAATGTAGATTCTTGAGCTCCAGCAAGACTGGCTGACTCAGATACTCAGCAGTCAAGGTATCTGTTTTACAAACCCTCCAGATGACTCAGGTGCATGCTGAACTTTGACACACTGCAAATAACCAGGGGTTTGGGCCATTGGGGTGTTTGTTTGTTTGTTTGAATAGTTTCTGGACACACAGGACACTTTATGACATATGGTAAATAAATGAAAAATTGGGGTGAGTTATGATACTTTCAGCTGGGTTATCAGAGAATCTAAAAATTTAACCTGAGATCTAAAGTTTGAGCAAGACTCAGCCATGCCAAGAGTGTGGGCAAGAGTGTTCCAAGCCAACTGTAAGAGCCAAGTGCAAAAGCCCTGGGGTAGGCGACAAATTCCTTCAAAACCAGACTGCCTGACAAGCCATGTTTTGCAGGTCAAGAGTCCCATCTCTGACTCTGGGGTCCAGAGTCTTACCTCTCGGAGGAACACAAGAGTAGGTCTCCTCTTAGCTTAACTAGCAGAAGAAAAACCTGACCTGTCTGTGAGCATGACTGCTTCCCTGTTTAGGTGTGCTTGTAAAACCCACCACACAGGGCCGGGGGGCAGACAAGGCCATCACTGACAGAGCCTGCTTGGTGGTCAAGATGACCTCAGTGACCTTGGACAGAAAGGCTCCCGGGTGTCACCTGGTAAGCAAGGCTGCAGAAGGTGGGTAGTGTGCAGCAGCTGGGACTTTCAATAGCGCCTTCTGAAGCTGGCCCTGTCCTCATCTTTTCCGCCATCAGCAAAGCACGCTCCAAGACGCATTCAAGATGGCTTCGTAGGGAGGGCTGAAGGGCAGCCAACGAGAGGAAGCAATGGGAAACACCACTGCAGTGACTCAAGCTTCTTGGAGCCGGAGGAAGGGTCGGGACAGGTCAAGGCCGATGCTGCATCATCAACATCCAGCCTAGGTCCCACTGTGGCAGCGCATTAAGGCAGCAGCCAGAGCCACTGGCAGAGGCAGCCCCCTCTTTACCTACATCCACCTTCAGAAAGGACGCAATCTTTGCTCTAATTATGCCCACAGGGGAAATTTCTTTGATTTCATTTTTTAATCTTGAAAATTAACAGAATATTAACAGAGATACTTTTTAAAGTGTAAAAAGCAAAAAAAAATAAATTGTATTGGATGTCTTCAAGGTACCCACAATTTTTTCACTTAGGGCAGGTTAAAATTTCGGTGAGGGGTCGGCACACTTTTTCATTAAAGATGAGGTAGTAAATATTTCAGTATATAGGGGCCAAGAGATAAAATCAAGAATGTTAACCAGATACTTATATAAGAAGAGAAAAAATGGGGCACCTGGATGTCTCAGTCGGTAGATAATGTGACTCTGTTTTCTTAAAGGTTTTATTTATTTATTCATGAGAGACACAGAGAGAGAGAGAGGCAGAGACATAGGCAGGGAGCCCAATGTGGGACTCGATCCCAGGACCCGGGATCACACCCTGGGGCTAAAGGCAGACACTCAACCACTGAGCCACCCAGGCATCCCAAATGTGACTCTTGATCTTGGGGTTGTGAGGTCAAGCCCCATGCTGGGCAAAGAGCTTATATTTGGAAAAAAAAAAAAAAAAAGAGGAGAGAAAACAAATTTCCACTATTTTCTATTGATGAATTTCCAAGTATGTGTTATTGTTAGTAATATGGGCCTACTAATGAGAAGAATGCAAGGATGGTGGGACATCCCCTACTTGGAGTTCAAGGTTAGTGAGACGATCATCACACTGATGACAAATATTTGTGGTAAAAACCATTCTTAATTCATGTTGGCTGTACAACAACAGGTGCAGGCTGGATTTGGCTCATGGGCATGGATATCCTACCTCCTAGCCTAGGCCATGCATTAGTCAGGGTTCTGCAGAGAAACTGAACCAAAGGGATGTGTGTATGTATATGTATCTGTGAATGTGTGTATGCGTGCACACATATGTATGTATGGGGCAGTGGGTACTGATTATAAGGATTGGTTCCTGTGGTTATGGAGGCAGGCAAATCCCAACATGTGCAGGGTGAATGGGCAAGTTGGAGATCCACGAGGGCAGGTGGTTTAGGTCCACTCCAAAGGCTGACAAGTTGAGACCCAGAAATTTCGAATGTTTCCCTTCAAGTCTGAAGGCAGGAAAAAACTAATGACCAGGACAAAGGAGCTCAAGCAAGAACTCTCTTACTTGAGGACAGTGAGCCTTTTTGTTCTACCCAGGACGACGACGACTTCTTCTTCTTCTTCTTTTAAGATTTTATTTATTTATTCATTCATGAGAGACACAGAGAGAGAGAGAGGCAGAGACACAGGCAGAGGGAGAAGCAGGCTTCCTACAGAGAGACTGATACAGGACTTAATCCCAGGACCCCGGGATCACAACCTGAGCCAAAGGCAGACGCTCAATCACTGAGCCACCCAGGTCTCCCTCTACCCAGGACTTCAACTAATTGGACGAGGCCCATCTACATTGGTAAGAGCAATTAAGACTTTCTTCAGTCTACCAATGCAAATGCTAATTTCATCCCCAAAACACTCTTACACAAATGCCCAGAATAATGCATGACCCAATATCTGAGCACTTCATTGCCTACCCAGTCAGACTGACACATAAAATTAACCATCACCATCCAAACTTGAGGATTCCTCCTGAGACCATGATTTCAAAAAACATGTCCCTTTCCCCCTCCCTTGCAGCCTCAGCTGCCAACAAGCATCCTGGCAAATTGCTGTCCCCTGGCTGTGAGGGTGTGGGAGGCCTTCCCGACACCTGCCTGGGCACAGCTTTGGGGTGGAGGTAGACACGGGCTCTGTTGGACGGACATGTGTGGTGTCCCTACAGATGCCCCCATGCCTGCACCCCAGGCATTCTTGGGCACACCCTGGGCTCCTAGACTCCCCAAGGGACTTCCCCCCCTTCCCTCCAGGAGCACCCTGTCTTTCAATCCCTGGTTGGAAAACAATCTCCTGGGTCGGTAATATTGATAGACATTGGTTCAGGCCCTGTTTTTGACTCTTGCCCAATGCAAGCTCTTCTATACTTCCTGCCCTAACTGCTCTGAGAAACTCCCCCAACAATTCACCAGCACATTCTATGGGATGGCCTGGCTGTGGTGTAGAAGTGCCTCTGCCGGAGACACAGCAAATGCATTTGCCCTTGATTTTTCTATATGGGCTTGGCCTATCTCCCTGATACCGGATTCCTCTTGGGTGAAGGATTACTCTTTGTGAAGGGAAGGGCATTCAACGAGCCTGAGATGGCACTATTTGGTTTCATGCTGAGGCCCAGAGCCAGGCCCTCCTGGTTCTAAACAGAAACAGCTCTTGGTGAGGTCATTACATCTGATACAGACCTTTGCCAGCACCCAGAAGACATGCCCAAGAGGCAACACCCCAGGAGGCTGCAGACTATGAGTGGTTTTGGCTTTGTCTTTTTATATTCCTTCTGCATTTATTAGTTGCCATTTTCTGCAATGCAACCCTCCATTTTATTCCAGTGAGCAAATATTTTTTTTAATTTGATGTTATCTAGATATCTATCATTATTTATTTATTTATTTATTTATTTATTTATTTAACCATCTTAACCATTTTTAAATGTGCAGATCAGTGTCAGGTATGTTCCTATTGTTGTGAAACAGATCTCCAGAACTTCTTTCATCTATGGCACTGAAACTTGATACCCGTTAAACAAGAACTTGCCTTGCCGCCTCCCTCCTCCGACTGTTAACCCCCTTCCGACTTTCTGTTTCTAGCTTAGGTACCTCATAAAAATGGAATCCTACAGTATTTGTCTTTTTGTGATTGTCTTATTTCACTTAATATAATGTCTTCGAGATTCTTCCATATAATAGGAAATGTCAGAATTTCCTTCTTTTTTAAGGCTGACCATTATTCCATTGAACATATACATCACATTTTCTTAAACCATTTATCTGTCAACAGACAGTGAAGTTGCTTCCACCTCTTGGCCCTTGGGAACTGTGCTGCTGTGAACATGGGTGTGCAAATATCTCTTTGAGGCCTTGCTTTCAATTCTTTTGAACATATATCTGGAAGTAGAAATGCAGGTCATATGGTAGTTATAGTTTCCCACAGCAGTCATACAATCTTAAAATCCCACCACAGTGTCGGAGGGCTCCAATCTCTCCATATCCTCCCCAGAGCTTGTTATTTTCTCTTTGGCAGATAGTGGCCATCTCACTGGGGTGAGGTGATACCTCACTGTGGTTTTCATTTATGCATCTCTTGGAGTGTAGATTTGCATTGTGGCCCCGCCTCCCCTTTCTGTGTATCCTTGGTCTTTAGCACTCTGAATTTATTTCCTTATCTGGGATTTAGGTTATTAACACTTATTCCAATCACTCATCCGTTCATTAAAAAGATATATGCTGAACCCTTACAGTACACTAAATGTTATTTGATGGGCTAAGGCAACCTCAGTAAAAAAAAAAAAAAAAAAAAAAAGGAAAACAAAAATCCTTGCCCTCTTGGAGCTTACCTTCCAATGTAGAGACTGATAATAAGCAACAACAACAAAGAAA
Organism: Canis lupus familiaris; assembly: GCF_011100685.1. Lineage (NCBI taxonomy): Eukaryota > Metazoa > Chordata > Mammalia > Carnivora > Canidae > Canis > Canis lupus. The sequence goes on from NC_049241.1 coordinate 19,001,887, forward strand.
ATCACAGAATTCCTTTGATGACAAGTGCTACAGAGAAAAATAAAGCAAGGAAGGGGCAAGGAGTTTTGGGAGGTGTATTGTCATTTTAAACAGGATGGTCAACAAAGTCTTCTTTGACCTGAGCCTTTGAAGGCAGCTAAGAATGGGAGGGTATGGGATGAGTGGTAGGCATGCTGGGCAGAGGAGACACCAAGTGAGGTAGTCTGTTCAAGGAACAGCAAGAGTACCTGTAGGGATGGAGCAGGAAAATAGGAGGGAAGTGACTGAAGACTCTGTCAGAGGGATGAGGGCAGACACCGTGAGGAGTTTGGCAGGAGTCTAAGTGAAGAGGGGTGGTTCTCTAAGGATTTAATGAGATAATTTATATAAACTTGCTTGATGCTCTACGAGCATTAAACAAAGGATAGATACAAATTGTATGATGTTCCAGCTGATGGGTAAACCACAGCCTCCCACGGGTCTTGGCAAGGTAATGTCAACAGCACCCTCACTCCCGTTTTCCATCAGGAGTAGGGGATGCTATGTGTATCATCACTACTCTGGTGCTCCCTCATGCTCAATGTTATGGGTTGAACTGTGTCCCCTCCCCCCCACCGCCAAATTCATAGGTTGAGGTCCTAACCCCTACCCCCACCAGCACTTCAGAATATGACCTAAAGATAGATAGAGTCTTGATAGGGGTAATCAAGTTAAAATGAGGTAAGCTTTAATCCAATCCAACCCATGTCCTCATAAAAAGGGGGAAATCTGGAGTCAAACAAAAACACAGGGAGAACACCATGTGGCAACGAAGGCAGAAAGCAAACTGATATGTCTGCAAGTCAAAGAATACCAAAGATGGCTAGCAAACCACCAGGAGCTAGGAAATGGGCACAGAATAGATTCTCTCCCACAGCTCTCAGAAGGAGCCAAATCTACCTATGTCTTGATCTTTGAACATCTAGCCTAGAACAGTGAGAGAGTAAGTATCTGTTGTGTAGTCCACCGAGTGTGTAGTACTTGGTCACCTCAGCCCTAGTGAACCGGCATGCTCAAGCATACAACAGGGGCAAAATGTCTTCCTGGGTTTCTCTTTATTGGGAAGTTTCCTATAACTCTTGATTTCTCTCAAATAGGATCACTACCTGGCTTTCCAGAGTGACTATCTCAAAAATAAGATCAAAGCCAGTCTCTAAAGGGACACATGCAACACTACCCCTGGGTCAGCAAGTAGAAGGAAGATGAGGCAAAGACAGGAAGCAGACAGCCCAGATTCCAAATGAGGGAAGAACAAGAAGGCACAGGAGACCTGGATTTCAGGAGCCAGAAAAGCCTCTTGACTTCTGGCCTGCCCCAGAGCTGCTAGAAAGGTAGGAGGCTGGAGCAAGATGAAGTTCTGCTGACCCTCGCCTCTGATCCTGGAAGCCAAAGTCAGCTCCATTAAGGCCTAAGAAGCTGGGGAGAGAAGACATCTCACAGAACCTCAAGGGGTGCTCGCCATGTGGTAGGGAAGGAGGGAGAGACAGTGAACTTCCACCGAAGAACTCATGCAGTCACCCCTCAGCTAGGTAATTGGAGGTCAAGGTCAACTGCTTCTCAAGAGCTCTTATAGATAGAAGCTACAATTAGGGTTCAGTTGTGCTCAAAGGGTCAACAGCGCAATCTAGAGTATTTTCCAAACTCTCACCAAGATGCTAAGAAGTGTTTTAACACAAATCATCATTCACAAGAGGAGAAAAAAAAAAAAAAACATTATTCACCAAAGTATATTAAACTACGTGGAAACAGTTTCTTGACTACAGGACATTTTAATGACTTTGATAGGACAAAGGACTTTATGAGTCTCCAAAAAAAGAAAAGAAATATAGTCTACCAAGACTGAAGTTTTATTTCATTGCAATCGTTTTTTTTTCTTCTTGTATTTCTTTTCCCAATACCCAACCAATCATATCTCTGAGAACAACTCACTAAGAAATGTAATCGGAAAATGCTGGTAATAAACTTTGAATTATGGATAATTTCAGAGATACCCACAGAAGAGGAAGCAATAAGTCGGCCAATATTGAACCATCCAGAGCCAAGGCCCACAGCACCTTACAAAAAAGAGAAAAAGTGGGCCACTGCCATTTCCTCCTAATAGGTCCCTGTTTGGGGCAGAAATCGCTGGGATTGACCAGAACCATCTTCCAGTTCTCCTGCACCAAAGAATCAAACTATCATTTCAAGATTTGTTAGACAGGAAAGCCAAGCAATTATTTGAAGGAGAAAAACTCAAAAAGCTTAAAATGTGATTAGCTTTGCTGTTAAGAGCATGGCATTGAGGTGACCATAAATTGTTGATAACAGCATTATGCAGGCCTATCAGTTGGTGTAAGGGGGTCAGAAAGCAAACAGAAACAGAATTCTTTCTTATTAGTTCATGAAAGATCGCTTCCAGCCGAGGGCACACAGATAAGGGTCTCTACCTGGAAGTCTCAACAAGGGGTCACATAGGTTTTATCAGGACCGTAGGCCATGCAGTCTCAGATTTATAGAGATGGAAGCTGGCTCAGCCTAACCTTCTATCTTTAAAGTTAAAGATGCTTAGCTTTGTGGGGCTACATGGTACTAACTCTTACACAGAGGGTTCATGGAAAACTGAGAATTCAAAATGGCCAGGCCTCTTACTTACACCCCAGGGCTTTTATCTCTCCACTATCCCTTCTTGAATGGGTTCTCCAAGGGGGTAAAAGTCAATTAAAATCAAGAACACGTCAGGTGCCTGGGAGCAGGTATGTACTAAGAGAACAACGATAACAATTTCTCAGCATTTACACAGCACCTAAGATGTGCCAGGCATTGAGCTAAAATATGAATCTCAGCTGGCTTTTGGAAAACCCTGTGAGATATGTACCTTTGCGCTAGTGAAGATGACAACCTTCCGCAAGGCTCAATGACCTATTAAAGTCCCACTCAGAGCTGGGGTGCACCTTAGGGCTCACTCCAGAGCCAGTGCTCTTTGCCACTATCTACATAGCCTGCTGAGTACTCATGAAATGGAGGACATTGCTTTAAATAAACAAGTAATCATTTTTTAAGATTTCCTTTAGCATTTAAGGATAGTTCTAAAACCAATAGTGTGAGTGAGAGAGACCTCAAGGACACTTTGCCCCAGCCCCGAGTCTTAGCAAGAGTCCACCTACACCATCCCCTGGAATAGTTCCCTTTTTCTCTTGCCTGAGTGAGAGCGAATTTACAGAGTTTCTTACACGAGGAAATACTCGAAGAATCATTTCTACGTTTTCCTGAAAGCCAGAGCACACTTGTCTGTTTATTTACAGAAATAGGATTATAATTTCTATAACTTTGTTTTCCCCCTTAAAAAGATACTGCAGACATTCTCTCATGTCCATAACTATCTGTATCATCACTGTTCTGAAGTGCAGAACGTGGGTGTATGGGCAGTCATGCCATGATAAGGGCCATCTAACTGTTGCCCAGGTTTGACTACCATAATCAGCACTGCAGCGAACTTCTTAGAATCATCTTTGCACTTCTGTTCCATTGTTTCATTATCTCACAATCCCACACTGCAAATTCCTTTTTTATTTTGAGAGATGCCCCTTCCAAGAAGGCTATGCCAACTGCTGCACTGCCCAGCTGCATAGAGCGTGTTAGGAGATGCCTTCACTTGACAACCTATGAAATATCATTGACACAATGGCTGTCTGTTAGAATAGGGGATACACAGCATCTGAGCCACCAGCATTTTTCAGCAGGGCCACTGCCATAGTCTTTCAGCTGGTCTCCCAAATTCAATGTTGTGCATCCTACACGTGCTTCCTCCTGGAGGCAGTCAAAATGATCTCTCTTTCTCTCTCTCTTAGAAAGAAAGAAAGAAAGAAAGAAAGAAAGAAAGAAAGAAAGAAAGAAAGAAAGAAAGGAAGGAAGGAAGGAAGGAAGGAAGGAAGGAAGGAAGGAAGGAAGGAAGGAAGGAAGGAAGGAAGAAAGAAAGAAAGAAAGAAAGAAAGAAAGAAAGAAAGAAAGAAAGAAAGAAAGAAAGAAAGAAAGAAAGAAAGATGATAGTTTATTTATTTATGAGAGCCCACAAGCAGGGGGGAGGGACAGAGGGAAGAGAAGGAGACTCCCTGCTGAGCAGGGAATGCTATGCAGAGCTGGATCTCAGGACCCTGAGATCATGACCTGAGCCAAAGGTTAGTGCTTAACCACCTGACCCACCTAGGTGCCCCAAGATGATCTCTTTTAAACACAAATTTGGTCATGTCCTCATTTAGCCTAAATCCTATGTTTCCTTTGCTCTTATGAAAAGCACCCCCACATCCTTAAAATGACTCCTTCAGTCTTTCTCTTTGGCCCTATCCATGTTTCAACCACATTTGCCTTCTTTCATTTCTTCCAGAGCATTCCTTCCCACTCAGGACCTTTGCACATGCTGTTCAATTTTCTAGAGTCTTCTTCCTCACCTCTTTCCCTTGTAACTCCTCCTCTGCTTTCAGCCCACAGGTAAAATGTCATCTCCTCAAAGAAGCTTTGCCATCTATACACACCCTCCAGACTAAGGAAGGTCCCCCATCATAAATACACAGAGCACCTTGGGATTTTCCTTCCTAACACTTGTTAAAATGCTAACAGTCAATTTAATGCTTTTTATCACAACAGATCTAAGCTCCATAGGACCTACTGATACCCAGCACAATGCCTAGAACATGGATGATGCTTCTTGTGATGGAAGGAAGAATAAAAAAGAGGGAGGGTGGAGAAGAGGAAGGGAAGAGGAAGAAAGGGAGATGGCAGAGGGAGGGGTGGGGAGTCAGGCTGTCCACTGGTATCTTCCAGGAACATGGGGGAAAAAAGAACTTAAAGTAGTAAGGGAAGAACTATTGATCTGGAACTATTTTTATCTTGATCTTGCTCTAAGCTCAGCCACTAGATAAATATTTGTCAGATGCCTATTATGTACCAAGCAACTTTTCTAGATACCAGAGATAGAGCAGGAAACAATTCAGGTGAGGTCCTTAGCCTTTTGGAACCCATGTCCTAGTGGTATGGGAGAGGAGAAGCAAATAATGAAAAAATATCTGAACAGGACAACTTCAGACTGGAAAGAGCACTCAGCCCATAAGGGAGGTCAGTCATGAAAAGTAAGAGTAGACAGCGCTACTTCCAGTGGGGTGGTCAAGGAAGGCCTCTCTGAGGAGGTGACATAGGAGGAGACGGCAGCAAGAACAAAGGGCAGGGTGAAGTAGGTGATTTAAAAAACAAGATGGCATGAACTTACTCTGAAGCTGAGGTCAACCCTTCCAGTTGGCAGAAACAAAGTGTCACAGGACTGATATCCTCAGTACACGTATTGATTTCCTAGGACTGCCATAATAGCACACCACAGATGGTGAGGCTTAAAACCACAGTAAATTATTGCCTTATAGTTTCGGAGGTCACAGGTTTGAAATCAAGGTGCTGGCAGGGTCATGCCCCTTGGCAGGTACTAGGGAAAGATCTGTTTCCATGCCTCTCTCTCAGCTGCTGAGGCTCAAGAGCTCCTTAGCTTGTAGATGTATCAGTTAGTCCTGACTCCAGTGTCACAGGACCATCTTCACACTGTCTTCCCTCTGTACATGTCTGTCTCTGTGTCCAAGCTTCCCATTTATAAGGACACCAGTTCTATAGGATTGAGGTCCATCCTGATAATCCCATTTTAACTTACCTCTGTAAAGACCCTCTCTCTAAATAAGGTCACATTTTGAGATACTGGGAGTTAGGACTTTAACATATGGTTTTCCGGGGGGACACGAGTCAGCTCCTAACAGCATTCATGAGTCAAATATGGCCTTGTGATGTAGAGAAGGCAATCAGATATAATTTTAATATCAATTAGAATATGTATGATTTTAAGTGCAGAGCTCTACTAAGTTCCAATATTTTAAACATCAGAGAACTTGCAAAACCCAACAGAGTCTGAGTGGATCTGTAGGATCAGTAGACCTGGTTAAGGAGACCTTGGTATAAACTAACAAATATGCAGATTACGCTAATCAGGTACATGACATGAATCTGCATTTCAGCTGGTATCTTGGGTCACTGGGAAACTTCAGGAACCTGAGAGAGAAGCCTACATTTGGTTGGAAAAAGGCAGACCCCAAATCTTTGAAATAATATCTGTTACTTGGGTAAGCATCTTTTTAAATAAAGATTTAGAATTAAGAAAAGGAATATCTGTGAGCAACAAATACTTTTTACATTAGAAAATTTGTGCTCATTTTCTTACATGAGTTTTTTGAGAGAAATAAGTTTGATTGAGTTAATCAATCACCCTTATAAATTCCTGTTGGAGATTATACTTGAGTAACTCAAGCTTGAAGTTGTAATCTATTTTCAGAACAGTATTGTAACATTTAAGAGGTTATAAGGCTCACCATATTTATAGAAGTTTAATTTATATTTATAAATTAAATATAAATTATAATTTATATTTATATTTAGAGTTATATGCATTGCTTGAGTACTTGGAAAGTTTTAAAAACTCATACAATTTCCACAATAGCCAAAATATGGAAAGAGCCCAGATGTCCATGGACAGATGAATGGATAAAGATGATATATATATATAAAATGGAATATTACTCAACCATCAAAAAATGAAATCTTACCATTTGCAATGACATGGATAGAACTAGAGGGTATTATGTTAAGCAAAATAAGTCAATCAAAGAAAGACAATAATCATATGATTTCACTCATATGTGAAATTTAAGGAACAAAACAGAGAATCATAGGGGAAGGGAGGAAAAAATAAAATAAGAAAATCAGAAAGGAAACAAGTCATAAGAGACTTTTAATTCTAGGAAACAAACTGAGGGCTGCTGGAGGGGAGATTGGGTGGAGGAATGGGGTAACTCGGTGATGGGCATTAAGGAGGACACTTGATGTCATGAGCACTGGCTGTTTTACATAAATGATGAATCACTAAACTCTACCTCTGAAACTAATGATATACTATGTGTTAATTAATTGAATTAAAATAAAAAGAACCAAAAACTCTAAAAGAGCCAAACAAAAAAAGAAAATTCATACAACTGAATAAAATAAAGTTCTTAAAAAAGAAATTGGATACAGTCAGCTAATAAATTAAGTTTAAAATCTTTAAAAAGGCTTAATTAACTAAGTTTAATGAATGAGCTCAAATAGTAAACAAAGTCTCCTTTAATGAGATTGCTAAAATGTGAGATTTATAAATAGGATAATGAGATTTAGAATTTGGAATTAAAAAGCGTGAGGTAAAATTGAAGTATAATTGTAATAAATTGACCATTTTTAAAAAAAAAAACTACTGAATAGTTTTCGTGCCCTCCAGGATGTCACAAAGCTCACATTAATGCAAAGAAACAAACCATCAAATCCCAAAGATCAGCACAGAAATAACAGAAAACCAACTCTTGCTTTGCTGTGTCAGAATTTCTTCCTTAAAATAGGATGGTTCGCTTGAGGCACCTGGGTGGCTCAGCGGTTGAGTGTCTGCCTTTGGCTCAGGTCATGATCCCCAGGTCCTGGGATCGAGTCCCGCATCGGGCTCCCTGTGAGGAGCTGCTTCTCCTCTGCCTGTGTCTCTCACTCTCCCTCTCTCTGTGTTTCTCATGAATGAATAATAAAATCTTTTTTAAAAATTGGATAGTTGCTCGATATGTGTGTGTGTCTCTTCCTTTTTCATTTGAGTCATTTCTTATACACTTTTCTCATGTCACTCTAATGAGTGGAAGGACTTTCTCTTGCTAGATACTCTGCAAAGCTAGAGAATCTGCAGTCACCACTCTCATGCTTTTGATTTGGGATGGGGCAGTCACCCCACTGCCTCCCGAGAGCATGGCCTTTCTCCTGGACATAGGAGTGACCTCTGGCCATACTTTCCACGCACAGGACGGGAAGCGCAGGCTGGCTGAGTGGCCTGGCTCAGATCACACTGGCTGCTGGTGGGTAAGTCAAGGAGAAAGCTCACTTTCTCCCCAGCTCTCTGGAGTGAGTGGCTGTGTTGGCAGCATTCTGGGCCCAAATGACACAGAAGTGCCACTGCTCTAGCAGAAGGGCTAAATGAGCCACAATTCCGAGCCCTAACTTATGTGCCCTCAAGAAAGGTCAGTCCACAGCCCGCGTCCTGTACAGGCTATTGTAATGTCTGAGCAACTGTCTGGGGAGAGGTAAAAACGGGTCGACTTTAAGCCTTGAAAAGAGGGGATTAATCCTAACAAATGGTGTGGGGTGGGGGCCCTGGGATAATGACCGGGATGCATTACTGGTGTGTCTCTGCGCACCGAGGCGCAGTCTTTATGGCCCTGCCAGGGCAGGGAGAAACCCCGGCCCCCTAATAGCTCCCTCCGAAGGGTGATGATAATCCTAACTGTTGTCTGGGCTGAGCGAGTAACAGCGAGAATGGATGAAAAGTATATGTTTATGTCCTTCCTATTAAATCCAGTGCTATAAACCCAGGGCACTAAAGTTGATAGCAGCGCTGACAAATGCCTCCTTCGGAAGAGCACCAAGAAGGTTAAAACAACAAAGAAAACGGCAGCAACTCTTGGTCCCGGCGTTTTCCATCCAGCTTTCTTCCTGCCTCTGCATTCAGTTTAACTTCAAAAATACACTGCTGCGGGGGTGGCAGCAGACCCGTCTCTCCTGGGCTGGGACTTGGGCTCGGAGGTGACCTTGGAGCCCGTCCCTGCAGCCTGACACCCCCGCAAAGTATCACCTGCATGTATTCCCTGAATAGTCCACATCTTCTAGCTGAAGGGGAAAAGCCCTCGTTTGCCCCTGAGAGCTCCAAAGTGAGTTTAGAATTTAGAACTTCTTGGAGATTCTCAGAGAAAATATCCAGGACGGGGACAAGGGTGAGGCAGATGAGACACACACCTGGCGTACAAAATATGAGGGGGTGGCAAAAAAAAAAAAAATCAGTAATAAGGATAAGTAATATTTTAACACAATCCTTTTTAAAAATTAGAAGCATCAAACTGCAGCCCTGTGTTGGTCACCTGTGTTTGTAAATAAAGTTTTATTGGAAGGGCAGGGCCAGGATTAGGGGAAGGCAAGTGAGGCAGGGTGGTACAATTGCAGGGTGGCATCCGGTCTTTATTTTAAAATTCGGTATTTTGCTCATCATGGATTTTGAGGTTTTGAAAAATATTCAAGTACCATTTACCTTAATTACTGAGCTTTATGCCAGCCCTTTAAATTCACCCCAAGTGAATATCTCACACTACTTATCCTGATCCCGGCCCTGCAGAGTTACTCACCTCCTAACCTGTTTAGTTTTTCAGTACCTTGACATTACTCGTATTATTTACAGACACTGTTCTAAGGACTTTGCTAATACCCGTATTCTCTCATTGAATTCCCCATTTGATGTGTAAACTGAAGCACAGAGAAGGCAAGTAACCTGCCCTCAGTCACACAGCCAGGCAAGTAGAGGAGGTGCGATTTACAGCTGGGCTCGGCCACCACTCCATTCTCCCACCCCAATTTTTTTTTTGGGGGGGGGTCTCCTCTTTTCCATTTCTTTTTTTTCTCTCTCTCTCTTTTCCATTTCTAAATGTATTCTGTCCACTTTCTCAGCACACGGTGATTCCTTAATCCAATTTGCCCAGCCTTTACACTGATAAGTCATTTCTACCATCAGACACAGATGGCTTTATAGGAGACCAGCCAGCTAAGTGCACTGCCTAAGAATGCAATAAAACTTGTTTTTCTAACCAGCTAGATTGCTTTACGTGATGAGATAAATATTGTGCTAAGAGCAACTCCTGGCACATCTTGGGGAGAGAGCTGTTGCCCCACTTGGGCTGGTCAGGAACATGCACACACACCCTTCCCTGGATGCTCAGGAACCAAGGGCACCCAGAAGTGGCTTCTTCCCTGGTGTAGATGCAGCTGCTCCTGTTTGTCCAGCAGACCCTGCGGCCTAGGAACTGGCTGCCCGGGGTCGCCCGGCCATCTGCCCTCTCCTCCAGCGGTTGCACAGACACTATCTACTCTTCCAACTCTCGTGTCTTTTCTGGGGAAGGAAGGAGGCAGGAGACAGGCTCAGAGCAGAAATCGCAGGTGGCGCCTTAAGAACGATTATGATAAACTACTGTTCTCATCTTCACCCTGACATGTATCAGGCCCTCGGCAGGTGGGGCAGCAGGTTCTCCCCTTCCTCCACTTAATACGCTTCCAGGACAGCTTTGCTCAGGGTGCGGCGGGCAGCCAGCCGCCAGAAGAATCGCTGGTGACACAAGTGGGACAGATGGACGCGGCTGCTCCAGCTCGGTGAGAGGGGAGCTGGGGGATCGGCGCCCGAAACGAGAACCCCAGGCTACTTAGGTTCATCTCGACTGGGAAACCCTCACTCATCACAGCTGTTTTAAAGACGTGAAAGGGGAGGCTCAGAGAGGTTATGTCATCTAATGTCAAATCTAGATGGACAGAGTCCACTGGATTCCAGATCTACCCTACTCCAGAGCACAAGCTCTTAAGCCCTTGCGGACGGCAGCTTGCATTTGCACTGCTGCTCAGCCTGTCCCGTGTCAAATTCACTGACCTCATCCCGAAATGGTTGCAGTGTTGTGGGAATCACCCTAAAAGAATCATTGCTCAAGTGAGTGGCTGTCCTACATTTCTTTGAAAGAAAAACCTGGGAAAAGGCCTTGGGGACAGGGGGTTTACTTGGGAAACGACCTCAGGCAACGGGAGAGAGTGGGCAGAGATAGCAAGGCACTGGGGAGGGGAAGAGAACGCCAATGGAAGAGGGAGCTGGCACTGGTAGTCCCGGGAGCACCGGGGCCTCCAAGCTCCTGGGACCTCCTGAGCAGATGTCATGCCTCCCAGAAGTGTCTGGAAAGGTGGGAGAGCTAGGACATGCCAGCTCCCCTCTCGCTTTGGATTAAAGGTTGGCATTAACACACACACGTGTGCATGCACACATGCAAATGCTCGTGGGTGCCTGTGTGCCAGCTGAACGAGTTCCCGTGGGAAGGCCCTGGGGCAGAATGCAGAGCTGCGTACCCTCCAGGTGGAACATGTGGCTCAAGATGCACTTGAGCTTCCATGGAACAGCCCTTGTTGGCTCTGGCTGAAACCAGAAGCAGGTTGAGGGGGCGTGACTTGGGGACCAGAGCTCCCTGCTACCCTGATGGACTGAATTCATTATGGTTCCCGTCAGTCAAGAAGATAAGACAGGGAGATGACACCGTATGTTGAGTGATCCACAAATCATGGTAGGATGCGCTTGGCAAGCTGGTCCTGTGCAATCAGAGACTAATGAAAGATGACCTTCTTTGACGATCCAACCTAGAAGGAGCTGGAAATCAGTTTGGTTTCCCACACCTGTTCCTCGGCTTTTGCTTCCTGCTGGAAACCAAGAGAGACCCTTCTCAGAAGAAAAACCACCAAGCACCACCCTTGAGGAAGTCACTGTTCTCCCTGTCAGCTTGCTTTCTGTCTTCACTCCATGACAGCATTGCTACAGAATGGCACTGCTTGGAGAGTCAGAAGGGAGTCCTGCTCCATGACAGATGAGCTGTGTGTGTCCAGGCAGCTTACCTTATCCCTCAGAATGTGGCCAGGAAGGACTATGTGATGTCGCTGATTCTACCTGCCTGCTCCAGCAGGCACTTAAGCACTTGAACATGGTTGCAGAAAACAAAGCTACCACCATGCCAGCTGGGCCCACTGGAGATTCAGGCTTACAAATCTCAGGAGGGCACCCAGAATTTCCAAGCTGATTGCATCTCTCTGGTATGTTTTCTCCCCCAGTGTCTCCATGGCTCTTTCACACCTTCTCCTCCCCCAGCACCCAGACACCTCTCTCATCTCTGCACTGTGCTCTGAGCCTATGTCCTTGCTGATGCTTCAGGAACAAGTTGGAAACAGAAAGACGAGAACTCCAACACCATGCTCATCAGCTGACCTGCGCGCAAACCCCTGTCTCTGCTCACAATTTCTGTTCTCTTCAGGGAAATGTTGTTATTCCTTAAAATAAAGATGTCCTCTGGATGCTTCCTCTTCCTTAGAACTCAGACCCATTCCTTCCCATGTCAAGACCACTCTGCTACTGGATCATTCCCAAGAGTATATATACTCAGAGAACATCTCTCATCCTTTAAAAAATAACCTATTTAATTCCAGGATGCCTGCATTCCTCTGCTCCCCTTCTCACCAGTGGTCTCATTCTGTGCTACGCTACTGTTTCCACTCCCTCTCACAGGTTTCCCTCTCCACTGATTCTACTGGACAGCTAGCTCCCAAGCGAAGCCATACCTCCGCATCACCAGGGACCCTCATGCCAACAAGGCCAGAGAACCCATCCCTGACCTCATTATTCCCAGGTTCTCAGCAGCTTTCAGCGTACCTGGTCATGCTTTCCTCAAAACCCTCTCCTGACTCCCAGAGCACCATGGTCTCTGGTCACTCCTACCTGACAGCTGCTGCTCAGGGTCGTAACGTGATTCTACCCCCAGACTCCCAATCTGACTATCCACACTACCCACGATATAGCAGTAGAAAAATCTGGGTTCCATCATGATCCCTATCTAGTTAGCTTCATCTAGTCCCATGATTTTAAATATCATTTATAGGCCACGGGCTCCCAACTTTTACCCCCAGACACTTAATATCCCCACTTGGCTGTGGAAGACACCCAAATCTCAAAATTAACACAGCCTGGGACTGGTAGGGCCCTATGTCTTGACCTGCATGGTATTTATGTGAGTGTATTCACTTGGTAAAAATTCATCTCTGATGTTGGTTGTGCTTTTCTGTATATAGGTTATGCTGTAATAAAAAGGTGGGGTTCTTTTTTTTAATTCACATTCTAGAACCATTCTCTCAATTGCCTTTTTCCGTAAACTTGCTCCTCAGACTGTCCCAAAGAAACCAAAAATACCAACATTATTCTTTTTTTTCTTTTAAATGGAGATTTTTTTTTATTGATTGATTGATTTATGATAGAGAGAGAGAGAGGCAGAGACACAGGGAGAGGGAGAAGTAGGCTCCATGCTGGGAGCCCGACGTGGGACTCGATTCCAGGACTCCAGGATTGCGCCCTGGGCCAAAGGCAGACACTAAACCGCTGAGCCACCCAGGGATCCCCTTGACATTATTCTTGATTATTCTCTTTCCACATCCAGTCCCACAGTAAGTCCTGCATTCTCTGCCACCAAAACAACTTAGCCCTGACCTCACCATCTGGTCAAGCCATCAGCACCTCTCTCCAAGTTACTAAACAGATTTTCACAGGCCTTGAGGATTCCATTCTAGCCCCTGTCTCCCATTCTGCTCCAGAATTAGCAGCCAGAATGAGCTTACAAAAGCTGCAATCGAATCATGTTACATCTCCCATTGTCCTCTCACCAATAAAAACTTGCTGAGCCCCAACTATCCATCCTTCTTTGTTTTTGATGCCATCAGTTTCCACTAGTCCCCTCATAACTTTCCAGAACTTGTCTATTTTATTTCCCACATTGTACTTAAGACCACCTGCTAATGTTTATATTCTGTCTCCCATGACTGTCTAGAAAGTAATTTCCCCCAAAGCAGAGCTGTCTGGTAGACTCTGCATCTCCCCACCCCCTTTTAAAACACTGCCTGGACAAATACATCTTGAGGGGCACTTAGGTGGCTCAGTCAGTTGAGTATCTGACTCTTGGTTTCAGCTCAGGTCATGATCTTGCAGTTGTGGGATCAAGCTCCCTGTCAGGTTCTGCGTGAAGTCGACTTCAGATTCCTTCTTCCGTCCCTCCCTCCCACTCACTCTCTCTCTCTCTCAAATAAATTTTTAAAATCTTAAAAAAAAAATAAAAAAAATATATGTTGAAAGAAATACATTTGTACAGCCCTACCAAAACACACAGAACCTAGCAAAAATAGCTACCTGTCTCTAGAAATATATGTCACTCTCACTTTTTTGTCACATTCCTTAGAGATGTAGGGACCTTACAATAAGTTAGCAAAGAGTAAGTAAGACTTATGGAAAGTACTGATTGAAATCATGCAGTATTTCTGTTCTTTCCAAAATCTCATTTAAATACTATAAAGGTACAAAAAGCTATAAACTCACAAGGACAAAGACAACAGAAGATAAGGTGCCAAGAGTTGAAAGACAACAAAATTTTTCTCAATACATTTAGGCCCAAGAAATCTAGGACCTAAATGTATATGGCTAATGAGAGGCAACAAGGATGCCAGTTTGTAACATTGAGCCCCAGAAAGATTCAGAAACTGAGATACCAGTTGTTTCAAAAGGAAGGGATCAGAGATGAGGCTAAAAAGAGAAGAATTAGCTAAAGTCCACGAAAAGGACAATTAGACTTCCTGGGGACCTCTCTCATCACCTTACTGCTAGGCTAGGACCCATTCTGACCCTTAGGAGTTAATGGGATTTTTATACCAGAGATATCAAACCAGGCATGTTTTCCAATCATGAAAACTCACAGCACAACAAAAACTTAGCACTGAAGTGCTTCAGAAGGATGCAGTAAAAGTCCGCACACCAATAATGAGACCCCTGTCCCTTCTTTCCACTGGGGCTCCTAGAATCATCCTGGGAGCTGAGTTTATACTTCCCAAGACAGGAGATTGAAGAATTCCTGAGTTGAGAAGCTGATTGATCCAAGTGAAGAAATCCCAGACACAGACATCTGAGGATTATCAAGACAAAATGCTTATAATGTACCTTGCTACCTTGCAGTGAAGCTATCGATCTCTTCCCGCCAAACCCACACTCCAAACATACATGCATACTCACATAAGAATCACACACTCCAGATACACATACTCCAAATGTACAAATATATTCTCCACCCCATAGACATATCCCAAATACATAAATACACACGCCCCCAACACACATAAGCCAAACATACACATATATAATATAAACACAGAGAGAAATACAAAATACTACACACTTATCTCAACATGCACACATACTTCAAATACATATACATAAGCATCCCAAATACACCCACTCAACTTTTGAGCAGCTTTTCCCCTACTTCTTAAAATATGAATGAGCAATCAAAGACCATCATCTTCTTGAATAAATCTTTGAAAATGAAAGCTTTGTACCAAAACAAATAGAGTTGGCAGGGGAGGTGGGGGTGAGTGGGAAGAACTCAGAAGAAAAAAAGTGCAGGAAATAGAATTAAATTTCCAAATAAAAAGGATATTGTATCCATGAGACAGAAACAGAATTCTATAGAAGGAAATAGTTTGAGAGTAACAAAGAATATCTACAAACTTAAAGTATGATATAAAAATCCGTTCAAGAAATGGAAGAAACAGTTGAGAAAAATCTCTCAGAAAGTATAACAAAAGACAAAATATGAAGTAGAAGAGAATCAATAAAGTTAGAGGCTCAATCCAAAGAGTCCAAAATGCAAGTCTCAAAAGAAGTAAACAGGAAGAATAAAAGAAGGGAAGGTGATCCATCAATGATATAAAACTAGAAAATGTGCTAGATCAGCAGAAAATGAATTTTTAGAACGAAAGAGCCCATGGATGCCCAGACTGAGCAACTGACTAAAAGTCCACTTTAATCATTACGACACCTCAGAACACTACAAACTCAGAAAGTAAAGGACTTCCTGAGATACACACACACACACACACACACACACACACACACACACACGCCTACATGGATAAGGACTTTCTCAGAAGCAAATGTATGCATATATGCATATTTACATATGCATATCACCCAAAAAGATAAAAAATCAGCATTAAACTTCTCAATAGCAAACTTGAAAATCAAAAGGCAATAGAGCAAGACCTCAAATTTTCTAAGAAATTACCTCCAACCCAGAATTACATACCCAAATCAAGTGTTAATGAAATGTGACAACAAAATAGCTACATTTTCAGCAACGTAAAGCATTCATATTCTTTGCATTCCATATAGCAGGATACTAAGGGATTTGTGACACTGAAATGAAAGAGTAAACCAAGAATAATTTCCAACAGATCAGGAAAGAGAACACCAATCACAAGAGGAAAAAAAATCCCTGGAAGATAAATGTGCAGCTGGTCCCCAGGACAAACAGCTCAAGTTCGTACAGAGCAACGACTCTCAGGAAATAAAACTAACGATAGACTTGCTGTGTTGTTGTATATTGAAAGTGGCCTTACAGTTTCATGAGAGTGTTTGAGAAAAAGTTAGCAACAAGTACCCAGAAAACTAAGCAAATTAAAATACATAATCAGAGCAACTATTATCTCCAGGTTGTACAGAAAAGCCAGAATTTTTTTTTTTTTTTTAAATTTATTTATGATAGTCATACAGAGAGAGAGAGAGAGGCAGAGACACAGGCAGAGGGAGAAGCAGGCTCCATGCACCGGGAGCCCGACGTGGGATTCGATCCCGGGTCTCCAGGATCGCGCCCTGGGCCAAAGGCAGGCGCCAAACCGCTGCGCCACCCAGGGATCCCGAAAAGCCAGAATTAACTGTATCATTCACTCCATGGTTCAGGAGTCAACAATATCTACATAATAAAAATAATAAGAGCACAGAATGGTAACTGCATCAAAAATTGTGATATAACAACAAAGAATGAGGAAAGGGGGGGTTTGTGTGTGGGTTTGTGTCTGTGTGGGAGAGTATACAAGAAAATGAATCTATCATCTTTCATTTCAGGAAGCCTATTAATAGTCTAAAATATGTAAGTCAAGAAAAAACAATGTAACTATATTTCTTAGACATGTAGAAGTAGCCATCATGGAAAACAGCTAAAAAAGATGAAAGTGCTTTGCCTCCAGAAAGGGAAACTCAGGAATAGCAAAGTGACTTTTGCCATACATTTATAACTTCACTAGTATTAGACATTAAATTAAAAATAGAGCAAAGTAAAACATAGGGAAGGTGTATCATTACAGTGAGTTAGAAAGTTGGGCCCACTGTAGATAAGCTTCCCTGTAAAGAGACCAAGAATGAATAATTGTAAGTAGATAAAATGGGGTTTAAGAGCATAAAGCTCTGTGTCCCCACTTTCATGCTCGCCTCTTGTCATATCATCAGAACAGTAAAAACAGCAGAGCACATCCATCAAGGACTAACCGAGAACAGACGATGGTGCTAAGCAGTTTCCACATGTTAGCTAATTCCCTTCTCAAACAAACCCTAAGACAGAACAAGATTCTATCATTTTTCTACTTTTCAATGAGTAAACCGAGGCCAAGAGAGGATAAATAATGGATCCAAGGTCAGTGCGATCCTCTCTGGTGTCTGAATGAGAGAGGAATGAAAAGGGGAAACCACGTGCATCTTGTTTCCTGCCTTTCCAAATTAAATAAATAATTAAATGGCCAAAGACGGGCAAATTTTAGATGCTGGGGAAATGTGGCGGAAAGATCAAGCTGATGGAGACGGAAGCCAGCTCAGAGTGGGGGCTGCGAGGGGCGGGACTGGGTGGGAGAACATGCTAAAACAACAAAAACCAAGGCTGCTTAAAGCCAGACACAAATCTGTCCACTCATTAAGGAGGAAATTGCCAAGCTTGAAGCATTTATAAATCACCCCAAACTAATCACCCATTTAAGGACAATCCCATAAAAAAATAAAAGGGACCACAGCAGGCTGCTCTCGAGAGATAAATGGCTTTGCAGCCTCATCTGGGTATGCAAATTTGAGGATATAAGCAGGCCCTTTCTGAATGATAACTTGGTTTATTCTAGAGGAGATAGCCCATTGGGAAGCACAGCCAAGACCTGGGGAGAATTCTGAAGACCTGGGGTGAGCTATGCATCAAAGCTGTTTTAGGGTAGCTTTTCTAAGAATCTTGTATGCCTTGAGCACAAAAGGCAGGTAGGTGATCCGTGACTCAGCCTTCGGACTGGCACTACAGTGCAGTCCGTGAAACTAGGGACTCTGAAAGCCATGACTGACACAGCTCCTCTCCTCCACCATGGTTCATTTATTTCATTTCATTGTTTGATTTATTTCTCTCTCATCTTTTTCAATGCTACAGTCCTACTAATGCAGGGCAGAGTTGCAATATTTTTAGGAATGGCTAGAAGTGTCAGTGTTAATGAGTTTCTTCCTTTTCCATGGGGGAAACAGAGACCCAGTGTAGTGGGTTGAATGGTAGCCCCCAAATGCTATATCCACGTCCTAGCCCCCACACCTGTGAATGTGACCTTACTCGAAAAGAGTCTTTGAAGCTAGAATTGAGGATATCAGAATGGGATCATCAAAGATTGTCTAGGTGGGCCCTAAATCCAATAAACTCCTTATAAGAGACAGAGGGGAGAAAACCCAGAAGACAAAAAGGCCATGTGAAGATGGAGGCACATATTGGAGGGATGCAGGCACAAGCCAAAGAATGTCTGGAGCCACCACAGGTGAAAAGGGGCACTGTCCCCAGAGAGACTTTGGAGGGGGGTATGGCCCTGATGACACCTTGATTTTGGACTTCTAGCCTCCAGAACTATGAAAGAATACATTTCTTCTTTTTTAAACCACCCAGTTTGTGGTAGAGTTTCAAGCTTAAATCTACTGGTCAAGGTCCCTGATTCTAGAAATGAGGAAAACAAGGAATAGAAAGTGGCACACATGCACCTGGGTGGCTCAGTCAGTTAAGCATCTGCCTTCAGCTCAGGTCATGATCTCAGGGTCCTGGGATCGAGTCCCACTTCACACTCTCTGCTCAGCAGGATGTTTGCCTTTGCTTCTCCCGCTCCCTCTCCCTCTCCCCCTACTTATGCTCGCTCGCTCTCTCTCTCTCTCTCAAATAAATAAATAAACTCTTTTTAAAAAAGAAGAAAGGGATCCCTGGGTGGCGCAGCGGTTTAGCGCCTGCCTTTGGCCCAGGGCGCGATCCTGGAGACCCAGGATCGAATCCCACGTCGGGCTCCCGGTGCATGGAGCCTGCTTCTCCCTCTGCCTGTGTCTCTGCCTCTCTCTCTCTCTGTGTGCCTATCATAAATAAATAATAAAAAAAAAAAATTAAAAAAAAAAATAAAATAAAAAAAAATAAAAAAGAAGAAAGAGGAGGAGGAGGAGAGGAGGAAAGAAAATGGCACGGTCTTCTAAAAGTCATAGCTCTTTGGTGGCAGAAAATAGACCAGCAAGACTTTGAACAAGTTACTAAACCTATCATCCATCAGAGTTCTCATCTAGAAAATGATGAGAACAATACCTGCCCAATAAAGTTGTCAGGATGATCAAATGCAAGAAAGAATGAAAAAAAAATTCTTTAAAATTTTATTTATTTGTTCATGAGAGACAGAGAGAGAGAGAGAGAGAGAGGCAGAGACACAGGCAGAGGGAGAAGCAAGGCCCTATGCAGGGAGTCCAATGTGGGACTCAATTCCAGGACTCCAGGATCACACCCTGGGCCGAAGGCAGGAGCTAAACCACTGAACCACCCAGGGATACCCAGAAAGAATGTAAAACTAAAGCATATTGCCTGATCCAGAATAACTGATGACAATATTGTCACTTTAATCCATCACCTCATCCTTGGCCTGCCAGAAGAGCCATTTCCTGTACCATCAATTCACCTCACACTTAATTCTAAAAATAAACACCAATTTTTAAAGAAATAAAATCCTTAGAGTTTAATTTGTTTTATTTCTAGGCTCCTGATTCTGTTCCACTGGTCTATATGTCTGTTTTTATGCCAGTGCCATATTGGTTTGATTACTACAGCTCTGTAGTTAATTTGAAATCAGAAAGTGTGAGATATCCAGCTCTGTTCTTTTTTGTCTCAAGACTACTTTAGCTATTTATGGTCTTTTGTGTTTTATGCAAATTTTAAAATTGCTTTTTCTGTTTTTGTGAAGAATACCATTGAAACTGTTAAAAACTGCACTGAATCTATAAATCTATAAATTAGTATAGTATAAATGTACTATGGACATTTTAACAATACTAATTCTTCAGATCCATGAACATAGTTTATCTTTTCATTTATCTGTGTCTTCTTCAATTTATTTCATAAATATCTTACAGTTTTCACCTTTACCTTCTTATTTAAATTCATTCCTAGGGAGACTGTGGTGACAAAGCCATTGAAACATGTCCCATAAACTACCAGAATTACATGTCATGCTGTTTCCTGAGCAAATGACTTACTCCTGGGGGACCTGGCAGCTGATATATTGTACTTGTGGGGCCAACTGTTAGCTAGCTTGTTCCCATGGACACACATGAAGATTATATGAGGATGAAAGACTGCCTTGATAATGAACATTCCCACCCCCAACCATGCCAGCTGCCTCTTCAAGACCCACTCAAATCAGACTCTGGAGATAACAATTAGATTGAGTTGACAAAATCTAGAAAGAGCTAATTCACATTTAGTTTGAAATGAGCTGGCAGGCATGAACAATTTTTTCACATTTTATAAACTGAAATTGTTCTTTAATTTCATGGAAATAGATACCTCCCTCGCATTTCCTTTTATAGGTCAAGGTAGGTTGCATTAAGGTACCATTTTGCACTATGTGGAACATGATCCCTCTGAATAAGGCATCAAATAATATTAAATTTAAAACCACAAAGAGGAGGTTCTGGTCCAAGGTGGCAGCCTAGGAAGACCCTGAATTTACCTTCTCCACAGATCACACTGGATTAAGTGTATTTAAAGAAAAATGCTCTTGAAGGAAGAACTGAGGGCTAATTCAACAGCTTCTGCATAACAAAAGATAGAATGACAAAAAAAGAACAGTAAGAGAGAGGGAGAAACAAAGAGAACCCCACACCCAGTGCTGTAAACTGCAGTAGAGAGGAATAATACTGAGGGATGAGAGGCAAATTCCTCTGTCCTTGGGAACAGAAAAAAAGGTGTGGTTTAGAAGAGTAACTAGCATTTATAAGAGATAACAGAACTCAGCCAAATGGCAGAGGAACTGCTGGAACCCCCTCAGGGTCAGAGGGACTGGATGAACCTTCTCTACCTTGCAAGTACAGACTAGAACAGTGTCCAGACACTGAAGTCAGCTCGCTGTTTTGGATGCAATGGGGCACAGAGAAAAAGTTGTGGTTTAAAGAGCAACTAGCGTATTAAAAAGCCATCCCTAGGACTCTGCCAGATGCTGCTGGAACTCACTCTGGGAGGAAGGGGCTGGCTGACATGGTCTATGCTCACTCTCCATTTTTGAAGCATAGACTAGTACAAAGTTCAGGCATCATAATTGGCCTATTTCCTTGGTGAGCCCTAGGTCACTAGCCCACACCATCCCACAAAGGTAGCCACAGGGTAGTGCACATCAGGATACCTTTGGTGAGTACTTACTATAGCCCAAGCCTTCATGCCAAGGTGACACAGGTACAAAGCATCCCAGAACATTCCAAGGTAATACCACTTTAGCTTCAGATGGCTTGCTAAGGCAACTCTGGTGCAGAGCACTGGAGTTCCTCCTGGCTGACATCTGCTTTGGATCCAACTGCTCCACCAAGATGTCCCCTGCATGAAGCATATGGGAAACTGCAGCCCACCACCACCTTGAAACCTCTAGCCCATACCAACCTCAGCTCTATCCAGCCAATGAAAGTCACTAGGCACATAGTCTATGTAAAGGATGACCATACACAAGACCATTCCTTCAAGTTTAAAAGAAGTCAGCATTCTACATAATCTGTAAAAACAGAGATTCAAACAAAATGGGGAAATAGAGGGATATTCTCCAAAAGAAAGCACAAGACCAACCTCTGAAAAAGACCTAAATGAAATGAAGATAAGCAATATGCCTGATAAAAAGTTAAAAGTAATGACTGTTGGGGTGCCTGGGTGGCTCAGTCAGTTAAGCATTTGACTCTTGATTTCAGCTCAGATCATGACCTCAAGGTCATGAGGTCAAGCTCCGAATAGAGTTCCACACTTAGTGGGGAGTCTGCTTGAGAGTCTTTCCCTTTCCCTCTGCCCCTCCCCTTGCTCGCTTGCACTCTCTCTCTCTCTCTCTCTCTCAAATAAATAAATAAAGCTTTAAAAAAAAGTAATGATCATAAAAATGCTCACTGGGCTGCAGAGAATTTAAGAATCCAAGGAGACCTTTGACAAAGAGATAGAAGATATTTGCAAATGTCTCATCAGATACAGGGCTAGTATCCAAGATCTATAAAGAACTTATCAAACTCAATATTCAGCAAATAATCCAGTCAAGAAATGGGCAAAAGACATGGACAGACATTTCTTCAAAGAAGATATACAGATGGCCAACAGACATGAAAAAATATTCAACATTACTGGGCATCAGGGAAATACAAATCAAAACCACAATGAAATACCATGTCACACCAGTTAGAGTGGCTAAAATGAATAAGTCAGTAAACAATAAATTTAGCGAGGCTGTGGAGAAAGGGGAAATCTCTTACACTGCTGGTAGGAATGTAAGCTGGTATAGACACTTTGAAAACAGTATGGAGTTTCCTCAAAAAGTTAAAAATAGAGGTATCCTATGACCCAGCAATTGCACTACTAGGTATTTATCTAGAAGATACAAATGTAGTGACCTGAAAGGGCACTCCAATGTTTATAGCAGCAATGTTCACTATAGCCAAACTATGGAAAGAACCCAGATGTCCACCAAGAGACAAAAGGATAAAGAAGATGTGTGATGTGTGTGTGTGTGTGTGTGTGTGTGTCCATATATACTGGAATATTACTCAGCCATCAAAAAAAATGAAATCTTACCATTTGCAACAACAAAGATGGAACTAGAAGGTATTATGCTAAGCAAAATAAGTCAATCAAAGAAAGACAATTACCTATTATTTCTCTCATATGTGGAATTTAAGAAATAAAACAGGATCATAGGAAAAGAGAGGGATAAATAAAATAAGATAAAATAAAAAAAAGGAGACAAACCACAAAAGAATCTTAACTCTAGGAAGCAAAATGAGAGTTGCTGGAGGGGAAGGGTGTGGGGGGAGGGGGAAACTGGGTGATGGGCATTAAGGAGGGCATGTGATGTCATGAGCACTGGGTGTTATATACAAATGATGAATAACTGAACTCTGCCTATGAAACTAATGATACCCTGTATGTTAATTAATTGAATTTAAATAAAATTTAAAAAAGAAAATATGAAAATACCCAATGAGAGTTGAAGAATATAATAGCTGAAACGAAAAATACTCTAGAAGGAATCAATAGTAGGTCAGACGATGCAGAAGACCATATCAGCAATCCGGAAAATAGGATAATAGAAAGTACCCAAAATGAACAGTAAAAGGAGAAAATAATTTTTAAAATGAGGTAAGTTAAGGATTTCTTGAACATCAAGTGACACTCACATGATAAGGGTCTCAGAAGAAGATGATAGAAAGACAAAGGATCAGAAAACTTATTCGAAGAAAGAATAATTGAAAACATCCCTAATCAAGAGACGTAAATAGACATACAGGTTTGAAAAGCAAAGAACTTTCCAAACAAAATTAATCCGAGGATGTCCACACCACAACACATAATAATTAAAATGTCAAAGATAGATTTCTAAAGACAAGCAAAGAGTTATGAGTTATGACAAGCAAAACCCTATAAGGCTATCAGCTGATTTTTCAGCAAAAACTTTGTAAGCCAGAAGGGAATAGCATGTTATATTCAAAGTGCTGAAAGGAAAAAACCTACAACCAAGAATATTCTCCCCAGTAAAGTCACCATTCAGATATAGATAAAGAGAAAAAGAATTTCCCAGATAAACAAAAAATAAAGGAATTTATCATCACTTAACCAGCCTTATAAGAAATGTTAAAGGAACTTCTTTAAAATGGAAAAGAAATGGCCATAATTACATGTAAGAAAAATATAAATTAAAAAATGTAAAGTATGACAGTATATACATAAAATGTGGGAGAAGGAGTAAAAAAAATTAGTATGTGTTTGAACTTAAGGGATCAGTAACTTAATATAGACTGCTGTATACTTAGGGTGTTATATATGAACCTCATGAAAATCAGAAACCCAAAACCTATAATAGGTAGACAAAAAAGAAAAAGAAAATCAAATATAACACTAAAGAAACTCATTAATCACAAAGAGAGCAAGAAGAGAACAGAGAAGAACTATTAAAAAAACAAACAGAAAGCAATTAACAAAATGGCCATAAGTACATATCTATTAATAATTACTTTAAATGTAAATGGCCTAAGTACTGCAGTTGAAGGACATAGACTGGAGGACAGAAAAAGCAAGACCCATCTATATGCTGCCTACAAGAGACTCACCTAAGACTTAAACACACATACAGACTGAATGTAAAAGTTTGGAAAAACATTTACCATGCAAATGGGAGTGGAAAAAAAGTCAGGTTAGCAATACCTATATCAGACAAAATGTGCTTTAAATCAAAGACTAACAGGGACACCTGGGTGGCTCAGCACCTAAGGGTCTGCCTTGGGCTCAGGGAGTGATTCTGGGGTCTGGGATGGAGTCCTGCATTGGGCTCCCTGCAGAGAGTCTGCTTCTCCCTCTGCCTATGTCTCTGTCTCTCTCTCATGAATAAATAAATAAATCTTTTTTAAAAAAATCAAAGACTAACAAAAGACAAAAAAGCATTACATAATAATAAAGGGATCAATCCAACAAGAGGATATAATTATTAATATCTCTATATAAATATCTATGCTCCCAACATCAGAACACCTAAATACATAAAGCAGATGCTAACAGACATAAAGAGAGAAATTTATGGTAATACAGTAATACTAGGGGACTTTAACACCCCGACTACATTAATGGATATCTCATCTAGTTAGAAAATAAGTAAGCAAAGAGTGCCTTTAAACAACACATTAGACCAAATGGACATAGCAGATCCATACAGAAAATTTTATCCCCAAACGACAGAATACACATTCTTTTCATGTGTACATGGAACCTTCTCTAGAAAAGATCACATGGTGGGTCACAAAACAAGTCTCAGTAAATTGAAGAAGACTGAAATCCAGACTGCAACTTTTCCAACCCTAAGAATATAAAACTAGAAATCAATCACAAGGAAAAAAACTGGAAAAAAAAAAAAACAAATACATGGAGACTAAACAACATGCTACTAAATAACCAACAGGTCAATGAAAAAAATCAAAGAATACATGGAAACAAACAAAAATAAAAACACAATGGTCCAAAATCTTTGAGATGAACCAAAGGAAGTTCTAAGAGGGAAATATATGGCAATATAGTCCTACTTCAAGAAACAAGAAAAAGCTCAAATAGACAATATAACCTCACACCTAAAGGGATTAGAGAAAAAAGAACAAATAAAGATCAAAGTTAGTAGAAGGAAGGAAATAATAAAAATAAGAACAGAAATATGTGACAGAGAGACTCAATTTACACATGCATATATAAAATCAATGAAACCAAGAGCTGGCTCTGAAAAGGTAAACAAAATTGAAAAACTCTTAGCCAGATTTATCAGAAAAAGAGAGAGAAAAGACCCAAATAAATAAAATCAGAAGCAAAATGGAAGTAACAACTGACCACAGAACTACAAAGGATTATAACAGTATAGGATAGGATAGAAAATTATATGCCAACAAATTGGACAACCTAGAAGAAATGCATAAATTCCTAGAATCATACAATCTTCCAAAACCTAGTCAGGAAGAAATAGAAAATCTGAGCACACCAATTACTAGTAACAAAATTAAATCAGTAATCAAAAAAGTACCAAAAATAAAAGTCTAGGCCCAGATGGATTCACAGGTAAATTCTACCAAACATTTAAAGAAGAGTTAATACCTATTCTCCTCAAACTGTTCCAAAAAATGGAAGAAGTAAACCTTACAAATACGTTGTATGAAGCCAGCACTACCCTGATACCAAAACCAGATACAGATACCACAAAGGAAGAAAGGAAGGAAGGAAGGAAGGAAGGAAGGAAGGAAGGAAGGAAGGAAGGAAGGAAGGAAGGAAGGAAGGAAAGGAAAGGAAGGAGGAAAAAAAGAAACATTATAGGCCAATATCCCTGATGAACCTAGATGCAAAAATCCTCATCAACATATTAGCAAACCTCATTCAACAACACATTAAAAGGATTATTCATCAGAATCAAGTGGGATTTATTCCAGGGATGGCTCAGTATTTGTAAATCCATCAATGTGATGTACCACATCACAAAAATCATGTGATGATCTTAATAGATACAGGAAGAGCATCTGACAAAATTCAACATCTGTTCATGATAAAAACTCAACAAAATGAGTTTACAGGGAAGATAGCTCAACATCAAGCCATATATGAGAAATCCACAACTTGTTAACATCACACTCAATGGTGAAAAACTGAAAGCTTTTCTTCTAAGATCAGGAGCAAGACAAAGATGTCCATTCTCACCACTTTTATTCAACACAGTACTAGAAGTCCTCGATACAGCAATCAGACAAGAAAAGGAAATAATAGGCATCTAAATTGGTAAGGAAAAACTTAAACTGTCACTATTTGCATGTGATATGATTCTATACATATAGAAAACCCCAGATTCCACCAAAAAACTAAGAGAAATTATAAATTAATTTAGTAAAGTTGCAGGATACAAAATATCCAGAAATTGATAGCATTTCCATATATTAATAACAAAGTATCAGTAAGAGAAAATAAGAAAACAATTCCGTTACAATTGCATCAAAAAAAAAAAAATAAAATACCTTAACCAAGGAGGTGAAAGACCTGTACTCTGGAAACTATAAAACATTTATGAAAGAAAATAAAGATGACAGAAACAAATGGTCATGGATTAAAATTAAAATTGTTAAAATGCTCCTACTACCCAATGTAATCTACAAATTTCATGCATTCCCTATCAAAATACCAACAACACTTTTCAGAGAACTTCAACAAATAATACTAAAACTTGTATGGAAGCACAAAAGATCCCAAATAGCCAAAGTTATCTTGAGAAACAACAAAGCTGATGGTATCACAATTCCAGATTTCAGGATATATTATAAAGCTGTAATAATCAAAACAGTATGATACATCACAAAAGTTGACACATAGATCAAAAGAACAGAAAAAAAAGCCAAGAAATAAATCTGGTTATATGGTCAATTAATCTGTGATAAAGGAGGCAAGAATATACAATGGGGAAATGGCAATCTCTTCAATAAATGGTGCTGGGAAAACTGGACAGCTACGTGAAAAAGAATGAAACTGGACTACCTTTTAACACCATACATAAAAATAAACTCAAAATAGATTAAAGACCTAATTGTAAGACCTAAAGCCCTAAAAATCCATAGGCAGTAATTTCTTTGATACCAGCCATAGCAACAGTTTTCTAGATATGGTTCCTGAGGCAAAGGAAACAAAAGCAAAAATAAACTACTGGGAATACATCAAAATAAAAAGCCTTAGCACAGTGAACCACCGACAAAACAAAAAGCAACTTATTGAATAGGGAGAAGATATTTGCAAATGATATATCTGCTAAGCAGTTAATATCCAAAATATACAAAAAATTGATACGACTCAGATAAACATCAAAAAACAATTGGATTAAAAATGGGCAGGGTGCACCTGGGTGGCTCAGCTGGTTAAGCTCAGTCTGACCCTCGATTTTGGTGCTGATCATGAGATCAAGCCCTGTGTCTGGCTGTGGCAGTGTCTGCTTGAGATCCTCTCCCTCTCCATCTGCTCTTAACCCACTCACTCTCTTTCTGTCTGTCTCTCTAATAAATCTTGGGTGGTACAGTTAAGCATCCAACTCTTGGTTTCAGCTCAGGCCATGATCTCAGGGTCATGAGACAGAGCCTCACAACAGGCTCTACATTCTGTGCAGAGTCTGCTTGAGACCCTCTTTCCCTCTCCCTCTACCCATCTCTGGAATAAATATTTTTTAAAAATTAAAAAAAAATTTTTTTTAAATGGGCAGAGGTACTGAACAGACATTTTTCCAAAGAAGGCATACAAATGGCCAATATGTTCAGTATCACTAATCACCAGGGAAATGCAAATTGAAACCACAATGAAATATCACATTTCACATATCAGTAAGAAAGAAATAAGTGTTGATGAGGATGTGGAGAAAAAGGAACCCTTGTGCACTGTTAGGGGGAATGTAAATTGGTATAGCCACAATGAAAAATACAGTTTTCTCCAAAAATCAAAAACAGAAATACAGTATGATTCAGTAAGTTTACTAAGTGGGTACTTACCCAAAGAACACAAAGACACTAATTCAAAAAGATATATGTGTCCCTGTTAATTGCAGTATTATTTACAATAGTCAAGATACGGAAGCAACTCAACTGTCCAACCATAGATGAATGGATAAAGAAGATATAGTATATATACAATTGAATATTGCACAGCTATAAAAAAATGAGGTGTTACCATTTGTGACAACATGGATGGACCTGGAGGGTATTATGCTAAGTGAAATATGTTAGACTGAGAAAGACAAATACAATCTGGTTTCACTCATATGTGGAATTTAAAAAACAAAACAAATGAATAAACAAACAAAAAACTTAATCGAACCTATAAATACAGAAAACAAGGTGATGGTTGCCAGAGAGAAAAGTGGGGAGGGGATGAACAAAATGTGTGAAGAGGAGTGGGAGACACAGGCTTCCAGTTATTGAAGGAGTAAGTCATGAGAATAATATATATATATATATATTAGGTAATACATATAAATTAATAAAAGCATAGGGAATATGTTCAATGGTATTATAATAGCACTTTATGGTGACAGAGGGTATCTATACTTGTGATGAGCACAGCATAACACATAAAGAATGTCAAATCACTATGTTTTATATCCGACACTAATGGAGCATCGTGTGTCAACTATACTCAAATAAAACACACATACACACACACATAGAGAAAGCTATTTCTTCAATTTTCCTTCTGTTCTTTCAAAGACAAAGCCTCAAATGGGTCCTAAAAACCTCTATACCAGCATTTAAGTAGAATTGAATGTCAATATTTGATTTTCATAGCACAGTACCTACTCTCATAGTTACTGCCTCTTTATGGCAATTAATTCCTATTTTCCATTAATAGTTTCAAATTAGAGTTTTTTCTTATTGTGTATGACAATACACAATAGGTTTTAAAAGGAATTTTTATTCTATCAAGGGAATATGAGAAAAAAAAAACACAAGGAATAGAAGTGACTCAGGCTTAGGAGAACCTGACGACAAGATATGTGGAATCTTCTGTAAATAGGGCAAAAGCAGAATTTTATAAGAAGGTTTAAGTGAAAAAAAAAAAAAGGGTTTAAGTGACCTCCTCCTATAGCCTGGGGGCTTCTAAGTTACCTTAGTGACCAAGAAGAGGGTCTTTACTTGGCCCAGGCAGAGGAGGAAGATAGAAAGAAAAATACATACTTTTCAAAGAATTAAGGAAGAATCTAGATCAAGACCTAAAATTCCAACTGGCATACGAGGTACTTCAGAGAAAATTTAAAGGCATAAAAAGGCTCCAGTAGGTATACCAAGCTCTGCATCAGATGGGAATTTCAGCCCTACCTGTCCTCAGACCTAACACAGTCAGTTCATAACTTGTATAATCACACCCAGGACCTCTGCTCAAAACAAGCTGAATTCATCTGGTTGTACAAAATATCGTGGATGGAGCAAGACCAAGCAATCTTCACTGCTCGTGAACTCAGCACAGCTGAGTGGGATTATCTCACCACCGGAGTTGGTGGGATGGTCTTATAAATCATCCTACACAATACACTTTCACACTTAGGGCTGAAATGGCAAATACATTTAATCTCAGAATACCCATGAATTGGCATTGGCTATTTGGAACTCTTCTTAAGAAGTTCTATAGGACCACATCTTCTGCGGCAGGTATGGGATTAGGGATAGGCAGTGCCTGGGCTTGGTACCTGCAGCCCTACCAGAGAAGCCTCATGTGTCAGCTCACATAGGAGGGGAATCTCTAAGACTGACCAGTAAGGGATTTTGTTGGAGGAGAGTACACACACACAACACACACACCACACACACACACACACACACACACTTCATGGGGAGCTTTGTCCTCCCATGCAAATGGCTCCTCCTTGCAAAGTTTCCTGACTCTGATAGGAACCTTCCCTCATCGCTGCCTCCATCATCCAGGCCCCAGTGACTGGAGCCAGTAGCAGAAAGCGTTCTATCTCCCTGCCCCTTGATCTCAGCTTTAACCTGTGTTCCAGGGACAGAGGCCAAGGAGAGAATTCTAAGGCATTTTAAACACAGATGTGGTCCCACAGACTTAAAATTTTCAAATAGCCAATGCCAACCTAAACTTAGATGTAAAGAAAAAACCCTACATTCCCACTTTCAAGGACATCTCACTGAAACTGGACATATCCTTAAATTATAAATAAGAGAAACAAGTACCTGGAACTTTGCCATTCATAGAAATGGCAAATATATTCATATCATGTCATACTTATTATAGATATAACAAAATATTGTTTATACGATTTCCTAATTTGTTAGATCCACTGTGGTTATTTAATAATAAAGAACCACACTTACTACTATATCACAGATTTGCTTTTCTTAGCATTATGATAACTGTCAATACTACTCTTATTTCTTTTGTGATCCTATGATACCTATTTAATAATTTTAAAACATATTTTGAGAAGGGAGCCTAAAGCTTCACCAGATGGCTAAACGAGTCTACAACACTCGATAGGTTAAGAACCATCTGTCAATGCTCCAGATGGTGAGGGCCTTCCTTGGTCGAGGGCAAAGTCCAGACCTCACTCACTTTGGAATCCCATTGTCTTAACTGCAGCACATAACAGATGCTCAATAAACAGTCCCTGATAAAATGCTCACCATCTCTCCACTGACGGCACCTAATGAGGCTTTCACTACTGCAGCAGGGGGAAAGGCGGCATTTAGATGGATCTAACTGAGTTTTTTTCATTTATGTTTGTGCCTGAAAGACCCAACCACTTCTACTACCTCTCTCCATCCTAGGGGCACCAAGCTCATCAATTGCTGACCTGTGCCCGCATTGTGCCTGTTTTGGTGTGTCTGGCAGTAGCTCCTCTCCCTCCATTAATAAGACTCATTTGGGGGCAGTTGGGTGGTTCAGTCAGCTGAGTGTCAGATTCCTGATTTGGGCTGGACTAGTGATCTCAGGATCCTCAGGATCTTGGCATCCGGCTCCATGCTCATTGTGGTGTCTCCCTGGCCCTCTCCCTCCCCCTTTGCCTCTCTCCCCACATACTCTCTAACAAGCAAAATCTTAAAAAAAAAAAAAAAAAAAAGTCTGATATCTATGTTAGGGCTTGTGCAGTTGGGACTCCTCACTACAACCTACTCCAAGGACTACACCTTGGGTAGTGATTCTGGGGTGCTGGCTGAACAGGTGGGACACGCTGTTTCCTCTAGAAAGCTTGTAAACTGCCTCTACCCCTCACCCCCAGCTGTCATGTTGCTAAATATCCCCATATTCATGGCAATCTTCACTTGATTTTTGGCTACCTCCAATGTTTAGCTCCTAATCTTGTCTCTGAAGATAAAACTGAGATACTTCGTGGCTTAGAAGATACTGAGAGGGCATTAGGATCCCTGAATTTGACTGTGAGAGGGCAGGGTTTGCAGTGAATCCTTTTCTTCTGCAATGGAAGCAAGCAGACCTCAGGAGAAGCTTCACTGCTGTTTGCTGCAGGAAACAAGGAATGGCCTCATTCTAAATATGCT
Organism: Canis lupus familiaris; assembly: GCF_011100685.1. Classification (NCBI taxonomy): domain Eukaryota; kingdom Metazoa; phylum Chordata; class Mammalia; order Carnivora; family Canidae; genus Canis; species Canis lupus. The sequence goes on from NC_049241.1 coordinate 19,033,502, forward strand.
CAGCTCCTCTCTACCAATTTCCTTCTTATTTTAGGATTACTTTGATTGGCTAATGAGATGTCTAAAGCATGAGATTAATCAATTCAAACCGTAACCACAGCTGTGCTTGCCTCTCAATAGCCTTTACTGCCAGCACCAAAAATATAGCCTTTCTCCACAATAAACACTTTTTATAATACCAATAAGACCACTCCAGGGAGCGTTGTTATCATGAAATAATCATGGCCCTGTGGGATTTAGGGAGCCTGGCCATGTTTCAAGCCTCATAATGCTAGAGCGAGGAGGGGAATGAGAAAGGGCAGAGGTAAGGGTAATTATATCAGCACAAGGACACCCCCTATTGTGCCTTTTTGCTTAAAGCTTTAGATACCTTGGCTGAGAACATGTGCATGTGAATCTTACCAGGTTGAACAGCTGTGACTTCCTTGCATACAGCCATCTGCATTCATGTATTTTTAATGGACCATTTTGGGCTGTCAACCTGCAAACAAAACTTAGGTTAGGTTTTGAATCCTGGTCAAGAATACTGAATTTTGGCCCTTCGTCGGTTCTCCTCACCAGCTGAGTACTCCAGCAAGAATTATTTTAAAAAATATAGTAGTAAGCAAAACAAGAGAAACATTGAATTTTACATCACATCATGCAATCACAAAAGCAGCCGTAACAATGGATGGATGTGGGAGCGTCTCCAGGGTTTGTGGTTCAGCCCATTGGACTTGATTTGGGCTTGTTTTGATTGCATGTAAATTGCCCTCCCCAGTTGCTATGTATAGTTTTGGGTACCGTGGCAAATTAATCAGGTTAATGTGGCAGATAGTGGCCTGGGTAGTTCATATCTGTCTAAACTAATGCAAAATGACAACCAAAAGCAAAGGAGGATGTGTGGTTTTCAAAGGAATATGGCATGGATGCCTATTAGTCAACATTCAGCTGGGGACGACTCAGTGAATGAAAGTGATTATTTCCAAAAATGACTTCTGAACTTCATTAGATTTTATCTACATATTCTCTTATTGGTGAAGCAAAGAATAACAAATTTCCTTCAGGAGCATATTAACTTTGGATGTGTCTATTACCAAAAGTAAGTTTAAAAAGTTAAGGTAATTTTATAACTTAAATAGACTGAGGGCTTTGCTTTCTCCTGAGAGCCAAACTATCCCATGATTAAAGGAGTTTAGACTGATGGTTGGTTTTTGTGGTGGTTGCTATTTAACATTAGTACACAACAAAGTCTAAATATGACTTAGGTGTGAGGATGATTATGATCATTTTTCCTCTAGTCAAAAAGGAAACACACACACATAATCCAAAAAAACAAGGGAAACCAAATATATTTGGGGCAGTTTTGTTCTTTTTCTAGTCTTTAACATTACAATTGACCCTAGAACAACTCAAGAGTTAGGTTAGGGGTGCTGGCCCCTGTACAATCGAAAATCCACGTATGGCTTTTTGATTTCCCCAAAACTTAACTACTGATAGCTTGCTGTTGATTGAAAACCATACTAACAACATAAACAGTCAATTAACACATATTTTGTTCATTATGTGTATTACTGACTGTATTCTGACAATCAAGTAAGCTAGAGAAGAGAAAATGCCATTGAGAAGATCATAAGCAGGAGAAAAATACATGCACAGGACTATACAGTATTTATCAAAAAATTCCCAAATAAGAATGGACTCCTGCAGTTTAAACCCATGTCATTCGAGGGCCAACTGTATTCAAAATGGTACCTGTCACCTTCTCAAGGGTCAAATTGGACTCAGAGACACCCAGAAAATTATTTTTCAAGAATGTGCATACACTCCATCGACCAAAGAGAAGCAACACCACCAGGCGTCCCCATTCCAAGCCCCAACTCTTCTCCTAAAAAAATACCACCACCATTTTTTGTTTACTCAGGACAACATTCTCACTCAGCAAGTAACTCTCTTCTTTAAAGCTCCACTAAGATAGTTCTGTCCTAAGAAGAGAGGAGCAAGACTGTTTTGATCTTTCAGCGACATTGATTCAACCAATTCAGCATTTGTGGGAGACTGAACGTTCACCTATTTTAATTTCATCAGGCCAAAATTGTTATAAAATGTCCTCTTGTGAAAGAATATTCCATTTTAATCATGATTTCTCTTAAGAAAAAGAAACGTAAACATGTCAACATGACACTCGGGGACTACAATGTGTCTTCCTAATACAATAATAGCCATAGGTTTATGAACCATTCGATGAAACAGCCAAAGGAGAAATTAGATCATTTGGCTCTGGTCGCAGAATGTAATAGATCTCCCCTCAGTTAAGATTGCTGGGAACAGGCCGAAATGATTAATGGAAAAGCTTGATGGTGTAAAAACTGCTTAATGTAGGAGCGCAATATGGCATGCAAACCAAACTAAAACAACCATAAATATTTTAGGCACCTTATAAAGATTTAAGAATATTTATTCCACATATAAATCCTCTGTGTAGTATCGGCGACAGCCTGGAGTCCAGAGGTCTGGCAGCCCGGAACATGATGCAGGGGATGAAGGCTGTGTGCCCTCCCCTTTCTGTTTGCATTTTCCTATGATGATTAAACCAAATTAGCTGGCTAACTGCTTCCAAAATGAGGCGAAGCTCCTGAGCGCCCTTTCTTTTACAGCTTTGTCAGCACTTACTGTTTCCAGAAATCGGATCTCCAAAGCTTTGTGATCAGGCGTGAGGTGGCTGGGGGCACACATTGTCCCCTTGGTCATTTGACCTCACGCTTCATGTCTTCTACATCTGTGCTCACCACAGTGTGGTTTTGGGCTAGCCATAGTGGCACAGCCCGAAGGGTGGTTAGAAATGCAGATTCCCAGGCTGATTCCCAGGTGATTTGCACACACATTACTATTTGAGAAACCCGCGGTTACACCATCATCACTCTCACCTCTCGCCTCCCTGCCTCTGTACCCAACTCCAGAGGGCTCCTCAGAGCGTTGCTAAAAGTGCGGTTAGTGAGAGAGTGACACTGCCACTGATGAACTGTGTGATCTTAGTAAGTTTGCTTAGCCTTGCTGACCTTCAGTTTTCTCATTTGAAAATAAGGAGAAATGATAGGAACAATGTCAAGGCAATGAGTAAATAAAGAAAACAGGGTACTCATCGTATTCACGATGGGATGCCTTGCACATAGTACATGCCCAATCACTGGTTAAATAAATAAATAAATAAATAAATAAATAAATAAATAAATAAATGGTAATGGCATGAGAGCACCAATAGGACCAATTCCAGTTTTGTAACAACTTTTTACAGATCTATTAAGAAATCTTTTCTCTGTTTCTTTATCTATTCGGTGGGGTCAATAATGATCCATAACATAGAGATGGAGGAGATAGAAAAAGAACATATTTGGAAATTGGGCTAAGAGCCAAGAAAAGTGTTGGTTACTATAGGAAAGAAATACCAACAACAAAAGTACAATTCTGGGATTAGTTATCTCTTCCTATGAATCACATTAGCCTATAGCTTAGTGGTTTAAAACAAGCACTTGTTGCCTTACAGTTTCTGTGGGTCAGGAGATCATCTGTGGGAGTTCTAGATAATCTTAGCTGGGTAGTCCTGGCTCATGGCCTTTCATGAAGCATCATTCAGATGTGGACTGGGTCTGCGGTCATCTGAAGGGTTGACTGGAGATGGAGGGTGCCTTCCAGGATGGTCCACTCCCATGGTGCTGGATATGAGCAGGACACCTCTGTTCCTCCTGCTATGGGCCTCCCTATAGGCTGCTTGAGAGTCCTCATGACCTGTAGCTGGCTTCCTTCCCTTACATCAAGTAAACCAGGAGAGAAGACAAATTGGAGATCACAATGCTTTAGTTGACCTAGTCTAGGGAATTACACACTGTCACATCTGCCAGACAGTCACTCTGGAAGCATCTATGGTTGTGGCACTAACAGGGGACCAGGAGTGACTTTGCCCCTTAATTCATGCTTCTCAGACCCCCTAAGCCACCACCGAAAATAAAATACGATCTAAATATAAACTTCTTGGGCAAATACTCCTTCAACCAAATTGTTGCTCCCAAATCCCTACTGCATAGAGTTGCTGCAGCCCCCAGGGTGCAACTGTCATCATTTGTAAAAGATCTGAGGTATCAAAAAGCCAGGTTACCCAGAAAGCCTCCAGTGACTAAGTTTCCACTTTGGCCAGAAACACTCTTCCCCACCTTCCAAAACCCCCTTCTTTTAGCTCAATTCCTACTCATCCTCTTAGGTGTAGATTAAATACCCCTTCCTCTAGAAGGTCCTAGACTAAGTATCCCCCCAGAGTTGTCTCTAGCTCCTTTATCATAATGTCCTTCACATGTATGGGAACTTACTTACTTGCCCGTGTGTCTCTCCTAATCCACCACAAAATTTAAGATGGTAAGGACCATGTCCAATATTGTTCAGTTTGTACATACTGGAGCCTGAAGTAGTAGCTGGCACATAGTAGGTCTTCAGTTAAAATCTGTTCAGATTTTATTTAGTCATTCAATCAATTAATATTTTTGAGGGCCTACTGTGTGCTGGGCAGACTTCCAGGCACAGTAGATACAGCTATGAACAAAACCAGTCAAAAAAAAAAAAAAAAAAAAAACCAGTCAAGTCCTTTCTGTAACAGAGCTTTCATTTTGTGTGGGTGAAGATAAACCAAAAAATAAGCAAAAATACAACACATCTGGATATGATAAAATGCTTATGAAAAAATATGGCACAGAGCAACAGGACAAAGAGTGATCATGAGAGAAGGGGTTTCTATTTTAGGGAAGTGTGAGAAGGCTCTCTAAGAAGGTGATATTTGAGCAAAGTTCTGAATAAGGTGAAAACACAGCCATGAATATCTCTATGGGATGAATGTTCTAGAAGGTGAGAATAGCTATTGTAATGGCTAAGGTCAGCACACATCTGGTACCTTGGAGGAATTACAAGGAGCCCACGTGCTGGCATGGAATGAGGTGAGACAGGTGACGAAGTCAGAGGGGTACAGGTAGGGAAGCATCACTGAAATTGTCGCAGGGTTTGACCAGGGTCAGCATAATCTGATGTAGGTGTGAAGATCCCTATCCCTATGGCCACTGTGGGGAGAGGAGACCCTGGGGAACATGCATGGATGCATAGAATGTGGTTGAAATTCAGCCTACAGAAGTCGGCCTTTGATCTGCCCCCTCTGGGGAAAAGAAACACGTTAACAAATAATTAAAACATGGCTAAACAATGGTATAAATAAGAGCCATTGATTTGGACTAAGCAATAATAATAACTGCCATTTATCAGTCTCTGACTACATGCTTCATGTTGTTCTTCATTCAGTCTATGATTTATCACTCTGAAGGATCCTACAAAGCAGGAGGCCTTATCCATAGGCCATCAGCCTACAAATGCCACCCCATTTCCTGGCACCCCCAGCTGTCAGCAACATAAAGATAAACTGAGGCCCCGAGAGGTAAAGCAATTTGCTAAGAATCAAGTTTATTGTAAGTGGCAGTGCTGGGGTTTAGACCAGGCAGCCTGACTCCAGAACAGGGCTCTGAACCAGGTCATGATGTTGCCTCCAAATGTCTTCCTTGTACGCATTTGAGCTTCCACTCTCCGGTCTGAGGAAACAGACACATGACCAAATACAAAGACCTCTCAAAATGATAAAGCACAGATTTATGATGCTGAAGACGGTTGTAAAAGCAGCAATGGGCTTTAATGAGCTAAGAAGTCTTTTAGCCCAAGAAAGTGATTTGTATCCTTCCCAGTTCCGTACTCCCAAATTACAAAAATCATTTTTTCCCAGCCTCCCACGAATTGCTAGATCTTATTTATCTCGTCCTCCACACAAACACGGGAGAGTTTTCTCTTCTTAAATTCCAGATTTAGCGCTGCTTAAAGTGTCTCCCCTTTCCTTTTGGTTTTGCTTTCCAAGGGATGTTTACTGTGGCTTTGCTAACTGGAAGGGTGGGGTGATAGACTGCCACCAACTGCAGAGATGGCAAATGCCCGGCCCCTGTGCCATCTCTCTTCCATCCTATGTCCACAGCAGACATCCCTCATGGATACCAGCGCCCTCCGTCAGTCCTTCATGAGATGTCATCTTGCTTTTCACAGCACCCCAGTCTTTGGCATTACCGGTAGATCCAAGTTAAACCCATTTGCCGTCTTTGCAGTGATCATCTTTCCCAGGCCTTGGTTATGAAAAGCAGGGATCATCTCAGTCACAGACATTCTTTGAAATGTCCATCAAGGTTCTTAGCTCGGCAATCCTGGGAAATATAGATATCTGGGGAAAAACGAGTGGTGAGGGGGAAGGGAGCTGGGTTGGTGGGTTCTCTTCAAGGAGGAGAGTGGAGAATCATGAATCACACCTGGGAGGCAACTGCTCCTAACAACCCAGACAAGGGAGGAAGATGACAAGATTGAGGTGGCAGCAGTGGAAATGGGAGCAGCTTAGGCCAGTGGTTCTCTAGCTGTGGGTCATGAAATCAATCTACTGGGTTAAGCCTGGCATTTCTTAAAACTGAAGTAATAGAATTGGAGAGGTTAGTACTGTTTGGTGAAACTTGTTTCAACTCTATAGTGCACATGTGCCCTGGGTTGCCACGTAAAAGGTGTGTCTCACTAGGGGTCATGTCTGTGGTAAGGTGAATGATGGCTCCCCAGAGACTCCATCCCCTAATCCCCTGAATTTGTGAATAGGCTATGTTACATGACAAAGGGGATTTTTGCATGTGGAATTAAAGTTACTAATAAATTTACTAATCTGCTAGTCTTAAAATGGGGAGATGTTCCTACATTTTGGGAAATGGCCCATAGGATTTCTGACCGAAGGAACTGAGAGATCACAAATGGGTGCAGTTTCATGAGTAACTTGTTATGGCAACAATAAAAAACAAAACAAAGCAAAAATCCAAAAGGTTCGAAACTAATTGCTATGTTCTACTACCAATTCTTCCTTTTATTTAGTAGCCTGTGACCTTGGACAAGTTAGCCAACATTTCCTCATGTAAAATTGAGTATAATTGGTTTTAATAGAGCCAACTCGATGGGTTTTGGAGAGATGAAAATAAATGGCTGTCATGCACATAAAACATCCATGGTAATAACTGGCATTATTATTATGACTTTGATTTAACATAAAGGCAAACTTCGTGAATTTCATTTACTTATCTGAAAAATGGAAATACTGCTGCCTCCTTCATTTGGTGAGGAGCAAAGTCTAATCAAGTATTACAAAATAAGGTCCATAGAAGTCTCTATTTAAGGATTATTAGGATGATAGAAAAGAAACTACTAGCTCTTTACCTCAATATCTTCTCTCCTCTTCTTTTTTTACTAATAGAACCTCTAACTTTTGGCAGGAGCAGGGCTGCTCTGAATCCGGACAGTATCTTTCAATCTCCCTGGGAGCTTGATACAACCAAGTGTATGCAACCAAGTGTTGGCCAGTCTTATGTAAGCAGATGTGTTATGAATAACTTCTTAAAAGCTGATCTGAAAGGAAAAGCCTATGGACAGACCCTTCTTTACCTTTTTCTTTTCTGCTGGCCAGCTTGTGACCATGATGGCTGAAGTTCAACCAGCTTTTTTGGCCCATGAGGTGGACAAATTCAGAGTAGCAAGATAAAAGGAAGACATGTTCCCCGGGGATTTAGACTACACTAGCAGTCCTAGATGCCTACACCCCAGGTATTTTTTTATGTAGGAAGAAATAAATTTCAATCTTATTTCAATCACTGTTGTTTTGGTCATCCTTCATTTGTAGCTGAACCTGAAGTTAAATAATAAAGGTGCTTGAGGAGGTCCCAAATCCCAGGGGCCATTCTGGAGAAAAGGGTGTCCTAAGTAATGAGACAGACTAACAGGGCTTGTGGGAGATTAGAAACTCAGGAAGTGTTCATACAGTGCCCTGTATGATTCAGAGCCCAGCAACACAGACTGGTGATGGTGGTGGAGTTTTCAGGAATGATCGCCACAGTCCCTTAATCCTCACTCCTTTAATTTAGGCCTTGCTGATGGAAATAAGGAGGAACCCTTTCTAGAAAGTACTGTGAAGCCACAAAGTAGGATACTGTCTGACAGCTGAGTCATAGAGCTTGCAGTTTGCAGCTTCATAATTTGCTGGTCACAACATCAAACAACCCACCACAACTTGAGGCTGTTGAATCAATAGATTTATATTATAAATGATGCTTTAAAATTTTGCAGACTGCTATATGCATATGCAAAGAATTCCCAAGAGGAGTCCAGATATTTGTAAACACAAATATATATATAAACTAATTTGAATACCTAACGAAAGTAAAAAGAAGTCTTTATATAAAAATGTTTTAGACTGGTAAGACATTTTTCAAATGATTCTAGGTGCCTCATGGACCAGCCATCAGGAAAAATAAACTAACCTGGCATCTTTGAGTAGATTCATGAAGGAAATTAATTTGTAGTCCACAGGGAATTTGCTTTATGCACCCCCAAATGTGTTGTGTCAAAAGAATCAATAAAGATGAATGATTTCTAGATGAACATCCCCACATAATACATTAGAGTGCATTGATCATTTGCATTTTCTAAAGAGGTGAATAATCTAAGACAATTCTCTACCCTCCAGAGAAGCCAAAGTACAGAAGCAGAATGAGAAGGCTTCACACATGTTATTCAGAGCAAAACTTTGGCCCAATCAGTTCTCTTACCCATAACACCAGGGTTCTAAATTTCAGAGGCATTTGGAAGTTATGAAATTAACTGCCCCCCCCCCCGGAGACAATATGAGTGGATTGTAATGCAAAAGGAAGCTTCTAAAAAATACATCATTGTGAAGGGCAGAAGGGAGAAGAAGGGCATTTACTATGGGCTGTACAATTTATGGCCATGATCTTACTTAGCCCTCATAATATCCCTTAGCAGGCAGATATTATTCTCCCTTCTTACAGATGAGGAGTGTGAGACAGGAGCTACTTCTACAAGTTCTCACTAGTGGACACTATCAGAGCTAACACAGCCTAGAGTAGGGCTGTCCAATAAAAATCTAATGTGAGTCACAGAAGTAATTTAAAAACTTTTAGTACCCATGTTAAAAAAGTAAAAGCAGGGATCCCTGGGTGGCGCAGCGGTTTGGCGCCTGCCTTTGGCCCAGGGCACGATCCTGGAGACCCGGGATCGAATCCCATGTCGGGCTCCCGGTGCATGGAGCCTGCTTCTCCCTCGGCCTATGTCTCTGCCCCTCTCTCTCTCTCTCTGTGTGTGACTATCATAAATAAATAAAAATTTTGAAAAAAAAAAAAAAGTAAAAGCAGCCAAAATTCATGCTACTGCTATATTTGATGGTAACCCAATAGATTTGGAGCATTATCATTTCAAGATGTAATAAATATAAAAATTATTGAGATATTTCACATTCTTTTGTATTAATCTTTGAGATCTGGTATGTTTCACATTTATACCACATCTTAATCCTGACTAGCCATATTCCAAGTGCTCAATAGCCATGTGTGGCTAGTGGCTACTGTACCCAGTGTGGCAGATACGCAGTTATATTCAAAATTCCTACCTACCATTTTGTTTATACATATACACTGAGTCCTAGGTACTTGAATTTTATAGACTTAACAAATTTTAAATACCTGATGAAGCCTTTGAAAGTTCACCATATTTAATTTTGCCAAGTGTATCAGTTTGCTTAGACAATCATGCTTCAGCAACAAGCAGACCCAAGTCTCAGTGACTTACAAAAACCAACTTTTATTTCCTCTGCATGCAACATACCCAGTATGAATCTACTGCCACTCTACTCCATGTCACCTTCGCCCTGTGACCAGACTTATGGAATGGGTCAGACCTTATTGGAAGAAGAGAAAGAAATAATGATAGAATATACACTGTCTCTTAAAAATTCTGATAGGGAATGATACACCTAGCCAATGAAGCAAGTCACACACTGAGCTTGATGTCTTGAGGGCCAGAGTTGGAGGGGATATATAGTTCTCCTCTTTAGAGGGGTAACAAATACTCTGAATAACCACCCAGCCTACAACTCCAAGAAAGGATTAAGAAAATATTAACTATCACAACATCTCTTATCATTGTGATAATGATATTTTAACACCACAAAAGAAGGACAGAACTTTCATTATTCTTACTTTCTTATCTCACCAGAAATTGGTGATATCACTCTCTCCAACAGGCAACGATTATGAGTGGGAATTACTGATCTCCATAATGACCACATCTCATCTGCTCTGCCCCATGTCCTAAACCCAATGGCTCCCATATAGTCTACATGTTCCATATCTTTTCAAATTCATGTAATTTTATATGCATCAAGTAACAATTACTTCTAATAGTGGTTTACCTATATACTTGCACTGTACACTTAATATTTCTGTATTATTCTCTGTATATGTATTTGTATAAATATATATGTGTATATATGTATGCATATTTATATTTCTGTACTATTTTAACCATTAGTAAAAACAAACATCTAAATACTTAGCTTAGTTTGCAGTGGACCAGTGATGAGGACCAGGAATTGGGGAGTTCTTCCAAATGTGACAGGGGTACTGTGAAACCCATATTCATATCCACTTAGGTTCTGCTTTAGAATGTGGTTTAGGACTTAGGGGATTGGACAGGTATAAATTCCTCAAAGGATCCAAGTTGACCCAGAGGAATCATTCCCATAGCTCACTAAGAGGAGTGAAAAACCTGCCTTTTCCTTCCAAAGCAAATGTTGGCCACAAATAACACACCCAGCAAATATTATACCAGTAATACAGAGATGGCTGTTTCTCTTCAACAGATAAATTACAAAGCCTCCAACTTCCAGTTACAGTTCAATAAAGCCCTCCTGAAATCAAAAGGCATTTTCCTCTCTCAAAGAAAAAAAAAAAAAAAGATAAGTATGACCAAAAGTCAGAGTACCTTGTATAGCCCCAGGAAACAGGCAGACCTTGATTAATCTTTAGATTAATATTTGGTCACCTTATAAAAAAGTGGCTACCCTGGGCCTCTCAAGCAGACTTATTAGATCTCCAAAGGAAAAAAAAAATCTTAAGTAATAAATAAATATCTAAACAAATAAATGCCACAGGCGCAAAGCCCCACAATTCACAGGAACAATTTTATTGCCCTTTTTACTGTTCTCGATATCACGAAAGTTTACAATTAATAGCCACCAACATGAAAGAAGAAAAAGATAGGGAAGATGTTTATTGCTTTAGAAACAGTGGCGCTCCCTCTCGGCTCTGTAACGATGCTTCCTTCTCGGTGTCACCGAATAAGGGAGGCCGAATAAAACATGTTCTTAATGTGGGTGCCATGCGTTTCGACAGGGCTAAGCTGATGGGTGGCGGAGGAGTGTGGTGATGGTGCTCCCTAAAGCAATTACTGCCAATGACAGAGTGTGTAAATTTCATATCGCCTCTGAGCAGGATAAAAAAAAATGTGCCAAGGGGCAGCTGAGTGTGAATTAGACAATCAAAATGCCAAAGGGGAAAGAATATCTAGGGTTAAAATAAAAGACCGGACCAGAGGGTTGTGAATTCTTTTTTTCCTTACACAGACTTGATTTCAGATATATCTGTAGTTCATTCGACGAACCCATGCCAGGAACTAAAAACACTGATCGTAATAAGAAATAGTACCTTTGGGGCGCCTGAGTGGCTCAGTTGGTTAAGCATCTGCCTTCAGCTCAGGTCATGACCCCAAGGTCCTGGGATGGGGCCCTGTGTCAAGCTCCCTGCTCAGGGGAGGGCCTGCTTCTCCCTCTCCTCCCTGCTCCTGCTCTCCGTTGCTATCTCTGTCTCTCTCTCTCTCTCTCTCAAATAAATAATTAAAACCTAAAAAAAAATGAGAAATAGTCTCTCTTTATTTAATCCAAACAACTCAGTATTCATTAAAGTAGGGCATATTCTAATCTTACCATGTACTAATAGTATTATAAACATCTGACTAGAATTTTTGTTAATTTCTTAATCTTGATCATTGGACCAATGCAGAATCAAAGTTGATTTTTATAACATTTACAATGAAATACACACATGCACACACCCAAACCCAGGATATTGCAATGCTGTTTCTGACTTAGAAAACAAGCAGTGTGAGCATATACCAAAAGGACATCTTACAAAGTGTTTTCCCTTATGATCAATGTTTTTCTTTTTTTTTAAATATTTTATTTATTTATTCATGAGAGACAGAGAGAGAGGCAGAGACATAGGCAGAGGGAGAATTAGGCTCCCTGCAAGGAGCCCAGTGTGGGACTCGATCCCGGACCCTGGGATCACACCCTGAGCCGAAGGCAGATGCTCAACCACTGAGCCACCCAGGCGCCCCGATGTTTTTCTTTTTATTTCCTCTGCAGTTCTTTGGCCACTAAGGCTTAGGCATAAAGTCTGTTGGGGAAGGAAAATGCACTTCATCCCACAACAGTGAAGTCCCCAGAGTGGGGAGACACACACATAAGGAGCAAGAAAAGCAGGACAAAGACCTAAGACCTCTGAGCCTCCGATTTTCTCCTTCCTCCCCCCATATGCCTGGACCTTGAAAGGAGGGGGTGGCAGAAACTTTGAGGCCAGCTCCCTGCATCCCATAGACATCCCATAGAACTGTGGGGAGACCCACCCCTCGGAGACAAGCAGTTAGAATGAGACAAAGTTGTCATTGTCTCACAAAGTGAGAGATGGGGATCTAGCATCCTGCCTGGGTTCTCCTCTCCAGGCATGTGCTTGGGGCCCCAAGAGGCAGCTGTGAAAGCTCCAAGAGGGCTAGGAGATCAGGGGAGACCAGGAAGAGACCTCATGAATGGAAGGTGTGAGAAGCGTGTAGTCAGCAGCAGCAGGGAGCCTGTGCAACCCCAGACACCCAACCAGCCCAGGCACAGGGCTGATAGGAAATGATACACCTGGCCAATGAAGCAAGTCGCACAGCTGAGCTTGATGTCTTGAGGGCCAGAGTTGGAGGGGATATATAGTTCCCCGTGCAACCCCAGACACCCAACCAGCCCAGGCACAGGGCAGCGAGGGCCTGCTTGATGTTCTCAGCCCCCTCGGCACACCACAGCAGGACCATTCATCTGGCGGGGTCAGCACACACAAGAGGCGCCTCCCCCTGCCCAGCTGTCCCCTTCTGAGGTTGCTAACCTTCTTCCTAACCAGAGGCCACTCAGGGAGAAGAAAAGGAAGAAGAGAGAATCAGCATTTATGCAAAAGAGACCGTTCACTTGAAAGCAGCAGTCTTAAACAGGAAGGGTCTGAGTTACCTTTACTTGGCAAGTTTAAGTTTCTCTCCCCTAGTAGAACGAGGGTGTGTCTTGTTGTCCAACTTTCTCAGTAACAGAATCCTGATTTTCAGCTGTGTATGTTGCTAACCAGCTGCAAGATTATACCACCACCACCCCTTCCTTGCAAGTTTGGGTGACCATGTAAGAAGTTTCAGCCGGTAAGATGGAAACAGAGATACTATGTGATGCTCCCACAAAAGCTCTTAAAAGAGTGTGAGCCGAGACTTCTCTCCTTCCTCTATCTTTTTGCCAGGAACTTGGCTGAGATGCCTGGTATCCCAGCAACCGCTTTGCACCATGAGTCAATGGTCACACCCTAAGGAAGGAGAACAAACCTCTAGAAACAGCCAGGATCCCTAATGACTTTGTGGTACCACATCAGTCCTGAACCTTCCACCTCAGACTTCTTTTTAACGTGAAAGAAAAAAAAAAGTTACCTTAATCCCATTTAAGTCTCAATCATTTTCCTATTACCTGTTTGCAATCATATACAGTTGAGAAAGTCTGATAAAGTGGTTTGTGAGCAATATGCAAGAAATAATAGCAAATGAGAAAAACAAAACTTTTTACACGTCTAAGATATGTCCCTACAACACATAATATACTTCTATATAATATGTAGAAAATACATCTCCAGCTACACATATTTTTAGTTATATCTTACAATAAGTTGGTAGCAGTTAGTTAGATGTATATAGAGCAGGGCCAAAGTCTCTTTTAAAAATAACTATTAAAAATTATCCTAACAGGTTAATCTAGGCATTTGGGAGGAGAGGGGAACTGATTTGATCTGATTGTCTTAAAAGGATGACAGTTTGACTGATTGTCCCAATACAATAGAAACATAACTCAATTTCCAACAATTCTATACCACTGTGACCTGTGACAGCCTCGAATGGAACCGGAAAACCTGCCCTCCCTAAACACAGTTCTCTGTCCCTCCCCCAAAGTAGCCTAAGATGAAAGGTGTGAAAAGGGTTCAGAGCAATTTCAATCATGTCATGATTGTTTCAAAACTGCATTTTGACATTTCTGTGTACATGCATCAGATTGATAGCACACTTTCAGAATGTGCCCAGGCTTTTTAGAACTCAAATGTATGTGGTAGAAAGGGGCTTAACAGTTAGCAAAATAGGAGCTATTTCCCCAGAGCTACCAAATCAAATTGTGGCCAACATATTGCTGGTTATTTGGAATTATTTATGTTCCTGGGAGAATAAAGAATCTAAGGTGAAGATTTTTTTTTATCCTAATGATAAATACGCAGAGACCGTAAAACCGCCTGTTAGCTGGCATAGACAATTGTATTAAAGAAGAAACCTTGTAAATTTCAAAAGGCGACGTACAAGATGTAGAAAATTGCCTGCGTTTATGGTGCCATTTATCAAGACTTCCATAAGTGTTAGAAACTTATATGTGTGCTCTGATGGCAAAAACTCACATTGAACCTAAAATGAAACAAAATTCTCCCTTTAAAAAAAAAAAAATCACAACATCAACTCCAGCCCATTAAGAGGGAGTTAAAACGGGCTAGATCCATGCCTTTATTATTAAATGACTTGCAAGAACATCAAAACCTCATCGCTTACCCAGGAAGGGAGAGAAAGCGAGAAAAAATTTACCTGATTAGACTTGAAAAACTGCTGAGCAGCTATTTTGCAATATTGCATTAAAAATACATATGCTCTCCATTCCCGAATCTTACTTCAATTTCCACCAAAGCCACACAGAGTATAGTTCTAAAAGCTAAATTTCAGTGACCAGGAATTCAAAGTTTGGCTGGAGTAAAGCCCTTAAACAGAGGTCACTATTAGAAAAAAAAAAATAATAGCAATATTAGGAAGAAAAGCAAAATGCCAACATAAGCTGTCACCTGTATGGTGATGTGGCCACCCTGCTCCTTCACTTGTCCTGAGGGTTCAGGCAAGGAGATGCTGCATGTTCGTACTTCTAAATCCCACAGGGCAGGGATTTATATGATTTCATTCACTCTATTATCCCATCGAGCATCCAGAACACCGCCTGGCACATTGGAGGTGCTCCAAAAATGTGTGTTAAGCAAATAAAGGAATAGAAATAGAAGAGAAATTGCTCAACTGAGGTAGGCAACATGGTTTTCTAGTAAGATGTCACTGCACTTGTCAGTGTGATAGAACACTGCACTTAAAAACGTCAGCTCTGGCTGCACATGCTCTAACATTGAGACATCGGGTACAACATTGAACTTCCCTACGCCTCGGGCCCCATCCCTGCAAAATGGGGAATAATAGCTGAGAGGGTGGGGACGATTAAATGCTACAAGGTATGTAAGTCACTTAGCACCGTGGTTCTCAACTAGGGTGATCTTGCCTCCCCAGGGACAAGTTGCAATGTCTCGTGACATTTTCAGTTGTCACAAACCGGAAGGGGTTGCGATTGGCATCTGGTGAGCAGACGATGCTGCTAAAGATTCTACAATGCTTACGACAGCCCCCCTACAACACAGAATTTCCTAGCCACAGATGTCATTAGCACACTTGTTGGCAATCCTTCCATACAGCACAATGCCTGATGTAGAAAGGACCTCGGTGAATGCTTAACATAGCTAAATAAGAAATGACTAAAATATAAAAGGAAGAAGGAATCTGGCGCCTGTTTGTAAGTGGCTATTTCTTTTCTGAAGCCCAGATGGGTATCTTCTTGGCCCATCCAGGCCGCGTCTCAACAACCCCCGTCCAGAAGCAAGGTACAGGCCTGGTAGTGGAAGTGGAGTAGTCTGTAGAGTCCATGTTGCACTAACCCCATGGCTTTTTGTTAAAAATACCTTCCTTGAGGTTTCTCCTGCTGGTTTTAGATAAAGATATGCCTGGGACATAGTGCTCTTACCTGTCGAGCCACAGGGCAGGATTTTAAATGGTTCACAGAAAGACCAACTTCAGGGCAAGAAATGCCAGGGAAATTGGGGCCCATCTTGCAAAGGTTGTTGCAGTCTTTGCATAGGAACCTTGATATTTCTCAATTTTGATACAAAAGATTTTAAAGAGCAGCTTGGTCCAACTCCTGAGCTGGGATAGTGATGCTCCAACCATAGACAGTCCACAGACTTCAATGAGGCAGCTGACCACAGTCAGGAAGCCCTGTTCTCCAGGACATAGCTGGCTAACTATTGCCTACCCAAGCCAGAATGGGTCAAATGTTTACTCTTTAAAAATCTTCCTAATATTCTGATTTCCCCTTATTATAACTATTCACATTAGACCTCCTGAAGCCAACAAATGAAGTTTTTAACTCATACTTGGAGAAGCCAGAGTATCAACATGCTCCTGAGATCCCTGTATACTAGTCGAGACCTGAGGTCTTAGGCTAGTTACCAAACATCTCTGGGATTCACTGATTGCCTCACAAGGATACTAGTTTGGTCTTGGATTCAGCAGCGACTTACTGGATCCCCAACATCTGCTAGGCATTGGGTTAGATACCAGCAACTTATCGATGAGGCAGCAGAAAGAGTCCCTTACCTTCATGAAGCTTGTAATTGCTAATTCTAACTATCGGGATGGAGGTTAAAATAAAACAGGAGCAAACAGGCAAAAGTTTGGGAAATTGCAGGGATCATCACAGTACCTATCTCATAGGGTTATTGGGTGGGATTAAATGAGATAATGTTATGTCAAAGCCTTAGTGCAAAAGCTGGCCCCTGGGACATCCTCAGTTAACTCAAACTATTATAATTATTGTTAGCATCTTGCCCAGGACAAGATGGGCAAGAATCATCCTTCCAGCATTGAAACAGTCTATTGCTGATGAGATAATGTTCACCTTGCTTTCATTTATTGCTCAGGAAAGATCTCACCAAAACCAAAAACTGCACATGAACTCATGGAGTCATATAGGATGGTGGTTGAGAGCCGAGGTGGGTGGAAGATGACAGAACTGAAATCACACCCCTGCTGTGCATTAGCTTTGTGATCCTGGGCAAATGAGGTAGCTTCTCCCAGACTCAGCTTTCTTGTCTGTAGAATAGGAATAATAGTGAAGACACAAAAGTTTTTTATGACTATTTAGTGAAATGATGTGCATAAAGCATTAGCCCTGGTGCCTGATGCATGGTAAGGTGAATTTATAATTTTCCTTATACGTCATAAAATTAGCATAGTTCAATCTCTCTCCAAACACATTTGGGATATGCACTTTTAAAAAAATCTCTCTGGGGTCCCTTAATCTATTTTTCCAACTTCACATCCTCTAACACAAGATTTCTTAAAACTGTGCTGGCACCTCCCACTTCCCTCCCAAACCAGGGGACTCAGGGCCTCATGGACTCCACTCTCCTTTGGCTGCTGCATGGTCCCTATGGCTCATGGGTTGATGAATGGTTGTGTGAAATGAAGCCCGTCCCTACCTGTAATACACTTAGGATGAATGACAGGGAGAACAGCAATGTGGGGACACCTGGATGGCTCAGTCAGGTAAATGTCTGCCTTTGGCTCAGGTCATGATCCTGGTATCCCGGGATCAAGCTGAGCATCGGGCTCCCTGCTCAGTGGGGAAGCCTGCTTCTCCTTCTCCCTCTGCCATTGTCCTTGCTTATTCTCTCTCAAATAAATAAATAAAAATCTTTTTTAAAAAAGTAACATATTTTTGTATGAAGTTTTCAAGAAGCTGTGTAACTGTGCCCAGGTTAAACTCCCTTGACAATGCCCAGCTATGCCTGATAGCTGTGAGCTGTGCCTGTGGCAAGACACACACACACACACACACACACACACAAACACACACACATACACAACCGTCCCTTCTCCTCCCTGCAGAGTTCTTCCACAGGCTCCCCAAACCCAAATACAAATAAGCCAAGATTTAGGGAACTGCAAATATCCCAGAAAACAAAGACCTACAGGGGACTGTCTTTCAATCCAGACATCACAACTGCATGATTTTTGTCATCTGTCATGGGCAGGTGATTTGAAAGCAGGCTTTGTGGACAAAGTGAATAAGACCAGCTTAAATAAAAAGCCATACATCAATCCCTCCATGTAATGCAGAGGCCTTTAAAATCAGGGACACCAAGACATCTTCCTGGAGAGCCAAGGGTCACTTAAATTTATCTCTTGTTGTTTTTGTTGGTTCATGGGTGGCTTTAAAGGCAAAACCCCCTGCCCACTCCAGTCAACATAAAACCCACTCTGGGGCCACAGCCAGGCCACTACCTGCTCTGCTTGGCACCCAGTTTGGGCTCAGAAGGCATCAGGCCATCGTACAAACAAGATTTCAACCTAGACATAGAAGGACACAGGAAGAAAGCAATCTACAACAAGATCATAAACAGAGGAAAACTCATCTAATTTACTCTGACAGGTAGGGACCTGATCACGGGTCTGCACCTGCAGCCACAGGAGCACAGGGCTAAAGGCTGTAAATTGATACATGAGAGCAAAGGAGAGCGGGCCCGCTAACATGAGCAGTCTGATGAGAACTCCCGTGGAGAGAGCCCCTGCCACAGAAGCCGGCATCCTCTCGTCTCCCAAATGCTACACAGAAGCAGATTTTCTCTAAGCATCTATGTGTGTTTTGAGAAAGGTGGGGGAGAGGGGTAGAATGACCTGGCCACTGATAATCCTCTGCTACCATTTCTTCATCTGCAACAGAGGGCATACCCTGACCTGGCGATGCTCCTTCCAGGAATTCGTAAAGATACATGGATAAGGATGATCACTAACATACCACTATTTTTTAAAGATGGAAAATAACCTAAAATATCCATTAATGGAATGAATAAGTACATTACGAAATGCTACGTAGCTGTTGTACGAAGTTTATGTACATCTACACAGATTAATGTAGAACGATATCAATAACATTTTAGTAAAAAAGCCAGAATACCACATATAATATGATGCTTTTAACATATGCATGCATGCATTTGCGTGTATATACAATTATTGATAGATTACAACAGTCTGGAAGAAAGTGCATCAACCTGTTAACAGTGTTTATTTCAAGCAGGTGGGAGTGGGGGTGCTTCATACTTTCTTTTTCGTATTTTATGTTTCCAGTTTTCAATTTTTAAAAAAAAAATGAACATTTATAATCCAAAACAAACTTTGTTCCCTTCTGAGGGAAAATAAGAAAGGAGAACAAGCATTGGAGTAAGTGTAGCACATTTTGCCAGGTATAAGGGAAGCTCGGGGAATGTGGCAGCAGCGTGGCCAGGGTAAGCCTGATTTTTGTTCACTGGATTGACGGAAGCACATCTGAAGAGCTCAGCTACGTCACTGCCAAGATGTCTGCCAATAACAAATGACCACTGAGAGGCCTCAGCAGTTTAGAAGTGGATGGGCGAAGTCAATGTACAAAGTTAACAGACCCTTTCTGTGGTTTCTGGGAAGCTCCCCAATTCACAGGGGTACTTGCCACCTACCTGCACCGCCAAACCACCATGTTGACTCAATTGCGAGTAGACATCTACCATCTGGCTCAAGATGGGCCAGTCAGCCTCTCTCTTCTGGGGGGTTTGAATTTGGACAAAAAAGGAAAATCAGTTGGTGTTATGGGCTTCATCGCATCCCCCACCTTCCCCAAATTCATGTGCTGAAGTTCTAACGCCGACTACCTCAAAATGTGGCCTTATTTGGGAATGGGATCGCTGTAGATGTAATTCATGATGATGAGGTGACTAGGGTGGGCCCTCATATGGCTTGTGGCCTTATAAAAAAACAGAAATTTGGACAGAGAGATATCACACATAGAAAGAACACCATGTTACAGTGAAAACAGAGGTCAAGTGATGCTTCTACGTGCCATGGAACACAAAAGTTGCTGGCAAACCACCAAAGGCTAGGGGAAAGGAATAAGATTCTCCTTCACAGGCCTCTGAAGGAACCAACTCTGGGGACGCCTTGATTTTGGATGTCTAGCCTCCAGAACCGTGAGACAGTACATTTCTGTTATTTAAGCCAGCCACTCTGTGCTACTTCATTACAGCAGTCCTAGCCAACTAATTGGTCTCTGTAGGTGTCCAGAACAATAGTGTATATGCTCAAAAGACAGGCACAGGAGGACACATGTGGTCAGTGGGAGAGTCAGTCAGCTGAACCCTAGAAGGTCAGTCTATGGGCAGAACCAGACGTGAGAGGGGCAGAAGAATTCATGAGAACTTTCTAAGCCTGTTTCTGAACTCTTCCTGAGGTTTTGGTCTTCATTGTCCCTTAACTAAATCTTGTCATCCTGCTTGAGCTAGTTCCAGATTTCTGGTTCATCAATGAACACATAAATCTGGAATCTCTAATCCCACTATGATGGTAAGGGAGCAGACCCACCAGCACAAACAATTCAAGTTTGCTCGATTAGAAAATAAATATGCAAATGAATATATGGAAGACAAACTGATCAGTAGCCACAAATTCGAGAAGAGGATGGTTGATCTAAAATTCACAGGGACATCCAGTCATTTCCCAGAAAGAGGAAGGGTGGAAGGAGGCAATGTCGGATGCCACAACTCAGTAACACCAGGAAAAGTACTCTGATTTGGCTCTGAACCAATGGATAGAACAAAATGGGATCAATCTGTTCTGCTCTGCTTAGTGGCCTTTGATAAAAGTCACCCCTCCCTGTTCCTCTCCACGCCAACCACATGCTTTGATGAAATTTCCAAAGACACTACCCACTCGCCCTTAACCCTGGTAGTGGTCCCCTGGCCAGGCTGGGACAGTCCAAGGTCCTATGCCCCCCTTTCCTGGCCACAGTGATTCATCACCCAAGATTGGTCAATTAGAATTTTTCCCTGAGCTTTTGTAACCGAAATCATGGCACCACAGAAGGAAAAAGAGGAACAAGAGGACAGAAAGGAGACAGACAAACGCTTAATAGTTTTGATGTTCCTGAATCCTGGCATCCCCGGGCCAGTAAGACCACAGCTTTTTCCACAATTTTATTAGAAGAGAGAATAAGCTTTCCTTTTGTTTAAGTTAGCTCAAGTTGGATTTCTGTCATTTATAACCCAAAATCCCTGATCTATACAAGGGACACAAGACTTCACACATACCAAGAATAAAGAATGTTACCCATTCCCCTAGACAGCTCTGGGAAGCCTCAGAATGAAGGGCACTCCTCCTTGGTGTGTGGCTGTCACCACACAGATTGGTGCTTCTACCTGACTGTGGCCACCAGTGGAATGGGCAGTGAGGCTGTGTCACCCAGCAAGACTGCTCCAGTGGATGCCTGCAGGCTGACCCAACCATTCTCCCTTTTAGAGCATTTGAGCCCAAGAGCTGCAGAGAGGAGGTGTCAGTAGACAGTGGCTGGGAGAGTGGCAACAGAGACATAATCCCAATAACATGAGGGTACTGGTGTTGCGGAGAAGACACAAGCTCCTTGTGACAAGCACAAGACACAAGCACAAGATCATCTTCTTCTAGGATTGCTGTTGAGAAAAATAATACAGCCATCAGAGCAGGCTTCTGCTCAAATCTGGGTAATACCACTCCTGAATATTTGACCTCTCTGAGTCTCCATTTCTTCATCTGTATAATGGGAGACAAATTTTGACTTCAAAGAGTGTCAGAGGAATTAGTTGAAAGAATGCTGTATAAGAAATGAAGCATTTTACATCAGTGAGTACAGAAGGGTTTTTTAATGGTGTTGGGATAGCAGAGCAACCATCAGAAGTATGCACAGAAGGAGCACCTGAGTGGCTCAGTCATTTAACTCTTGATTTCAGTTCAGGTCATGATCTCAGGGTCCTGGGATCAAGTCCTATGTTGGGTTCAGTGCTTAGTGGGATTCTCTCTGCCTCTCTCTCTCTCCCTCTGGCCCTCCCCCTGCTCATGCTCTCTCTCTAAAATAAATCTTTAAAAAAGAAAGAGAAACAGGCAAAGAAATATACATACCTAGATCATATACCAGAATAAACTGCAATGGATCAAAGATGGAACCATGAAAATAAAGCCAAAGAAGTACTGGGGGAAAAATTGGGACAGTGTTTTTATAACATCACAATGGGAGATACCTTTTTGATAACAGTACAACACAAAAGATTGATAAACTCAATTATATACAAAATGTTTTAATTAGCATGGGCAAACCACTTATGTAAAGCAAAAAGACTAACCGACAAGCTGGAGAGAATCATGGGCAAAATGCTAACTTCTCTCATAAATAAGAACATCTAGAAATAGAAGTCAAAGAGACACCCCAAAACAGAAGACAATATAAATGCAAAATGCAAATGACCAAACAAACAGGTGCTCATTCATGCTAAGGGAAACGCCCACCGCCACTATACCGAGAGGCCAGTTTTTACCTAGTTTATTGGCAACAATGCAAAAAGTTGGGTAACCCATTGTGCTGCGTGGAACAGACATATGGCTGCAGGCCGTATAAAGCAGATGTAGCCATCATGCAGGGCTCTTTGGCATTATCTACCAAAGTCACAGAGGCACATACCCCTTGACGTGGCAATTATACTTCTAGGACTTCATCCTACAGATATAGCTGTGATAGAAAATGACTTCTAGGTAAGGTTTCTTATTGCTGCATTACTTGTATTTGCAAACAATTTCAATAGCTTTTTACAGACGACTAAACAAATTATGTTAATCTAAACAACGGATGGGATGTAATGCTGTTCCCCTTCGTAAACAAATAAAAAACAGGTTCTTTTATGTTCTACCTG
This sequence comes from Canis lupus familiaris, assembly GCF_011100685.1. Taxonomy (NCBI): domain Eukaryota; kingdom Metazoa; phylum Chordata; class Mammalia; order Carnivora; family Canidae; genus Canis; species Canis lupus. The sequence continues at coordinate 19,056,415 of NC_049241.1, forward strand.
GAAAGAACCGTAAGTTATAGTATACTGTTTGGTGGACATGCTGCGTACAGAACAGGGGTGCAGAAGGCTTCCATTTGTGTTTTATTTTTTTTTTTTAATTTTTATTTATTTATGATAGTCACAGAGAGAGAGAGAGAGGCAGAGACATAGGCAGAGGGAGAAGCAGGCTCCATGCACCGGGAGCCTGATGTGGGATTCGATCCCGGGTCTCCAGGATAGTGCCCTGGGCCAAAGGCAGGCGCCAAACCGCTGCGCCACCCAGGGATCCCTCCATTTGTGTTTTAAAAGCAAACAAACAAACAAACAAAAACAGATAAGGTAAAGAATATCCACAAGGATATACAAAAATTATTAATAGTATTGTCCAACAGGCAAGAGTATTGATATTTTTTCTTTAAAAAGTATTTATTTATTTGAGAGAAAGAGTATGTGTGTGAACATGAGCAGGGGAAAGGCAGGGGGAGAAGCAGGGTCCGTGGATGTGAGGCTCCATCCGAGGGTCCTGGGATCATGACCTGAGCTGAAGGCAGACGCTTAACCAACTGAGCCATCCAGGTGCCCCTATTGATGCTTTTTCTGAATTGTGACTCTATTATCTTTTCAAAAACTAATTTTAAAACAACAAAAGAGAGTTTTCTGGGTGGCTTAGTCAGTTAAGCATCAGATTCATGGTTTCAGCTCAGGATCTCAGGGTCTGAGATTCTTTCCTCTCCCTCTCCCTCTGCTCCTCCCCCTGTGCTCGATCTCTCTCTCTCTCTAATAAGTAAATAAATAAATAAATAAATAAATAAATAAATAAATAAATAAACAAATAAAATATTTTTTACAAAGAAAAGAAAGAGAGGTAATGGATGAACAGCTCTTAGCACAGTATCTGGAACATAATAAGCTCTCAGCAACTGTTAGTGGATTAGTTACGATCCTTTAGCAATATCGTTGTCCTGGGAACCTTCAGCAGACACTAGAGCTCCTGCTGTGTTCTCAGTGATGGTGCTGGCATCATGGGACCTGGCTGAATGTTCCATGTTCCTTACACTATCTTTACACTAACTTGCCCCCAGCCGTCCCTTCCCCTCTTCCGCCGCTAACATCACCCAAGGAGGACTGCCTTCTTGTCAACCTGAAGGAGCCCTCCAGCTACGAAAGCTCAGTTCAGGGATGTGGACAAGCACAAGAAGATAAAATGCAGACTCCTGGGTTCTTTGTCACCCAAAGGTTCCTCTGCCCACATCAGGGTCCTGAATGATCAGCCCTTTCTCTTGATGTTCCTCTCTGCCAGCACACCAATCATCTTCTGCACAGAGTACATGTCCTTAGGGAACTCCTGGCTACATGGTCGGGGGTGGAATCAAGAGCTCTGCTTCCCACCCCTCCCCCCCCCTACCCCTCGACTCTCCACTCAGGGCACTGCTAGCACCTGCAGCTCTGTTCCTGCGGACACCTGGCACTTCACTCCTACAGGTGTGTGGCTAGCAGGCCATGTTAACAAAATGTATTCCAGATCACTGTGTAATTTTAAAATGCTGTGCCTTTACAAGGTATTATCACTGTAAGCTCCTACGAGATGGAAATCACACGTTCCATGTCTTCTCTCCCCCTTGTAGCATTCAGCACAGTGCCAAGTACATAGCAGTCACCCAATAAATATCAAGTGGTTGAATGAAAGTAGAGAGAGTTGGTTATCACTCTACTTGTAGACTGGTTGAAAGATCTTTATAATATTTTATCTGGCTAGAACATTAAAATAAACAGTTTCTAGGTCTTTTCAGGAAAATGTTACACCCTTGTGCATACCCACTGATTCACAGGTTTATGGGAGTTAGAAACAGGGAAGAAAAAACATACACTTTCGCCTTAAATGTAATGTCATCTTCCAGCCAACACCTGATCCCTTGCTTTCCCTTTATCACCAAGTTCTTGAAGGAAGTGTCTACACTCTCTCTTCCCTATCTTACTCCTACTCATGTCTCAAACCACTCCCAGGTGGTTTCTGCCTCCACCTCTCCCCTGTAATTACTCTTGTCAAGGTCATTGAACCTCTCTGTTACCAAATCCAGGGGACCCTTTCAAGAATCTTTCTCTTTTGGCCTCCCAGCAGCAAGCTGTTTCTAACCTACACCCTCCGCTCAAACCCACCTTTTTTATTCTGACTTTCCCCCATCTCTCTGACCACTCCCTCTCTGTTCTGTCCACTTCTCTTCCTTTTCATAAGTGCTACACCCTCAAGATTATGTTCCAGACTTTGTCTCCTCCTGGTGCAATTCCATCAAGACTCATCAATTCAGTTACCATTTATCTGCTTCCAACTTTCAGGTCTTTACCTCTGGTCTACTTTCCCTGCTCAACTTTAGGCCTCTGTATCCTAAAGCCTACTGGACATACCCTTTGGGAGGTCACACCTCAAACTCAGTGTGCCCCAACCTGACTTCATTCTCTCCCCCCACAAACCTGTCTTACTCCTGTGGTCCCAAAGGCAGTAAATGGTGTACTCTTCCACCCAATGGCCTAAGGCAACTAGCTTCTTTCTTTCCCTTCAACCTCATCATTAGTTATGTGGGTTCTAGCTCCTAAACATATTTCTAGTCCATCTCTGTATCTCCTCTTGCCCCATCTACCACAACCCCAGTTCCAAATGCCATTCTCTACCCCCTCAGACCAGTGCACTGGCCCCCATGACGTCAGATGTAGCCACCCTCCAAATCTATTCTCCATTAGAGCAATCTTTCTGAAATACAAATCTGGCCATCATTTCCTCTGGACTCCTTCTTCTTCCTCTCTCCCTGTATTTAAAAGGCTGCCGTGTTAGTCAGGAAAATGGGCCAGCCTCCTTGACAGACTAAGAAACAGTGGCTTTAATAGGATAAAAGCTTCCTCTCTCAGTAAAAGGAGAAGGTGGTCATTGGTGCAAGAATGTGGGTGGTCTTATTATATGAAGCTGTCAGAATCCAGGGTCTTCAGATAGATCTTCCTCAAGCATTGGTCTCCTCAGCATTTCTGAGCTCGCCTACAATTGCCATGTCCCTACTCCAGCCCATCAATGGGAAGGGGAAGAGGAGGAGGAGCAGAAGAAGATAGGAGCTTCGTTTTATTTTTTTAAATATATTTATTTATTCATGAGAGACACAGGGAGAGAGAGAGGCAGAGACACAGGCAGAGGGAGAAGCAAGCTCTTCCCAGGAGCCCGATGTGGGACTCCATCCTGGATCCTGGGATCACGACCTGAGCCGAAGGCAGGCACTCAACTGCTGAGCCACCCAGGTGTCTCGGGAGCTTTATTTTAAAGACATGACCTGGCGTGTGCACACATCACCTCTACGTACTTGTCACGGGTTACTACTTTGTAACACGACTGTCTGAACTGCAAACAAGGCTATGGCACGTGGCCATTAGCCCAGATAAAATTAGCAGCATTTCTGACTTCAGGTCCCAACCATTTCCAAAACCTGTGCCCTCCACCACCACCAAGCCTAGCTCATACCGTGTTTCCCTAGGACGAGGCTGAGCGCCTCCACACTCACCTCCCTGCTTTGGATCTTACACCCACTCGTTCTATGTCATCATACTGATACTTAAGACCTTTCGATAGCCCCACATAATCTGCAAGACCTCTTCCATTGCAAATGGCAGAAATCCAATTCGCAGTGGCCTGAACAAGAGCAGAGTTTTCTGGCTCGTGTGACTGAGGAGACTGGGGGTTGTCAGGCTAGCGCTAAGCATGGCCAATGGCTCATGCATCCAAGGGAAATGATTAGCACGTAATCTTCCTCACCCCTGGGCTTTGTTTTCCTCCCTGTTGATGTCATTCCCAGGCAGTCTCTGGGGGAACCTCAGCATCTCCAAGCTCATGTCTTCCACTTAGCAACCCCAGCAAAGTAAAACACACCCAAAATGGTCATAGTCACTTATAACTGCAATGAGAGTCTGAGGTCTGATGCTTATTGTCTTTGATTGGCTTGACTCTTGAGTCAAGAGTCCTCCTGTTCACACGGCCAGGAATACATTTTACACTCATGGGCACAATGAGGTCACATGCCTTCTAACTGTAGCCAGGAGGTGGGGTCAATCTCACTTGAACCATACCGATTGAGTTTGGGAGAATAAGTTCCCCAGAGGAATTAAGGGATACTCTTAAAAGTATGGAGAATGAATGAAAACAGGCAAAAACAATAAATGTTCATAATATGCTCCATCATTTTATGGAGTGTCTATCCGGTATGGCAAACAGGCCTTTTTATATTTGGTTTTATTTGTATCTGTCTCCAGTGCTTCCATCTCCTGATAATATCTACTCACAGGCCAATTATGAATTCTGCATTGTCTGTGGTTTGTAGACACAGACACAGACACACACACACACACACACACACACACACAGATGCATACACATACACTCCACTTTGCTCATGCTGGCCCCGTGGCTATTCCTTTACTTCTCCACCTGGATTACTTCTACTCACCTTTTAAGATTCAATGTGGATGCATCTCCTGCCACAAATCCTTCTAAGAGATCCCCCAGGTTAGGATACGTGTAGGTCCTCTCTATTCCACAACACTCAATGCGGTTCAGTGACTGTACTGAACCTTTTACCTTGAAATTATGCCTTTTTGCACCTGTACCACACTGGGGGATGTTACAGACCCATTCTCCTGATCTCCCACTCCATCCTTCTTCCACTGGGAGAGTTTGGAGGACTTTTGCCAGACTCCTTTGCAGCTGGATATAAGTTCGACTCTGTATGTTAACTGCACTCATGAACACAGAAGTGAGGCAGAGGTCATCTCCCTGTCTTTGTTATAAAGAGCTGAGAAAAGGGAGGGTTTTTTTGTACAATAGCATTTAACATGCTCTTTTGAGTGTCAAGAGGTGATTGAGATGGCAGTGCTGGTGACAATGGATTCCTGGTACCTCCTGTTGGCTGACTGGACTGTGCCTCAGAGGCATTCAGAGAATCACTCCTTTGACACTTCCTGGGATTTTCTAAGAATCAAATTTCTGACATTAAGTCCCCACATGCTTGAAACACCTAGGGTGATTTCTTTTTCTTGCACTGATCCTGACTGATCATTCCCCAATGGAATTGTCTTATTCTTATTTGCACACTCAGTGCCTAAAACAATATCTGGCAGCAGGTGCTCAATAAATATTTCTTGAAAGCTAATGAAATTAAAATATATGTGTAATTTCTTGGCAACACGAGATTTATTAGTATGACAGATCATCCAAGCATGTCTGCTTGCCTACGTTTAGCTTTCAAACTCAGATCTTGGTACCAGATATCCTGCTGTTTGGGAAAACAATGTAACTGCACTCTACAAAAGAAATCCAAAATCTCTGAGGGACAAAGGGCATCTTTCCTTATATAAACAGTGACCCAGGGTTCATGTAAGCACAGGCTCTGATAACAAACAGTGGTATTATTAACAAAAGAAAATTCTATGATCCTGACATGGTCTAGTGATTTAGCACCTGCAGGTAACTTTTATTCTGAATCTTAATTTACTACCCACTGGTGACCCTTGTGTAAAAATCAGAACAGGGGAGATTTGATCTTGCATGTAAATTTTATGTTTTGTCTGCTGGCAGATTTATGATTTGGGTTGCGCCCAACGCATTCAATGAGGGAGAGCCACATAATGGTCATACGTGTCATCACCCAGCACATTAAGCTGCCTTGCAATATCCCAGATTACAGTAGTACATTGCAAAGCATGGCCATTTGAAGGTAATTCATTCCAAATTCAACTTGGATTGCTTTTCCTCTAAAACTGACAGAGGGCTAGGCAACAAGACCATTGATGTGTGTCTCCAACCTAAAAATAAATTTTATACTTTTAGAGCAGTACACAAAGAAGTCAGGATAGTCAATTCATTAAAAAATAATAATAATAACAATAATACTCTTTTGTGAGATCACTTGCCCCAAACAAAAGGAAACAGAAATGTCACAGAGGCAATTGAACAGAGCAATTAAGAGAATAGATGTTCAGGTCAAATGGATCCGGGATGTTAGCTCTGTAACTCCCAGGCAGTGCCTAGAAGCCTCAGCGGCTTCAAGTACACCGTGTACCTGCCCACAGGCTTTTTATGAACACTTAGGGCAACGACTGCCCAATGCCTAACACGGCATAAGGACTCAGGGCAAGGCCGGCTACTTCTTTCTGCCTCGTCATTTCTCCTCGAACTTTTTCAGCAAACAGCAACTAATGGCAAAGAATGAATTTGTTCAATTAGAGAAGTGGGGTACACCTGGGTGGCTCAGTGGTTGAGCATCTGCCTTTGGCTCAGGGTGTGATCCTGGGGTCCTGGGCTCAAGTCCCACATTAGGCTCCCCAGAGGGAGCCTGCTTCTTCCTCTGCCTATGTCTCTGCCTCTCTGTGTATGTCTCTCATGAAAAAATAAACTCTTTTTAAAAAAGATTAGAGAAGTGGGCAGCTTTCCCAGGAACAACAACAACAACAAAAAAATGTAGTAATTCATAAGTTCTGAAAGTTCCCTGAGGTCATGTATTTTATTTTTAAGCATAAGGTGTATTATTTAGTAAAGTATCTGTACTTGCTTTAATAAAACATGTGTGATTGACACTGATACTTCAGGGGTGCCAGCTATGTGGGTATGTTTATATGTCGAAAATCTGAGCTGTTCCATCAGGTCCTGTGTACTCTTCTGTGTGTGTATGTTAGACTTCAATAAAAACTTATTTTAAAAGACTTGAGGAAAATACATTGGGCTTATCCTAGAGCTCTGAGTAAACCCTGACACACTTCCCCAAACCCCTAGGGTAGCCCTCCCTTGTTTGCAAAGCATGTCACAGAGGAAGCAAAATCTACACTGAAGGGACAGTATTACGAAGGGAAATAAGGAAGGCTTCTTCACGTGATTGAGGACACAGTGGAGTCGGGAGTTTATCACAGCAGATGTGGACTTGTGCTGATTGCCAATTTCCAAACACTCATTTGGAAGCCCACGGTTCAGGCAATTAGGGCTGATTCTAGGCTGTATTTGAAATACAGGAGTTTTTTTTTTTTTTTTTAAACCAAAAACTCATCATCCACAACCATTGATGCAATGTGCTGGTTCATTTTTTCCAGTGACTGACCTTTAAGTGTCCAATTACAAAGTTTTATTATTTCCACCCCCTTTTTGCCATTACCCCCTTGAGAAGGAGAGAATTCAGAGGCCAATAAGAGTGTAGAAGCTGAGGTTGGAATTAGAATAGAAATTGCAATTACAAAATCCCTAAACCCAAACACCAAAAACAAATTTCCAAGAGTAACATTCAAGTTAGTAGCACCAACATTCAGGCCTAAATTTGATTTTATAGAATTCCTGGGGAGAAGATTCATAACATTACTATGAAGGCATGCAGCTTCATGACTTCTAAGACTCCGTTACCTATATAAATACATTGATCTTGAAATAATGCCTAGGCCACTACATCCCCAAATGGGTTCCATAAGCTCCAGCCATTGTCAATTAAAAAAAGGCAGGGAGAGGGGAAAGGTCATATGAAATGCGTTTGACAAACTCTACACTACACCTCATCTTCTGCTCCCAGAGCTTCATGAGACTTATTAAAGGCTCTGAGAAGTCCTGCAGCAAACAGACATGTTTAATTGTATGTATCCCAGCGTTTCCCTACTTTACCTGACCAAACATGTCATGTTTTTCTGTGGAAAACCCTCTAAAAACTGGGCAAATGCCAAGTTCATATGTGAGCTATTGTCATATGCAGGGGGGGAACTCCTCAAGCAGGAAGTTGGTGCCACTGGCCTTCAGACCTCATGTGGCTATTCGCCATGTGTCCTACAGCTCTCTGGAGTTTTGAATTTATGCTTCCAAATTGTCTATGACACTGAACTCTTCGGGGCCAGCTGTGGTCATGGGGCCCCTTTGGCCAACAGCAACGACATTATAATTCCACGGTCCCACGGGGAGTGGAGCTGTCAAGGACCTTGAGTAACAGGCCATATGTGGTTGAAAGGGAGACACGGTAAGCTGAAAAGGGGATGCACATCTGCACAAATGAAACCAAGGAGGTCCTTGCCTCTGCCTCTCACCACTTACCTTTCTTGTTAGTTCTTGCTCTTCTTCTAAACCTTCCCCTTTTTCCCCTTTCCAATGTGACTTTCCTTCTCCTCCCTGGTACGGATGTATCCATGCCAGGGGGCGGTAAACTATCTCTCTAAAGGGATCAGAGAGTCAATATTTTAAGCTTTGCAAGGCCACTTGGTCCCTGTTGTAACTACCCAGTTCGGCCACCATGTGGCAAAAGCAACATAATATGCCAATAAATAAGAGGGTGGCTATGCCCCAATAAAACTTTATTTACAAAAATAGGCAGAGGGCCAGATCCGAGTGCTGTAGTTTAGCAATCTTTAATCTATGCTTTACTTGATGATAAGGAATTTAAGCATGTTTCTCTTTTTACTTCCTGAGTGGCGTTGCCCATTTCCTGTGGCAAATCCACCCCCAATGCTCTTCTGTAAATCTTATTCTCATTTCAAAGCTGGTTTCTGCCTCCATCAGGGATCATTCCCAAACTGCCCCCAGCCACCCGCTATGAATTAGCCTTTCCTTTTACACTCACAAGGCAACGGAGGTCAGCAGAAATTACAGGACTGCCTTGCTTTCGAATGGGTTTTAAAATCTTTTGTCTTCTATTTTAGATGCATACTCTCTCCTCTCTGTAGCCCATGGCCTGTCACATAACACATAACAGTCTTCTTACAGCAGATTCAGATGTCTGTGAAATTCTGTTTGCCCAATTTTTAAATGGAGATGAATATTTGTGGGAATAAATACAAATCACAAAAATTGAAGCTGCTTTTGGCATGTGGTGCTTAGCGAGCATTTTCTTGGGACTGATGAAGGTGTGTGTGCATGTGTGGGTTGCGGGGGGTGGCGGGCAGGCAAAGTAGTTTCACATGAGATGGAAAGAAATCTTGACGGGAAGCCGTTTTGAGGATATTAAGAGCACCTTTCTCCTCTCACACCTCCAAAACAGATGTCCTACTTATGCATCCATAGTGTGAGCACCAGAGCTTTCAAGAAATACCATCTAAATTTATTCAAACAGGGACTCAGCAATCACTCCTAAAAAGCAATGCCTTCAAAGGAAAAGGAAAGGCGCTCACCTTGCGAGACCATCAAAACTATTCCCACTGATGCCTCATGAGCCTCCACTTATCTGACATGAAAGGAGAAGGGCCTGCTGCTGGCCTGGTGGGATTTGAATCCTCTGGTTCCAGGGAGAGAGGGTATTACCGAGACCTGCTTTAGCATGCGGCTTAAAAGGCGCGTATATGGAATACGTCTTTGCCCACTTGGTTTTGAACTAAATCTTCTCCTCCCTCCCAGATGTAAATGAGATCATTACTGAAGCTCGGTTAGCAGGGATGGATGGGAGTCCAGGGTGCTGAGGGGCGGGGGGACCAGCTTTCAGAGGATGTAGCCAGCCTGAAGCAGGCTGGTAGAGTCACCAAGATCCATACCCAGACCTGCTGGGCATGTGGCGATGGCCCCTCTGTCAAAATGCTGAGTGGAATTCAGGAGCACCTGTGCCTCCAGCTTCCTGCGTAACTGAGGGAAAGTCACTGGTCCTCTCTGTCCTATATTTTCCTCATTCATCAAATGTGGGCAATGGTATGCCTGTCTAAGGAGTATGTTCATAGATGTCAAGTGCCTGCAATCGTGCCTCTTGATGCCTCAGTGTCCTCATATATAAAAGAAGTCATGATGACAGCTGTTGCAAAGGGCCATTCCTGAGTCAATGTAAGTGCCCAGATCAGTGCCTGGCATAAGGCAGAGGTCAAGGAAGGGCTCCCTATTATTATTAGCGATGATTAACAGGCAGGTAATTACACAGTGATTAAGAGCGGAGCGGGGCAGGCTTTCCTTAGTAAATGACCAAACTATAGATCTTACGGTTTTTTGCAGGTCATGCAATTTCTGTTGTGACCGTTCGACTCTGCTGCAGTAGAGCCAAAGCAGTCTTGGACAGCATGTAAGGAGCGATGGAGGCTGTGTGACCATAAAACCTTGCTTACAGACACCAACATTTGAATTCCATATAACTGTTACCTATTACAAAATGTCATTCTTCTTTTGATTTTCTAAAAACCATTTTTAAAATATGAAAGCCATTCTTAGATCATGAGCCATGTACAAAAAACAGGCAGGAGCCAAATTTGGCCTCTGGGCCATAGTTTGCTGACCCCTGATTACGAGTGACTGCTCTGGAGTGATACTTGTTATGTGACATTGAGCAAGTTAACCCTTCTAAGCCTCTAGGGTATGATAATACTACCACCTATGTCTGAGAGTTGCTGTAAAGATTAAATGACCTAATGTATGAAAGGCCTGGCACATAGTAAGTGCTCAAGAAGTGTCAACTCTCATTATGAACAAACCCGTTAACCATATTTAACTGAGCTATGGGCCACTTTCTTAGTAGCAACACCAACACTCCAGTCTCTTCACAAGACCTGGACAGAGACCCTGCCAGGATGTCGGCATGTCCTATGTTATAGACACTGACCAGGCAGCCTTGGCAATGAACACTTGACACCCACGAACAAAAGGGAGTCTGGGGGGGTCCCTGAACTGTAACACCCTCCTTTAGAAAGTCTGGAATTGGTCAGTCACAAAATACCTGGTCTATGTCTCCAACAGATAGCACAAATGATGACTGGGGATGTTAATGGTCTGCAGGAAATGAAGAAGCCACTTGAGCACCTGACCCTTCTGTTCTTCCTTTTTTTGAGGCGATTTGGAATTCCTAATACACTGAACTTTGCACATTGTTTTTTTTTTTTTTTTAATTTTTTTTTTTTTATTTATTTATGATAGTCACAGAGAGAGAGAGAGAGGCAGAGACACAGGCAGAGGGAGAAGCAAGCTCCATGCACTGGGAGCCTGATGTGGGATTCGATCCCGGGTCTCCAGGATCGCGCCCTGGGCCAAAGGCAGGCGCCAAACCGCTGAGCCACCCAGGGATCCCCTGCACATTGTATTTAAATATCACACAGCCTCATCAGCCAGAGCCCTTTTCCCTGTCGTCTTGAGGTCTATTTTGGATGGTTCCTTTGGGTAGGATTATTTTAGACTGGGTTTTTGTTTTGTTTTGGGTTTTTTTTTTTGGGGGGGGGGGTGTTCTTATTGTTACTGTTTTTTTGTTTTGTTTATGAGATTTATAAAACAATTGAAGCTGACTGCATACAAACCAGGTCTTCCCTAACAATTTCAGGAGCCCAAGCAGTCCCATTCCTTATTATTCTGACCAAACTTTAGTGTCAGACAGAAAAATTCTTGACTTCTCCAAAAAAATAAACCTTTCTACATTAAATTCTACTCTGTCAAACTTGAGTTGATATTAGGATGACCTGAGGATGCAGAAGGAGGGCCTGGTTTGTGGAAATATCCATGAATTTGCCTCATCAGGGAAAGGTGGTGGAGAGAGATTACTTGCAAACAAATCAGCAGGGGTACAGATGAGAGTGCCACTGTGGATTCTGAGAGGGAATCCACAATCTCTCTCTCTACAAAGCCACTCCAGGAAGTGGGAACAATAGGGAACAATAGTAATACTTGATGTGGACCGGTGACATCTCCAAATCTGCTGTGGAATGTGAACAAATTCTTGTTTTTTTCCTCTTCCTTCTTTCTTATTCTCTTTCTTTCTCTCTCATCTTTTTGTTTTGGTGTAGCTCCTATGGAAAATACTGTGCACTTTCTTCAAAAAAAAGAAAAAAACCTAAAACTAGAATGACCACATGACCCAGCATTTCTACTTTTGGATATTTACCCAAAAGAAACAAACAAAAGCACTATCCCAAAGAACCATCCTTGGCTCATGTTCACTGCAGCATTACTTACAACAGCCAAGACATGGAAACAATCTAAGAGTCAGACAATCAATCAACAGATAAAGAAAATGTGGTACATATTCACAATGGAATACAATTGAGCCATCAAAAAAAAGGAAATTCTATCATTTGCAACATGGATGGACATTGCAGGCATTATGCTAAGTAAGTCAACAGAAAGGCAAACACTGTATGATCTCAATTACATGCAAAATCTAAGAAACAAAACCCCTCATAGATACAGAGAATAGACTGGTGTTTGCCAGAGGCCGAGGAGTGAAAGGGGTGAAGGGGGTAAAAAAGCTATAAACTTCCATTTATAACATAAAAGTCCTAGGGATATAATGTTCAGCAGGGTGAAGAAGAAACAAACCTTATTGTTTAGTTCACCTGTAATATGTACCTCCTTTGCGACAGTCCTCGCTAGACCAGTGAAGCCTCACAATTAGTCCCTGACAACCAAACACACCACACTCCAAAGTCCTGCCGGGAGAGCAGATCTGGAGAACCTTTACCCTTCCATGCGGGTGAGGGCTCCCAGGGCCCGGGATTCAGCAGCAGCCAGCGCCTCCTGGGGAGCCTGACTCTCTCACATGCTCTCAGCCACTAAAGGGTTGCTCAGGCCTGCAAGAGCTGCCAGCACTGCCCCATATGTGGCGGGACCCTCGTGAATCCTGACAGTTGTGATGGGATGGACAGGTGTCTGATTACAAATCATATCGCCATTATTTACCAGGCCACATCTGAGCACCCCTCAAATGATGATGGAAGGAAAACAAACAGGAGACAAAGCAGATTGCAATTTTCTCCAGTGGGGCTTTATGTAAAAGGTACCTCGCCCGTGTAATTCATTAAGCTAAAGCTCCATTTGGACCAGTTTGGAACCTTGGATGATTATTACAGAGCAATTGCCCATCACTTGCTTTCTGATTTAAAGATGCCTTTCTGCCAAAGTGGAAGGGATCATTTTGCTTCACAAGCAACACGAAAATGGTGAAAAGTCATGCTCCTACCCAATATGGCTCTGGATCATGCATTATTATTCAGCAGTGAAGAAAGAAAATGTTTTAAAGATTCACTTTCTGTACAACAGGCAGAAACTTGGAAGTAATTTAACGTCCAGTAATATGGAAATGATTCAAAGAACTATTTATAACATCATGAAATGCCAAGATGAGGTTAAGAGGAATGAGAAAAAGCTACATAAATGCTAAAGAAAAATCACTAAGACATGCTGTTAAGTAAAAAGAAAATGAAAATTAAATGTGAAAACAACAAAGAAGTTTAAGAACAAGATATTCTAACAGAACACTGGGAATGTGCCTCCTGCCACTGAACTGTGCACTTCAAAGTGGTTAAGATGGGAAACTGTATGTATATTTTACCACAAATTTTAAAAAAGTAAGATGTTCTCAATATATAAAAACAAAGCTGTGTATTTTCATATGTGTCACTTCAGCATATGAAAGTATAGAGAAATGCCAACGGAGCCAGATACTGACCTCCAGGGAGGGGCCTACAATTGAGGGAAAGAACAGCGCAAAATTTAGCTTTGGTAGCATTCTATGAATGTCTTATAACAAGAACATAGTCATATATATTGTACTTCATAAATAATTTAAATAAAATCTGCAAGTAAGGCTCAGTCTGTTCTCTAAAACGAGGATATTGAAATACGTCAGCAATTCACCTTTTCCCCCTATAGTGACAAGCCATGATATTCTAAGATTTCTGTCTATGAATTACTATAATCACTAGGCACAGGTAAAATAGATCTCATGTAATTTCTCAACTTAATTTAAAAACTTTTTTAGTTAGCAGCGCCTGGGTGGCTCAGTTAAGCGTCTGACTCATTTTTGGCTCAAGTCATGATCTCAGGGTCACGAGATGGAGCTCTCCACCTTGGGCTCCATGCTCAGCGGGGAGTCTGCTTGGGGACTCTCCTCTGCACCTCCCCCCACTGGTGAGCATGCTTGATTATGCTCTCTCGCTCTCCTCTCTCTAATATATAAATAAATCTTTTAAAAAATTTTTTTAGTCAGCAAATATTTATAGAGTGCTTGTTCTGTGCCAGGCACCATTCCAAGTGCTTCACAAATATCAGCTCATTTAATTATCAACAAACACCATGAGGTAGGGCTATCATTACCCCCACTTCCCAGGTGAGGAAAAGCACAGAGAGATTAAGGAACTTATCCAAGGTCACACAGCTGATTAAGTATGGCAACTGAGGTTCCAGTTCAGGCAACTCCAAGTCCATGCTCTTTAAACACAGCTCTATGCTGCCTCTCTTTTTATCACCTGCTAGCCTCCTTTCTGTTCTTCATATCTATTGAGTTCATTCCCATATTAGGCCCTTTGCACTTGCCATTCACTCTTCTGATGACAGTCTTCTCCAGATCTTTGCATGGCACAGTCTTTCTAAAATTTAGGTCTCAGCTCAAATGTTGCCTTCCCAGAGAAACCTTCCTCAACCACCTTACGTACAGTGGCTCTGTTGCACCTCCACCCTGAACACGCTACCTGTTTCACTTTTTCCAAGCCAGTTACCACTATCTAAAATTGCTTTTCTGCTTTTTTATATTATTTTTTTGTTAATAATTTGTTCACTATTTAATTTTCTATTTCTGCCAATACAGTATATGCTCCATGAGGTTAGGAACCCTGTCTGCCTTGTTCACCACTTGTCCCACTTCCTACCTTAGTGCCTAGCACAGAGCAGGTACTTGGTAAGTAGTAGATGGATGGATGGATGGATGGATGGATGGATGGATGGATGGATGAATAGATGGATAGATGGATGGATGGATAGAGGATGGATGGATGGATGGATGATGAATGCTGGATGGATAGATGATGCATGGGTGGATGGACATATGGATGAATGGAAGGATAGATGAATGGCTGATGAGAGACGATGGGTAGATAAACAGATGGATGGATGGACAGAAGGTTGGAAAGATGGAGGGATACATTTAAGTTTGAATGAACATAACTCTACTCTTTTTATCCCACTCAAAACTACTATCAGGATTCAGGTGAGAGGGATGCTATTATAGAGATAATCTTGAAATCATTAATTTCCTTTAAAAAATAATTTATAACCATTGGTTTTGATGCTTTAATTATGAGGATCAAACCACTTGGAGCACAGCTTACAATGGGTAGAGGCAACTATTAATGGGAAAAGAATCTCTGACAAATGTTTTAGTTGACTCATGAGAAGAAAAATCTGCCTACTTTGAAGGCCAATGATACCACGAATGCACTGCACTAGTATCATTTGGAGGGTAAGGACTCCTAGACCCTTGTGATGAAACACAATCCTCAGCTGCTCCAAGGTCCAGAGGAGTGACAGAGCAGCACCCAGGGGCCAGCTGCTCATTGGTGCTGCTGAGTGCTGTATGCAAACACAGTCTAAACAATGTCCACCTCCTTTGGTCCCACACTATCTGGTCTTCTTCATCAGGCACTTTCAAATTCTTTGCTTTAAAAGAAAATTAAGAGAAAATATCCTATAGCATGTTCCAGATATTAGGAAGCCAAACAAGTAATTTCTACAAGTAAAATATGAGATATTGAACTAGGCTCCCTGGAGCAGCCATCTCCCGCATGTAGGTAATTTTAAGACGACGGAATTGATTTCTGACCTTATGCCTTGGTGTATTTGTAAGCATTTGTATTTGATGAAAAACAGTCAGAATAAAGGGCAGTTTGATTTTTCAAGAGCTGTAAAATACAGACAAGGATAACAGGGGGTAACTTGCATATTACCCTGCAAATGGGCAACAGAAAGTTCTGGGTACAGCGAGCAAAATATGAAATCAAACTTAGCAAAAGCCCTCATTTCATTTTTTTTTTACTTGTTTTATGTTAGCCTTGGTTGGATGAACTCAAGACAGGCAGCTTTGTTCAGTAAGCCCAGTTCTGCTACATTTTCTCATTTCCTCACACTGAAGCCCCTAGGCAGACCTGAACATTATCTAACTAAAGCATGATCTAACTCAAAAAAAATGTTCACGGTTTCAAGAGATGGGTCTCATGTTCCTCTGGGAATGAGATTTGAAGGTTCCTGGATACTACAAAGAGAAATGGAGACAGAGACTCCCCCACCAACCTCAAAGGTGGTGTAGAAGGGACTCAGGCTGTGAGCGGAGGCCCTCCTTCCACAGACCAAGCCTGGCTTACAAGCCTCACTTTTCTAGGGCTTACCCAGGAAGACAACATGATTTTAGACTCATTTATAAGGACATGAATCTAGGAAGATTAATGGAACATGCAGTATACGTGACGAGAGTCCTTTCTTTCCCCCCGCTCCCCGCCCCCCAGGCACACACACATAGAGCCCACATGTTTCTGTACAATTTGCACACACTTATACTGGATCCCGCCTCTTCTAGCTCAACGACTTTACAGAAATGTAGACCCCAAACTTATTTTGCTTAAAAGGGACTGAGAAAGAGAGATCAGAAGCAATTATATGAATTAAAGACCCATGATTAAGCCTTTAATAAGATTTGGCTTCCATTTCAAAGGTCCGTCTCAGTGTTTCATAATTAAGGAGCCTGATAGACATGGGGGCATGTCAGACGTAAACAGAAATTGGGAATTTCATGCCATCTCTTCCCCCACAGTAAATAAACTCAAGGGTGGAACCAATATGGCTGGGTGGAGGTGGGGGAAAGCCAACGGAGTACCTCCAATGCCAAGCAAGTTATTTGAGGACTGTTGAACCCTATCAAAGATTAGCCTTTCTGGTTGCCAAGCCCTCAGAGATTTGGGTGTATCAAGAAGTACCAATCATGTAACATAGTTGAAACAGCCTAGAGGTAACTTTAGCTTTCACACCTGAGATTTGGGGAAATTCTGAAGCCCTTGAGCCTTTGCCAAAAACAGAAAGCTTGTTACTGACAGCTTTGTGCTTTGTCTGAATACACAGTTTTCCATGGTATTGTCTGATCCCCTTTCCAGCAAACAACTCCAATGCATCTCTTCGACCATCCTACCCCACACAGCGGGCATCAGAAGAAACTAAAACACCATCTCAAATGCAGGTGACTGGGGATCGGGTCTAACATTGCAGCAACAGAATTCTTTGAGATATGTACTTCAGGTGATATTCCCACCCGGAGATGACTACCACCTGTAGAGAAGTGTTTGCCATTTTCCTTAGGAGAGAGATTCTCTTCCTTCCAAAGAGTCCATCAAAGACCCCTACAATTCATATCTCTCAATTCATGCTTCCACAGTGAACAAGTACAAAAATGATGACTCATTTAATATTAATTAAAGGTCTCTGCTGTGCTGGGTGTTAGTACTCTGGGGCAACACAGTAAATAAGTAGCCCTCATGCTGGGGAACCAGAGGCTATAAAGGCTGTACACCCCACAGAGATGTTCTCTTGGTTGCCATTAGAAAAATAGTCATAAAAAATAGTCATAATAAATTATTAGAATACTATACGATACGCATAATCGATGAGTACCGAAAATCACAAAAAATAAATGCAGAGGGATAGGAATGAATGGAAGCCAACTCCAAGGTAGAATCTAATAATTTACCAAATTCTGTTGGCACCACTTCACGACCCAGCTCAGATCTGTGGTGGTCTTAGCACCAGCGCTCATCAGCATCCACCTGGGCCTGACCCGACCACGCATCTTCCTCCGTGCTCCCAGAATTAACTGGCTAAGACCCGGCTCTATTCATGCACCTTTAATGGCTCCCAACTGGATTAAACATAAAGCCAGAACCTGGGTGTGCACTTAGAAGGTTCCATACTGTAGCCCACTTGTTCAGCCCCGTCTCTCAGCGAGGTACCCACCCCCTATCCCCCAGCCCCACAAGCATTCAGGTGCTGTGGTTTCTGCCAGGGATTCTCAATTTCAGGCTCACAGTAAGTGCATTGAGGGAGGGGGCGTCACGACTGCTCTCTTAGAGGTGAGGAAGCAGAGTCTGAGGAGGTTTTGTAACTGGCTCAAAGTCACACAGTCAGGAAGCAGGGACAAGAATTTGAAACCAAGCCTGCCTGCTTCCAACACAACACTGCACTGTGTCAGCAGATCAATAACCACTTGACCTCTTGAAAGTACATGGGTTATACGGTGACAGCTCAGGAAGGTCACCCAGAACTCTCCTACAGGCGGCAGGCAGAAGAGTTTCTTTTTATCCCAGGAATAAAGGCAATCAGGAATGAAGAAACCGTCGTGTTGGTGCCAGAAAGTGGCAGGAAGAGGCACATGAACCCCGACATGATTCCTTTCCATGAACTCCTAAAACTTCCAATAAAAAGGGATGCTCACCAATTGTTTTATGGAAACACAAAACACAGTGGAAGGGGCTGGGCATTGTTCAGATGTTAACAAGTGTAGAGTCCAGGCAGCACGCACAGATGGGGAGGCGTAGAGGCAGAAGGACGTGGGCAGAAGCTGGGGGGGGCAACTTGAGGCTCTTAAAGAAATTGGCACATGTGGAGCCAAATCCCTAGGAGGTGTGTGGGGGGTTTCCATATTTTTTCTCTAATGAGGCACTGAGCTCCAACATATCCCTAGAACCTCCCATGCCCTCAGTGTTATCCCTGCCCACCTCTACTTCCCTCCGCCTTCCTCATAGGAGCCCACCCACCCACCCAAAAGGAGCACTCTGCTCCTTAGGGCACAGGATTTCCCACCTACCTCCTATCCAAACCTCCAGGCAGGAAAAGCTCTGACAAATCCATTGACCTTTAGGAGTAAAAATGACTCTTCACTAAAATCATCACACCTCCAGGACTAAGCTTTTCCTTTTTCAAGCAAGAAGGAAAGGAGCCAGGGATGTGCAATTCCAGGCAACAAGGAACAAGTCAGAAGCTTTTCTGGAGGCTCAGAATCAGACAAAGGCCAATCCTACACAGAGCAAGTGATCTCTGTTTTTTAGATCTGTTTAATAAAATTAGGAGTTTGAGGGTACCTGGGTGCCTCAGTGGTTGAGCCTTTCACTCATGTCATGATCCTGGGATCCTAGGATTAAGTTCCGCATCAGGCTCCCCGCAGGGAGCCTCCTTCTCCTTTTGCCTGTGTCTCTGCCTCTCTGTGTGTTTCTCATGAATAAAAGAAAGAAAAAGAAAGAAAGAAAGAAAGAAAGAAAGAAAGAAAGAAAGAAAGAAAGAAAGAAAGAAAGAAAGAGAGAAAGAAGGAGTTAGGAGTTTGAGGAAAGCTGTCAAAGTCAAAGACACACAAGGAAATATCGAAATATAAATTGTCATGTGCTCTAAGAGGGATGTTACATGATTATCTTTCATTCAATGGTGGCCCCTTTGGCTTTGGTAAAACAGAATGCGTGCCAAGGTGAGTATTATACAGTTTTTAAAAAGAAAGCTGTAAGGACATACAGAGACACACACAAGGCTATGTACCAAGTGAAAAACAAAGCTACAGAATAGCAAAGACTCTGTATTCTACTTTTTGTTGTTTAAATTAGATTCTACTTTTTGTTGTTTAAATTAGATGTGCACATGTGCACATCTCTGGGACACTGGGTTTTTAACTGGCACTCTTTCTCCCCTTTTTCTGGAATCAGAACCTCCCTCTCCTTTGAGTTCATGTGGCCCTGTGCTTCACAGTCCCCAACCACCATTCCTCCACCTGGTCACAGACACGGAAGTGACCGCAGTTTGACCCGTTACTGTTCCCCCTGTCCATGGAGATTGGCCCAAGCAGAGCCAGTCACTGTCCTTTGCTGGGACTGATGTACAGGTCCCTGGATAAAGAAGTTCTCTTCACAAGAGCTGCTGCACTGGCGTGTTAGGACCACGGGGATGTAGGTGAGCATCTCTCCCACCAAGGGCAGGAGAGCTGTCTGCAGAGGACTGGAAAGAAGAGAGAACTGCATGATGGAGAAGGAGAAAGAGAGAGGAAGAGGAGGATAAGAGGCTCCCAGTGAACCCCAGGATTCAATCAGGAATCCATCTGGATCCATTCTCTAACTTCCCAGGAACATGGCCATTTCACTTGTGGCTTAAGCTTGTTTGAGTCTGTTTTCTATCACGTGCAAATTAAAGGACTCTTCCAAATACCGTGAATACATCCCTGTGGACTTCTGGATGGCTCCATTTCAAAATCCAAAACACACCCAAGCAATTTCCCAGTACTTACATGTGATAATCTATGATTGAGATTAACATGGGGCAGGAAGGGTCAATTCTACTCATTTTAACTTTTTCAATAAGTACCTATCATTTTTTATGACTTTTTCTCAGTGAAAACATGTGTTGTTGTTTTTTTTTCAACAACATTTTTGCCTCCAATTAAGGATGGAAAGAATCTGTGTTCGCTCTCAGAGTAGGAACCATTAAGTACCCTGTAGGTAGCAGAATCTGCAACAGGCAAAATCACACACGCAGGGCAAAATAACACCTCTGGTACGTATGCTGATTCAGTTCATTGTATAGTGAGCCACTGTGAACTGGAATCTTCCAAAACATAATTTAGCCCTCCTTCATCTTTGCTGTTTGTGCTAAAATGTTCTTCCTCCACGTAATTGTTACTCTGGGCACCGGAAACGTAGGATTTCTTACAAATTCCAGCTTGCTTCTTTATCATTTGAATAACCCCCAAATTACACTCCATTTTCTCTTTATGCCAACCAAGAAAACCCAAGTCACCTCCAAGGAATACATAACAACATGGCCAGATTCTGTCAAATTAAAATATGAGACAAATTAACCCTCATTAAGAGAATGCACCTGCAACACTGCCTACCAACTGTGAAAAAGCAACTGGCCGCATCCCTGAGCCCATATTGTCTTCACCCCTCATTAAGCAACCCCCCTGGATTTTGCTGAGCAGCCACTGCCGTGAGAGCCTTTACACTAGGCAGCTCTGGCTGGACCACATGGAGGTGGTTCTGCAGGCAAGTTGGGATTATTTTGCCTACTCCAAGTACATTTGTACGGGACACAAAGGAAAATTTGATTTTAGAAACCTATTTTTATTTTCTGGAGGAAAAAAATCAGTTAGCATTTTTAAAGGATGCCAGTTATGGACTTTAAAAGCGAAGGTTCTTTATGGATCCATTTCCTTTGAGGCCTTATGTTGCTTGGTGACTCAGGTGGCCACAGAATCACACGCTGCCAAAGTTAAAGGAAGGTCTCATTTGCTGCATCAGAACATGTTTTTTTTTCCCCCCCACTGAAGAGTTCCTAAGTAAAAAAGTAAACTGTTCCTGATGCAATTTGAGAAAAATAATGCTAATGTGAAGTCTCCATGCAGAGCAACTTTCTTAACGGACCTCCTTGATTCTTTTCACTTAAATAAGGAGACAGAGTTCAAGGTAGTTAGCTGTTCTCCCTGAGGTCTCACAGCCAGAAATGGGCGAAGCCAGGTGTGTTTGATTCCAGAATCCACATCCGTAATCACAAAGCTATAGTGCAGAGGTGTACAAACCACAGCCCGCGGCCCAAATCCAGCCTGCCACCTGTTTCTATAAATACAGATTCATTGGTGCACAGCCGTTCTATTCACACTCGTATTGTGTCAGGCTGCTTTTGTGGTGCAATAGAAAAGTTGAAAAAAAAAAAAAAAAGTTGAGAGGTTGCAAAGCCAAACACATCTTCTCTCTGACCCTTTACCAGAAAAAGTTTGCTGACCTCAGTACAGTTTAATGACCTAGTCCATGAGAAGAGTAGAGCTCAACTCAATATCAGAGGAGACCAAAACTCCCAACTGATAATGTTCATTGTCCAATAGAACCTAGCCAATTGGCAGATACCATGCGCATGTGGCAGACTTCTGTGCCACAATGATCCAGCCTTATCTGGCCAGCCCTGCTATTCTATAGGCTACATTTTGGCCCCTAACAAGAAAGAAGTTTCCTCCTAACTGGAATCAAGAGGTCAAAGGCGAGAAGGCCAACAAGGTCTTTGTGAATCAGGCAAATATCTCCTTCTCTCCTCTGTCACTGCCCCCCAGCAACCTTCTCTGGCACAAGCCCTTGATAATGGGTTTAGTGAACCCCAACCCTTATGTGGAATGGACTCAAAGGTGTTCCACATACTACCTGCCATGTTTTCAGTGACAGCCTTTTACTGACGTTGGGAAGGCATCAAGGACAGAAATGCCAAACTAAAAAAAAAAAAAAGCAGGAAAGGACCACGCATGCTATAGGACATGCTTCCAAAATCTTATTTGAGAGAATACTGTCAGAAATACATGTCAGGGCATAAAAACAGACCACAGAAAAATTATCAAGTTTTTATAGTCTAATTTTGGCCAAAGTGAATCCAAACATGGCTTATATTTGTTGTCATTTTTCATTGTACAAGGGAATCATATTCTTTTCCTTCCCAGACTAACAAATCAGATTCTGAAAATTCAGATTTTCTTAAAGATTAGTTTCTCACATAGTCATTTTTCCTTTCTTAGATATTCACTGAGCACTTGCTATGTGCCTGTGTTGTAAATGTATTTTTGAGCTATGATGGTCCCTGTGCTTATAGAGAAACTCTAGAAGAGTTTCTCTTCTACCTGGGAAGACCTATAAAGAAGCAACAAATGCAAATATTTTAGGTAGAGGAAAATGCTATGAAAGAAACAATAGAATGTGTAGTACAGAATAATTTGAGGTGGGGAATTATTTTAGGCAAGAAACAAGGGGTAGATACCCACTATATGTCAGGAAGTGTACTAAGTTTTAGGGAGGGAGTAGGAAGTGCTGTCCAGAGAAGTTGTTGAACATCCGAACTACATAAAGGGGTTTCAGGGAACAAAACTAGAGTTGTCTTTGGAGGACAGAAGGGATTTTCAGGAACTACATCAAGACCCAGGAAAGACAACGTTAATGTCCAACAATGGTGAAATAATTAAAATGTGGTATAATTTAAAAGTTTTTTTGAAAGATTATATAATGAAATGGGAAAATGCTCTTAATATATCAGATGAAAGGTCATTTCTAAAGCAGTATTTATGCTGGTTGATTGCATGTCTGAACCTGATGGGGCCATGGGATGTCCAGATACTTGGTTTAACATTATTCTGAGTGTGTTGTGAGATTGTTTCTGGATGAGATTACACTTGAATCAGTAGAGAGAGTAAAGCAAATTACCCTCCCCAAAGTGGGTGGCTCCATCTAAGGCACTGAAGGCCTGACTAGAACAGAAAGGCTGACCTTCCCAAGAGTAAGAAGGAACTCCTGCCTGCCTGACTTGAGTTGAGATATTAATCTTTTCCTGCTTTCAGACAGAAACTGAAACACGGGCTCTTCTTGGGTTGCAAGCCTGCTGGCCTTGGGACTCTACACCATCAGCTCTCCTGGGTCTCCAGCTTGATGACGGACACTTGGGGATTTCTCAGCTTCTGTAATGGTGTAAGCCAATTCCTTAGAAGTCTCTCTCTCTCTCTCTTAAATAGACAGACATATATCAAGATATATATACCAAGATCTCTTTCTGTCCATATATCCATATACACTATTGGTTCTGTTTCTCTGGAGAACTCTGACTAGTACGGTATTATATGACATATTTTTCAAAATGTATGTATACATAGAAAAAACTGTCCATTAAATATTAACTGAGGTTGTAACTGAGTAATGAAATTACAGGTGATTTATACTTTTTTGTGCTTTCCTGCATTTCTCAGATGCTGTACTATAATAGATATATATATATAGATATATATACACATACACAATTTAGGACACTTAAAGCAAAATAAAAAATTTTCCAGTCTCCTGGCCAAAGCCATCCATGAGCGCTCAGGACACAACAGAAACAGGCTGTCCCTGCCTTGGGCTTGGGGACTCACTTTCTTTACTTGCCTAGCATCCATTCCCCACTCCCTGGTCAGCCCCCTCTGGGTGAGAACCGTCTTCCTACCTAGAGAGAGAGAAGCAGGTGACCATCCAGGCATGAGCATTTTGAACCCTTTAGCACTAGCAGTTTTCACTACAAAAAAAAAAAAAAAATACACTAATAGCTGATTCTGGGGCATCAGCCACGCAAGCCTGGCCAGACTGAATCCTTCCCTGAAAGATGGACAAAGTCACAAAAACTGTCCCCCATCTGACGCCACATGACTGAGGGCCAGACCATGACCAAAGAGAGTTTTACTTTACTTTACAAGACTACTTAAGTCTCTTGGTGGTTATTTCCCACTTGCCAGGTTTTACATGATTCCACAAGAATAATTTGCCAGCTTGTGACATTTCCTTCTCTCATTTCTAAAACTAACTCATTCAGGAGCCCAGGACTGTTCTCCAGTTTGGAGCTCTCAGCACATGGCTCCCAAGCCCATCAAACCACACCTCACACTCACCTTCATTCAACAGTCCATGACCCAAATAATGCTAAACACTACAGATTCACATAATAAAAACAATACGACCTATGTCTTATGTCAAGCCTATTCAGCAGATAGGCAGGTGCCAGTATCCCCACTGTATGGAAGAGAACACTGAGATTTGGAAAGCCGGCTGGTCCAAGGGCACATGGCTTGTAAATGGCAGAGTCAGAGCTGGCCTTTGTTCTAATGCATCACTCCAGCCACAGAGCATCGTCTATAGGAGCCCACCAGCCCATGTTCCCTTAGTTCATGCTGCTTCTGCACCCTCAACTGCCCTTTTAGTCTCCCTCATATCCCATATTGACACCAACTCTGCAAGACAGGACACACAGAGTATCAGAAGGATGATTTCATGCTTTTGAGCTCATTCCTATTGCCCAAAGAGTTGCCCACTAAACTCTGACAGGTTAGGTAAAGAACGGAAGCAGCCAGTTTACAGGAGGAGCATGGTGTATGGAAACTGAAGATGAAATGCTGTCTACCTGGTGACGTCCATGTCTAAAGCCACTGTCAGAGGTCTACAAATTATAGCTTGTGGGCCAAATCCAGCACACCACCTGTTTTTGTATAGCCCATGAACTAAGAACAATTTGTAGATTTTTAAACGGTTATATTTCAGATGGTTATATAAATACTTTGATTTTTGTCTCTTGACCCACAAAGCCTAAAATATTCGCCATCTGTCCCTTTATAGAAAACGTTTGCCAACTCTTGCTTTACAGCATCACTCAGCCTTCAGGCCTAGACACATATCCACCTGTGGAACCTAAGTAAATAAACCTATTTGTCTATGAAACCTCTCCAAGTCACTTATTAAAATTGTGGTTATTCAATCTGAAAAAAAGCTACAAACTGTGTGATTCCAACCATATGGCCTTCTGGGAAAAGTAAAACTATGGAGACAGTAGAAATATCAGTGATTGTCAGGGGTTGGTGGGGAAGAGATGAACAGAGCAGAGAGGAGTTTTAGGGCAGTGAAAATGCCCTGTATGCTATTAAAATAAAATGTATGGATGGATATGCACCATTATACATTTGTCTGAACCCACAGAATGTAAAACACCAGGAGTGAACCCTAACATCAGCTATGGACTGTGGGTGATGTTGCAGTGTCAGTAGAGATTTGTTCATTGCAACAACTCTCCTACCACTCTACTGGGGGATGTGATGACAGGAGGCTATGCATTTGTGAGGGCAGAGAGTACATGGAAAACCGCCATACTTTCTTCTCCATTTTGCTATGAAGCTAATACTGCTCTAAAAAATTCAAGAGAGGGGATCCTCTCTTAAACCCTTTAAGAGCAGTTTAGCGCCTGCCTTCCGCCCAGGGTGTGATCCTGGAGTCCCAGAATCAAGTCCCGCGTCGGGCTCCCTGCATGGAGCCTGCTTCTCTCTCTGCCTCTCTCTCTCTCTCTCTGTCTCTCATGAATGAATAAAATCTTTTTTAAAAAAATAAAATAAAAATAAATTTAAAAAATTAAAAATTTCAGAGAAAAATATGACTACTGCCCCACTTATGCAATAGCTTTGCACAGCACAGTGCTTTTCCAGGACGGCATCTTAGCTCAACATTAACATGGTGACGTCCACTGCCTGGTACACATGAAATCACACGCCTCTTTCATTGGCACAGCAGACGTTGCTAATTCACTGTGGCACTCCTCCTTGCTGAGGCCAAGTACGACCTCTGAACCCTGCTCAACACAGCACTTCAGTCATCTATTACCGATAAATCAGAGTTATCCAAAGAAAGAAAGCTACTTACTAAGTAGATCTGAAACAAGTCAGACAGAGAAAGACAAATACCATATGATTTTACTTACAAATGGAATCTAAAAAGATGTGCACACAACAGAACAATAAAACCTCACTTACAGGAACAGAGAACAAATCGGTCGTAGAGGCAGGAGTTGGGGTGGGGAGAAATGAGTGAAGGGGGTCAAAAGCTATGAGCATCTAGTTGGAAGATAAATAAGTTCAACATACAGCATGGTGACTTGTTAACAACACTGTATTTGTTTGAAAGTTGCTAAGATACTAGATCCTAAAAGCTTTCATCACAAGAAAAAAAAATCTGTAACTGTGAAGCAATGGATGCTAGCTAACCTTGGGGTGGTGATCCTCTCACAATATATACATATATCAAATCATTGTGCTCTCCACTTGAAACTTATGCACGGTTATATGTCAATTATATCTCAGTAAAACTGAAAAGAAAAAAAAAAGAAAACCACCTGCTATCTTGGGCTGTGACCTTAGAGCAGGTATTTAAAAGAGATTTTGAATGCTCCAAGTTACTTTCCTCCCTTGAATCCCACAACCGAGGCTCGTGTCTACACTTAAGGACCAGAACTGGCTTGATTTTCATGGTCTTTATTTCAGAAAGGGAGGAAAGAAGCTTTACTTGTCCCAGAGTGATTCTCCAACATAAGGCCATACTTCAGGTCTGAGGACGGAGGACCACTGAAAAGCTTCGAGTATGGAACTTTACTGTGGTGAGGTACGACTTCAGCATGAAACTAGTATTTTTATTTAAAACCCCTTTCCTTTTTTTCCCTTGCACTTTCCAAAACAGTGAAGCAGCCTCAAGGAAAGCCCTACAAGCCCCGGGCACAATGGTCATCTATGTTCTTAAATACTTGTGGCCTCTCTGAGTCAGGACAAAAATAAAAGAATCCAAATGCATTTCCATCATTTGTTAGGTTCCAGTTTTCCCATTCTTCTTCCACCCTTCTGCTCCCCAGTGACAACCCCTTCCCTTAGAATCTTGCACAAACCCAATATGCCTTCACACCCCCTCAACCACACACTTTATTATTATCTTAAGGTCAATACCTTTATAAACGTGCCTTTGACTGGTTTTTCGTAGATAACTTGAGGGCAGTTCTTCTTCGCAAGCAATAAAAATACCCCAGTCTGGGATGTTATCAAGATGAAAGTAATTACAAAGTCCTGAGCTGAACTGCCTGGGAGAGCCAGCAGCCCTTATTATTGCTTAAATCTTTGAACAAGGAGGACCTGGCTTTATGTAACCATCAATCTCATAACTTTCTTATTTCAAAAAGGCCTCACCCTTAAAATATACACTCTAAGAAATTATTTGTTTTTGCTAGCAACTCTTCATTACATATTAATATTTTTCCATAGGCATCGCAGGGGATATACAGGTAAGTGGATATTTTACCAGTCTTACCTTTGTTAGTCACCCTAACAATTCACTTTCCCACATAGTGTGTGTGTGTGTGTGTGTGCGCGCGCTTTGGGGTTTTTTTTGTTTTTGTGGGTTTTTTTTGTATCCCAGTCTCTCCACCCATATCTGAAGCTAATTTGCTGCTAAAGGCTATTCTAGCAATGCCAGGTTCAGTGTCTGTTTCAAATATAATGAAAGAAGCTAAGTATAGGAGGAATATGAGCCTAACCCATTCTGCGTGGTATGTACTGTAGCCAGCTTTTGCTGATTCATATGTCCATGGAGGAGAAGAGAAGGCCATCAGTGCCACATCAGTAGAGAGCAGTAAGAATGTCGATGACAGTTACGCTAATGTTGAGAGATTAATGTTGAAGTGAGATCCTACCCTTCCAGAAGAATATGATCTCCAAAGAAGCCAACACAGGTTGGAATCATGCTCACTTGGGACACCTTAGAACAAGTTTTAGCAATCCATCAAAAACACAGACCTTTGGGGGTGACCCACCAATCTGCCATTTTGTAGTTGTGTGGTGGTAGACAAGTGAATGAAACTCTCTGAGCCATGGGTATTTCACCTAAACTTGGGGATAAGTAGGGGTGTTGTGAGGACCAAGGAGATAAAACACGTGAAGGATTCAGGAAGCATTTCACAACAACAGAGGAGATGGGGGTTCCTTTGCCCTATAAACAAGAGGGTTAAAGCCAATTACCTTCAAGTCTGTGGCACCAACATTCCATTGGTCCAGTGACTGGAGCAAGGGCCAAGGAGACCAATGAAAATAACTTTTGCTTAGAACTCAGGAAATCTGGGTCCCAAGCCAAAGCAGGTTCGCTTCCTCTGGCAAGTGACTCCTGCAAACAAAGCCCAGGAAATTTCTAGAGCATTGTATCACTACTTAGGCAAGCATCTACATGTGCCAGGGACTAAGCGCTTAACATATGGTGACTTCTTTATTCCCCACAATAACCAGATAACACCAGTACAGTTATCATCCCCATTTTACAGATGAGGAATCAAAGCAAGAGAAGGACTTTGCAGATAGCAAAATGGTGGTTGCACGGGGAGAGTAAGTGGCAGAAATACCACATATGCCATGAAAAAAAGAAGAGGTGAGATAGACCGGACAGGGAGTAACCTTTACATGGGGTGCCCAAGGCAGGTCTTTCTGAAGAAGGGTTATCTCAGCTGCCCTGAAGGACAGAAGGAGCCAGGCATGCAACGATCTCCCAGTCTGGGAGAAGATGGGACTCTGGAAAGCCCCCAAAGCACAGAGGAGTTGGCTCTAAGGCAGTGTTTCTCAAATTCTATGTGCATCAGAGCATCTGGAGGGCTCGTTCAACACACATCATTAGGCCTCACCCCAGAAAGTTTAATTCGGTGGGTCTGGAGTGGGGCCTGAGAATTTTCTTGTCTAAAACATTCCCAGATGATGCTGATGCAGCTGAGCTGGAATCCACACTTTGAAAACCACTGCTCTAGAAGAGTAGCCTACAAACATTTTTTTTTTAAGATTTTATTTATTTATTCAGGAGAGACACAGAAAGAGAGAGGCAGAGACACAGGCAGAAGGAGAAGCAGGCTCCCTGTAGGAAGCCCGACATGGCACTTGATCCCGGGACTCCAGGATCACACCCTGAGCCAAAGACAGACACTCAACCACTGAGCCACTCAGGCATCCCAAACTTTTATGTAAAGAGCCAGACAGTAAATATTTTTCAGTTTGCAGACCAAAAAGTCTCTGTTGCAATCTCTCGATTCTGCTGTTGGATCATGAATGCAGCCATAAACAATACGTAAACAAATGAGCATGGCTCTGTTCCAATAAAACTTTATTTACAAAAATAAATAGTAGGCTAGATTAGGCCCCATGGGCCACAGTTTGCCAGCCACTGTCCTAAATCAGGAACTAACTATACGTCTGCCTTTAAATCTTTCCGGAACAGATGGCAAAGCAAGCCCCTATGCTTCTAGTCCCCATTAGAAACACCTGCACTTTCCCATTCTTTCTGATCACATATTTGTGTCTTGACTTAAAAGCCATATGCCCAGGAAGACTTCCCTAACCACCACTGGGCAGGAAAGGTGCCCCTCCTCCGGGTGCCTCTGATGTCATTCATGTGCTCGTGCTCTATCAAAACACTGAGTCCAGTGTGACCTGCAAGACCACATGGCCCTATTCCTATTGAAAGAGGGCCACATCCATTGCCTTCAAACCCCAGGCCGGGGCCCAGTACACAGCCTACCATACAACCACCGAGAGTGTTACTTATTGAATGACTCTTTCATTTTCTCCTTTCCAAGAGCAATTCCCAGTGGCCTCAAGCTATACTTGTCACACACTAACGTATATGGTCCACTTGGCAATCTTGATAAAATACACATTCTGTTTCCTTCAGTGTGGGATGAGACCTGAGACTCGGCATTTCTAACAAGCTCCTAGGAGATGCCAAGGCCGCTGGGCCAGGGACCACACTTTAGGTGGCAAGCATTTACAGTCATGGAAGAAAGGGATCTCTCAGAAGCTTCAATGTAAGTGGAGGCCCTTGAATCACTTTCTCAAATGCTTTTGATATAGAAACCCAGGACTTCAGCTCCAGCCTCCTGACTGATGTTGAAAGAAACCGCACTTAAAAGCCAACGAGGGAACTGTACTTTACAAAACTCATTATATTTCCTGTTATTTTAACTATCACTGTAATTAAGCTCAAAAGATTTACCACACACAACTCGCTTTGGCACATTGGGTGTGCTTTGATTTTCAGTGGCCTCAACCTATTTTCGTGCCCTTGAAATTTATCTGCCAAACACAGGGATGCCACAGACTGAAATCATCAGGGTCCTTTCTTAAGCTCGTGTGAGTTGCCTATGCCAGGCTTTGTCAAGAAACACACCATTTTCAGCATATTCCAAATCTATGTTGTTCTTTTGTTTCTGGTCACTGGCCTCTGTAGGACAGACCACCCTTAAAATCAACCTGGAATGACAGTGGCTCAGAACTGGCAGGGATCTTGCATTTATCTGCTCCAAATCTATCCACTAAATGAAGAAGCTAAACTCAGAGAGAGAAAGAAACTTTCCTACGGCCACACAGCAAGCTAAAAGCAGGCACTGGAATGAGTGTTTCCTGAATTATAAGCTTGAAATCCCATTTTTGGTAATGACTCTCCAAGCGTAGTCCACCACCAGCACTGGTCCATATTTTCTACAAGTCTACAATGAGATGTGAGATATGTACAGAAATCGAGTGAAAGCGTTTAGAAAGTCTTAGAGAAGGTTGACATTGCTGATATCTAAGCATAGGTCTGTGGTCCTATCTCCAAATTTGGGGTTTTGCCAGCTTCCTAGTCAGTCATCTATCACAAGCTACAGCATTATCCATGCACAGAGGGACCACAAGGAGTTGGAAATTTGAAAAAAAAAAAAAAATGATTCTTCACTATAGCTACTAGTTTGAAGAGCACTGATCTATACCACTAAATCTCTCTCGTGGCATCACCATAGACCTGTGGCGACTCCCTAATTCACAGTTCAATTTAAAAAGCATAAACTATGTTAGTTATCGGTTGGAAATGTCTGGGTAATAACACTTTGGCCACCTCCCAGGACAAACCTTCTAACTGGTAGGGAGGGAGTACAACCTGGCAGCTAAGAACTTGAGCTCTGGAAGAGTCTAACTATTACCCATTCTCATTCCACATTCCTTGCTACATGGTCTTAGGTCAACATCCCTCAAGTCTTGACCCTCAGAGTCTGTTTGTCTGTAAATTGGGAGTAAGAGTAGTACCTACAGCCTGTAAGGCTATTGTGAGAATTAAAAAAGAAGAAGAAGAAGAAGAAGAAGAAGAAGAAGAAGAAGAAGAAGAAGAAGAAGAAGAAGAAGAAGAAGAAGAAGAAGAAGAAGAAGAAGAAGAAGAAGAAGAAGAAGAATCATTGTCATCCACATAAAGAGCCTCTGGTACAGTGTCTGGCACATACCTATGTTCCTTGTGCTAAATATGATTAGTGCAGAGGGAAGAAACACAGCCCCTAGAGACCATGTGCTCGGACTGTCATCCCAGTTTTATCAGCTACTAAATGGGTAACATTAGGCAAGCCACTTACCTTCTTTTCCCTCAAATCGCTTCATCTGCAAATGAGAAGACAAATGTCACAGGCTCTAGGAGGACATTGTAAGGATTAAAAAACCCACAAGTAGCATTTAGCACAGTGCCTGACACTCAGCAAACGCGTAGACCTAAGAGGGCTGTCTCTTACTGCCTTCACAGCCACTTTGAAGAAAATCTGCCTTTGAAAGAATTCATGCATAATAGTTGACATGTGTAAGTTCCTGGCCACTCCTTCAAATCGTGGAACTAAAAATTGATTTAAAAAAAAAAGGTACAGTTAGACCACAGGGGACCGTGTAAGCTAGCTCTCACCCGGACAGAGCCGGAAACAAATGTTACTCACAAGTAGACTTCAAACCTTTTTACCACTTCTTGCTGCCTATGTCTGTTAGGGTTTTGAAATTATTCCATTTATTTACAAATGAGATTATCTATAGCTTGAGCTTGCCAAGAATTAAGAAACTGGATTCTGTGGTGTGACATTAATTTCTCTTCTGATGTGGTCAGGAGTAGGCCATAGGGCATCTCCACGGCTGCCAAGAGCCATTTGGCAGCTGTTTCCTTGGGCGGTTTGGCCTTGTTCGGCTCTGGCCCCACTGGTCAGGGCCAAGCAGATGGGAGTCAGTCACACTCCACAGAGGGCCCGGCTGGCTCTCCATGACAGAGGTACTGAGCCCAGGCCTGCAGCGAACCACCCTGTGTTACTTGTCACATGACCAGGATAAACAGCGACAAAAGACATCGCAAACTGAGCATCTGAGGAGTAACTAAAACCCTGGACGCTGAGCCAGGATCTACGGCAGAGGGAGCAGAGGGAAGCAGAGGACCAACTCATCACCTTCCAAACCAACATGAGACAGGGGACAAAGCAGCAGAGAGAGAGAGATGGCTTTTCTGGGGTTTCCATCTCACCCGGGGAAAAGGGTAAGAGAGGCAGATCCTTGGTCAGCACGGCACAGAAAACGGCAAAGCTGGGCGCACACTGAAGTCTCCTCTAATGGAAGAAGTGACATCAGCTCTCTGGGCTGGTGGCCTTCTGGGAATGCTGCTGAGTGAAAACAGACCAAGGGGGACTGTTTCCCAAAATCATCACTAGCAGCTCTGTTGCCACTTCATCCTGCCTACAGTGGGGACCAGAAAAGAATACCAGGATGAGCTCCCAGATGATAACGTGCAAGGCTGTCCTGCTGCATTCGTGAACAGAGCACAACGCTGCTTTGTCCGATACCGTAGCCACTATGGTAGCCACTATGTGGCCAGTTAAATTCAAAGTAACCTTGCAACCACATGGATGGACCTAGAAAGTATAATGCTAAGCGAAATAAGTCAGTCAGAAAGAGATAAATACCCTATGATCTCACTCATAT
The DNA here is from genome assembly GCF_011100685.1 of Canis lupus familiaris. Taxonomy (NCBI): domain Eukaryota; kingdom Metazoa; phylum Chordata; class Mammalia; order Carnivora; family Canidae; genus Canis; species Canis lupus. The sequence continues at coordinate 19,089,261 of NC_049241.1, forward strand.
GGAGAATTTAAGAAACAAAAGAACAAAGAGGGAAAAAGAGACAAACCAAAACACAGATTCTTAACTATAGAGAACAGATGGCTACCAGAGGGGAGTGGGTGGGGGTTGGGGGCGATAGGTAATGGGGATTAAGGAGTGCACTTATCCTGAAGAGCATTGAGTAATGTGCAGATTGTTGAATCACTATATTGTACACCTGACACTAATGTAGCAGTGGATGTTAACTACACTGGAATTAAAACTTTTAAAAATGGGAATAATTTTAAATACAAAATGATTTATTTAATAAAAAAGAATTTTAAAAAATTCTTAAGTAAATACAAATTAATCTAATTGTTTAATTTTTTTAAAAAAGAGCCTTAAACACTGTCTTATTTGTTGGCCCAGTCTTTCTGCACAAAGGACTCTATCCAAAGGAGGTAACCAAAGAAGTCATCCCAAAATTTATGTTTTTCATTCAGCAATATTTGCTGAACGATTACTTTTCATAGAAAAAAGTTAGAAATCATAAATATATAATATCAGGGGAATAAAAAATAGATTTCATCATACGATGTAATATAATGCTACTAGTAAAAATTGAATTTCTAAAAACCGGTAACATAGAGGAAATGATTGACCTAAGAAAAAGAAAAAAGATAACAAAGTGTCTATACATCATGACAGGATTTTAGAAATTACATCTACAAATATAAAAGAAAATACACTGAAATATTAACAGTGGCTATCTCTGGATGATGGAAACATGAACAGTTATTTAAATTTCTTCATATTTCCCTGAAAAATAACACTATACCTATATCTAACTTTCAATGATGCTCACTATGTGTGGGGTACAGTTCAGAGGCTTACATGTGTTCACATCTCTAATCCTCATAGCACACTCTAGGGCACATTTTTTTTTTTAAGATTTTATTTATTTATTCATGAGAGACACAGAGAGAGGCAGAGACATAGGCAGAGGTCCTGGGATCAAAACCTGAGCCAAAGGCAGATGCTCAACCACTGAGCCACAAAGGGGCCCCATGTAGGGTAAAATCTAACCTCAGATTGGATACAGTAATAAAGAGGGGAAGGAAGTCCCGGAGGTCACACGGGGATAGGGTAGATGAACCAGGATGTGGAAGGAGGCGCTTGCCTCCAGAGTCCAGAGTCTTAAACTTAAGCTGTAACCACCAGTCCAACTTACAGCAGAGGACACTGAATGTGGAACTGCAAAATTACCTACATAGGTAGTACGGTTATCAATTGGCAGGACTAAAATTTGAGCAGAGGCTCACAGACTATTAAGTTGCCAGCCTAAGAAAAAGGAGGGTCCAAGCAGAAACATGACTGAAGTCAAGAAAACAAGCCAGTTTTCCTTTCTTGCACTCCAGATGTACAAGGTGTACCCACACAGCGCACAGAGATTGTTTTCATGGAGTGCTTAACATGTAAGCCCTTCACATTAGCCCCTTTGCATATATGATCTTGTTTAATCCACAAAACAACCCTCACAAACAATTGCCACAATTCTTTCCATTTTAGAGATGAGGAAGCTGAAGCTCAGAACGCTAACTCTTCGAGATCACAGGGCTATGAAAAGAAAAACCCAAGATTCATACTTATGCTGTGGACTCCAGCATCTTCATTCTTTACTGGGCCATAAAACAACTATATAATTTCTATCTCAGGAAGATACTTTTGAGAGTGAAAGGGAAGCTAATAATTATTCCAGGACAATAGGCACACACTGCATTGGTCCCAGGCAACCCACTGCCCCTAGGAAATGTAGCCTCTCGGTGATCTTGTTCTCCAGTGTGAAGGTCACTGGGCAAGCCTTTGCACCCACCGGGGGCTCCCAGTGTGGGCTAGAGGGACAGCACTGTTGTAAATTCCCAGGTAGGTGCTACACAACAAATTATAGATGCTTCTCGGTGCTCTCAAAATATATACCAGCACGTGACTGCCCCAACTAGCGCTGGGGGCTGATTTGGATACCCCAGAGCAGAATGAATAAGACAAACTAAGACTCTCTTGATTTCATAGGATGGTGGTTGAAGGTTCTACCTTCAGCAACTGGGATTTGTTGTTTTTCTTTTCAATGAGAACAAAGACAAGACTGGGTCGATTTCGCCCACTTCGCAGCCCCAGCGCCAGCCATAATTCATCATCACATGGCTCCCTGCACACTTCCTCACACATTACTTAGAGGAGGCAGCCGGCAGTGGGGGCAGAGCTTCTGCTAATCTACAGATCTGATTCGCTGCACTGCCCCCGGGGGTGGCACCCTGCAGAACGCACCCACTGCTGGACGGAGCCCCAGGTCCTATCTATCAACCATCGCCAGGGGTCAGCGAGGATGGGGTGACCCAGAAGTGAACTGGCTGCACGATCCATTAAACAGCCACCCTAAAACCCAGAGCACTGGCCAACTAATGGGGCTTGGGGCCATCATCAGTTCACTGGAAAATGACATCTTCCTGGAGGCTGAAACTGGCTTCTCCATCATCCTGAGAACAGAAGGCTTGAAGGAGGGCCAGACACCTGGGCCTGGAGGCACCTGTCACACCATACCAAATCACAGAGCAGTATTTACAGGGGTGACAAATGAGGGACACAGAGGTAGAAGGCCTAGCTCTGCCATCATCTTTCTGCGTATCCTAGGGCAGTTCTCTTAAACTCTGTAAGTCCCAGTTTCCCCATCTATAAAATGGGTAAAATTATTAAGACTCACCTATAGGGTTTTGCAACGATTAAATGAGGTAATACATGAAAAATGCTTAGCAGAGCATTCGGCTTATACTAAGAGTTCAATAACTGTTAGCAGTGACAAAAAGAAGTATTATATCAACAGTGATATGAAATACAATTAATATATACAATCAGTATATATTAACAGAATATGCAACATATTACTGAAAGTATAGCAATAGCAAAGATTGTTACTATTAGACATTGTTATTATTATATCACATCTCAAATGAGAGCTACCTGCTAAATACGTTGCCTAGGATTAAGGAGTTGGAATGGAGTAGAACAGAATAGAATTACAGTGAAAATACACCAAGAATAAGGCTCTGGGTTCTCAGGTCAAAGATCAAGATCAAGGCATTGCTCATGGAAAAATCTCCAGATTTCAATATTCTCATAAACATCCCCTGCGGACATGAGCCAAGTTTGGAGGAGGTTGTGAAGGAGAGGGGGAGTCCAAGCTCCAGGGCAGAGTCTGAAAGAACATTGATGGTCAGCAGAAGTCTGGTTCAGATCCCAAATCCCAACTGAGAACAGAATCAGAGAGGCACCCGAAGCACCCCGGTATCTAATGATGGACAAAATTAGCTCTGACTCACCGAGAGCCACTCAGCCTAATGTCTTCATAAACACTTAATTGTTCCTTTCTCTGCAGCAGAGCTTTGGGCAGATTTTTCAGCAAAAATGAGAACGCGTGGCTTGGAAAACTCTGTTACTTGAACACAAAAATAACAACAGCCTAAATTTTTACTTTCCCCTGTCTTCTTCCCTCGGGATGCCACCGAATTAAAGGGTAAGAACTGTTTCTTTCAATCCTTGACAGATTCACAAACCACGTCTTCCTCCTTGTCTTCTTTATTTCACTTTATATTTGGTGGTTCTCTCACCAGTGTTCCTCTCTCTCCCAAATCCAAAGCAATCATTTGCAAACACGACGAGGCAGCCTGCTGGGTTGTTGGGAAACTAGCGCAATTCACACAAGACCCTTGACAATCTGGAGCAAGAAATAAAAGGGGTGGGGTGTCCCATGAATCACCGCCCACCCACACAAAATCGATACCACGGAGGTGGTGACAGAGCCCGGAGAGCCATTTTCCCTTCTGAGGGGGGAAGCAGTAGTTACAGTTTCAGCTAATATAACATGTGAATGACAACTTAGTAAAATTGAGAGACTTGATGACTTCCAGCATCCTTCAAGGGCTGGGCTGTAATTCACCATATTACTGCCCAGAGTTCAATATTCACTTACGGTGTCTCATCAGCCCTTCTGTACCTACATCCTCCAGCTCTCTCCTGTCCTCTCTGCATTCTACAATCTTCCCTTTCTGTGTCTAAAGCCTGTGTGTGTGTGTGTGTGTGTGTGTGTGTGTGTGTGTGTGTGTGTGTAGCTCAGAAAGGGACAGAGCATAATAAGCAACTTTGGCCTCTAATTCTGACCACAACAGGCAAAGCCTCCATTCCAGGGCTCCTCTGGGCTCTCCCCTTTTCTTCTCTATTCAAATCAATCTACTTATAAACACTGCCTCGGTTTCTAGAAAGCAGGGTCATAAACTCAAATCCTAACCAGTACCAGGTGGACAACTTCTACTGGTGAAGTGAACCAGGTGAGGAATCTTGTTTTGAGAAACACTGCTCCAGGCACTTCTTCATCATGCTCTTCTGCAGAGCAAACCCCAAAGTCCCATTCTGGGGTTTGAGTTGCTCTCATCACAAGAGCTTCCAATCTATTTTGCAGTTGGCTTTCTCCACTTGTTTCCCATTTCATTTTAACAGAAAACAACACAGTTGGGCTCTTCTCAGGTCTACCAGAGAGCTAGTGGTTGGTACCTACTGCCTAACTGCTAAACCTCAAAAGCCAGCGACTTTGCCAGCTCCTACAATTAGAGGAACTGAGATTTGAATAGCAGCCAGTAAATTTTCCTGCATTATTGATTTTCACTAAGTGTGTGACACATTGTATTTTCTTGAATCGAGTGGAGATACTTGTTTTCTTAGCAGAGGCTCAATCGATGTTTCTTCTGCCATCAGTCAAAGGGCAGCAGTCAATCTGTGCTGCAAGGGCCAAGACCCATTCAATAAAAGACACCCAGAGTTTGCAAGAGCCAGTTATGGCTTTTCCAGCTCAATGTCCTGACTCTATCTAGAAAAATTTGAAAATAAATTTTCTTGCACCTTTAAATCACCTCTTTTTTAAATCTTTTCAACATACGCTCTACCAGAAAGAGCAAATGCTGTCCATGAACTATTTCACTGCCTTAAGGGGAAGACCATCAGTGAGTGAAAATCTTAAAGATTGATTTATTTGTGACTTTTCCTTTTTGATTCATTGTCTGTTACCTCTCTCCAGAAATGGCAAGAATTCCTTTGAATTAGAAAACCCAGAATAAACAACATGCTCGTGTGGAGAAGCCAATCAACCTCAGATGGAGCAGATATGCTGACAGGAGGCATATCCTGGGGTGATGCAAGTATACTAAGGAATAGCTAGGAATTGAAAAACTGAAAAACTTTACTAATTGCTGAATGCCTCCCCCCTACAAACACATATACCCAAATCTCCTAGGAGAGGATGATAATCCCTGAAAATAGGCTGATTTGGTCCAAAGCTGGAAAAGGGATTCATTCATATACTGTCCACAGAAATGTCTGCCCTGAATATTCTGTCCTTATGCCTATCAAACATAATATCCAGTATTAATAGTCACATGATGCTATTAAGCATGTGGAATGTGGCTAGTCCAAAGGAGAATTTTAAGCTGAATTTGAGATTTTGCATTTAAAGTGAATCTTAAGCTTTATCTAATTTTAATTGAATTAGAGTTAAATGGCCCCAGTGGCTAATGGCTACCATATTGGACAGTATAAATCTACAATAAAGAAGTGCCTATTTAGAATTCCTACCCCAGCCTCTTTTCCATTATAGTAAAATCATCAAGAGAAATGGGCTAAGAGCAGTTGTCAGCAAGTACTGATGTGTTCAAAACTAGTAGCAGTTGTTGACAGCAAAGACCCACATTTTAAACATCTAAAAATACATCCATGTTAAATTCTTTGCATTGGAGCATTCCCACAAGACAGGCAACTGTTGGTGCTGTAGCGTAGCCAGCAAGTACAAATTGTTCTCTCTCTAGTTATTGAGTTAGGAACAGATCCAAGTTTGATAACCTTCGCCCCACCCTCGTGCTGGGGTCAATGGCTGCTGAAGAAGATTTATGCATTTTAGGTGTTCAAAGCCAGGGCAGGTTTTCTGAGGACGTGCACATCATCTGATGGCAGCATTGCTCTTCCATCGATCGGAAAACCAACAGTGATTTGGCTAATCCAGCTGGCTAAGCAGTACCTTCTTCCTTTCCTCTTCTGCTCTATAGCCTATGTGGGGAACTTCCAACTCAGCAAAGAATAAACAGGTGGTCCCAGTGCAGGTTAGTCTTGCTTCTCTCTTCAAATGTTTATGATGAAGATGTTGAGCAAAACCAATTTTACTTACATCTCCATCCATTAAACAAAGAGTATTTGCTTAATCTTTTGTTTAGGTCTGGGTGCCCCAGTCCTGGTTCCCAGGACTTACCAATTCTTGTATCTCCTTTCTTTCTCCTGATAGCTCCTTAATTATTTTCTTTAAAATCAATTTAACTTTTTAACCTGAACCCATTTGCATGAGAGACTTTATACCACTATACAAAAGAAAATACACAGGTCTGATGTCCTAGTTACAGAGATTCTACTATACTATCAACACTTTTTAAATGATAAGAAGGCATACAGGCCCCACACCCTCTCACTGACCTTGTAAGTAAGGGTGGTTACATTTGGGACAATCCTGCCAATTATCTTGCAATTCAAGGATAATTGTTTGAGATGAACAACTGCTTTTCACCTTCGGTTTCACATAGAAATGTGCACTGTGCACCACTTTGAAAGGATAGAAGGAAATATTACAACTGCAAGGAGATTAGGGAGTTGTATTGATTATAGAAAACTTCTTCATGCTAAAGGAAGAAAACAACTTTGGAAAAAGAGCCTGCTTGCTTCCAATCACTAGATATTTCTATCTGACCCTTCCTGACTCTACCTCTCTGCTCCAGAGCACAGACTTCTGTCAACCCTGGCTTTTCTTCCAAGTACTATTTAAATTCTCTGGAAGATTACACTTCAAGCCAGGATGCCTCGTTCTGGACACACGATGCCCTTCACTTCGAGACAGGTCTGACCTCCATGATGCTAATAGCCTGTCTGTGCAGCCGCCCCTCACAAGCCATCCTCTTGGATGGCCTCCTTGCCTAATTTTACTACTCTTTCAGAAACAATTACTCTTGAGATTAGCCTATAAACCTTCCATATAAAATGGGCAATTATTGATTACTGACACTTCCACAGCCCCACCCCCCCATAAGGCGATGGTGTAAAGGACTGAAGGGCCACTTAATCACCCCTGTCATATTTCCCTGCGAAATGCAATGTGGGTACTGGTCTGCTCTGGCCCCTCCCACCATTGTCTGACCTAACCTGTGGTGGGCGGTGAGTGAAAAGTCAACCTGGCTCAAGAGAGGATATGATTGGCACATGGCCTCCAATGTGGCCAAATGTAGCCTGATAATCTAGAAGAGTTTGTCTGGGGTGCAGGTGCCTTGCAGTAACAGTCACAGAACAGAGTAGGTATCTGTAGCTCATCATTTGATGGGTTCCTTTATTTATATATTTATTCAGTAATGCTATTAATGTACCTTCTACCTCACAGGCACCTGGAGCAGCAATCAACAGGGTAGGCAAGGTCCCTGCCCTCAGGAAGATGATTTCTATCTGAGAGTCAGATGCTATACAAGTAATCAAATAAATAAACAAGATATCGAAATCTGATCAGGGCTATGAAGATGGTAGATGGGTGAATATGAGAGCTTAGTGGGGTTTAGGTGGTAGGAAATGGCCCATTTTAGTAGTGCCACCGCCAATAGAAAAGACGGTGGCTTTGTTCAGAATTGGAAAGGGTCCCCCCTTACTCTACACATTTAGCACCACCTGGTAGAAAACTGTCACATGTATATACAAATCTGTGATGACCATAAAGTAAAGGGGTCCCTAGGGCTGTGTGATCCGTAACGCGCACAAATCTACGTAGTGGCAGCCGTGTTTGACAGCATGGCCCAGGAAGGCCTCTCTCAGGAAGGAATGTTTAAGTTGAGGCTTGAAAGACAGAAGGAGACAGCAGTGCTGGGGTTGGGGATGAGCATCCCAGCCAGAGAGGACAAGAGCGCTGGCACAGGGAAGGGTGTGGCCCAATGGAGGAAGGGAAGAGATGCCCAAGAGCTGGTGTGTAGGTGAGGTACTAGGATAGAATGAATGAGGAGGAGTAGGACTGACTGGACTTTGGAGGTGTGGTACAGAGTTAAGACTTTATCCTAAATACATCAGAAAGTAAATGAGAGGTTTTAAGCAGAGAAATGTCATGAGATAATCTGATTGGTATTTTTAAAACAGACTCAGCTTCTGGGTGGAGACTGTATTCTAGAGCCTAATACTGGAAGCAGGGAAATGGGATTTATGCCAAGTCAGTGGTTCTCACCTCTGGCTGCACATTAGAAACCTTCACAAAACATTTTAAAAATAATGATTCCCTGGCCCCACCGAAGGAGACCAATTTGGTTGCTGTGGGGGATGAGTTTTTTTTTTTTTTAAATTTTACTTATTCATGTAGGAGAGACCCAGAGAGAGGCAGAAACATAGGCAGAGGGAGAAGCAGGCTCCATGCAGGAAGCCCAATGCGGGACTCAATCCTAGGACCCAGGGATCACGTCCTGAGCCAAAGGCAGATGCTCCACCACTGAGCCACCAGGAGCCCAGATTAGTATTTTTAAAAGTTCCCCAGGTGATTCTAAGGTATAGCGAAGGAGAAGAACCACTGCTGTGGACGGGAAATGCTGTGACACTGTAGAAAAAGTCTACACAGTGGCTCTCCAAGCACTCTCTGAACCAGAAGGATTGGTACTACCTGGGAACAAACGTGTTAGAAATGCACACTCTTTCACCCCACCCCAGACCTGCTGAATCAGGAACTCTGGGGGTGGGGTCTGGCAATCTGTTTTAACAAGCCTTTCAGGTGATTCTGAGGTCTTTGATATTGGAGAACCTTGAGCCTAAAAGATAACATTTTAAACACGTGAAAATATTCCAAAGCCAGAATTCCTAGTACAGGGGAAATTAGCAATTCTGCTGTAAGAAGTAACACTATTGCAGAGAATTACAGAATTAAACAATAATGATAAGACTGCTCCCCATTTACAAAAATAAAACATCAAATTTTCACACACACACACACACACACACACCCCCGAACATATGCCCGGAATGGCTTTTCCAGTAGAGGTAATGAACTCCCAAGCATGCCCCTCGCACTCCCCAGGAGGAACTCAAGCCCTAGGTTTGAGTGGAAAACCGAGCAGGTGTTGCTCTTCCCTAAGGCCACACTCTCATGAAACGCTTTTGTATGTGTTGCCTGATTTGTACAATGTAGCAACTCCACAAGGTTGATTCTAGTCCCATTTTACAGGTAGGGAAACCAAGGTTCAAATAGCTTGAGTAACTTATGGATGGTTGCACAGCCAAAAATAATCGTGCCTGCTTCAAGCTTTCCACCCCACAATCCCCCCATCTAGCCTGTGCTATCCAGTGAGGAGACTCACCTGAGCTAAGCCAAGGCCGGATTTGAAATGGTTACTTTAACATGCTTAAGAGTGAACAGCATCCAAACTCTGACTTCCAGCCAAACTGATGGGCCACTGCCAGGACCAGCCAAGGACAGACATCCATTTGTGTGGAAGGGAAGAGGCCTGCAGGCATCTGCAGGAGGTGCTGGAGGTAGGGAGGCAGGATGGGGATGGCAGTCCTCTGCTGAGCCCAGACTGAGGTCACCCCCTCCACCACCAACACAGCAGCCCTTCTCAGCCCAGGCAGCACATCAGGGTCACCTGGGAGCTTACAAACCACACTGTCAGGGCCTACCCCCATGGGATCCTAATTTCGATGCTCTAGGCTGGGATGGGGATATCATTACCTATGAAAAGCTCATGTGTGATTTCACTGTGCAGCCACAGCTTTGGATGGTAACTTCAGAGAGAGACATCAGGGAAGAAATGCAGGGGCTGTTTTCCGGAACAATCTCAGGAAGCTCTGGGTGCACACAAGGTTACTGACAAGGTCACTCTCAAGGAATTGCAGAAGGAGCCCTTTGGTCCCCACCTCACCCCAGCCTCAGGACCCCAATGACTAAGGCAGCAATGGGGAAGGGATGTGCAGGGAAGCAGGAGAGAGGCTTCAGTGCACAGAAAAGCAGCTCAGAGTAGCAGCGGCACCTGCTGTGTCTGGACCAAGCGGCTGTCAGGGATGCACGGCTACAAGGCTGAAGGGCAGTGAAACGTAGTGAGGAGGCTGGCACAGAAAAACAGAGGTGCTTTGAGCACTCACCAGATGGCCCCTGGGGTCTCCCAGAACTAACAGTAGGGCTCGTGTGGGAGGGAGCTGACAGGTGAGGGTCGATGACATTTGGTGAGCCCATTCTGTTGGGCAAAATACCCTGAATGCGCTCAGCGCTGCATCCCTTGGCGTCCGCATCCAATTCTCCAATTGCCTGGCTTCCTTCTTCACCCGGCATCCCCCAGTCTCTACCTCTCCCCGCATGACAAGAAGAGCAGAAAACTCCCCGTGATGATGAGCAATCAGTCCCCTGGTGCCAGGCCTGTGGGGGTGGCTGAGAACCAGGCCTCCTGGGGGGACCCGCCTCCAAACAGAACCGGCAACAGAAACCCCACTGGAAGACACAGCGCTCCGCAACTCCCCCCTTGGAAACCTGTTTGCCTTAATTGCAGGGGGACTCCGTCAGGAGAGGCTTTCCGGGGGCTAAATGCCTTGACTGAGCCTAGCAAGAGCAACTCCGCTGAAGGATTAGCAGGAAGCCTCTGACTCCCGACAAAATCAAAGGTGCTCATAAGAAAAGTTTGGGTGGTGCAGGTTGGCCTGGAAGCCAGGGATAGATGCCGTCTTTATCGCGGCCACTTGCAGGAACGGAGGCCCACGGCAGCATTTCTACATGTAATTATGCTCTCGTGCCCACCCTGCTTCTGAAGGCACATGAACTTTACTGCAGCGCTCCCCACCCGTTTTCATTTTACTGCACAAGCTAACTCCTATTCCACCAGGAAGATGAAAGATTTCAGGTTCTGAGGCTGTCAGACATTTGCACTTACGAATTTAGTGAGGCTCCTAAATCATGACTGAAGCACAGCTTCCAATATCTCTCCCCTCGTTTTCAGGCTTTCTAATATTTCCCCTGCTCTTGTGGTATCTTGGAGCAATCACGCTAATAGGAACAATTTAATGGAGTCCTGGGGAGTCAGGACTTTGGAGGATTAAATTTCAACACTCAGCTTCTTATCATAGAGAAACACCCTTCCTTAATAGATGCCCTGGATTCTAGACTTACTCGTTTCTCTCTCAGAAGAGCCATCTGCCCCTGATCAGGGCTAAAGAATTAGAAATATGTTTACTGCTCCTTTAATCTCAGTTCCGGTCAAGGATGGGCTGAGGGCAGGAGAATGCTAACCAAAAATTAGGAGTGACCACCGGCCTGGAAAGACTAAAGAGTCAGTTTTCTCAACACTCAGAAATCCAGTCTTCATCAGAGCAAAGCTGTCTTTCCCTCTGTCTTGCCCTCTCTAGCCACCCACCAGGTAGCTCCAGCTAGAATCCTGGAGGCTTTCCTACCCTCCTCCATCTTTCACACCCCCCCACCCACCTAGCCAATAAGCCAATTCCCCCAAAGCTCTAATATGTCTTGTTAATACACCCTATATTCTCTACTGCTGGTGCCTTTGCTGTGGTTTAGACCCACTTCATCTCCTGAACGTATTTGTTTATTCAGATATTTGAGGAGATGTTACTATGTACCAGGATCACAGGGCTCATATGCTCTCATGGGAAAGAAACATTAAATAAGTTCACCAATCGATGGTTAATAACCTAAGTAATAAATGTTACTCAAAGTAGTACTATTTGAGTTGGAGGTGGGTATAAGTGCCTCTGAGGTTTAACTGTTGAAACATAAATTATGTGACACTTTCAGAACACAGAGAGGCCCAGCTTCTGGTATAAAGAAGTGTCTATGGGACCCAGGGTCCAGCACATAATAACTCTAAGCTCTGGACAACATACACATACACAAAAGCACAAAGACCTGAAAGTACTGAAGCCTGAACAGAGCAGACATTCTGGTATAAAGAGGTGCCTATGGAACCCAGGGGTCCAACACATAATACCTCTAAACTCTGGACAACATACATGCACACAAAAGAACAAAGACCTGAAGGTACTGAAGCCTGAAGTCTTCTAAGTCACGACTTGGAAGAAAGACAAGTCACGACTTGTCTCTACAGCTTTCAGGTTGAAATTAGCACATCGGGCAGCCACAACTCTGAAAGAAAAATACCAATCTTTAGGACCCAAGGCAGAGGAAGACAGAGTTTGGAGTTAGCACAGCAACCGGAGAGTAAGGAGAGAAGTCTAGAGAGAAGAAAGCCAAAGAGAGAGTCCAGTTTCTACATATATAGTCTCTGTCCTAGTGTCTGGCTGACCTGAACTAAATAGGCCCAGAGCAGACTTCCAAACAGCCCAGCTAAAGATAAAAGAACAGAACAGAGATTTGACCTACTACTCAAAAGTCAGAGTTACCATTTGAGTTCCACCCAGTTAATTGCCTGGTAAAACAAAAACACCAGGACTCTACAGAAGAATATAATGGAATCCAGAGTTTCTGTGAGATAACATCACAAGGAGGATATAATACAAAATTACTCAGTAACCAATTGTCAGAGTAGAGACAAGAGAGACCAATCCTGAGATGACCCAGGCAATGGAATTTGAAACAACTATTTTATGTTCAGTAAAGAATACATCTTCTCATGATGAATGAGAATTGGAAACTATAAAAAAAAAAAAAAAAGATTCCCATGGAAATTCTCATACTGCAAATTTAAATATGTGAAATTTAAAAGTCAGTGGATGGGTTTACTAGAAGAATGGAGATGGCAGGGGAAAGAATTAGTGAAATTGCAACTAGATCAAAAGAAATGATCAAATCTAAAGCACACAGAGAAAAAGGATTATGAAAAATATACAGAGCCTCATAGGATTTTGGTTTGATTACATATGGATTAGTTTTTGGATAGTTGCAATCCTAGAAGGAAGATAAACAGAAACAGAAAAAAAAATACTTGGATATAAAACATCCAAAATTTCCTTAATTTGGTTAAAAGCATATACTTAGATTTACAAAGCTAAACAAATCTCAGGTAGGATAAATACAAAGAAAATAATGCCTAGCCTTCATAGTCAAAGCACTGAGAGCCAAAAATGAACAGAAAATGCTAAAAGCAGCTGGAGGAAAACCACACATTACATACAGGGGAACAAACATTGAAATCACAGATTTTTCATCAGCAACTATGGAGACCATGGGGATCCCTGGGTGGCTCAGTGGTTTAGCGCCTGCCTTCGCCCCAGGGTGCGATCCTGGAGACCCGGGATCGAGTCCCACGTCAGGCTCCCTGCATGGAGCCTGCTTCTCCCTCTGCCTGTGTCTCTGCCTCTCTCTCTGTGTGTCTCTCATGAATAAATAAATAAAATCTTAAAAATAAAAAAAAAAAGAAAGAAACTCTGGAGACCAGAAGATGGTGGAACAACATTTGTAAAATCCTGATGAAAAACCTGATGAAAGACCAAGAGAAGTCTTTAACTAAAATGTTCTTCAGAGGTGCCTGGCTCAGTTGGTAGAGCACACAACTTTTAATCCTGGGGTCATGAGTTTAAGCCCCACATTGGGTATAGAGATTACTTAAAAAAAAAAAAAGGTAACATGCTAAAATGCCTTTCAGAATGAAGTAAAAATAAAAACATTTTTTAAAATATTTTTTTATTTGTTTAAGACAGAGAGAGTGTGTGTGAGTGAGGACAAGGGCAGGTGGGAAGGGGCAGAGGGAGAGGGAAGCAGGCTCCCTGCTGAGCAGGGAGCCCGGTGATGAGGGGCTTGATCCGAAGACGCTGGGATAACAACCTGATCCGAAGGTTTAACCAACTGAGTCACTCAGGTGCCCTATGTTTCAAAATAAAAACAGTTTTAAATGAAAGAAAACAAGAGCACCCGGGTGGCTCAGTCAGTTAAGCATCCAACTCAATTTCGGCTCAGATCATGATCTTATGGTTGTGAGACTAAGCCCTGAGTCAGACTCTGTGCTAGGCCTGGAGCCTGCTTAAGATTCTCTCTTTCTCTCTCTCTCTCTCTCTCTCTCTCTCAGACCCTCCCCCTTCCCACCCTCTCTCCCTCTTTAAAAAATAAAACTAAGAGAATTTGTCACCCTCAGACCTTAAATCCAAGAAATGCTAAAGGAAGATTTTTAGGCGAAAGGGAGATAATTTTTCAAAATCAAATTGTTTTATTCCTAAAATTGTTAGTAATTCAAATACTGTCAAAAAATTGCTTTAAATGAGGTGTGAGATATTAATGTTTATCAAAAGGGAACACTAACTTTAAATGATTGAGGAACACCATTCTAAATAGAAGTCCTAAAACAAGAGTGAAATGATTAAGGTATGGTCTACCCATATATAATTGCATATTATTCAGAGAGTAAAATGATCCTCATGAACAGTTTTTTGTAACTTAAGAAAATGTCTGCTACAAACTAAGTAAAAATATATCTATAAAACCATAGCCTTTGATGTAACTTTTCTTTTTCCTGAAATCTACCTTAAAGAAACAGAAAATCGCCTCAAGAATAATGCACGAAGATATTCATTACTGTGTTATTTATTCTAGCAAAAATCAAAGATTTTTAAAATTTGTGGGGTTTTTTAATTTTATTTGAGAGACAGAGAGAAAGAGGGAGACAGAGAATACTCACGCATAAGCAGGGGGAGCAGTAGAAGCAGAGGGAGAAGCAGGCTCCAAGGAAGCCCAGATTCAGGGCTTGATCCCAGAACCCTGAGATCATGACCTGAGCTGAAGGCAGATGCTTAACCAACTGAGCCACCAACACACCCCAAAATTCATTGTTATACAAGCAATAAACACTAGTTTTAAAGACTAATGGCAAAAAATAATTTTCATTGCAATTTTATAATGTGTAGATATATTTACACTCCCATGAAAAAAATACTGTGAAGCCTAAAGCAGACATAGGTGATTATCTATGGATGGTTTCTCACTGGCTAGTATTTTTTTTAAAATATTTTTTATATTAAATTACTTTTAATAAAGAAATAATTGGATTAATTTGGATATACAGTATGATCTGAACTATATTTTGATATGCATAGAAAAAGATGGCTAGAGCAAAATTCCCTAACATGGGAATCATACAGGAACACTCTTCAGTGCAATCTGGTAGTTTTATACCCAAATATGGTCCATGATACTTTCTACGTAAGAGAGGAAGAGGCTCTATAACTTGATGGTTAAGGAAACAGGCTCTGGATCCAGATTGCATGGGTTGGAAGCTCAGCTCTGGCATTTATTCTAGTTAATCTCTCTCTGCCTCATCTGCAATATACTGACTCCTGGGGTTGGTAGGAAGATTAATGAGTTAATTTTTGTAAAACATTTAGAATGGTGCCAGGCATTTAGTATTCTTTAATAGTGTGTTAAATAAAAACTAAATAGAAAATTATCCTAAGGATACAAGCAGATTAAAATGTTCACTAAAACATGATTTTAATAGGAATGAAAAGAAGAAATTGCCAACAAGAGATTAATTAGAATGGCAGAATGAGTAAAAGCACAAATTCTGGGAGAGGACTGCCAGGGTTCAAATCCCTCCCCTGCCATTCACTAGCCGGAGGGCATTGGACAAGCAACTTCATGTCTCTAGGCCACCATTTCCTCATCTATAAAGTGGAGAAAGTAATAGTACGACTACAAAGGTGCTGAAGGGTTAAATAGGATATTTATAAAACTCTCCAATCAGTGCCTAGAATTCACAAGCACTATATTCAGTGTTCCCTCTTGCGGGGGGATGAGATCCAGTGGTGGTACATCTATGTATGATAGTATGTGTCCTCCACATATTGCTAAGGGAAAAAAAAAAAAAATCAAGGGTTGTTGGCTATGTTTGAGCCCTCCACAAACCCAAGGGGATAAATGGGAATTGTATCCACAAGGAAGGGGCGTACCTTTTGCAATTTACACAAAAGCACAGCGGAGATGAAAGCTGGCTTTCTGGAATAGTTAGTAGGATCCCAGTCATGCAAAATTGGAAAAATGCACATTTACGTTTTTAAGTGTCTATCCATGTTAAGTTATATCAGGATGATGGGCTTGGGATGCTATCATTCTCTTTTCTGAACTTTTCTATAGATCCCTTCTCATCCCATCTCCTAGAACATGCCTTTTTGTATAAAAGCAAGCAAGCTTATGTGCATAATGGATCTGACTTGTGATAGAGATAGAAGGAATAGAGAATTTGGTGGATGGTTTTCAATCTAAGGATACGTGCGGGTGCAAGGCTCTGGAGGGGAAAAAACTCAAACTCTGGACCCAAGCATTATAGGCTACTTTCGCAGCTTTCTGTATTAATAAGAGTAGTTCTTTTAAAGAAAAGTTTTTTAGATTTTAAAACAGAAGAAAACATATTGAGTGGTTGTCTTTGATGGTAATATTACGCAAAATTCTTATTTTCTTCTATTTTCCTATGATAAATGCATATAATTTAATCCTCACAATATACTATATATAGCTAAATACTACATGGTTCACCTACAACTATATAGTCAAAAATAACAAGGATGATTAAAAGCTACATTTATGAAAACACCTTACAGGTGAAAAGGGTAGTTTCCTACCTTCTCTCCCCAAAAGCAAAGGAAGCATGTGTTTCCAGCAGACAACTCTATTTTATGAGTTAGCCAGGTACATGCCCCTGGCAGATTCACTACAATAAGCTTCCACCATGGTTTAAAGTTTAGGAGACCTTATTTCCAAGTTCCTGGTATGTCACATTCCCAGCTTCCCCTAGGAATGCTCTAGGAGGCAACTGGCTTATTTACAGATTAGTTTTATTCTTTATATTTTTGGTGGTGCTATGCTCAAACATTTTCATAGCTAGAACAGAGTGGTGAATCCACATGTATACACCACACACATACACACACGGGCCAGAGTGGAGAAATAAAGCCAGATATTAAATGCATATCATACCCTCCAGACTGTCAGCCAGAGGAAAGACTAGGACACATGTACCAGCCCACAATCTCCAATGTGTTAAAATAATTTAATTGGGTATTTCATGGCACATTTTACATTATTATGGCTCCCTTTGGATGCAACAAATGATTTGCTTCAGTAATAGAGTCCCAAGTAGTGGCATTATGTGATTAAGTAAGTGAGAACATCAACCATTAAATTCAGTTCAGTCATGCTTACATCCATCTTATTTCTTTTTTATAATTTAAATTTTCCTGCTGGTATATATTCACCTGAGACTATTTTTAAGTAACCTGTTTATGAGAGTTTCTCTTCTTACTTTTCATCCAATTAATGCTGCACTTCGACTTTGAGAACTGCAATTTGATTCTCCTTTGTTAAGTGGATTGACCACTATGTTAGAAGGTATGAGAGTTCTGTCCTCAATTTCCATATTCACAATGGTTCTCCAAAACATTTCAAATGGCTTATTTTGTGGGCCTCATGGCTCTCCAAAAAATTTCAAATGGCTTATTTTGTGAGCCTCATAAGGAATACTAGTTTACTGGGCTTGAACACTCGATTAGAACTCACACAGTCATTAAGCAGTGGTCTTAGCCTCTCTAATGAAGTTCAACAGTGTACAGGAGGCTAAAGGAAAACATGATGAAAAGTTTTAAAACAGCTTGAAAATTCTAGAAGAATGGTTCTTGATTTTGCTGGGTCATTGACTCTCTTAAGGATGTATGAGAGTTGTAAGCACTCTACCCAAAGCAATGAACAAACACATAACAAATTTTGCAAGCTATTTTAGGGGTTCACACAGGCCCATGCTACCCAGTAGTTCATAGAACTCAACATCAGCCTCTCTTCTCTTGAGCAGTGGTTTACAAACAGGGGCTTGGGCTGTTTTACACTGCAGAGGACATCTAGCAATCTCTGGTTACAGAGGTGTTTGCCACAACTGGAAAGCTTGGGTGCTAGTAGAATCTAGAGGATAGAGGACAAGAGTGCTGTTAAACATCCTACACTGCTTGGGGACACTTCCCCATATAGAAAATTATCTGACCCAAATATCAGGTGTACCAAGGCTGAGACATCTTGTTCTACAGAGTTGGGCCAAAAATCCTTATGGAATATTGAGACCCAGCTCCATATGGGAGTGTACCCAGGAAGACTAAATAAAAATCATAGGGGAAATCCACACATTTTCACCTTGACTCATTCACTGAACCAACTATTTATTCAACACACTTCTAAACATCCACTCATGCCCAGTATCATTATAGTCACAGAGACTACAGAGTGATGAGGACAAAATCTCTGCCTTCTGCAGAAGTTAGTCATTAGAAATAGTTAAACAAATAGCCAATTAAAACAACAACAACAACAACAACAACAACGGTGCTATCAAGAATGAGTTCGGTTGCACACACTACTTTAATCAAATAGGGATTTGACTTAACCAGGTCTGTTTTCATGTAGGAACAAATACGAGGGCAGGCAGCCCCAGACATGCAAGGCTATGTCCCATGAGACAAAGGCCACAGACAACTTGTGCTCTCCTGCACTCCATCCTTAATATTTGCTTCATTTCTGTTCCCACAAGACAGCTGCTGCTCAAATCTGAATGCCAAACAGGGGGTATGAAGTAAAGAACAAAGGCAAAACAATGGGTGGACCAGTTAAATCAGGTCTTTTAAATGGAAATGATTACCTGGAAATTCCACTGAAGAGACATTCCCTTACACCTTACTGGCTATAAGCGGGTCACATGACCACATGTGGCTGCAAGGGGGTCTGGGAAGGTTTTTTTTTTTTTTGTACATTTTTTATTGGAATTTAATTTGCCAACATACAGCATAAAACCCAGTGCTCATCCCCTCAAGTGCCCCCCTCAGAGCCTGTCACCCAGTCACCCCAACCCCCCACCCACCTCCCTTTCCACCACCCCTTGTTCGTTTCCCAGAGTTAGGTGTCTCTCATGATCTGAAACCTTCACTGATATTTCCCACTCATTTTCTCTCCTTTCCCCTTTATTCCCTTTCATCATTTTTTATATTCCCCGAATGAATGAGACCATATAATGTTTGTCCTTCTCCGATTGAAGGTAAGTATTTTTAATAGGGCACATGGTTTCTCTGAGAAAAACCAGGGTTCTGTTAATAAGGAAGGAAGATATAATGGTTATCGAGGGAGTAATTAGTAGTATCTGTCATAAGGGTGGTAAATGCAAGAAAACAGGATTTAAGAGCTACTAAGGGAACACTTTGGAGAAGCACATCAACTACTTTGAAGCACGTAAGTGAGAGGGGAGTCTCCCAGACATGGAAACAAAGACTTGAAAACGAAGAGGGGATCCCTGGGTGGCTCACTGGTTTACTGCCTGCCTTCAGACTACAGCATGATCCTGAGGTCCCAGGATCGAGTCCCACATCAGGCTCCTGCATGAGGCCTGCTTCTCCCTCTGCCTGTCTCTCCCTGTCTCTCTCTCTCTCTCTCTCTCTGTCTCTCATGAATAAATAAATAAAATCTTAAAAAAAAAAAAAAGAAAAAAGAAAAT
Organism: Canis lupus familiaris; assembly: GCF_011100685.1. Classification (NCBI taxonomy): domain Eukaryota; kingdom Metazoa; phylum Chordata; class Mammalia; order Carnivora; family Canidae; genus Canis; species Canis lupus. The sequence goes on from NC_049241.1 coordinate 19,108,778, forward strand.
GAAGAAGAGATACCACCAGAGGAAGGGGGCATTAGAGCAGCGCCATGTCTGTGAGGCAACAAAATTGTCCAAACAGGAGGAACCCCATGGCTAGAATGGGAGCAACAGAGGACAAGGAAGGATGGGCAGTTAGGGCATTGCAATCCATATTAATCCTGAGGGTAATAGCTAGCCTTTCATAGGTTTAACACAGGGAAGTGACACTATCTGGATGTTCATTCAGAAGCATCACTCCCGTTGCATAAGACTTGATACAATAAAGCCAGAGAGGTACCACTGAGGACAGAAAGACTGGGTGCTTATGTTTTCAGAGTATAAGCCCATCACCCCACCCCTCAGTCATGAAGGAGGCATGGGTGTTGGAAGACTTTGTGAGAAATAGGGACAACGCTACCGGAAACTGTGCCGTGGGGATGTGTTCTAGAACATCTGTGCCCTGAGAAGTTCCTGAGTCACGTGATAACTTCCATGTGCTTCAGTTCTTGAAGATGTGACAACCTTGGGCTTTCTTTTGCAATCCATCAGGCAAATGTTAGTCAGTCACGGCAGCTAGCAAGGTTTATCACAAAGCCAAAGGACTTCTCCCTGCCCCCTCCTGCCTGATGATGCTGACTACATTTCCTCAAGTATTTCTCCACAAGTGCATCCACCACACGTTCTAAATCCAAGCCTGGGACGCCTGGGTGGCTCAGTGGTTGAGCATCTGCCTTTGACTCAGGGCGTGATCCCAGGGGTCAAGATCGAGTCCCGCATGGGGCTCCTTCCAGGGAGCCTGCTTCTCCCTCTGCCTATGTCTCTACCTCTCTGTGTCTCTCATGAATAAATAAATAAAATCTTTTTTAAAAATCGATCAATCAATCAAATAATCAATCAATCCAAGCCTTACATCTGCATTTAGCTGGGGGCTCTCCCACTGCTTCTCTGGAGCAGCCCCTGTACTTACCATTTGTGTGCCTTTGGTATCACTAGGAATAAGTAAACTCCACACTCAACTCAGAATAACATGGGGAACACTCAGTGGCCAAAAGATCTTACAGTATGATACACGCCGTGACACTCATCAGCAGCAATTATACGCTGCCGCCTGCCAAACACTAGCAGATGAAAGCATGTGCTGGAGCATGCTGACTGTAGAGAAGAATGTATTTATATCCTAAAAGGTACTATGAAGCAAAGCTATGTAATATATTTCGAAAACATTTCCAGAAAGTAGTGTTATAAAAAACCTAAGCTAGCTGGCAGGTAACAGGGAAAGTCCTCGTTCACTCACTGGGGAAGCAGTAGCTTCACGGTATCGTTCTGCGTATGTGTAAAACACAGGTACAGAGTAGCATTATGTGCTATGATTATGCATTTCAGATAGTTCTCATATCTGGCCACAGAGGAGATGATCATTTGTTCAGAAATCCAAATACTGGAATTATTTATCTGAATTGTTTAATAAAAGTCTCTAATTGTAATTCAATATTTTATGCATCAGTGTTTTTTTTAAAAATAGCTTTATTGAGGTTTCATTTATGTACCATAAGACTTAGCCATTTTCCCTCAAAATTCTATCCACTTTTACTTAATCCTCACTTGCTTCCCCCACCCCCAGCCCCACCCAAGGCAATTACTGTTCTGCTTTTTAGCTCGATTACAGTGGCCTTTTCTGGGCACTTCCTATAAATGGAATGATACAACAGGTAGTCATTTGCATCTGGCTTCTTACACTTAAAATGTTTCTAAAGATCACCCATGTTATACAGGTATGGATTCCTTTGTATTTCTGAATGGAGTTTCGTTCATTGCATAGACAAACCACCATTTTGTTTATCCATCCATGGACATTGGGATTGTCTCCAGTTTAGGGCTGTTATAAATAATGCTGTCATGTGTACATGTCTCTGTGTGAACTTATGTTTTCATTTCTTTGGGATAGAGCCCTAGAAGTAGAATTGCTAAGTCATACAGTTCTTTTTAACTTATTTATTTATTTGAAAGAGAGAGAGAGAGAGAGAGAGAACAAGCAGGGGCTGGGGGGGCAAAGGGAGAAGGAGAAGCAGACTCTTGGCTGAGCAGGGAGCCCAATGAGAGGCTCCATCTCAGGACCCTGGGATCATGACCTGAGCCAAAGGCAGACACAACTGGCTGAGCCACCCAGGTGCCCCTATTTTTAACTTTTTAAGACGCTGCTAAACTGTTTTCCCAAGAGGCTATAGCATTTTATATTCCCATTAGGATGATGTGATGGTTAAGTTTCTCCACATACTGCCAACATTTGATACTGTTTGTCTTTTTTGATTATAGCCACTCTAGTGGATATGTAGTGATACCTCATGCCAGTTTTCATTGGATTTTCTGTAATGATTACTGATGTTGAACATCTTTTTTATACATCTGTTAGCCATCTATATATATTTTTTGGTGAAATGTATATCCAAATCTTTTGCCAGTTTTTAAAAAGTGGGTTCTTATTATTGAATTTTAAGAATTTTTTGAATATACCTTGGATATAGTCCGTCAGAGACAGGGTTTGTGAATATTTTCTCCCAGTCTATGTCTTTTCATTTTCTTAATGGTATCCTTTGAAAAACAAAAGTTTTTCATGTTGATGCAACAAATTTATAGATTTTTGTTCTCTCTTATGAATCATCCTCTATGTGTTAGAGGTAAGAGATTATTTTGCTTTTGAAAAACTCTAGTTTAACAATCTCTGCCTTTTGAATAAGGTGTTTAGATCATTCCCAGTTAATGAAATTATTGTTACCGCTGGATTTACATTTTCCATTTTATTTATTTTCTATATTTTTTGTTCCTGTTTCTTCTTGATTGCCTTCTCTTGCATTAAATAACTCCTTTTCAGTGTAACATTTTAATTCCTCTATGAAATATTTTAATTTTTTATTATTTTCTTAGTGGCTGCGCTGGGAATTAAAACGTGTCTTAATTTATTGCAAGCAACTTCAGCTTAATACTAACATAATTCTGATAAAAAATAGAAACTCTGCTTCAGCATGGCTCCATTCCCTGGTCTTTTGTTTCAACGAACATGTGTGTATATTATGTATATAATATAGTGCTATAATTACCACTTTATCTTTTAGAAAGATTAGAGAAGATATCCAAAAAATATATTTACAGAGTTTCTTGTATTAATCTATATCATTTCTGGTGATTTTCATCTTCTTTTATGAATTCAAGTTATATCTATTCAAGTTATATCAAGTTATATCTAGTGTCCTGTCCTTTTAGCCTGAAGGATTTCATAAGTATTTTTTGGTAGGTCTGCCAGCAACCAATTTTCTCAACCTTTGCTTATCTCAGAATGTCTTTATTTTGCTTCATTTGTAAGGATAGTTTTTCTGGATATAATATTCTTAGTTAATGGTTTTGGTTTCCTTTCTTTTTTTTTTTTGTTTTTGTTTTGTTTTGTTTTGTTTTGTTTTGTTTTTTAAGAGACAGAGGTAGAGGAAGATGCAGACTCTCTGCTGAGCAGGGGTCCCAATGCAGGGCTCAATCCCAGGACCCCAGGATCATGACCTGAGCTGAAGGCAGATGGTTAACTGACTGAGCCATCCAGGTGTCCCTGGTTTCCTTCCTTCAACACTTTGACTACATCATCCATGATCTTCTGGCCTCCACTGTTTAGATAAGAAGTCAGTCAAGCTTTAATCATACTGATACTTCCTCTGTCCGTAAAGAGCCATTTTTCTCTTACTACTCTTAAGAATTTCTCTTTCACTTTCAAGAGTTGGGATATATATATATATATATATATATATATATATATATATATATATATATATAGAGAGAGAGAGAGAGAGAGAGAGAGAGAGAGGAGAAAGAGAGAGAGAGATTATCCTATTGGTTCTGTTTCTCTGAAGAACCCTAATGCACCTTCCTTTAAATCTTTAGGCATGGTTTTTATAACTTTATGTATCTGAATGTGGTTTCTTTCAATTAAAGGTCAGACTTTCCTGTTCCTCTGTGGGTCTCATATTTTGGTTGAACACTGAACATTTTAGATAATATATTGTAGGAACTCTGGATTCTGATTTTTCCCCTCTGATGGCTGCTGTTGCTATTTTGTTGGTTCAATTTACTCAGAAACTTTCTCTGGCTAACCTTTGAAACCTGTCTCCTGTGTCTCAGGGTTTTTTTTTAACTCTTGATTTTATTTTTTTATTTTTATTTTATTTTATTTTTTTAATATTTTATTTATTTGAGGAAGTACACAGGAGAGCACATAAGCAGGGGGGAAGAGCAGAGTGAGGGGGGGAAGCAGGCTCCCCATGAAGCAGGGAGCCCGACCTGGGGCTCAATCTCAGGACCCTGGGATCATGACCTGAGAGGAAGGCAGATGCTTAACCAGCTGAATCACCCAGGCACCCCTTGATTTTATTTTTTAAGTCTGGCTTCATGTGTACTGCTCTTATAATCAGTTAATGACTGGGAAAAGGTTGTACTCAAATACCCAAACCAGTAAGCATACTATCCCCTTTGCTGATGGTAGAGGGTAGAAGTGGACATTAAAAGGCCAAGTTATTCTCAAATCTGACCCAGCTTTTGCTTATTGCTAGGCTCTTCCATGTATTCTGTAGTGATGTGGAAAGTTTTAGGGTTGGCCGGGAATGTATTGATAGCTTAGGCTCTCTCTGGTCCCTGCTATGAACCTGCAAAACCTCAACCAGGAACATGCTTACCTGAAACACGACTGAAAACTCAGGCCAGTAGACCTTTCTACTTCCTGGTCACCAAGATCGTCACTTTTATTAATAACACCGCTACACAAAATCCACACAAGCCCCTTTCTACTGTGACAGCCCAATCTACCCAACCTGAGCTGGGTAGGAGAGCAGCTTCAGACTAAAACACCACAGATTCACAGTGGTGAATTCCAGCAATATTTTAAGCATAAATGCTTCTCAGATTGTTTTATGCCACTGGCTAATTTTTAGGATGTCAAAATGGTTGCTTTTGTCAATTTTGTCCAGCTTTATGGATGCATTTTGGGGAAGGGATTTGATGACCTCCTTACTCAGCCATACCTGGAAGTCCTGCCAATAATTCAATTTTAAAATCAAGCTGCTGCAAATAACACACAGTGTGTAGTGATAGAATGATTTGTAAGGCTATGAATGTCTCACGGGTGATGTCATGATAGACTGATCCATCAACTAGAGCAGAAGGGGCCAGGTAAAAATGGCTGATCACATTCACATTACTATCATTCCCAAGCATGATTTCTAAGTTGAAAGGGTTGCTCTATGTCATTTATATACCTTGGCAAGTGACAACTGTTTTAAAGCACTGGACACATATTATATATGTCAGAACATGTATATATTCATATGTAGGTACATGTACAAACATTCACACTAAAACAGCATCCTTCTTCCTTTCACACCTAATCACTGTGATTGTTCTAATTAAGCTATATAAATTCCAGATTCAGTGTTAATCCATTTCTGGTAAAATCCCAGAAATTCTAGGTACACTCTCATCTAGAAAGGGACAGAGGACATTCCAGGCACACGGTCTTCTACTTCCAGGCAGAAAAGCATAATGAATAGAAGAATCAAATGCTAATGTGAACCTAGTTTCACAAAAATTAAGCACAAAAACATATTATTAAGTCTTAAGGTGATTTCCAAAAAGATGTCAACAGTATTTAATTATCCACAACAATCTGATTGGCAAGGAATACTGCTTCAGGGGTGAAAGAGGCTAGCCCCATAGTACAACAACACCTCTAACGTGGTCCAATATCTTAAATGCACAGAAGAAAATAAAAAGCTCAAATTAACTTCAAAGCTGAAAGTGGCCTCGGTACCAATTTTTCACGCTAGATCATGAATAATGTCAGTTGGCTGAAACTCTCTGATGACAGCCTCCAGGGAAATTTGTAAGGCACGTGTTCATCTTCAACCTCTACCCAAGAGTTTTTCTTCACAGTCACTTGCCACCTGTCACCATCCTCCCTGTTACAGGGTGAAGTTTTGTCACTGGAGTTGCCATGAGCAAAAGCGAAAGAGAGGGTGGCAAAGGGAAGGTTGATGTGAGAGATGCTTGAAATATTCTTTGACAAGGAGTTCTCAAGATGGCAGAGGTATGGCTAATGCTGCTGTATTTGCTGTCACTCCCAGAAGTTTGGAATATGCTTTCATTTTCCCTGGTGCCTCAGGATGAGGCAAGCAGAGAAGTGTATTCATAAATTAATAGGAATGAGGATTAACAGAGCAGCTAGTATTTACTGACTACTCAACGAGTGCCCAGCATTGCATTATAGCTGTGAAAATTAATTTGAACTTTGTATTTACTACTTAACACATGCTGCCAACAAAGGCCACTCCTCTAAGGATCCTTTTACAGTCACCTTTGTCTATTTTATTGATGCTGCATTCAAATATACAGCATTTAGTCACACCAACTCTATGAAATTGAAGGAGTATGAATATTCCCATTTTACAGATGAGAATTCAAGAGCTAAGCCCCTTGGCCACAGGCAAGTCAGGATTTAAGTAATTTTATTCTACCTTCAACATTCCTGCCTTAGCCATTGAATTAATTGCTGGAATCCTTTTAGAAAACCCTTCCTGTGGTACTATGTTGAGATAGGTCAGATGTAGTATGAAACAGGAACAAAGATACTACTCTAACAGGGTTGCCCTGAGCAGTGGAGATGATCTGAAACCCAAGCTAATATTTTATATTTAGCATATGTCTCAGAAGGATATGTCTTAGGTGAAAAGAAAGAAAGATATCAAGAGACTGGAAAAATAATGACTGTCAATGATTTTGAATTCAAAACCAAGCACACATAATGTCACCTACCTTATCCTTATCCACCTATCCACTCATGACTTTATTCACTCATTCATTTAAATATTTATTAAACACCCACTAGGTGTAGGGATTTTGCTAGACACAGGGCATGCAGCTATGAGCATGGCAGCTCACCCACAACCTCAGTAGAGTGGGGGTGGGGGGGAAGCTAACAAGTAACCAGGCAAATATAATTGGTTGCAATAAGTATCCTGATGGTAGAATTATAAAGTCATATATGAACATGTGTGGAGGAAAGGAGCTTCAACTTCATTTTGCACTTTCAGAGAAAGCTCCCCAGGGGTTGTGTATCAGCTGAGACCAGAAGGAGTGGTCCAGGTGAATGGGGGGGTGGGGTCAGTATTCCAGGCAGAAGAGCATTTTACAAAGCAGGTGTGGTTCATAAGCCAATCCAAGGGGTGAGTAGGGACAAGAACTATTCAAGAAATCCATGGGGGTGACTGGGAGGCTCAGTTGCTTAAGAGTCTGACTTGATTTCAACTCAGGTCATGATCTCAGTGTCATGAGATCAAGCCTGGTATCAGGTTCTACTCTTAGCACAGAGTCTGCTTGAAATTTTCCCTCTCCCTGTCCCTCTGCCCCTCCCCCTTACTCTTACTAAAATAAATAAATACATCTTTAAAAAAAAAGAGAGAAAGAAAAGAAACTCATGGTATAGTTCATGCTTAGCATGCCAGCAAGAGGTGACATTAGACTAGACAACACTGGCGCTATTTCTAAAGTGATGAAAATAGAAATGCCAACTTGCATAACAAAAGAGTCCCTGGCTTGGAAACACATGAGAAGCACAATGCTAGTGAAAATGTCCCTTCCTGGTCAAGTTACCTTTACATGAATATTGATTATTTTAAAGCCACAAACAAGAACATTTTAACACCTCCCCTGCCATCCTAATTCACATCTGGCTTCTGAAGGCTTCTTCTCTTTACATGGCACAACATGGTGAATGATGTCACAGATCTTCCTTTCTAAGTGAGCTAGAAATAGAGAGGGAGATGCTGTCTAATATAGCATTTAATCTGATCTTCTTGTCCCCATCAAAGATGACAGTCAGAAAAAACAAACAAACAGAACGAGATTCTCATTTTAAGGACAATGAAATGCCTGTAGGAGATGAGGGAATAGTATGTAAGAGGCCAGTGGAGATGGAGAAATTGAGGACTTGGAACAATGGCTTGTTTCTAGAGACCCAAGTGTGCGTAAAACTCCTCTGGCTGCCAGGCGATTTGGAAAAGGAACAGCTTCAGTTGTAATATAAAACAGGAAGAAAGATCACCACTATAAAGGGACTGCCTTGAGAACTGGGGATGGATGAAACCCTTTTATGGATGCCATAAACTGAGCTTGCTTATTGGATGAGTTTATCTGCTCTGTGTGTAACGGTCAGGGTCAAGTTCTCAGAAGTGTCTAATGTACAGAATGTGGTTCTCTCCCTCTCCTCTTTGCCTAACTGGCACCTACACATTTTGGGGGGTCTCAGTTTAAACAATTTCTTGTTGTGGTTGCTCCACCAAACATTTTCCATTCTCCAGTAAAGGTGAGACCTTGCCTATCAGATGTTCCCATAGTACTCTCTCCCTTGCCCCGTTCCCATAGTACTCTCTCCCTTGCCCCCATCACAGCCCTCATTCCCGGAATCTGGGTAAAACATGTCTCATCTGTCTCTCTGCATGGAGACTCTGTGAGCAGAGGGCCCAGGCTGTCATGGCCATCACTGACAACACAGTTCCTGGAACATAGCAGCTGTTCATAATGATGTCTTTTTATTTTAATAGTCACTTGCTAATTCAATAAAATGTTGCAACTCCCACTTAAAAACAAAAAATTTTCTACACCAACTACTTGCCAGATGCCATGCCAAACGCTTTCTCAAGCTTTTTCTCATTTAATCTTTACAGCAGTCTGGTATTCATCATTATTTAGAAGGAGAGAAAATCAAGGCTGAAAAAGAAGAGAGATTTGCCCAAGGCCATTCGGATGAGATGTGGCAAAACCTGGATTTATACCAGGTCTTCTGACTAATCCAGCATCCTCTCCCCATCTGCACTATGCAACATCAGCTTGCCTACCACATTGTCTGCTAACACATATGGTAGCAAGATATCCAAGCCTCAGTGGATCCAACTAACCACATGATTTTGCTGTTTCCAGGCACCACCACCCCTTATATAGTTACATATCGTATAGATATTAAAAATTTTATTTTCAAAAGAAACTGAATCAGCTGCTATATATAAAAGATAACCTTAAAAAGAAGATAGCAAAATAAAACACAACAGAGCTCTCTAACTCTAACTAGGTGTTGGAACTTCTGAGGGAGGGCTGTTCTTTATGGGTTCAGAGAGGAAAATAACCAAGTCATACCAGCATCCAGGTGAGATCTTCTCCTGAACCCAATTAAGAGTATCGGTTTGTTTCAGTAGCCAAGATATGGAAAGCAACTTAAGTATCCATCAATAGATGAATGGATAAGGAAAATGTGGAAAATATACACAATGGAATATTACCCAGCCATAAAAAAAGAATGAGATCTTGCCATTTTCAATGACATGGATGGACGCAGAGGGGGTTTATGCTAAGTGAAATGAGTCAGACAGAGAAATACAAATAGTACTTGATCTAATATGCGAAATCTAAAAACAATAAAGCAATAAACAAAAAAATAGAAACAGACCCATAAATACCAAAAACAAACTAGTGGTTGCATGGGCAAAATGGGTGAGGGAGAGTAAGAGATACAGACTTCCAGTTATGGAATGAATAAGTCATAAGGATGAAAGCTACAGCAGAGGGAATATAGTCAAAGGTGTTATAATTACATTGTATGGTGACAGATGGTAGCTACGCTTGTGATGATGAGCACAGTGTAACATACAGACCTGTCCAATCGCTATGCTGTACACCTGCAATTAAAGTAACATTGTATGTCAAATATATTTCAACTAAAAAAAAGTATTGATTTGTAATAGGTTTTAGAACAGGCCTGGAATATAATAAGTATTAAAAAAGTCTTTGTTATCACATACATGTGTAACTGATGGGTGTGAGGTGTCCCCACCTAGTGAATGTGGAAAATAAGGAGAAAGAAGGAAGGAAAAGATAAGAAGAAGAAATAAAAGAAATTATAGGTATCATGTGTACATGCGTGTGTGTACGTATGCAAATTTTAACTGTAGTGGTGAATGTTAACTAAATTTATTGTGGTAATCATTTTGCAATAAATACAAATATTAACTCATTATGTTGCACACCCATAACTAACATGCTATTATATATTGATGGTATCTCAAAAAAAAAAAAAAGAAGAAGAAAATGTCTGTATCCCCATGAGATGTGTGTTAATTAATATTCTCCCGAGACCATCTAAACACAACTTTTATCCCTCACTTTGGATATCTTGCACTTTGAAATACAACACTGAGACAGGGGCAGCCCGGGTGGCTCAGCAGTTTAGCGCCGCCTTCAGCCCAGGACCTGATCCTGGAGACCCAGGATCGAGTCCCACGTCAGGCTCCCTGCATGGAGCCTGTTTCTCCCTCTGCCTGTGTCTCTACCTCTCTGTGTCTCTCATAAATAAATACAATCTTAAAAAAACAAAAACAAAAACAAAAAAAACACTGAGACAGTATTTCAGGAAGGAAGTAATTGCAACTTAAAATACCACCATAGCCCAGATATCCTCCCATAGGAGAGTGGTGACATTATTTCCAATGAGGGGAGACAGCACTTTATTTAAGGAAGTACCTTGATGACTTTTTAGTAAGAGAGGTGAGGATCCCAAACCAGAGACACATCTGGAATGAGGCCATTCAAACAGACAGAGTTGACAGAAAGAAGGAAGAAACAGAGAGAATTTCACAGGCAACCTGATAAAGAGGGAGGCTTGCAAAAATACAAAAGGAGCAGGGAAGATACTAATCTTGCTCACAGAACCCTGTTCTCCTCCTTCTCAGGCCTTCTCGCATTGTGCTAGAATGTGTGTGTGTGTGTGTGTGTGTGTGTGTGTGTGTGTGTGTGTGTGTGTTGTGTGTGTGTTTAATCTATCCTCCTTTCTCTACCCCTCTATCCTAAACCACAGGCCCCATCACATCAGGGCTGGTGTCTGTTTGCATTTACTGCTCTGCATCCAAGCTTGTAGGCTTGCGCCTGCTGCACAGCACATGCTCAATCATATTTGTTGACCTAATAAGCAAACAGGAGGGCAGGAGGGCTTTGCAGAAGTCCAAAATCTGAGGAGGAAAGACCAGTAAGGATTCCCCATGGTGAGGGAAACCAAGGCGCTGTTTTGTTTTGTTTTGTTTTAAAGTGCTGCCTAATTCTTAGATTTCATATGTTCCCTATGCCCCCTCCTTGTCCCTTATTCTCTAATTCGGGAAAATGTTCTTATATACAACATCCACCTGGCAATGGGACTTTGGAAGATAAAGAAGGAGATGGAATGAATCAGTTTGTGCACACACCACAAGAAGATAATAGTCATCCTAGTTCTGCTTTGAAAAAGTTATGGGAAGTATGAAATGGCAGAGGAGCTCAAGCCTCAGCCTCTAACTTCTTCAAAGGAAAGAAGGATGTGCCTTTGAAGGCAATTTAGGACGCTGGCAGGCTTAGAGACAACATCCCCACTGCTTACCCAGCCCACTCTTAGGGTAAATTAGAATGATAGCAAATCATTGGAAGGAGAATTGTAGTTCTGGCTCTCCAGCAACCAGCAAGCAGACAGAAGGTATTGCCTGGGTCAATGTCACACCCAGCACAGATTCAAACAAAGGGACTATAGTAGGCAGCCCTTCGAATATTCTTTAGAATAAAGCACAAGCTATAAATGCAACTTTCCCTATGGAGCCATCTGGGAAGTGGATGGGTCTACATTCCACTATCAGCAAAAGGTATTGATTTGTACTTATTAAGTGCCCACATGCTCCTACTGCTGGACAAAAGACCCAGTCCCACTTATAAAAGCACTCACTCAATAAGAGTATCAACATTAATACAAATACCAAGTGACAGTCCCCTGATGACCATTAGACTTCACGAAGAAGAAGAATCCTGATGTTTCAGAAAATAAGCCATTGTTGGCACAATCCCTTCCCAAAGTGACAGCCAAGTGGCTCAATATCCTAGTTTACAAGGACACTGAAAACAAAAATGTTAAGATAGTTGCTGAAGTTTCTTTTTAATTCTAGAAGACACAATAACAAGCTATATTTTGGCTTCTGTCCTACAAGGGAGTGGTTATGTCTCCCCAGACATTGCAGGTAGATTTTCAAATTTTAAGTTCTCTTATAAAGGGCCTTCAAAAAGAAAAAGTTTCCTCTGGGACAATTTAGCTTTTCTAAATCTATAAATGTTTGGCAACAGAAAATGAGGAAAAGTGGGGGAGGACAAGGCTGGGCTGGACAGACAATGTTGGCCATCTACACTCAGCTGCTTTGAGGGGTTGGTGACATCTGAAGGAAAACAAAACCAAAACCAAAAACCAATAGCTCAGTTCAAAGATTGGTTCCTGAACTGTAAGTCATTTCTAGGAATAACTTCCCATTAATCCCAGAAAACATTTGTATTTACGAAGTTTGAACAGCTCTTCCATCAATTTATTGGGGATTTATAATCAGGGCGCTGTCATTTTCCAACAAGGAGATGATATGCTCGTTGATTCCATTTCTCTTTCTGGCACACGAGGAAATGGTGAGTAATGCTCCTTCCCCCACGGGGAATGAATCAGTGGTGGCATAAACACACCCCAAGCCTCACAACGGAGAACCCTGGTGTTCTGCTTGTCATCTTCTTCTCTGGCAGCTGATCAATGACAATATGTAAATGTGCATCCAAGACAACCCGCCCTGGCTGCCAGCATTACAGTAGCCCCTCCCCTCCAGGTCCCTTTGTGTATCCTTGACAGAGCAGCTTGATGTACGGTTTCCCTGACGGGCTCCATCTCATTAGAGGACAATCCTTTGCTCAGTTCTTAATGGACTTTACAAATTGGCCGTCCTCCCTCCGGTGCAAGATTATTATAATTTTATTATTCATTCTAGGAATTAGTTGCCAAAAATGACAACATGATCAGTACCACTGACAGATATGAGGAACATCTCCCATGACATCTTAGGAAGGGGACCGTCTGAAATAATGTTTGATCTTTAATTAGGAAGAAATGATTTGCCACTTTTCAGCAGAAGTGGGAAGCTACAGCATATGTGCCCTCTACTCTGAGAAGCCTATAGCCACCCTCCCCCAACCCCAACCCTAGTGCTAAAGGCAAAAATGAAGCAAACTTATACGTGCTAAAGAAAGCCCTTGCTGTGCCAACTGGAATATGCAACTCAGATGTTAAGTCACCATCAACCTCAAATTCAGAAGATCCAGATTCAGATCTTTGCTCTGACACCACCCTCCTCTGGTGCCAGTTTATTCATAAATAGGACTGGAGGGATAAAACAATGTCATTCAATCATTTCATTTCCCAAACTTTATCTATGGCTGCCATTTTTTGGTTGCCATAATGGCAACCAGTCACCTCTTTCTTCTACTCTATCAGCAGGTTCCACTCACCCCACTAGAAGCAGAAAATGCCAGATACTCATTTCCTCAGCCTTCCATGCAGCTAGAGATGGCTGTATGATACAGTTCTACCAATGAAACACCAGTGGACAGTGCAGGGGCAAGGGAAGGTCTGAAGCCCAAAAAAGAAAAAGAGGGAGCATGGGAGGTGGAAGAGCAAGTAAGGCATGTTCATCTTCTCCCTCCTTCCAGCTCTGGATTATGTGGACTTAGAATGTGAACTTGGGGTGACAGTAGCCATATTTAAACCAGGAGGGGAAGGATAAATACTTGCAGAGATAATCACCCAGAGCCATGGCATTCTGGGCTCACAGAGAACCAACTCTGGAATTCCCTACCTCCCAATGTCTTATTAGGAGGAGAAAATTAAGTCCAAACAGAGGAAATCATTCTTGGGTACCATTTGATTTCTTGCATCCAAAAACATCCCAAATGAGTTTTTATCTGTGTCATCTTCGTCCTTTTTTGTTTGTTTGTTTTTTTTCCATGTTTCATACCACTGATGGAGGGATACCTATCTGCCTACCATCCTCTGTTGGATGTCAGACTGGCCACAGCTGAAGGCCCACAGGACCCCTAGGAAGGGTTGGTGGCAATACCTGACCCTTCACAGACCTGCCTCCTGAGCTAGGATGGGGAATTGACTTTTCCACGTTCTCTTATTAATTAGTTCCACCTCTATAGTCTTCCAGTCTTGGCAATGACTAAATTAAAAGCTTCAAACAGTAAGATTCTCCCCGAGTCTTTGCCTCTAGATTATAGTTTTATCTTTTGATTAAAAAACAAAATCCAGAAGGAAATATCCTTAGAGATGATGCTAGATCTTAATACATACAAAAGTTTTACAAAATAACATTAGCAAAATATTACCAAAGAAAAGAAGTTGAGGTCAGCTGGAAGACATTTTTAAACGTTATTCTTTGGACCATCTCACAACTTTTAAGAGACAACTCCAGACCCAAGATATGCAGAGATTGTTCAAGGGGATTAAATGTCCTATTTTACTGCTGGGTCACAGATACTATTACTTTTACTGGCTAAATGTCCTTTAAAATGCTGAATGAGCAAACTTTTCCTTACAAATGACCACGACCAATCTGAAAAACTCAGACAAAGGGGCCATTGTAGCCTAATTTCAATGTAATTTTCACTTATTCTGTGAGAGCAGGAGCAGCTCCTTGGCAGACCTCATTTCTGATTAGTTTCAGAGAGCTAAGGGGACAGTTAGGGCTGAATTTACGGTCACCAGATACTGTTGGAGCTTTCTGCTCTGCACCAAAGCTATGGAGGCTGGAAGCAAATGTCACTATGACAACCATTTATGTGGCTAAAATGGAAAAGCGAGATTTGATGGGAGGGAAAAAAATGCATGCACCTATAACTCTAAAATATAATATATGGCGAGTTTTATGTTTGTTTGTTTTTTTAAGGCCAAGCTCAGCACCTGCCCCCTCCCCTACCCCGCCCTTAGATGTGTGTGTGAATAAAAGGGGCCATAATGAAACCATGAATAATAAGTAAAGGGCTTCAGAAATAATACCACAGAATCTCCAAATATTCTAATTTACATCCACCAGCAACATGCACATGTGTCCTAACTAGCTAGCCATCTTTCACAGGAAATTCATTTGCTCTTTCCCACTGTTTATCCCCCACCCCCTTTGAAATATGTTCTGCCAAAACCCTCACAGCAAAATATTCAAAGAGTTTCAATGCTGCCTTTTAAAAACAACAGGTAGAACAAGTAATGAGTTATTTTAAAGTGTGCTTGGCCAAGTCTGTTAACGACAAACCCCAAAATGCCTTTGGGGAGTTGATACTCTCAGGAGCCCCTTGCCAGTCAGCTTCGTTCTGGAAACCCTGAGAAATGTCACTGAGAAGAAAAAAAAACACGTAAGGGAAAACCAGGGCCTCAATGTCCAGGGCTTCCTTTGTCATTCTCTTGGCCTGAGTTTCAAATGCCTAAATCTTCAGAAAGAGGAGAGCCTGCCATAGGCTAATGGTGTGGAATAACAATGCTGTTCAAAAAGAGAAAAGAAAGTTGTTTAGGCAGGTTTTCAAGTAACCGGAGCAATCCCCAGCCTTAGCAGCATGAGAGTATAAATGAAATTACATTTATATCTGAGTTACACTGGCTCTGTACTCCTCACCTCCAAAGCTCTCGCTATTCAGGGGAATCCTTTTGATGTGTCTTTCCATTGTGGCGTCCTGGCTGGCATCCTGAGGATGGAGGAGGCCCCCACCACCACCACCACTGCTGTAGCAGCCCAAACCCTCCTCAAGGAGGTGGTTTCTCTGCCTCGAAAATGCAAGCCTCTCAAGGTACCACACAGTGCTGAGCTCCCTCAGTCCTTGCTCCAAAGCCACAGTGCTTGCTTTCCAAGCAGAAGGGAAAAAATGTCCTCTTCCCCAACTCTGAGTCTTGTTCTATCACCAAGGCACAGAGCAGCCAATCTTGTGTCCTGAATCTTGCAAGTCCCTCAGAAAATCAACTTCAGAGAGCTACCAGAGGCAGTAGCCTATTTCAAGGTCAGACTTTGTTGTGGAGATTGAAGAGCAAAAGAATTCTTGTCTTCTTCCCACCTCCAAGGTGACCAAGCACTAGGTTTCCTCCCTGCGCCATGGTCTGTACTTCCAGGAGGTTATCAAAAGACAGCTATCGGGGTATCTGCTCTGTGGCCTTTGGTGGGAAAGCCTCCCATAGTCAGCAGTCATGTTCCCCCTGTGGCATTCCTGCCTGGCTATAGCCAATTGGTCTTGAGAAGACTTCTGAGCCAAACTGGGTTGATTCATATTCTCTCTTTCTCTCTCCCTCAAACCAGAGAGACAATGGTGATGCTGACAGCACCACCACCATCATTCCCAACTGTGGCTTCAGTAAGAAAGTCTTTTAAGGTTGCCAGGGAAGCTCTCTTGTCCTCTGCCCATGGATGTGAGCTGAGAGTTTCAAAGACCTGAGCTTGTCACCCGGTTTCGGTGAGAGCCCCTGCGCACTCTTGAAAAATCCACCTCACACCGTGGTCCTAAGAGTCATCGTTACTGCCATCATAGTCAAGGGCAAATGTCACTTGGCCCCCTCACTCCTTGCCTCAGTAGGGGCTTCACCATAAATCTGGTGAATCATTAGGCCACAGGATGCCATGATTACCAGCAGTACATTCTCCATTAGCAGGACTCAACAGTGTGCTCAAGTATGAGAATCCCATGAGCAAATCCTCAAACCCATCTGCGAGTCTCAGTTCCCTAGCAATGGCCCTGGTGTGGACTTCCACATCATTCAGGGTCCGGGCAGGAGATAGGAACCATACCAGTGTTTTGTTAGCTTGTTTGAAACAGAGAGAATTTAATAAAAGTGTTAGCTAGGGATGAAACTATCAACTTTAAAGAAAGGAAAAAGAGAACATTAAGCTATCACATAGGGAGACCACTACCACCGCCAGGAATGCAGGAACCAAAGGGAGAGGTTGGAATGATTAGAATTCAGAATCTTAGAGAACATTCTCTACAAAACCAAAACTCAGAAGTCTGAGAAGGTGGTGCTGCCACATGGTTGCCATTAGCTCTGCACTTAGAGGAGGGACTCCCCCTCCTCAAGGGACCCAGCCTGTGAGGAGAGGCCACTGGTCTCTGGGTCCTGCTGTGTGGACAGGCCAAATGTGGCTAGTTCTGCTCATGCTGGCAAAATAGCAGATGAATTCCAGAACTGCTATGAGAAGGAACTGCCACTCTGGGATGGAGAAGCATCCTTGGGGTGACGCTTGCAACAACAAAACAGCTCCCAGAATTGTCCAGCCCCTCATCCTGCCAGAGCCTTCCAGGAAGCAGTGGTTTGTAGTGGCCCAGCCTCAGTATCACAAAGCAGAGCAGAGGAAGGAGAGTTTGGAGCTGCGAGACAATAGCTTCATTACTGATGAGATCATCATGTTTATCCACAGGGAACAAGGATTTTAAAAGGTAGAGGTGAAAAAGGAAAGAGTGTTCTGGCTGCGAGGACAGCATAAGCAAAAATAGAGACCCAGAAACAGTTGCTGGTTGAACATGGCTAACGCATGGGATTCAAGAGCACAGAGGACAGATGAAAAATCAAGGAAGAACAAAAGTGAGAAAGTGCAAGGCTGTCCTGTGTGGTAGAGGGGCCTGGGGAGCATATTGGCAAGTCAGGGCATTTCCTGACGGTCATTCAGAACCCAACAAACATTTTTAGTCAGGCAAGTAAAATGATCAAAGATAGGATTTACGATCACAGCAGTATGGAGACAGGAATTATCACTCTCTTCATCTTTACAAATTGCCACAAAAGCAGCCAAAGAATGGCTTTATTTTAGCTACATCAACCATTCTGCCTAAGTTTTCCAAGACGAACACAGTGTTCGAATGAGCACTTTTTAAATGGAAGTTGGTAAAAGGTTTTTTTGCCCCAAATTTCACTGGCCTCATTTGGCTTGCTTCCAGG
This sequence comes from Canis lupus familiaris, assembly GCF_011100685.1. Lineage (NCBI taxonomy): Eukaryota > Metazoa > Chordata > Mammalia > Carnivora > Canidae > Canis > Canis lupus. Next base: position 19,126,620 of record NC_049241.1, read on the forward strand.
TTTAAAATCACAGATTTGCTTATCAACTACAAAGGGAGATATAGTTACTTCACGCAGGAGAAACCTGGCAAATGTCAATTTACCAAGCCGTGATCAAAGAAAACATCACTTGCGATAAGACATACCAACATCATGAGTCCTTCCTATCAGTCACTGAGAAAGATAGTATTTTTGTGGAATTCATGCTGAAAATGCCTACCCTCAGCCCAGTCATGAGAAAACACTGGACAAACCCAAACTGAGATCCATTTAGAAAATTACTGACCAATACTTTTCAGAAGTGTCAAGGTCATAAGGACAAGGAATGATAGAGGAACTATCCCAGGTTGGAGGAGAGTAAGGAAAAATAACAACAAAATGCAATGTGGGAGCCTGAACGGGATCCTGGAACTGAAAAGGAGCATTAGAGAAAAACTGGTGAATTTCAGATAAGGTATGGAGTTTAGTTAAGAACACTATACCAAAAAAAAAAAAAAAAAGAACACTATAGCAATATCAATTTCTTATTCTTGATAATTGCACCATTGTTGTATAAGATGTTATGATAGGGGCAAGTAGAGAAAGAGATATAAGAGAATGATCTATATTATTTTTGCAACTTTTCAGTAAATCTAAAATGAGCCCAAGATAAAAGGTTTTCTAAAATGCACAGATTCATTTACACAGGCTGGAGTCCCATGGGATTTCCAGCCATAATCATCACAATGCAGGTTGGGTAAATAGATGACTCCAATGTGTCTTTTCTGGAAAACAAAGACCGTGAGACCTTCAGTCACAGCACTTCAGCAGACAGGATGTTACTTGACAGAGCACTGGGTGAGAAGTATTTCACAATGGGCACAGTGAAAGAGAGGTGAGAGGTTACCAAAGACCAACATTGTCTGCTTCCTAATAGAGTCAGAGACCAGCCCAGTTTACAAGATGGAGTCATAAGCCTGCTTCAACCAACCCACACCTGCTCCCAGAACCAACACTTCAGTCATCCTCGCCTCTTCCCTCACATCCACATAAATCAGTCATCAAGATCTGTTGACTGTCTTGGTTTTCTCTAACCCACCACCGCCTCTTCCATTCAACAATGGTCTATTGCTCTCTTGTTGTGATGACCAAACCCAACTTGGCCACTCATAGTTGCCAAGCTTTCTTACTGAATCTGGAGAACCTCCAATGTTTAGAAGTGATTTAGAGCCATATTTCTCCTCAACCCCCTATTCCCACCTGAGCAGTATGTCACAGATAAGCAAGTCTCAAGCTGAGGGTCACCATACCTATAAACAGTCATGAGCAAGCAGGTCCTGGAGAATCAAACCATCTGGGCCTAGCCCAAGCCAAGTACCTGTTCTCAGGGTTTTAGGTATTTTAGAAAGTACCTTGTACAGAAGTTTCACCCTGAAGTAAATACAAAGCCAGGTTCACCTCTCATTAAGTCAATTTAGTCAACAAAGTCTCCCCTGGAGCACAGACATTAGACCCTTCAGAGTTCTAGACCTATATTAACTTTATTCTTAAACCCTGACAAAGATTCTTTGCTTAACCAAACTTTAGTCAGGCTCCTGAACCTTCTCCTAGGCCCACCTGTGCATGTCCTCATAAGATCTGGTTTTAGCAAGAACCCTTAGAAGTCATTTAATCAGAACCCCTCTACCTTTGACAACTAATCATTCTTGATATCCCATCAGGTTCTTCATTTCCCAGGTAAGGTCTGATCACCTGGTCTGTCTTCAGTAAGAATCCTACTAGCTTGGTTTAGCCAGAACTATCCCTCTTGCCCACATTTTCCCTCTTAGGAATTTTCCATCCACTGACTCTTATCCTAGTTCTTTGCTATAAATTCCCTCTTGCCTGTGCTGTATTTCAGAGTTGGGCCCATTCTCTCTCTCCTCCAATGTAAAATCCAATTGCAGTGTTCCCTACACCTAACAGGATGGTCCTGAATAAAGTCTGACTTACCATCTTTAACAAGTGTCATAAATCATTCTTTAACAACCCCATTTGTGCAAGGACAGATTTTAACCAATTGGTACCCTGAACACCATTTCTTTCACCAGTAACACTTATTCCTAACATCCCTTATATTAATTAACAGACAGTAATATCTGATGGCAGCCCTGGAACATGGGTCTCTCATTCATACAAATGTTAACTACTCCTAAAGTAAAATTTAAAGTTGATTTATACCAACATGGAGAGAGATATCGGGTTGTTGATATTCATGTAATTTTTTAAAACTGTAGAGATTTAATGAGTTCTATATTCTGGTAAGTTCTAGGGATAACTGAGGAGCTAAAACAGACATGGACCCTATCCACAAAGAGCCTATAGTTCAACAGAGCAAGGAAGACAGCATCCACACAACCTGCCAAAAATTTATCATTCACCAGAGACGTATGCTCAAAAGAGTGAACAGGATTCCAGGAGAATCGATAACAAAGATTATGACATTCTACAGGGAATCGAGGAAGGCTTTTTTTGAGAATGTGATAAATGGGCAGAGATCTGAAAAATTAAAACTTCCAACTGAATGGGGTAGAAAAGGGGCAGAGGGAACAATCTAGCAAATATTCTATAAAGAACTGGTGGCAGGGAAAAGGACAGAAGGAATGCGAGCGTGACTTGAACAGAAAGAATCTTATTCAAAACCAGTTGGTCCTAACTGGCTGCCCCATCTCTGTTGTCCTTCCCCACCTACCCCACTGCATACACCAATACTAATCATTTGCACACCACATTTCAGTTGTGACGTTATCCTACTCTAGTAGATCATGCTTACTTTTCCAGCAAGCAATTCAGTGAATTTTATCTTATTTTTTTTAAGATTTTATTTATTTATTAATGAGAAACACACAGAGAGAGAGAGAGAGAGAGACAGACAGAGACAGAGGCAGAGACACAGGCAGAGGGAGAGGCAGGCTCCATGCAGGAAGCCCCTACGTGGGACTCAATCCTGGGTCTCCAGGATCACTCCCTGGGCCGAAGGCAGGTGCTAAACCCCTGAGCCACCCAGGGATCCCTAATTCAGTGAATTTTAGAACACCTTGATATTCTTTGTTGAAAACTCTCAAACATTAACATCTCTAGGACAACACTTCTCCTCCCAGCCTTTTAGCCCCTTCCTCAGCTTCATGGTTAATACACTTTGCTCAACCTCCAATTTCATTATATGTTTGTAGAAGTACTTGTCTGTTTCTTGAGTAGACTATCAACTCCTTGAAGACAGGCATTTTTTTCTGCTATAAATACACTATATTCCCAGTGTATAAACAGAGCGTGGAGTGTCTACATGAACAGCTGAGGGAAAGAAGGAGATGCCAAAAGACGGACACACACGAGATTTTGAACACAAATGTGTCAGTTAAGACTGTGGGCACTCCAGGCTGGCTGCCAAGGCATTGCTCCCAGCTCCACTACTTGGCCACTGCCCAGCCTCCTTAGGCCTCAGTTTTATCTTCTAAAAATGGGAATAATACAACCAACCTAAAAAGACTTTTGACAGGAATAAAATGAACTAATCTATGTAAGACTCTCAACACCTGGTACAGAATAAACAATCAAATCTATGTTATTATTAAACAAGTTTTACTGAGCCTTTCCTAAATCCAGTTCAGGGAGAATTATGACAAGATCTTAGCACACAATGAATTTCTTCTTCCCGTAGACATCTAGAACAACAACGTCTAAGTACACTGATGCAGCTGACGTTGCTTTACGAGCTGGGAAGCCTTCTTGTGATTCTAACACCTTCTTTAAAAAAGTTCCTAGGACTATGAGGTAGTGTGGTAAGTGAAATCCATTTGGATACCTGGGAGGTTTTTTTTCTGTGATCCTCCATCATATATGCCAGTTTTCCCAGCCAGAGAGATTCACCCTTGATCATCTTCAATTTGCTTCAACTCCCTTTAAATCTACTCATCATGTAGATGTTTATAAATCACACCTCAATTTGCTGAATAGAAATCTATTTGATTTCATCACCTTTTCTATAATTATATCCACCCTATCCTATAAGTAGATCTCATTCAACCTGTGACAAGTTCAAGGGCATGCATTTATACTTCAAACTCCCTTTAATGAAATTTCAATAGCAAAGGCAATGAACATCTCAGAAGTTCATTTCTAATTTTTAACATTATAGCAACTGGTATAAATTATGAGCATCAGAAGCAATAATAAGCACCCAAGATGAAAAATGAAAAACTTGTACACTGCCTATAATACTTAGATTTTTTTTAAAAAAGCAAAAAAAGTACTTTGATGTACAAAAAAAGTCAGTAACAACAATTTTAAAAAAAAAGATCTGGGGTAAAATTTGATTCCAATAGCCTTCTTGGCAAAGAGATTTCCTGTTACTATTTAAATGTAAATGAGTCATGAAGGTTGTGTCAGAAATATTTAGCTCAAAATCAGATCCAATACACCAAGAAAGACAGAGGACAAAGCCCAACCAAGGAAATGGAAATAAAAATGTTTGAGTTTCCAGATTCTGATAACTTTATGCATCTAGAAACAGAAGGAAGTGATAAATGGGTACAATTAAGATACTCTACATGCCATTTATTAAATACTGTGTGACATGCAACTATATGGATTTCTAGCTTAACCAATCACAAATTTAATCTGAACATTTACCACTTTGTCTTGATGATGCTTTGGAGAATTCAGCTATTGATTAAAACCTATTTATGTGTCCTTTCACAACAATCCATTTTAAGAGCCTTTGATTTTTTTTTCAAAGAAGAAGAAAAAACACATTTAATTGTGGCTTCAACATCTAACGAGAAACATAAGCTTGAAATCATATCTCTGTTCCAATCCACTGAAGCAGACATGCAATTTAAAAGAATTTAAAAGAATTAATCACAGCTGCGGTAATGCAGCCTACAGAGACTTTCACTTAACCAAATATTAATGCAATTTATTTGGCTAATTCTACTTGTTTGAAAGGGAAAAGTCCGTGTAGACTCACAATTGAAGATGAACACTAGAATTTGTTCAGGAATAAAAACAACAACAATAATAATAGCAACAGCCATTTATCTAGTCCCAACTAGGTGCCAGGCCCTGGGCTCAAAGTTTCAAGTGCAAAATCTGATTTAGTAAAGACAACCCTGTTACGTGTAGATATTGTGGTCAAGGGGTACCTGGGTGGCTCAGCTGGTTAAGCACCTGCCTTTGGCTCAGGTCATGATCTCAGAGTCCTGGGATCAAGTCCTGGGTCCAGATCTCTGCTCAGCAGGGATTCTGCTTCTCCCTCTCCTTCACCCTCTCCACCCTGCTTGTTCTCTCTCTCTCTCTCTTTCTCCCAAATAAATAAGTAATCTTTAGAAAAAATTTAAAGAAACTGATCAATTGGATTATCGTCACTCTCTCCCTTTTCCATGTCACTCTCAATACTCCCCACTATAGTAGACAGAATATATGCTTCTGCCTATTTGAAGTAGGTTTGGCCAGGTGACTTGCTTTGCTACCAGGTATGATGCCATGAGAGGCTTTTGTTGGGCTTGCATTGTTCACCTTGGGCTCTTCTTCTGCTTTCTTCCAGGAGAACATGTCCTAGGTAGTGGCCAGTGCCAGAATGATGTAGGCACAAGGAGTAGATCTGAACCCAACTGGCCTCCCATCTGGGTGAACAGCAACCAACCCACAGGCCCATGGACAAGAAAAATCAATGTTTTCTACTGTGAGTGACTGATATTTTTGGACTGTTTAACATATATGGTCTGTGTATTAAACTGGCTAATTCAGGGTATTTGTTAGCAAGGGCTGCTGAAACAAAGTACCACAAACTTAAATGACAGAAATTTGCTGTCTCAAGTGTTCTAGAGTCTCTAAGTCCAAAATCAAGGGGTCGACAGGGATGGTTCCTTCTGAAGCCTCTGTGAGAAGGGTCTGCTCCAGGCCTCTCAACTGGGCAGATACACAGCTGTCCTCTCCCTTTATCTTTTACCTCACCTTCCCTCTCTGTGTGTTTCTATGTCCAAATTCCCCTTTTGAGAAGGTAACCAACCCTATTGGATTACAGCGCACTCTGATGACCTCACTTTAACTTCATTACCTCTGTAAAGACCCTGCCTCAGACTAAGGTCACATTCTGAGATACTAGGGGTTAAAGCTTTAATATATGAATTTTGAAGGGGTATAATCCAACTGATAGCATTTAGGTACTGTGTACTATTTTTAATATCCAGTGTATAGATGTAGAAAATGAATTTCAGGACAAGCACTTTCCCAAGACCACAGAGCAAACAAAGGATAAACTAAGCTTGAGCTTAGACTACTGACAGAATCTTAACTATTAAATCTTATACTTTAATGCCTATCCACCACTTTGCACAAAATGCCCAGGGTAATTTTTTTTTTTTAACTGATGGGTCTCTCAATGCAAACACACATACACACTGCTTATGTACATGCTTTCCTATTTCATTTTTTAACAGAAATACAGGGACTCTCCCCAAAACCTTAAATGGAAGAACTTCTAGAAAGCAAGCTACATTATTCATTCAATATTTCTGGAGCACCAACTATGAGTCAGGTCCTGCAGTGTGCAATGAGCAAAAACCAACTTGTTTCCTGCCTATAAGGAGCTCATAGTCAAATAAGGGTGGCAGATGGATCAATACATACATACCTTACTCTGAAATTGCAGCTGTGATCAGATTACAACAGGAAATTACAAGGTTCCATTAGAGTGTAAAAGTCAACAATTATGACCTAGTCAGAGATGCTGAGAGTAGCTAAGAAGAGACAAGAAATGAGCTGAGATCTCAAGCAAGGAGGAACCCCATAGGAAAGAGCATAGGAGAAGAACATTCTGGAGAGTGGGAAAATGGCACATGCAGAGGCAGTGGCAGAAGGGGTCCCAGAACACTGAAAGTAAAAGAAGTCCAGAGCATGCAGAGCAATAAGTTGCAAAGGGATTTGGTGGGAGATGCATCTGGCAAGATAGATGTTATCCAATGTGATCTGCTCAGCGATCTAGGTGGAAGGTACTAATATCAGCCTCATTTTCAGATGACAACACAGGTCCAGATCTTTCCCCAAGGCCAACCAGCTGACACACGCTCAGGCAGAGGATCAAACCCAAACATGTCTGGACATGGGGGCCAAGCACTAACTACCACACTGCGTGGTCTCTCAAAGCAAAAGAATACGAAGACCACTATCCAATGGAAACGCTATCATTAACACCTAGATTATAGAAATGCCTCTTTCTGGCTTAAATACATCTCATGGCTACTGATCTATTCGATGGTATTTACACTATCTTATTTTATAATTTCCTTGTGTAAAATATACTGAACCTCACAAAACTGACATTTTTGTAGGTTGAAAAATGGCCAACTCCTAGCGATTTCATGTGTTAACGCATACACTAATGCAAGTAAAAGATGTGAGCTGCTGAATAAATAATCGTAAAATAAACAAGTATGGCACCACCATCTAGATGAGGAAGTGCCCTGAAAGAACTCCATGTTTCCCTTCCCAGTGATGTGTGGCCAGGGATGTGCCACGGGTGAAGGAGATGGGAGTGGTCCACCCTGGCAGCAGACAAGAAGGGAGCGTTGCCTTCTCAAAATGACCCACTTTAGATACTCCAGGCACTCATTGCAGGTGTCTGCTCTGAAAGAGGAATTCTCAACTCAAGGACAGGAAGAGAGCGAGACAAAATACTTCAACAACTCCCACAGTGCTTAGCTTCCAGATCATTTAGAGCAATTTATCACAGCTTTTCCACAAGACAGTTTGGAGTCTTAATGAACTACAGGGAGGGCCTGCTATCCCACTGCACTCCTTCCCCAGGGCAAATCCCAACTTCCAGCCCCACCAGCAGAATGAATCGCCCCCTTGTCCACTGTCCCTGAGCCCATGAGAGCTGAAAGGTGAGGACCTGGATTGGCCTTTCCTGTGGTCACTAGTCTTTGTGCGGCTGCACTTTCCCTGGGTCAGGTAAATTCTTGGCCATGGCCCCAGCTAAACAGCCAGGTACCCGACGGTTTAGCGTGGCTCTCAGCTAAGGCCCACTGGAGGCTGGTATCCAAGACAGCTTAAACACAATTAACTTTTCATTTGACGTGGCCTGCCTCTCTCCACTCCTAATGTTCCCGTAGGACCTGAGATCCAATAAAGTCCAGCCTGGGACTAAGAAAACCAGGCAGAGAAACTGACCAAATATTGTTCAATGCTGCATTACAAACCTATGGGAAAGGAGTTTAATTAAAGACCACAACAATTCTTTGGGGAAATGTTTCTTTTATTAACCATTCCTGCCGAACAAAGCAGCTTTAAACAAACCCTGACTGCTTGAAAATTGTGTATGCCTGAGATTTCTTTTTTCTTTTTTTCCTTAATCTGTTCTGCTTTTTGGTTATTTGGTCATTAGGAAAATCAGCAGTGTCTTGGACCCAAGAAATCCAATTTAAGCGAGCTCATTCCACATTTATAAATATGAGCAGATGACATTTAAAACAGACAAACCAGTAGGGACAGTTCTAAGTGTGAAATTGTTGTTCAGCATAAAGTATTATCATAAATATATAGAGGAGCTATTTGTGGATCAACTAACAAGTTCAAGGCATTTCAGTGAAATCTATGCGCAGCCTGAATGTGGATACAACATTTATAAATGTAGAGGAAATGCAATTCTTTTATGCTCTAGTGTAATAAAACCACTAGTTAGTGTCACTGATATGATAGCCCCAATTGCAAAAGAGTGAAAAAGCAGAAATCAAAATGGAAGAACCACATCTAATGGAACAATGAAATTAGATTTTAAAGTATTATTGGAAAAGAGGAAATACCACTGAGGAGTGAAGACATGACTGTATGAATTCTTAAAAACTCAAGGAAAGTCAGAGGACATACACACTTAAACCCGATCCATGGGAATGTATGAACATTCCGAGGCCATCAATAAGTTGAAGGCACATCTTTTGTGGAGACTTGCTCTTGAAGAAGACGTGCAGGACAATGAGAACACATGAGAAAGTGAGTTTGCTTTTCTCAACCATGCCATGAAAATATGCAAGAAATGAACACTGTGTAAACACGGAAATTATTAAGCTTGGGCTATAAAATTCTCCCACCAACATTTTCACTCCCAATAAATGCACTTGTTTCTGAATTATGCTTATATTGTGACCCCCTTACTAAGGCATTTATTCTCTAGGAGACTTTCTTTTGCTCCAACCTGCGTGAGTTACATGTGGCAAATATTGTTTTCCAAATATGGTTTATCCAACGTCCCTCATCCCACATGCTCTTTTGGCAGTGAAACCTATGTCCCCTTGAATCTGGGTGGGCCCCAGGAATGCACAGCCCAGCGTTATACAGCAGAGGTGACACTGTGCCAAGTATCCACATAGACTTTAAGTGAGCTGGTGGCTTCCAGTTCCTGCCTCTTGAAAGTTAGCTGCTATAAAAGAGTACCATTACACTGACACCACGAGGCCCTGAGTAGCCAAGCCATATGGAGAGGCCGAGGAGGGTGTGGACAGAAAGACAGGCCAAGGAGCATTGTTGGCAACAGACATACCATTAAAAAGGCCGTGTTGGAAGTGGATCCTCCATAGGAACAGCTGGTGGACTGCAGTTCAAAGTCCTACTGCGTTACCAAGTCCTTCCCTAACTCCTGACCCCAAAAGTCAAAAGTCAAATAAAATGGTATTTTAAGCTACAAACTGGGTCGTTTTTTATGCCATAATAGGTATTGGAACATTAGCTTTCCCTACTTAAACCTTGCCTGGATTCCTAAGGTGAATTCTAAGGTTTTTATCTTTCTCTGAAATTTTGAGTCACACAACTTTTCAATGTTTTAGAAATCTCAATGCTGCCAATAACTAATGTTCAGCTCTTTGTTATTGAACTAGAATAAAACGTCTGGTGTATCTCGGATTGCTTTCAGAGGACCACCTTTATCTGAACAACAGGGGTGTTAAATATGCAGATTCCTGGGCCTCACCTCCGGCACAGTGAATACTAATCTCTGAGGGGAGGGCCTAGCGACATATATTTTTAAATATTTCCCTCATACCTCACATATATACATTGTGGTTTCATGACCCTCTTAAGTTCTAGCCTGATAATAAGCTTATTTCTAAGGCAACTTCCAAAATAACTTTAGAGGCATTATGACAGATAAGACATCTTGACCTGCTGATGCCATGGTTTTGCCTACTATGGCATACTATTTGATATAATAATACATGACATACGGTATATTTTTTGTATTCACCTTCTGCAGTTAAACAACCAAATATCTGCAAAATACACTTGCTATAGGAATAACAACAGCTCCTAACAAGTCTACTAGCCATTTTTTCTGGAGAAGGCATATCAGCAGTAAAATTCAATTCAAATAAGCTTTATTGGGTAATTACACAAAAAACCATGCTAAATGGTGATGATACCATCAAGAATACGAGGGCCCTGACTCCTGGCAACTCAGCCTAGTAAGGGAAACAGTCACCTGAACAAGGATTCCCATTATGCAGATGGTAACAGAGCACTACAAAAGAAGCATTCTGCTCTACTTGGCATCAAAGACCTACAGATCTTGAGCAAGGGATGAGGCTGTGTTTGCAAAGCAGATGTGAGAGGAGTCTTTTATTTTTAATCAGGAGAACTTCTTCCTCCAGGATAGAACTGTCACAGAGCATAGTCAACCCCTTTCATAACACACTAGAGAGGAACAATGGTTAATTGAGATGCCCAAGGCCACACATCAGCAAAGCAAGGAGGTTGGTAACAAACTATTAATGATACAGGCTAATTGTTCAGTGACTTCTGTCAACATGACGGCATCCCAAACTTCTGTGTAGGAGTGTTAAATCCCAAGGAGACAAGAGACAGTAGTCCCAGGTCCCACACACACACACACAAAATTAATAAATAATAAGCAAATAAATGCCTCTAATGCCCATATTGTGATGCCAAGACTCTGTCTTTGGAGACTTTCAGAACTGAAGGAGGTGAAGAATATGACCTCCTGGAGTCTGAAGCAAGTAAAGGCAGACCACAGTGATCACGACTGTTTATGCTGTACCCATGTGGTGCTTACAACTCACTGAATGCTGCTAATGTTTTCTCCCAATTCGTATTTGTGAAGTTGACTGAGCAAGTATTTTAGATTTAAAAAATTTGAGATCGGGGATCCCTGGATGGCTCAGCGGTTTAGCACCTGCCTTTGGCCCAGGGTGCGATCCTGGAGTCCCGGGATTGAGTCCCACGTCGGGCTCCTGGCATGGAGCCTGCTTCTCTCTCCTCCTGTGTCTCTGCCTCTCTCTTTCTCTTTCTCTCTCTCTCTCTCTCTCTCTCTCTCTCTCTATATATATATATATATATATATATATATATATATATATATATATCATAAATAAATAAATCTTTAAAAAAAAATTGAGATCACAGGAGGTCAAACGACTTATCTAAGATCACACAACCATGGCAGCTTGAAAGCCGAAATTCCCAGATGCTCTGACCCTTGATCCACTGCTCCACCCAGAGAACGTTAGAAATCAAAGGCTGTTCTGACAACAAATATTCAGAAGTGCATCGCCTATTTGAACAATATTGGATGAACCTCTCTGAGGGTTGCTACTGATGGAGAGGTGCCCAGACATGCGGGGCTTCAACTCCCAGAACACAGGCCTCACTCAGCTTCTTAACAGTATGATTTTACCCAAATCCCTTCATCTCCCTAGGCCTTGGTTTCTTCATCTATAAAATCAGCATGACACACCAGAATCATCAATAAACAGGATTATGTTTTTGAGAAGTATATTTATATGTTTTTCCTCTGTGTCTTCCTCTCCTGGAAGCAGAAGAAGGCTGTCACCACCTTCCTGGGTTGTGTAAAGGCCCACATTCATGAAAGCCAGAACACTAGATGGGCAGGGAAGAAAACAGCTTCAGAAATAAAGGAGAGAAAGTAAGAATTCCCCCAGACCGGAAAAGGGACAGGGTTGCTTTGGGTCCTGGGTATAAGAGATTGGCCATGGGAGATTGGCGAGATCTCAGAAGGCATGGCTATGTAAAGCATGGGAAGACAAGAGACTACAGACCTCAGGACTCCTAGTTTGGCCAATGATGCTACCGACTTGGGGCACCTGGGTGGTTCAGTTAAGTGTCCGACTCTTGATTTCAGCTCAGGTCATGATCTCAGGGTGGTAAGATCGAGCCCTGTGTCAGGTCCATGATGGGCGTAGAGCCTGCTTAAGATTCATATTCTCTCTTTCTCTCCCCCCCCACCCCCGCCCTTCCTCCTGCATCTCCTTCTCTTAAAAAAAAAAAAAAAAAAAAAAAAGATGACACCCCCTTAAATGGCAGGGAAGCAAGGAAGCCAACGGAACCAAGCGTTCTAACAACAGACATTGGAAAACAGGAAGTAATCAGGGTGGACAAATGCAATGCCATATCATTCCAGATGTTTTGTGGTCAGTGCAGTTCAAGCGAGAGGGGGACACAACCTAAAAATGACCAAGGCACTGTGTTGCAACTAAAGTGCCTTAAGAATTCCTCTGTAGCCAGTGTTGACTCCAGCATGGAACACATCACTCTCCATTCTGTTGAGTCCAGAAGAAATACCTCACTGGCCTGAGGGAACATGTTCAATGAAAGAAAAAGCAACATATTAGGCCCAACAAGGGAAAAGCAAATCCCGCGCCTTTATCTCCTGATCCCTTTAAGCATCTGCTCTTTGACTATGATGACAAAGTCAATCTCTCTGTGGCTACCATTAAAACAACTCATCACTGTGTTGTCTCCAAATCCAAAAGACAAGTGAGTTGAGTTGCTTTGATCTGGTCACCTTTTGTTTTCCCAGACCATAATCAATGTTAGCCACCAAAAATTCTAATGCAGCTTTCCTTTTCACCTAACAAGGAAGGAGATTGGGTGTACAAAGCAGTTTCATTAGGACCACCAAAGAATTTTTATTAGCAGTTCCATCACATTTAACTAGCTCTTTTAGTAACATAAAGAAAATCTATGTCAGAGGTTTGTCAGGCTTTGATGGATGTTTTCATTCTTGGAGTCTTATTACTGCTCTCCTTATGTGGCCAGGCTGCATTGGGGAGTTTGAGCTTATTAGACGCCATACTCCATCTGCCGCCATGCCCTGCAGCTAGGATATTGCTGTTCGAGCCCAACGCCAGGCTTTGCAATTACACAGTTTGGCTGAACAGAAAGGACTGGCAGTTGTTTCAAGGAGGTTTTCTCTACCCCTTTGACTTAGAAAATCCTGAGCTTTTCACTTACTGCTGGTTGGTACTATCAAGGAGAATTGAGAAGAAATCAATTTGTTTGTGATTTGGCCAGCCCAATTACCAATGCCTCATTCTGTGTTGAACAGGCTTGATTCTGTCATAATCGGTGATGAGAGTGGCTAGGATATTAGGACAGAGAAACACACACCATGTCTGAGGTCCCATACTAAGTCCTTTTTATCAAAGTCACTTTATTGCAATTTTTTTGGATATTAAAGTTATATATTCTTGAAAACATCAAAAAGGTATATATTTTTACAAGGCTATCCTATCACCCACTGTCTCTGTGGCAGTTTGTAGTTCAATACTGACATTTCATATTAAGAGTCCTTGTTCCCTCCACTGGAAACTAAGTGGGTCTTTGTACTCTCACTGACCAATGAGAATTCAATGGAAGTGATGCCATATGATTTCCAAGGACAAGTCATGAAAGAATATGTGGCTTCAGCTTGGTCCTGCCCCCACCACCTGCCAACCCTATCTCTCCCTTTCTCCCTTTTCCCCTCCCCCTCTCCACTCCTGCTCTTTCGACATGTGCTTTGGGAGCCCTGCATTAACATAAAGGAAGTCTCCAGGCTGGAGAGATCACCCATGTGAGAAACTAAAGAGAGTTAGAGAGATACCAGCTATGCCAGCCCCCAGCCATTTGAGTCCCCTCAGCTCAGGAACTAGATATATGAGTGACCCTTCAGATGATTCTAGCCTTTTAGCCACCCCAACTAACACAAGCAGAATTGAGATGAGCTTTGCCCCATCAAACTCTGTCCAGATTACATATTCATGAGTCAAATAAAAGGCTGTTTGCCAGCAGTTGGGGTGGGGGGAATAGTACACTGTATTAGACAACCAGAACAACTTCATCAACACCAGAAAAACCACTGTTACCATGTTGGCATACATTACTCTCAAATAATAAATAAACTAAAAACAAAACAAAGAAAACAAAAAAACAAAAAAAGAAAAAAATTTTTTTAAAGAAAAAATTATAAAAAATAAACTTCTTGCTTATTCTCAAGCAAAGAAAAAACTTATTCAAGTAATTCTTGCTCCAGCTGACTTGTTTTATAAGTAATCTATTTGGAATATAGAACTAATTTGCTCCAATGAAGCAAGTTATCTTATGGGCCAGGCCACAGAACCCCACTCAATCTCAGTACTACAGAATAGATGGCCCTACAGTAGGAGCCCTACAGAATAGTCCTTGCACATGGGAAAAAAGGTTTCTTCCTTCCTTTTGTTTTTTAAGAATAAATTTAGCCTCAGTTTTTTCATGTCAGGAAGTCTCACTATCATCAACAATTTGATTAATTTCATGCAGTAAATGTAAAGGAGTTCAATAAAGGACAGGTCACTATAGATTGTAGTTGTTGAGCTAGGTTTCATGGGAAATTTAGTGCTTGTGTTCACTGAGCAGAAGCCATAAAAAATGGATTTACAGAAAGGGATTATGGTGGTCCTCCCTGGTATTGTGACTCGCATCATTCCCCCTATGGCAACCACATCCGAATGTTGCTTCAGACCTTGTTACTCAAAATGTGGTGCCCAGACCAGCTGTGTCAGCATACCTGAGAGCTCTCAGAAATGCAGAACTCAAAAAAATAAAAAAAATAAAAAGAAATGCAGAACTCTCAGGCTCCACCCCAGAGCTTAGAGAATTTCAATCTACATTTATCAAGATCCCCAGGCAATTGGTATGTACATTACAGCTTGAGAAGCATTGTCTGCAGACATTCACCCTTCCTCCTTTCAGTCTGAGGCCTGTAGACCTGAGGGTCCTTGTGACCCTTGGGTGTGGCCAATCAGTAACAAATACAGCTCAAGATTTGGCATGTGACTCAGAATTAACCCGTGAGGTTCATATGGAAACTGCTGCTAACACAGTACAAAGAGAGGAAATTTTTCTTTGGGATTGCTAAATCATTAAGATGAAAAGCACAAATTATGGTCACAGATGGGGTCTGGAGCTTGATGTTTAAGTACCAATCTTTCTCGACTCCTATGTACAAGCCTAATTAAAAGAGATTAACAGAAGAGTCAGGATGACAGAGAGAAACAGTATCAGCTTTATGCTGGAGAGTGAAGCTTGACTTCACATCACAATTGTACTCTCTAACTTTACCTCCAAAAATGGGAGACATCAGCCTCTCAGGGGTGCAGCCTGTCCAAGTAAGCTTACTACACACATGGCCAATAATATGAGCATCCTGAAGAACAGTTCGCGCCAAAAAACAAAAGGTTGCTGAGTTGCACATGCCCAGTTCCTTCTTTCAAATATCACAAGATGCTGCTCCTTCTCCCCATGAAACATGAGATGGGGAGTAGGAGTTCCCTGCCTCCATGGAAGTGGAAAGAGTGGAGAGAGAAGCATTTCTCCTTCCCACAAAGCTAGCATCACCCCTGTGCAAAAAAAAAAAAAAAAAAAAAAAAACAGCTTGAAACTGAAAGCCACCCTGAGAGAAGAGATGGAGAAATCCTTGACAAGATCATCTGAACAATTGCAAACCAGTCCAACCAGGAGTTATGTGACCCAAATTCCCTTTAGTGAAGGGATCCTACTGCAGACACTGCAACTCGAAGGGCACCAGAGAAGACGCTGGAGGATCATAGAGATGAGAGCATCTCTATGACTTTTGTTCCCTACTGGAGTAACAGGTTTGGCCCTGAAGTCAGAAAATGACTGTAAAAACCCTAAAGTGAACTGATGACAATATTGACTAATTACTAGTCACTGACAGGAACTAAGGCAAAGGGGAAAAACCCAGTGTCTCCACAGATCTCATGAGGTGTGGCTGGAGATAGGGTTGTGCGGTAAAGACTTAGCTGCCAAGCGGGAAGGCAGTTTTTAGAGCCAAGGCATCAGGGTAAGCTCCACAGATCTACTCCTCCCAAGCAGTAGTGTCCCCCTGTTCCTTCAGATCCCTAACCCTAATTCCAAGCTTTCCAGTGAGTCCTGATCGTGGTTTCTCACCTTTCCAAGTGCAATGGCTAGAAGTCTTCATCTTTCTGGCCACTCTGTGCTGAAAACTCACATATAAGTTTCTAAAGGTTTTACTTTCAAAGACAGGCCAATGTAGTATTTTTTTTTTAATTTTTATTTATTTATGATAGTCACACAGAGAGAGAGAGAGAGAGAGGCAGAGACATAGGCAGAGGGAGAAGCAGGCTCCATGCACCGGGAGCCCGACGTGGGATTCGATCCCGGGCCAAAGGCAGGCGCCAAACCGCTGCGCCACCCAGGGATCCCAGGCCAATGTAGTATTAAAACATCATGTCTAATTTTTCTTTTTCACACACACCTCTCATGGGAAAGAACTACAACCATTGAGTGTGAGCTGTTCTATACAGTGACTGAGCCTCATCTATGCACATCCACGGAGCTGGGGAATGGTGGGAGCAAGGTACGTGAGGGAGGCCTGTTCTCAGTGAGGCAGAGGCAAGTCAGGGAGGAAGGCGGAGCTGGGGAAGGCCAAGCAAGGAGGCCTGGGGATGTGGAATGCACCAAGACCAAAGGGAAAGGGCTGATGAGACCAGGGGCCACAGAGGGGCAGGCAGGAGTCTGCTGTGCATAGACAACCTCTCACCAGCTTTAGTGTAGCCACTGTTCGTCCCTGGGCCTTGACCTGAGAAGAGTAGGAGGGGTGGCATATGAGCGTGGGTGTGCTCCCAGAAATCGTGAGCTAAAGGCCACAGGAACATGCACAGAAGGCACATCTCCAACAGAGGAGAGGAGGCTAGTGTTTGTAAATACACTTTAGCCTTCGGCCTAAAGCAGCCCTTCCCAAAGAGAGACCACAAGTCCCCCCCACACCAGCCTCAACGTAACAGTCATTTCCTTTTACCATCTTGAGAGAAAGCAGCAAATATCCAACAGACAAATGGCCTGAATATATATGAGGCCTTTACACTTCTATAAAGGAGATATGAAAAAGAAAAATAACTTATAATGAACTATGTATTTTGATATATCACCACTCAAGTATTACTACAATATATCGACAATCTGCAATTTTTCTGTAAAGGATCATTTAGTCAATATTTCAGGCTTAGTGGGCCACATGAGGTCTCTGTTGAATATCATTTTTTTTCAGCCCTAATGCTGGTTAGGCTTGTGACCAATAGAGAAACAGACCACAGACCAGAGGACAGATACGTGGCCCTGGAGCTGAGTCCTGTGTTAAGTAGACCATAAAGCAGATGGCAGATGCTTGGATCTACTTAATAATGACGTTAGGACTGCATATGTCAAAATAAGGCCTAAATAGGTATACTCGTGTGTCTGTGTGCATTGAACTACCCTGAATGCCACAGCCAGTGTAGACACTATAATCAGTGTGCGATAGCAGGGGTCAAGCACCACTTTTTTTTTTTTTAAGATTTTATTTATTTATTCATGAGAGACACAGAGAGAGAGGCAGAGACATAGACAGTGGGAGAAGCAGGCTCCTGCAGGGAGCCCAATGTGGGACTTGATCCCCAGACCCGGGATCACAACCTGAGCCAAAGGCAAACACTCAACCGCTGAGCCACCCAGGTGCCCCATCACCACCAATACTTTTGTCCTCATGGACAACATTTCAAATTAGTGAATAAACAGTTCACAGTCAAGTTCTGGATGAAACAAACTATAACTTCTCTTTTTACTGTAGTGGCATTGCTGGATAATTCAGTGCATATTAAAATCATGTAAAAAGTATAGTGTACTTGTGTGGAAACTAGCATTGACTTCCTACTTTTTCCTAAATGGAAAGTAATTTTCACTACCAGAATGACTAAGTTAGGTCATGTGAACTGCATGTAGGATGTCATGTGGAATGTAAGAAAATAACCTAAGACGTGGGGCTGTTCATGCATTGCAGGAAATCTAGCCTTCCTCACTCCTGACACCTAGGGCCAGCATTGTCCCCTGCTCCAATTATTTATGACAACCATAAATACCCAGAATATCTTTCCAAACAGTCCTCCCTATTTGGCAGAGGCAGATCCAAAGGTGAAGCAGAATATTATAAATTTTGCATAAATATAATTTCAACATTCCTCAAAGTCTTGAAGGTAGACCTACAAAGGAAGGTCCCTGTGGCTTCAGTGGCAGTGGCTTCCCAGTTGATATGCCTCTGCCTTGCAGATGAGAGCACCAGCAGTGAGAATCTCTACCTGGGACTGTAACTATATGAGGCTAGAGACTGATCCAGGAAAAAAAAAAAAAAAAAATCACACCTGCCTGGAGCAGGGCCCAGAAACACTTGCTGAGTGAACAAATCCAGCCAGATGAACCACCTGTGGGCCCAAAATCAGGATTGGCTATGCAACTGGGGGACTCAGTGGAGGAAGAAAAGGTGAGGCCCTTTATTTGTAAATTATTGAGAATTTCAAGATGGCAAAAGTAGAGCATTATACCAAGCCCAGGGCCCTTCTGAGCACAGGGCCTGTGTGACTGCACAGATCATACTCCCATGACACTGGTCCTCCCACAAATCAAGCCCAAAAGCAATTGTAACAAATTCAAGTCATTAATAAATGCTTTCACATCCATTATTTGGTCTGGTTTCACAACCATGCCTTCTAACCTAAGTGAGGCTCTGAGGATATGTAAGGTCACATCCAGGAAGGAGGGAGGGGAATTAGAACCAGGTATCTCAACTCTGTGGCTACCTCTGGATGTCATTCTGCAGCCATGAAGGCTTTGTCCCTTGTCCTGCTTGCCAGGCCCAGAACTAATGGAAGGGGACTTAAATCAACAAGTTAGCTTGGGGCCTCAACCCTACCAGAGATATTGTTAGCTTAAAATAAACATGACCATTCACAACATCCACACACGTTGATGTGGTTTTTGTTTGTTTCTAAGCCCCTTTTCACTGAAATCCCACACTTAATTTTAGCAAACCTCCAGCGACAAAACGATTTGCAATGAGTTTTAAAACTATGACCCAGATGAAAAGGGAGACTTAGCTAATTCTTGCCCAAAGCCCTCTAGATATTGCCATGGAAACAGGAGGCCAAGAAAATGGCTGACTAGCACAAAGGTTCCAATGCCTAGTGATAGTATCACTCCTCAGAATGCCTTGGCCAAACCCTATTCCTACCTTTGCTTTGAAAGACAGAGCACAGCTACGTTCAGAATGCTCTACCAAGCAAGCAGGAGGAAAACAGAAGGAAGGGAACACTTTTGTGATCTGCCCTTTCTGAATGAAAAAGTACTGAGTGTGTCCTCTTAGGATTCATGGAGCTTTCCAGACACTGAACATTCAGACTTTGGACCTTTAGAAGACAGAGAAATTGGGCATTTCTCTATCCCTGATGATCTAAGTCAACTCATTAAAGCTTCCCTGAATATATTACAACCTCCACTTATCAGTGAATTACAGTGTTTGCAAAAAACACTAACAGAAATCCAAAAGCAAAACTTGCTATAATAGTTGGTTCTCTATCCTCCAAAAAGCAGCCAAGTATTAGTCAAAGTTTCTATACCTTAGACTACACACACACACACACACACACACACACACACACTAAAAGACGATAGGGAATAAAGTTAATTCTGAGATGAAAACAAGAGCATAAAGCAAACAAGCCAAACCATGAAGTGGGAGAAGGCAGCGGAGAGGAGCGGGGAGGGACCTGGAGGGAGAACTGCCAGTACAGGCGAGCCATGAATTACAGCTTCGGAACAAAGAGAGTAAGATGGAAGCACCAGAGATATTTCATCATAATCTACATAGACCACTGAGTTTATTTGGTAGTTAAGGAGGTAATGACTTTCTTTCAAACTCATTTTAAAAGTTCTTTTTTTAATGATGGCGATAAATGTTTTTTAGTGCCGGGACTATATTCACTAGAGTGGCCACATGGCCACATTCAGCCCTTGCTAAGGCTGCTTAATGAGGTGACGCTGGTTTCGCTAAAATATTCTCTGCTCTTTCAACAATCTCATAGTCACGAGAACTCTCAAGGTATGAAGACAATATGGGGGAGGAAGGGGGCATTTTGCCCCGTATGTGAGGCCCTCCAGGGTTTGTCTCAAGTACATTGCCAACTGTGTCTTCCCCAGGAAGTACCAAGTGGCAGGGATGTTTAACAGGGGCATAAAAACAAATTAACGGAAGGAATGTATGAAATAAGCTTTTGCTGTTATCCAATTATAACATCACATTATGCTAAGAGGTTGACTGAGGTAGTTTAACATTGAAGAGTATGGAGGTTAGGGGCTGTATGTGTCACAGGGTCTTGTCCATCCAACAACCCCCAAATTTAAAACCTACCATTAAGATAAAAAAGAATTTGCCTCGCTGTCTCTCTAGCTTGAGGGGAACAGGTTGCCTCTCTGGGACTGCAAAATCAGTTCAAGTTTTCTCTATTAACCAATTATCTATTAAGAAATACCATTTTTAAAAACTCCCTCTTATCAGATGCCCACACTAGCAAGTCAAGCTGTAGTCAAAAATTCATTGTAATTGTGTATGAAGCATGTCATGTTTTGGAGGCCTCATGGCTTCTATGAACATTTAGAAATTTGAGTTAAAAAAAAAAAAAGAAATTCGAGTTTTCAAGAAAAATAAAAAAGACATATCAAGTGAAGAAAATGCCTGTAAATTCTACTTAAAAATCTCTGGTTTCAATTGCAGTTCATCGCAGGGACACATATATGTGTTTTAGGTTTTTATTTATTGCAACCAAATCTTCATATCATAGTCATATAATGCAATAAACACAAAGATGATGCATGAAGGTGGAAAAACAAAGTCAAGCCTTGAAAATCACACTGTATCCAAAATTAAACAAATACACCTAACACTGAAGAAGTGGAAGTACTGCAGGTTGATGAATAATTAAACAACTCAAATCAAACCAAGGGGGGAACAGGCTGTTTTTTTTTAAAAAAAAGAAAAATGCCACAGACTTAAAGGCATAAATCATGATTTATAACCCATCCCAACTTTGACCTCAAAGAAAGCAAGAAAGATCAAAGGTGATGCTTCATTATGTATTTATTCCTCAACCAAACCATTAGTCATCGGTCTTCATTTTGAAAGATATATACAGAGTATGTACAAATTCTCACAGATAGGACCATTGTTGGGAAGTTTTTACGTGCAGAATTTATCATGAAATCTGCAGCTAATAGCACAATATGCCTAATTTGTAATTTCCCTGTCTCTTTCCAGATTTATAACATCACAGCTTTGCAGCCAAAAGATGCAAGCTGCAATGCAACATGGGAAGATGGCTGACAGTTCAAATACAGTCACTGTAATTCTACAGAGACCTTATTATTTAGTTCTCTAATGAGGATACCACGAAACAACCACCACTGCCACCACCACTAACACACACGCACATGCAAAACCCAGAAAATTCCATTTGGAAAGATTGCTGTGTTGTTCATTTCTAAAACGAGGTCAGGTATAAAAGGTTTGAGGTGGGATTGCTTTTTTAATTGAGAATGGTTCCATTAAATTGTAGAATTCTCCCATGTGCCTTTGTCAGGGGGAGACTAATGGCATCAGGAGTTTGCCCCTAAACCCAGGATACAACAGTCCACGAGTTAGTTAACTGAACATTGGAACTTATACGGACTCCAAATGTAGTTTTTAAACACCTAGGAGATCTCTAGTTACTATAAGTGGTATCACAACAGTTCCAAATGTATTTAAATCCATTTTAATGTTTCTAGAAGGTGACATAGCAAGGTGGTGTGCCTGTGTATTTGGGAAGGAAAAGAAAGGGAAAGTCACTCATAAACACAAGCTGTGTCTTGGAATGTGGGCAGGTCTGAGGAAGGTCCAGATTTTCTGAACTGGCACCCAAAGTGCATGGCCCCCACCAGGGTGGTGTGGGACACCTGAGCTACCAACATATTTTCCCCTATCCCTCAAAGCAGCTACAGCCCCAACCATGAGACCATCCTCATCAGCTTACCTAGATGGGAAGATAGTAGGATAGTAAAATTTCCCTAATTGGTGTTCATCAGATGATCTGTTGTGATGGTTAATTTCATGTGTGAACTTGACTGGCTACAGAGTGTCCAGACTAGACATTATTTTGGGGTGTGTCTGCAAGGGTGTTTCCAGATGAGATGAGCATTTGAATTAGCCAACTCAATAAAATCCGATGTGAGTGGGCATCATCCTATCTGTTAAGGGCCTGAACAGAACAAAAGGCAAGGAAGAAGGTACTCACTCCTCCTTTTGTGCTTGGACTGGGACCTACACCTCTTGCTCCCCAGTTCTCAGGCTTTGGGACTTATACTAGAATTACATCACTGGCTTTCCTGAGTCTCCAGCTTAGGATACATTTCCTATTGTGTCTGTTTTTCTGGAGAACGCTGCCTAATACAAATGCTAATGAGTATAACATGTTCCAAGATCAAATTTGGTGAGTAAATTTTGAGTTAAACAAAGCCCAAAAGCTCTACAGGGCTTATCATTTTAGGGCTTCTCAGAGCCTTCAATACACTGTACACTGTAAGCCCCTGAAGGGAGATAATCTTACACAGCTTTTTCCAATACAACCATAGGTTTCTTTGTCTCTTTTTTGCTTCTGAAGACCAGAGTTCTCACTGAAACACCTGAGGGAATGAGAAAATAAAGAAAAATCCCTGGAACTACAAGATCTGGAATACAGCCCCTAACACTATTTCCCACCATGTATGTTCTTGAGCAAGTGACTTGGTGCTTGAATCAACCCCTGTGTAAAATGGCCCTCTGAGGAGGGTGAGTGGTGAACAAAAGTAGCTCCTCTGGAAAAGGGCTTCCTGATATCACAGTTGCCATTCTTGGCTTTGGGGTCAGACCTACCTGAATCAAAACCCAGTCATGCTACATTTCCAGGAATGTGACTTTGGCATTTACTTCAGCATCTTGGGCCACAGTTTTCTCACCTGTAAACTGACTTAAATGAAAAGATTCTCTTGAGTGTCAAAAAATATTAGTTGCTATCACACCTTCACCAGAGGGGCTGGAATAGGAATAGTAACCAAAAACTACTACTCATTGGACATGAGGTGAATACTCATCCCTCTGTACTGCCAGGACTCCATGATCCCTTCCCAAAAGTGACCCAGTTCCCTCCAGAGAGTCTCCTCTTCTACACTGTGTGTGGTCTTAGCAGGGTGGTTATATTGCATAGACTCCTATCCATCACACAAGTTCAAATATAGAGCTCCTTCTTCCCTATGCCCATATACTCTACTACAGAGGGAGCCACGTGACTTAAGCTTAGCCAGTGGCATTTTCTCTGACAGGACTCAAGATCTTAGGCATCATTAGGGTGGAAGTTCAGGTTAGAAGTCAGCCACGGTAGTGGCAACAGGAACATTCTTATGACCACAGAGGTGCCTGGCTTCCTACCTACTCCCAACCCTGAGTCTCTAGCATTCAGTCAATTTACTGAGCGCCCGCAATCCATCCAATCAATTAACTGAATAAGTATGAAACCTGTATTCTTTTCCATTGATGTTCATGTCAGCAGAGATATTGGTCTAGAACAATTTAGGTTCAGTCCTTAACAGAATCCCAGGAGGAAGGCAGGAAGGACAAGACTTAGTAAGTGAATAATAAACAAATGTTTGCCTCAAATGTGGTTTTTGTTGGGCCACTTTTAAAAACAGAAATATTCAGAATGTATTCTTCCTAACCCTATCAGAAAAAAATGGAAACTTCTCTACAATTAAGGCAGAGGGAATTTAAATCAGGTAGCTGTTACTCAAGGGAGGAAAGAGCTGAGGAGCCAGCAAGGCAGTCCCAGAGAGCAGGAACAGCAGGAAACTATTACCACCCTGAATATACAGGGACAAAAAGTGGCCCTGTCCCAGTCCAGGGGCTGGGGCCAACCACTAAAGCTAGAATCACTGCATGCCTGAGGCCACAGAGGAATCACAGCTCCTGAAGGAAACATTAATCAAGGTGAGGGGGGAGGAGGTGTATCCCTCCCATTAGCCCTTGACGAATCCCATTGGCCCAATCCAGCCAATTGATGCAGGAACTTGAGAAATGCACCACCCCTCATGCCCCAGGGTAGATCCCAGACAATAAACCCAGGACTGGCAAACAAACCAGTACACTTAATGTTATGCCTAATAGGCTTTGGTTTCCATGATTCATGTCTCTTTGGCCTCCTGGCCTAAATATGTTTCATCTTTCATATGAGACAAAATACTTTCAGACCCCTACCTCCAACAACCCAAAGCCCATTTGTTTCCTCCCAAAAAACCTGCAAAAACATTTTCTTTACCTCTCCTCCAGATGTTCTACAGACATATTATTCTCATAGGCTCCCAATGCTCCTCATTTCAGTAAGTATTGTACCTCACAGTGAAAACCAAATGGAATACATTTGCTATATTTATCATTTCCATAGTAAAAATAAAACCTCTAAGAAGTGAGTACTAGCAAAATAAGGATGAATGCATAGATCTTCTGGTCTCATTGGGAGAGGGATATGTTTTAGAGAGGATGTATTATATGGAATTAGGATTCCCTCCACCAAATTTAATACTAATATTTCCTCCAGGGGAATTTCTGATGAGATTGTCCAGCAAAGGGACCATCTCCTAATGGGATTAGCTGATCAAGATTACAATGTACTGTTAAGCAGCCACTTTAGAAGAAAATGCAACTAGGAGAAGGGAATAAACACAGCTAGTAAGAACAACTTGCTGGAATGACCTAGAGAGCCAGTCTGGTAGTACTTCTGCCTCTGGTAGAAAGAGAGAGGGCTGGTATGCTTGAGTACCTCCCAAAGAACTCAGATTAGAAAAAGATCCAATTTTGATGAAAATCACTTACCAGAGTCATAAGGCATTCTAATTGTGGTGAGACACCTGGCTACGGACTAGGAGTGAGCAGGCCAATGGCTGAGGCACTTACTTCCTCTGGTTAGCAATACCAAACTGCTATTTTCATGATGGTAGGGCAATGGGCTCACATGCTCAGATTGGGGATGTCCTTCAAACAGGCTACATTTCCAAAGAATTCTAACCCTGGCCCACATTGCCCTCCGGGATCCTTCATTTGATAAAAGTGGCAGGAAAAAAAGAATCATGAAATATATCAGAAATATCTGGAAACTCCTGAATCCAAAGCAATCCTTTAAGCGGGGATATACCAAAGCTCAAAGGGAGAGGTGGAGGTAGAGAGGATGATCCTCCCCAAGTTCAGGCAATGAGGAAGTACACTGGCTGTAAAGAATTTTAAAACAACAGGAGCATCTGGGAGGCCCAGTCAGTTAAGCATTTGACTCTTGATTTTGGCTCAGGTCATGATCTCAGGGTCCTCTGGAAATGAGCCCTGCAATAGGACTCCCCACTCAGTGGGGAGCCTACTTGTCTCTCTCTCTCTCTCCCTCTGCCCCTCCCCCTGCATGCACGCTCTTTCTCTCTAAAATAAATAAATAAATATTTTTTTAAAATAACAATAAAACTGCCTAGTCTTCATTTTATTATGACCATAAGCTAGTGCTTCTAAAGAAGATCAATATAAAAAATACTCTTCCCTTGAAAACACAAACAAAAATACCACTCCTGTCGGTGTTAAGTTCTAAACAATTGTTAAACTAACTGGTTTACTAAATTTACTAACTGGTTTACTAGTTACTGAGTAACTAATTACTCAGTTCACTTTTAGTAAATACCTGCAAGCTTCAAATTAGCATGATTTCGATTTTTTGTATATTTTCATAAACATCATATTCCATATAAAAGTAAATTCTGAGAATTAATCATACAGTCATTCCCAATGAACAGGAACTCAACTGCATGTGTTGGTTTCAAGACCAAGTTCTTAATGGTTTGAGCTTGTTTTGTGCATGATTTCTATTTCCAATCCCTCACGGTGCAACACAAGTCTGTATTTAAACAGGAGCTTCTAAATAAAGACAACACAACAGATGCACAGGCCAAGAAATAGAATTTGAGTTACTCCAATTGTCATTCAATATGACCACTTGGGTGTTTGTGTTTAAATTTTTTCAACTGTAAAGATGTTTAAAAGCCACCAAAATCCAATCTGAATAAAAACAGACGTGGGTGATGTTGTCATTTTCTGGAAGTTGTGGTGATATAAAAATTGTATGGATTCCCATGAAATTTAGCCTTATGCTTAAGATTTCTCCCAGCTATTTGAGAATCTGTTGCTTCATGTAAAAGAAATGTTTTAAAATTAAAATAGAAAATATTCTCTGATCAACCTTGAGTAAAGTTAGATTGATAAAACTGGCTCTACCATCTATTTAACCTGAAGTCATGAAGGTTGACTTTATTGAAGTCATTGACAAATTTGCAGAACCTTGAAAACAAAAACTATATTTATTACTACAATGAATATAAGGGTTCTCTCTCTTTTGTCAAAAAACACAATATGATTTAAAGTTTTAATCCATTGCTTTTTTCCTTTTGATGCAGTAATATTGTTTTATTTTTTAAGGGCATGATTATAGAATAGGTCAAAAAAGAATGTTTGGGAGCACCTGGGTGGCTCAGTCAATTAAGCATCTGATTCCTGATTTAGGCTGCAATCAAGATCTCAGGGTCATGAGCTCGAGATCTATGTCCAGATACAGACCTGTGCTGGGTGTGGAGCCTGCTTAAGATTCTCTTTCCCTCTTCCTCTGCCCCTTCCCATTCCTCTCTCCCTCTCTTAAAAAAATAATAATAATAACATTTGGACTGTCTGCATTCCTTTTTTACTACTATTACTTGTTTTATTTTGAAATTGTTACTGAAAATAATTTTGTTGTGAATAAAAGGGAGGTCTCAAATATAGTGGGTTGTCACTGCAGCTAAGTCTTTATTGAAGAGGAAAACTTTTTGTTTACTTCCCTCTACCATCAGTCTCCAAAAAAAAAAAAAAAGAAAAAAAGAAAAAAAAAAGATGAAGAGCTTGGATTCTTGATTTTTCTCAAGAAACTATGTCCTAAATTTGATTAAAAGTAAACTCAGATTTCACGGTGTTTCAGGATTGCCTAATGGAGCTTATTCTGAAGTGCCAATAATATTCACATACTTTCTTTAGGATGGATTCCCAGACTCTAACCAGATTTCCACCCTCCCTTTGCCCAGAGACTTACCGTCTTTCCATGTGAGACCAGATCTCATTTCACCAGGGCTCATTCCATGACCCATCTCCTACTAAGCAAATAGAGTGTTTTCATAACCTACCATGTTTTGTCTACTTTATGACCAACTCAGTCAGACACCAGTTCCTGGTAAGATTTCCTATAGATGTGACATGAAGCCCATCACTGTCTGAGTACTCAAAAGGGCTTTGTTCAAAATGCCAAACTAGAACCTTGGGCATCACTGAATGCAGAAAGAGCCTCAGGAGGAAACCTCAGGTTCGGAATTCCCCGACTTGAAAGATGTGGTGAGTTAGACTTGAGAGCAAGTTCATTAGAACTTGGGCCTTGAGAAAGTTCACAGGATTCTTTTCATTTCACTGAACTTCCTGGAGAAATAAATCTATTCTGTTCTATGAGGTCACTCATTTAGCAGACATCTTAATGCCGCTCTATAAAGTTCCTCCAATCGTTGGGGGAACATTTGATTAATTCACTGACTTCAGCATCCAAGAAAGTAGGATTAGAATCCCAGCTCCACCATTTATCAGCTCTGCCATGTGAAGGCAAATTCCTTAACCCTCGGAGCCTCACTGCCTCACCTGTCAAATCATGATGCCACCACTGACCTCTAAGAAGTGTGCAAGGATTAAGTGAGTAAATATATTTAAAGCATTCATACCAAGCACCTGGCACACTGTAATGCCCAGTAACTGATGGATACATGGTACTGTTATTATCTGAACAAAGATTGTCGCTGAAAGACTGAAAGAAGATAAATGGACTGCATAGAATAAAGATTACTCATGTGACAAAGGATGTCAAATAAATGTCATTTAACTAAAAGAAACATGTGGTGGCTATTGGCATGGTAAATATCAAATTACAGCAGTCACAACTGAGAAAAATCTACATCTCCACTGTGTTGTGTGGGTATTGATTAGTAAGATCCCCATGGGAGGGTCTGTGTTTTTACCCATCAAGGGCCAGCTGAGGAAAGAAAAGAGTAGGGCAGAGAGAGAGAGAGAGGTGGAGGAGGAAGAATGGGAACGAAGATAGAGATAGTGGACAAGATGGAAGGAGGAGAAATAAATTTCTTTCACTAGTCCCCAAATTGAATCCCATAACATTTCATGATGATTAGGAGGGCAAACTAGTTCAGAAAAGAGCAGACAACAAAATTGCTACAAAGACTCTGAAATGCTTCCAAGAACTCCACAGTGCTTTCTCCTCTTAGGAGGTAGTACCAAAAAATGACAATGATGTGATCATATAGACTAAATATTTTTAATAACTTCCCAAGAGGAAGTAATGTAAAATTTAAACTTTTTAAAGCAAAATCTAGATATGAAAGACTGAAAGTCAAGTGTGCCAAAATATTAACAGAAATGTCAGAGTAGCAAATTGAGCAATTTTCATTTTCTCCTTAGTACTGTTTTAATCTTTCAAGAATTGAAAGTATATTATTTTTGAATCAAAACTTAAGCTTCAATTTTTAAACTGATAAATATAAGAGTTATTTAGGATAACAGGGCAGGGAAGGTGGTTCACAATGGCAGCATAGGAAGACCCTGAAATCACCGCCCCCTACAGACACACCAAATCTATACCTACATATAGAGTAATTCCTCCTGAAGAACTGAAGGCTGATTAAATAGCTCCTGCACAACAAAGAATAGAGAGGCCACACAGAGAAGGGTTGGACAGATGGAGACATGGAAATGAGAAGTATCCCAACCTCAATAAGACAACCTGTGTTAGGGAAGGATATAACTGAATGGCCTATGTACACACTCACCTGCCCTGGGGCAAAGTCAATAAATTGTGATTTAAAAGGCAACTAGAGTGGGCAGCCCTGGTGGCGCAGTGGTTTAGCGCGGCCTGCAGCCCAGGGGGTGATCCTGGAGACCCAGGATTGAGTCCCACATCAGGCTTGTTGCATGGAGCCTGCTTCTCCCTCTGCCTGTGTCTCTGCCTCTCTCTCTCTCTCTCTCTCTCTCTCTGTGTCTCTATGAATAAATAAATTCTTTAAAAAAAAAATAAATAAATAAAAAATAAAAGGCAACTAGACTGTAAGTGAAAGAAAGCTGCTTATTAACCCTAGACCATCTACCAAATGGGCAGAGAACTGCTGAAACACTCTCTGGGGTAAGAGGCACTGGTGAGTGCCATTTTTTCTGTTTTGCCTCCACTTTGATGGCATAAATTGAAACAGGGTCTAGGCAACTCTAGCCACCCAGCCAGACTGGGACCCATGCCCACTTCAGTTCTAACAATCCCAGCAAGGTGGCCCAGGTAAAACATACCCTGAGACCCAGGTCCATGCTCACTACAACTCTAGGAACTAGCCAGGGTAACCCTGACATGACAAGCCTTGAGACCTCCCTGGCCCAAAACTGTTCTAGCTACAGTGGGTCTGCCAAGGTTGTCAAGCATATAAACTCCACACCAGCTGCTCCTACACAAGGCCACTCCTTCAGAGAAAGTAGATGTTCTGCTGAATTCATAGACACAAACACAGAAAATCAAACAAAATAAGAAGATAGAATATATTTCACAAAAGAATAACACAAAACCCCAGGGGGAAAAACTCTAATGAATTAGAAATAGGTAATTAATGTGATAAAGGGTTCAAAGTATTGATCATAAAGATGCTAACCAAACTTGGGAGAAAAATGGAGAAACACAGTGAGGGCTTCAACAAAGAGACAAAAACTATAAGAAAGAATGACTGACAGCTGAAGAATGCAGTACAATGTCAAAAACCTAAAACATGGGATGGAGGAGTACAAATTTAGTACATTCAGAATGTATTCAAACTGAAGCAACTACCAGCTTAAAACAAATTGCTGTAGAGGTTGATTATATGAACCTCATGCTAATCACAAATCAAAAATCTAGTAACAGATACACAAAATAATGAGAAAAGGAACCCAAACATAACACTAAGAAACTACCAAACCAGGGGCACCTGGGTGGTCAATCAGTTAGGTGTCTGCCATCATCTCAGGTCATGATCCCAGGGCCCTGGGATCGAGCCCCATATTGGGCTCCTTGCTCAGTGGGGAGTCTGCTTCTTCCTCTCCCTCTGCTCCCCACCTCAAATAAATAAATAAAATTTTCACACCACAAGGGAAGAGACCAAGAGAAGAAGAAAGGAACAGAGAAGTATAAAATCAACCAGAAAACTATAAAATAGCTCTAAGTCCATACCTATTAATGAGTACTTTAATGTAAATGGATTCATGCTCCAATTAAAAGACAGAGGGTAGCTGAATGGATGAAAAAACAAGACCCAACTACATGCTACCTATAAAATACTCACTTTAGATCTAAACACACACACAGAGAGACTGAAAGTGAAGGGACAAAAAAAATATATTTCATGCAAGTTGTAAAGAATGCTGGATAGCAATACTCCTATTAGACAAAATACACTTTGAAACAAAGGCTATAACAGAAGGCAAAGAAGGGCATTATACAATGACATAGAGGTAAATCCAAGAAGAGGATATAACATTCATTAAATATTTATGCACCCAACATAAAAGTACCTAAATATATAAGGCAAATATTATAAGTCATAAAGGGAGAAATTGACAGCAATACAATAATAGTAAGTGACTTTAACACCCCCACTTACATGAATGAATAGATCATCCTGACAGAAAATCATTAAGGAAACTTTAGTCTTAAACAACACATTAGACCAGATGGACCAGACATATACAAAAATTCCCATCCAGAAACTGTCAAATACACATTCTTCTCAAGTGGAGAAAGTATCCTGGAACATAATCCAGGATATGTCACATATTAAGCCACAAAACAGGCCTTAAGAAGTTTAAAGAAGACTGAAATCATACCATTCATCTTTTCCAACTACAACTGTATGAAACTAGAAATCAATTATAAGAAGCAAACAAGAATAAACACAAATACATGGAGAATAAACAATGTGCTACTAAACAACCAATGGGTGACAAAAGAAATCAAAGAGGAAATACAAAAATACCTTGAAACAAATGAAAATGGAAACTCAACTTTCCAAAATCTATAGGATGCAGCAAAAGCGGTTTTAAGAGTGAGGTTCATAGTAATACTGGTCTACCTCAAGAAACAAAACAAACAAAAAAATCCCAAATAAATAATCTAACTTTATATCTAAAGGAACTATAAAAAGAAAAACAAAGTCCAAAGTCCATGGAAGAAAATAATAAAGATTGGAATAAATATAAATGAAAAAGAGACTAAAAAAAAATCAATAGAAAAAAATCAACAAAATGAAAAGTTCTTAAAAAGATACAACCAATAAGCCTCCAACCAGACTCATCAAGAAAAAGAAAGAAGGTCCAAATAAATAAAATTACAAATGAAAGAGAAGTTACAACTGACACCACAGAAAGACAAAAGATCATAAGAGATTACTATGAATAAGTAAGTCAACAGATTGGGAAACCTAGAAGAAATGGGTAAATTCCCAGAACCACACAAACTTCTAAGACTAAATCACAAAGGAAAAGAAAATCTGAATATTTTATTTTTTTAAGTCTTTATTTATTTATTTGAGAGATCAGGAGCAGGGGAGGGGCAGAAGGAAAAGCAGACTGCCCGCTGAGCAGAGAGCCTGATGTGGGGCTCAGATCCCAGGACCCTGGGATCATGACCTGAGCCATTTAGGTGCCCCTGAATATTTTCTAATTACAAGTAATGAAATTCAATCAATAACTGAAAAACTACACCCCCCCCCCCCAAAAAAAAAATCCAGGACAGATGGCTTCATAGTTGAATTCTACCAAATATTTAAAGAATTAGTACTTATCCTTCTCAAATCGTTCTAAAAAACTGAAGAAGGATGAATGCTTCCAACCTCATTTTACTCATTTATCAGCATTACCCTGATACTAAAACCAAAGACACAACAAAAAAGAAAAAAAATGACACCCCAATATCCCTGGTGAACACAGATACAAAAATACTCAACAAAATATTATTGAATTGAATTCAACTATACATTAAAAGGATCAAACACCACTATCAAGGGGGACTTATTTCAGGGATGCAAGAATGGTTCAATACCCACAAATCAATGTGATATAACACATCAACAAAACAAAGGATAAAAATCATATGACCATCTCAATAGATTCAGAAAAAGCATTTGACAAAATTTAAAATCTGTTTATGAAACAAAGTCTCAACAAAATAAAGGCTTCAATAAAAGACTGTGACAAACCCACAGCTAACACTATATGTCAATGTCAATGGTGAAAAGCTAAAAGCTTTTCCTCTAAGATCAAGAACAAGATAAGGACACCCACTCTCACCCTTTTATTCCAACATAGTATTGGAAATCCTAGCCCCAGAAATCAGATAAGAAAAAGAAGTAAATTATATCCTAATTGGAAAGGAAGATGTTAAACTGTCACTGTTTGCAAATGACATGATACTATATAGAAAAAACCCTAAAGATTCCACCAAAACATTATCAGAATAAATGAATTCAGTAAAATGGCAGGATATAAAATTTACAGAAATTGGTCATTTCTGTACACAAATAACAAACTATTAGAAAAAGAAATTAAGAAAACCTCCCATTTACAACTGCATTTAAAAGAATTAAACTACCTAGAAATAAATTTAACCAAGGAGGTAAATAATCTGTATCCTGAAAACTATAAAAGTTTTGATGAAAGAAATTCAAGACAACACAAATAAATAGAAAGATATTCTGTGTTCATGAAATAAAAGAATACTGTTAAAACGTCTATACTACCCAAAGCTATCTACAGATTCAGTGCAATCCCCATTAAAATGCCAATGGAATTTTTCAGAGAACTAGGGCAAAGAATCCTAAAACATGTGTGGAACCACAAAAGACCCCATATAGCCAAAGCAATCTTGAGAAAGAACAAGGCTGAAGGCATCACATTCCTCAATTTCGAACTATATCACAGAGCTAACATAAAACAGTGTGGTACTGGCATGAAAACAGACACATAGGTCTGTTTCACAATAGAAGAGAAATAAATCTGACATATATAGTCAAAATCTATGACAAAGGAGGCAAGAGTATACAATGGGGAAAAGACAGTCCTTTCAATAAATGGTGCTGGGAAAACTGGACAGCTACATGCAAAAGAATGAAACTAGACCACTCTCTTATATCATATACAAAAGTAATTCAAAATTAATTGAAGATGTGAATGTAAGACCTAAAAACCTAAATCTCTGGGAAGAAAAAATGGGTAGTAAACTCTCTGCTTCAGTCTTAGGATCTTAGGAATATGTTTTTGAATTAGCTCCTCAGACAAGGGCAAGAAAAGCTAAAATAAACAAATTGGATTTATATCAAAATAAAAAGCTTTTGCACAGCAAAAGAAACCATCAACAAAATGCAAAGGCAACCTACTGGATAGGAAAAGATATTTGCAAATCATACATCTGGTAAGAGGTTAGTATAAAAAAGATATAAAGAACTTATACAACTTTATATCAAAAAATAAACAAACAACATGATTTTTTTAAATGGGCAGGAGACTTGACATTTTCCAGACGACATATAGATGGCCAACAGATCAAAAGAAAAGATGCTCAGCATCTCTCATTGTCAGGAAAATGCAAATCAAAATTACAATGAGATATCACCTTATGCCTATTAGTTGGCTTCTCTCAAAAGGAAAAAAATAACAAGTGTTGGCAAGAACACTAGAAAAGGGAACCCTCATGAACTAATGGGAGGACTGTAAATTGGTGCAGCTAGTATAAAAAAACAGTGCAGAGGTTACCCCCCCCCAAAAAATTAAAAACAGAACTACCATATGATCCAGTTGTCTCATTTCTGGGTACTTTTCCGAAGAAAGCAAAACCACCAACTCAAAGAGACGCATGCACCTCTACATTTATTGCATCATTGTCTACAATAGCCAAGATATGGAAGCAGCATAAATGTCCATCAATAGTTCAATGGATAAAAAAGATGTGATAAATACACACACATGCACACACACAAGGAATATTATTCAACTATAAAAAACAATGAGATCTTGCCATTTGCAACAATGTGGATGGACCTTGAGGATATTATGCTAAGTGAAATAAGTCAGAGAAAGATGAATACCATATGATTTCAGTCACATGTGGAATCCAAAAGACAAAATAAACAAGGTAAACAAAACAGAAACAGAGCCAGATACAGGAAACATAGTTGGTTAAGAGGAGGTGAAGGAAGTGAGGGGATGAAAGAAATAGATGGAGGATTAAGAAATTTGAACTTTCAGTCATAAAAAAAAATAAGTCATGGAGATGGAACGTACAGCATAGGGAACATAGTCAATAATATCCTAATAATTTTGTATGGTGATAGATAGTAACTAGACTTACCTTAGAGATCATTTTATAATGTATAAAAATACTGAATCACTCTGAGGTATACTTGAAACTAATAGGATATTCTATGTCAAATACAGTTTCATAAAGTTAATTAATTTTAATTTTTTATTTTTATTTTATTTTATTTTATTGGTGCCGAAACTCAGGAATGAACCAGGGAACTTTAATTTTTTAAAAAAAGAATTGCATAAGAGGCCCAGTGGCCCTTTTGGGTTAGATACGGTGGGCTCATTCTTTTGATAAGAAAAATAATGCTTTTCATAGATCCTTGAGTTGAAGTAGAAGAAGAAAATGTTTTAGTTTTATAACCAGATCATTTAAAAATAACACGTGACGGAATATTGAAAATACTGTTCCAAAGGGAAACAAACTATAGGGCAAAGGAAATGCTTTATGCTATTGGAAATAAATGCTATGTCTCAATCAAAGTGATAGATCTTTAATCAAATATCATTCTAGAGACAGCCAATCAAGATCTCATTATAAGAAACCTAGAAAATATGTTTTTGGAGCTGAAGACATACTCTTTCTGCAAATTTAGACTCTGGATTCCCCAGGGCCCCACCTCCATTCAAACCACAGCTATATAGAAAGGTAAAGAGAGTTATGTACTCCATTTATGTGCCATTTTTTGAAAATAATTGCCATTTTCTAGAATGATCTCTGTATATAAGCAGAGATCATCTCTATTCTGTGTATGAGCAGGCTTTAAGATTTTTAACTTGAAATTTAGGCCCATTTTATTAGTGGCTGAGTAAAATTAAATATTCTAAATGTAATTGGGGAAGAAAATAAAAGGAACAACTTCAAGGGACATGTTTAAACTACCAAAAGGAACCAATTTTTTTCAAAACGTGGGTAATACATGTGGTCCTTTTCAATAAAAAAGTCTCTGGACTCTACTCAAAACTGCTGAATCACTGTCTTAGAGTACAGCCCTCAAATCATTTTATCTAGTTTTTGGGTGGTTCTTAGACACACTCTGGTTTGAAACCCTCTGATTAGGAAGTTAATAGTGTGATGATTCAGTAGTTCATTCAAGATCTACTCAATGGCTCTTCATTTTCTTACTTGAAGTACAGAAACTACTACCTCTCTGAAATTGTTTTCTGATTGGCCTTTTGTTAAACTGGCAAAGGCCAATCTGTGTTAGCAATAAGTGAGTTTCTAAAACCAAATGAATTTCCCAAAGCCACACACACACACACATTATGAGACTCCAGACCACCCCTCCTGGTACATTTGCAGACACTTGCATGGAGTCATATATTCCTCCCTGGGCAGCGTCCTAAATTCAAGGACCTTTTATGATGAGGAATTAAATGTCTCCAGCATACAGAGAGGAATTAATTAGTGCTCACCAAATGAACAACGATTTCATTCCCTGCATGAATATATATTTTGCTTTGTCACAGCCCAAAAAACACAGAGAAAATCTCTGTAAAAATTAGTTATGCTCTATGGTTTCCGGTGGAGCTGCAGAGTCTAACCCTTGGGCTGTTATTTGCAGTATTTACTTTTTTTTTTTTTTACTGAATTACCAAGTGAAAATCCAATTGTTCCTAATGGCGCTCACTCTGTGTGTTTCCCATTCTCACATATGAGAAAAGGTTTATTATCCATTTGTAGTAATTAAGACACTGATGTTATATAGACTCATAAAAATCCTTCATTAAGCCAGTAAAGGGCTTTTCATCAAAATCACTGTAGCTAAATATTTATTTAAAAATAAAAACTAAATTAAAGAATTCCCCCAGCCTCCCCACCCCCCAAATACTTTGAAACAGTTTTGAAAGTGGTGGTGGGCACCCTTAACAGTTTCAGAGCATGCAACTATATTTTCTGACAGAGTGGAAACCACACTAACCAGCAATCCATCATGACTAGCTATAAAGTAATAAAGTAATTAACCATAAGGAAATAATTCAGCAAGATGCTAACAGTTTAATAACATTTAAGTGTTTGCATTTAAGCATTATTGTTTTTAAATGGTTTTATAATTGTTTTAGATTTGCAAAAGGTGCTAACACGTGAACAAAATAAAGAGCAACACAAGATTCTGTGATTGATATGGTCAGCCGGAGAGGTTATTACATACAGAAATAAGGCTTGCATTGTCCAGGCGGAATTTAGAATACAAGCCCTCTGCAAAGCTGGTCTGTACCGCACACTATTCAATAGCTCTCAGAAGCACGCACGCTTCCCCAGCCAGGGGGAAAAAGAGGAAATCCAACAAATCTCTTTCATGAAGAGAAAAACCTCAAGTTACTATCCTCATGTCACAAGGGAATTTCATTTAGAAAGCCAGAGCTGAGAAAGCAAAACATGTTGATTGGAATGTGTGAGAACCTCCCACTGTGCAGCTTGGGGATAAGGTTTTATTAGAAAGGCCTTTCTTTATCTTTGAGGCATCAGAGAAAGAGCCAAGGAGAAAGCTGTGTCTGTTCACAAAACCTACTTCCCATGGTGGAAGCTTCCTGCATTTCTATCACCAAGGAAGGAATTTGGGGTCTGTTCTCATTTTCCATCCAATACAAGAACAGCATCCCCTCACAG
The DNA here is from genome assembly GCF_011100685.1 of Canis lupus familiaris. NCBI lineage: Eukaryota > Metazoa > Chordata > Mammalia > Carnivora > Canidae > Canis > Canis lupus. The sequence continues at coordinate 19,163,876 of NC_049241.1, forward strand.
GACCGCCAGGATAGATAGTCAGGGTCCCATGAGTTCTCTGCGAAACATTTTAGTCTCCTGCCTTAATCTCCACGAAATCCTTAAAAATAACTAAAGAACTGAGGCACCTGGGGGGCACAGTCAGTTAAGCATCCGACTCTTGGTTTCGAGTCAGGTCACAATCTCTGGTCATGATCTTTGAGTCGTGAGGTTGAACCCAGGGACCAGCTCCACACTCAGTATGGAGTCTGCTTGGGAGTCTCTCCCACCCCCACTCCCACTGCCCCTCCTCCACATGCTCCCTTGCACTCTCTCTTTCTCAAATAAATAAATCTTTAAAAAAGTATATCTGAAGGACTGAGTATAGCTACAGGGTTCTCCTTTGCAATTACATTTATGAACAGAACATACTGGCAACAATTAGCAAAACATCAATTGACACAGGTTTATGAGAGAAATGATAATGGTAGACTTTAGATGAAAAGTATAGTGGTGCTAAATAAAAGCCAACAAAACCCCACTGTGTGCTCTAAGAGCAAAGGTGCCCTAGGAGCCTGAGCAGAGACATATACTAGGGAAGGCAGTTAACCTGGCTTTGGTGCCCAGACGCATGCACAACCGGAACCTAAGCAGTCAGGACCACATCATATTGTGAGCAGCAGATTTATTACAGCTCAACAATTGCATCCTTAACTTTTAATTAACATTGTTAATTAAAATTTCATTGGGTCTATAGTTTCCATGTGTGGTTTATAAAGTTGTGTGGCATTTATAGTTGTAGAGCAGACACGAGTGTTACCCATGAGAACAGCGTCTCCCAGCCTCACCATTGCTGACATCTGGGACCTGGTAAGTCTGTTGTGAGGCTGTCCCAGGCACTGTAGGCCATTTAGCGGCATCTCTGGACTCCACCCGCTAGATGCCAATAGTACCTTCTCCCCTAATTTGTGACTACCAGAAAGGTCTCTGCACATTCTCAAATGTCCCCTGAGGACCACTGACCCAGAGTATGAGTCAGGGTCCAAGAAGGAAAAAGATGAGACACTCTGAGTCATTAATGTCAGGAGAGGTGAACATGCAAAAGCTATCACTGAAGGCCTGAAGGTGCAAAGTAGGGGAGGAGTACATTGTGGGGTCAGTAGGGGAGAGACAAGGAGAAGGAAAGAGAACATGGGGACGCACAAAGCCTGAAGACAGGGTGCCCCGTCAGAAGCTGAGAGCTGCAGGTACAAGGCACAGTCAGAAGTAAATAGCCTTTCTTGCTGGAGCTCCCCATGAGCTGAACCCAATTAGAGGCCATAAGTGAGGGAGACCACTGATGTGGTTCAGATAGCTCATTCCTCCCAGAATACAGACAGAGCAGAGAGAAGGAATGTAGTATATGCAAACAGGAAAGATCCACCACACCTATGTCTCTAATTCCGAGAATTTAAAAACATAAAATGTGAAATCAACCGTAGAAGTCCATAAGTTGCCTTTCATTTACAAGGAGCTTCTTCCATGTTGCACACAACTGAGATGAACGTGGAAGACATTATGCTAAGTGAAATAATCCAGACACAGAAAGAAAAAAAAAATGCATGATCTCTTATAGGTGGAATCTATAAAAGTGGAATCCATAGAAGCAGGAAGTAGAATAGCAGTTACCCAGGACTGAAGGATGGAGGGGGCGGGGGTGCAGAGACACAAATGGAGAGATGTTGGTCAGGGCACAAAGTTGGAGTTATGGAGGATAAATAAACCTAGAGATGTAATGCACAGCATGATGAGTACAGATCATCATACTGTACTCAATATTAGACATTTGCTAAGAGAGACTGTAGGTGCTTTCTTCATGCACAAAAAAAGTACGTGAGAAGATATGTTAATTGGCTTGACTATAGTAAGCATTTTACTATGTGTGTGTCTCTATCAAATCATGTTATATACCTTAAATCCACTTAATATTATTTTATAGATAATTAAACATGTAAGGACCTTGCCTATCGGTACATTATTAAAAGCTTGAAAATGATGCATGAGAACCTTCCAAATGTTCGTGCCAGACCTACCCACAGTTGGCCCCAGGCTCCTATTGCTGAACTCCTTAACTCAATACTGTGGTTGACAACAAATACAGTACAGAGCTCTGTACTGGTGTTAAGTGGCTGAAGAAAGGGCAGTTCATAGGAAATACGACCTGAACGTCAGGTCTACTTAGGGGGACAACTAATGCACATGGATAAAATAAGGCCCTCGTGGACCATCACCAGCTTGAGGATGGTGTCCCAATAATAACATCAATGTCAGTGGCTCCTGTCCACATTGATCATGTAGGACCCCATCTCTCTTTCTGTGGTAGTGTCTGGGATTAGCAGGAGGAGTCTTTAATACTTTGGTTGGGATATTCCTTTCTCCATAATTATTCCTACAAGAAGACTTCTCTCTCATTCTCTCAAAGAGACAAGGGTAGAGTAAGCTCTGTAGCCTTCTCTAGCTCATGGCCTTGGAATGAGAGGTAGTGAATATGATTGGTGAGATGGGGTCAGCTGACACCAAGTGGGCCACCTCTCTCTGGGGGCAGGGCCCCTACACTGAACAAGGACACCAAGAATCCCTCACCCTTTGAAAGCATGATTGCTTGTGCTACCTGCTCCTTCCAGTAAGCCAATGAAGCAGAGTCAGATGCTGGCCAGCCCAGCCACATTTGCAATTTGTTAGTTCTTCAACCTGCAACTAAATATGCAAACCCAAGTCACATGAATTCCAGGGTCCTTGTTGAGAGAGGGAGAGAAATATTCCTGGTGCAAACTGACCTAACCCCATTTAGCCATTCAACACTGACAGGTTTGAGGGAGCCAGTATTGGTCATAGCCAACAATTAGAGGTAGGTGGGAGCTATGGGGCTCCTCCAAAGTTCACTGCTGCATGGCATGTTATAACAAAAGCAAGCCTTGGACCAAATTTTTCCACTTGTATAATCATTTCTTAAAGCAAGCTGGATCATAATAATCATACCAATTCCTGTGGGCTCAGGGACATTTGGTTCTCTACCCTTGAGCTTTTCAACAAGAAGCATGGCAGAAAATTTCATTCACTTGTAATCCCTCTGTTTAGATCAAGCAACAGGTGCCTCTGATAAGCAGGGGACACAGGGCTAAATAACTTTCCACACCAAGTGCTGTCATTTTAGGCTTGTCAGGTTTTTAAACCTCCTTAGCTCAAGGGCTGTGGTACCCTGTAGAGTGTCTCTAGCCAACCAAGTATCTTTAACACCACTCATTCAACCAATGAGAAATTATGACTTCTATACAACTAACCAACCCCAGAGTGGGAATTTCAGATGAGAACCATAATGGATCTGATGGCTGAATGTTTTCTTGGATGTCACTCCCGTTGTGATTCTAAGCCCCTTCCCTCTGAAACTGGGCAAATCTTAGTCAAGAGTGAAAAAGTGAAGTTATAGGAAACACAGTTACAGAAACTTCAAGGAACTGGGTCACAACTTGTCGTTTTTTTCTTTCTTTATATCATGGCTGGCCAATCCAAGACCTACAGGGTAAGCTATCAGGCTGGAAACCCAGGGAAGAGTTGATGGTACATGAGTCCAAAAACCATTTGCTAGCAGAACTCGCTCTTCTTCCAGGGAAGTCGGTCTTTTTCTAGTAAGGCCTTCAACTGATTGCATGAGACTCATCCACATTGGGAAGAGCAATTTGCTTTCCTTGAAGTCTACTGATTTAAATGTTAATATCACCTAAAAAAAAATGCCTTCATAGAAACATCTAGAATAATATTTGAGCAAATATCTGGTTACCAAGACCCAGCCACATTGACACAAAATTAACCATGCCAGTCAGTCTTGGCAATGGGAGAAGTGACGTAGCATGGTTTTCCAAGCTAAGTGGTAAGAACCCCTGCAGCTTCACAATGCTCTCTTGGAAGTCTGGCTGCCCTGAGACTACCACACTGCGAAAGCCCCAGCTAGCCAGGTGGGAGACCACACAGAGTCTGAGATGCCCACCTAGCCCCCAGCTATGACAGCCATCCCAGCCTAGGTGCCAACCACATGAGGAAAGACACCACCCTGGACATCCAGCCCAGCTGAGGCTTCAGATGCCTGCAGTCCCAGGTGCCAGCAGACTGCAACCCTATAAAAGATTCCAAGTGAGAACTGCTGGCTGAGCCGCCCAACCACAGAACCGTGAGAAATATTAATATGTTGTTTTCTAACTCACTACATTTTGAGGTGAGTTATGCAGCAATGGGTAACCAGGCTAAGAATACTTGAAATATTAGCCAACAGCGCCTAGGGTATATATTAAATTTAACAGGGGGAGGAGCAAGATGGCGGAAGAGTAGGGTCCCCAAATCACCTGTCTCCACCAAACCACCTAGAAAACCTTCAAATTATCCTGAAAATCTATGAATTCGGCCTGAGATTTAAAGAGAGACCAGCTGGAATGCTACAGTGAGAAGAGTTCGCGCTTCTATCAAGGTAGGAAGACGGGGAAAAAGAAATAAGGAACAAAGGCCTCCGAGGGGGAGGGGCCCCGCGAGGAGCCGGGCTGAGGCCGGGTCGAGTGTCCCCAGGACAGGAGAGCCCCGTCCCGGAGGAGCAGGAGCTGCACCGACCTTCCCGGGGGAAAGGGGCTCGCAGGGAGTTGGAGCAGGACCCAGGAGGGCGGGGATGCCCTCGGGCTCCCCGGGACAGTAACAGCAACTGCGCGCCCAGGAGAGTGCGCCGAGCTCCCTAAGGGCTGCAGCGCACGGCGGGACCCGGCGGGACCCGGAGCAGCTGAAGGGGCTCGGGCGGCGGCTCCGCGGAGGGGGCTGCGCGGCCCCGGGAGCAGCTCGGAGGGGCTCGGGCAGAGGAAGAGGCTCCGTGCGGAGGGGGCTGCGCGGTTCCAGGAGCAGCTCGGAGGGGCTCGGGCGGCGGCTCCACGGAGGGGGCTGCGCGGTTCCAGGAGCAGCTCGGAGGGGCTCGGGCGGCGGCTCCGCGGAGGGGGCTGCGCGGCCCGGGAGCGCGAATCCACCAGCGCAGGCTCCGGAGCACAGGGCGCCGGGACACAGCCCAGGATCCCGCCTCCCCCGGGACAGGCAGAGGCCGGGAGGGCCCAGGACAGCAAGGACGCTCCTGCCCCAGCTGAGCACATCAGCAGCCCCGCCCCGGAGCCTCCAGGCCCTGCAGACGGAGTTCCTGCCGGAGCTGAATCCAGGTTTCCAGAGCTGCCCCGCCACTGGGGCTGTTCCTCCTGCGGCCTCACGGGGTAAACAACCCCCACTGAGCCCTGCACCAGGCAGGGGCACAGCAGCTCCCCCAACTGCTAACACCTGAAAATCAGCACAACAGGCCCCTCCCCCAGAACACCAGCTAGACTGACAACTTCCAGGAGAAGCCAAGGGACTTAAAGTACACAGAATCAGAAGATACTCCCCGGTGGTTCTTTTTTTGTTTGTTTGTTTTTGTTTTTGTTTTTGTTTTTGTTTTGTTTTGCTTTTTGATTTGTTTCCTTCCCCCACCCCCTTTTTTTCTCCTTTCTTTTTCTTTCTCTTTTTCTTTTTTTTTTTTTTTTTTTTTTCATTTTTTTTTCTTTTTCTTCCCTTTTTTTTTCTTTTTTTTTCTCTTTCTCTTTTCTTTCCTTCTTTCTCTCCTCTCTTTTTCTCTTTTTCCCAATACAACTTGCTTTTGGCCACTCTGCACTGAGCAAAATGACTAGAAGGAAAACCTCACCTCAAAAGAGAATCAGAAACAGTCCTCTCTCCCACAGAGTTACAAAATCTGGATTACAATTCAATGTCAGAAAGCCAATTCAGAAGCACTATTATACAGCTACTGGTGGCTCTAGAAAAAAGTATAAAGGACTCAAGAGACTTCATGACTGCAGAATTTAGAGCTAATCAGGCAGAAATTAAAAATCAATTGAATGAGATGCAATCCAAACTAGAAGTCCTAACGACGAGGGTTAACGAGGTGGAAGAACGAGTGAGTGACATAGAAGACAAGTTGATAGCAAAGAGGGAAACTGAGGAAAAAAGAGACAAACAATTAAAAGACCATGAAGATAGATTAAGGGAAATAAACGACAGCCTGAGGAAGAAAAACCTACGTTTAATTGGGGTTCCCGAGGGCGCCGAAAGGGACAGAGGGCCAGAATATGTATTTGAACAAATTCTAGCTGAAAACTTTCCTAATCTGGGAAGGGAAACAGGCATTCAGATCCAGGAAATAGAGAGATCCCCCCCTAAAATCAATAAAAACCGTTCAACACCTCGACATTTAATTGTGAAGCTTGCAAATTCCAAAGATAAGGAGAAGATCCTTAAAGCAGCAAGAGACAAGAAATCCCTGACTTTTATGGGGAGGAGTATTAGGGTAACAGCAGACCTCTCCACAGAGACCTGGCAGGCCAGAAAGGGCTGGCAGGATATATTCAGGGTCCTAAATGAGAAGAACATGCAGCCAAGAATACTTTATCCAGCAAGGCTCTCATTCAAAATGGAAGGAGAGATAAAGAGCTTCCAAGACAGGCAGCAACTAAAAGAATATGTGACCTCCAAACCAGCTCTGCAAGAAATTTTAAGGGGGCCTCTTAAAATTCCCCTTTAAGAAGAAGTTCAGTGGAACAGTCCACAAAAACAAAGACTGAATAGATATCATGATGACACTAAACTCATATCTCTCAATAGTAACTCTGAATGTGAACGGGCTTAATGACCCCATCAAAAGGCGCAGGGTTTCAGACTGGATAAAAAAGCAGGACCCATCTATTTGCTGTCTACAAGAGACTCATTTTAGACAGAAGGACACCTACAGCCTGAAAATAAAAGGTTGGAGAACCATTTACCATTCGAATGGTCCTCAAAAGAAAGCAGGGGTAGCCATCCTTATATCAGATAAACTAAAATTTACCCCAAAGACTGTAGTGAGAGATGAAGAGGGACACTATATCATACTTAAAGGATCTATTCAACAAGAGGACTTAACAATCCTCAATATATATGCTCCGAATGTGGGAGCTGCCAAATATATAAATCAATTATTAAGCAAAGTGAAGAAATACTTAGATAATAATACACTTATACTTGGTGACTTCAATCTAGCTCTTTCTATACTCGATAGGTCTTCTAAGCAAAACATCTCCAAAGAAACGAGAGCTTTAAATGATACACTGGACCAGATGGATTTCACAGATATCTACAGAACTTTACATCCAAACTCAACTGAATACACATTCTTCTCAAGTGCACATGGAACTTTCTCCAGAATAGACCACATATTGGGTCACAAATCGGGTCTGAACCGATACCAAAAGATTGGGATTGTCCCCTGCATATTCTCGGACCATAATGCCTTGAAATTAGAACTAAATCACAACAAGAAGTTTGGAAGGACCTCAAACACATGGAGGTTAAGGACCATCCTGCTAAAAGATAAAAGGGTCAACCAGGAAATTAAGGAAGAATTAAAAAGATTCATGGAAACTAATGAGAATGAAGATACAACTGTTCAAAATCTTTGGGATGCAGCAAAAGCAGTCCTAAGGGGGAAATACATCGCAATACAAGCATCCATTCAAAAACTGGAAAGAACTCAAATACAAAAGCTAACCTTACACATAAAGGAGCTAGAGAAAAAACAGCAAATAGATCCTACACCCAAGAGAAGAAGGGAGTTAATAAAGATTCGAGCAGAACTCAACGAAATCGAGACCAGAAGAACTGTGGAACAGATCAACAGAACCAGGAGTTGGTTCTTTGAAAGAATTAATAAGATAGATAAACCATTAGCCAGCCTTATTAAAAAGAAGAGAGAGAAGACTCAAATTAATAAAATCATGAATGAGAAAGGAGAGATCACTACCAACACCAAGGAAATACAAACGATTTTAAAAACATATTATGAACAGCTATACGCCAATAAATTAGGCAATCTAGAAGAAATGGACGCATTCCTGGAAAGCCACAAACTACCAAAACTGGAACAGGAAGAAATAGAAAACCTGAACAGGCCAATAACCAGGGAGGAAATTGAAGCAGTCATCAAAAACCTCCCAAGACACAAGAGTCCAGGGCCAGATGGCTTCCCAGGAGAATTTTATCAAACGTTTAAAGAAGAAATCATACCTATTCTCCTAAAGCTGTTTGGAAAGATAGAAAGAGATGGAGTACTTCCAAATTCGTTCTATGAAGCCAGCATCACCTTAATTCCAAAGCCAGACAAAGACCCCGCCAAAAAGGAGAATTACAGACCAATATCCCTGATGAACATGGATGCAAAAATTCTCAACAAGATACTGGCCAATAGGATCCAACAGTACATTAAGAAAATTATTCACCATGACCAAGTAGGATTTATCCCTGGGACACAAGGCTGGTTCAACACCCGTAAAACAATCAATGTGATTCATCATATCAGCAAGAGAAAAACCAAGAACCATATGATCCTCTCATTGGATGCAGAGAAAGCATTTGACAAAATACAGCATCCATTCCTGATTAAAACTCTTCAGAGTGTAGGGATAGAGGGAACATTCCTCGACATCTTAAAAGCCATCTATGAAAAGCCCACAGCAAATATCATTCTCAATGGGGAAGCACTGGGAGCCTTTCCCCTAAGATCAGGAACAAGACAGGGATGTCCACTCTCACCACTGCTATTCAACATAGTACTGGAAGTCCTAGCCTCAGCAATCAGACAACAAAAAGACATTAAAGGCATTCAAATTGGCAAAGAAGAAGTCAAACTCTCTCTCTTCGCCGATGACATGATACTCTACATAGAAAACCCAAAAGTCTCCACCCCAAGATTGCTAGAACTTATACAGCAATTCGGTAGCGTGGCAGGATACAAAATCAATGCCCAGAAGTCAGTGGCATTTCTATACACTAACAATGAGACTGAAGAAAGAGAAATTAAGGAGTCAATCCCATTTGCAATTGCACCCAAAAGCATAAGATACCTAGGAATAAACCTCACCAAAGATGTAAAGGATCTATACCCTCAAAACTATAGAACACTTCTGAAAGAAATTGAGGAAGACACAAAGAGATGGAAAAATATTCCATGCTCATGGATTGGCAGAATTAATATTGTGAAAATGTCAATGTTACCCAGGGCAATATACACGTTTAATGCAATGCCTATCAAAATACCATGGACTTTCTTCAGAGAGTTAGAACAAATTATTTTAAGATTTGTGTGGAATCAGAAAAGACCCCGAATAGCCAGGGGAATTTTAAAAAAGAAAACCATATCTGGGGGCATCACAATGCCAGATTTCAGGTTGTACTACAAAGCTGTGGTCATCAAGACAGTGTGGTACTGGCACAAAAACAGACACATAGATCAGTGGAACAGAATAGAGAATCCAGAAGTGGACCCTGAACTTTATGGGCAACTAATATTCGATAAAGGAGGAAAGACTATCCATTGGAAGAAAGACAGTCTCTTCAATAAATGGTGCTGGGAAAATTGGACATCCACATGCAGAAGAATGAAACTAGACCACTCTCTTGCACCATACACAAAGATAAACTCAAAATGGATGAAAGATCTAAATGTGAGACAAGATTCCATCAAAATCCTAGAGAAGAACACAGGCAACACCCTTTTTGAACTCGGCCATAGTAACTTCTTGCAAGATACATCCACAAAGGCAAAAGAAACAAAAGCAAAAATGAACTATTGGGACTTCATCAAGATAAGAAGCTTTTGCACAGCAAAGGATACAGTCAACAAAACTCAAAGACAACCTACAGAATGGGAGAAGATATTTGCAAATGACATATCAGATAAAGGGCTAGTTTCCAAGATCTATAAAGAACTTATTAAACTCAACACCAAAGAAACAAACAATCCAATCATGAAATGGGCAAAAGACATGAACAGAAATCTCACAGAGGAAGACATAGACATGGCCAACATGCATATGAGAAAATGTTCTGCATCACTTGCCATCAGGGAAATACAAATCAAAACTACAATGAGATACCACCTCACACCAGTGAGAATGGGGAACATTAACAAGGCAGGAAACAACAAATGTTGGAGAGGATGCGGAGAAAAGGGAACCCTCTTACACTGTTGGTGGGAATGTGAACTGGTGCAGCCACTCTGGAAAACTGTGTGGAGGTTCCTCAAACAGTTAAAAATATACCTGCCCTACGACCCAGCAATTGCACTGTTGGGGATTTACCCCAAAGATACAAATGCAATGAAACGCCGGGACACCTGCACCCCGATGTTTCTAGCAGCAATGGCCACTATAGCCAAACTGTGGAAGGAGCCTCGGTGTCCAACGAAAGATGAATGGATAAAGAAGATGTGGTTTATGTATACAATGGAATATTACTCAGCTATTAGAAATGACAAATACCCACCATTTGCTTCAACGTGGATGGAACTGGAGGGTATTATGCTGAGTGAAGTAAGTCAGTCGGAGAAGGACAAACATTATATGTTCTCATTCATTTGGGGAATATAAATAATAGTGAAAGGGAATATAAGGGAAGGGAGAAGAAATGTGTGGGAAATATCAGAAAGGGAGACAGAACGTAAAGACTGCTAACTCTGGGAAACGAACTAGGGGTGGTAGAAGGGGAGGAGGGCGGGGGGTGGGAGTGAATGGGTGACGGGCACTGGGTATTATTCTGTATGTTAGTAAATTGAACACCAATAAAAAAAAAAAAAATAAAAAAATAAAAAATAAAAAAAAAAAAATAAATTTAACACATACATGCACACACACCCCTATCTACAGTAAAATATTTTGAGAAAAATACAGGCAATATAACCACCCCGTCATGCTCTCAGTTTCTGGATTTGAACCCATTTGGCTCCTTATGTCTGTTTGCAACAATTTAAAGACCTGAAAGGTGAGGGGATGATTAGTTAGAACCCCAAACCACCAAGATGGGCCCACATGTCTTCTCCCCAAGAGCACTGAATTGTCTGCAGGGCCTGCCACTAAAATACAGGGGTGTTACTAGAATGGCAAGTACCCTGGGAAAGGGATTGGGGAATGTCTCTTTGTATTCAACTCTGTTGAGGGGATACCCAAGAGTTTGGAAAGAAACACTGTTCCTTTTTTTTTTTTTTTTTTTACTTTTGGCCCTGCTCTCTAAAGCTATGGAGAGGAGCCAGTGAAGGCTAGACGCAGAGAGAAATCAGGATGTCAGACTTCATGCCATTATCTGACAAGTGAGTTCCTCTAACAAGGTCAGGTTCTAGTACCTGGCTTCTCATTTCATCAGGATGAATTGTCCTCCAGGAGGGGCCGCAGACCTCATGCAAATTGGCTTCTCAGGACACCTACTCCATCAGTGCAGACATGGCCAGACGTTCTGAATTCCTCTTAGATTTCATCTCGAAGCTCTGCTCCCAATAAATGAAATAGTGGAGAATACTGACAATCTAACAGATTAATCAGTGTAACAGAGTGACCCTGGAGTCAGAATTTAAATTTGTTTTTTAGCAAGAAGCTGACAGCTGCTTCTCTCCGGAGCAGGGTTAGCAACTCAAATGGCTCCAGGCAAGGGTGAGAGTTGAAATATTTAACGACTGGTACCAGCTGGGCACCAGTAGGTTGGGAGCCGTCCCTGCCAGTTTGGGTATACCCACACAGACCAGGTAGGTGAGAGGAAGGGGCAGACACAGGGGGGCTGTGGGAGAGGAAAGCTAGTGTTTTGTGTCTAGGGGAAACTGCTGTCCGCTCTGCCGATGGCAGATGTGGGAATGCAGGCCTAGTGTTTTCAGAGACATAGGTTTTTCTCAGAGAGCCTAAAATTGGACTTGTTAGTAAAATTTCCTGATTTAAATGCTGGCAACTAGTTCGAAATTTAAAAAAAAAAAAAAATCTTTGCAAGCCAAACCAAATAAAGACATAAATATATCTCACTTTCATGTGCGAATTCACTGCTACTCTAAAGGCCAGCCCAGAAGGACCCGTGGAGCAACTATCACCTGCTCTGTGTTGGAGCACTTACGTACCTTCTTCACATGCAGCCAAGGTTGCTATGCTTTCAACACTTCAAAGGCATGAATTTATTTGTCCTTTAAGTTAGCAAAGCTGTCCCACCCCCTTGCTATGTAGATGTCTGGGATGAGAAGAGGCAAATTAGCATCAAGATCCAGGAACTTCCAGGGTAAAATTATTAGGGGCTTCTACTCCCCCAAAATTGAAAGTTGTAGAAACCTCGGAGGGTGGACTGGGCTAGGCTAGGTGTGTTCTGGCAAATAAGTCCTCCAATGGAGCTTCAAAGAGGTAGGAGAAACCTGTGCTAGCATGCCACACTCTACCGAGAGCTGGCTACCCTCCCATCATGTTTGTACTTTGGGGACGGTAATGAATCATATAATAGCAACTCTAGGAATAGGAACATAGCAGCCTGAACAGGGACTTGACCAGCAAGGCCATCATCTGGTAGTGGACAAGCAGTGCCCCTTGAACCATGCAGCCTCACCTATGACACCATTGGCCACCCAAAGCAACTACTGTGGTGAGCTCATCAGATTCTGCTCTCCCAGTCCGGGGTTTAGAGATGTCTTTCAGCTTGAATAAATCTATGAGCAGAGCCAGCTATGTGGGAATGTGTTGCGTACAGTCACAGAGGCCACCATATACTTGGATTGATGCTCATCTTGGAATTTTTACATTTTGAACAAGAGGTCCTGCATTTTCATTTTGCACTCAGCCCCACAAATTACATAGCTGGTCCTGGCCCTGAGGTTCTTAAATAATTGCAAAGGAACATTATCCACAAGGGGGCCTCAAGAAGGAGATAGTTATTTCTGGTTATCCGTGGGAGTTGTGCTTTATAAACATAACATGGTGTTAGTGAATACTGACTATGAGAAACACTGCTCCTAGAGAAACACAAGGTTATATTCCTGTTAGCTCTGGTCAACCCATCAATGCAGCTAACAGAATCGTACCCAGAATCTCAAGTAATCCTAAGACTGACAACCTGATCTGGCTAAGGAGACTATCCAGGGCTTTGTCCAAAAACATCAGGGATGAGGAAAACAATCCTCTTTACAGTTAAGAGTGGTGCTGATGGAATCCCAAATGTCACTGCCAGTTTGGAAATAATCCTCTAATAACAAGATAAATGTGATTTTTGTCAACCTGTAGAAAGGACAAAACGTCAAATTACTTTCCTATGCCAATTTTTTAGGTGTCTAATTTACAAGATTGGTGAGACTTAGCTCTCTTACTATTTTAAGCTCCTCAGGCACACTCAAAAAAATTGTCTGGTACTGGTTATACATAATTCATTCTCTGGAGCAGAAATAAACTGAAGAAACTAAGGGATGGAGCTTAGTTTCTTGAAATAAAGGCTAATTGAAAGGAAGAAACCTTGAATTTGAGGTAAATGAGGAAAGCAGCTGAGGACCTTCCGAGCACACTGAATGCAAACAGTGGGTCTTTCCTTCAGGATGTGTTTACTGAGGGCTCACTAGGTGCCTGTGAGGTAGTTTTAAAGCATGGCCACCGGTTTTTCTTGACACCTGTCTTAGCGTATCCAAGCTATGACAACAACATGCCACAGACTGAATACCTTATAAATTTATTTCTCCCAGTTCTGGAGACTAGAAGTCCAAGATCAAAGTGACATCATGGTGGCACACGTTCTGGTAAGAGCCCACTTCCTGGTTCATAAGTGACATCTCACATGGTGTTGCTATGTCCTCACATGGTGGAAGAGCAAGGGATTCCTGCAGGTCTCTTTTATGACAGCACCATAGGAGTTCCCTCACTTCATGAACTGAGTACCTCCCAGAGGCCCCACCTTCTAGTATCCTATCATCTGGGGGTTAGGATTTCAATATATGATTTGGGGTTTACCCAAATGTTCAGAATATAGCAACACCCCTCTCTTCAAAAGGAGATAAAATCTAATTCTCCTCTTGAATGTGGGCCACACTTGGTGAGGAACTTGTACCACACAGAATTCAGCAGAAGTGACTTTTGAGGCTAAGTCATAAAAGACATTGTCATTTCTATCTTACTCCCTCTTGAATCACTGGCCTCACCACATGGTTGTGAGGCCACATGGGGAAGAGCTGAGGCCTCTCACAAAGGCCTCCCATCAACTTGCCAACTGTAAGCAATCCTGGACATGGATCCTTCAGGCCCAGGCAAGCCTTCAGATGACTTTAGCTTCAACTGACATCTTGACTGTGACCTCATAAATGACTCTGAGCCGGAACTACCCAGCCAGATGGCTCCCAGGAACCATTTTGCTCCAGGAGCAAAAACAACATAGTCTACCAGCAAGAAACCCACAGCCTAGGAGGAGATTCAGTTGGGTAAAACCAACAATAACAATATCATGGGATAAATGTTAGAACAGAGGGGTCATTCAGTCAGTCTGAGCATGGTCATGCAGTAGTAACAAACAATCAATACATTTCAGAGACTTAAAACCCCACAGCTTATGTTTTGTTCATGTTACCTATCAACTGTGACCTGGTTCAGAGCTCTGCTTCTTGTCCTCCTTATTTCAGGACTTACAGTCAGAGCATGGTGTCGCTATGCTCTGTCCACCTTGCTCCTGGCTGCCATAGCAGAGAGAGAGAGAAATTGGCAGAGCATGACTACCTCTTAAAGCTTCCACCTAGAAGTTACACAAATCAATCCTGCTCATACTTCATTGGTCAATGCAAGTCATTTGACTGTGCTTGATTTAAGGAGGGGCTGAAAAATATAATCCCACCTTATTTCCAGAGAAGAAATAATATCTTTATGACATCCCCAGTGACTACCAGAGATACACTGGGTGCTGTGGAATACAGGGGAAAGAACAACTGACTCTCCCTCTGAGCAGAAAGTGTCAGCGATGGCTTTGCAGAGGAATGAATGCTCAGAAGGAAGATTTTATTAACTAGTCAAGAATAAAGTTTCATTTGCACAAGAAGTTATCACAGTTGGAGAAGAGCAGGGAGTGGAAGTAGAGGGTGTCTTATACTGAGAACATTGTCAGGGGCTAGGTTTGATGAGGGACCACATGCAGTGCTAAAGTTTGTGCTTTGATGACCAACAGTGTAATGAGGACATTTGGCATTGGACAATTCTCTATGTGTGGAACCATCCTCCACAGTGCAGGACAATTAACATTCTGAGCAGCAGACCACCCAATGCCTGTAGCACCCAGAGGAGTTAGGATATTCCCAACTCTCATTTCCATTCCAAATGCCCTCAGAGCTGGAAGGACTACTGCCCCCTGTTGAGAACTACTGGTTAACAGGATCATTATTTTTCTCCTTAAACACTTGAAGTCTCATTAGATTTTGACAGAACTCAAGAAATACAAGAAATAAGTCACCACAATAAACAGCAATTGCCACAAAATTTAAACTCTCCAACAATAGCAGTTAGTTCCTGCAGTACAAAGACATCAGACTATGGATTACATGGAATTGGTATCATATGCCTCTAAACACCCCTCAGGAAAATGTTGTTTTCTCTCCTTTCAAGAAGAATGCAAGTGACTGAAAATAAAGGATCAGAGATAATTTTGAATTGGCTCTAATTTCTTTTTTAAAGGAGACGTTACTAACAAAATAATCCAATTAAAAAATGAGAAGGCGACATGAACAGACATTTTTCCAAAGGAGACATACAGATGGTCAACAGACACATGAAAAGATGCTCAACATCGTTCATCATGAGGGAAATGCAAATCAAAACCACAAAGAGATATCACCTCATGCCTGTCAGCATGGCTAACATCAAAAACATAAGACATAACAAGTGTTGGCAAGGATGTGGAGAAAAAGGAACCCTTGCACACTGCTGGTGAGGATGCAAGCTCATGTAGCCACTGTGGAAAACAGTATGGAGGTTCCTCACAAAATTAAAAATAGAATTACCATATGATCCAGTAATTCTACTACTGGGTATTTATCCCTTCCAAAAACAGAATTCGAAAGGATATATACACCCCTGTTTATAGCAGCATTATTTGTGTGAGCCAAATTATGGAAGCAATCCAAGTATCCATCCATAAATGCATGGATAAAGAAGTAGTTTTATATATAAATATATATATATATATATATATAGTGAAATATTACTTAGTCATTAAAAGAATGAAATCTTGCCATTTGCAATAACATTGATGGATCTAGAAGGTATAATGCTAAGTGAAATGAGTCAAAGAAAAATACCATACAGTTTCCCTTAAGAAACAAAACAAATGGCCAAAGAACAATGAACCCTGACACATGAATAGATAAACAAAATTGGCCTATACATACAAGGGAATATGATTCAGCCATAAAAAGGAACCACTGGTGCATGCTGCAGTATGGGAGTTAGTGTTTATGGGTACAGAGTTTCAGTTCTGTAAGATGAGACGGTTCTGAAGATTGGCTGCATGACAATATGAATATACTTAAAATGGCTACACTATACACTTAAAATGGTTACTATAGTAAATTTTATGGCATATCTATTTTACCATAATTAAAAATAAACAGTGGTTAAAGCGGTTACTTTTATGCTATGTACATATATACACAATACATTTTATATAGAAAGAGAAAAAGAATATTTTAATTGTTTTAATCCATGCTGGACGAATGCAGAGATGCCAGCTTCTGGGCAACCTAACGTAACTAAAATTTTATTACAACAAAGCCATTTACATATGGTCTGTGGTGACTTTCATGTCACCAAAGCTGAGCTAAATAGTTGAAATATCAACTGTATGGCCCCAATAGCCTAAAATACTTTTTATTGACCCTTTGTGTAAAAAATTTGCAACTCCTGTCGCAACCCTTTTCACGGAAGGCAGGAGTGCCTCCATAATGTTTCTAACCCATCTGTATTTCTCAAACATCACTCATTTCACCAATGAAAAATATGTGCTGTTGGAGGGGCACCTGGGTGGCTCAGTTGGTTAAGCATCTACCTTTGGCTCAGGTCATGATCCCAGGGTCCTGGGATCGAGCCCCGTGTTGGGCTCCTTGTTCAGTGGGGAATCTGCTTCTCCCTCCCTCTCTGCGTGTGTGGTTTCTTTCTCCCTCTCTCTCTGTCAAATAAATCAATATTTTTTTTAATTATGTGCTATTGTAACTAATTTACCAATGGAGAAATGAGTTAGAGGTCAATTGGGTGATTGGCTAGAAATATTTCTATGGGGTCTCGACCTTGATGTGAGTGAGTGAGAAGAATGTCTCAGGTACAGCAGCCCAATGGCTTGGAGCAATTCTTAGGATCTAGAGCCTCCCCCAATACACACTTAAGCCTGGCTGGCCTTGCCCTTGGATTATCACTGCGTTGACCTCAGAGAGAGCCAATAAAGCAAAGGGTTCATTAGGGTGCCCAGGTGTAAGTGGCAGACTTCCCCCCGCATATAGGAATGGGTTTGTGACATCCACTTTCTTGCCTTCTTACTATTGTGTGTTTGATTTCCTGGTAACACATCTTGGTGAGGCTTGAAGGAAGAGACCTCCCTACCTATGATCGCTGGGGGCTCCAATATTTGTCAGAAGAGCCAGCGTCAGTCAAGCCGACCTAGGTCAAGTCACAAGTCTAGGTGGTTGTTTTTTTTCCCCGGAAACTAACAGACCCCTGAACAACAGGACCGGTAGGTTCATGCAGTAGCTACATGCGCACTGTGATCTCCTTCGGGAGATAAAGTAGAACCTAAAACAGTGGTTTACTCAGTGGAGCTCAGACGTGGAGTCTCAATCACGTGGTGAAATAAGCAGGAGCCTGCTGAGACCCCTTCAGTTTGAAGCATGGGTGAATAGTTGACTACTCTGGAATTCTGGTTGAGTTTTGTCTCCTAATCCACCCCCCACCCTGGTCCCACAGACACAGCTGCATTTTATCTTCATGGCAGTGCTTCTCAGCCCAGCTCCTGGGAATCACCTGGGAAGAGTTGTATGTGCTTTTTTTCTTCTTTTGTTTGTTTTTAATACTACTGTCCCTCACCTTCCCCTACCGCCAAAGTTTTCTGTTTGGTGAGTCTGAAGTTGGGCAGGGAGTTTTCTTCAAAGATCCTCAGGCAATAAACGCAGCCAGGATGAAGACTTCTCATTGGACATGACCACTCATTGGCCACCTGCCAATCACTGTGGCAGACTGTACATTTCCTCACCTGAGCTTCCCGCCGCTCCTGGTACAGGTATGAACCCAGAGCCAGAGGGGTTAGAAGTGGCCCAAGTTGGCTCAGCAAGTAAAATGTAAATAGGGGATTCGCACCAGGTTAAACTACAAACGTGATGCTTTTCCCCCTGAAGTGACTATGCTGGGGGTCGGGGGGAGCCTCCTGTGGTCCTGAGGACAACCAGCTGACCGTGGGCTAGCATCTTAACACTCACAGCACAGTGACAGCCGTCCTGTGGCGCTGCCCACAACAACACAAAAGCCATGAATTTAGAAGTGGAAGAAACGCACTTTGGTCTGCAGGGAACGCTATCCGCAGGAATGCCTCCAACAAAGCCTCTCAGCCACCCTGCAGCAGAAGACAGCTCAGAAATGAAAGAATAACATCCATCTTAGCCTTCCTACCACCACTACTTGCAATTTAACATTCACATACGACCAAGACCCAGTGCTTCTATTTGGAATACCTTACTTAAATCTCATCCCTTGGTCAAAAAGAAGAATATCACACACTGATTTATTTTTCCATGCATGACTCTTAAAATGGAGGAATGCGGACAGAAATGTCTTGAAAGTTGCTATGAACAAAAGTAGATCCTAGCTCCCTGAGGAAGACCATCTTTGCTTAACCACCACAGGGATGAATCAGTTGACATTATATTCTTAATCCCTATAGCACATCTTTTATTTAAAAAGCCCTGGATCAGAGAGCTGCCTGTATGTTCTTGGCTCTTATCATCAAGGCAAAGACAGAAAAAATGAAAAACCTACCTTCTGAATTTGACATCTTATTGATTTTAAGTATTCTTCTCATTGCCTTATCTTAATTTATACTTTCGATCCTTATTTTTATAAAATCCTATTCTTTAAACATTCTAATTTGCATTAAAACAGTTCAGGCACATGATAAAAAAAAAAGTCATAGTACAGAAGGACATATAATAAAAGGAATACTTTTATGTCACATCTCCTTTACTCCCAAAGGCAACCATTGGAAACCATTTTATTTCTAGTTCTTCTAGTGATTACTACCACATAATTTGCTAATTTTTCTTCATTCCCTTTATATAGCCGTTTCCCCCCATCTTGAGACATAAAAAGAAATCTACGCATTCAAATAGAACATGGCTTTAAATTTTTTAAGAATACCATTTCTGGAATATGAGTAAAATTCTCTCATCACTTAAAATTTAAAGGCACACAAAGTAACTTTAGTTATCTTTTTTTAATTTTTAAAGTAAAATATTTATTTTTTAAAGGTTTTTTTAAGATTTTATTTATTTATTAATGAGAGAGAGAGAGAGAGAGAGACAGAGAGAGAGGCAGAGACACAGGCAGAGGGAGAAGCAGGCTCCATGCAGGGAGCCTGACGTGGGACTTGATCCCTGGTCTCTGGGATCACGCCCTGGGCTGCAGGCGGCGCTAAACCGCTGAGCCACCCAGGCTGCCCAAGTAAAATATTTAAAGACAGCATTTAGGCACTCAAAATATATTTTCTTATGTTCCCTGTGGCAAAGTAACTATCTGTCCAATATCCATTCTTCCCTCCTCCTTCCTTTAATTGTTTTAGCTCAGCATGTGGCCACCTGCCCCAAGACTATTATTTCCCAGAATCGCTTGTAATTGTATACAGTCACGTGGGACACCTGGGTGGCTCAGTGGTTGAGCATCTGCCTTTGGTTCAGGGCATGATCCCGGGATCCTGGGACTAAGTCCTTCACCAGGTTCCCCACAGGGAGCCTGCTTCTCCCTCTGCCTATGTCACTGCCCCTTTCTCTCTCATGAATAAAGAAAATCTTTTAAAATATATATATATACTCATGTGATTTTCTGACCAATCGAATGTGAAGGGAAATTATGTATGCCAATGCAAATCAGATTTTTAAAATATATGAATGAAGCTTTTGCAGTCATTTCCTTCTTCATGTTGGTTAGGATGCAGATGAGATGGCACAAGCAAGAGCAGCCATTCTGAATCATAGATGGAGAGAATATTGGATGGAGTATGATGGAGCCTCCCTACTTGTCCTGAGACACCAGAGACTACTCCTTGAAAGACAAACTTTATCCTATTTAGGCCTCTTTGATACAATAACTTAAGCACAGCCTAACAGACATTCTCAAATTAAAACCAGAATCAAAGACCTGAGATCCTCTTCATTCACTTAACAGATATCTGGGTGCCTACTAGGTGTCAAATCTTGCTCAAGGGAGTGGGGTGAAAGAGAAAAAAAAAAAAAGCAGCAGTGGGTGGTGGAGAGAGAGAGAGAACAGGAACCCTTGCCCCAGTGTAGGAGGTAGTTTGCCAGGTGGTGTGGGCAGAAGTCTGCTAGGGCCGCCATAACAAACACTACAGACTGGGAGGCTTCACCAACAGAAAATCTGCTCCACAGTTCTGAAGGCTGGAATTCAAGATCCAAGAGACAGCCTCATTGAGGTCTTCGGAAGCCTCTCTCCTTGGTCTGCAGATAGCCACCTTCTCACTGTGCCCTTCACTGCCACCACTGGGTCAGTGCTACTACGTCTAATCTCATCTTCTTGTAAGCATCCCACTCAGAGGGGATGAAGGCCCATCCTAGTGACCTCATTTTACTTTGGCTATCTCTTTAAGTGCTCTCTCTACAAATACAACACATTCTGAGGAACTGGAATTGGCAGTTATTGGAATTATTGGCAACGCACAATTCAGCCCATGACGGGACAAGGGCAAGGAGCAGTTAGACAAATGAACCGTGTTGATTTACAATAGAGAAGAGTTGTACCCCGATAAATATGCTAAAGTCTCCTGGAGAAAATCAGTAAGCCTCAGTCTGGCAAGAAACTATAAAAACAAAAACCAGATTAAAAGGCAAAAACCAACTCGGAAAGCAAGCCTTGCAAGCTCTGTTACCAACATAGTCTGCATTCTTGAATGTGGTGAGAGCCTTTGAAATCAATTAAAAGGCCAAATGACTTGTAAGAAAATGCTAAAAGATATGAACAGGCAAATCCAGAAGTACACAAAAGACAAATATAATAGTGCATAATCACAGATTATTGAAGAAAAACAAATTCATATAAAATATTTTACTTATCAGACTGACATGCATTAAAAAGACTGGTCTATATGACGAGATTATGGACAATATGCAGAAAACACAGAGATGATGACCCAACTTGGTTCAGATAAATCAGCATTACTGGTTGTTACATGTAATGATCTATAAATCAGCAATTCCACTTCTACTGTACATGTAAATTCATTGCAGAATTGCTTAGAGGAGCCCCAAATTTGAAACAACTTAAATATTTATTGTTATGGACTAAATTGTGCTTCCCCGCATAAATTAACATGCTGAAGCCTAACCCCCAATGTGACTATTTGGAGACAGAGCCTATCTTAGGGGTTTGGGGTGTTGTTTTTTTGTTTATATTGATTTAGTTTCTGTCAAATGTAGTTTAAGAAGGGAAAGTACAAGTACCTTTGTATAGACATCACACCAGGGAGCCAGGGAGGGTGGAGGAGGGCACATGTTTCCATGGAAACAGCAGCTCTAATCTCAGGAATGGTGGCAGAAGGCTGGGCAGCCGGAAACACCCTCACCCGGAACCAACCTCAATCCCTGTTTTAGCTAGGTTCCCATTACCTGCATCTTCCCCTTCCCCCAAACTCTTTATACAGAGCCCCAGGAGTTAGGACTACGTTGAAGACCGTGTCCCTTGAACATGCAGCCCATATCTGGGAAAGCAAATATACACCATTGAACACCAAGCACATGAAAGAGGGAGAGGCAGCTCCCTAAGAGGTGGATGAGCAGAGCCCCCAGCCAGCCCTGAAGGAGGCACTGCTTCTAGCTGTTCTTTTAAAAAGGAGAAAACCATATAACCAAAGGGAAGGGGACAGGATGGAGGTCAGGGAGTTGTCCCATTTATACACAAAAAGATAATAAAGGTTAAGTGAGGTCATGAAAGTGGTCATAAGAGGTCAATCCTACAGGCTGAGGTCCTTATAAGAAGATAGAGACCCCAGAGATCTCTCCCTCCACCTAAGCACAGGGGAAAGGCCACATGAGGACACTGAGAAGGCAGCTGCTCAGAAGCCAGGAGAAGAATCCTCACCAGACACTGAATCTGCTGGTACTTTGATCTTGGACTTTCAGGACTCAAAGAAAATAAATGTCTGTTGTTTAACCACTCAGTCCTTGGTATCTTGTTGTGATAGCCCCAGCAGGCCAGCACCTGGCCAACTAAAACACCCATCAAAAATTGGCTTAATGAATTACAGCATATTTACCCAAATGGAGTACTATAGAGTCTTTAAGATGACACAGAGCAGATTCACAAGCAAGACCCTGGAAAAATGCCCCACCTCGCCTTTTTTTGTGCTGAGGCAATAAATGCCCCCCCAAGTTTGCCTGTAAATCAGGACTTTTGTGCTAAAAATTATTTTATTCCTAGAGGCTTGGCTTTATCTGAGGGAGAATCCTATGTGATAAAATCCACCCCTTCTCCCATCCTATATATATATTTCCCCTCCTATATTATAATAATATTTTATTATAAAAATTTTCATACACGTACAAAAGTTGAATTTTACAGGGAATTTCAACATGCCCACCATGAAGGTTCTACAATTAATATTTTACTACGTTGCTTTATCAGCTATCTATCTCCTGTTCATTCGTCCATCAATCCACCTTATTTTACAGATTTCAAAGTAGGTCACGGATACGAGTACACTTCCCCTAAAATATTTCCACATGCATAGCACATAGACGCCTTTCAGATAAATAAATACATAAATATGTTAAAAATTTTCCATGCCAGAAGAGTCCACAGACCACACAATGTTACACTATTAAAGGGAGGGGCTTAAAAACAAATGGTGCTGGAGAGCCGGGGGCTGGGGGGCAGGAGAGGACCTACTTCAAAAGAACTAATTAGATTGTGTTTGCTACCTTGGTCCAGCCTTCACTGAGAAAGAGCACACCTCACAAGCCAAACATCAATATGTTTGTCATTAATCAAAACTGCAGTTAAAAAAAAAATCAAAGGGAAAATAAGGGTCTGGATATATTTGTTGCTGTGTGCATTTTCCAGGAGGAGCTGGTGTCTCAGACTAGAAGGCTCTGCCTTGGTTGGCTCTTAGCCTTTAGCTTCTGGGAAGACAATACCAGCCAAGCATCCTTTCAAGTCCTTGAAGATATGGTCTGTTGCTGTTTTCTTACAAATATTTGCATGTTGATATCATTGAATGTTCTCGATTTTTTCAAGGGTTGTTTTAACTACAGAAACCTCAAACTCCAAACAGCCCAAGACAACTTTCATGTAACATACAGTGTATCAACTTTTCTACCCCGACCTAAGAGGTTTATTTATTCATTTTCAAGGTAGTTCCAGGTCTTTTAATTTCTAATTAGCAAACAATCTGGGAAGATTAAAAAGCCATGTGAACCACCTTTCCTTTGATAGAAAGGCCTTCCCCAAAAGCCTAGTTTATAGGAAAGCAAAGCAAGGCAATTTTTTTCCTAAACCAGAGATAACATTTCCTCTTGCTTTGATGAAGGTAGCCAGCATGGCACTGCCCCTAACCATACTTTGGAACATAACTGTACTCGTACATAACACAATTCAGAGTCTTTGCCAGAATGGTGCCACGCCGAGATTCCCACTGGAATTGGAATTGCTGAATGCCCTGGTCCCCACTCGGGAGTGTGACACTTACATGAAACGCCGCAGATCTTTTTTGCACAGCAGTAGATGCCTCCTGTCATAATGAAAACACCTAAAATTCCAATGCTTTAGAGTGCCAAAAAAATTCTGGGATAAACTATTCTTCAATAGAATAAAAACACCACTGGAACATCTGCCACGGAGATTAGAAAATCATTAGATTTAATTATTTCCCTACTATGGATGGTACATAGAAGTGCAGTCACGCAGGATTCCTGGGCGCCCGTATGGCATGCTTGGGTAATAGAGATGAGAACCAACGGGCGAAAAGCAGCTTATATGTCTTTTTAAACATATCTCTTCTAACTTTCACTCTCATTTTTTTTTCCTATTTAAAATTCAAGAATAAATTAAAAAGCTAAATCCACTAAGACTTTCAATGGCCTTCACGGAAAGGAATAAATGACATTACATTTATCTGCTGAGAACATCAACAGAAAACTAATTTGAAAAAGAAAAGACTAATTAATAAAAGCAGAAATGACTACTTAACTTCCTTTGATCTTAGAAATTATTAAATAGTAAAATAAGCACTGCATTTTATTAGGCACAATAAAACAGAGAAGGCAAAGAACAGAGAGCGAAAAAGGTACTGACCTTTAAACACAGGGGCAAGTTCTCTGCCCCAGGAAATCTACCCCCAGTGGGGTTTCTGAGTAGAACTCAGGGCTCTTCGTGCAGCTGAACGACTGTGGGGCAGCCCATCTCCAGGTTTCTCGCTCAGTAAGGAGGGATGGAATTCACGTGCTCTGAAAATCCTAGCTGTTACCATGAGTTGGTCCAGCTGTGAAGGGATGTGAAGGGATTACTCATAAAACCCTGGCCTAAGACCTGTGTTCAGACCCTATAAGTAGCCACAGCCCCTGATCTCAAATTCCTTACAATCAAGTGACAAGATGAGAAAAACTCACTTGTAAACCAAAGAGAAAATCTTGAAAAGCAGGAGTGCAGGACAGAGGGAAGCAGTGAGAAAGCCAGGAAGCTGAAGAACTCTAGGGAGGAGGGAATCTGTCGCTGGACTCTCAAAAGACAGAAATTCAGGGTGCAGGTCAAGCTCAGAGCCCCTAGGAGCGTGCAGTCAACATCTGGACTGCCCAATGGCCCCACTAGCTTGGATTCAGCTTATCTACACTTGTATAAATCAGACCAAACAAAAGAATCATAATATCAGAATACCACATTTCTACCCCTAAAAAACATGTTCTTTGCATATCACCCAAATGCTTTGTAAAGAGAAGGGGATGTGTACAATTGCTTCATATTCGGGAATCATGCAATTAGGTCATCAGCATTTGTTGTTGTTTTGGCTTTTCTTCCTTGGGCTTAAGAAAATGCCTGGTACTTGGTAAGTGTCAAATTAAGAAGGCCTAAATGAATTGCCATTAAGATGCCAAAAGCTAACTGTCTATAATTGACTTGATATCACAAAAGGAACCAACAATTTTATATGCTTTAACTAGTTCTATTTCTACAGTTATTTCAGTTGATCGAAAAAGAAAAAAAGAAAAACCATACAAAAAGTATTTTACTGAACTGAAATTGCTTTGGCCCTTAGAGAATTAACTATATGGAGTTTCCATAACTCAAAGTGACAAGAGGAGAAACAGTGGGAATCAGGTACTATGTTATTACCCCATTTTACAGGCAGGGAGATAGAAGCTTAAAAGCTTACGGAGACTGCCCAAGAACTCATGGCAGCTAAGACCCAACACTGCTTTCCAAGCCCATGCTTTTTTATTTTTTTTTAAGAGTTTTAATTTTATTTATTCATGAGAGACAGAGAGAGAGAAGGGGGGGCAGAGACACAGGCAAAGGAAGAAGCAGGCTCCATGCAGGGAGCCCAACATGGGACTCGATCTGGGGACTCCAGGATCACGATCTGAGCTGAAGGCAGGCACTAAACCACTGAGCCACCCAGGGATCACCTAAGCCCATGCTTTTAACACTCACACTACATTACCCAAAACCTTGTCACAAGCAAACCTTCACCTCTAACTTGAACCACAGCATGTTTTCCAACACTGGCCTTAAAAAGGTCCTTTCTGAGAATTATAATTCTCCTATTCTTGTGTAGGTGGGATTCAGTCTAGCTGAGAGAGCCAATCCAAAATAATAGTAGTTAATTCACATGAATGAAGTCCAGAGGTGGACAGTGCAGGGCTGGTAAGGCAGTTTTAGAAAAGTACTCAGGGTTCCTCATCTTGCTGTGCTACCATCTTCACAGCCTAAGATGGCTGCTGAACTCCAGTCATTACATTCATAGTCCATCCATGGGAAGCAGGAAAACAGTAATACAATAGTTCCTGGAAATCACAAGTGCCTCCATTTACATCCATCATATGACCATGCCTAGATGCAAGGGAAACTGGGAAATGTAGCCTTTATTATAGGCTGCCATGTGTCCATGTAGAAACTGGAGACTCTATTGCTAAGAGATGAGGGAAGACACACTTCAGAGAAATATCTAGCATTTTCAGTCACAGGCATATGATTAACTTTAGTGGATGTGAGGACAGTGAGGCTAACAAAGCTTGATACTCTATCCCTTAACCAAATTTAAATAAATAGGTATGATTGTCATTTTGGTCTTAGTAGCTTATTCTGGTGGTAAAATACAAAAGTTTTTGTGAATCCAATCAATAGATTTAAGTTTCATCTTTGGAGAAATGTCCATTAAATTCTATAAAAAAGCATGTGTCTGCTCGTAGCATGCACATCCATCTGAATATGTACTGAGTGCTAATGTACCAGGCACAGGTCCAGCACTGGGCATGAGTAGGAACCACAAGAGATCTGCCCTCTCCAAGCTTTGGTCTCAACACTACACAGTGATGAACATGGTCTTCACAATCCTAAGAACTTTGAAGTCCATTTCCCTCAAAAGGTCTCTGACAAAACCGACGTCACCTTCATTTCCCAGGCTGAGGAGATGAAGGAGGATGAGTTCCATAATCACACAGGAGTTCAGAGCCAAGGAAGTACATCCCCGCTTCAGGCCAACTAGATCTGGAGTCCCCACTAAGCTCAATACGGGGAGAAGTTAAAACATTTACATAAAGCCACTAAGAAAAAAAAAAACCTATATCAGAACTGACATCTTCACAGGAAGTGCCTTGATCATAAACTACTATTGACATAAATTTAAAAGCCAGGACCCTTAAGCAACATTTTAGGGTAGACTCTTTTCCCCTTAATTACAAAATAAAGCATAGATGGTCTCTGCTCTCCTGAGGCTTCCCCTGAATTGCAGGAAGTTGGCTGTTTCCCACTCAATACTAACCCCACTGCACCAGATCAATAGGCCCTTTGGCTAGTGATGTAATTGGCTGCCTTCCTCCACCACAGAGCCAGGCCTCCCTCCCAGGGGTCTCAGGCTTCCTTCACCTGGAAAAAAGAAAAGAAAATCAGAGGAATCCTGAGTCAGTATTATGATACTCAGCCTTGGGCAGGCAGACCCATGTGACTTACAGAGGCAGAGATCAACCTGCTAAATAGAGCTACTCAAAGTGTGGTCCCTAGACCAGCTGTGTAAGCATCGCCTGGTAGCCCATTAAAAATTGAGAGTCTCAGACCCCACCCCAGGCACACTGAATCAGAATCTGCATTTTAACAAGATCCTCAAAGGATTTACAAGCACACTGAAGCTTGCAGAATACTGTGTTTGAAGATGGGCTAAAAAGAAAAAATTTCAGCAGCAACAAGTTCCATAGATAGAAATGACTATTGATCTGGTTTGGAAGAAGCCCTTAATTACAATAAGATATTGCCTCCATTCACTGGCTTATCATAGTTAAACACAATCAAACGTGTGTAAGCCATCAGTGAGATGTTGGTGTTGGCGTTCTAATTATCACCTTGGGGAGTATGTTAAAAGTCTTGATTCCATGGCCTTGTGACCAGACACTCAAAAACCTGCAAGGTTTAATAAGCTCACCAGGTGATTCTGATGCAGATGATCCCAAAATCACTGTAATACACACTACACAGTTTAACCATTATGCCGTGAAATCAAGAAAAATAATGTTGATATTAGAAATGCTGGTCCCGGGACACCTGGGTGGCTCAGTCTGTTAAGCATCCAACTCTTGGTTTTAGTTCATGATCTCAGGGTCATGAAATCAAGTCCTCTATTGGGCTCTGTGCTCCCTGTGGAGTCTACTTGAGATTCTTTCCTCCGCCCTCCCTTCTGCTCCCCAATTCTAACATTAATAAATAAGTAAATAAGATCTTTTTTAAAAAGAGAGAGAGAAAGAAATGCTGGTCCCTATCACCTAGAAGAAGGCACATTGGTACTATAAGGATAAAAATGGACAAGAAGTAAATCTTGTCTGCTCCTGAGTACATTACACACATACACACATGCATGTACATCTAGGTGTGTGTTAAGTTGTACAGCAAGCTGCAAGCAATGTGAGATTCCCAGGTCGGGGAGGGGGTTAATAAGGTGCCTCATTTGGAATAGACCTGTTCCTAATGAGGACAGAAGGGGGTGTTTGAACCACAGCTCGTGCACTTAATTGGTGGGAAAATTTGGGGCTCTGTGATTCACAGTTTAGGGAGTTCTATTTAGTCTAAGGTGACATCTTATTTGTTGTAGATTCAGCTAAAAGGTGGGCAGTCAAATCGATGTTAACTCTTAGTGGTTGAGGTAAGACACCTTTTAGAGAAATTGACAAAACAATTACAATTTCCAGCTGACAAGACTTTAGAGCCTCTGGTCCAGGCATGGAATGCCAACATCAGAATCACCTGAGGGCTTAATCAGCCCACAGCAGGACTACAAGAGTTCATGGCTTTTTAAAAGCCCCATGTAGTTGTGATCATCAAGTTTGAGAATTACAAAGTTTCATTGTCTAAATTAGAAAAAAATGACATGCCCACAATCCCCAGCCCAGATGCCCAGATGAGCGCTCTACATGAACGCTCTCCTGGGGGATGTGTAGCCACCCAGAAAGCCACTTCTGTCCCTGGGCCTTGCTGAGAACCAGGGAAGCAGAAGCACCAGCTTGAGGCTTTGTGCCAATCATGAATCAAATTCTACTCCTTATTTTTATTCTTTATAACCTCCTACTGAGTTTTTGGATACTTAAAATGTAGCTTCACAGATAATTACATTTTTTTACAAATTGAAGGTTTATGGCAACCCTGCATTACGCAAGCTTACTGGCACCATGTTTCCAACAGCATTTGCTTTCATTGTGTCTCTGTGTCACATATTGGTCATTCTCATATCATGTCAAACTTTTTATTATTATTACAGTTGTTCTGGTGATATGTGATCTTTGATGTTACTATTGTATTGTTTCGGGTGCCACAAACCATTCCCTAATAAGACAGTGACTTAATAAAGATTAAGTGTGTGTGTGTGTGTGTGTGTTTTGACTGCTCCACCAACCAGCCTTTAGTACCTCTCTCCTTCTCCTCAGGCCTCCCTACTCTCCAAGACACAACAGTATTGAAATTAGGCCTACGATGGCTTCTAAGTGTTCAAGTGAAAAGCAGAGTCAACCAATAATGCAAACTTCATTGTTGTCCCGTTTTTTTTAATTGCCACAGCCACCCTAACTTCCTGCAATCACCACCCTGACCAGTCAGTGCCACCAACAATGAGCAAGACCCTCTGCCTGCAAAAGATTAGGACTTGCTGAAAGCTCAGAAGATGGCTAGCATTTTTTAGTAATAAAGTATTTTTTAATTAAGGTACTTAACATTGTCCTTTTGGACATAATACTACAGCACACTTAATAGACTGCTCTCTAGTGTAAATGTAAGTTTTATATGCACTGGGAAACCAAAAAATTCATTTGACTCACTTTACTGCAATATTCACTTCATTGCAGTGGTCTGGAACCGAACCCACAGCATCCCTGAGGTATGCCTGTACAATCCGATCAGTCTCTGGCCTCACCCCAGAGCATGGCTCCAGATCGTTAAGACTTGAGCCCTCGGGAAATGAGCTGATGTTTGTACCCACTCTACATCTGTTTAAGATTACACACAATGTTCAGAATAAGAGAAGAAGTAATAAAATTTATACACACGGTATCACATTCCCTTTCTAAATTCTGCTCCAGAGAAGAATACAAATGTAAATGTTAAAACTTACAAAGAAACAATGTGTTTCGTACACTACCAACTGTGTTAAGATGAAAAAGATAATTACATATACATACACAGCTCCTTTTATTTACATAAGATTTCTCCCAAGTTAGACAAGTAACTAGAGGCCTAATGGGCAAGGGCTTTTCACTGGAGTCTTTTATGCTTTTCCCGTTGCAAGCCACGCAATGGTATTGCCCACCTAAAATATTAAACTCACTTTTGTTTTTAGGAAAAGATTACATTAAGTATTGTGAAGTCTGCTGTCTGTCTACAGCAAGAGCTGGCCTGAGTCCAGTGGGACTCTGGGACTCAGCAAGGCCAGAGCAACCTTCCTGTGTGTCACCCTTGCTGTCACTGACAAAGAGGTGGACTGGGTCATGTGATACGGTCTCCTGGTCCCTAAATACATCCCTCCAACCCAAGCATGTCCCAGCCCCTATTCACCAGCTTCAACTGCACAGGATTTAGTTTTCCTAAATACCCACAGAACAATAATCATATAGGAACACCTGCACAGTAAGGAAGAGGGCCGATCAGAACACCACAGCCTGCACACCTGGAACCCTGTACCTGGCATCCTTCGGATACGGGCCAAAAGCTACCAAATAATCACAAAAACTCTCAGCTCAGAAGCTGTGTAAACCCTGGAGAACCATAACATGGTCTTGCATGGGAACCATGTGATCCCTGGGCATTTCTCCACTTAATTCTTCTTTCAGGTGAAAATGCTTACCCACCTCCACATAAAATATATATATATATACACGTGTATATGTATATACACACATACATATACACACATATATATGTGTGTATATTTATATTATAGCAGTTCTTAATATCAGAACATAAAATCCAGACACTTTCAGGCAAATATATACATAGAGAGAGAGAGAGAAAGAAAGAAAGAGTTCTGAGAAGATTCTCAAGGACATTTCCAACTCCCCCAAATGTAAGCATCACTCTTCTGGAGTATGTATTCTTATGTGCAGTCCTAAGGCTTCCCATATCAGAACCACCTAGAATACTTTTTTAAATGCCTGTTTCTAAAGTCTGTCATCCTCTCGCATCAGAATATCTGCAGGTTGTGCCTAGGAACCTACCACCAGAACAAACATGCCTCCAACTTGGTCACATTTGAGAGTCAACAATATGAGAAATATTCAAGTCGTTTCCCTATCTTGGCTATTTGTGGATAATGCTGCAATGAACTTGGGAAGGAAACAGCCTCAAGTGTTCATCGCCAGAGGAAGGAATAAAGAAAATGTGGTATATACATACAATGGAATATTATTCAATTTTTAAAAAGGAGGAGTTTCAAACCCTTGAGACAACAAGGATGAAGCTTGAAGAGATTATGCATGTGAAAGAAGCAGATAAATACTGTAACAAGATCTTGTTTACATGTAGAGTATGAAAAAAGACCAATTCATAAAAGCAGAGAGTGGGACGATGCCTACCAGGGGCCAAGCCTGGGGTGGGGGTGTGAGATAGAGGGAGAAATAAGGATCAAAGTGCACAAAGTTTCAGTTATTCGGGATGATTAGGTTCTGGAAATCAAAATACAAGGAATAAATATTCCACTCTTAAAATTTTCTAAGAGAATAAATCTTAACTGTTACCCCCACACACATAAAAACAGTAACTAGCTAAGTGATGGCTGTGTTAATCAGCTCGATTGTGGTTATCATTTCACGATGCACATGGCCATCAAACCATCAAACTGCACACCTTAAATATACACAAATTTTATTCCTCAAGTATACCTCAATAATGCTATTAAAAAGAATAAAATCAAAGGGGAAAAAAGCCACAACATTTTCGGCAGGTAAAGAATTGATATTCTCTCTAGAAAACTCTTCAGGATGGGATGGGAGCGAATGAAAGGAAAGCTCCCCAAAAAAGAAAAATTAGCTATTCATTTGATTCTTTTTTCCCTGAAAAACAGTGTATGAGTCAAAGTCAGGTAACACCACAACTGCAACAGCTTTTGAAATGCTGGATTCAAAGAGCTGACTTTCTAACTTTATTAAAACTTCTTCAAAAAACATGCCTTAGGGAGTAAAAGAAAGTCTGACTTGTTTATTTGATCATTCACTTAATCACCAAATATAACACTTTGCATTCTCCATGTGTGATTTATTAAGTATGTAAGCCTAATATTAACTCATGCCCAACCTGATACAGTGACAGATAGCCTAATACTTGGGATTCCAAACATGCTACTGTGTTTTTACAGCCTTCTAAGGTTTAACACCATCATATCTCTTGATTGAAAACCTCCCCGTCTCATCCAGAGGGGTTTTTCCCCCAAGTTTTCTTCTTAGGAGTCAAGATCTATCCATGTAAAATTCCTTTTATGTCGGTATTTTAATTGAACACTAAAAAATAATAGTTCATGGAATACAAGATTTAGGGTAGCGCATAAAAAAATAAAATGACAATAATAAAAAAATATCTATCTTACTCACATAAATTAACGCAAAGCCCTAAAAACTCAACCTATGAATATCATATATTCTGCAGTTGGTTTTCCATTTTCACTCCCAAAATGCAATAAATTACAAAGTATTAGCATGCAGCAGTGCAGCTTGGGTACTCATCAGACACATAATTCTCCCCTAAAACATCTCGGCCATTTCTTACCCATATTTGTCTTTCCAAATCTTTATTAACTCCACCAAAAGAGCTTATTGAAGGCGTACCTTCATTTTGACCTCAGGGGCTTTCATCCAGTAAAAACAAAACAAATTAGAACTCTGATATTCACACGCATGGGGGGGAATCAATAGTTTTAATTTTCACATTGAGGCCTACAATTTTCAACTGACGGCCTCAGCAGGTTTTAATGGACACAAACAATTTACTTTTACTGTTTTAATTGTTTTTCGTCAATCACTTTTTATTGCCCCTCTACATCTGACTAAACAAATTAATCGAGCTGTATTCATAAATGATGACTCGGTAAAACGGCCGGTTATGTATATTTTACTATTTGAGTCTCAATTATAGGCGGTACCAGGAAAAGAGCTGGCCAAAAGGTGGCTGTGGTCATTAAGGCAGAAAAGAGAACAAGTCCAGAGGAAAATGACAGAACAGTGACCCTGTGTGGGGCAGGGCGTCCTGGGGCAGTTACTGGCAGTTCCCTCTCCTGTGTGAATGCAAAGTGGCTACCTGGTTGTCCCCGGGGAGGAGAGGTGGCACAGTTTCAGGAGACTGGGATGGCAGGTGAGGGTTGTGTGGGTCAAGTTAATTAGGAGATGCCACTGCAGCACTGGCAAGCCTGCACGGAGTCGGATGTGCAGACTGCTGTGCACACCACCCACTTGCCTTGGAATCACAAAACTCTCTCCACTCTCCAAAGGCCTGGGATGTCCTAGGGCAGTAAGCTCTCACCTCTGAACAGTTTATTGCGGGCATCTTTGCATCTAATAGACAAACACGAGGAAAACCCCTTTTCAATGAAAAAACTTGAGCACAATATGATGTTTCTAAAAGATAATGTCCCAGGGCACCTGGGTGGCTCAGTCAGTTGGGTGTCTGCCTTCAGCTCAGGTCCTGATCTCAAGGTCCTGGGATCAAGGCTCCCATCAGGCTCTCTGCTCTGGGAGGAGTCTGCTTTTCCCTCTTCCTCTGTCCTTCCCCTCTTTGCTTGTGCTCTTTCTCTCTCAAATAAACAAATGAAATCTTTAAAAAAATAGAGAAAAAGGTAATGTCCCTAAAAGTTGATCTGCAAGAGGCCTGCTTACCAAAGACAAATGTCTATACAACTGATACCGTGTTACATTTTACGCCATCTGCTTTGATCACATGGTCCAGCCCTGGGCTTCATTGGAATCATCGGTGAAAGTTAATCAATCTCTGCCATCATGGTTTACAGGACAGAATTTTCCACAAATGCCAACCAAGCACTTTCTAACTTTGAGAAGTCACGGCTTCTCACTAGAATATGGCTCTATCATAATGGGTTTGATTTTTGCTAATTCAATCACATGCACTGGCCAGGAAAAAAAAAAAAAAAAGGGAAAGGGGAGGGTGAGGAGGGAAATAGTTGAAATAGTGTAAATGAACCTACCCTCCATGCACTTGCTGAGCACATGTTCTACAGAGAGTTGGGATCAGAAATATGACTCCACTGTCCCCACAGTCACTCTCTCACTCTCGGCCTTAAGAAACTATACCACATAGTTTCTCCACTGAGACAGTGGAGAGTTAACTGTGTTGGACTTACTGACAGATAGGATCTTGGTTTCCAAAAAGGGGACTCTCCAAAAGATTTTCAAGAAATATTTGGCTGCCCATGCTCCTGATGCCTTGCCTTTAAAACCTACCCCAGCGTAGGAGTCAACTCCTCTGAGCACCTATGGGCATCCCAACTAGAAAATTGTGCTGTGCCAAATTGAAATCTAAGCAGACTCTTCTCTAGCATGATTTATGTACACGCTACAGCAGTCAAACCCTCGAAATCTCTGACATGACCCAAAGGGCAAATAATTATTCCTTTTAATTGTGATAAATCACTCTGGAGTAGGCAAATATTTGATTCTCAATTAATTTCTTCGGCACTCCCAACAGTGTCAGTGCAGCTGCTCCATGACTCCTTCCACTGCCCTATTAGTACTGAGTACAGATCTGATTGAAGGGACAGGTGGCTGACAGTGACTTATAGGGTACAGCCTGTGCTCTCAGAGTATGTGATAAAAGCCTTGTGATAAAAGCAAAAAATATGAGGAAATTAATATGCAGTCCTAAATTGGCATTAGATAAATCAGAGGCCATGCTCTGATACTGCAGAATGGCTAGAGAAGACAAAATGCTGAGTAGAGGATCAGCCTGGGTCCCCAGTGCCAATCTGAGAATTCAGATGCCTGTTGTATTATCCTCTCCAAAGACCATGGTTCTGCAGAGCAGCAGGGGACTAGAAGGGCATTTTCAGGCTCTGCTCTGTACTAACTATGAGCCGGCATTCAAGTTACACATTCTCTCTGGGAATAGTCATAGCGCCAATTCTTAGGGTAGTTATTAAGACCTTATAAGGTTATATAAATACTTGTTGCATGAATAAGTAAATGCTAGCTGATATTATTATTACTCATATCAATATTATCTCCATTACTAGGAAAATTTAACATGCAGGGAATAAAGCAATAAAGGACGTGAATACATGCTACACTTCCATGTGTCTAGCCTAATACCATGACATAATGCCCTCCATCTACATTCTCTTTCCACAGGCAAAACCCACTGTATGAGGGCTTCTGTGTGTTGGGAGACTGTGTCACAGTCCTATTCTGTCTTCCTCCTATGCTCTGCCAAGAATGCTATAAAACCCATCTCTAAGGTCTGGGGACCTCTCACAGAGCCCAATCTCATAGCCTTCTTTGGCCTGGGTCCAAATGACCTCAGAGAAATGGAGAACTCCATTTGTACCAGCCAAGCTTCTCAGACTCAGAAGTCCTTACCAGACTTCTTAGCACTGAGGTTTGGGGACCGTGGGAATCATCTTAAAAGAAAGTAGAAGGGTTGTTTGTGACTCACTCAATCATAATACGTAGTAAAGATAAAAACATAAATCCAGATCACAGTTACTTCCTGGTCACTGAAATATGGCTGCACGAGACATCTGGCTCCAAATTAGGGGTTGGAGACTCCAAACCAGAAAGCTACGGTGAAGAAGACCAAATCAACATCATGGTGACTAGGTGTCCTAAAAGAAATGAGAGAGGCCCCGTGCCAATGCAGTTCAACACGTTTTGTTGAACTGTCTCCCCTGGACACTGAAGACACAGCAAATAATGGGGCATATGGTCCCAACCCCCATGAGACTCAAAACCCACAGACTGATCAAGTTTTTACCTAAGTATAAGGTTCAAAAATGCATCATCTAGATTCTTTGTTTATGAGCAAGAGAGACCAACTCCAACTAAGGGAAAAGAGGATGCAATTAGAAGGACCGCTGTGATTATTTGCAAAGATGACCCTAACTTCTCACCCCTTCTGATCTCCATACCCTTTGCGTGTAAGCAAGCAGTGCCCACCCACCATGGCTGGACTAACTCACCCCTCCCTTTGACACTAGGCTCAACTGTGATTTGCTTCGGCCAGTGGAATGTTAGCAGGACAACATTAGCAGAGGCTACAAGTGGACTTGCAGAGTAACAAGGGAGCATAGATTCATTTTTCTCTGTATCTGCCCTCTAAATACAACGAAATACCCTGGAAATAATCCCAACAACCATAAAAGGTGGAGAAAGGAAGATGGACTGGCTAGGGACCTCAGGACTTGAAGAACAAAACCATGATAAGTTCCCTGGTTTCTCTTTTGAATTCACACATATTCCAGACTACATACCAGAGAGCCTTCAACCCAGAATCACCAAGAGCCATTAAAAAAAAATTTTTTTTAAGTCCTGCTCTGACCTAAGTCCCCATCAGGGACTTGGAAGGAGACCCAAGCCAGTATCAGTAGTAGCCTGATCTACCCACAGTACTGGCACTAGAGCTCCAGGGAACAACCCACTCTAATCTTCCCACAGCATCAACAAAAGACAAACCTGAGGAGGTGGAATCATCCCACTTTCCACACCTCATTGTACCAGCAGAACTTCCATCTCTGAACCTCTACCCAAAAGGCAACCAAAGTCTGGCATCCCCAGCTCCCCACACAGCTACAGAAGGTAAACAAGGCCCAGGGTCTCCTGATCCCCTACCCAGTGGCAGAGAATCACCAGATCTTATGACTTTTAGTCTTCCACCCAACTACAGAAAGTGGTATATGGAAGGGCTTTCGTTTCCCAAGGCACCAGAGAGTGAGAAGCCCACCTGCACCAGATGGCTGAAAAATAGGCCAGGAGAAACAGTCTCTGTCCAACAGGTCCAGAAACCCTCAAGTTCCACCTATCAATACCAGGTGTGACAGGAAAGTGCCCACTCTCAAGTCCCCCAGGTCCTGAGCAGCACCAGGAGGGATATGGAAGGAGCTCTAGGAAGCCAGAAGAACAGAGCAGAATAGCATTGCAAGGGCTCAAAAAACTAAATTGCCATTGGAATTACAGCCCACAAAAGTAGGCCAGAATTTACACACTAAACCGAATAGAGTGACTTCCTGCTAAAATTAAAAGATTAAATAGGATCAAGAAATAGAAAATCTCAACTTGAACAAGAAAAGAATCATCTGATACCAATGCTGAATAAATCAGATGTTGAACTGACAAAAATTTTAAAGCAATTATCATGAAATTGTTTCAACAATTATTAATTCTACTGAGCAGATTAAAAGACACAAAACTTGGATAAATAAATAAAACTTGTATTCCAGTATTAAAAACTGGAAATTAGGGATGCCTGGATGGCTCAGTGGTTGAGCATCTGTCTTTAGCTCAGGGCATGATCCTGGGATCTGGGATCAAGTCCCACATCAGGGCTTCCAATGGGGAGCCACTTCTCTCTCTGCCTGTGTCTCTGCCTCTCTCTGTGTGTTTCTCTTGAATGAATAAATAAATAAATCTTAAAAAAAAAAAAAAACGGGAAATTATAGAACTGAAAAAAATTCAGTGGATAAGCTCAAGA
This sequence comes from Canis lupus familiaris, assembly GCF_011100685.1. NCBI lineage: Eukaryota > Metazoa > Chordata > Mammalia > Carnivora > Canidae > Canis > Canis lupus. The sequence goes on from NC_049241.1 coordinate 19,201,339, forward strand.
ATAGACTGGAAATGACAGAGTCAGTAAACTTGAGGACAGATAAGTAGAATTAGCTCAATGTGAAAAAAAAGAGGAAAAACAGACTGAGAAAATTAACTGCCATTCAGGGACCTACAGGCCAATGTACATTTGTGTCTTTGGAATCCCTGAAGAAAAGAGAAAGAATGTGCAGCTGAAAAAATATTCAAGAAATCATGACTGAAAATGTCCTAAATATGACAAAAAATATAAACCTACAGATTCAGAAGCTGTGTGAACCCCAAATAGGATAAACCTAAAGTAACCAATGCAAGGTACATTGTAACTAAACTCTCAAAAACTAAATACCAAGAAAAATCTTAGAAACAACCAGAGAGAAACTGGTTACTTACGAGCACTTACCAAGGATCACTAATTCAAATGAGTTCTTTCTTATCAGCAACCAGGAAGGCCAGAAGAAAGAGGTACATTTTTCAAGTGATGGGGGGAAAAAAAAAACTGTCAAACACGAGTTCTGGATCTGATTAAATGATTCTTCAAGAATGGAGGAGAAATGAAGACATTTCCAGATGAAAGAAAACTAAGAGAATGTGTTGCCAGGAGACCTACACTTGAAGAATGGCTGAAAGAAGCTCTCAGACAAGCATGAGAATGGGAATGGAAGAAGTAGCCTAACTTCACGACAGGAAGAACAATAGTGAAATAGGTAACAACAGAAGTTTAAAAATAGACTCTCTTTATCACCCTGAGTCATTGAAATCATATTTTATGGTTGAAACAAAAATTATAACACCATTTGTTGGGTGCTTAATAAAACAATCAAGACAGTTACATTTAGAAAATGTAGAGGGTCAAGGAATCTAAATAGAAGATTTTAATATTCTTTTCAGTGTATTAAAGCACCAATATGAGTAGGCTCTGATAAATTATGTACATGTATTGTAAAACCTGGGGCAATTGCTAAAAGAAAAAAACTAAATAAATACAATTCAGGAAAAATATACTAAAAGCACAAATAAAAGAATTCTTAAAAATATTCAAATAACCACAGGAAGGCAAGAAAAGTGGAGTAGAGAAATGAGAAACAGAAGAAACAAACATAATATAAATAATAAAATGGTAGACTTAAATCCTAACCTTTCAGTAGTCACTATAAATATGAGTAGTCTAAATATACCAACTCAAGGACAGGGATCAGCAGAGTGAATAGCATACACTGTGCACAAGAAACTCACTTCAAACACAATGACAACATGTGAAAGCAAAAGAATGAGGGGTGCCTGAGTAACACAGTTGGTTGAAATTCTGACTTTAACTCAGGTCATGATCCTGGAATTGAGTCCCATATCGAACTCTGTGCTCAGTGGGGAGCCTGCTTCTCCCTCTCCTTCTGCCCCTCCCTCCTGATTGTGCAGTCTCTCTCTCTCTTTCTCCCTCTCCCCCCCAAATAAATAAATAAATAAAATCTTTTAAAAAAACAAGAAAGTAGGGGCACCAGGGTAGCTCAGTGGTTGAGCATCTGCCTTTGGCTCAGATCATGATCCCAGGGCTGAGATCGAGTCCTGAATGGGCTCCCCACATGGATCCTGCCTCTCCCTCTGCCTATGTCTCTATGTCTCTCTCTGTGTCTCTCATGAATAAATAGAATCTTTAAAATAAATAAAAAGTAAAAGAATGGAAAAGGACATATCATGCTAAGATTAATAATATGCTAGGAATAGACTGGAACTATCTCAACTTGGTAAACAGCTTCCAAAAAAAAAAAAGAACTACAGCTAATGTCATACTTAATGGTGAAAGGTTGAATGCATTACCTCTAATACTGGAAACAAGACAAGATGTTCTCTCTCACATCCTTTTTTTTTTTTTTTTTTTTTTTTTTTTTAAGATTTGACCTATTTATTTGAGGGAGAGAGAGAGAGAGCATGAGCAGCAGGGATAAGTAGAGAGAGAGGGAGAAGAAGGCTCCCAGCTGAGCAAGGAGCCCCACATATTGCTTGATCCCAGGACCCCAGGATCATGACTGGAGCAGAAGGTAGACTCAACCAACTGAGCCACAATTCTTATTTAACACGTTACTTCAAGTCAGTTCAATTAGCAAGAAATGAAAGACACACAGATTGTAAAGGAAGGAATAAAACTGTCCCTATTTGCAGATGATAAAACTTTCTTCAATAGAAAATCTTGAGGTGGGCAGCCCGGGTGGCTCAGCAGTTTAGCGCCACTTTCAGCTCAGCCCAGGGCGTGATCCTGGAGACCCGGGATCAAGTCCCACATCGGGCTCCCTGCATGGAGCCTGCTTCTCCCTCTGCCTGTGTCTCTCATGAATAAATAAACAAAATCTTAAAAAAAAAAAAAAAAAAAAAAAAAGGAAAAGAAAAAGAAAATCTTGAGGTATGTACAAAACAATGACTCCTAGATCCAGTAAGTTCAGCAAGAATCAGGACACAGAATCAACATACAAAAATCAACAACAGGGATGCCTGGGTGACTCAGTGGTTTAGCACCTCCCTTCGGCTCAGGTTGTGATCCTGGAGTCCCGGAATCGAGTCCCACATCAGGCTCCCTGCATGGAGCCTGCTTCTCCCTCTGCCTGTGTCTCTGCCTCTCTCTCTGTGTCTCTCATGAATAAATAAATAAATTTTTTTTAAAAAATCAACATTTGTGTACATTAAAAATGAATATTTGATAACAAATTAAAGGCACAGTATATTTACATTTGCACCAAAAAAATGAAATGATTAGATATAAATGTAATTAAATAAATATAAGATCTGCATGCTGAAAAATCTTAAAATTCTGATTTAAAAAATCAAAGCAAACCTACATAAATGGAGAGAGATCATGTTCATGGATTACCTGAGTCTGGTAAGACTCTACCTACTAACAATTTCAATTCTCCCCAAATTAATCTAGGTTTCATGTCATTTCTATCAAAATCCCAACAAATTTTTTGTAGGCATAGATAAGCTCATTCTGAAAATTATATACAAAGGATTAAGTCCTAGAATTGCTAAAATAATCTTGAAAAAGAAGAATGAGGTAGTAGAACCCGCTGTACCTGCTATTAAGCCTTACTATACAGCTAGAGCAACCAAGACAACATGGTATGAGTGGAGAGAGAAACACATTGGTCAATACCAAAGAATAAAGAAGCCCAAAATAAACCTACACAAATATACCTAATTCATTTTTCATAATGGTGCATAAGTGTTTTGACAGAGGAGGGATGGCCTTTTCAATAAATGCTAATGGAGCAAACAGTCAGATGTTCTACACTACAGAACAATCAACTCAAAACAGATCATGGACATAAATGGAAAATGAAACTATAAAACATTTAACATTAGAACAGACATAGGAGAAAATGTTTGGGATCTAGGACCAGGCAAAGTGTGTGTCAGCTTAACACCAAGAACAAGGTTCTTACAAAGAAAAACTGATAAATGGGGCATCATCAAAATTAAAATCTTCCACCCTTCTGATAAGAGTATGGCCAGACTAGCAGTTAATCTATCCAACAAAAGATATATAGAACTCTCAAAACTCAACAGTAAAACAGCAAAAAACCCAAATCAAAAAAATGGGTAGGAAGAGACATTGCATCAAAAATTATATACAGGTCACAAGGGCATTAAAAGATTTTCAACCTCATTAGCCATTAAGTAAATGCAAATTAACACCATAATGAGCTATCACTTCACACCTATCAGAAGTACAGAGAAAACTAGATCATTCACACATTCCTAGTGGGAATGTGGAATAGTAAAACCACAGAGTTTGGCAGTTTCTTACCTAAGAAAACATACAGCCATCATGTGCCCCAGCAATTGCACACTTAGGCATCCATCCCTGAGAAATGGCAATTTACATTCCCACAAAAACCTATAAACAACAAGAGGCCGCTGTTCACAGAGCTTTACTGATAGCAGCCTAAAATGGGGCACAGCCCATTTTTTTAATCGGTGAATGATTAAACAATCTGGGGTACATCCATACCATGGAATATGACTTAGCAATAAAAGGAAATAAACCACTGACATACTCAACAATTTGGATAAATGTCCAAAGAGAATCATGCTGTGAAAAAGCCAATCCCCAAAGGCTATAAACTTATTTATGATTTAATTTATATAACCTTCTTGAAATGACAGAATTATAGAAATGGAGAAAGGAGGGATACCTGGATGGTGCAGTTGGTTAAACGTCAGACTCTTCCATTTTGGCTCAGGTTGTGATCTCAGGGTCATGAGATGGAGCCCCTCATCAGGCCCCATGCTCAGTGTGGAGTCTGCTTAGGACTCTCTCCTCTCTCTTTGCCCTTTTCCCCTCAAACAAATAAATAAATCTTGGGGAAAAAATGGAGGAAAGATTAGTGATTTCTGGGTAGGAAGTAGGGGACTAGAAAAAGGTAGGCATGGTTATGCAAAATTATCTCTGGGGTATGAGAATTGTATCATATCTTGACTGTAATAGATACACAAATCCACACTTGTGATAAAACTGCACAGAACTAAAGACATACATGCACCCAAGTGAGTACAGGTCAACTGAGAAAGCCTGAACAAGATCAGTGGGTTGCATCAACATCAACATCCTGGTTGTAATACTGTGCTATATAATTTTGCAAGATATCACTGTTGAGGGAAATTAGAAGAAGGGTACATAGGACCTTGCTGTATTTCTTCCAACTCCACGTAAATCTATAATCATGTCAAAATAAATTTTTTTAAAGGGGGAAAGTTGGAATTTCACTTTTTTAATGAGCTTGTATATTTGAGCTTTCTTGTGCCTCTGCCACTCCATGAAAACATGCCATGATTAGCCTGCTGGAAGGTAAGAGACATGTGGAGCAGAGGCAGCTGCCTCAGCCAAGGCCATCCCAGATGTGCCCGCAGCCAGCCATTCCCCAGTCATGTGAGCAACCCAGCAAGGCACTGGAACCAAATGTCAGCTGAGCCCAAACACACAACTTAGTTTTGTGGAGGTTTAGTTTTGAATGTCACTGAAAGTTTTGTGGAGGCTTGTCATGCAGCATTATCACAACGATTGGTAACTGATACAATAGCCACATGTCAGAAAAGATAAAACCAAGGGAGAACCAGAGATGCAGGCAGCACTGTTAAATCAAGGTTCCCATGGAAAAAATTCAGCAGCTCCCACCATTTTTTGTGCTTGAGTTTTTTTGACTCAAATATGAAAGATTCAAATTCCCAGTAGAGTGTCTGCTTGACTTAGCTTGGACCTTGACTGCACGCAATGAGAGTGCATGGGACCCCCAAAGGAAAACTGGAATATAATAAAAAGAAGGGAGAACAGACGCTACGCTAGCCCAGCAAAAACGACAGATGTCCTGTGCCAAGACAAACAGGTTGTATTACTAACATCGCGGTTCTGATCAGCTTCTGAAACAGATTTAAAACACACAGTTGCCATTTTGATCATTTGAGAGAAAAACAGCTTTGAGGAAGTAGGCCACATTGAGAGCCAGTGGGAAAGAATGGTTAATATTCGGACCCTGGAATCAGATTGTGTAGATTTGAATTCAGCTCTTCTGCAAAATTACAAATGTCCTCATTGAGGGCAATTAATTAGAAAATGTCATATCCTATATTCAGATAGTAAGGATTTATAATGCTGATTACCATATTAAAAGTTCTGATTACTTGGGGTTCCCTGGGTGGCTCAGCGATTTAGCGCCTGTCTTTGGCCCAGGGCGTGATCCTGGAGTCCCAGGATCAAGTCCCACATCCGGCTCCCTGCATGGAGCCTGCTTCTCCCTCTGCCTGTGTCTCTGCCTGTCTCTCTCTCTCTCTCTCTCTCTGTGTCTCTCATGAATAAATAAATAAGTCTTTAAAAATCAATCAATCAATAAATAAAAGTTCTGATTACTGTATTAAACAGTTCCAGAAAACTGTTGAAGTGGGATTAACCCAGCAGGTCACTTTGAGTCAGTACAGCAGAATCAAAGTGCAGGTTCAATTTGTATCCTGGCTCTACCATCCATTGCCTGTGTGACCTTGGGTAGATCACTTAACCTCTCTGTGCCTAAGGGTCCTCACCTGTAAAATAGTGATAATAAGAGCACGCGTCTACTAGGGCTGTTGTGCAGACTTAAGGAACGTATCAGCAAAGCATTTAGAACAGTGCCTATTCTAAATAACAGTATTAATTTAAAACATAACTTCTCAATACATATACTGCCTATTATTCTTTAATCTTTTGCTTAAATAAGGAAGTCCCTTGCTTTATCCTTTCTCCTGGCGGAAGACAGAATTTATAACATTTGACCTATGAGTTTTCACAACAGGAAAGGCCATATGGCAAATTTCATCCCCTAACAGTTGGAGGAAACAGCTAAAGAGCTGCCATAAATCCCTAAATCTTTATTTTAATGGCTCCAGTGACTGATCCTTTGATACCCAACATCCCACTTTGCTATTGTAAATGTCCTATTCCTTTCAAGGTTTCAAAAGGATGTTTTATGGCCATTCCTTCATTGATCACATGGCTTATTGACACGCCACAGCTGGGCCAACTGAGTCTTCCCAGCAGCACAGAGCCACGCCCCCCACATTTGTAGGCATTGTGATTAATCGTCAATGCCGCCATGGCTACATGGTCAGCTTGCATGAGGCCACATGGAATTGGATTAAGGGAAGGCTCCTTGTGTAGTGGGTTAAAGAAGTAATTTTTCATCTCTAGAGACCTAGGTTCTAACCTCACTGAAGCCCCAAGAGATAACATGTTTTGTGGCTTTAGTCCATCCCACAATTTGTCAACATCCAGCAGGAGTAAAATCCTTCTTAAAGGCCATTAATCAAAGAAAGTAGAGTCATCATGGTCAAGGATTGATGAGATATGGGGCTGCAGTTGACACTGTCAGCCTTGTTAGAAATGGCTTCCTTTCAAAATACAAAATAAAAATAATAAAATAAATTGTTTCCTTTTGTTAAAGCACTTAATCAGGTGAAGGCAGGTGAAGACAGAGACAACACCATCAGTCCCCACACACACCCCCCTCCGGCCTCTGCCAACCACCCAGCTATACTCTGCCTCTAGGGACTTGTATGTTCTGGACATTCCACATAAATGGAATCGTTTGATATGTTGCCTTCGTGTCTGGTTTCTTTCACTAGGTATCGTGTTTTTAAGATGCATCCATGTTGCAATGTCTATCAGTACTTTATTTTTTTTTATGGTGGAAAAATATGCCATTGTATGGATAGAGCACATTTCGTTTACTGTTCGTCAGTTGATGGACATTTGGGTATGGCCGTGTTTGGGCCACTATGAATCACCCTGCTAAAAAAAATTCAGGTATAAGCTTTGTATGCATGTATGTTTTCAATTCTCTTGGAGAACTACCTAGAAGAAATCTGGGTCATAAGATAATCCTATATTTAACTTTTTGAGGTATCGACAGGCTATTTGCCAATGTGTCTGTACCATTTCACATTCCCACTAGCAGTGGGTGAAAGTTCAAATTTCTCCACATTCTCACCAACACTTGTTATGGTTTGTCTTTATTGTAGCCATCCTAGCAGGTGTGAAGTGACAACTCACTGTGACTTTGATTAAGTATCTTTCATGTGCATTTTGGTCATTTATATGTCTTTTGGAGAAATGTTTACTCAAATCTTTTGCTCACTTATTAATTGGGTTGTCTTTTTATTGTTGAATTATCAGAGTTTTTTGTTTATTCTGGATACTACTCCCATACCAGATATATGATTTGCAAATATTTTCTCCCATTCTGTGAACTACCTCTTCACTTTCTTGCTGGTATCCTTTGACCCACAAATTGTTTCGTTTTTTGATGTTCGATTTATTCAATTTTTCTTTTGTTACTTGTACTTTTGGTTGGTGATTCCTTTCAAGTGGAAAAGCCACAGAGAAGAAAAGAAGGCAGGGAAAAAAGGAGGCTTCTGGATCACTCACAAATCCTGGGCTGCCCCGTTTGCTTTTGTGAAAGGTCACAAATTTTCCAGCCCAATAGACCAGTAGTCTGAGGCATGCTTATCTTTTAGTTGGCCCACAGAGTAGTTCTGTTTTCATGGAGCCAGCATTTAAAAATGTGGATTTCTGGAATTTTCCGGAAGGCTCAGTGGTTGAGCCTTCAGCTCAGGTTGTGATCCCTGGGTTCCTGGGATCCAGTCCTGCATCAGGCTCCCCCAAGAAATCTGCTTTTCCCTCTGCCTATGTCTTGCCTCTTTCTCTGTGTCTCTCATGAATAAATAAATAAAATCTTTTTTTAAAAATGTGGACTTCCATAATCTCCAGAAACATTTGAAGGACAGGCTATATACAGTCATTACTTTCACTCTCCGCAGGAACTGAGCAGTGCCTGATGCTTTAGGTGGGGCATGTGTTATCCTGTTATCATGCTCATCTGCCCCCACAGAGGCTCTCTACACATCTGAAGACTAGTTCTGGCCATGTCAAAGATTTCTCAAGTCACTATTTGCCCCATTTTACAGGTGAGACCACTGAGGCTCAGAAAGGCAATAACTAGCCCCAAGTCACATAGCTAGAATTTGATGGAAATGTGACTTAAGACCCATTCTTCCTCATTTCAAGTGCATAGTCTTAACCATACTGCCTGAATGTCATCTATCTGGACTACGCTACTTTTCCCTTCTGCCCTCAACAATCACAAAACTTCTATAAAATTATGGTTATATACTGAGCACAATTTTAGGTCCTGAGAATGCAACAGAAAAGAAAATTCCTGCCCTTATGGAGTTGACATCTTAGTGGGAGGTAGATAATGATAGGAGCTACTAAGAAAATCAAAGTCAGGCAAGGGGAGGGGTGATATTTTGAATAACAGGGCCAGGGGAGCCGTATGACACAGAACAGAAGTGCTAAAGGCCCTAGGAGAAGGATAAACCCAGTGCTATGGAAACTGCAATGTGATACTCAGGAGTCAGCAAAAGAAACCACCGATGTTAGCTGGTGGGCTCCAGGTGATGTCATAGTAAAAACTAGACTTGGGCTGAGTCACAAATGTAAACTATTCTAGAATGGTCAGTGGTTGTCTATCACATTCACACCTTCCTGCATAATCCCTCCCACCCAGCTGCTGGAGTCCATACAGCCATGCTGTGTCCCCTACAGCCTGCCCCTCACCCCTACCTTTCTTAGACCAAACCGACTAGATGAAGCAGGGCAGCTGGACCCAAGGACAGACAATCAGCCCGAGTTGTCGTGTGACCACTGCCATGGCCTAGCACTTGAAATTGAGCAGAGCAAGCCAGGCTCTCCTGAGTACCTGTTTGATTTGGGAAACACAGGGAGACCGAAGCAGGGAGCTGTGCATGCTGCATGCAAAAGAATGGCAAGCCAAGGCCACGTACAAGTTTAGGTTATGAAGGAGAAGCAGAGTGAGCACAGCGAGCTGCTCCAACAGGCCTATCAAGAGTGTGCTGCATAGACAGCGTTGTTGCTTGACATCCATTCTGTTTACTGGGTCCCTTCCTCTTAGACGTACCACACTTCCCAGAATGCCTTGCAGCTAGGGGTGCACATATAAACCTGGTTCTGCCAGTCAGCCCCACGTGAGAAATGTAATTTCTCATTACAGAGACAGAGAAGCAAGAAGATGAAAAAGAAATTAGGAAATAATGCTTATCTAGCATTTCCATTGTTTCCAATAGCATGCCTCTCACTTTTCAATGTCTCTTGAGCCTTCCTGGGGGGTATTCCTTTCCTTACTTTACAAATAAGGAAATTTAAAAAAAAAAAAGAAAGAAAGAAAGAAAGAAAGAAAGAAAGAAAGAAAGAAAGAAAGAAAGAAAGAAAGAAAGAAAGAAAGAAAGAAAGAAAGAAAGAAAAAGAAGGAAATTAAGTCCAATATAAATTAGTTACTTATCCAAGGCTCCCAAATTAACAAGTGGCTTTCTCCACCATAACTCAAAAGTCCTCACTTGTCCCACCATTCCATACTAGGTTTTTTTGTTTTGTTTTTTGTTTGGGTGTACATTCGTTTTTCACTCCAGTGTGGAAAGGTTTAAGAAGTGCAGGGGAATCCATCAGGGGCAATGCTAAGCTCTACCACCCAGAAACCCAGCCCCTCACATAGAACAGATCCCTACAGACTTGGGCCAACAGATTTCATCTTGTCGGTGAGCCATGACTCATTCAGATTTGCCTGAAATAATGCTGAGACAACATCTGAGAAGCCACCTCAGGTTCAAAGGGAAAATGATGCTGTGTATGGATTAGCAATCTCCACCATGGGCAAAGGACAGGAAATTAACTGTAAGAATCTAAGTGCTTGTTAATTTGACCCCAAAATTCCTAGGCAAGATTGCGTCAACTTTGGTGCATTTTTTTTTTAAGTTTTATTAAGTAATCTCTCCACCCAGCATGGGGCTTGAACTCATGACCCCAAGATCAAGAGTCACATGCTCCTCTAAGCCAGCCGTGCCCCAATCCTGATGCTTTTGACTCCCAGCCCCTTTTTTTTTTTTTTTTTTTTTTTTTACTTTCTCTCTCTCTAACTTCCCTTTGAACATACTTTCCTAGCATCCTTCTTCCTACAACCCCAAGTTCCTGGATCACGGTCTTGGTTGAAACATCATTAATTAATATCCCCCATCATTACACACTGGACTTCAGTATCAGGGTCTTGTGGCCACTGTTTTTCTCATTCAAGCAGAGATGGCATTCTACACTTATAAAGCTCAAAGTGTGATTGCAGCCTTTTTATTTATCAAGGCTTTCTAGGAAAAATCGGGTCTGCATCATGCTTGCCAGCACAGATTCTTCATAGCCCATACAATATATATCAACACATATAAGCAATTCATACATGAAGAAATTCCATTGCCACTGAATACATGCATGGCTATAAAAGAGCCTGCATATATGTGTATATACATGCATGTGATCTTACATGTCCTTAACCCTACAGAGTAGTGCCATAAATGTGTGTATATGTATGTGTGTGTGTGGAGAAAGAGAGGTAGAGAGACACTGAGTTTCCAAATCTGTAAGTTCTGCTCCAGTCCATCAATGAGAAGTAGACGGGGAAAAAAATGGTATATCCATATAATGGGAAACCACATAGCCACAGTCATTAAACAAATCAGGGAAGCAGTGGGTCTCTAAGTCCCAATATGAAAAAAGTCTCCATGACAGAGTATTAAGCAAACAAAGCATATCCACGGGGAAACCTGTCATAATGTAACAGAGGTGTCCACAGATATTGGACAATCACAAACACAAATATCCACCAACAGGGAGCAAAGTAAAGATGTATGAATAGCTCCATTTCTGTTAAAACAGTAATATGTTAGTTGCTTGTACATTAAAAATAAATTTAGGAGATGCCTGGACGGCTCAGTGGTTTGAGCATCTGCCTTCAGCTCAGGGTATGATCCCAGGGTCTTGGGATCCAGTCCCACATCAGGCTCCCCAGAGGGAGCCTGCTTCTCCTTCTGCCTATGTCTCTACCTCTCTCTTTCTCTGTGTGTCTCCCATGAATAAATAAAATCTTTTTTAAAATAAATAAATAAGATAAAATAAAATAAAAATAAATTTGGAAGAGGGGTACCCAAGTGGCTTAGTTGATTAAGTCTCTGACTTTAGATTTTGGCTCAGGTCATGATCTCAAGGTCATGGGATCAAACCCTGTGTCAGGCCCCATACTGGGCACGGAGCCTGCTTAAGACTCTCTGTCTCTCTCTCTGTCCCTCTGCCCTCTCTACCCTTACCCCTAAAAAAAATTTTTTTAACAAAAATATAAAAATCAGTTTGGCAGAACCTACACCCAACCATGCAAAGTCATCACCCTTGGGAAATGGGCCCATGAGAGACATGGTTTTAGAGGTTATATAGTTCCATGGCTGAATTTTTATTAACAGGATGTATTAAGATTTTTTAGATCTACTTCAAAAAATTCTAGCTGTCATTTAGAATTAAGAACTCCCCTGAGGACCCCTTGCAGAAAGAGCAGGAGAAAGGGGAAGTGGATATTGAGACAAAGACACACAAAGCTCCCTTTAAATGCAGAATCCTAAGCACTTTGAGCCCTAGAAGGATGTTTTCAACCACCTGCATAAATTAGAACTATCAAAGGCTAACTTTTTAAAGTTGGAAATGAAACACAGCCATGCTCCCAAATATAAACAGCCCTAAAGCCAGAGGCAGCAGCTGTCTCCCGCAATGCCCAGGGGAATTGTATTCCTGCAGGAGCCTTTCATTTCTCCATCTCGGAGGCTTGTCAGCTTTGCCTCCAGGACAGGCCCCTCGGAGCTCAGATCTGAGCACTTCAGTTCCCCAGGGACCCACTGGGACCACGGGGAGCCCTCTGCCTCTGACCCTGGCACGTCCAGCTGCTCAGGCTTGAATGGGACGGGCAGGCTATTTGACCCAAACATTATTGCTCACACGGACATGTACTTCTTGACATTTTTTTCTCCAAATGATTTCTCCTTTAATTGCTCTTTAGGCCACTGGATGCCATCAGCCCTGTGATGGCAACTGGACCTTCCTGTGAACTGCCACAGGAGACACCCCACCGCAATCTGCTCAGGGCCATTTGGTGTGGGGCAGGAAGTTGTCATGTCTTGGGACCCTTCATTCCCCCCACAAATTAACTCCCCACTCCCCTCATCCAGCTTCCCGCTGTGTTATTTCTGTGACACGGACGCATCCTTTCAGTTGAGGTGGTGTTTCATGGTTTTCTTAGAAACCTTGGTTTGCTACAATTTATGCCTTGATTAAAAATGTGCTGTCGGGTGAAACATGCCATTCAGGGGAGGGTGCTTTGTTAATTAGTAAAACAAATCAGGTCAAATGTTCCTCATAAAGATTTTGCGTGTCTGCAATTCTGAAATGCCTTATATTTGGCTTAATTTTGTTTTATACAAAATAGAGAAAAGAGGAAATCTACATTTTCTTGGCGAGTTAAACAATTAGTAGCAAGAGAGACATAGCTCTGTTGTTTTTTTAATAAAATCATATATTATAAAAATAATTATTTTTAAATAATGACAATTTCAAGGTCAGTTTGTGTGTGTATGTGTGTGTGCAGTCTGAACCACACATTTAGTGCTAATACATTCAGCGCTCATGATAGTCTCTTTTTTTTAGTCTTGCTATTTTTCTATTAATTTTGTTTTAATTCCAAGTCTTTTTTTTTTTTTTTTTTTTTCTTAATTTAAAAGTAGCAGCTACCTGCCTGAGAGAGGACATTGGCCTATCTGGTTCTTTGGGAAAACTTTTCCATTGTGCCATCCATCCAATATCTGCAAAACTTAGATCCTTTCTGGACAAATGGCCTCCAAATGCAGGGTTGAGTCCATTTATATAGTACTCCTTCACCTGTTCCTAAAATCATATGGGCACATTGTTTACCCCTCTCATTACCTCTTAATGAGAATAGGAACTCATCTGACTTTATTCCCGGGCCCACTGCTAACACAGTGCCTGCCAGGAAGTAGGTGCTCAGAAGATCTGTGTTGCATTCCTGAACTGATTTTTTGTTTTTTCAGGCATGTTCTCTTTTTGCTCTTGATTGGCCTTCAACCAGGCGATGGCTCTCCCTAGCTTTGAAGAAGGACCTGAGGGGACAGACTGTGTCTTACTCGGCTTTCTATTCTTAGAAACCAGCACAGAGGTCCTTAACACTTTGTAAAATTTTTCGACCTCCAACTATACTCCAGGCATTAAGATACAAAAATAAGAGGCCTATGATAACCTGACCTCTTATTGATAAAAATCAACAAAATAACATTATTTAAAATGGAACCCTGTTCATGCTTTACAAGCATATCTGCCTTTCGTTATCCATGCGAGACTCACAGGCAGGGTTTTCGTTCCCACTTTACAAACAAGAAAACTGAGGCTCTAAGAAGTTAGAGAATTTGCCCTGGTTATAACTTGCTTAAGTCAAGAGTGAGCAGGGCAAGGAAGCCAACCCAGTATAATCAAGAATAGCTGGCAAGACCAGGCAGCATATAGTTTCACACTAAGGACCACGGGGAGGCAGAGAAAAGGGCACAACTGAAAATCAGAAGAGGAGAGACATCTACTGTTTCAGCAAAAATCCTTTGGTTCTAAGTGACAGAAATAGAAATCCAACTCCATGTGGCTTTAAACAGAGAAGGAGGAAATTTACTGGCTCTTAGATGGAAATGTCTAGGGATAGGAACATGGCTGGATCCCCAGTAGCTCAAACAATGTCAGGAAGGCTGGTCTCTAAGTGTAGGTTCTGCTCGGCTCCACATTCACTGCTAGGCAGGCTTCTGTGCTGACGATGGCACAGATGTCACCAGCTCAGGTGGACCTCCATTGGCTGAGCAACCCCCCCACCCCCAAAGACAGGGCACCACACCCAGGAGCACTTCAATGAAGTCCCGAGCCCAATGCCTATCTGTAAACCAACCACTGCATGTCCCCAGGCACCACCTCTCACCACCATATTGGTTTATCTCCTCACCCAGCATGATATAATAAAGCAAATATATAAAAATCAAATTGGGGACACCTGGGTGGCTCAGCGGTTAAGCGTCTGCCTTCAGCTCAGGTCGTGACCCCGGGTCCTGGGATCGAGTCCCACATCAGGCTTCTCCCTCTGCCTAGATCTCTGCCTCTCTGTGTGTTTCAAATTAATTAATTAATTAATTAATTAATCTTTTAAAATAAATCATATTGAACACCAAATTCGATTAGTAAAAATAATTAGATTATAAGTTAAATAGTGAAAATAGATTATTTAAATTCAAAAGTAAGTAAATCCAAATTTAAACTTCAAATAAATTTTTTATAGATTATTTGAGAGAGAGCAGGGTGGGGGATTGGGGAGCAGAGGGAGAGAGAAGCAGGCTCCCCACTGAGCAAGAAGCCCAACATAGGATTTGATCCCAAGACCCCAGGATCATGACTTGAGCCGAAAGCAGAGGCTTAACTAAGACATCCATGTGCCCCTAAATAAATAAATTTTTAAAAATTAAACTTTTAAAGCCACAAGCAGCTCTACAGTGGGTGGCTATGAGATGTAGATTGAAAAGGGAGAGAAAGTTGTTTGCAAAGAATTTCTTTTTGCATGTCACCAAAGCTAGCAGCATGAGTGAGTGCCCCAAATGCATTAGAAGTACCCACATCTTATTTGGAAGGCTGGTAGCTGGTGAGTTAATCACACGTCCAATTGAGGATACTAAAAGAAAAACAACTGATAATGCCTCCATAGCATTTTTTAATAAACTTTTTTTAAAGGGATAGGTGTTTTATTTTATTATCATTATATTAGTAGTAGTAGTAGTAGTAGTAGTAGTAGTAGTAGTAGTATTAAGGAAAGTGGTGGGGAAGCAGAGGGAGAGGGAAAGAGAATCATAAGCAGAATAGAGCCCAGGATAGAGCCTGACACTGGGCTCCATCTCATTACCCTGAGATCATAACCTGAGCAGAAGTCAAGAGTCCAAACACCTGGGTGTCTTAGCGGTTGGGCATCTGCCTTTGGCTCAGTTCATGATCCTAGGATCCAGGATCGAGTCCCACATTGGGCTCCTTGCAGGGAGCCTGCTTCTCCCTCTGCCTATGCCTCTGCCTCTCTCTGTGTGCCTGTCATGAAAAAAAATCCTTTTAAAAAAAAAAAATCAAGAGTTCAACACATAACCAACTGACTCACCCAGGCGCCCCTTTAATTAACTTTTTATTTTGAACTGACTTTAGATTTACAGAAACAGTTTTGACCAACAGGGCACAGAATTCCCATCACTCAGTTTCTCCCATCATTAACATCTGATATTATCAGGATACATTTGTCAAAACTAAACTCACATTGGCACATTACTATTAACTAAACTTCAGACTGGATTCGAGTTTCACCAATTTCTCCACTAATGTCCTCTTTATGTTCCAGGATCCAGGGCAGGCTACCACACTGCATTTAGGGGCATGTCTCCCCAGACTTCTTTGGGCTGTGAAAGTTTCTCAATTTCCTTTCATGGCCATGACAGTCTTGAGGACTATTGGTCACTGTCCTCTAGAATGTCCTCTAGTCTGACTGCTGTTCTTCTCATGATTAGATTAGGGTACCTACACAACATTTTAACTTAAAACATATAGATACGCCATCATTAGCCAACAGTTGGATGAATGATCAATCCCTGTGAAGATGGGTCTCCTGACCAAGGTTGCATACCTTCTTTCTTGCATAAACCACACCCAGAATGCACAATCCATGAATCTTGAGTTCAAGTTCTTTGAAGAAGCCGCATCAATTAGGAATGCTTTGGGCTACAACTAACAATGGCTTAAGTAATGCAAACATTTAACTATCTAATCTATGAAATAGTCTGAAGATATGAATAAACTTTTAATGAACTTTTATTAAATATGAATAGTCTTGTCTTAAAAGACTTTCTACTGACTTTCAGTATTGGGTTAGAGCCTCATGGTCACAAAATGGTTGCTGCACCTCCAGACTCTCATTTAACACAGAAAGAAGATGAAACCATAGGGCCTAACACACCTCTTCCTGATTTCGGGAAGCAGTGCTTCTCAGAACCACTCCCTCCCCAACACACTTTCATGTATTCGTTAATCAGAACTGGGTCACTGACATACCAGGCTCCAAAGAAAGCTGGAAATTCTTGGACTTGACTTCCAGCCTCTGTAATAGAGGCAGACAGGGAGGAAAGGGGATAGAAAGAGTCTCTGAGTCACCCAGCCAACAATGTCTCCCAAGGAGAGAGAACCTAGAACCATTCCAAAGCCATATGAATGAAGAATTCTTCAGAATTTGAACAAATATTTTTCAATATTTCTTGCCCTTGTCCAATTCAACAGCAATGTTTTTCAGCAAATTATGCTTCCAAAGCATTCATCTTGGTTATCATAGAAATGTTAGATGTACTTTTATCTAATTGGATTATACAATATTCAATTTATTTATTATTTAACCCATTCAACTGAATTTATTCTAAATTACAACACAACTAGGATCCCTGGGTGGCACAGCGGTTTGGCGCCTGCCTTTGGCCCAGGGCGCGATCCTGGAGACCCGGGATCGAATCCCACGTCGGGCTCCCGGTGCATGGAGCCTGCTTCTCCCTCTGCCTGTGTCTCTGCCTCTCTCTCTCTCTCTCTGTGACTATCATAAATAAATAAAAATTAAAAAAAAAAAAAACACAACTAAGACGAACAGGTTTGGGAGCTCAGTCAGCTTGGTGTGCCGTTCAGCACAGCCTGGGGCAGTGGGGTGGACAAGGCAAGCCAACAGCCTCACCTAGAGGGCTTCACTGAGGGAATGCATGCATGTCATCAGCGGCCAGGGGTCTACGGTGAGAACTTCTACAGAACAAGCACCAGGCTAGGCTTTGGGGACAATTTAAACCAAAATTCAGAGCCTCCAAACAGCAAATTATCCATCATTCAAGCCTTTACCTCATGACAAAGATGGCACAAACATAGATGGGCTTGAACAATAGAAATACTAAGTGTTGGCACAAAAACAGAACTGTCCAGGTAGAAGGCCATAGCAGATGTTGCCAGTGCCAGCCCACCTAACTCTGGGCCTGCTGCTACAGGGCACACAGTGGGACCACCAACAGCCAGCACCTGCATCTGCTTACCTGGGGCTTTCTCTATCACACCTTTCTCTAGCCCTGAGGGCTGCGGAATTCACACCTGGATCAACCCTCCCCCTGGGTGGCCAGCAGGAACGCGTATATAAATATCCCAGCCCCCACCCCCCTAGTAGGACAACTCTAGGAAATGTGCTCTACACCATTTCCCAGAGTTTCCATCAAGATTTAGCTACATGATCCTCTTATGGGGAGAGGGGGAAAAGAGATTTTTCTTAAATGTTTAAAATAGAAAGACTTAGCTCTAGTGCAGCCTATGATAGCTGGCTTGAGAACACAATCCAGCCTGGCTCTTTCCATGCCCTGTCTCCCATCTCAACTCCCCTCAAGATGATCCTGAGGATGACCTCCCAAATAAGCTACTTAGGGCTCAAATCCTTATCATAGGATCTACTTCTGAGAAATACTAAATTAGGTTGAAGAGTATTTATAATAGCTTCCATTTACTGAGGCGTCAAATATGTGCCTGGAATCGTGCCAGACAGCCTACACACGTGCTCTCACTCATTTTCACAACGATGCCACAAAGAAGAAATTGCTGTTATTACGGTCAGATAAAAAGCTGGGACTCAGAGAGGTTAAGTAACTTGAGCAACAACACACAGCTGAAAAGTAGCAGACCTCAACAGATGAATGGATAAACGAACCGTAGATACAAACATACAATGGAATATTCAGCCATAAAAAGGAATACTGATACATTCGACAACATGGGTCAACCTCAAAAACATCATGCTAAGCGGGAAAAAAAAAATGAGAAGTCACGTGTCCTATGATTCCATTTATATGAAATATCCAGAACAGATAAATCCACAGAGACAGAACTCCAATAGGAAAGGAGGGAGGGAATGGAGAGAAACTTCTTAGTGGGTATGAGGCTTTGCTTCAAAATGATGGAAATGCTCTGAAACTAGATAAAGGCAGTGTTTGCAAACCACTGTGAATAAACTAAATGCCACTGAATTATTCACTTTCAAATGGTTCATTTTATACTATGCGAATGTCCCGTTTATATTTTTTTTAGTAACACAGCTGGGAGTTTAAACCAGGGGCCTCAGACCAATAAGCTCTTACATCACTGATTCTCAAAGTGTGGTCCAGGACCATTGGACACCTGGAGGAATGTGAGGAATGCACATTCCCAGACCCCACCCCAGAGACCCCGACGCAGAAGCTCTGGGAGCAGGCCCAGCAATCTGGGTTTTAACAAGCCCTCCATGGGATTCAGACGTGGTACGGTTTGAGGACCAGTAGCTCCTGCCCAGAATTTAAAACAAGTCTTATTCTTAGCAACACTGAGTTGATCTCCGTCAAAACACTTCACATGAAAATGAAGTATTTGCTGGATGCACTGAAATTGGGATTTCAAGGGCTTACACTGGTGGGTTTTAATGTGTATAAGTCATCCCACACATTCAGTGTTTCCCAGCCCAGTTGGGGTCAGGGTGCCCTTTCCTTCAAGGTGTGTGGACACCCCCAAAGCTCAAACCGGAGCAGGGCAGTGCTGCGCTGGCAGGGAGGTGGTCTCAGCTGGTCTGGTGAACACATGCCCCAGCCCACCCTGGGCCTCCGGACAGACAGTCAGATGAAGATGGACGTGCCAGGCCAGCTGAGACCAAATTGGCAAATGTTTCTCCAAGATAAAACAGGGGACATTCTTGGAACATGCCAGAACTAATTCTCATAAATATCCCCAGGCTCCAAGGAGTTCCAAATCTGTTTTTTCCTCAGTACCAGAAAAACAGATCCAGTGAATTTACTGACCAAAGCTGTTAGGTAGAAAACCAAAATTCTTTCATTTTTTAAACTAGGTTTATAGTTGTAGTTCAATGCTGGGTGAAGCCCTTCACCTATGGGCTCCTTCTTCCTGTTTTCCATAATACTCCTCTGGCTATAGGTTCTCTTGGAATGGTCTCCCCCAAGGCACAAACAGATGCAAAAGAAATCAAGAACAAAGACTTTCAATAAAGATTTTGAGCCTAATTAGGCCAAAGAGAATGAGACAAGGAGCATCTTTGAACTTTGTCCGCAGCCAATGTGATCAAAGGAACAGCAAAGTGTGGCCCCTTGGCTGTGAGCAAGAGAAGAGGTGAAGGAGAAAAGCTCTAGCCAAATGAGGCTCCATCTAAAGGGGCCATATCATATCAGGCCACCAAGCCACGGCCGCTCATAGTCTCATCACTGAGGACTACTGCTCCCCAGACCACAAGGCCAAAGTTTCTCTTCCTACTTGCACAGGTTCTGACCTCTGAGGATTGCTGCTTTTAAAATAAGCAGAGAAAAGAAGCAACAGAGATGTTCCCCAGGTCTGAAGCCTAAGAGAAATGAGTAATTGCTGACAAAGCGTCTCAGGAGGCACAAGGGCTTCTTCACATTTACTCAAGATATACTGAACCTCTGCTATGTGTGGGGTGCCATCCTGGGACTCGGATTATGGCAGGGAACAAAACAGATAGTAGACACTGAAGAGTAAATATTCACTATAGGACACTGTGCTGGGCGCTTTACATGCATTATCTTATGTAGCCTTCAAAATAGGCAGAAGTTATTACTTTCTCGGTCTAGTAAATGTGAACCAAGAATCAGACAAGTTGGAATGCCTGGGTGGCTCAGTGGTTGAGCATTTGCCTCCAGCTCAGGTCATGATCCAAGGGTCCTGAGATCAAGTCCCGCATCAGGCTCCCCGCAGGGAGGCTACTTCTCCCTCTGCCTATGTCTCTGCCTCTCTCCTTGTGTCTCTCATGAATAAATAAAATCTTTAAAAAAAAAAAAAAAGAATCAGACAAGCCACTTGCCCAAAGTTACACAGCTGGTCAAGGCTGGCGCCAGGCCGGGGTGGATTTTAGGGGGTCTGACTCTAAAGCCCACACTCAACCATACCATAACCTTCAAGGAAGGGAGATGGAAGTGTCTTACCTTCGCTTCTATCCTTTCTCACCCATGAGAATAGCTCCCATATGTTCTGAACCCAAAGATAATGTCATAGAGGTAATTTAACATTCTCTGAATTATTTTACGTTCTTGCCATGATCATGTATTGTGATGATTTTTATTTTTTATTATTTTTTTCTCAAAGGAAGGCTGAATGCTAGTTATAAAAATACAGGCAGTACAGGAAGTATTTGTGCCATTCATTCAACGAAGCTCTGAGCAGCTGTTGCATATGTGGGACACACGGCAGACACGGGAATGAGGCAGACACTGCACCCACCTTCTTGGAATTGATATTTTGGCAGGGGAATGACTGGGCACTTCTTTCAGTTGGGGTACTGGTAGGGGGTGCCCCAGCAGAGCCATTAGGCCTGGCAGCCTCTCTGGAGTTGGGGGAGTGGTCCCCTGAGGAAGTGATGACTGAGCCCACAGAAGAAGGAGAGGCAGCAAAGGCAACGTGGCTGCAGTACACCATGAGAGTGAGCAAAGGCCTTGAGAGAGGAATGGACAAGGCTGGTTGGAGAAAAAGAGAGAGGGTCCACGGACTCTAAGAAAAGCAAGCAGATCGGTTTGCCAAGGAGGGGACAGGTCAGGCAGCAGATGGCCTTGTGAGCGTGTCCCGTGAGGTAACTTCATCCTTGGAAAAGTGGGCATCACTGAAGGATTTTAGGCAAGAGAGTGAAAATATACAATCATTCAAATCCCACCATCCAGACAGGACAACGGTTAATATTTTGCTATGAATCTTCGCAAACCTGTTCCCGGCACTCATCGCCACAGGCATGGCCTAGCAGGTGACATGGGTACTGTTACTGTCAGCCTCTCCACATTACATATGTATAAACTGAGACACAGAAAAGTTCAATAACTTGTCGAAGATCGCATGGCTAGTAATGGACATAGTTAGGACTTGAGCCCAGGCACAGCTCACAACAGACCTCCCCCCCCCAAAAAAAAAATCTCTTCAATGCAGAGACAGACTACAGTCTGTGGTCCAGTGTGCTTTTTTCTCTTAAGATATGGTGGTCATCACTTTAGGTCATGACAGTGGCTCCAGGTCTTTATATTAACGGCTGCCTGGTATTCCGTGATATTAAGAGATCAAATTTTAGCTAACCGGCTTCTGAGGGTGGACAGCTACCTTGTTCCCATTTTCCTACATTTGTGGACAAACCACAACAGCCATCCTGACACACGCATCACACCCTGGATGTTTCCTTCAAACTCAGCTGAGTTGTCTCTTCCAGGACCCTCTGGTCATCCCAAAGGCCTGGCTTGCCCTTGATCTGAAGGTTTGGTGTCCGAGTGCCAGTTAGGTTAACAGAGATGTAGGGCTTCATTTGGCAGGCGTGACAATGACAGTTTCTACCCTGATCCAAAGCAGATGGAGGGACCCAGAGAGATATTAAAATAAAGAGGGAATTGGCAGCTGGGTCTTCCTTTGGGAATCAGGGAGGCCAGTAAGGATGAATTAAGTGTTTAAAAAAAAAAAGGTGAAATGAGCTGGAATCCAGCCATAGGCTCATCTTGCATCTGACAGCAGCACATATGCCTGGGAGCTGGACTCTCATGTGGAGACTGTTGAGGCGAAGTTGGTGTGGTGGCGAGGAGCACAGGATCTACAGACCCAGCCCCTTCCCCTCCCCTGTCCCCCGTGTCTCTCATTCCCTCTCACTGAGCTCCAGCCTCACTGGCCTCCTGTCTCCTAAACCCTGTGAGTCAGTCCCCTGTCCAAGCTTCTGGGCTGGCTGAGCCCTCCTTCTAGAATGTTCCTCCCCAGATCCTGCCATGGATGGAAACTTCTCATCACCCACTCTTGCACCTGCTCTCCGGGAAGCCTTCCTTAAGCACTCTCTCCCTTGTGTACCCTCATCACCACAAAATCCTCCCTTTATTTTCTTTAGAGTGCCCATCAAAAGTATCTTGTTTTTTTATTGACCTGGAATCTGCCTTCCCTTATCAGAATGTAAGCTTTGTAAGGACAGGGATCTCATCTTCCTTCTTCCTATTGTATCCCAGTCCCTTAGCCCACAGCTTAGAACAAACAGCACAAACGCATGTCTGATGAATGAATAGAGTCACACCGACCTGGGCTCACATTCCAGCTCTGCCACTATATATGGCCCTGGCTAAGTATTTATTCTGAGCCAGTTTCTTATTTTTTCAGTGGGTGTGATAAAAGCTCCCACCTCCCTAAATTATCATGAAGATGAGCAAGATGATTCCCATGAAGATATCATGGAGCCCAGAGCCCTCACCACCACAAGCATCGGGGCAGGGCAGGTGAATGAGAGAAGTCTTTGTAGAGGAAATCCTATGTCGGGCACTCTTGTTACCACCTTCAGTTCTTCCCTGGGCTTTCAGATCCATAATTTTATCTGGACCAGGTACAGCACAGGTTTCTTTGTGGGCTGCAGGAGACAGCTGGAGCTAATTATCAAACAGGTTCTGAGGACCAAAATGTTATTGTCACTTGATTACAACCTTGTTCAAAGATCAGTTTTTAACCGTGAACAGGGCCTCCCAGGCAGGTTCTGACTTACTCATTAAAGCCTGTATGCACTGTCCACTCAGAGCTGAAAATGCCAATGATTACAACCAACCCGGTCTACACTCCTGAGATTAACAATGGTTTGTTTGTTTGATTTGATTTATTTTTTGATAAGAGACACAGAGAGAGAGACAGAGACCTAGGCAGAGGGAGAAGCAGGCTCCCTGTGAAAAGCCTGATGTGGGACTGGATCCCAGGACCCCGGGATCATGCCCTGAGCCTAAGGCAGAGGCTCAACCACTGAGCCTCCCAGGTGCCAACAATGGTATTAATTATTGACAGAATTTAATATTTGCATGGCTGGACATGTCTCTCCTTGAATTCTCCGATTCCCAGCAAGAAACCCCTCGCCTTATCTCATTAGCTGTTCCACGTGTGGAGGGAGATGACAACTCCCACCTCACACAGGGTTGGTTCTCCTCTACCAGGAACAGGCCTCTTTTTCCAGAATGGAAAGGAACCGGGTAGTTCCCAAGTATGGTGCGCTCTCTGGTGGTGATTATTCAGACTGCAACACCAGCATTCAAACCACCGCCTTCCCCAGGGCCTGCTCCCAGGCACAAGGGGAAGCGGCCTCTGGGACTTCAAGATGACCTTTTACTCCAGATGAATGGAGGATCCTCCCCACTCGCACATGATTTTTATTAAATTACATGTGGGAGGAAGAGGGTAATGGGTACAGTCTCTTAAGATAATGGGAATTAAGGCTTTTGCCAAGATGAGGCCACACCTCAAATCCTCTGCTGTGGATTTCAAAGCAAACTTGAACCTTGAGGGGAAGGGGACGTGGGGGGGCGTGCTGGGGTTTGTTTATGCTGAGCAAGAAAGGGCTTCCCGTTGCCAAGAAGACCGGATCTAAAACGCTCAAAGCCTCACTGGGCTGCCAACCTTTCTTATGCAATCCCCTTTGATGACTCTGGTGCAAATTTATGGAACTATGTGGAGGTGATTTCCCGGGAAATCCACCCAGGATGGGGGAGGGTGAAGAAGAGAAAGCAAGGTTTGGGGCAGATCTCGGGGCTGGGTCCTGCCCAACCTAAGACAGTTAGTTGGCAGTTGTGGGATGTTTGCCTGGGCTCCAAGAATAGATCCCAGATCATCTGAGTATCAGGGTGCAGTGGGGAGGGGATGCCAGCGCTGCTGGAAATCAGGTCACTGGAAAAACCCCCATCAAGTTCATTCCTCTTAACAACCTTTTTTTATTTTTTTTTTTTTGAGGCATTTCCCAAAGAAAAACTTTTTCCCACGTTCTTGATACAAGTGTTTTCTGCTGCCAAAGTTGAAAAACCCCAACTTTCTTACCCTGCTCTTAACAACTAGATTCCTTCCACCTCCCCAATATCCCAACTTATCAAAATGACCCCTTGATCCTCTTGTGGTCCTAAACTAGACACTATGCCAAAGCCCATCAAAGAGGGAACGGGTGAATAAATCATGGGTTCCGCACTATGGAACACCGTACACCATTAGAACAAGCGTAAGCCACGTCCACTGCCCTGGAGGGATGCTGTGTATATTGTTGCACAAGAAATGCTATGGAGTTCTGGGCAGGGCACCATATGTGGGAAGATGTAAGTGGGCATCTGTGTTTGTAACCTATCTGTATAAACAAGAGAAGGATACACTCCAAATCATGGACATCAACTTTTTGAGGGGGGCAAGATGACCGGGTGGGGGAGACGCATTTTCTTTCTCCTCTAGATGTCATTTCTTCCATAAAGAAGAAAATCCAACCATTCCCATATCAGGTGATCCCAAAGCTCACCCTCCTCCCCCATGAAGCCTTTCCCTGTTTCCCATAATTAGGTACCATCCTTCCAACCTTTATTCCCCCCCATAAAGCTTTTTTTTTTTTTTTTTTTTTTTTTTTGCCATTCTGTGGTGCTCCGTGGTGTATATTTTAGCATTGACAAGAGTCTTATCTGCCTCTAGATTTCAAGTGTTTGCAAGACCAGGAAGGAACATCGTCTGTAGAGCCCATATACATAGCCCTGGCATGCAATAGGTGCTCAATAATTGTTTACAAAGCTTATAAACAGAAGAAACATTTAATGATTTGGGGATGGATCCTAACAACAGGGGGGAAACGGAGGGTTTCAAACCACGCCACAGATTCAATTCCAGGTGAATTAAAGAACTCAATTTAAAGAACCAAATATTCAGTCTATTGCGGTGGCTCTCAAACTTCAGGGAGCATCAGAATCATCTGAAGGTCTTGTTAAAACACCGATGTGGGGTCCCAGGCCCAGAGTTTCTGATTGGGTAAGTCTGCAGTGGGACCTGTGCCTCTGCATTTCTCACAAGGTACCAGGTGAAGCTGATGCTCCCGAGACCACAGAACCACACACTGGAAACAGCTGGTCTATGATCTTATGGTGAATTACTCCATTTTAAGCAAAGGAAGAAATCACAAACAGCAAAGTAGAATTGGACCAGTGGTTCACAGGCTTGGTTGCCCATCAGAATTACACCTCCACCCTCTTCAGCCTGTTGAACTACACAGTCCTATCACCATCTGAGGGTGACAGGAGAGCTAAACAGTCTACGTTTTTGGAGACACATCCTTCCGGGTGAATCTAAGGCACAGCCAGTTTGGGGAACTACTGGATTTACTTATGCATAATTTAGAAGCTATATTCCTAGAATATAAAGGAAAAAGCAATGGGAAGGGATTTGCACGAAATGTGGGTAAGGGCTGAGGGACTTTGTCATATAAAGAGCTTGTTCAAATGTTTAAGACAAATTTTGAATCCCCAGTAAATAGGAAAAGACTAGAAAAGACCATTGGTAGCCACCACAGCAATTACCCACCAGTCCCCTCTGGAACTCTCTAGAACATTCTGCAGGTGACTTCTCTGATCAAATAATTCCTCGAGTTCCTTCCTATGGGCTTCTTGCCTCAGAAGGAAGGTTTTAGAGGAAAAAGGCCCTCCCGTATTCTCTTCCATATGCCCTGTCTCTGCACTTTTAGAAGCCCCACGAGACTCCCCAGGGCACCTGGAGACACAGAGATAGGTTCCTGCTATGAGTCAGGATGTACCAAAAGGAACCCCTACCTGGGTGCACTCTTACTTGGCTACTGTGAGGAAGTATTTTTTACTTCTCTGTTGAGAAAATGGAGGCCCAGAAAGGTTTTCAATACTAACACGGGTAGCAGAGCCAAAGTTTGGGGCTCCTGAAATCTTCATTAGCAGCTCACCCCACTGCCGTTAAGAATGCCATCTTCTAGCCCATGTGAAGTGCAACACAGGTGCCGCTTCCAGATCCACCTCCCCAGAGAGCCCCTCTCTACGACCCCAAAAAGATGCCACTTATTGGGCCCCAGGCATGATCTCCCTTCCCACACACAGATTTTCCCTTTGTTCTCATAATGTCCATGAGATGGTACAGTGTTCCCTGTTTTACAGACGAGGAAACCACAGAAAAGTTATGCACTTAAAAAAGAAATGGAAAAGAAAAGTTATGCACTTTCTCTGAAGTCATGCTAGACAGACTTGAATTCTCTCCCCAAAGATTCCAGGCTGTGTTTTCTTTTGCGTGGTTTTTTCCCAAATACAAGGTGGGATTTCAGCCCCAGGTAGATCCAGTCCCAGATCTGGGGTCATCCCTGCAGCCTGGGCTCCGGCTCCAAGCTGACACAGGTTGGGGGGCTGACGGGTGATGGCGGGAAGCTGTTAGGTCCAAGGGGTCTGGCAGGAGGCTCTCATGAGTCCCCAGTCCTGGCACCTGCCTCTCCTGCCCAGGTGTACCTCCTTGAGAACTGTGAGGGCAGGGCTGAGTAGAAGCAGAGGGAGGGCCCCAGAGAACAGCCCACTCCCCGCAGCCCCTCGAGGTTGCCTGGGGCAGATGTGATTCTCCTCCACCTTCCCTCACACCACCCCTGCAGTGTCCTGCTAGGATGACCAGATTGAAATTGCATGTGCGCATGTACATACACACACACGTGGGTTCAGTTTTAATTACAAATACACAACAGTATTTGTTTAGCATAAGTATCTCACAAATACTGCATACAGAAGGAGAAATTCTTCTACCTGTCAAGGTCTTCCAGCTGGACTAACGATTAAATTGAAATGAAATTAATAGGAGAAAAAACCTGGAGCACCTGGGTGGCTCAGTGGTTGAGCATCTGCCTTTGGCTCAGGGCGTGATCCCGGGTCCTGGGATCGAGTCCCACATCGGGCTCCCTGCAGGGAGCCTGCTTCTCCCTCTGCCTGTGTCTCTGCCTCTCTCTGTGTGTCTCTCATGAATAAATAAATAAAATCTTAAAAAAAAAAGGAGAAAAAATCCGAAGTTTTAGTACATGCGCATGGAAGCCTAAAAATGAAATTAAGACCTAAAGAATTGACCAAAGCAGGCAGTTTTTATACATAGACAATAAATCCATGAGAAATGGATAGAACAAAGAAAACTTTGAGAGCTTCAGCTCATGAGGAATTCTAAACAGGATTTGGGCTGGGTTAGTAAATTGGTAAAAATGTCACAAGAATCGTGTAAACAGCCTTCTGGGCTCTAACTGTCCCGTCTCTGATGACAAGGACGTCTCTTTACCTCCTGGTGCAGGGAGGGTCCCTTTCAGGTGGGAGATTTATTTCCAGCCCTCGGGGGGATGGAAGAGGAGTGTCCTTGCACAGGTTGTCTCCTAAGAAACTTCTGTGTAAACCAACTGGAACCAAACCCGAGTTTGCCGGCCTGATGCGCAGCTAGTCCGTAAAAACGAACGCCACGCTCTCGCGGCGCAGAGGCCAGCCCCTAGGCTGGTGGAGCAGCGCCCAGACAACGTGGGGCTAATGCCGAGGAGGTGGAGGCCGTTGATCGGAAGCCCATGGGGCCATGCTAGCAGGTGCGGCTCTGCCTCGCGGTTTTATCCACCTCCAGAGACTTGATTCTGAAAACCTGTCTTTACCCTTCATTAGGTACATCTGGCAATTCCGTCTCTGGGGTGGTGCTGGCGAACTACCTGTCCTACAGGCTCCTCTGAATGATAAGGAAGCATTCCTGCCCTTGAGCCTGGGCCTAAGTGGCCCTGGGCCGTCCAGCCGTGCCCGGGTTGAGGGGACCGAGGACCTGTACTGTTCATCCTGCCACCTGGACTGACAAGGTGGATGTCAGCTTTATTATTTTTTAAGATTTTGTTTATTTATTCATGAGAGACACAGAGAGAGAGAGAGAGAGAGAGAGAGAGAGGCAGAGACACAGGCAGAGGGAGAAGCAGGCTCCCTGCAAGGAGCCCGACGTGGGACTCGATCCCGGGTCTCCAGGATCACGCCCTGGGCTGAAAGTGGCGCTAAACCGCTGAGCCACCCGGGCTGCCCTCAGCTTTGTAACCAGTGGGCCATAGCTGCACATTCTGCGGGGCCTACCTTTGGCCCCTATAAGTATCTAAAATTCAAGTTGAACTGGGCATTCTGTGTTTTACTTACTTACTTACCTGCATCCTCAAGCCTCAGGCCCAGAACTGGTCTCTTCTCTGTCTGCTGGGGGTAGGGGGGCTGTTAGCCTCTCCCCACAGCCACCCATGCAGCTCCTCGGTTTATAAGCAGACTTGCTCTGGATCAAGCCAAGCATTGCACTAAGCACCTTAAATTTCCATTATGATTTATTTGTTGACCCCTAGGTGACTTAGAAATGGTTTGACATTTCCAAACACTTGAGGGCATTTCCATTTTTTTTCAATTATTAATTGCTAATGTAACTGCACGGTGGAGAACGCACTGCTCTGCCTGGATTCCAGCCACACTGGCGTCCTTGCTCTCTCACATCTAGCTGCTCTCACCTCAGGGCCTTTGCACTTGCTGTGCCCTCCTCCGAGGAAGCTCTTCCCGCAGATACCTGCAAGACATGCTCATTCACTTCCTTCCTATGTGTACCCAAATGTCCGCTCTCAGAGGCCTGTCGAGACCACCCTGTAAATAATGACAGCTTCACCCAGTGCTTCCTGTCTTCTCTGCTCTGCTGTATTTTTGCCTCCATAAAAATGTTATCATCACATGACATATTAGGTATTTGCCACAATTTTTGCTTATTATCCATCTCTGGAATGAAGATGGCAAGACTCTGCTCCCTTGGTTCACTGCTGTATCTTGGTGCCTGGCCCGCGGCAACACTCAGTATTGTGTTGAATGGCAGATGAGCTATGAGAGCAGTAATTTTAGATGTGCTGAGACTTGTTTTATGGCATGGTAAGGGTCAGTTTTTAGAGCTATTTCCTGAGTATTGCTAAGGGTGTGTCTTCTCTAATTGAGAGCAAAATTTTGCAAACTCATCCATGTCAAAATTTCCCCCATGATGGTAGATATAACAATTTAGCACATTACCTACAATATCTTATTGAATTCTCATCACAACCATCCCAGCTATTACAGCTATGTAGGATATTGCCACCTGAAATTAATGGCAAAAGAAAACCAAGCATTTTGCTAAGTTCATAGATTTTGTGGGTCAGTCACTCCTGTAGGGCAGTGTAGGGGCAGCTTAGGTCTGTTCTTGAGGGCTGGCCACTGCGACCATCTGAAGGCGTCTTTGTTCACAGGTCTGGTGGTTGAAGCTGCCCACGGACAGGAGCATATCACAGAGATGACCTGCATGTGGCCACCTGTGTGGCCCTTCACGTGTGCTGGGTTGGCCTCCTCACAGCATGGTGCCTCTGTTCCAAGAGGAGGGTGGTATTTTTATGATCTAGCCTCAGAAGTGCCACAGTACCCACTCCTGCCATACCGTGGCCTGGGCCGGACTCAGGGACCAAGCGCGGGCCCCATCTCTTGCCAGAAGGACAGAGGACCTCACAGGAAATGAGAACATGTAGAATCGGAGATCACACTGCTACGATCACACAATCTGCCACGGTGATCCTCAGAGGTACATTTTATTTTTCTCAATTTTAAAATGAGAAGTAAGACACAGGAAGGTGAAATAATCTGCCCAGGGTCACTCGGCTAGTAAATGGCAAGGTGAGGACTTAGTCTAGGTCTCCCCGACTCTAAGTCACAGGAAAGGTAGACATGTGTTCATTTACACTCAAGCTTATTTTTAAAACATAATTTAAGGTAGATAAATGCAGGAATGCCTGGGTGGCTCAATCAGTTAAGCATCTGACTCTTGGTTTCAGTTCAGGTCATGATCTCAGGGTCCTAAGATCAAGCCCCATGTCAGGCTCCAACCTCAGCTCGGAGTCCACTTAAGATTCTCTCCCTCTGCCTCTGTCCTACCCCCAATAAATAAATAAATAAATAAATAAATAAATAAATAAAATCTTAAGGTAGATAAATGCATAAATGCATAATCATGTTTTATATCCAGGAAAAAATTTCCATAACTCATTCATCCACTACTAGTATTTTAGGGAGTTTAAAAAGGGACACTCTTGGGGCAACTGGGTGGCTCAATGGTTGAGCATCTGCCTTTGGCTCAGGTCCTGGGACCAAGTCCCACATCAGGCTCCCCACAGGGAGCCAGCTTCTCCCTCTGCTTATGTCTCTGCCTGTGTGTGTGTGTCTCAGGAATAAACAAACAAAATCCTTTAAAAAAATAAAAAGGGACACTTTTGAGTTTCATTTCCCCTGGAAGAAGCTGGGGGTTTTGTTGGTTTGCTTAATGAAGTCATTAGAAAGAAATGAACTAAATGAAAATCAATCGACTTTCCAGGGTCCCTTTGGTTCCTCCGTAGTTTTGGACTGTCGTGGGGGTGACAAAAGCTCTCCCCTCTGCTGCCCGCTCAGGCCAGAAAGCTACACTGGGAACCTGCAGGCTGCATCTCCCACCCAGCCTTTTGGTTTGGAAACTACCTAGAGGTCACAGACACATCCAGACAGGCCAGGTGCACCTACATTTCCCATTCTCTCTTCTCCCCCAACCCAAGGAACAAAAATAATAACTCCTCCCATGGAAACCCCAAGCACAGAAGGTCACATCACCAAGTTCCTTCCAGAGCCCGAGTGTGGTTCATTTCTAAGAATTTCCTCAATTGCTTAATAGAAAAGGCCAGGGGGACCCCAGAGACACCCTGACCTAGTGGTGCTTTCGCTTTTTGGAGCATCAGAATGCCTGGGACCCCCTATTTATAACTCAGATTCCCAGGATCCCCCACAAGAGCCTCAGAACCCTCAGCTGGGGACTGGGCACATATATTCAAAGCTCTCTAAGTGGGTCTGATGGACACCGTTGGGTAAATAAACCTCTGCTCTATCGAACCCCCCAGTATACAGCTGGGAAAACAAGACCCAGGGGGAGGAAAGGACCTGCATGCAGTGGCCAAGCAGGTTAGTAACAGGGTTGGAGCTGAGACACAAGGATGGGGCCATGAACCCAGCAGCAGCCTCCCTAGGATTTTCTGCAAGGGACTTTTGCCTGCTTGTCCTCTGACAAAGTCGGTTTATCAGGCTGAGCTGTTCGAAATAAATGAACAGCAACGACACACTGCCAGGTTGTAATCTTAAAGGTCACCAGATCTTGGGGGAGGCTGAACTGTCCCAAGAACACAGGTTTCATCTTTCCAATAAGGACAAATAGCAAAATTACCATCATGCCCAGGTCGCAGTCTGGGAGAAAGAGATGTTGAGAGGACACCTGATTTGGCTGCTGCTTCCAGGGCCCCAGTAGCGAAGCCCACCAGTAGCTAAGCCCCTGGTGTTAGTCTTCCAGAGAGACCAACCCATTGAAGTATCAGATCAACCCTGGGAGGTAGGTGCTGCTGATGTGCTGATAATAACATGTAGGGTGCCCCATGCCTGGTCATTTAATTAGCAGTAAGTCCTGCTTCTCCACCCATTTTAGCGATCAACTGAGGCGTAGAGAAAGAAGGAGCCTATTCACATTTGCATAGCTGCTGAGTAGCACAGTGGCCCATGCTTTGATGCCATGCCTCTGGAAGATGGAAACTCCCTGAGGGCCATGGCTCTGGCTTTGCACACCAATTTTCCCCAGGACCATGCACAGCAATGAGCACACAGTAGGGCTTCAATTAATCCAATTCAGTGCAATTAAATCTAACACCATGGGACAAAGACTGAAATGATAAACCTGTCCTGAAAATCAATAGTACCTACCATCCACACCTTGCCTCCTCAGGGCCTGGCACCCAATAGGAACCGGGAGGGAGCCAGTGAACGGTGACCATGGCTTCCAAGAGAACGTGCTCTTGCCCCCAGTATGTCCTTGGAGAGGGTCTGCAGAGAGGCCTCTGTGTTAGCTACGGAGCAAGCCCCCAGCAGGCATGGGGCCCTGTGGGGGAAAGCAGAGCGAGAGCAGGCATGTTATTTTGAAACGATGGAGGTAGAGGCTTGCTTCCCCCCCGGGGTCACCCTCCCACACTACCAGTTCCCTCCCCAGAGCCAGCAACGCAGGGAGCTTCCACCGGTCCCTCCTGCCAAGTTGGGCAGGAAGCTGGCTTCTATCTAGGTGTTCTTCAGACTCCAAGCTCTGGGCCCTGAAGGGACTTGGTCTCAACCCACGTGGTGCTTTCCACTAAGCTTTCTGAACTGCCATCGTCTGTCATGGCAAAGTCTCATGGGCCGAAGTAAGGATTGAGCTCTGTACAGGTGTCGTTTTTGCCAGGCAGGGAAATCCAACATGAATTAGTATTTTCCTTCCCTTTGGATAAATACCTAGAGGTGGAATTGCTGGATCATGTGGTAGTTCTATATTTATTTCCCTGAGGATCTTAATGTGCTATTTTTGTTTTATGATGATACCCTATGATGTGTCCAACTGACTCAGAGACAGAGTCCCCAAACAGTGCTATGAACGCATGTTTTGCCCATCAGGAGAAAGAGTGGATGAATAATGTTCCTGATAGAAACATTTGGAAAAAATAGTTTTCAGGATCCTTTCTGCAGGATCTTCAAGTTAGAAACCTGCACCGCACTGTTGATAGCAGAAAGCTGGTGCAGCCACTCTGGAAAAGTGTGGAGTTTCCTCAAGAAGTTAAAAATAGAGCTACCCTACCACCCAGCAATTGCACTATTGGGTATTTACCCCAAAGATACAGATGTAGTGAAATGACAGGACACCTGCATCCCAATGTTCATAGCAGTAATGTCCACAACAGCCAAACTGTGGAAGGAGCCATGATGTTCATCGACAGATGAATGGATAAAGAAGATGTGGTCTATATACACAATGGAATATCACCCAGCCATCAAAAAGGATGAACACCTACCATTTACATTGACGTGGATGAAACTGGAGGGTATTGTGCGGAGTGAAACGTATCAGTTGGAGAAAGACAATTATCATCTGGTTTCACTCATATGTGGAATATAAGAAATAGTGAAAGGGACCATAAGGGAAGGAGGGGAAACTGAGTGGTGAAAAATTAGAGAGGAAGCAAACCAAGAGAGACTCCTGACTCTGGGAAACAAACAAGAGGTCATAGAAGGGGAGGTGCATGGAGGGGGGGAATGGGGTGACTGGGTGACCGGCACTAAGGAGGGCACATGATGAGATGAGCACTGGGTGTTATACTGTATGTTGGCAAACTGAATTTAAATAAAATAAAGTAAAATAAAATAAAGTATAGCACAAAGGTGAAGAAAACAAAAAAATTAAATTGAAAAAAAAAAAAGGAATTTGACATCCTCACCTTGTCTTCTCCAAAAGCAGATGGAAGTTGGCCACAGTTGATTTGACAAAGAACCTAAATCTTAAATATTCTCCATATACTCCTCATGCACCTTCTCCAGATGTTCCAGCACAGGATCCTAGTTCCCACTTGCAGGAAGGAGGAAGGAAAGGAGAAAGAGAGGAAGAGAAAGAGACAAAACAGAGACAGACAAGCAAAGGTGGTGGGGAAGAGAGAGGTGGAGGAGAAGAAGGAAATAGTTCAGGTTATTTCAAAAACAAAGAGCACATACACTTTGAGCCAGAAGTCCTACTTCTAGGACCTTATCTGACTAACATAGTTGCCTACTTGTGAAATGGTACATATGCAAGATTATTCATTGAAGGACTCTCTGTGTAAGCAAAAACAAAAACAAAAAAAAAATGTTAAGAGCCTAAAAGTCCATTCAGATAGGATGAATTACATATATTATGGATTAAATTTATAACATTATAGGTAAACTCATACGATGAAATACTCAGCAGCTGTGAAAAGAATAGAGAAGCTCTTTAGCAACTGTTGTGGGAAAAATCAAGATACACTATTGGGTGTAATAAAAAAAAATCACAGTCCACAACAGTCCTATCAAATGCTTCTATTTGTACGTGCAAGAATGAAGTAGAAAGCTGAGCTCTGTTTGGGTCCTTGATTATATTTGCATTCAATGTGTCTGCAAGGACCTGGAAGCCACTGGTAGTCTTTACAGAGGGGCTCAGGGATGGGATTGTATTTTAAGGCAAAAATAAATAAATAAAATAAATAAAATAAAATAAAATAATAAAATAAAATAAAATAATAAAATAAAATAAAATAAAATAAAATAAAATAAAATAAAATAAAATAACATAAAATAGTAAAGGCAGGGGTGCCTGGGTGGCTCAGTCAGCTGGGCGTCTGACTCTTGATTTCCGTTCGGGTCTTGATCTCAGAGATCCAGCCCTGACTCGAGCTCTGCACTGGCAGGAAGCCTGCTTGAGATTCCCTTCCCCTCCCCCTCTACCCCTTACCCCCTGCTCTTTCTCTTTCTCAAAAATAGATAAAATTACATTAATTAATTAATTAATTAATTAATTAATTAATTAATTCAGGATCACTCTCTGGCAGGAGTTGGAAAAATTCATAAAGGACCAAGACAGTGAATAATTTGGACTCTGCTGGCCTTGTGGCCTCGGTCACAACCCTCCACCAGTCTTTGAAGTCTGAAAGCACCCTGTATGGGGGATACAGTGGATGTGGCTGGGTTCCAATAAAACTCTATTCACAGACATTAATTTCATATAATTTTCACACACTATGAAACTATTCCCTTTTGCTTTTTTTCAATTATTTAAAAATGCAA
This sequence comes from Canis lupus familiaris, assembly GCF_011100685.1. Lineage (NCBI taxonomy): Eukaryota > Metazoa > Chordata > Mammalia > Carnivora > Canidae > Canis > Canis lupus. The sequence continues at coordinate 19,236,333 of NC_049241.1, forward strand.
ACCCTTTGTTGGCGCTCAGGCTGTAATTTGCCAACCCTGCTCCACCACCGGGGAGTTGGTGGCCGGTTCCTCACTTCCACGGTGATGTCACTCTGCTTGGAGTGGTGCGTCCAGCAGGGCGGCACCGGGTTGCAAAACACTAGCCAGCAGGATGGGAGGAGCATTAAAGAAACTGGAGCAACCGATCCCAAGAGAAGAAAACTGGGGTGCGGTGGGGGGTGAATGCCATCATCAGGTATGTGCTGGGCTGTAGCACAGGGTCCGTCTCATAAGGAGAGTGACAAGTTACAGCAAGGAAAACGTGGGATTTCACCCAAGGGACGCAGACTGGAGTCACCCGGGATGGAAGTGAGCTTCCAGGGACAAGGGAGCCCTGGAGCAGCGTCCGGGCAGCACCGGCGCCCCCCACCCCGCCCCAGCACTCCAGGGCACCCCAGCCTCCGCAGCCGCCACCACCTGCATCTCCCTGGGAGCTCTGCGGCCACAGGTACCCCGAGGGCCCTGGGAGCAGCTCGTCACCACTGTCGGGATAAAGCCCCAGGTGCCCCTGGGCGGATACCTGCCTACCTGCCCTTGCCCTCTGTCCCCCAGGACTCCCAAGGGGCCGTGACGCTGGTGAAGCAGGAGAGGAACTCCCTCTCAGGGCCACGCAAACTTTAAAAGCCTAAGAAGGTTTGATCAAGTACGATCAAGTGTGTCAATTCTTTGTTTTTCCTAACTTTTTGAATGGAAATCATAATCTGAGCCCACCGCCCCTTCCCACCTGAGAGAAGACAGCTTAAGCTCATCACATGCAGATCTTCTCCATGATTTCTAGGGCTTTCTCCATCTCCTGGGGTTTTAAACCCGGTCATTCCACAAGATTCTCAGGGCCCCCTTCCCTCTTGTGAGGACTGATCAGATACCCAAGGGGCACCCAGGTGGGTCGCCTATCCAGGAGGGCGACCCGCTTCCCTCTTCGATCAGCTGCCTGGGAGTCACGTGTCCCCTGTTCTGTCCACATCTCCTTTCCTGGAGCCCTGCACCTATGGAACTCCCTCCCCCGGCTCCTCTCTCCCCTTGGCTCCTCCCTCCCCCCCCCCCCTCCTCCTTCCCTTTGGCTCCTCCCCCGGCTCCTCCCTCTCCCCCAGCTCCTCCCCCCGGCTCCTCCCTCCCCTGGCTCCGCCCCAGGCTCCTCCCTCCCCCTAGCTCCTCCCTCCCCTTGGCTCCTCCCCGGCTCCTCCCTCCCCTTGGCTCCGCCCCCGGCTCCTCCCTCCCCTTGACTCCTCCCCCGGCTCCTCCCCGGCTCCTCCCTCCCCTTGGCTCCTCCCCCGGCTCCTCCCTCCCCCCGGCTCCTCCCTCCCCTTGGCTCCTCCTCGGCTCCTCCCCCGGCTCCTCCCTCCCCTTGGCTCCGCCCCGGCTCCTCCCTCCCCCTGCTCCTCCCTCCCCCCCGCTCCACCCTCCCCCCGGCTCCTCCCTCCCCTGGCTCCTCCCCGGCTCCTCCCTCCCCCGGCTCCGCCCCCGGCTCCTCCCTCCCCCGGCTCCTCCCCCGGCTCCTCCCTCCCCTTGCCTCCGCCCCGGCTCCTCCCTCCCCTTGGCTCTGCCCCGGCCTCCTCTCTCCCTTTGGCTCCTCCCCCGGCTCCTCCCTCTCCCCAGCTCCTCCCTCCCCGGCTCCTCCCTCCCCCGCCTCCTCCCTCCCCCGCCTCCTCCCTCCCCCGCCTCCTCCCTCTCCCCCGGCTCCTCCCTCCCCCGGCTCCTCCCCCCCCCGGCTCCTCCCTCCCCCGGCTCCTCCCTCTCCCCCGGCTCCTCCCTCCCCCGGCTCCTCCCTCCCCCGGCTCCTCCCTCCCCCGGCTCCTCCCTCTCCCCCAGCTCCTCCCTCCCCCGCCTCCTCCCTCTCCCCCAGCTCCTCCCTCTCCCCCGGCTCCTCCCTCCCCCGGCTCCTCCCTCCCCCGGCTCCTCCCTCCCCGCCTCCTCCCTCCCCCGGCTCCTCCCTCCCCGGCTCCTCCCTCCTCCGGCTCCTCCCTCCCGGGACTCCGCGCAGGAAGCAAGCCCCGTGGGCCCACAGCCACCCAGCCGCGGTCCGGTGGGTGCCGCCGCTCACTGCACGACCCGAGCTGGCGGTGGCCCCTTGGCGGCTCCGCGTCTCGATCCCCTGGCGTCGCCCCGGCTCCTAGGCCGCCTCCCAGCTGTGTCCGGGACGTCACCGCTGCTTTCCCCCGGAGGGAGAAAAGCCCGTTTCTCCTCAATTTCTCTCCATCCCATTCTGCTTTTTTTTTTTTTTTAAGATTTTATTTATTTATTCATGAGAGAGAGAGGCAGAGGGAGAAGCAGGCTCCATGCAGGGAGCCCGACGCGGGACTCGATCCCGGGACCCCGGGGTCACACCCTGGGCCGAAGGCAGATGCTCCACCGCTGAGCCACCCAGGGCTCCCCCATTCTGCTCTTTCACTTCCGCGGGGGGGGGGGGGGCTTGCACCTCCCAAAGTCCTGTCTCCTTGGCTTCCCGTCTAAACGTCAGCTCCGCGAGGGCGGGGACAGCAGCCAGTACCCGCCCGGACAGGGCGCGAAGGCACCGCGGAGCTCCTGCATCCTGAGGGTTATCTGGGGGAGGGACAGAGAGAGACAGAGGGAGGGAGGGAGGGAGGGAGGCAGAGGGGCAGAGCAGAGGGATGAGCCGACCGGGCCGAGCGCAGAACCTCCCGGTTCTCCGAAGGTGCGCGGGGAAGTCGGTTTCCCGCCGCAGCCGCGGGGCGCTGGGCTCGGCCTGGGCGTCCCCGCGGGTTTGCCCGGCCGGGCGGCGCCGCGCACCTGGGGGCAGCTCACCCGCCCAACCCCCTTGCGCAGCCCCATTGTCTGTCCTTCGAAACGATCCTGGCACGTTTTTTTCAGCAGAGCCCCGTCGCGAGGCTCCAAAATGCGCCTACATAGCCTCTGTTGTGGTTACTTTGAAGTGTGTTGAATTGTTTTGTTTTGACAGGACTGTCACGTCTCAAAATTTGTTGCTGACTGAAAGCATATGCGGGACCCCTTTTCCTTCTCTGCTTTATTCCTCCTATTTGCAGAGAAGGGCCGCACCGCCGCCCTGCGGCTAAGCACATGGCCGCTAGGGGGCACCGCGAGGCCGCGCTTCCGCGCCGCGGGGCCGGCCCAGAAATGCAGACCCCGTGGGGCGGCCTGGACGCGCCCCCTCCCGGGCTGCGGCTTCAGGACCCGCGGCTCCCGCCGCCCAGGCGCCCGCTGCCCGGTCCCCGGCAGGCCTGGAAAACCACTAGAGCGACCCTGGCAACAGTCACACGCTGCAGAATTTGCAATTAATAGAACATGTAAAGTACCGTATTGACTCAAATATGCTCCTTTCTAAGTTCTTGTCAGGAGCGGTGACAGTGTCTAGATCAACAACCATAAGCACAGACAGAGGAAATCCGAGACTCCTGCAGAGGATTGCTTCTGTAACAGACTCTCCGGACAAGGCAGATAGAGTAGGTGACAACAATGAGCACCTAGGGTGAAAAAAAAAAAAAAAAATGAGCACCTAGGGACTGTGATCTTAAAGGGGGTGGGGGTCATTCAGACTCCATCACCGTCTTAGAGGGTGGCAACCTCAGAGGACCCTGTGTAATCCTGTAAATGGGATGATTGATGGGTTTGGAAGGATGGGGGTGGGTACAGAGGGAGGAAGAGGAAAAGGTTTTAACCATGCAGGTAAATGTTATAGGGTTGAGAAGAACACTCAGGTTCTGACATCAAAGAACTACCCCCCTCTTTTTTTTTTTAAGATTTTATTTATTTATTCATGAGAGAGAGAGAGAGAGAGAGGCAGAGATAGATACAGGCAGAGGGAGAAGCAGGCTCCATGCAGGGAGCCCAACGCAGGACTTGATCCCAAGGCCCTGAGCCAAAGGCAGACGCTCAACCACTGAGCCACCCAGGTGTCCCGAGAACCCCTTTCAAAGCTTAACTAGCTGTGTGTCATTGGAGATACTAATTTACCTATCTGAGAAACCTTTTTTTTTTTTTTTTTTTTTTTTAATCTCTACAAGGGCAGTGATAACGGTCCCTACTTCCAGGTTGTGAGGACCAGGAAAAGTACATCTAAATCACCTGATGCCTAACAGATGCCAAGACGGCTACACTAATAACCATTTGTTTCACAGGCCCAGGCCGGACAGGTGGCATAACTTGAGAAATGCCACTTCCAGGCGTCAGTTTAAAAAGAAATGTCTCTATGTTGCTATTAATTATTGGGTCCCTTTTGAAATTCCTCAAGTGCCAGGAAGCGCCAGGAGAGGTTTCAGTACTTTTTAACTCCAATGGATTCGTGAAAATTATAACCCCTTGTTAACTGCCATTTGCTTCAGACATTCCTGCCACAGTGGATCAAGCTGTGCTTAAGGATCTACTTTCAGATTGTGTTGATCTCAATAGCAGGTCAACGGCTGAACTACATTAGAGAGCATCTGAATGACACAGGTTGGGACACCTGGGTGGCTCGGTGGTTGAGCTTCTGCCTTTGGCTCGGGGCGTGATTTCCGGATCCAGGATCGAGTCCCACATCGGGCTCCCTGTGGGGAGCCTGCTTCTCCCTCTGCCTGTGCCTGTGTCTCTTATGAATAAATAAAATCTTAAAAAAAAAAATGAACGGCACAGGTTTCACAGAACATTAGGAGCCTGCTTGGTGTAATATTTGGGGGTAGGGGGGTGAAGAGAGTGCAAAAACCCCATCCCCTGCCCTGAAGGAGTCTCTCTCTATAGAGAAGACAGGATTTGCAGCAAGGGATATGCAAAAAATTCACTGAAAGATCACATCACATTTTATTTTCAGTTCCTAGCAATCACAAGATTTGGCGGCCAAAGCTTGTAAGATGCTATTTTGGCAGAGCCAATCGCGCATACACGGCGGGGGGGGGGGGGGGTGTCCCTACTTGTGGATTGTATTAACTAACACCTTTCTGATTTCAGCTGTGCCAAGCCTGCTCTGGCGTTTCGTTTTCACCCTCATGCTGGTCTCCTCCTTGGAGGAAGGTGGCTTCAAGACTCGGGCGGGAGTTACTGGAGAACAGAAAGCTAGGGCAAGAGTAGGGGGGAATAGAAAAAGACAAAGGGGGGAATCCCTGGGTGGCTCAGCGGTTTGGCACCTGCCTTCGGCTCAGGGCGTGATCCTGGAGTCCTGGGATCGAGTCCCACGTCGGGCTCCCTGCATGGAGCCTGCTTCTCCCTCTGCCTCTCTCTCTCTCTCTGTCTGTGTCTCTCATGAATAAATAAATAAAATATTAAAAAAAAAAAAAAAAGACAAAGGGTACAGACGCAAAAACAGAGTACTTTGTCCTAGCAAGGAAGCCCTGCCTGCGTCTCACTGGCCCGAGCTGTGAGGCCCGGCTGCTCGGCTGCTCGTTGGTGGCTGGGGGCCAGGACCTCCCAGCCTCTACCTTAGAGGCCGGCAAGAGGCAAGTACACGAGTACACGATCATAGCTCTGCGATATGGAGCAATCATCCGCCCAGGGGCCCAACCAAGAGTTTTCAATGTTTTATTTTACCAACTAGGCACAACCACAACCACCAACTCTCCCCTCCACCAGCATTTCATAGAAGATTTTAACACTGCGAAAGGAGGAACAATTTCAGCATAATGATGTGTTCTCCTCACTGCATCCATTTAGTTAGACGACAAACTTTCCACGTGGTCCACTTCTGCCCAACACGTGCAGGGGCACGTACACCGCAGCACCAAAGAGCCCACCTCTGGCTTGGGGAGCCCCAACACAAATAACTTTTTCCTGACACATTCATATACATGACTGTGGCATACATTCTGGTGGAAATTAAGTCTTTTTCCAGACTTTTACAAGCTATCCTAAGTGCAGGGGTATATTACTAGGCCAAACTAAGGCATCTGTTTCTGCTTCAGATCGGGATGAATATTCTATTAACAGAAACCGGGTTGGGATGGAGGTTCAACTCCTGAATGAGAAGTAGGAGCTGAAGTGGGATGAGGGGAAACTTCCTGAGAAAGACACGTGCATCCGAAAGCTTCCACAAGAGCAGAGCCCTTGGGCGGACTCCTGACAGAAAGGGAAGACCCCGCTGGTCCTCGGTGCCAGGGAGCCCCCGACATGAAGCGTCTGGCTGAGGGTTCGACCTCCACAGGGCCAGGACTGCCAAGGAAAAACATGGCGGAGTGGCGGCTCCCAGGGGATGGTTGTCATTTTGCTTCTGAAAAAAGGTTACCTGGCCAGTCTCTTTCCTGTCTTTCCCCAAAGAAGATTCTACACCTTTCAAAAGAAATAATCCCATTTAATGGAAAAAAGCAAACATCACTTGGAAGAAGAAACAGACTTTCAATCTTTTGTCAGTGGTGCTGTAGGCCATTTCTCCACTGGATACATCTAGGTGGTTCAGTTACTGGTTGCAACCCTTCGTGGCAGTCTTCTGCCCATTTCCCTCAACCTCGGTGAGGTTCTGAATTGTCCTAAATGTAGGACCAGGCTAGTTGCGTGATTACACCCTTGGAGGATGTAAGTATGCATGAAGACAACAACCGCTGGGGCGCCTGGGTGGCTCAGTCAGTTGAGTGTCCGATTCTTGGTTTTGGCTCAGGTCATAATCTCGGGGTCGTGAGGTCGAGCCCCCAAGCCCAGCTCTGAGCTCAGTGTGGAGTCTGGTTGGGACCCTTTCTCGCTCCTTCTGCTCCTCCCCATCGGGCTTGCACTCCCTCTCTCTAAAATAAATACATCTTTAAAAAATAAAATAAATAAAATAAATAAATAAAATAAAATAAAATAAAATAAAATAAAATAAAATAAAATAAAATAAATAAACAATGACCACTTAGGACAAAAATTGGCAGACTTTCTGCAATGAGTCAACCATAAACACTTTAGGCCTGGTGGGCCATACCGTCTTTGTTGCAGCTACTGCACTCTGCTTTCATGGTGAGAAAGGAGCTGTAGACAATACATAAAATGAATGGGTGCAGTTACTTTCCAATAAAACTTTAATTATAGACACTGAGACGTGCGTTTCAAATAATTTTTCATGTTCTACAAAATACTACATTTCTTTTCCATTTTTTTTTTCAACCATTAAAATTGTAAAGACTATTTTTACCTCATGAGCCATGTAATAACTGGCATGTACTCAGGAGCAAACTTAAGAAAAACACACAAACCTACAGGAAGAAATTTAAATTTTTTTCAAGTCTTAAGAGTAAACAAACAGAAAGATATACCATGTTTTTTCCTTTTACATTCTTTTTCATCACAATAAGTGTACTCTTTTACACCATCACCTGTTTCACCCATCCCCCACCCACCTTCCCTCTGTTAACCATCAGTTTGTTCTCTATAATTAAGAGTCTGATTCTTGGTTTGTCTCTTCTTTTTCCTTTGCTCATTTGTTTCTTAAATTTTACATATGAGTGAAATCATATGGTATTTGTCTTGCTCTGACGGACTTATTTTGCTTAGCATAGTACTCTCCAGCTCCATCCATGTCATTGCAAGTGGCAAGATCCCATTCTTTTTATGGCTGAGTAATATTCCATTATATGTGGATCTATACCACCTCTTCTTTACCCATTCATCTATTGATGGACACTTGGGCTGCTTCCATGGTTTGGCTATTAAAATGTTGCAATAAACACAGGGTTGTATGTGTCCTTTTGGATTAGTGTTTTTGTATTTTGGGGGTATACAGTAGTGTGATTCCTGGATCATAGGGTAGTTCTACTTTTAATTTTTTGAGGAACCTACATATGATTTCCCACAGTGGCTGCACCAATTTACATTCCTACCAACAGTGCAAAGTGGTTCATTTTTCTTCTTATCCTCACCAACATCTGTTGTTTTTTTTTTATTTTAGCCATTCTGACAGGTGTGAGGTAATCTCTCCTTGTAGTTTTGATTTGTATTTCCCTGATGATGAGTGATGTGGAGCATCTTTCATATGTCTGTTGGCCATCTGGATGTCTTCTTTGAAGAAATGTCTGTCCATATCTTATGCTTATTTTTAATTGGATTATTTGGTTTTTGGGTATTGAGTTGTATCAGTTCTTTATATATTTTGGATATTAATCCTTTATGGGATATGTCATTTGCAAATATCTTCTCCCATTCCGTAGGCTGCCTTTTAGTTTTGTTGATTATTTCCCTTTTTGTGAAGAAGCTTTTAATTTTGATATAGTCCCAATAGTTTATTTTTGCTTTTGTTTCCCTTCTCTCAGGAGACATATCTAGAAAAATGTTGCTAGGTGGATGTCAGAGAATTACTGACTGTGCTCTTTTCAAGGGTTTTTTTTATGGGTTCAGGTGTCACATTTAGGTTTTTAATCCATTTTGAGTTTCTTTTTGCATATGGTGAAAGAATGTGGTCCCGTTCCATTCTTTTACATGGGGCTGTCTAGTTTTCCCAATAGCATTTGTTGAAGAAAGTTTTTCCCATTGGATATTCATTCCTCCTTTGTGGAAGATTTTTGACCATATAATTACGGGTTTATTTCTGGGTTTTCTATTCCATTGATCTGTGTGTCTGTTTTTCTGCTGGTACCATACTATTTTTACTACCTATATTACAAAGAGGTAGTACTTGATATCTGAGATTGTGACGCCTCCAGCTTTTTCTTTTTAAAGGTTGCTTTGGCTATTCGAGGTCTTTTGTGGTTCCATACAAATTCTAGAACTGTTTGTTCTGTGAAAAATGCTGTTGGTATTTTATTTATTTCAAAGATTTTATTTATTTTTATTTTGAGCGAGAGAGAGAACAAGCATGAGCCAGGGTGGGGGGCGTGCAGAAGAAGAAGCAGGCTCCCCACTGAGCAAAGCCCAACTTGGTGCCCAATCCTAGGACCCCAGGATAAGGATCTGAGCTGATGGCAGACACTTAAGCAGTTGATAAGCCATCCAGGTGCCTGCTATTGGTATTTTAATAGAGTTAAAACTCTTTTAATAGAGTTCGCATTAAATGTGTAGATTGATTTGGGTAGTACAGACATTTTAACGATATTTATTCTTTCAAATCATGAGCATGGAATGTCTTTCCTTTTTTTTTTTTTTTTTTTTCATCATCTTGAATTTCTTTCATCAGTGTTTTATAGTTTTCAGAATAGAGGTCTTTCACCTCTTTGGTTAAGTTTCTTCCTAGATATTTCATTGTTTGTAGTGCAATTATAAATGGGCTTTTCTTAATTTCACTTTTTGTTATTAGTGTATAGAAATGTAACAGGTTTCATTCAGTACACTGATTTTGTATCCTGGGACTGAATTCCTTTACCAGCTCAACACCATGTTCAACATCATAAAGATACCCATTGTTCCACAGTTCATTTTTTAAATGTATTATGATCAAATTAAAGTACCAACCAGATCATTTTTCTGGAATCACACAAGCTAATTCTAAAGTTCATATGATACGGCTAGTAATGTTGGTCTTACATATATTTCTACTTACCTTGTTTCTCTGTCTCAATTGCTGTACCTCCTGGCCCAGCCTCATAAACAGTCCCTTAATAAACACATATGGATGAACAAAGGAGCAGCAGAGCACTGCCTGGGTTGACTGATGGCTGTTTCTGAGTTGGTTGATTCCAACGTGCTCTTCTCTTCTCAAGCTCTGGGTGCATCTCTCAAGAGTGGTGGGCCAGTGGCGGTTGTGGCAGTGGCCACTGAGAGAACATATGTGAAGTGGCCATTGCTGTTCCTACTGTTGTCACAGCAATCGAGCTATGTGCATTGCTTGTTACAACAATATGGGTTGAAATTAATTGCCACTGGAAGGAAACATCTTTAAAAGGCTTACCCTGTGATTTTGCACTGAGACAAAAAGTTATCACATCCCTTCAAAAAAAAATGCTTATCGTGTCATGAAAGTCACAACAATAGAACAGCAAGTAATTAGTAAATTAGAGCAATTAGTAAAGCAAGTACTTGTCATTACAGGAATGACAAATTCCATACTTTCTTGCCAAGCAACAACCACGAGCCTAAGAAATGAAGACACCCACAAAGAGGCTGAAGCTGCCTTGCTTCATTGCAGGTTGCCCAGCAGAAGCCAAAGCCATGCAAACAATGGAGAAATCACAAAATTCATCAGAAGAGATGAAGATGGCAAGCCAGCAGAGACTTGTTGTGACTGCTCCATGTGCGATGCAGGAATATCGCTAAGCATGTGTCAGATTTCAATGGGCAGCTTATTTTCCTACTTCACATAAAATCATAGTGTCTCTTACGATTTTAAACGGCTGGAAATACAGCATGTGGTTTGCCTAACAGAAAATTCCCCCTCCTCTCCTCCACCACACCTTAGGGACAAGGGTGTCTATTTCCCACATTGCTTACTAATTTTTTAAGGAATCCTTAAAGTTCAATGGTTTGTTTGTTGTTTGTTTCTTCACAAAGTGGGGGTAAGGGAGGAGAGGCTGATTTCACATGTCCCCATGTCAAACTGCCCGAACAGAGTGAACAGTGGCCACAAATGAAAACTTTATGGGCTCTCAACCAGGGAAGCTGGTTAAATCAAGTATGGTTATCCACCCACTGAAATACTATGCAGCTGTTAAAACGACTGGCGTGGCTTTGTAAGTACTGAAACACACGTATTACAAAAATATATTAAATAGGGCAGGAAAGGTAAGGTGCCTCTTGCTATGTGTAATGTGCACATTCACTACAGAAAGGAAGTCGGGGAGACCTCTAGCAAGTAAGGCTTTCTTCCAATGGTCAAGATCTAAGATAAGGTTGGGACCTCATCCTTCTCTTAGCCATATGCAATGATCACACAGCCCGCAAATGGCAGAGCTGGGGTTCAAATCCAGGCAATCTGGGTCCAGGGTCATTGCTCTCAAGCACTATGCCCTGTTAGTGAGAGCATTTCCCTCAGGGTTGAGGCGGGGATATGGAAGCAACAGTAGTAGGACAACCACCACCCAGGGTACATATACTCCTTTGAATTTTTGCCAGGTGTGCATTACTAATTTTTAAGATAAATTTTTAAAATTATATACTGAAAATATCTTGTTGGGAAACCATGGGTGCTGGAAAAAGTAAGGTGAAACCAGACAGTGAAATATGGAGTGTGAAACCAAATGCTTGGGTTCAGGACTGGCAAAGTCCCTCAATGTACCTAAACGTGGGCAGTCTGAATGGCTCTGAGAAAGTTCAGAAATGTGGAATAGCTTCCTCTCCGCTGGCCTCACTCTAATTTGACAGGCCTTGCAAGATGAAAGGATCGGAGCATAAGGAGGGTGAAAAACATGAGATTTTGGAGTCATGAACCCCTGATTCTCATTCTGACCTTGCCCCTTTCAAAGGATCCCAGGGCAAGTTGCCTTCCTTTACCTTAGCTATCTGTAAAATGGGGCTAATATTATACACCTCATAGGGCTGATGGGAAGGTTAAAAGAGGTGACACAAGCTAAGGATAAGAGGGGCATAAAGCAAGTGCTCAATTAGTGCTTGCTATTATTATTCTGTTATTGACCAGGATTGAAACCTCAACTTTGATTCTGGTGAAACTGTTGTTTTACCCAGAACAATACATATGTTCCTCTCCATGTTTCTCCTTAAAAGAAATGTCAGATCCTGGGCGGCTCAGTTGGTTAAGCATCTGACTCTTGACTCTGGCTCAGGTCATGATCTCCCGGTCCTGATCAAGACCCAGATCAGGCTCTGGGCTCAGCAGGGAGTCTGCTTGAGAATTCTCTCTCCCTCTGCCCCTCCGACTCATGCGCTGTAATAAATAAAAAAGAATTTCTTAAAATATCAGATCCTGATCTATTCCCCTAATTACACTGAATGCCCAGAGTCCTGCCAGGTAGATACTCTTATTTCCCCACTTCAAAAATGAGAACACTAAGGCTCAAAGAAATAATATAGCTTACCCAAGGTGGTCCCGCTGGGGAAGGCAAACCACACTTACCATCATCACTGCAACTCCTATGCCCTTCTGTTCTGCCCATGACACCTGCTACCTCCCTGCTCATCTCTCAAGGCCGAATCTGAGAAGCCTTTCCAGACAGCCACAGCTGCACTCAAGTGAGGTCTCTCCTGTGCATCTTTTCGTCACAGACCACCTTTAGTTAAAAACTTGCATTGCTTCTTGTTCTCCAAAGGTGACTGAATTCCTCTAAGATAGGAAATACATCTACTCTTTTAGCTCCCTCGAATACACAACTCCTACAAGTTGCTATCCAATTTAATTTTAGGTATATCCAGTCAAGGTGAAAAGTGGGAGACTATGTATTCCTAAATGCACATGGCAATTGTTAAACCATCAACTAAGCTTACCCTTTCATGCTGTAGCATTACAAGAATTGCAAAGAAAAATATCCGAAATGAAGATAGCCCAATACTGACCACTAACCCTCAAATTCTCAGCAAATATATGCAGCATTAACACTTGCAAGCCCATTCAACTGCATTTCTTGATGCAATTATCAAGTCCTATCATACCACATTAAAGCAGATTTGGCTGGTTTGACTATACGTCCCACTTAGAGAAACACCTGCCCACTATCAGGTGAAGGTGTGTTGTGCTTTTCTATAGGCCAGGGAAGGCTGATCCTACAGACCTAAGTCTTCTGTTACTGGGACACTCATTTGCTGGTGATTCAGTCTACCTGCCTGTGGATTTCCTGTCAAGGGCATCCAACTGTGAGTACTGCTCTCAATTCCATAAACCTAGCAGCAAAGAAAGACTTCAGGGATGAATTTACAACCCTTCAAGTGGGAAGAAAGTAACTGTAGGATTAGTAAATTTAGGAATCACAAAATGAATTGTGTAGACAGTATCCAAAGTCCACCTGATTTCAACTATTAACCACTTACCAAGTATAGGACTAGCTTGTCGAAGTAGAAAAATTAGTAAAATAGTGGAGTGGGTAGACTGGGAAACAGGGAATTGCCAGCATTTGTGTCACATTAGTTTAAAAATCCATTGCCTTTGGGAAGAAAAAGCCTGTTAAGTTTACAAATCCAACTAACCACAAACTGTACTGCTGAATTCTGAACTTAAAAAAAAGTCTGTTGCTCTAAAACAGAATACAACAGGAAACAGTATTCTAGACAGGCAAGTGGCCAAAGTTGGTGCATCTTCTTCCTATTTAGTGCAATAATCAGACTTCGTATCATTATCCCAGAACTCTGCACTACCAATCCCATTTACTGAATAATAAAGTTGACTGGGGATAAATTACAGATCAAATATGAAGAAACTGCAACTCAAGAATAAATTCAAACGCATGCTAATTAGTACTATCTTCTGAATCAAAGCCTCAAGTGTCACCTACTGTGCAAAATACATAAAGAAACAAGGATCCAGTATTCTGAGAAAACAATCCATTCTCTCCATTTTAGGGCAATTCTGTACTTCTAATGATGTAGTCGTCTAAAGGAAACATTTCTAAAATGAGCCTAATACAAATGTTGTAGATCTGTGCATGCAAATTAGTGCCAAATTATGCCAAGAGAATTTTTTACAAGGTAAATCAGGATTTTGTCAGATACCAGGTTTGAGTTGTCCATTCAAACCAGCTGTACCCTCCCTGTGGAAATACCATCATCACTTAAACAGCTGCAATAAAATAAAGCATTCTGCTTTTTCCCTTATAGACCAGGAAATGCTTATGGATCCTAAACCATCTGAAGTGACTGGGGAAGAGGAGCTGGGAGAGAAGAGGTGTGAACTATTATGGTAAATAAAGTAATTCCACACATAAAGATATTCTTCTAATTTATATTTTATTGCATTATGAAAATAATACATTTGGCAAAGTAATCTAGGCTCCAAATTGAAATAAAATTCTGAAGAAAGTGTACTGATTATTTTGTAAATGTGAAATATTAGATGTATCCTAACCAATACATACTAGCATTCTTATTAGGCCAATAATCCAATAAACCTAATATAAGAATTCCACATAAAATCACAAGGTGTTTTTGCATTCATCCATTGTATGATTAGCACAAATCTCGAGAGAACTGAGCTTCATTTGATCAAAACCCATGTCATTAAGAAACTCCTGTTCAGAAGACAATTTGAAACACTAGCCAAAATTTTTATTTCCTTTGGTTCTACAAGTTGCATTTTCATCCTTATCACGTTACATTTCTCATAATCAAACATTGTAGCAGCTACAGGTTCTGCCCAGTACCTTTATAAGTAAACTAGTATATTACATTTACATTATTTGAAAAATTACTGATTTTACAAATGCAAAAATGCATAAATACATGCCTATCTACACCGGCAAAACAAAGTACTCTGAACCTCCATGCTTCAGGCTGCACCTTCTGGCACAGGAATTCTGGGATGCCTTTCCAAGCCAAAGGGTTATGGCTCCTGATGGGGAATTCCACTCCTCTGTCCACACTGCTGAAAGGCGAAGTTACAATAAACCCTAACTAGGTTAAATTTACCTAATCAACATTTAAAATAGGACATTTTCCACTACTCATTTCTGTTCTGCTACATTTTCAGAACTGAATAGATTTTTAAATGTACTAGGATAAGGTTTTCTTTTTTTAAAAAGGGAAAAGTGCTAAAAACATATTACATATATTCTGTATCCTCATCAGCATTTCCTCTTTTTACATGTTGGGTTCAGAGTCTAAATTCTAACAGGTAAACAAACTGCTCAAGGCCAAAAAAAAAAAAAAAAAAATTAAATCACTGAGGTCTTGCTTCTTCATTTAGATCTTTTAATAGGACTTTGCTGATATGTTAAGAAAATGTGCCTAAAATTAGCCTTTAAAAAATCCACATCCGTATCAGTTACTATTAGAACTGACGTTTCCATCAAGCAAAGTCTGTGTAAGTGCACCTATGCATACTTGCGGAAATCTACTTCCAAATGGGCATCAGTATCTTAAACCAGCTGAACAAGGTTTCCCAGTTTAACTACAGAAGTATCTCACCTATCCTAAAGGAGATATCCATGAGCATTCTACAATTATCTGTATAAACAGCAACAAGTTCGATCTATGATCAACATATGAATATCTAATAAATATTAAAACTATTAAACTATAGATTAAAATGCAGATCTCTCATAGAGTTAAGTGATGGCATTTTGGTACATTCACCATTATTTGTACTTTATTTAATAAAGAAATACATTTGCCCTTGCAAAAATAGCAATTGCAAGTTTACAAATAAAACCACAGACCTCAAAGTCATGACGCTAAATCTTCAACTTATAACCAACAGAAGTAAATTGATTTGTTTACAAATGGTCCATGGCACAATCAAAACAAAAAAATATCAAAAGGTCACAGGATCTTAAAGAATATGTTTATTGACAATAATTTCATAAATATTCTAAAGAAAATTTCAAAATTTCTAAACTTAAAATGTTTAAAATCTGTTCTCATTGGCAAAATATCCCTCAACAAAATAACAGGTCAATAGGTCACTACAAATGAATGTCACATTTAAAATTTGCTTCATTTTAACATTTTTGCAAAAAAATTTTTTTTAATTTACAATGTGTGATTTTTCTCCCCTCCTGGGTACAATAAATCAATATTCAGTTTTTACTTCAACTACTAGACATATTCTTAAATATTTCATTTAGCTGCTGTGAACCTGACAGTCAAGTCAGTCAGTAGTATATTACCCTATAAACATAAACGGAGCCAAATTATTTTGGTAATTTTAGTCATAGCAATTTAAGTAGTCAAAATGCAAAAGCTGTGGTCACCACCCACATCACCCCAAAGATTATGATACAGTGTCAGAAATTGTTTGCATCAGTTTTATAAGTTCATCTGCGTACTTCAGGTATCTGAAACTAAAAAAGGGATTCTTTTGTATTTTGATAAAAATGTACTCGAATATTTCATAACATTAATATTTATTGCTTTATATGAATACTGTATTGAAAGCCCAAGCATTCAGTTTACACACAGAAATTATACAATTATATACCGCTTCACAAAGGCAGTGAACACATTACAGTCTACAAAATCTACTTTACAGAAATTTAAAAATTCTAAATATCAAAAGGTACAGCTGAAGAAACAGGTATAAATTTGGCAGCCAGTAATTTTGACAGGGAAGTTGCAGCTTGCATGACTTTAAATATGTGAATTTGAAAATATTGAGTTTAGAGTAATCATTGTGCTTTGTGTTAATCTGAAAAATATAACACTGGCTGTCGAAGAAGCATGTTCAAAAATATTTAATTCACTTCAAAATGTCATACAAATTACGGTGGTTTCTATGCACCCCTAAAGCTTCAGTCATTTAGCTCCAGTACATTACTATAGTAATATATTAATTCTTCCAGTACAGTGGGGTTTCATACCATTGACATTTGCATACTCTAGAATAATTTAGAAAGAAATGTGTAATATTCACAATGTTCAGAAAAGCAAGCAAAAGGTCAAGGAACCTGCCGGGTTCTTCTGAGATGGTCTCATGTCAGCATTCATTCTACAAAATAGTAAGCTAATGTTTGAACACAGTTTCCAAGATAAAGCATATTTTCTCATAAATAATGAAGTCTTTTTCTCAGGCACCTCAGAAGTATACAAAAGAATTTTAGTTTGAACAGATCTCTTGGAATGTGTTTAACCTGGTATTTCAACAGACTTATTTCCAGGGTTTCACAAGGGCCAGATTTTATTTGAATTACTCAGAAGAGAAACTGAAACTGTCTTCTGAAAGAGGTGAACTCAATCATTACCAATAGAAAAAGTATCCACTGTATTCATCTCTTATAGAAACAGAAAAATATAACATTTCCCCCCTTAGAATAATATATATATATGTATGTATATATGACTTAAAGTTCCATTGTACATAGTCAAACAATAAAATCTGGAAACCAGCATGAAACCCTATAATTCACATGTTAAAATGTTGAAACTATGACCAAAATATGAAAACTGCTAGAGTTGTCAGAAAGAGACAGACAAAAGATTTCTTGCATATGTATAAACTAAATGTGATAATCTCCAAAAGGTTTTCAAAATTATAATTATTACCTTCCAGTTTAAAAACTTTAATTCTTAAAAAAAAAAAAAAAAAAATCTATACACAAACCACTGATTTGACCAGACCGAAAAAAAGTCAGCGGTACGCAGGACCCAGAGGAGCTGATATTCACAGTTCTTACATGTACAACTCTTTCAGGATTTATCCCATAAAGTACTTTATTTTACAACCTGCTTCTCTTGTAAAACTAAAGGTCCACTTTATTACATAAAAGTTTTATACAGTGTAAAACCAGAACTGTATGTAAAATACTGCATCTACGTGTTTCTAAATAGTTAGTCTTGTTCCATTGGTTCATCTGTGACTTCTGTGGCTTCGTCGTCATTTTCCATGGATGACTCTGAGAGAATCTCTCCAGTTTTACTGGAGTTGGATCCTAATTCTTCTGTCTCATGGCAATCAGAACCACTACTTACAGGGCCTGTATTTTCACTACCTTCAGAATGTAAATCTTTCTCAGCTTGAGTCAGATCAGATTCCTCCATTTGATTATTTTCCTCAGAAGTCTCTTCATTCACAGTTAAGGCATCATCAGATTCTTTTTCTTGATTTTTTCTTTCTGGGATCATTTCTCTTGATGTCATAAAAGACTCTAAAAATAAGCAAATGTTGTTGTAGTTAAATTTTATTTTCAAAATACCTCCACAGTTAAGTTTCATGAATTCTGATATTCTACAGTTCAAATCATATCCCCTGAAACTCAGCAGCAACTACACACAGGTGGGAGAAAAGCCCAACATCAGCATTAAAAGGAGTTCCATTATGTTAAATTCTTTCACGCAAAATGAAGTACAAGAATTTGAGGATCTCCTTACTCCACCCTTTTACAGATGGTCTCTAAATACCTTCTTCTTCCTCTTCTTCCTCTTCTTCATCCTCTTCTGTACAGTGCTGTCTGGTACAACTACTTTCCTTGTCTTTATCCTGAGATGATGATGATGCTTCTGTTTCTTCTACCATAACTGAAGCAATTTCACTGGAAGATGTTTGACTGGCTGTCTCTCTGACTTCACTTTCTTTGTCAAACCTGAGTCTTTTTACCTCATGCCCCTCGGCCTCCACAGCATCTTCATCTGGATGTTTATTTTTTATAGGGCTCACTGAGGAACCTTCGGATTCAGATGTCGCAGAGTCACTGTAAATGTTTTTTTAAAGTGTCATTAATAATATTGTTTTCTTCATCTTCCACATTCTCATTTTTAAGGTCTAATAATTTTTAAAATTTTTATTTCAGTGTCAAAGTTAAATTATAACATCTGGGCAGAGAAAAACACAAGAGAATAATTTCTTTTTTTTTTTACGTTGTTACATATATTTTTTAATTTATTTTTTTTTAATTAGAGTTCAATTTAAGAGAATAATTTCAAGGGGACCTAAACTTCTCATGAATATTTCCCACTAAAGCTAGTCAACAAATTATAGGACATTTCTGTTCAATTCTCCAGTTAAATGTCTTCCTGTAAGAGAACTCCAAGTGTTCCAGATGGACATACTCATTAAAACCGCTCACTGCTCTCCTTAATGTGATGCAGAAAATTTGAGATGGGATATAAATAAAGTTTCCTTTAATGATTTACAATGAGAAAAAACTCAAAAAATTTTCAACTCATGTATAAATCTTTTCTCTTTTCAGGTTCCTTTCAAAACCAAAAATCATCATAACTTATAACCACTTTATTTTCTTAAGATCCTGTTTATAATAGGATCCCTCCCACATTAGCAGTTTTAAGACATTTCCATGAACATGTTCATATGCTAATATGCCGAAAAGGTCCAAAAGACAGACAGCTCCTAATACCACACACTAAAACCTTGCTGAGTTTCCTTAAAACAATACTATGTATTGAATAATGAGTACTGAAAACAATCGATAAATGTCAACCTATTTTGAAAACATTTTTTGTTTTTAAATATAAATCACATACAAACCTGTGACTTTTGTCCTCATTTTGCTGTAAGTTTGACTCTTTGCTGTCTGTGCTCTCAGGCAAGCCATTTGTTGTCATGGGGACTGACAAAGAAACCTTTGGTCGATTAAGTGGCCTGGGTGTTCCAGGTCCATTTATATTAGACCTAGGGTTAAGATAAATGAACATCATTTTCCTATTTTGGTTAAGAAGTCACCCTCCCAAGGTTTGCTTATGTGAACACATCACGGAAGTATTTACTCTAAATTGGACTTTCAGGTTTATGGGCTGTAAAATTGTTTAGTATATATTATATCTTCCATAAAATGCCCAACTTTATTTAAGAAAGTATACTGAACCTGCTTCTCAAAATTAGGAAAATGCAAACTCTCTGGATATTAAAATCAGTAATCTCACCGTTCAGTGTAACTTGGTGAATTTCCAGGAAACATAACACCATTCATTCGATTTAAACTATTGGAATTGTTTTTCCTATGAGAAAAGAAGAAAACACCATTATAGTTTGTTTAGTTTTTTTTTTTTTTTTTTTTAACCAAAAGAACCATAGGCCTAAAAGATCTTTTGTATGATCTCACGGTCACAGAACCAAACAGAATTCTGTGACACAGAATTATGGGATTACCTTAATCTCATTTAACCCAGGTATATTCTTGTGAGAGTTCTAAAAACAAACTCAGTTATTGTCTATGAAATCACAGAAATTTTATAAACCCAGTGTTTCTCAACAGTTGACAACTTTCTCCTTTCACCTCCCCTTCACCTAGCCCACAGTCCCACAGGATTTTGGCAATATGAGAAGACATTTTTTAGGGAAAGAGGGGTACACTACTGGTATCCAGTAGGTAGAAGCCAAGGACATTGTTAAACCTGCGGTAATTCCCATGGTAACCACTCAAAAGAAAACATCAACAGTGCCAAGGACTGTGTCTTAAATCAATACATTAATTTGCTATATAAATCTTGACAACTGGAAATACTTTTCCATCACAAAGAGGAAAGTCATCAAGTAGCCATTCCAGACCTAGGACTTAAGACCTAGAGATGCCATGGTAAGGTATTTAGGATGGGATCTCAGGGCCCTGAGTACCAAGACAGTATATAAATCCACAAATGTTAAGATTATAGTAAACCAACAAATCACTTTAATCCAAATCTCTTCACTAGAAAGACATAAAGGTCATATCATTGGTAATATTCTACTTGAGGGACTGGGGAGTAGGTTTACAAGTATTTATAGATGTCATCCTGCTTCCTTCCATATAAAATAAATGTAACCTAATTTTAAAGACATATTAGAAATGATATATTAATTAGTATATACAGAAATGCAAAAATCTCTATACTTACTCTGAAGAAGGATAAACACAGCTAACAACCATCACATTCTGCAATAACAAAAATTGATGCTTTAATATGAGAAGCACTATGACAAAGTTTAATCATTTGTTTTTAAGCGCTCAGAATCCTGGCAGATGAAGCTCCTATCTACTCCAATTTTCACTAATACAAGAAATTAAATGGTTAAAAACACGAACTTTTAAAATCAAACAGAAACTAAAACAGTAACAGACTATATCTAATAACCTACTAAACCATTTGCTCCTTTTGCTAGTATTATTTTAACTCAACTCTAGCTACTTTGAAGCCCTGACATTATATATCAGATGTAATTCTGTGGAACCACACTCTTATTTGAAATCAAAATCACGCTGAGGTATTTAGAGAATAAAGTATTTAGGCCAAGTATAATGAATTTCCTTAAAAAGCAGTACCCAATCAAAAACTTGATGTGTAGTAGCATCATACACCCCAAAAAGGAGGCTCAGACCTTTTTAATAATATAATCTTCCAAAGAGTACCAACTTTATTAACAGTCAATATTCATTAAAAATGTAGTATGAGTCAGAGTTAAATGTTTTACATTTGATCCCTTCCACAGCCTGATTATTATCCATACTTTAAACCACGACTTAGGTTATGTAGCTGATCCATGGTCACCTAACTATGAAACATTGAAACCCTGATTTGGTGAGAGGGTCACTCTTGGTACAACTACTTTACCCCTTCATTCAAATTATTGAATTCTAATTATTCTTCACTCTAATTATTAAGAGTCCAATAAGCGGAAATAAGTACTGATGACTAATCATCTCAGTTTCTGGCCCTTCAGGAATCTTATTAAATCAAGGGCATGGTAGCTCAACCAAACTAATCTAGTAAGGCCCTAGTATCTATTGTAAACATTAAGTAATGGTTTTGGATTCTTGCTTCAAGACAAAAATACACTGAGTTTGAATTAGAACCATAAAATGAACACTGGCCTATGTTTTAGGATCAATCAAAGAGGGAATTAGCCACCCACTAATCTAATCTTGGTCTAATCTTGGTTCCCACAGGGCTCCTTCATTGGTTCTTTACTCCAGACATGTAAATTTCCTACTTTTCATTTCCTCAAACACCTTAATATCTTCGTTCATCACACTGTTTCTTTGCTTCAAAATGTCCTTCTCTTACAACTACAAATATCCCCTATCCTACATAAAAACAATGCTTGCTTTATTCTTAAGTCTGATCTACATCTTTCTCAATATCTAAGGTAAATTTTTGCATCAGATTTCCCAAAGTTGTGCAACTCCGAAATCCAGAAAGAAATGAATTCAATGGGTAAACAAGCATGCAAAACACAACTGAAGTTAAAATATCAATTATGAACTTCGCAGAGCCTTTAATGTTAATGTATACTAGGAATTTTGAGGAGACAATAATAAGCTGCTTTCCTCAAACTTAACTGATCACAAGTCCTCCCTCTGGGTCCCTCTTACTAAATCTCGCTCCAAAACTTAGTTTTTCCCAAATTAGGAAAACAATTTGGGAAAACTTTCAGGTAGGTTTCAGAGAACCTATTTGAAGAACAGGAGCCTGAAACAGCTTAGTCAGCACTCCCTTCTGAAATAGAACTGAAGTTTAATATAATCCCAGTGATAAAATAAATACCTTCTCTACTCCTCTGAGAAATTTGTCTGTTCCTGTATAGTTTCTCCTTGGATCTGTTAGCAATTCACATAGTCGCTGAATGGTAAAAGGGATACTGCAAAAGAATATAATTTTAAAGTTTGAGGTCATTAATTATCAAGAGAATTAGGAACATTATTACTCTTACTATTTAAAGATTTATCTAGTCACCCATGTATTAAGCGAGAAAAAGAAAATGCTGTAATAGGGAGATGAATAGATGAGTGACTTAAAAAACAGGCAAGACAATAAGCACATCTATCTATCTTTTTAACAAGAAAATCCTTTGCCTTAAAAAGCTATTAAAAAAAAGGCACACAAAATTTTTCAAGTTTCAAAACTAATGGAGAAATAAATATATTTTAACATTCTGCGTATGATAATTTTAAGTTTACAAGAGAACACAAATAATAATCAAGTTACAGTTTATTAAATACAGGAGCTTTTCCTCAAGCATTCCTTTGCACATAAAGATTTCTTTACAGTGTCTCCAAATAAAACTACAAATGTTATCAGATGGAAAAGGCAAATGATTCCAATGAAAAAGTATTATAAATAGGATTCTACTCCATAGTTAGTTTTACATACACTCTATTTCATCAGAAGTAAAATACACGCAAACACAGTATTTTGATAAGTGCCTTACCATAGTCAAATTTTCACTTGATCATACCAAATACAAAACTGAGAGTTGGAACTAAAATCATTCATAAATATTAAAAAAAATTATCTCACATACTATTAGCATTCCTCAGAATTACAATCTGAACAGCAAACATGAATGCATTAAATAGGTCAAACACAGCTAAAAAGTACAAACATAAACTTCAAACCTCAGTATTTGCCATTCAAATCTATTTATTCTCCTTATAAAGTGAATTACAAAACCTCAAAGTAAGAGTTAATATTCACAAAGTTCTTTACTGTGTATAACAGGCCTTTTGACACAATACTCTCCCCCACAAGGGAAGTGGCTAGTGCGTAACAGTGCCAAGACTCAAACCCAGCGTCTCTAACTTCAAATTCCTTGTCCACTCCTCTATTATTCTAAACATACTTAAAATATTTTTTATCTTTTAATGGGACAAAACTAGTTAGTTCTCATATTTTCAGCATCAATACTATTCTTTTCTTACAAAAAAGTCAGTATAAAGTTTATAACTGATTTTGAAAGGGTATAAAGTATGTTATTCACACGAAAGCAAACATTTTACTTATGACAGGCCAATAATCTTTTCTCAAGTAGCACCAAAACCTTAAAAATCAGAAAGCTATCATTCTATCAACAAAAGACTGAGTGCTAACTAAAAGAGTGGGTGCCTGATGTCACAAATACTCAGAAGCAGCTAGAAATTACAGAACTCTCATGTTCACCATGACTGCTAGAGGAAATTCCTTTGGGTTTCTTCCTTTTGAAAATATAGTCAGAGTGGAGTATATAGTCAAAAGTACGAATCTTTAAACTAGAAAGTCACACCGACAATGTTACTTACTAATAATGAAACAGCTTACTGGTCTGTTTTATTCATTCCTATAAAGATACCACATAATTGAAAACCTATAACTAATACAGAAAACTTGTTAACTGTATTTAAAAAATTAGAAAAACATTTCCCAAGCTAAATACATAATAAAAAAATACGAGTTTACAAACTGTCTTTCCTCAGATTTGATTGAAAGCTTAAGGACATGATCTCCTCCTTTATATTAGGTTCAGCATATTAAGTCATGTGTGTACACACACACACACACACACACACACACCTGAAATGCACTACCACCATGAATTTCTGAGTATTAATGGTATACCTGCACCTCAGCCTCTTCTTCAAGTTCATTACTTTCCAAACCTTAAATACACAAATTCTACCTATGCTATTCCCTCATTAATGAACTCACAATGCTACTATAATTAAAAGTGTATACATTATTCAAAAATAAGCAAAATTGGGCAGCCCGACTGGCTCAGCGGTTTAGCGCTGCTTTCAGCCCAGGGCGTGATCCTAGAGACCTGGGATCGAGTCCCATGTCAGGCTCCCTGCATGGAGCCTGCTTCTCCCTCTGCCTGTGTCTGTGCTTCTCTGTATCTCTCATGAATAAATAAATAAAATCTTAAAAAAAAAAAAAAAAATAAGCAAAATAGCACCAAGTGTTAAGAGTATTCAAACAATACTTAACTGACAAATACTTAAACAGATACTACCTAGCTTTGTCTTTTCCTCCAACTAAACTTCTTTCAAACACCAAAAATCAGTATTTTCTTTTAAAAATGGCTTTAAAACCTAATTATCTTTAAACTTAACAATATTTACACTAAATGTTTTGGCTAATTTTCTTTTCAGGAAGGTAAGCAGAAGTGTAGCCAATTATTAACAATGCATGTGTTGGTGAATGATACTGCTTTTAGGGGAGAAGTGTATTATGTTTGCATAGCATTCTTAGCAATAAGAGCCTATAATGAGTTTACTTCTTGATACTTTAAGGAATTTTTGAAGGTATTTTACAAAGTGTCCAATAGATGGCACTAAAATGTCATATAATACCCACCCTTCTGCCTGAGGCTAACGTACAAATATTACTTGTAAATAAAAGTATCCTTTGAAAACATTATTATAATCTTGACAATTGCAGTGAAGATCTCTTTACACAGTTGCACTTTTTAACTTTTTAAGTAAATATGAAAGCCTACAATAAGCTAGAAATATTTACTTGGTAGGAGAGCAGATAAATAATTACAAATGTTAATAAAATTCTGTACATACTATCAAGACAGAATAACCTGTATGCCAGGGAAGCAAGCAAGAACCTGAAACATTTAAGTTAAATATTTAAAAGAAGCATAAGAATAAACCAATAAACTGAAAATGAATGGTTGGTACAAAAACTGTACCAAAGGTTTGCTGTTACTCTGTTACTCTTTAGATATAGCATACAAAACAGTTTACTCTAACTCCTAAAAATATTAAACCTTTTTCCAATGAAAATCACTAAATCAAGACCCTATGTGCTAAGAAGAAAAAAAGCAATAATGCACACAATGAAAAATCTGAATCAGAATCCCTAAATTTGGGGGAATGAGTTAAGGATTTCAGTGGAATGATATACTATAAAAATAAATGACTCAGTAGAAAAATATGTGGGGTTATTTCAAATAAAATACATTCACAGTTTAATGTGCAATACATTATCTTATTTGCCTACCATCTAAGATAAAAACTAAGATTACATAAGGAACTGGGAGACGGAGGGGCACTTTTAAAAAGAACGTAACTGGCATTTTCAACTTTAAAAAACGGTGTGTCTACAAAATCCAGTAAAACCTAGAGGGAAAAAAAAAAACCTACATTAAATCAAGGACCCAAAAATGACAGGTCCTTTCAAATGGTATTACTCAAATACTATAGAACACTAATGACCAGTCTACTTTTGATGTACCAATTATAAGGTAGTGTGGTTTAAAAAGGCATACTTGCTAGCCCACTGGGAGACCATGTCCACGCTGAATTTATCCCTCTTACAGCTTCATGTCCATATCTAGAAAACAGATTCTGAAAGTGTACTTTTCACACTGATTATGAGGAAGACTAAATACATATAATGTATATAAACCACTTAATAGTGCCTGGAAGATTTTATAAGGTGTTCATTAAATCTTAGTTCCCATCATCATCCTGATGCAACCCACTAATTAATTAATGGAGCTGTAGAAAGCATTCCAAAGACCAACTATGGAGGAAGAAAACCAAAAGTTTATCTGTCTTTTAAAACAGTCCTTTTAATTCCAAGGACAGTAAGGAACACATTTTACACTAGTTATAGAGTATAACTGAATTTGGTTTTTTTTTTTTTTTTAGTATAATTGAATTTGACTGCAATATCCATTCACTGAATAAAAAAATATCAGGGCACCTGGGTGAGTGAGTTAAGCATCTGACTCTTGATTTCAGCTCAGGTCATGATCTCAGGGTTGTGAAATCTGGCCCTGGATAGGGCTCTGTGCTGGGTGTGGAGCCTGCTTGAGATTCTCTCTCCTCCTCTCCCTGTGCACTCCTGACCCTATGTTCACTCATGTGCTCTCTCAAAAAGGTATTAAGTCTTAGACACCTGAAAGCTATGACAATTCAAATATCAGGACAGGGACTGTACATCAGAGAAAAACATCTAAGCATGAACGATCAACTCAATGCTATTTTTAATAGGAGAAATTTTAAACAAGAAGGCCAACATGCAAAGAGTTTCCTATCTTATATTTTAACCTGAGATTATAGTTTGACTATAATTGATCTCAGTCTATTTAAAAATATTTTATCATTAAGATATACAAATATTCTGAATGTATAATAGAAGGTATTCAGTTGGAAAGAAGGCATTCAGAAAAAAATGCTCATTTAATTCAGAAATTAAGATAAAAATCAGATAACTGATTACCTTACTCCTTTATAATGCAAGCAACTTTCCTCATGAAAAAAGATAAAGGAATATAAAATAGAACACAAAGACCATTTAGTATAAAAACTAAGAGATAACCATAATATCAGACATCCTGTTAGGAAAAATGCTAAAATAGCCAGGTTACTTTAGTTTTATGCATAAAGATGTCATTTTTACGATGTCCTTGTTTCCTATGAAGGGCTACATTTATACCGTGCCTTAGTTATTAACACAATTACTTAAATCTGACCTGAACTATTTAGGTAAAAACTAGCTTAAAATAGATCTCAGTTATCACACACATACACAAAAAAATCTACATCTATATATCTCAGTTATCAAAGGCTGAACAGGTTCAGTTCTGTTTACTCTTAAGTCCTACAGAAGTCAGAAATACCAATGGAATCATGTGACATTATCTTTACATAAAGCAATATGCTCTAATCTGTACTCAGACTTTAACGTTTGTATAAATACACATACACATAAATATTCTTATGTGTGTGTGTGTGTATATATATATATATATATTTAAATATTTATTTATTTATTCATGAAAGAGACACAGAGAGAGGCAGACATACACAGACAGAGGGAGAAGCAGGCTCCCTGCAGGGAGCCCGTTGTGGAACTCTGTCCTGGGATCCTGGGATCATGCCCTGAGCCGAAGGCAGACATTCAACTGCTGAGCCACCCAGGCATCCCTTATGTACATATTTTCTATCTCAAATCAAATATCAGAAATTCTGAGATTTATTGAAAACATCAATGTAAAATGACAAGTACAAACAAAACAAATTAGACTCTTTAAATAATGCTAAGTAATTGTAAACTAGTATCTGCACCATTCCCCATCCCAAAATAAATCTGTAGCAACTGTCAACACTTTTAATAAAGTTAACCACCTTTTATAGTGCCTACAATAATCTGAATTGTCATTGTCCTGGCATCAAATAAAAAATGTCAAGAAAAAAATATAAGCTTCTGCTATGTCCTACCTTTCAATTTAAAACATTTTATTAGAGCATCAAATCAAATCACATGACTAAAGGACAAGACAAGGCAGGAGTCGAGGGAGGAGGGAAGGCTACTTAATTCCAATTCTCAATTAGTTATGTTAAATGAAAGCGAAGAAAACAAATACATTTAGCTAAAAGAAGTAATATGCTCAATACTGACACACAAAAAATGCAAAAACTCCTGTTTTCCCCAACTGAAGAGAAAACTCAGTAAGTACCAATATAACAGGTCAAAGAAGAGAACAAAGTAACCAAATCTAGAACCTATTCTCTCTTCCCTGAATCATCTACACTAACTGTAAAGCAAACAATACCAAATAAAAAAGGATCATGCTATAAATCCATGATCTAGATTTAAGAGTATAAAAATCTAATATATGACCTTTAAAAAGGCATGAAGAGGTACACTCTCAGGTGTAGAAATTTACAAGAAATATCTGTGTGTGCATGCAACGTACATATAAAATAATGTGAAAGTTTTAGGACTAAGAAAAATCTGGTCAATCATGTATGTTAAAGTAACCTTAGAGAAAAAATTCAATATTCAGAAAGACTATCATGCCAAAAGATGAAGAGCTCTCTTCAGTTGTAACCAATTATACCTGTCTTAGAGATGATGTGATAATTAAAAGATTTTTTAAAGTATCAAATGGTTATATATACTTTTTCCAGAACTGCTCATAAATATATAGCCACACTACTTCAGTCAACCACCCACAGTAACAAACTTACTGCTTATTTTAGAAAGGTCTTAGGTCTAACATTGACAAAAGACAAGCAAAGACACATAGTTAATTTATATTCATTATTCTTCCATGTCATAATTTAGAGGACATATAACTATCTTTTTAAAAACTACTAGAAATGGATATTATATTCTTTCTACCCCTTGAAATCCCTCTTTGTGTACTATTATAAGAATGAACTACTAGAAATAAAATATAAATATAGAAACATGCTTTTCTTCCTTTAATTGATTTGATCTAGTCATCATTTGTTTGAAAACCTGTGTTCAGGCATTTACTGTTATAGGCCGTATTTGGAAAAGGCAATTCACTCTGCTTTACAGAATCCTTAAGGTTCAAGAAATCAAGACAAGTGAATAGACCATTTCACTTCAAAGAGGGAAAATTTAAATGCTGACAATATTCTAAAATAATTTTAGAAAATGGATGATCTTTTTCACGACTAAATACCATGAAGCATTTAATAGAGAGCTTTTACTAATTAAAAGCAAAAACATTACAAACTTAAAGAAAAGTCACCCCAAAGTAAGAAAAACAAAAAAGAGTAAGACTGTTTATGCTACCTAAAAATACTTACAAATGAAATCTTTCAAATAAAACCTACCCCAAATATGAATTCATGGTTAACATACCCATAAATGTCATTCAATTTGGTATCGTCATCCCACACTCCAAATTTTAATGTCAATCTAAATATCGAACAATTCAACTTTATAAATACTTCTTCCTTTCAATAAAGAAAACTCTATAAATACAAAGTCCTAAAAAGAAAAATAGTTAAAAATGACACAGAATATGACACGCAGCAACATTTTTTAAAATGGCAGTTTATTTTAATGCAGTGTATCTTTTCAATGCAATGTTTTACAAAGGGCTAAAAATGATTATTTGTTATTTAGGAGTAAAGGGGGAACTCCAAAAAAAAATTCTTTTAATGGGAAGTCTAAGTATAATAAGTTCATAAATTGTTATTTTTTCATTTTTTTAAAAAAAATGTTACTCAAAACTCAATGATGTCCAGCTTCTAGGCAAGTATAAAGATTTATAATATCACATATAAAATGGGAAGAAAAAAACTAACATATATCCTGAATGTTTCCACCGTCAAATCCATTTAAAGTCCAAATGCCACTGATACCCATAAAGGTGGTTAAAACTAAATAAATAAAGTAGGTACTTTATTTAATACTTGTAAGCTAAATTATTTTAAATACTTGTAAGCTAAAAATCACTAACTACTAAATGTCACCAGAGACAAAGAACTTAATGGATAATCCATGATCAAAGCTTAAATAAAAACATGTAATGGTTGGCTAAAAATTAAATCCTTAAAATAATATTAAGTGCATACCCATTAAATCCAGTGACAATTTTCAGTATTCTTTCCTTCATTTCATCAAAGGGAATATATTCGACATTAGGGTTGGGAGGACCTCTTGGTTCAGGAGCTGAAGTTCTGAAATCATCCATCACTTTCTCCAGTTTGAAAATAAAATAGCCTTTAAATTGGGACCACTGAATCCTATAAGCAAAAAATAAAAAACACAGTATCATGTAGCTTTACAATTCTTGAACACAAAGCACAAATACAGAATACACTAGGACACCAATGCTAATAAAATTAAGATCTAGGGGCGCCTGGGTGGCTCAGTAGTTGAGCATCTGCCTTTGACTCAGTGTGTGATCCCAGAGTCCTGGGATGGAGTCCCACATCAGGTTCCCTGTGGGAAGCCTGCTTCTCCCTCTGCCTATGTATGTCTGCCTCTCTGTCTCTCTCTCATGAATAAATAAAATCTTAAAAAAAAAAAAAGATCTGAATAAGGAGCAGTGAGAACATCTTTGTTCAGTAGCATGTACCATGCCTGATGAATCTGATTCACAAGCTCCAAACTTGTACATTCAATTCTCCCCACCCCTGAACCAAATGAAACCCCAATCTCTGATAAAAATCTTTAAAATGGACAACCGTGTGGCTGAAAGCCCATTATGTGCTACATCTCAATTATTAGCATTTTAAAAATATTTTGTTTCAACTCTATTACTCCTAAAAAACTTAACCAGGGAGGTGTTACTGTCCCATCTTCAATAGGTTATTAGAAATTGGCACAAGTTCACATTTAAAATAGACAAGTCAGAATGACTCGCGACCCTACGCTCTCAGTATTCAAGCTAATGCTTACATAAACTAATAAAGGTTTCTTGTCGTGTATTTATGTTAAATAGCAAAATAATCTTCCATTCTCCTTTTTCTTTCAGCTAGTATTTTCTGGATCTTATGTCTCTTAAAAGGTTTATTTCATGGGTCCTATTCAACATGATCTGCAAAGTAAAAATACATTATTTCTTTATATACTCTTAGTATCTATTCATTTACTAAATTAATATAAACATCTTTTTAACCCTGTCCTCTTACATTTTACCACTAATATAAAAAAATTTGGTGATGACACTTGTCTGAATAGCCTGAATTCTAGGAGATTCAAGAATCAAGAACGCGAACCATTTACCCAAAGAGAAAGTAACAACCATTAGTGACAGCAGAGAAATCTTACACAGGTGACTGCTTAAGCAAAACAAAGAAGTACTAATCCGCAATCACTCTTCCCTCCCATCCACAATCCTATAAACTAGTGCAGCAATTCTCAAAGTGTAGTGTAAGAGGCCAAAGCCATTTCATAAGCCATTTTCATAAGAGTTGACATTTTTACTATGTTAATATTTGTCCTGATGGTGCAAGAACAGCAGCAGGGAAATGAAGACACTTTAGCAGAAATCAAGGCAACAGTACCAAACTCCTATCTGTTAGTAGCAGTCATACACCTTCTTCATTCATCACAAATTCACAGTAAAACGAAAAAGCATTTCACTTAAAAGTTTAATAAAACGAGGGACGCCTGGGTGGCTCAGCCGTTGAGCATCTGCCTTTGGCTCAGCGTGATTCTGGAGTCCAGGGATAGAGTCCCACATTGGGCTCCCTGCACGGAGCTTGCTTCTTCCTCTGCCTATGTCTCTGCCTCTCTGTCTCTCATAAATAAATAAATAAAATCTTAAATAAAAAAAAAAGACTGTGAATGTATTTAATGTCACCAAATTATATACTTAAAATGGCAAGATCTGTTATGTATATACATATGTTATGTATATGTACCCCAATAGAAAAGTATGACATAGTCAACAGGCACTTGAAAAAATGTTCCCTGTCACTTGTCATCAGGGAAACACAAATCAAAACCACAATACAATACCACTTTATACTTTTAATGAGAATGGCTAAAATTAACAAGACAGGAAACAAATGTTGTCAAGAACGTGGAAAGAGGAGAACCCTCTTACACTGTTGGTGGGAATACAAGCTGGTGCGGCCCCTCTGAAAAAGCTGGAGGTTCCTCAAGAAGTTAAAAATAGAGCCACCCTATGACCCAGCAATTGCACCACTGGGTATTTACCCCAAAGATACAGATGTAGTAAAACAATGGAACACCTATACAGCAGCAATGTTCATATCAATGTCCACCACAGCCAAAAAGTGGAAGGAGCAGAGTCGTCCCTCAACAGAGGAATGGATAAAGAAGATGTGATATATATACACAATGGAATATGACTCAGCCATCAGAAAGAATATCTACCATTTACATCAATGTGGACGGAACTGGAGGGTATTATGCTGAGTGAAACATGTCAATCAGAGAAGACAATTATCATTAAGGTTTCACTCATGTGTGGAATATTAAGAAATAGTCAAAGGGACAATAAGGGAAGGGGGGAAACTGAGTGGTGAACAATTAGAGAGGAAAATAAACCATGAGAGGCTCCTGCCTCTGGGGGGGGGGGGGGGAAATAGTACCAGAAGGGGATGTGGGTAGGAGGGATCTGGTGACGGGCATTAAGGAGGTCACGTGATGTGATGAGCACTGGGTGTTAATACTAAATACCAGCAAATTGAATTTAAATTTTAAAGAAGTGTGGAAGATTGTATAAAAGATTCACATAGGCATTTCTCCAAAGAAGATAAATGGCTAATAAACATATTAAAAGATGCTTAACATTATTACCAATTAAGGAAACACAAATCAAAACCACAAGATACCATTTTACATCCACTAAGGTAGGAATAATAAAAAAGATGGGGCAATAACAAGTGCCGGGGAGGATGTAGGGAAATTAGAAGTCTCTACATTGTTGATGGGAATGCAAAATGGTGTAGTCACTGTCGGAAAATAGTTTGGCAGTACCTCAAAATTAAAGATAGAGTTAACACGTAACTTGACAATTCCATTCCATTAAATGAGTAAATTATATGGTATATAAATTTTATTAATATTAAAAAATTTTGGTGAGGATGATTATTAAAAGCTGATTTGCATGATCACTTCTTCCTTCCATTCCCTGGTCTATTTTGGGAATGTTTTGTGTGAAGAGGCAGCCCATTTTAATTTCTGACATGCCTAATAATAATTTCCGGTTAACATACAATTACCAATGGTTACTAAAATTTATCTCTAAATTTCACTGGACTTCCCACAAGCATTCAACTAAAACACACCACGGAAGACTAGTGAAAGAGAAGTCTTATGCTTTTCATTTTTTAAATTTTAATTATTTTTTTTAGCAAATGTGCACACACGCACGTAAGTGGCGGTGGGGGTGGGGGGCACAGCGCAACAGAGTAAGGAAGAGGAAGAATGAGTCTTAAGCAGGCTCCATGCCCAGTGCAGATCCTGATATGGGGCTCTATCTCATGACCTCAGCCAAAATCAAGAGTCTGATGTTCAGTCGACTAAGCCACCCAGGTGCATGCATCCCTCCCTCACTTTTCATTTCTTAAATTAAAATTTCTTGTTTTATTAAAGCCACTAAGTAATAATGTTTTACAAATTAGGATTTCTACACACCAAGGAGTTTTTCCCCCACCTTTCCAGTAACTGTTTGTTTTCTTTTTTAAAGATTTATTTATTCATAGAGATGCAGAGAGAGAGAGAGAGAGAGAGAGAGGGGGGCAGAGACACAGGCAGAGGGAGAAGCAGGCACCATGCAGACAGAGCCTGACGTGGGACTCAATCCAGGGTCTCCAGGATCACGCCCTGGGCTGCAGACGGCGCTAAACCACTGTGCCACCGGGGGCTGCCCCCAGTAACTGTTTTTTAATCCACCCATGCTATCATAAACAAAACCCCCACAAAGACACAGACACAAAACAGCCACACACATTAATGGGAACAGCTAGATGAGGAAAGATAGCCCAGGTAAGCAAACTATGGGGATCTTAACTTGGATAGGAATTAAGTTCCATTAAACTACAATGAATTTTGTATACATTGTAATTTAAATTTCAAAGATAACAAAAAGTTATTCTGAACTAGATCCAAGAGATGCAATTCAGAAGTGACTACACCATATATAGATGAAAAACCACTTACACAAAAATGTAAAAGATGCAGCTTTTTGTCACAACTATGTAATAAAAACAAATACAGAAAATACTTCCTTGAATATTATATAATTTCAACACAAAAACAGGCCATGAGCAAATCAACTAAGAATTTGGAAAAAATATTTTCTTAGTAATGTACTCATTAGTAAAAACTTGAAATAAACCAAAAACACCTTATTTTTCAAATGAAAATAACTCTAAAAAGATGCTCATAAAATATACACTTTAAACTTTAAAATCAATTTCTCCACATAAAAATTTCCAAAAAATACTCATAATTTAATCTACTTGGCTAAAATTAACTCATTAACTTACTGAAATTTATTACTCAATTTTTAAAAAGTAGTCTCACCTCCCTCTGCTTTTTCTCTTTCCTTTCCATGTTTTCCTTTATGCAGTTTCTCCTTTGGAAAGGCACAACTCTATCACTAATAAAGATATCCTCCTATGAAATACTACACACTGACTTTTTTTCTTCATAGGAATTGACCAGTCTATACTAAAACAAACATGCTTACCTCACAATTCTCAAGTTAAAGAATTTTTTAGAAGCTCAATGGCAGAAAATCTCTTTTTTCAGCTGGTTCTAGAACTTTTTAGTGGCCAGTGACAACCACCACCTTAACATGGTTGCCTCTTACAGTTCCAAATTCTATTAAGATTACTTCTACTCAGCCCGTTGTTTTCCATACAAAATCTATATGGAAAGCTAACAAAAGAGATCACAGTCACAGTACCTCTAGGGGATAGCAAACACTATACCATTTGCAAAAATCAACGGGAAATATGCTAAGAATGAATGAATAAAAACAAAAAGAAATTTAAGGGGGCTAATCATTCATGCAAGGTGACAGGCTTATAAAATCAGGAGATTTAAAGTGTCAGGATTTTTACATGACAGGGAAGAGCGAAACCAAGTAAATTTAATCTGAATGCTGAATTACATGAGCAAAAACACGTGGCAAAAATAAGAACACACTGTGAGTTGTTTACATATCAACAGCATTTTTAAGAACTTTAAAATACAAATTACTAGTTCAGAAAAATTCTGTAAGCAGAGCCCCCAATCAAGGATATTCCCCTTTCCTGATTATACCATATTATATTTTATCAGTTAAATGAGCAAAGAAATACATATATATCTAAGAACAAAAAGCCCAGAAACAGACATAACACAAAAGGAAACCTGGTATATGGGAAAGGACAAATTACTCAGGAAATACGCTAAGAAATGATAGGACTACTACATAATTTTGCTAGAGTGTAAAAATAATTTTTTTCTGATATTAGTACAGTTGTTAAAAATTAGAAAAAATAGAAACAAAATGAAAACTGCCCATAAACTGCCCAGTAATCATCATTAAAATATATTTTAGTGTATCTTTCACTAAATTCTATTTAAAATACAGTGCTCTAGTTTGATACCCCTTTCTTTCCTTCTTTATTCACTATGGCTATTGTCACATCATCAGTAGTCTTTGAGAGTAGGATTTTTAATTTATAACACATTTAGTTGCACCATTATTTAATTACCACCATTTCAACGAGTTAGGTTTTCTTCCAGTTGATTACAATTAAAAATAATTGCGGTTAACATCCTAATAAACTTTGGAGGCATCTGTTTATTACTTTAGGATAGATTTCCTAAGTGGAATTACGGAGTCTAAAGTATAAATATCAACTTCTAACGTGTACTTTCAAAAATCTCTCAGAAATGTTGTACCACTTTATAGTGTCATCAGTATAGAAACACCTCTATCATTCAAGTATTAAATTCTCTCAAAATTCCTGTCACAGTAGAAAAACATTTTAATTTGCATTTCATTCACCGCTAGTAAAATTGAGTATTTTAACCTGTGTTCACTTGTCACAAGAGATTTCTTTTGTACCTGAATAGGTCCTCTGCAACCCTCTCATTCTGGGGTTCCTCAACTTTGGCACCACTGACATTGTAAGCCTGATAATTCTTTGTCATAGGAGAATGTCCTGTGCACTGTAGGATGTTGAGCACCATCGCTGGCCTCTACCTCCCAAAGTCAGTAGTGACCAATCCCCACTGTCTCAAAAGTTGTGACAACCATGAACATCTACAAATACTGCCAAATGTTACACAGAAGACAAAAACTGTCCTCCATTAAGAAGCACAGCACCATCCCCATCCCTTTAAAATTGTCTTTTTCTTACTCTTATGATATCATGGAGAAAGCAAATTACTATGTGACACAAGTATGAAGATAACTTTTGAATTTCCATTTTGTACTGCTTAAAAAAATATTTAACTATTGTTTTTATATAAAAAAGTGACACTAAAATTTTTGTCTAATTATTCCTACTTTTTTTTTCAAAGATTTTATTTATTCATAGACAGAGAGAGAGAGAGAGAGAGAGAGAGAGAGAGAGGCAGAGACACAGGCAGAAGGAGAAGCAGGTTCCACGCAGGGAGCCTGATGTGGGACCCAATCTCGGGTCTCCAAGATCACACCCAGGCCTGCAGGTGGCGCCAAACCGCTGCGCCACTGGGGCTGCCCTAATTATTCCTACTTTGAAACTATCCTTGAAATGTTACACATTTTCTTGCTCAGAAGCTCTTATCTGAAGATGGCAAGGTATTTACCTGCTCCAAAGCAATAAAATTCTAATACAAATACTGAAAGTGAATTTTTCAAATTAAAATATTTCCTGATAGTTGTACACATCAAGGATCCAATCCGATGGAAAAGAGCTTCAAGAGGTAAAATATACATTCAGTTAATACCTCAGCATGAACTTGAGTTTCTTCTTTGGCAACCTACATATGCATAAGGTTTCTAACATGTCTAAAGAGTCAAGTTACTTTTCTTCTACTCACCCATCTCTCCCTACCAAAGCAAAAAATTGAAAAAATAGTGTGTTCTGGTTAGCCTGCTTATGCTTAACTCTTAGCTAACCTTTGGTCCCTTACTTAAAATCTTTCTAAAATTTACTAATATACCAACATGAACCCTCTTGTCCCTCATAAACAGCTGAACCAAAGATACATCTTCTCTAACCGCAAGGCTCAGGCTGAGGACAACCAATTCAGAACTCAGGGGGTCCTGGGGTTTTTAACAGCACAAGCTTAGTGGCTGAGATGGATCTACTCTGCTTCCTACTCGAAGGGAGTAGCTCTTCTCACCACTTTCACCACTGCTACTATCACTTTCCATACAATCCATATGATAGCAATTCCAAATTCCCATCCACAGGCACTGGTCCATTCCTTCAGTGTCACTTTTGCCAGAACATAGGTAGAGTCTGGGCCCTTTCTGCATTCTACCAACTCACATTATAAATCAGAGTCAACAGCAATTAGGAAGCTCAGAACCCTGATCCTCCACTAATAACATGAGTTTATAAAACAAGATACAAAGACAATAAACAAATAGGACAGCATAAACCATTAGTTGTAGAGATTCAGTGATGGTACAAGAGAACCCAGAGAAAGGAAATACAAAATGAAGGCTTAGAGCTATCTAGGAAAGGCTTCAGGACTAAGTAAACTATAAGCTGGATGAGTAGAATATGGAAAAATAGAAAGATGTAGAATGATGAGTAGAATATGGAAAAACAAAGTGAAAAATTATAGGAACTAAAAGTAAAAGAAGCTTAATTAGTGGGACAAATTTCTCAAACTTAGCGTTTATTGACATTTTCAGCTAGAGGGTTCTATGTTATGGTGGACTGTCCTGTACATTGTAGGATGCTGAGCAACGTCCCTGCCCTCTACAACTTGATGCCAGTAGCACTCCCACTTCGAGTGGTAACAACCAAAAATATCTCCAGACAATGGCAAAAGGACCCTAGGTGGAAAATGCTACCCTTCCCCCCGCCACACACACACATCAAGTACCACTGCAAAACACAATTCCTTTTGTTGAGGATTACACTGGTTCCTGAAAATTAGCAAGGCTGGGAAAGAGAGAACTGCAAGGTCAAAGTCTCACAAAATTTAAAGAATAAAATAATATGCATATACATATTTTTTAATGGTAGAGAGAAATTCTAAAATGCAGAGGATTCATTTAAAAAATAAAACACTCACTAAAATCTATCTCACAACTCACTTCCACAGGAAAATGTGCTGTGAGATGTGACCTTAATTTTTTTCAAGTGTAATCTATGTACTGAGAAAGGTAAAGATAAAAAACAGCAAAAATCTTTCCACACTAACCCAGAGACAAACTCATGTGGTACAAATCAAAGAATCTCTAATTGTTGGGTTTTTTCCTTTTTTTTTTTAAAGTAGGTTCCAGGCCCAGCTTGGAGTCCAATGCGGGGCTTGAACCCACAACCCTGAAATCAAGACCCGAACTGAGATCAAGAGTCAGATGCTGGGGCACACGGGTTGCTCAGTGGTTGAGCATCTGCCTTTGGCTCACCTTGTGATCCTGGGGTCCCAGGATTGAGTCCTGCCATCAGGCTGCAGGGAGCCTGCTTCTCCCTCTGTCTATGTCTCTGCCTTACTCTCTGTGATTCTCATGAACAAAAAAAAATAAAATCTTAAAAAAAAATTGAGAGAGAGGCTTAACCGACTGAGCCACCCAGGCATCCTGGGTTTTGTTTTTTTTCTTAAAGACTGAAATATAAGTATGTAAATGTTAAGGCTTTACAATTTCTGTTATCGAAATATAAAAAAGAGTTTAGACATCCACGAGTGGTGGGAGATTACTGTATACTTGTATACAGAATTCATCCCAGAAAATCTTGAGTATGAAGATGAGGCTCAAAGAGTCTTTGACGGTATTTGCAATAAGGGCTTTGGGTAGATTGGTATGTGTCTCTTTTGTGCTATGTCATATACAGATTATTTTTATTCATGTTTTAAAGTATGCCCCAGAGTTATTTGCTACTCTAAAATTGCTAATTAAAGATATAATTACTTAGAAAGCATTTTCTGTATTTATATACTCTCAAAAGGATGAAAAACAGACCATTAAAAGCACTGCATCTACTAAAACGACAATTTATACTTTGGTCCAAGAACTATATGAACACAAAGACAAATGGATACCCCCCCCCCACCCCGAGAATGTCTACCTATATGTGATAAAACCAAGAAAATAAGCTAGATGGCTAAATTCAAATTTCAGCTCAGTCACTTTTTCATTTTTCATCTAAAATAATCCCTTTGTTTCCCCATCTATAAAAATGGAAATAACTGTACCTACTTCACAGAACTGTGATAATTAACAGAGTAAGCAGACAGTGCTTGTCAGCAAAGTTAAGTCACACTTAGTAAGCACTCAAACTCAAGACAGGGAGAACATCTGTGAATATCACAGTAGAACTATGCAGAGAGCTTTCCAGGTGGCATTAGTAAAAAAAGACTTAGAATAGTAAGCCAAGACCTCTGTTAGGCCATAATAAAATGTCTGGGCTTACCTTATGTACTGTCATACAACAGATTATAAGAACTTCAGGCAATCTCTTGAGCCTAAGAATACTTCTTTATTCCCTTCATTAGAGTATAGAAAATGTTTTACCCAATATTCCTCCCTCCACCACTAACAAAATATTTCCTTAAAAAAAAAAAAATACACAGAGTATTGCAGCTAATAGATAAGAGAGAATAGGAAGAAACACCTACAGATTATCTAGTTTTGTCAAACCTTTTTTACAGTTCTTGATGAACTAGAAAATATATTGCACTTGCTCCAAAAATTCTTTGACTCCACCAGGATCTCCAATCCATTGATCCTTCCACCTTTCTACAGTCTCTCATCCCCTTTTATATCCTTTCCCTTCATTATCCAGCTTAAATTAAAATTAATAATCATAAAAAAATTAATAATCATTATAATCACCCCCCTGCATATAGTTGACTCTCTATTCCCTCTTTGGCTTCATAGTACTCACAAAATCAACTCCACTGGTTAAATGTAATCCCCACCAAATCTGTGCCCATATGGCAATGCACAGAGGAGAGAGAATATGAAAGTTGTAGAAAATAAATATGGTCTAACCATCACGCTAGTTAGACTCAAGTACACTATTAAAGCTGACAGGTAAAATATTTCCCCAGTTTAGTTACTCTCAGACTCCTGTAGATAACCACTTTATATCATCGCCTCAAACCCCCACTGAGTTCTTCCTCACCATCACACTCAATGACTCTGCCTCCTGTTTTCACTTATAAAACTAAAGCAGTAAAATTTCCAGAGTTCTACCACATTTATCCACCTATTAGCAGGATCAGGCACACATTCTGAAATCTCACCTGTAATCACATATGAACTATTAATTCTTTCATCTATTAAGAATCTCTCCATTTATGCACCTAACTCCAGAGCATTTCTTGTGTAATTCTCCTCTTTATGTTGTCAACTACATCTATATCTACTTTTTAATCTCTAATGAGTCATTTCCATTACCATGCAAATATGTTGATATTTCTCCTATTTCAAAAATTTCCACTTAACCACCTATCCTATCCCTCTTATTTCTCTCCTCAGCAGGAAAATTCTTTAAGGTGTCTCCCTCCCATTATCTCTCAAATCCACTCCAATCAAGCTTTCAGCCCCACCACTAAAATTAATCTACTCTTACTAATAAAACTTATCAATGATCTCATATTGCTAAATTCAAAGGTCAATTCTCACACATTTCATCCTTAATTGGCCTATAAAATGTATTCACATAGATGACCACTCTTCCTTAATTATTTTCTTGGGTCTTCTTTCAAATAACTGGCCTTTGTTGCTCATTTTCCTTTACAGGTTTCCCAAACTTAATTCTGAGCAATCCAAAACTCAGACTATTTCTTCTCTGTCCACACTTGGGGATCTTATCCAGTCTGGAGATTTTATTTTTATTTTTTTAAAGGTATTTATTTATTTATTTATTTATTTATGAGAGAGAGAGAGAGAGAGAGGCAGAGACACAGGCAGAGGGAGAAGCAGGCCCCATGCACTGGGAGCCCAATGTGGGATTCGATCCCAGGTCTCCAGGATCGCGCCCTGGGCCAAAGGCAGGCACTAAACCGCTGCGCCACCCAGGGATTCCCCCCCCCCCCCCCCTTTTTTTCAGTCTGGAGATTTTAAATACCATCTATATGCCAATTATGTCTCCTGATCTCTACTTTCATCCATCCACCTGGCTCCACATTAATATAAAATTCAGCATGTCCAAAACTCAACTCCTGATCTTTCCTATATATTGCCCCTGCCACAGCCTTTCCCATTGCAGGTATGATGAAATTCTTTTAGCTGCTTAGGCAAAACCCTTGAGTCATTTTTGACTCCTTTCTTTCATACACCACAGCCTATCTACAGGAAATCCTGTGAAGTTGTACCTTCAAAATATATAAAGAATATGACTAAACCTCACCACCCCCAGCTACCTGAGCCATTGCCATTCTTCAATAATATCATTATCTTCATCTTCAACAAACCCTGCTTCGAGCTTATTTTACCTAAAGTATATTCTCAGCACAGCCATTCTTAAAACAATCATCTTAAACCTAATGTCACTTACCTACAGAAAACTCCACAATGGCTCCTGACTTCATTCAGAGTAAAGTCCAAAGTCTTTACAATGGTCCCCAATGTCTTACATAAACTAAATCTAATCCCCTTTACTTCTCTGACCTTCTGTCCCTAGTCAATGTATTCCAGCCATTGTGACCTCCTTGTTAGCCTGTGAAAAGGCAGGACACACTCTTAAGGACTTTTGTGCAGGAAGATTCCTCTGCCTGGAATGCTCTTCTACTATATAAGGCTGAGTATTTTAAATTACCGTATTTAAAATTACAAGTTCCTCCACCCTTAACGCTTATTTGCCTACCCTCATTTTTCTATTGCCTTTACAAGTAAGTAACATAATAATTTATTGTATTTACTATATCTGTCTACACATTTGTTCACCAATATATATGTGTGTGTCCATATATATCACAACTATCAGAAAATATGTCTGACAAAAGTGTTTAATAATTATTTGGTGAATATCCTGAAGCCTGCTTTGGTGGGAATAATACAACCCACCTAGAATAGGAAAAAAAAAAAAAATCAGGAAAATACCAGTTACCAAACAGATTTGGGAAGTACTGTATGTGCAACTGTTTTTGCAATAGGAATACAGATTCATATTTGAACTGCAACACATAACAGAAATTGGAGCAAACGTGTAACCAACTAATGTCAATCACTGGTCTCAGCACTTTGGACATATTAATTCAATCCTTACAACCACCCTATGAGTTAGGCAGTATTATTTCACCAATCTTATCACCAGTGGGCAACTAAGAAACAAAGAGGTTAAACAACCTGCCTATGGTTGCACAACTAGTAAGTGGCAGAGCCAGGATTTTAACCTAGGCATTTAGGCTTCAGAATCCATACTCCTAGAAAGTCATGACATCTAGTTACAGACAAAGAAGGAAAAGGAAGAAAAGGAGGGAGGGAGGGAAGAAGGGCAGGCAGGCAAACATGCAACTGGAAGCTACTCTGTAGTAGGAAAAGATACAAATGAGTCTAGGTGCCCTCAGGGAATTCACAATCTAAACAAAAAGGAGAGCAAACAAAATCTATACATCCAATGGTGGAAACAAGACTTGCCTACATCCAGACTTTTAATATATATCTTAAAAAGATGAGCACAAAGGAAAAGAGAAGCCTCTCTTCCAGCAGGGAAGAGTATGTGCAAAGTCACTGAGGCGAGAGAGCAGGCTTCACCAGAGAACTTTAAGTAGTTTAGGAAAGCAGAAAAAAAGGTAGCAACCTGGGGAAGCGCAAGTTTTAAGCAGAGGCACAATCCTATAATATACATCTTAAAACGTCATGATAAAGATTTTAAATTTCAACTTGAGGAAGGTGCATTAAATTTTAATCATAGAACATATTTACACTGTAGCAAGACCACTGCTAATAACATAGCTTAGAGACTAAACAGGACAAGTAAAACTGAAGTTTAGGAAACTATTTAGAAAAGCCTACAAAGAAACTCAATCAAGATGAGAATGACTGATAATGTCTACAGAACAGTAACCCAACGTTTGAGAATCTTCATGTCGGTTCCCACTAACGATGTCCTATTTCAAGTTCTCATTTCCTCTATCCTAAACTCCCATAATAGTCTCTTAAGTGTTTTCCCTAGCTCACCTAAATTAGATTCCAGCTCCCCAAGGCAAAGTTCTGCTTTATCTCTCCTCTGCTAAAAAAAAAAAAAAAAAACCTTCAATAACTTGTAAGGTCTTTCTAAAATTTTCTAAAATTTTATGTAGTATCAGCAAGATATACCTTCATACCACACACTTTTTCCTGATATTCCTTTGCTCATTTTTCCCTCTAGTTGGATTGAGCTAAACTACTTCATGTAGGAAGCTCTCCCTAATCCTCAGAAAACAACTTCTTACTCTACTGCTCCTGAAGTACTTTATTATTATCTTAAAGCAACTATTATATTCTGCCCAGACCATAATCACTAGGTTCTAGACTCTTTTTCTCCACTTGTGAGGTTCCATGAAGCTAAGCATCATCCAACAGAATTTTTCCTTGGGGAAAAAACTTGTCTTTTGTTACAGAAATACTTTGATAGGAACGTAGGCAAAAGCTAGGCTTCAATTTATAAGCATTTCAACAATTCAGAGATGTTAGGAAAAATGAAGAATTTCTAAACATAAAAGAATAGGGGTTCTTTCTTACAAATCAGTTATAATCTCCTTAACCATTTTAGGATAACAACTTTAATACTTTATCTGTATGAATTAGGGACACCGTATATGCATGTATATATGCTGGTTACAGCACATACTAATGAGGTTGGCTCCCCAGCTCACAGTTCCCACTTTCTTAGAAAGGTATGTGATGGGATCCCTGGGTGGTGCAGCGGTTTAGCGCCTGCCTTTGGCCCAGGGCGCGATCCTGGAGACCCAGGATCGAATCCCACATCGGGCTCCCGGTGCATGGAGCCTGCTTCTCCCTCTGCCTATGTCTCTGCCTCTCTCTCTCTCACTGTGTGACTATCATAAATAAATAAAAAAAAATAAAAATAAAAAAAAAAAGGGTATGTGATGATCCTCCAGGAATCAATTGTTTCCCTGTCCACATCACTTGCCTCCTCCCTTGCAAAAAGTGGATTAATCTCAGGGCCAGCCAACTGGACATTTCCCCCCCAGAAATGTGAAATATGGAGAACACAGACTGGAAATTACCAGACTAAATCACCCCTTTGTCAGGAACCTAAAAGAAACATCCAGCAACTTCTAGTCCAGCCTGAGGTAGCCCATTCTCATATCCTTGGCTTGGTTAGTTTAACTCAACCCCTGATGCTAAGTTCTACCTCAGTATCCTTCAAATAAATCTTTGTCTCTTCTCTTATCTTCTTCTGGGCTTGAGAGATCCAAAATCAGTCTGTTCTGCTTGTAAGCAAAAGTTTTAAATTAATTTGATTCTTTCAAAAAGTCCTAGATTCTGGGATCCCTGGGTGGCGCAGCGGTTTGGCGCCTGCCTTCGGCCCAGGGCGCGATCCTGGAGACCCAGGATCGAATCCCACGTCAGGCTCCCGGTGCATGGAGCCTGCTTCTCCCTCTGCCTGTGTCTCTGCCTCTCTCTCTCTCTGTGACTATCATAAATAAATAAAAATAAAAAAAAAAAATTTATAAAAAAAAGTCCTAGATTCTTTGAGGATTACATCTTTAATGCTCAATCTTTAAGCAGAAATCTGAGCTGAGAAAAAAGCCTTTTCTGGATTTTCAAATTACAACTTCAAAGTTGAGTTCTTATATTTTAATATTTAAAATGGTGTGACTCTAATAAATTAATTCAAGTCTAAGTGGACACTCCCAAATGAGCCATCTTCAGTCCAGCAGACTATCCATGGTATTCAGAGATTTGGGATTTTAGCTTTGTTCTCTGCATGTAATTCTCCAGAATGTCAAAGACCCTCTATATTGTTATATACACTGCCAATCTCTTTATGACATATCACTACTATAAAGTAACTTTGTTATTTTCTTCATTAGCACCTCATCCCTTCATTATAGTTTCAATTTTATCTTTTACCAATATAAAGGTCCTCAAAATATTATGATATTCCTACAGCAACCTAAAGCTTGATTTTCCTAGGTCAGAAATTAGAAATGTATATATTTATGAATTTGTAAGTCTGGAGATTGTACATTTCAATCATATCTATAAAGTTTTTCTTTTTGATGTGAGTATAAAAAATAGAAAATATTTAAAAAGGTAATTATTTAAAAGTCAGAAATGAAGGCAGCCCGGGTGGCTCAGAGGTTTAGTGCCGCCTTCAGCCCAGGGTGTGATCCTGGAGACCCAGGATCGAGTCCCACGTCAGGCTCCCTGCATGGAGCCTGCTTCTCCCTCTGCCTGTGTTTGTGCCTCTCTCTCTCTCTCTCTG
This sequence comes from Canis lupus familiaris, assembly GCF_011100685.1. Lineage (NCBI taxonomy): Eukaryota > Metazoa > Chordata > Mammalia > Carnivora > Canidae > Canis > Canis lupus. The sequence continues at coordinate 19,281,239 of NC_049241.1, forward strand.
TGTCCCTCATGAATAAATAAATAATACCTTTAAAAAATAGTAATAATAAAAAAATAAATAAAAGTCAGAAATTATAAAATAGGAAAAATTAAGTTACTGATGGTAAAATTTTCTGATAGAGAAATAAAAATATTCAAACTGAATACTAGAAAGCAAAGTTGATCCAAATAGTATTTTTAAAAGGACATTGGCATTTCATTTCCAACTATTCCTGAAACATATGAATTTAATTCCTTAGAACACAAGGTTTGCTCAGATATTTTTTAGTTTATCCTGGTAGCTTTTTTTTTTTAAGCCACTAAATTCTCACTTCCATTTTGTATTTTACTTGGTGAATATAAAAATTCAGCAAATTCTGGGGCACAAAAATGGAGGAACTGTCACTTCTTTAAAGAAAAAAAAATGCACTGTTCAAATTGTTTTACACAGGTATCCTACTTTTTAATAAAAACTACATTTTAAATATCCAGCCGCATTTCTTAATACTCTATACCTAACATCAATAAGAAATTCAGTAATTTCAAAAATCAGCACACTTAGAAATCTTCATCCTATTAAGACGATTCTAGAATTTTAAGTTTTATACTGTTCATCAATAAATTTTTAAAAAGCAAAATATCGAAAAGTCATAAATAAGGATATGATTTTTTTCAAGATTTTATTTATTTATTCATGACAGAGAGAGAGAGAGAGAGAGAAGCAGAGACACAGGCAGAGGGAGAAGCAGAGACACAGGCAGAGGGAGAAGCAGGCCCCATGCCAGAAGCCTGACACAGGACTCGATCCTGGGACTCCTGGATCACGCCCTGGGCCAAAGGCAGGCGCTCAGGGATCCTCTAAGGATATGATTTTATCCACAAACCCTTAAAACAACCTGGGGCACCTAAGCTCAGTAGGTTAAGCATTTGCCTTGGGCTCAGGTCATGATCTCCAGGTCGTGGGATCAAACCCCAAATCCGGCTCCTTGCTAAGTGGGGAATCAGATTCTCCCTCTACCCACTCATGCACTGCACACAGGTGCGCTCTGCTTTCTCTCCTCCTTCCCCTCTTAAAAAAAACCTTATAACAACCTGAACTTTAAAAAAAAAAAAAAAAAAAAAAACCTGAACTTTTGAAGACTACCAACTAAATTATATTTCTTAAAACCTTTTGACTTTATACAAGTCAATAATTAATTCAAAAAAAAAAAATAATAATTAATTCAACCTTACACTGAATACTCAGAAGCCATTCTTTCAAGAATGAATGATACTTCCAAACTGCAATACTTAATACTTCCAAGCTGTCCAATACTTAAATATGTGCTTCTCCTAAAACTTCAAAGAGCTAACTGCACTATATTCATCAAATCTAAATCAGGATCAATTTTAAGATTCTCCAAGATTTTAAGAATCCTAGACTACTACTGGTATCTGAAAAACATTCGATTTCAGAGATACTAAAACAGAAAAAAAAAAAAACATACTAATGAATAAAATTTATCTTAGTTTTAATTTAAAAATGTCTTTTTTTGGGTGACAGAGACTCTGAGGTTAAACTTTTTCAAGTTTTTACTTATTTCAGAGTGAGTGGGAGAGAACATGCAAACTGGGGGAGGAACAAAGATGAGGGAGAGAATCCTAAGTCGACTCAGTGCTGAGTGCAGAGCCTGACATGGGGCTCCTGATGTAGGGCCTGATTTTACAAACCCCATGATCATTACCTGAGCTGAAACCAAGAGTCAGACGCTTAAACAACTGAACCATCCAGGTGCGCCAAACCTTAATTTTAATAAGATTTGTGATTAGGGGAGGCGTGGGTGGCTCAGCACTTGAGCGTCTGCCTCCAGCTCAGAGTGTGATCCCAGGAGTTCTGGGATGAGTCCCACATAGGGCTCCCCATGAGGAACCTGCTTCTCCTTCTGCCTATGTCTCTGCCTCTCTCTTTCTCTCTCTCTCTCTGTGTCTCTCATGAATAAATAAAACCTAAATACATAAATATATATATGTGATTATGTCAAAATTTTCAGAAATATCTGGAATTTATATATACATAGCAGAAAAATTTGAAAAGCAAAAATTTAAAGCAATTTCAATTTTATCTCCATCTAATCCAATCAACCTCTATAGCACTTCATACATTATGAGGCTATTATCTCTTGAAACTAAAGCTTTCCCCTCCCTACCCAAAATCTAAAAACAAATATATGACAAAAATTATTATTATTGGTTGACCCCTTCTATATCTGATTAGCCTTAGGCTCATAGCATATACTAATTTAAAGATCAACTGAAAGAAATTACTCTCTAAAGTAACTACACTTACACAGTTCCCCCTAGCCCTAATTTTAAAAATGAAGATAACATATTTGATACAGGCAAATGCCAATAAAAGCAGCAAACAAAATATTGTATGAAATAATACTGTAATGCTAAAATAATAAATACTATAAGCAACTGTGATTTGTTTGCTCACCACTGCATTCCATTCCCAGCAACTAACCTGGCAGAGAATATAGGCTCAATAAATATTTGCTAGCATCTTAATAGAGATGTGAAGGAATGAAGGAAAGGAAGCAAAGCACAATCAGAAATTACACAAAAATTAAGTGGTGGGAAGATAACAAAAGGAAGTTTGCATTCAGAAAAATTTCACACCAGCATATCTTACGCAGAATGTCATATAATATGAATTATAATGTAGGAGGCTCAAAAAATCCCAGACCCTCTCTTTCCCATTTTCCTTTAAACTGGGTACATCTAAAATATTTACTTCACGAAACTCCATGAAATCAAAATTTCAAGAACATATCTGCATATCTGAAACCACACCTGAATTTAATCAGTAGGCATAAAAAGAAAGATGTACTAATTGCACAGATGAGTTGCAAATATGATGGACTGAAAGTGTTTCTCCAAAATTTTTATGTTGAAGCCTTAACACATAAAATTATAGTATTTGGAGATGAGGTCTTTGGGAGGTATAATTAGGTATAGATGAGATCATGTGTGTGGGTCCCTAAAAATGGTATTAATGTCCTTATTAGGAGACGGGCGGGGGGGGGGGGGGTGTTGCTTGCTGTTTCTCTATTTCACCTCTCATACCCTTCCCTTCCTTCTCTCGTTTCCCTTTGCCATGTAAAGATAGAGCAAGAAGGTGGATTTCTGCAAGCCAGGAAGAGAACCCTCACCAAAGCCCAAATATGTTGGCACCTGATCTCAGACCTCCAACTTCCTGTGAGAACGTAAGTTCTGCTGTTGAAGCCATAATCTACACTATTTTATTATTATAATCTAAGACAGCAAGCCTACTATTGAAGAAATAGTGACATATACTACAGAAGGATATAAAGATCAAAAGCCAAAGAATTTAGCTTGATAGGAGAAATAATAGATGTATTAAAATACCCAACATAGAATAGGAAATGGCAAATGGAAATTTTATGAAGGCAAAGTTACTATATTGTCTGAAAATCTGGGAAGGCTTAGACACAAAGTTTACAAAGGATAAATAGAATCTAGACAAAGGAAAACTAAAAGGGAAGAGAAAACAAGCTTCTCTCTCACATACACATCTCAGGATTTGGACACAGTAGTTTCGATTATTTTCTAAAGTTGGAATACTTCTTTAACAGAGGAAGACAAGATTTAGCTTTTTCTTCTATTTACATATTTAATTCAGCTCCTACTTTATGTCACGATTTCAGCCTCCTCAAAGTTTGGGGAACCTTACGTAGAAACAGATTAGTAAGCAAAGAGCTGCAATAGAAACCATGATCAATGCATATCAGAAATATGGTGGTTTCAATTAAGAAAAGGGGGTCTAAGAAAGCTTTTCAATAGATTACTATATATTTGAATGGAACTATCTGAACAATCTTCAAAGACAGGTGGATGTTATACCATGAGTAAGAACATCAGGGATAGCCAAAAGAAAGATGCAATTAGAATTTAATACTATCAAAAAAGAGCACTGCATATTCAACAAAATCCAAGTAATTTGGGCAAGTTACAAATGGTAGCAAAAGACAATATTGGAAAAATAAAATTTTAAAGTATTTGCCTCACTGGAATAAATGTGTAAGAAGGAATGATATTAAATCATAATGCTAACATGGGAGACTTTAAAAGGAACAAAGAGTGACCATACATCCTAACTAGAACAGTCCTGGTCTACATCTGTTCATCTGGTGTTCCACCCAGTTACCCTTTGTAACATATTTAATGATGCATTATTAGTAATTGCACTAAAATATGCAGGTTTGGTAGGCCTCTCCACTTTGAACTTGCAACCTTCTGCTATGACCTTGTCAGCTTGTTTATGAAATGCATGGATAATGAAGAGAATACATTAAAGATGACAGAAACAACTAATTTATCTTTCTCTCACCCTTTCCAGACTCAATGTATCTAACCCTTCCCTTTTAAGGGTTAGTATGCAGGGGACTTCTCAAGGCTAGGGCAGTCAGCTCCTTTGGAGGTGGAAGAAGTGGTCAACACTGCCACCACTAATGTTCCACTGATATATCAGCCAAGTTATGGCCTGTGATTTCATCCCTGAATCACAGTTGCCAAGCTACCAATGAGCAGAAGTTACAGGAAATTATAGGTTAAATACGTGCAGAGTAGCTAATATTAACACACAAAGCCAGTACTCTTAATGAAATGACGAATTAAAGCTTCTCTCACCTCTATGTATATAATATTTGTCCCATGAAGCTAGCTAATGGATGTATTTGTGAAATAATATATAGACATATACATGTACATACACACACACACAAAATGGTCTCTCTTCCTAGTTCCTAACACAGAGCTCCTGAAAGCCTTGAAAACAGGGGTTCTAGGACACCTGTTCTACTATTTAGTCTTTGGCCCCAGTTCCTGACAGCTCCTAAAACCTTTGGAATTTCCTGAGTGATAAAAACAGCTTCTGTTCTAATGATGCAACTCTGGATGGGCTCCTGAATGGGGGCTGGTCACCACAAAGACCAAGAGAAGATTAGAAGCTTAGAACTTTCAGCACCTTCTCCCCATTCTCCAGAGAAAGATAGAGGCTAGAAGTGGAGTGAATAATCAATCATGCCTACATGATGAAGCCTCCATAAACTATGGGATTCAAAGAGCTTCCAGAATCACGAACAAGAATGCAGCTACATGCTGGGAGGGTAGTGCACCCCAAACTCCACATGGACTGAAACTTCTAAGTTCAGGATTCTGCTGGGCTTCGCCCTATGTATCTTTTCATCTGGCTATTCATATTGTACCCTTCAATATCCAGTGTAATAAATCAGTAATCTAGTTATGTAAACAGCTTTCCTGAGTTCTGTGAGCTACTCTAACAAATTAATGGAACCCAAGGAGCAGGTCATAGAAATCTCTGTTTTTTTTTAGCCTGGTCAGAGCACAGGTAACATCTGGGATGTGTGACTGGCATCTGAAGGGGGAGGGAGAGTTTTGTGAGAGTAAGCCCTTAATTTATGAGATCTCAAATTAACCTGAGGTAGACAGTGCCAGAACTGAACTGAACTGTAGGACAGACACTTAGCTAGTTTCAAAGAATTGCTTGGTATGAAGAAGAAAGCTAACACATGTGTTAGAAGTGTTCTGAGTGTGAGTAAAGAAGCAACTGAATTTTCTAGGCATTATTTGATAAGAGGCAAACATCTGAGACTTCCATCTTTACTGAAAATCAAGAAATACACTTATAATTAGGCTATGAATCTTTGACAAGAATATTTATCTCTCAAAATTAAACTTTACTAAGTTTCTCAAATAGAATTCCAAAAGGTAAAACTAGAAGACTTGGTTAAAGATCTTGATTCTACCCATCATTGTTTTTATTTCACAAGTCAAAGAATAAACTATGAGACACATTTTAAAGCTTAATGTATTCTTTTCCCTATGAAGTAAAATCTTTCAATCTTGGTACCATTGACATCTTGGGTCTGATAATACTCTATTGTTGGGATTTATTCTGTGCAACATAGGTTCTTCAACAGCACCCCTGGCCACTACCTATTTGATGTCAATAGCATTCCCTTACTAGTAACAATCAAAAATGTCTCTAGTCATTGTCATCCCTACTTGAGAACCACTGCTGTAAATATTTGAAAAGGAAAGTGAAGACAAATGTTAGAGAATTAAATGCAAATTTGAAGAAAAAGCTCCCATTTCAAAATCTGAAACATCTTCAAGTAGTTTTAATCACTGCAGAGTCCTATGAGCTTACATAAGCACAAGTAAGGTCAAATATTTTACTTACATCTAAATAAAAGAACGTATTTATTCAAAACTAAATTTAAGACAGTACAATCCTTAAGGTAAGCTTATTTTTGTAGGTGGTTATTTTCATTACTTCTGCTTGAGTATCAGGACTCCAGGACATTTCTGCAATCTCAGAGTGCTCGCAGTATTCAGTCAACTGAAGAGCAAAATGTAGTTTTTTAACTTAAAATAACTGGTTTGTTTTGGCCTATTTACAAAGAAACAGGCCAGAACCAGATTGCAAAGAAAAAATTCAAAAGGACAGAACCTCAAATACAGTCATAAAATTAAAGACACAGCTCATACTTTGTCTCTAAAGTCTCTTTAACTGATAAATATGATTACCTGTCTATGGAATGTGACTAAAAAGACATATATGCCAGAAACAAAAATTCAATCCAATCATTACAAAGACTATTCTTTGCTATATAGTCATGGCCATTGTTTTTAAACAACTTGCTGTTTGATGCGGTCTTAAACTCAGATTATTCCTAACACAAAAGTATAATTATTTAGAAGTAATTTCATCAGGCTACTTTATATCAATAAAAAGCTAGCAAAAACCCTGAAAAACAAATCATAACTTCATAAATGAGGAAAACAGAAACTATAATTGTTAATAAACAAATGGAAAGATGTAGGCACAAAATAAAAGCAAATTAAAATGATATACAATTTTTCATCTATCAGATTTTTTAGATTTAAAAGCCTAAGAATGCTTGGTGCTGACAGGGGTAGATAACTTTCATACACTGTTGGTATAAGTGTTATGTTGAAAAAACTTTTTGGGAGGCCAGCTGCCAAGATTTCATAAAATAATAATGCACATAAACTTCCATCTATAGATCCCATTCTTTAATCTGTGCTCACTTAAGCACTGTTTGAATTGTTTTGTAATTCCAAACAACTTAAAGGACCATCAAAGGAGGACAGGGCAAGTGAGTTACAATATACCCCAAACAAGGGAATACTATGCAACCCATAAAAACAATGAGGCAAATTTTTGTGTTTTGATAAGATATCCAAATACAGCAAGTTAACAAAAAGCAAACTGCAGAACTTTGATACCTCTTTTTTAAAAAGAATTAACACATATACACTTATATACACAGAAAAATTCTGTTAATATAAAAAAAAAAACAGGTTAAAAGTATGGTCTGATTTTTTTTTAGTATTCTGTAATAAAAAAATTTTTAATGACAAGCTTATCTAAGCAATACTAATTTCCATCTTTGTACATGAGTTTTTCCACAGTATAGGCATAATTATTTAATTCATGTCCATTAAACTCGATATGCAGTTATCCTCACCAAATTTCTCCTTAACCAAAATGGGGACGTAAGCAAAAAATGTATGTATGATAGTTTCCATGTTCAAGATACATACAATATTAAGACAAAGTTTTAAAACAGGTATTTAAAATTTACCACCTGTTCACTCACCTAATATGTGAAGTGGCTACATCTTGACCATGGCATTGATTTCTGTCATATCCTACAGCAACTAAGACAGCAAAATCAAATGCCACAGGCAAAATTTACAAGAAAACTGGTATCCCCATGAATTCTCTCTAATATAAACAGGGCAAGACTAGAGAGCCATCAATATCTATACAGGAGGAAGAAAAAGACTACTTGTCTTACAACAGCTCATCAACAGGAAAACGCTGAACTCACAAACAGTACTTATTGAGGAAAAAAGAAAACTAGGCTACATACTACCCACATTCAAGATTACACCCTGCAGAAATACTCTGTCATGCCAAGTCCCTAGAAAAGGTGGGACCTGTCTCCAAATAATTACTTTGAGGCAAAACATCTATAATCTCAAAAATCACCCTGCAGTCACCAAGGACAATATTCCTAAAATAAGACCAAAATAAAACAATCTCCAAAAATATCAAATTCACTTCAGTACAAACAATACTAAATAGAAATATTTCATCAGTTAACAAGCTATCCTCACCCTCCCTCTTAAAGATACACACACACAATAGTGCAAAATTCCCAAATGTACTTATAATAGCTTGTACCTCTCAAATTTCAAATCCTTCTGTAGAGTATTTTTTTCCAGTTTCATCACCTGTAAATGGAAATATTACCACCTACCTCCCAATACTCAGAGGTTAAGATTTTTGGTTGATTAAGAATAACAAATTCAAAAGGCATATATTAAAAAGAAAGCTAGACTCCTACTTCCAACCAAAATATGCATCAGTCTCACAACTATGTGCTTCAAATTTATGCTGCTGAATTACAATTACTAGAAGTTTTCAGCCTTTGAGGTTACTGAAAAATAGTCTAAATCACAAATATTAAGGGTATATCCAGTAATTTACCTTACTGACTCTTCCATATCTCCTGACAGTTTTTCTTAAATCATGAATTACCACACCCAACCTCCCAATACTTGCCACAATCCCCAGGAAACTATGGTGTCAGTGCTTACAAGGTAAGCCTTCTCAGGTCATACATGATGGTATGCCACAGGAAAGGAAAGCTGGACAGAGATATCTAGTCAGGATTAGATAAGCAGCAAGAAAATCTCAAAACAACTAGTTAACAGATTCCTATCAAAAGTCTATTTTCAAATTCTAAAGGTTTTAAAAGAATTCTCAGAGTGCTTCAGTGAAGAGGAAAGAAGTGAGAAGACACCAAGTGATCTAAAAGTACACGTTATAAGAGGACCTAAAGTCAGGATGCCTGAGTTTAAACTCCAATTCACTCACCAAATGTACTATCTTAAAACTTTTTAAGTTCGGTAAGTCTCAGTATCTTCTTTTTAAAAAGCAGATACTTATTTAAGAGAGTAGTTGTAAAGATCAAATTAAGATACACATATGAAACATTTGACAGTGCCTGGCACAAAATAAGCGTCTACTGAAAGTTTGCATTTTAGGAAGAAAAAACAATTTAGCCCAAAACACAAGTCCTATGTGGAAATTCTAGTCCCTTAAAGATAAATCCCAATTTCAGGTCCACAAATTTAAGACCAATAAAAACTCTGTATGTAGGAGTACTGAGAAGCCTTGTATACATCAAGAAGTAACGTTAGGAAAATAAAATTTTTAAAGGGTCCATAATACTTAAGAGATACCCAGAATCTGCAAGGAGCCTAGACAAATCAAAGGGAGACAGGAAAGTAAAATGTATTCTGGGTCTAAAAAGTCTAAGTCAGATCTACTTACAGCGAAGAAGGAAAATAGCTAAAACAAACTTCTGGAAAGCAAAATGACTCTCTCTCTCTCTCTCATGAATAAATAAATAAAATTTAATATATATATATATAAATAAAGGGGGGGGGCAGCCCGGGTGACTCAGCGGTTTAGCGCTGCCTTCGGCCCAGAGCATGACCCTGGAGTCCCAGAATTGAGTCCCATGTCGGGACTCCCTACGTGGAGCCTGCTTCTCCCTCTGCCTGTGTCTCTGTCCCTCTCTCTCTCTCATGAATAAATAAAATCTTAAAAAAAAAAAAAATGAGTAGCTCAGTCACAAGTATAAAGAAGCTTGATGAAATTTAGAAAGTCTTGGGCCTAAACAGAGATCACTATAACTGGTCAATCTGTTTTCATTATTAGGACTTCAATTTCAGTAAGCTGCAAAACTCTTAAGCATCAAAACTGGTATTAAATAAATGTTATTTTTGATGCTAACTTTTATTTTCATATCAGTGTACAAACAAAATAAAGAATCTAAGATTTACTGAATGCTTGCTATTTCAAAAGACTGTGAAGTTCAGCATTGTTCATTTTCAGCTGGGGAGCTGAGGAAAATAGGGCTTAGGTAACTAACTTGTTCCATCAAGTCATTCCAACAAATTATAATGAAACTAGAATTTTTACCAATATTATCTTCTAAATCAAGCAAATTATAAGCACAGAGACAAGAAAGATACCCTGACAAATATACCTCCAAGAGTATCTTCACTGTACCATAGAACCTCTCAAAGCTTTTATCCCACCCGTGCCCCAAATCACTAATAAGTACTAACAAAAAAGCCCTACTTACCTACTGGCACATTTTGAAAAAGCACTGGGGCACTAATACTGTTATTTTACATCATTACTAATTTGACACTTAACTATTTTTCACTTTGCAGTCAACGGTGTAATCTCTCAATAATATTCAACATATTTGGCAGGAATGAAGTTTGGAGGGTGCTTACAGAAGTGCCTATTACACAAGGTAGATTCCACAAAAGCAGTGCCAAACCCAGGCAGCCCGATAATACAGACAGGCTTGCTGTGGGTGAAACCGGAGAAAGCAAAGACGAGCAACTGAACACATCTGAAGGCCCGTGAAGGCAAAAATGAAGATCTAAAATATATTTCTCAGATTCATCGGGTATTTTTAAAGTAAAATGCTTTCAGAGACATATGTATTAAATGAAATAACAGCCAACATTTTCCTCTTCAACTGTCTATACTCTTTTAGTCACTGAATACATTTAAGGCTTTTGTTTTGGTTTTTTTGCTCTTAACACTGAATCTTGATTTTGGTACAGAAAGACAGAAGGATGCAGACAGACACACACACACTTTCACTCACAAACTCCCATTTCATTAAAGTAAAAGACCTACAATTCACAAAACATAGGGAAAGAACAGTAAATTCTGGATAAAATCCTTAACTTCTTACTAATATGTTTTGAAGCAACATGAAGTTTTTGACAGACTTCTAATAATAGTCCATAAGCATTATGAATCTATGTATTCATCATTCAGCAGGCAAAAAGATCTACGGATGTAGATAAAAACCACAAGTGTGTATACAGGTGACACTAAGAATGGCATTCTGTGAACCTCTTTGTGGTTCCAATGAATTAAGAGGTAACAAACAATGACTGGTCTTTCTCATCCAAATATACACAACTAATTCTTTTTTCTTTTTCTTTTTTGGTCTCCAAACCATTCACCTCTGCAACATACTCCCAAAAGTTCATCTTTCACCATCATCAGACATTTTAAATTTTAACATCAACCACCATCACTGTGCCCCATTCTCCACCCTTAATCACTACTGCTGCAATACTATCCCCAGGTAACTACTGCCACAACACAGAGTCCTATAAGCTTTCCAAGCTGAGGAACCTGAGGAAATTATCTATTAAAAGCCCCTCACTTAGTATCTGAGCAAACTTGTATCCCATAGTAATTTAACTGACTTAAATAATGGAAAATAAAATAATTAGTTACAGCAGCTTCCTTTCATTTAGGGGGTGGGAATGAGAGGGGGATGTTCACTGTGTGCCAGTTACTGTATTAAGTACTTTAGATGTATAAAAATTCATTGAATTCCCACAACATCCCTTGAGATAAATTTATTTCATTAGTCCTATTTTACAGATGAGGAAATTAAAGTACAAAAGAAGTCAGCCTTGGTCACAAAGTGATAGAAGTAGGAATTCAAACCCAGGTCTTGTGTTCTCCTGACTCAACCCAGAGCTCTTTACACAAAATGAAGACCTCAGACTTGTTTCTTAAGCCAAATTCACTGTTTATGCCCAACATATAGACCATTCTATTTTTACACCAAATTCTAATATTTATAGCTACATCCTTTATCATTTATTTGAGTCCTCACAAGAGCCAAGGCAACTATATGGTGAGGAAACAAGCTCACAATTAACGTGCTCAAATTCACGCAGGGAAGTCGCCAAGCTAAATTCTGAATTCAAGCCATGCTCCTTCCAAGAATGATATTACCACATGCTAACTCTCATGAAATTATGGGACTAGCCAACTACTAGTAAAAATCTGGGCTCAACATGGAAAATATGAGCTCACTCGCACACCAAAGAGATTGAAAATTTAAAGTTAACTCTACTCAGAAAACAAAGTTGGCATGCCTAGCTTCCAATGCATCAATCAATAGATTTTGTGCAGTATACACATCAGGTTTATAGCATGATGTGATGAAACAAATGAAAATGACTACAGTTTTCTTCATGTCTATACCTTAATCACTGCAGTTGTTGATATTTGAAACAAAAGGACATCCACGTAACTAATATTTACTGAAGATCTACTGTGCTTCCTCTATATACATGACAGGACTTTACATAGCACATGGAAAATTCATATTAAGTACATATTTTAGGGACGCCTGGGTGGCTCAGCGGTCAAGCATCTATCTTTGGATCCCGGAGTTCTGGGATCGAGTCCCGCATCGGGCTCCCTAAGAGGAGCCTGCTTCTCCCTCTGCCTATGTCTAAAAAAAAAAAAATACATATTTGAGTATTTATAGATTTTAAAGTGACTTAGAGGGGATCCCTGGGTGGCTCAGCGGTTTAGCGCCTGCCTTTGGCCCAGGGCAGGATCCTGGACTCCCAGGATCGAGTCCCACGTCGGGCTCCTGGCATGGAGCCTGCTTCTCCCTCTGCCTGTGTCTCTGCCTCTCTCTCTATCATGAATAAATAAATAAAAATCTTAAAAAAAAAAAAAAAGTGACTTAGAAAGATGTAAGTAATGCAACAAACCAGTGGTTTCAGATTTTGTTTCTCTCAAGGGGAAAAAATTAACATAGTGATTATATTTTTGTGGAGGAGTAAAATGAAGGATTAACTTCCATATTTTTCTCTTGAAAAAAAGTAAGCCAAACTAGAGTACTAAATGAATAATTATATATACAAGGATATGGCAAAAATTATGAAGGCAGTATAAGAGATTGACTTTTCTTTTTCTAAAAAAGATTTATATGCTTACTTGATTGAGCACACACAGGTGCACAGGCATGAGTAGGAGGGGCAGAGGGAGAGAGAATCCCAAGCAGAGGCCCAACTCCAGGCTTGATCTCAGTACTGAGATCATACCCTGAGCTGAAACCAAGGATTGGCTGCTCACCCAGGCACTCTAGGAGACTGATATTTTAGAAACAATGTTTAGTAAATACTATGTTGACAAAACAAAATTCTCTCAAGCAACCCACAGAAGAAAGATCTAATAACCTCATTCACTTAAGGAGATTTTATTTACAATCATGAGGTCTCAGCTGTTGGTAACTACTTTTAAGTAACCTAACTTTTATTTTCTTACTTAAGTCAAAATTGCTCAACACAAAAAACTTGAAACTGCAGAGGGCCGGTAGGGGGGTGGGGAAGCAAACTCAACATAAGCACTCTCAACACAATAACTATTATTTATTGAGCACTGACTCTGTTTACCAAGTGATGAGCTAAGTTTTCCATGTATTAACCACTTATACTACAAGATACTACTATTATTTCCATTTTATAGATGAAGAAACAACAATTTTTATAAGTGTAATTGTGAGAGGGTGAGTGGTACTATAATTTTCTACCTCTCCAAAACCCCATATATTAGACATAACTAGACAGCAAAAGCAAAAACCAACAAACAAAAACATTTACAATAAAACTACCTGAAAAAAAAAAAAAAAAGCTAGCTGAGAAGGTAGCGAACCTCACCAATCGCAAAGAATAAAAGGATAAGAAAAAATGACAGTCGCATGACCTGTACCTTATTAGGTTCTAAACAAGAGAAAGCAGAGAGAAGTAATGGTGCACCTGAAGGGCTTAGGAATAGAACAACCACAAAACTACCAACAAGCATTCACTAGAAATCATGACAGGTCAATCTGAGAACAGCAGCTAAAACTGAATGGGTCTGCCCACCCCATTAGTGAATGAACCAAAGGGACCCCATCGTGGGAGCTGAAGGAGAGCTGCAATATTGCTCCAATGTGCTCCTGAACGTGACCCTCCAGAGATGACCCCAGTATGCAGAAAAGAGGACAATAAAGATAAAGGAAAGACAGGGTCCAAATAAGAGCCAGAGTGCAACAGAGAACCTGGAAATTTCAGAAAGCAAGCTCCATGTTCTTCAACACTTTGCAAAACAATCAGAGAGCTCTGTGAAGTTAGGAAAGCTAATCTGAACCATATTTCCTCCTGAAAGGTCAGAAAAAAAAAAAGGTCAGGAAAACTAGTATCATGTAAAAATGTCCAAGAGAAAAGTATCAAGGTCAAACCCAGCACAAAGTTAATTATAAGAAAAAAAGAGTAAGAAGCAGAGCAAACATCCCTACAGACAATGAAAGAAGCTAGAAAGATCTGTCCAAAAACAAATCAAAACTGTATACTATTCCAAAATGAGCTAAAGACACGGAGAAAAATGATACAAGTCAGAATTAGAGAAACTTAGAAAACAAATATAGCAAATGATTAGAAATTTAATAAATTAGGAGACAGACTAAACTAGAAAGTACATGAAAACAAGTGAACATAACAGATATCACAGAGTTCAAAGAAATTTTTAAAAATCAAAACAGAATTAAAAATTTCACCTTGAAAGGCACTATCAAGAGAATAAAAAGAAAAGCAGTTGTTGAAAGTATATGCAAATCATATGTCACATAAAGGTCTTGTGTTTGTAACACACAAAGAACTCTCAAAAACCAGTAAGAAAACAACTCAAATTTCAAATGGGGAAACACTTGAAGAACCATTTTACCAAAGATGATACACAAATAGCAAATAAACACATGAAAAGATGCTCAATATGATTAGTCATTAGGGAAATACAAATTAAAACCACTTTGCAACATGTGCCTATCAGAAAGACTAAAACAAAAAAAGAAGGACCATACTAATCACTGGAAAGGATGTGGAGAACCTTAACTCCATAATACTGGTGGGAATGCAAACTGGTACAATCACTCTGGAAAGTCTGGCAGTTTCTCAAGAACTTAAACACAACACCTACCATATGATCCAGCACTCCCAGGTTTTTACTCAAGAAAAAAAGAATGCCTATGTCTATACAAAGACTTGTACACAAATGTTCATAGCAGTTTTGATAACAGAAAAAAACAAAAATAATCCAAGTTCCCATCAACAAGTGAATCTATTAAAAAACTGTAGGATATATATAAATCCATTATATATATATATCCATTATATGGATATATATTATATCCATATAATACTAGTCAGAAATAAAAAGGAATGATTTCCTGATACCTGAACATAGACCTCAATTATGCTGAGTAAAAGAATCCAAAGACTACAAACTGTATAATTTCATTTATATAAAACTCTAGAACAAGTAAACTAAACTGAAGTGACGAAAAGTGGATGATTAGCTGCCTGAGTGGAGAGGACCACACCCAGAGAAGGAAAATTACAAAGGTGCATGAGCAAAGTTCTGGGAATAATGAATGGATATATATGTTCACAATCTTGAGTGTGGTCAAAATTCGAATGTAGATGTCAGAATTCAGTAAACGATGTTTTTAATAAATGAAGTTTACTACATGTCAATTATACCTCAACAAAGCTGTTTAAAAAAAAAAAAAAAAAACAGGAATAGGGCAGCCCCAGTGGCTTAGCAGTTTAGCGCCATCTTCAGCCC
The DNA here is from genome assembly GCF_011100685.1 of Canis lupus familiaris. NCBI lineage: Eukaryota > Metazoa > Chordata > Mammalia > Carnivora > Canidae > Canis > Canis lupus. The sequence continues at coordinate 19,296,854 of NC_049241.1, forward strand.
AGGGCATGATCCTGGAGACCCAGGATCGAGTCCCACATCAGGCTCCCTGCATGGAGCCTGCTTCTCCCTCTCCCTGTGCCCCCCCCCACCCCCCAAGTCTCTAATAAAATAAAATCTTAAAAAAAAATTTAAAAAACAGAAATAAGGAAAAAGAATTCAAAGACAAATATTATATGGTCTCATTCCTTTGGGGACTATAATAAATAGTGAAAGGGAATAAAGGGGAAAGGAAAGAAAATGAGTGGGAAATATCAGTGAGGGTGACACAACATGAGAGACTCCTAAGTCTGGGAAACAAACAAGGGGTAGTGGAAAGGGAGGTAGGCGGGGGGGATAGGGTGACTGGATGACAGGCACTGAGGGGGCACAGGATGAGCACTGGGTGTTATGCTATATGTTGGCAAATCGAACTCCAATAAACAAATATACAAAAAAAACCTTTATTTACAAAACAAAAAAAAGGCAAAAGAATTCAGGACAAAATAAATACTGAAGACATGCAAAGATGAAGTGGTGAGTAGCTGATATAGAGCCACCGTAAAAGTAAAATTAAATGATGGTTAAGAGATTATGTAACAGCTATATAGTCAGGTAGTGCAGATACAACTACTTTTCTAACAAATTGGCTTAAATGGGGGCTAACAAATTGGGGCTAACAAATTATAAACAATTTTTTATGTTCTTAGTAATTATTACCCTGGTGATGTTGGTATTATTACTAGACTTTTCCACTGTGTCCCTGAGAACCAGAACTGCTGGGGTGGAAGAAGTAAAACACCGTAGTCCTGATTCTGAATCGGAAGCATCAGTATGAATCACAAAGTATTTTATTAGTTCTGTCCACTGAAAAGGCTGGAAACAATGACCAACTCAGTAATAATAAGCATCTCTAGTCCATAAACACCATTTCCTACTAAAGGCATAGCTTCTTGAGAAGGGCTGATTCTGGGTCTGGGCTAGAAGGAGCTTAGGCCATATTCTAATACCAGAGACTACTGATACTATCAAAGACTACTAATACCAAGGATCAAGTCAAAAGGACTCTGGAATCAAATGAAAGAGGCTCCCACAGGTCAAACATGAGACAATATGATTACCAAAAAAGAGTAACTGCAACTAAGACTCATTGAATTGGTTTAAATCCACAACTGAACACCATCAAATGTTAAAATTCATGATTGAAACCCCCACATGGGGCGCCTGGGTGGTTAAGCATCAATCAGCCTTTGGGGTTCTGGGATCAAGTCCCCATCAGGTTCCTGCTCCTCGGAGGGTCGCTTCTCCTTCTGCCTGCCCCCCACCCAACCCCCCTCCAGGTCTCATGAATAAATAAAATCCTAAAAAAAAAAAAAAAAGAAACCCACCACATATGTTTCTGTTTATACAACACATAATATATACTTGGCATTAAGTTACAAACTGTTACTTTCAGTAAAGTGTTTAAGGCAATGTCCCATTTTCAGGACAAAGTAACCTTTTCAACATAAAAATAATTTTTTGAAGTAGCCAAACACAACAAATTTGGGAATTGGTTTAGATAGATAATCTCTGTCTTCATTACAGTTTAGTATGCCATATCTTGGCATCTTTCCCCACTTCCTATATTAGATGTTGACAGGTAATTTTTAATAGACCAGAAAAGAAAAGTGTTCCAGTACTCTTTAAATTCTCCTACAACCTCCTGCTAGTAAAAACCTACACTGTAATTCTACAAAAGTGTCAAATTGAGGGTTTTTTTTAATGAAAAATAAATAGCCTAAGCAGTCCCTGATCTTTATCCATAAATAAAGTCCACATATTTCTTCTGTTAATGATTACTTGCTGTAATGTATCAATGAAAATAAAAACTGGAATTATCTCAAGCAACCCATCCCTCCTAAAACACCAGAGAGATATGATCTGCTGTTCTTTACATTTTGTTAAAATCTTTGTCTAGAAGTTAGACAAAGCTCAGTTTAACCATAAATGGATGACAGCAATTTTTCAGATTTCAGAATCAGAGGGCATGCTAGGGGTTCCCGGATGGCTCAGTCAGTTAAGAGTCTGCCTTCACTTAAGTCATGATCACAGGGTTCTGGGATGGAGTTCCGCCCACTGGGCTCTCTGCTCTGAGGGAAGTCTGCTGCTCCCCCTGCTTGTGCTGTCAAATAAATAAATTAAAAAAAAAAAAAAAAAGCACGTTCATGTTGATTAAAAACAAAGATTAAAATTAAATGTGTGAACACCAGCTGCTTTATGACAAATTTAAAAATACTTTCCAAATATGAAGAATCTAATATCACCATTTTAATACAAAATGCTATTAGTAAATGTAAAAAAATGGGAGGAGTTTAAAGGGGGTGGCGGAACTTAAGACCCCTATCAAGGGATCCCTGGGTGGCGCAGCGGTTTGGCGCCTGCCTTTGGCCCAGGGCGCAATCCTGGAGACCCGGGATCGAATCCCACATCGGGCTCCCGGTGCATGGAGCCTGCTTCTCTCTCGGCCTGTGTCTCTGCCTCTCTCTCTCTCTCTCTCTCTGTGACTATCATAAATAAATAAAAATTGAAAAAAAATACTTAAAAAAAAAAAAAAAAGACCCCTATCAAGACAAAATAATTACCCCCAAAAACCAGGTTAAACTTTCCTAGCCACATGGTGATCCAGTCTGACAGGGTAAGAAGTTTTCTTTCAGAAGTTTTCAACTATTTACAGTCAACATAGGTTTATCAAAAGACAGTTTATATACAAACCTGATAAGGAGAAGAGGTTTTAAGTATCTATCTCCAAATAGTTTGATATAATCTTTTGTATCAAAACTCTGAAAGTAAAAAGCTTCTCCTCTTGGTATCTTGGTATTGTAGGGGGTTAAGTTTGGACCAGCTAACAACCGGAAAGAAATAATGGCAATCTAAAAATTTATGATTTAGGGATTATTTCTGAAAGCTGGCAACTAGTCATTTTACGCTTATCTACATAAATACCAGTTAATTATGTTGCATCAATTTTTAAAATCAAGATGTTCTAAGAGACTGTAATTCAGAGGCAATAGGACTTCTTCCCTAAAGAGTTCCTCTTTTTAAGTGGAATAAATAAAAATATAAGATTGAACGCATCAAGACACATTCTTAAGTTGACTGGTAATTTTAATAAAGCAGCTTATCTACATGACTACTAAATCAGAGGGTCTTTTTCCTTTCTATAATTGGGCTAGTTATTAAAAGGCTACATATACTACAACCACAAGCAAATCTTGTCAGAAATGAACATCTACTAATAAAGCCAAAGAAAGTATACATCACTTGCTGAAGCTTACACTCACTGAAGAACTCAAAAAGAATATTAAAAATAGACAAGACCCAGGGGAGCCAAAAGAAAGCTCATTTAGTAACACTGCACCCAGAGAAACCTTTATCCTTTCTTGCTCCCACCCCCCTACAAAGAGTACAAGGAAGTCACCAAATATGCACTGCTTTCTACAAATTGACTTAGTGATGGCAAAAACAACTCCTGCCACACAAACTACACACACAATGAACTGGAATGGTCCTTATGAAAACAATCCTAACTTCATAGTGTAAGTTTCAGATTCACAACATTTGGAAACAAGCCTAATAAAATGCTGAGCATATGTAACAAGTTAGCTATCCTAGAAAGTTTACAGGACAGTCAAAACTGTAGCATCTGGAATTTGTCAGATAATCACCCTAAATCCTCAAGAGAATAAATAGAAGTGACACTTCAAACACCCACATACATAAATATGACAACAAAAGGTTGGATACAGGACAATATGAGAAAATACCACCAACAAAAAAAAAATTTTTGAGACAGAAATCAAAGCCACAAAATTCTGGAAATAAGCTTGTTAGGGCCAAAAAGGGTCCTAACAGGATAGGCATTCTTTTCTCTAGCTCTTCAAGACAAATTCTAAATCTACAAAAGCAGAGATGCAAAGAAAATGTTAACAAATTTTTAAAACCCATTGGAGTACGCGTAAAGGAAATACAGTATATGCGCTAAGTGGAGCTTGTACAGCTGTACATAGATTATTCACCTCTTCTGAAATTCAGCTCTTCCGCCGATATTTCTTCTGAAATATCCTTCCCCCCCCCCCCCCCCAACCAATTCTGAATGATAACCTAGGAGCGTAACAACCAAGGCATGTTTTCAACTCACATTGTCTCTCCAGTCTTGGCTACATGACAAAGAAACTGATCCAGGACAGGACAAACTTCCTTTTTTCCCCTCTTCTCAAAATCTAAATAAGAAAGAAAAATTGTCAGTCGGTATGTTCAAAGTCCATCAACCACTTCCAATACACTATACAAACAAACTTTTCTCCAAGTCCTTCCTGAAATATTAAGCAGCTATTTAAAAAAAAAAAAAAAAAAAAAGAGAGTCCAGCCTCTCTCAACCAAAATATTCACTTCTGATTCTCCCAAGTTCTACTCCCAACAATGGTCTCTCTCCACACTGTGAACAAGAATCCTCCTAAAGGGGGCACTCAGCTGCTCCATAAATCATCCTTGAGGCGCTGTTTCTCAAAGTGCGGTCCAGGGGAACACCAACAGAAGCCTCTGGGCCGCTGATTAAAATACAGATCTGAGGCCCCACGGAAAAAGCCCCGCAAACTGCTGATCGTCTTGGCCTGCAGCTACCTCGTGCAGCCGTTTTCCACAGGACTTCGCGTGTCGACATGCCTTGTGGTGAAAACGCTGGAAAAACCACACGCGACTCTAAGTTTGGGAACCACGGCGTTCCCAAGCCTGTTGCGTGGAAGGCGGGCGACCGAGAGCCGCCAAGGCGACCCCCTCGGAATTAGGGCGCGTGCAGGAAGGACTTCAGAAGCGCTGAAAAAAGACTTCCTGAGACACTTTAAAGTTGCTCGGCCGCCCTCTCCCTCGCACCCCACCCCCCTCACCCCAAACCTTCCACTTTTCCTCCCAACCCGACGCCCGGCGTGCGGGGGCCTGACGGAACACGGAGCCTGCCGGTAAGGGGGCTGCGGGCACACGGCGTCTCCCCGGAAGGGTGGGCGGGACGCTGGGGCCCCTGCCGGAGCCTCCCCGGCTCCCCTCCCCCAGCCCAGACGCCGGCGGCCGACACAAAGCCCAGAGCGGGGCGGGAGGGAGCTGCCCACAGGGCTCCCCGCCCCTGGGGAGGTGGGAGGGGGATGGGAACCGCGGAGGCGCCCCCGCCCCCGGCCGGGGCCTCGGGGCCCCCCGGCCCTGGAAGAGAGGACCGGGGGGCCGCGGAGGGTGCGGAGCAAGGGAGAGGGGGCAGCTACCCCCACCTTTCAGCGCCTCCTGCAGCCTCTCGACGTCCATGGCTTCCCGGAGTCCCTCGCAGCCTCCGCCTCCCTCCGCGGGTCTCCCGGGGACCGGAACGCCTCCCCCCACCCCCCCGACGCCCTCCCCCTCCCTCGCACACACTCCGGCACGCAGGCGACCGGGGGGGGCACCGAAGGGAGCCGGGGGAAGCGAGCGAGAGAGCGAGACCGAGCGAGCGAGCACCTCCCCGAGCCGCTACCACCAGCCCTCCAACATGGCGCCCGGCACGTCACGGCGCGCACGCTCCCCGCCGCCGTCCTCGCGCCCGCCGCGCGCCCCGGCCCGGAGCCCGAGAGCGCGTGCGCGGCCGAGGCAGCCCCGGAGCGCCCGCGGGCCCGCGCCGCCCCGCCCGCCCCCTGGGGGCGACCCCCGGCGAGCCCGGGCTGAGCTCGCGGCCCCGCGGGCGGGCGGGCGGGCGCGGGCCGGCTCCCTGAACGCGAGTCCCTGCCGGTTGCTATGGCGGCGTGATGCTGAGCAATTTGCGGAGCCTCTCTGAGCCTTACCTACTCTCCCTGTCCGTGCAATGAGTGTCGACCTCCGCGTGCAGGTGCTCGGAGATTTAGGTGACTGGGTGCACACAGCCGTCAGAAGGTGCGTTCAAACAGGACCCCCCCTCCGGGGGGCAGCCCGGGGGGCGCAGCGGTTGAGCGCCTGCCTTTGGCCCAGGGCGCGATCCTGGAGTCCCGGGATCGAGTCCCGCGTCGGGACTCCCTGCGTGGAGCCTGCTTCTCCCTCCTCCTGTGTCTCTGCCTCTCTCTCTGTCTATCATAAATAAATAAACAAATCTTAAAAGAAAAAAAAAAAAAAAAGACCTTCAGGGGGCAGCTCGGGTGGCTCATAGGTTTAGCGCCTGCCTTTGGCCCCGGGGCGTGATGCTGGAGACCTGGGATCAAGACCCGCATCTGGCTCCCTGCAAGGAGCCTGCTTCTCCCTCTGCCTGTGTCTCTGCACCCCCCTCCATGTCTATCATGAATGAATAGATTTTTTTTAAAAAAAAAACCTTCAGTGTTATTAATAATCGTACCAAGAATACCTCCCTGCCGGAACCCAACGCGCGGCACTGACCCACCTTGAAGAAAGGCAATGCATACAACAAAGAGAATAAGCATTTAGGGACTGGGACCACCTGGATTCAAAGCCCACTTCTACTGCTTCCCGTGGGACCCTGCCCCCCCCCCCCCCCCCGGTTATTTAAACTCTCAGAGCCTCAGTTTCTTCACCTACAAAAGGAGGGATTGTGAAACACCCCCGAGGCTTGAGTGAAACGGTGAACATGAAGCCCTGAGCACGGTGCCTGGAACTCGCAAGCCCTTGGTTAACGTGGCTGCTGTTTTTATTGTCTTCGTGATTTGGGTTGCATTACATAAGCACCCAGGAAGTTAGGGAGGGCGGGACCTCAGAAGTCCTCTCCAACCCTGACATTTCTCAAATGGGAAAGCTGAGATGTAGAAAGCTAGCCTGGCCAGAGGGCAACCAGAACCCAGAACATCTGGCTCCCGGCCAGCGTGGTCATTATTACTACCTTCACTGATCTCTGAGCTTTTCAGGGAAAAGATGCTGAATTGTGTTCCACCTTGTCTTCTGAAAGCCTAGCACAAAGCCACCAAAGGAAGGGGAAGAGGGAAGAAGGGAGGGTGGAAAGAAGGCTATTTTTGACTTGTCTTAGAAGGTACAGATTTGGACACAGCCCTTAGAACTGCTGACCCTCTTAAAGATAATGGCTCTGACCCTGACCCTGGGTGGCAGATGTAGGCAAAAGCTCCCCAAACCCAAAATACTTCTCATTTTGCCATCAGAGAACCAGTCCCTTGTGTCTTTAGACCCTTTCATTGTTCAGAGCATCTACCTAAATAGCCTTGCAGGGGAATGTATGAGGGTGGCATCATCAAATATACACAGTTACCACGCGCTAGATTTAGTTTTTATCGTGGTCCCTTCTAGTCTGAAGGGGCCTATTCTCTTTTTTTTTTTTTTTTTTTTTTGGCCTGTTCTCTAGATAGCAAAGCCTAGCCTCCCCTTCTCTCTACCACCCTGTCCTCTGTTCAGGCAGGTCTCTCTTTTGTAAGACCTGTGTGAGACAATATAGTTACTACTAGCCAGGTGTGGGATATTTACATTTTAATTAATTAATTTTTTTTAAATCTAAAATTCAGTTCTTGAGTTTCTCAATAAAATTCATTTCTCAGTCACACTACCCACATTTCAAGAGCTTAGTAGACACATGTGGCTAGTGGTTTCTGTATTATGCAGCACAGATCAAGAAGATCCCATTATCAGGGCGCCTGGGTGGCTCAGTTGGTTAAGCAGCTGACTCTTGATTTGGGCTCAGGTCACGATCTCATGATGGTGAGATGGAGCTCTGGGTCCTAGGGCTCGGCGCTCAGCAGGGAGTCTGCTTGAGATTCTTTCCCTTTCCCTCTGCCCCTCCCCCTGTACACACACATACTCTCAAATCTTTTTTAAAAACTAAAGAAAATCCCATTATCACAAAAAGTTGTCTTGGTTAGAGAACATACCATGCTAATTTCTTTCATTTTGCTTTGCCCCTTTTCATCAGTGGTTCCCCTCACTTGGAGATGTCTTGACTTCCAAATGTGGGAGAAAGTCTGTGATAGGAGGTAAAGTACACAAAACAGTGACAGGCTAAGGGAATAAGGGAAAGTATCCCAGGAGGAACTAGTGTTTAAGCTGAGACCTGAATTATGAGTGGAAGGTATCCAATTGAAGTGGAGAGAAGTTTGAAAACAGAAAAGCCACAGATACACAAGCTTTGAAACCAGAATGAACTAGATGGCTTCTAAAGAGTCATAAATTCAATCCCGGGACACCTGGGTGGCTCAGTGGTTAAGCATCTGCTTTCAGCTCAGGTCATGATCCCAGGGTCCTGAGATCGAGTCTTGCATCAGGCTCCCTTCCCTGCAGGAAGCCTACCTCTCTCCCTCTGCCTAGGTCTCTGCCTCTCTCTTTATGTCTCTCATGAATAAATAAATAAGATCTTTTAAAAAAGAAAAAAGAAAGAAATCTTTCTTGCCCTCAAGGAGATAGCAAACTGCCCAGAGAGATAAGGTGTGTGCCCAGACTTTGGGGCAAAGTAAAAGGCAAGTATGCAAATCAGGTGGTGTAAGGGCTGTGAAATTTCCTCCAGGCAGGGATAGAAGATGCCTTTTAAAAGGGCCTCACCTAAAGGTTGTGAAAGATTCCCACCAATAGGGAAGAAGCTTCCAGGCAGAGAGAGTGGTATTAACCAAGCAAACAGTCCTTGATGCCCGCCTAGGTACTGGGGAAATGATGGACTTTAAGCAAACATGAACATGCAGGAGGACTGGCCCATTGCTTTGAGTGTATGCAGGAGAGAAAAAGCTGAACTCGAGAAGATAGATTCACGGTAGGAAGTGGAAGAAGGAGACAGCAAAATGGGAGGAAGAAAACGTCTATGTCAGAGAAAATGTGCAAGGATGTTCTTATAACCCCACAGAGAATTACTGGAGTTTGGCCATCCCTCTGAGATGAGTCTGTGGAAAGGGATGAGTACAGAGGGTTCTGGAAAAGTCTGGAAAAGCCATACCGCATCTGCAAGGGTTGGAGAACAGGGAATAGGGCAGGTTAAAATACCAGTATAAAAAGCCATGGAGGTGCTTTGATTTTCATGACCTTTTATTCATGCCTTTTAGTCCTCATTTGTACCCCACGGCAGATATTAAGATGAAGCTGAGGTAGGAATACGGACAAATGAAGGTGAATACATTTTTCTAAATACGTGGGTAGCTTCACATATCACCAGGGTTAACTTTTTTCTAGACACTTTCAAGAGCTAACAGGTTTTTATTTTGTCTTATTGAAAATAAGGGTAGCAAAAGGTCTGCTTGGAAAGACCCTGGGTTAAAAAAAAAAAAAAAAAAGGAAAGACCCTGGGTTGTTTTCTCTGGCACCATGAGGGATGTGATTGTTGATGGCAGCCGTGTTGGGCTGAAGAGTCCCGACAGGAGAGGAGGCTGGCAAAGCGTAGTAAGGGCTGCCTGGGTGGATGACTTAATTAAGGTGGACTGTGATGACAGGAGTTTGCTTCTAATTGTGTGAAAGAAAAGGGGAATTTATTAAGAGAGAAGGGTATTTTATGGGATCCAAGACTCCCCACCACACCCATGAGACGTGCTCTTCTTCAGCTCTGCACATCTTTTTCTCTCCTTATCTCTCTGAATCAGTGTTTACTGCTCTCAAAAAGATGCTCTTATTTCCAAGGACTCGCTAAGATGACTGACCAGTATCTCCCAGTCACAATCCGACTTGGGCCAAGTACCCACTCAGCTGTGGCCTGGAATGTAGGTTCTCCTGGTGTAAACCTGAATGCTTTGACCATGAATGTAGGGCAGCAGGGCCAGGCAATGGAGAATTCCCAGAAAAGTAGGGGATGTGGTGACCAGAGACCCCCAAAGATGACTACAAGAAGGGGTCTGATTGGCCCTTACCAAACTCACACAGGAGGCAGGATGGTGCCCCGTGGAGCCCAAGCCAATGAGTAATCTGAGAGAAAGTTCATCCTGACTGTGGGTGTTGTTTAGAAACACAATCCCATCATCCTATGTGAGGGTACAGTCTTCCAGTACAGGCAAGAAATTGCATGTCCCTCTCTCCCTCAGGCAGGGCTAGATAGGTTCCAATCAATTCTTGCTATCAAAGTCCACTTTTTTTTTAGCCTAGGCTCTTCCTCTCTTTCTCTTTCTCTCATATATGTATATACGCTGTGATCATTCATTTTGCATGTCAACCTTGTCTGGGCCACAGAGTGCCCAGATATTCAGTCAATGTTATTCCGTTTTGTGTTTTGTTTTGTTTTAGAAGAGTCTTTTTTAAGATTTTTTAAAAATTTATTTATTCATTCATGAGATACATAGAGAGAGGCAGAGACACAGACAGAGGGAGAAGCAGGCTCCATGCAGGAAGCCTGACACAGGACTCAATCCTGGGTCTCCAGGATCAGGCCCTGGGCTGAAGGCGGCGCTAAACTGCTGAACTACCCGGGCTGCCCTTCTGAGTGTTTTTGGATTTAAACCAGTAGACTGTAAAGCAGACTGCCCTCCCTAATGTAAGTGGGCCTCATCCAATCAGTTGAGAGCCTGAATAGAACAAAAAGCTAACACCTCCCTCCCTCCCTCCTACCCCACCAAGTAAAAGAAAATTCTTCCTGCCCCTATGGTTTTTTAACTGGGTCATTGGCTTTTTTTCCTGCCTTTGGATTCAAGCTGAAACACTGACTCTTTCCGGGTCTCAGGTCTACTGGCCTTTGAACTAGAATTACAACACTGGCTCTCCTGGGCCTTCAGACTCAGACTGGAATTAAACTATTGGCTTTCCTGGGTCTCCAGCTTGCAGATTGACCCTGCAGATTTTGGGGCCTTTCGCCTCCATAATCACCAATTATTGCAAACCAATTCATTATATTAAATGAACACACACACACACACACACACACACACAACCATATTGTTTCTGTTTCTCCACAGAACCTTGACTAATGCGTATACACATACAATATCCAATAATTGAATATGATAAAATGGAATGGTGTACTGCTTAAAAGAAAAGGGTCTAACATCAAACAGATCTGGGTTTAATTTCTGGCTTATCACCTCCTAGCTGTGTGAACATTGGTAAATGATTAATATCAAAATGCCCCAACTTCCTCAACTGCAAATTGGAGACGGTATTAGTACCTAACTCATAGCTTTGCTGTGAGAATTAAGCAGGTGATCTGATTCAGTCAACAGTAGCTATCGTTGTTACTTAGGTTACGAATTACAAAAATAATCTTTGTGATTCTGTTTCCTTTTTAAAAAAATAATTTCAAACTCACAAATAAGTTGCAAATACAACACAAATAATTAAAAAAAAACACTTGAGGAGCATCTGGGTGGCTCAGTGGTTGGGCATCTGCCTTTGGCTTAGGTCATGATCCTGGGGTCCTGGGATCAAGTCCCCCATCAGGCTCCCCACAGGGAGCCTGCTTCTCCCTCTGCCTATGTCTCTGCCTCTCTCTCTTTGTCTCTCATGAATAAATAAATAAAATATTTTTTAAAAAGATCAAGGAGTTACCATTGATAGATTATCTCCATTTGATCCCCAGACTTTATTTAAGTTGTACTAATTGACTTACTACATCCTTTCTAAGAGAAGGATCCAGTCCTGAAGTACATGTTACATTCAGTTGTTCGGTCTCTTTGGTCTCCTTCAGCGTGAGGAAGCCACAGTCTTTCCTGGATTTCCATTACCTTGACCATGTTGAAGACCAGAATTGTAGACTGCCTCTCATTTGGGGTTTGTGCGATATTTCCTCATTAGATTCAGGTGACACATCTCTGGCAGGCATGTCACAGAAGGGATGCCGTATTCTTCTGCTTCCATCCTAGCAGGTGGCCCACAATTTCAATTTGTCTCATTATCGAGACGTTCACTTGGATCATGCGATTAAGGTAGTACCTGCAGATTTCTCTTCTGTGATATTGCTTTTTTCCTCTTTGTCATTGTGTTAGTTTACTGAAGTTGCTGCAACAAGTTACCCCAAACTGGGTAGCTTATAACAGCAGAAATGTATTTCCTCACATTTCTGGAGGCCAGGAATCCAAAGTCACAGTATCTGTGGGATTGCACCCCCTCTGGAGGCTCTAGTGGAGAATCCATTCTTTTTTTTTTTTTTTTTTAAGATTTTATTTATCTATTCATGAGAGACACAGAGAGAGGCAGAGACACAGGCAGAGGGAGAAGTAGGCTCCGTGCAGGGAGCCTGATGCAGAACTTGGGATCACAATCTGAGCCAAAGGCAGATGCTCAACTTCTGAGCCAACCAGGCGTCCAGGAGAATCCATTCTTTACTGCTTCTGGCCTCTGCTGACTGCTGGCACTCCCTGACATGTGGCTGCCTGCATCAGTACAAACTTTGCCTCCATGGTCACTTGCCTCTTCATCTGTCAAATCTCCCTTGACCCTACTCTTAAATGGACACTAGTTATTGGATTTAGAGGCCACCTGGATAATCCAGAATGATCTCCTCAGCTCAAGATTCTTTTTTTAAAGATATTTTATTTATTTATTTATTTATTTATGAGAGACAGAGAGAGAGAGAGACAGAGAGACAGAGAAAGAGAGGCAGAGACACAGGCAGAGGGAGAAGCAAGCTCCATGCAAGGAGCCTGACGTGGAACTCGATCCGGATCTCCAGGATCACGCCCTGGGATGAAGGTGGCGCTAAACCGCTGAGCCCCCGGGGCTGCCCTCAGCTCAAGATTTTTTTTTTTTTTTTTTTTTTCAGCTCAAGATTCTTAAATGACATCTGCAAAGACCCTTTTTCCCAATAAGGTAACAATCACAGCTTCCAGGTTCTAGGACATGGACATATTATTTGGGGGGCTACCATTCAGCCCGCAATAGTAATTAAAAGTGCTTTGTGGTGATGGACCTTGCAACTTTGTAAATACTCCACATATCATTAAACTTTCACTCTTCAGTTTTCATATCCCTTTATGTTTCTTCGTTGAATTAAGTTTTACTATGATGATTGCCAAATGGTGGTTTTCTAATTCCATCATTCCTTTTACAGTTGTAAGTTGGCAATATAACATAAGGAAAGCATTATCTCACATTTATTCATTTTTAAAATTTATATTAATTTGGACTCATGGATTCCTATTCAGTGGGTCATAATTCATTACTATCATTATTTATTTTGATACCCAAATTGTTCTAGACTTGGCCAGTAGGACCTTCATCCAGCTGGCTTCTGCATCTTTTTGACATGGCCCCATCATTCTTAGAGTACATCTTCATTTTCTGGTATAAATCACTATTTCAGGCTCATCTTGCATCTTCCCTTCTGCAGCCCTGGAATTAGACATTTCTTCAAGTCCTGATTCCTTTTAGTGGAGAATGCTATTTAGGAGTCTAGACAAGACTGGTAGGGTGTTCATTGCCATTAATATGTTATTGCTCTCAGACCCTATTGGCAGACAGAGCTACAGAGTATACACATGTATTCATGCACATACACACACATCCACAAATACATTTATTTCTATATCTATCTATATGAACATATATTTGGAACCAAAAATTCACAGCTTCCAATTCTAATCCAACACTGGGGGATTCATTCTAGTTTTCTCCCTCTCCATATGTATCAGACTCCAACAGTAAAAATCCTGCTGCCATTATCCACAATATATTTATTTATTGGATCAATCTTCCTGGTACGCGACCAACCTGTTACCATTGCCAATCCCTTTAACAGTGGCCTTTCTTACCTCTCTTGGGCTCTGACACCCTGCACCAGACTACCTTCTCCCACTCTTTTGCAGATTCCTACTTTTCTTGGCCACACTTGACTGCCCTGAGACTGAATTATTCAGGAGGAAAGAGTAAAAATTATTAGTATTTATAATAAAAATAATACTGGTAACTTCTAACTTCTCCAATAGTTCATAAATAACATTTCATAAAGCAATTCAAAGAATACAGGACAAGCAAAAGTCTCTTATGACCCTCCCCCCGACCCAATACCCATCACAGCTGTTGGAAGTGTAGTGAGCTCTCTGTAAGTCTTTCCAGATGTTTATTAGGTGTTTACATGTCTCACCTATATTATTACAACAGCCTCCAACAGCTCTCCTCCTTCCATCCTTGATTTCAACATGGCAGCAAGGGTCCTTTTAACAAGATCAGATCATGTCATGCCTCTGCTCAAAGTAACCCTGCAGTCACTCCTCATTTCATTCAGAGTAAAAGCCACAGTCCTTGCAGTGGGCTACTTGGCCATTCCACATCCCTCCAACTTCATCTCCTATCCCTGCTTTCAAAGTACTTCTTCAAGCTGTTCCAACCTCACTGGCATCCAGGATATACCCTCAACCTATGGGAACACTCCCCACTTAGGATGAAGCCCTTGCTTTTCTCGGATTTGACTATTTTCTGGCTTGTCACAGGTATGCCACATTTGCAATTGCCTGATCACATGTGGATTGTATCGTGGAGGTGGGAGGGTGTGGAGTATATTGGGTAGGGAAGGGATCAGCCTCTACCAGCAAAGTCACAAACTTGGAACCCAAAGCTGACCCAAGGAAATTCTCAGGCCTGAATATTTCCTTAGTGTGTACTTTTACACCAGGAACTCATCTGTGGAGATAGCCGTGAACAAGGCAGACAGGATCCTTGTCCTCATGAATCTTACAGTCTAGTAGGACAAATATAAAGGAAGTAGACAATTGCATAAAAACCCAGGTGTTGCAGATCATAGTAAGCAGTGTGAAGGAAATAAACAGATAGTATGGTATGAGGGCCATGTGGGCAGGCCAATCTGTTTGGGTGATCAGAGTAAGTGTCTCTGGAGACGTGACATTTACGTTGAGATCTAAGCCATGTTGGGGAAGAGTTGGGGAAATGAGAGACAAAGGCTTTGAGAAAGGAAAGGACATAGTATGTTGTAGGAAATTGGTAGAGGGCTGGAGCACCATGGGTGAATGGAGAAGAGAGCCGGGGCAGCAAAGGGAAGGACAGGCACTGTGGGTCCTGTGGAGACATCCTACACAGTTTGGTTCTCATCTATCGTGCAATGTTTTGAGTAAGGTGATGGCATGATTCAATTTATCTTTGTCAAAGTCACAATGTTTTCTTGTCTAGTCGTCTTTCTTAGGAGCCTCAAGTGGCATACTCTTCTTTTACCAGTGTCCTAGTTCCTGTCGTTTCCTCTACCAACTTAAAATCTATGACTGATGACATGCCACATAGACCCATTATTCTCAAAACTTAGAATGAGTTAGAATTACTAGGAAAGCTTGATAAAAATAGGTATTCTGGGTCCTTATCCCAGAGATTCTGATTTAGCAGGCCTGGAGTGAGAGCCAGGAATCCCCATTTTAGCAAACTCCTAAGTCAGTGGTTCTCAAACGTCAGTCTGCAGAACTTCCTGGAGGGCTTATTAAAACACAGATGTCTGGGCCTCCCTCCCAAAACTTCTGATGCAGATCTGGAATGGGGCCCAAGTTTGATATTTCTAACAACTTCCCAGGTAATGCTGATGCTACTTGTTCAGGAACAACACCCTCAGAGCCACTGCCCAAGTAGATTCTAATAAAGTAATCTCTTGGGACCACACTTTGAGAAACAAAGGCCAGGGACTCAAGCTAATCTTATTACTATGTTGTAAAAGTCCTTTGTAGTATCTCCCCAGCCTATCTTTTCGGTCTTATCTTGTTCCACCCACTCTCTACCCTGGGACATCCATCTGGCTCTTTTCTTTTGGCACAGAAAACTTCTAACCATTCCCGGAATTTGCTGTAACTATTCAGGCCTTCACATGTGCCATTAATATGCACTCTGATATTCTATTTCATTTTTTAAAAATGTTAGCTAGCTGTGACTTTTTAAATTGATATGAATACACAGCTCCAGTATATTTTTCTCCTATCACATTGTAATTTTATATTTATTTCTTCAATTAAAATGTAGTCTATTTGGGGGACCATGTGGGTAGCTCGGTTGAGCATCTGACTCTTGGTCTCAGCTCAGGTCTTAAGCTCAGGTTTTTGTTCTTGTTTTTTTTTTTATTATTTATTTGTTTGAGAGGGAGAGATAGCAAGAGAGAAAGAGAGAGAGAGAGCACAAGCAAGGGGGAGAGGGAGAAGCAGGTTCCCTGCTCCATTCCAGAACTCTGGGATCATGACCCGAGCCAAAGCATACCCTTTACTGACTGAGCCACCCAGGCACCCCATGGTCAGGTCTTGATTGCAGAGTCATAAGTTCAGGCCCTGCATTGGGCTCCACACTGGGCATGGAGCCAACTTAAAAAAAAAAAAAAAAAAGTAATCTATTTGAAGTTTGGGGTTGTATTTTATTTATCATGTGTCTCCAAAGCCTTCTGGTGACTTTAGTACTTAATAGATCACAATAAATGTTAATTAAATGAATGAATGAATGCAAAAGCCTATTGCCTTTGATTGTGTCTTTATCCAATATTGATCTTATATTAATGTCTAGCTAAACACAAGTTAGTAGGATCAATTGTTGAAACACCAGAATACCATACAAGAATCAATGAATGTCAACCCTTATCTCTTGCCATATACATAAAAATTAACTAAAAATGGATTATATATTCTTTACATGGCTGTGAGAGAAATAATGTCTCTCATGTTTCTTTTTTATAAGGGCATTAATCTACTCTCATGACTTAATGACCTATCAAAGGACACACCTTCTAATACCCTCACATGGGGGTTAGGATTGCAACATATGGATTTTGGAGGGACATGAACATTCAGACCCTACAGTATACAACCTAAAACTATAAAATGTCCTGATGAAAACACAGGAGAAAATCTTTGCAAGTTGGGATAGGCCATCACTTCTTAAAACACAAAGCATAAAACAGAAAAAGAAAAAAATTGACAAATTGGGCTTTACCAACATAAAAATTTTTGCTCTTGGGAAATGCATTAATGGAGCACCATTAAGAAAACAAAAGGGCAACCATAGACTAAGAAAAAGTGCTTCCAACACATATATTAAAGGACTTATAATGAGACCATGTAAAGGCCACCCAAATTTAGTAGTAAGACATTAACAACCCAATTAAAAAAAAATGGGCAAGAGGTTTGAACATTTTACCCATGAAGACATATGAATGTCAAATGAATAAAGGAGCTGATACTATCATTAGTCACTAGGAAAAGGCAACTTAAAATCATAATAAGGCATCACTTTATACTCACTAGATTGGGTAAAATTAACAGAGTGTCCACACAATCTTGGCAAGGATGTGGAGCAACTGGAACTGCTAGTGGGAATGTAAATGGTACAACCAATTTGGGAAACAGTTGAGCAGTTCCTTGAAAAGTTAAACATATACCTACTGTACTACTCACCTTCCATCACTCCTAATTTTTGCCCAAGAGAAATAATTTTAAAAGTCCAAAAACTTGTTCATCAACGTCCATAACAGCTTTATTTGTAAAGTCCAAAACTGAAGATAATCAAATCCATCAACAGGAGAATGAACAAACATACGATGGTTAATCCATAGAAAGAAATATTACTCCACAATGGAAAGGAATGAACTATTGATACCTGCAACAATGTGGGTTAATCTCAATTATGCTGAGTGAAAGAAGTCAAACAAAAAGAACACATACTGTATGACTTCATTTATATAAAATCCTGGAACCTGCAAACTCATGTACAGTAATAGGAAAGAGATCAGTGGTTAGCCAGGGACAGGGATGGAGGAAGAGATAGATCAAAAGGGGAAGAGATGAGATACCTGGGTGGCTCAGTGGTTGAGCGTCTGCCTCAGTTCAGGTCACTATCCCAGGGTCCTGGGATTGAGTCCTGTGTCAGGCCCCCTGCGGAAAGCCTACTTCTCCCTCTGCCTATGTATGTCTCTGACTCTCTCTCTGTGTCTCTCATGAATAAATATATAAAATCTTTTAAAAAGAGACAATTAGACTATTACAAAATGTTAGAGGTGATGAAAATATTTGTTACGTTGATTTCAACATACATAAGTTACAACCAATCAAATTGTACCTTTTAATATGAGTAGTTTATGGTATTTCCATTATTACTGTAACAAGGTTGTACAAAAATATTAATGAGTAGCTAAATATGTCATAAACACAACAAACAAAATAAAAACTCAAGTCCAAAATACAGTGTATTTAAAATGAATACCTTATAAAAAGGAAATAAGGGCTAGAACTCAAAGTATTTGGGAATCTTTAGAGATGAATAAAATCAGTCACCCAACTATGTTCATTTTTAATATAATTGAGATAATAGCCATGCTATAGACCAGAGCATAAATGTTATAAAGCTTGAACATATAAAATAATAATAACTAATAAAATCCAGTGAGGGGAGAAAAGTCAATAGGAGGATATTTAAGAATGCTAATTTCCAAATATTTTGTGCAGGGGCTGGGGGGTGAATTCAAATTTCCCCAAATGGAAGCAGAGATGAAGAAGACAAAGGGGAAGAAGAAGAAAAAGAAGAGGAGGAGGAACAGGGAAAAGGGGAAGATAGAGGGAAGGGGGGAGAATGGAGGAAGGAGAAGAATTATTTTAATAATAAGATCATAGATATTTTATTTTTTACTGACATGAAAAATTTTTCAGCTGCAGATGATGAAACAAAGATTTGAGTACAAGTGGTTTATTTGGGGCCAAATCTAAGGAAACACTGGTAGAAGAGTGGAAAGTGAGACAAGGGAGGGAAGCCAATAAATAATATATTATCAAGAAGTTACTACTCTGTAAGTGGTTTGAGCTTTCAGTGGAGAATTCTGGGACAGATAATCAAGAGTTACCCAACATGAGAGGAGAGGGAACTGGGATATGTATCCACCAATTCCCACCAATCAATGGTTGAGGGCTACTCTCAGATGTGTTAATTTTCCAACACTTCCTGCCTGCCCATGGGTAAGCAGGGCAGACTGCAGTGGAAAAAGAGCCTTCGTGCAGAGTCACAGGGGCTGGAAATTAGATTTTGAGCTGGCATGTGTGGAAATAATGTGTGTTAAGGGAATGGGGGCGGGGGGCATGCTGTACTGGTCATCCATTACATGCCAGATACTGTGGGATCTAAACAGACAGATGGCAACCTTGAGAAGTTTAATTTCCTCTCACTTGAACATAGCCTCTTAGTTGTATGTTAACTCTCTGCTGCACCACCACGCACATGCAAACACTAGCAAAGTATCAGGGGAACCCTTATAAACAATTATCAAGTTTTAAACATTTAATATACCAAAGCCAGTATCAGCCCTTTTATTTTTCCTTTAACTTTGTATGCTTGCAATCATTTCTAATAATAATAACTTAGATGCAGGAGAACAATTTCCTAATATGACATTTAGACTCACTTTGTCACTAGACCCAAAGTAGCAATTCTAAAAAAAAAAAAAAAAAAAAAAAAAAAGTGCTATTACTTTGATAAGATCAAGTACTCAGTAAAGAGACAGGCACAGGCATTCCCAGGAGTCTCTTTATAGTCATAGCCTAAGAAGATACTCTACACTCATGATTCTGACTGTCACCTCTGAGAGTCTATGTGGACTATGGAGCAGAGGGATGGTGATAAAACACTCTTATCCAACAGTTTATGAGAATGCACCTCCCCCACCCCATCATCCATTCCTATTAGTTGGTGAATTGTTTCTAGTAGGAGAGCTTTATTTGGATAATAGTAGTTCTCAATGAGGGGAAAAAGATATATTGTTGTTTTAAAACATACACCAGGAGAACAATTTTCATGATGTCTTGACCCAGGTTGACAATACCATTTTTCATCTGGACATAAAGACAACGTGTTTTTCCAAAGATGGAATGATTCTATTGGAATGACATGAAAATTTTATGGCTGGAATCCTAGAAAGATGTGTGGTTTTCAATAAAATATTAATGAAAAAAAGCATTGTTAAGATGATACATTTCCCTTGGCATCATTGAAGCCTTGAATTCAGAGCTATTTCTGGACTTTTCACTTACATGAGCCAATATTTTCGGTCTCCCTCTCCCTGTGTCTCTTTCTCTGTATTAATTTGAGTTGTATTTGCTGTCACTTGCAATTTAAAGAGTTTTAACTAAGGCAGAAATTGGTACCAGGTGTGGTGTGGTTTCTAGGCAGCCAAAATCCCACAAATGTCCACAACAGAGCCATCAAAAACAGATTATGGAAACACAGAACATTTAAGTAGGAAGGAACTTAAACATTATGTAACCCACCATGTCATTTTTTGGACAAGTAAGTAAATCTCCAAGAAATTCAATGAATCTATATACTTTCAATGAATGAGACTTTAGAGGGTAAATATTATAACCCAGAACAATGAACATTTATAAGAAAAATAGGTTTTGAGAACAATACTCCAAGTCAATACAGTATGTCATGAAGCTTTGTGGATAAACTGGTCTCAGTTCATGATACAGCAGAATCACTTCATTCTCAATAAATATATTTTGAGCACCAGAAATGTGTTAGTCATTGAGTTTAGGTGATATGCATAGAACAGGGAACAAGATCAGAAAAGATTACATGTTCTCTAGGAACGTTGTGTCTAGTGGGAAAGGCAGTCAATAAACCAAAAGTTTCACCCCAGTAAGTATTGTTACTATTACAATACATACTGAAAAGAGAAAGTACAGGTTGATGTGAGTGTAAGAGGAGGACCTGCCCTTATGGGGGGATCTAAGGAGGCTTCCACGAGAAAGTGGTATTTAAATCAAGACCCGAAGGATACTAGAAATTTGTCAGGTGAATTTGCAGGTTGGAGGATTCCAAGCGCATGCAGAGCCCCTTGATGAGTAAGGGCTTGGCTTCTTTTTTTTTTTTTTTTTTTTAATTTATTTATGATAGTCACACAGAGAGAGAGAGAGGCAGAGACACAGGCAGAGGGAGAAGCAGGCTCCATGCACCGGGAGCCCGATGTGGGATTCGATCCCGGGTCTCCAGGATCGCGCCCTGGGCCAAAGGCAGGCGCCAAACCACTGCGCCACCCAGGGATCCCGGGCTTGCCTTCTTAAAAGAAAACAAACCAGCAAAAGTGACAATTAGGAGAATGAGGAAGAATAACTCAAACAAGGCCAAGAAATAGGCAGGAGGTAGACCACACAGGGCCTTTCTGAGCAGTTTGGAAAGAAGTTTGGATATTATCATAGGAGCAAAGGGGAACCACTGAAGAGCTTCACACAAGTGGGGTAGGTTATAGTTTGGTGGGGGCCAAAGTGAATGCAGAGAGGAGACAGGCATTAGAACAACAATCCAGGCTAGAGATCACAAGACCCCAGAGAGTAATGGTTTGAATGGAGGCAACAGTGCAGAGAAATACAGGAAACTGACTCAGTTAATACTCTGGAAGTATAAGCAAGACACCCCCTGCACTTCCTGTACTAGTTCAAGTTTTGTATGGTCACTTACAATGTGAAGACCTTTTGCTGCTGCCACCACGGGTATGTGGAGTGGGCTATTTTAGTAGGGAAGTGATGAGTCATTGAGAAGGGTGGTGTGCAAGGAGGGAGAAGGTGCAGACAAGAGTAGTGGCCAGTTTCTGTGATGAGGCATCGGGTGGACGTTGGTGACATTTACCAGCTTATAAAACAGAGGAAGAGAAGGAAGGGGAATATCATGGGATTGTGATGAATGACCGGAAGGCTACTTTTGAACTGTGCTTCAGCATAAGGAGTCGATAATGTACCCAACCGAAATAGGATGGCTTTGGGAAAGGTAAAACTATAGAAGCCAGTGAGTTTCAAACATGTTCCCCTATGCTCCTGGAAAGAGACGAGGCGAGCAGAACTTCAGCATGTGGATGCTCTGGTAAGTACGCCTCTGACACCAGGGCAGACAAATTGGTTGCCACTCCTTCAATCTGATACTCCTGCAATCGATACTCCTTAAAATCAGTTAGCCATTTACTTAGAGGAGTTTAGAGGACCACAGACAGGAATTTTTAAAATTTTGAAATTCCATGTTTCTTCTTCTTTTTTTTTTTAGAGAGATTTTATTTATTCATTCATGAGAGACACAGGGAGAGAGGCAGAGACATAGGCAGAAGGAGAAGCACACTCCCTGTGGGGAGCCTGATGCAGGACTCGACCCCAGGACCCCGTGATCACGCCCTGAGCCAAAGGCAGACACTCAATCACTGAGCCACCCAGGCATACCTGAAATTCCCTGTTTCTATGTTTATTCTTTACCACAGTCTGGGAGGAGAGTCATCCCTGGCCCTGTTGTAGTAGATGGGAAGTCTGAAGCAGAAAGGCCAGTAAGGGTTGAGAATGGTGGGGCTAGGACTTAGATTCAGTGTTGTCTACATGTAGTTCCTAAAGCTTATATGTCACATAATAATTGGATGTGGGTTCCCAGTTATTCCAGAAAACCATATCCAGGTATCTTAGCATTTTAAAATGTTTGAAAATATAAGATGGGAACTCAGTAGATGCATGGAGTACCTTGTGCTGATCTGAAAAAGAGACTATGGATTGGGGGAAAAACCTTTATATAGACTCAAAAACTCTTTGTGCAATTCAGTCATTTTTGATTTGTGTTATTAGCTTAGCAAGTCAAGTTCAATTTTGCCAAATAAAATGTAGGAATGGGGATAACCGATTTCACGTCCTCCAAATTCTCCTCATTGTATCTCAAACACAAAACATCACTAAACCAAATATTTCTTTACCAGTTCTTAAAAGCAAGGACTTAAATATTACTATTCAGTATTATAAAACTTTAAACTTGAAATCTTGTGAAAGAAAAGAAACACACTTCCAAAATAACACCGAAAGACATATCTTTTTTTAAAGCTTTTAATTAAAAAAAAAAAAGGTAAAACAGGAGATGGCATTCAAAAAGACAAGTAATTAAATCATAATATTTCCGTTTCTTTTAGTTTGCTATAACAATTCATTTTCCTTTGAGTATTGCTTTTTTTTTCTTTTAAAAAAAAAAGCTCATTTCTTCCCCCCCAAAAAATTACTAAAAAATAAGTCTTCCAACATAAAACAAAAAATCCATGCAGGGTCTCCTTGGGAGCTATAATCAATGAGTGCACTTTTCAGTGACAATACAAATGTGTAAAATTAATGATGCAGAAACTACACCTGATTCTTACATGTTGATGCAGATGGTGACACACACACACATAAGTGTTTTATTTTGAGGACTCAAGAGAGTATTTCCAGTTTTGACCTGTGAAGAACAGAAACTAGGATAACTTTCTCTGTTTGGCAGAGAAATCTCATCAGCTTCAAACACCAGCACAGCCACTGTGAAATGAGTTGAACTAAGCTGTCGCTATCTATAATTCTTCAATTCACAGAGCATGACAGATTCACGAGGCTCTTTCTTTAAAAGGCATGTGGGTGCGTGTCTATGCCTTTGTACGTGTTGTGTGATTTTTAAAAATTTTTGAAAAGTTCTTATAGATTCCATCTAAGGATTAGAACTTCCTTCTGTCTACACAAGGGTCTCCAAGTTCTGTCACTCCGTCAATAACACCAAGTCTCTTGGTACTACTCAGTAGCTTACATCAAAGACAGGAAGGGAAAGGTAAAAATGAAAAAAAAAAAAAAAAAAAGGAAGATGAAAGGGTAGATCCAAGAAACAGAAAAACCTAAGGAAGCTTGCTTACCATACTATTCAATGAGGATATAACAATTTGTACCTCCATGGCACCCAACATTTTTCCATCATGAAGTCACGTTCATGTTGGCTCATCCAACACAGGCATCCATCTTTTTTTTTTTGTATAAATATCAGGCAATATTTATACTCAAACTTAAATTGGTATGAATGTTGTCCTTTCTTCTTGGTGGGTTGGAATGATTATTATTACTGGAGCACTATTTTGTGACTGTCAATAAGTAAGGTCTTATATGGCTTGCTTGTTTTATGAATACCATAAGTGTAATAAGATAAATACTCTCAAACTTTGGCGAGTCCATATAAATATCCATTCAAATAGTAAATCCATCAGAGTCACAACAATTTGCAATGGAAGCACTCAGTCTGTCATAGAGATTTCAAATAAATAGCATAGCTGGAGTGTTACGCCCTTAAATGCTAAACTGACATTCAGGAAGTTGAAGGAAAATTAAAACAGATTTTCTAGGCAGTTAATTTTTTTTTTAATGTTGAAATTTTCAATCTAAGTCACAATTTCTGAGATTTGTATTGGAAAAAAATTCAGAGGAAAAATATTTTATTTCTAGTCATCCTACTACAGAAAGTTTCAATCTCAATACATACAAAAATAGTTATATTTTACTACTGGAAAGTGTTCTTTCATTCTCCAGTGAACTCTGTAGTTGTATTCATTGACCGGAATTCTGAAGGAAACAAGAAGAGGAGATGAACCAGTCTCATGCTCTTCTCATAGAGATTCAATGTGCCATATGGAGCAGCACAACCTTTGGCAAACTTCAGACCACAGACTGCATGATTTAGGAGTCCACTGAATTAAAATCTACAGTTCCCAGATTTCAAAGGCGCTAATGTAATATTTGTCTGGAAATTACCAAAGGCAAAGAAAATATTGCCTCATGGTAACATTCTAAATAGAAAATAATTAGCACTTTTAGGCAGCAGGGATTGGAAGAGCAAATTTTCTCCAAATTCTCCACAAACTCAACTAGAATTTCAGGATATCATGAAGAAATTCCAAGGGAAAAAAACCACACCAAATTCTAAGGTTTCACGTTTTCATACTGCATCATTCTAGAATGTTCTAGAATTCTATCATAGCCCTTTGCTGGAATCCAGTTCTGTGTATTTAGACCAGAACCAATAGTTAAAGAGTTGTGGGTAAACCAGACTCTCATAAAAGAAAAGGCGTTCCTGTATTTGTAGTCTTTACAGCAGATTTTTTTGTGGGACTCACCAAAGGATGAAAGGAACTTCTTTAGGTCCGTAAGTCACTAACAAATCTGAGTGACATTTGTAAGGGTTTACTGGCCATGCTGAACAAGTTGAAAGACTGAAATGGAAGTCAGGGAATCATGTTTACATTCTGGCTCTTTCACTAAAATTCCATTTGTGGGTATGTAGGATGTGTTTTCCTCCCATCCAAAAGACAATCCAAAAATTGCCCCATGGCCTTTAGATATAAAATAACGAATGACATCACCTTTAATGGTGAATTGAGGAAACATAAAATATAACAGTGAAGAGTTCCACATCATAATGGTAATTTCCTTAACAGAAATAACAAATCACAGACCGCCCAACTGACCAAAAGGAAAGTACAGGCTATTCCTCTAACATTTTAGAATTTGTTACTACCATAATGGTGCTGTATACTCATATTAATTGATATCTATATATTTCTTTGGAGCACAGAGATCTTCATATATTTTTGGCGGGTAAGACTTTTTCTGTGAATATAGTACCTATGATATCCTACTGGGTTCCACTATTTAGAACACCACATCTGCATTAACAAAATATTATTTTTCATTTTATACTTTTTACATAATTGTCTATATATGATGAGAAGATTTAATATTTTTATTTTCAAAAAATTCTCTGTAAAACAGGATGCATCTTATACATATCTCTATGTCTTACAGAACAGCAATTGCATTGGGTGTGCTTGTTTCTTTGTGTTACAATTTCCTTATTTGCTCAACAGAGATGATACAGGCCCCTACTAAGTTCATTAGGCTCTTGCTAACATCAAAGATTATTTCTGCACAAGTTTTTGCGATAAAGCATTATGCAAAATGCTTTACCCTGATATCAGCTACAGGAGCAACTAGGGATTAAGTCAGATCCCTTGGGGGAATATAGAATTTCCTCTACTGTAGCTAGGTGATAAAACCTGCCTGGTTCCTTGGCTAACAGTTAGGTAACCCTAGAGAAGGAAAAAAATTTAAAGAGACCTTCCTAAGGCTGGTAGGAAGTGAATTTTCTTGTCAATAGAATCAGCTGAACCATCTATTCTGTACACATAAGTTTGGAGTTGGCCTTTAATTTCCACCTATTGATCAAGAGTTTAAAGAAGAGAGAAGGTCACACCTACTAAGTAAGTTAAGAGAGAAAATAGTCTTGTCTGTGTGTAAACACAAAATCACATCTTTGCTAAATTGACCCCTTGGGTCTAACACAACTATTGAATTTCCTTCCAGAAGGTATGGTTGCATAAATATTTCTTATAATTTAATCATCCACACATCTAAACAGTTTTTCTTTAAAAACACTCCCAGATCTGCTTCATCCTTTAACACTGCCCAATCAGCTGAAATCTGAATACCTCTGCCACACGTGTTTTAAATAAAGCCCTGTAACCATAATCATTTTCTCTAAATTTTTGTCTCTACAGAAAAATCTCAGCTTTTACTGAGGGGCCAGCTTTTACTCAAATGGTTCAATGACCTGTTTCAGATATGTGTCACAATGGGAAAGACAGACAGCAAATAAATAAAGCAGTAAGGAGAAAAGGCTAGAAGAAACTACCCATTAACATAACGATCTTTTCACTGGTTGGGAGGGTCATGCTTAATCTAATTTTGATTTTGGTCCACCTGTATTCCCTACAGGTTTTTAACATTTTTCTGTTCTACAACAAGCATGTATTACTTTTATAAGAGGGGTATGGGGGAGTCAATTGCATAGAGAGAGTCTCAAGAATATTAGATTAATACACCACATGAGATGTCACTGACGTTGTCTCAGATATTTAACAGGAATTGGAAGGCTCACAAAAGTTCCTTTTCACAGCTAGCTCCACCTGCTTGAACAATGTTAAGTGAATAATAATACAATTTAAAACAAAAAAACAGAGATAAATAGCATTTTTTAAAAAATTAAAGCATATTTCCTTTTAAGGGCAACTAATTTAGCAACATGTAACGAGGCCTTTTAAACTCAACTGTCAGAGAGCACCATTAAATATTCACACAAAAGAGATCCAGGCAGCTTAAAGATGAACATTTCCTTATTCTCGAGAGGCCTAATCCACTTGCGACAATATGAAAAATATTCAGTGCATCTGGTTGGGGCCCACATGGATGATGACGTGTTTCTCATAAGCCCTTTTCATTGTTTTCTCGATTTGCTTCAAAAACACTTGTGGGATTCGTCCACATAAAGTGTGCACAGTCTCCAAAAACTTCAGCTGGAGAGGGTAATACATGGATTGAAAGAGATTGTCTTGAAAGGGAAACTGAAAAAGGATTAAAAAAATGAAACAAAATGTTTAGTGACTGAAATGCCATTTTAAATACAAACTACATTTAGTAAAAAATGAGACAGGGAATTAAACATGCAAGCATAGGTTTGGATGTTCTTGGGCATTTGATGGAGATTCAAAACCTGATTCAACCCTGTGCAACCCTGGGCAATTACTTATTTTCCTCAGTTTCTTTACTTCAAAAAAAAAAAAAAGATTTACTTGGGTCCTTAAAGCTCTTAAAATCTATGACCAAAATATATCTTCAAGGACAGGATATTCTCTATTTTATGCTCTTGCTGAGGAGAAGCAAGGGGCAAGTAGAGACTTGAAATCTACTGCGAGATAACATTGAATTCTTCATATTTTTTGCATTTGTCACAACTTATTTAAGATTTATTTTAGAGACAGAGAGCACAAGGTGAGGAGGGACAAAGGAAGAGAGAGAGAATCTCAAGGGGAGAGGGGACTCTCCTCTGAGCAGGGAGCCAGATGTGTGACTCCATTCATGACCCTGAGATCACGACCTGAGCCAAAACCAAGAGTCCGACACTTAACCGACTGAACCACCCAGGGGCCCATTTGTTGGAATCTTAGTGAAGAAACTTTAGGTTACGTCTATAGTAATCTCATGAAGTTAAGAGTTTAGGTGATACTAGTAAAATTTATCATTACTGAACTTCATTTTTAATAATTCAGGTACCAAATATTGGTTGGTGGTTTCTGCCCACTTAATACTGGGCTTTTGATTTGACATGATGTGATTTTTCTCTTGTTTTCCCAAGGAAAGTCTTTATAAGCAGAATTTTTCCAAAATAAATCTTTCAGACCACTTGGTTATGAGCATGTTCAAATTTTTATTACAATCCGGTTGAAATGGAAAAGGCCTCTAGTAGGTCAAGTCAAAGATTCATTGTTGGCGAGGAAATTTTATACAAAAAGACTAGGAAAAAAAGGAAGAAAAGAAGGGTGAAAGGTCAGTATACGCTTGCCTGGCAACAGAGTGGGTGGGTGTCTGGTTTCCTAGAACAAGTTTTAATCCCTTTAAAGTTCATCAGAAATATTGCTTAAGCGTGTTTATCAGAAATGTGAATTTCTTCCCAGAAGGAGATTATGCATTATGTAACACAAGAAGGGCCATGTTTGGGACAACTGTTTTCTTTCTCAGCACAAGTTTAGACCACTGATCACCTTCTTTATCATCACACTCTCCCTAGTGACAGGAAATGAATAGGTCAAAACCTGGGAGTCATCCTTGGTTCATTCTTTCCCCCATATCCTTCATCCAGTCTATCAATAAGCACTGTAAAATTTGTCTTTACAACAATGTCTGCATGTGGCCACCACTGCCTACCTTCCCTCTGCCCGCAGTGCATGCCAGCCCCAGCTCTCACCTGGAAGGCTGTAGTGACTCTTCATAAATAGCCCTTGTGTGCTCACTCTTGCCTCCTTGCACTGAGTGACCAGGGTGATATTTTTAAAGCATAAATCAGAATGTATTATTTTCCTGCAGGTGTTTCCCACTGCAATTAAAATAAGATTCCTAACTCCCCTTTTGTCCTCAAGGTTCCATGTGATCTGGAACTCTCCTTGGTGTCTTTCTCTGTACTTTTGGTCACCCTGGCCTCTTCCCTGCTCTTTGGGCACACCAAACTCATCCCTGCCTCTGGGACTTTCCCTGGGTTATTCCTTCTTCTTCTTAGCAGGACCTCCCCCAGACTGCACCATGGCTGCCTCTACCAATCACATATCAGGCTTGAGGAGGCCCCCAGCTCACGAACACTCTTCCCTGTCTGTGACAGGGGAAGCCTATCACCCTGCTCTGGTTCCCTTTTAACACCTTTCACTGCCTGGTACAATTTTTCTTTCTTTCTTTGTCTATACGAGTATTGCCTGGCTTCCTCCACCCACAGTATATGCTTCATGAAGACCAGGCTTTGTTGGCCTTGTTAACTTCTCAATTCCTAGAACCTAGACTTGTACCTGCATAAAATAGGCTCGTCATAGATGATGGTTGCAAGAATTACTGACAGAATGTCTACTTGATAGATGACTTCCTTCGGTCCCAAAGGGAGAAGACTCACTTCTCCTTCGCACAAACACAAACACACAGGCTTAGGGTTTGTGCGTACAAGTGAAAGACAGAGGAGGGAAGAGATGGAGGGATAGATGGAGGGACAATGGGGACAGATGGGAAGAATACTTTTAGAGAGAGATGAAGGGAGAAAGAAATACAGTGTGTGTGAGAGAAGTTGTATTTATAGTCAGAGAGGAAGAGCAAGACGGAGTGAGACCATGTGAGCAAGGTAGGGAAGGACGTAAGTGTGAAACTACCAGCATCAAAACAACTTCTAACTATTAAGCACAACCCTATGTAGGCACTGTGCTCCAAGTTTAAGAAAAACATCATTTTGGGGTGCTGGGTCATGAAGTTGGTTGAGTGTCTGACTCTTGATTTCCATTCAGGTCATGATCTCAGGGTCGTGATCTCAATGCTCTCAAGGTCATGAGACCTTGGGGCTGGCTTAGTGTGGAGTCTCCCGAAGATTCTTTCCCCTCCACCTCCCTCCTCCTCTGTTCCTCCCCAGCTGGCATGCTCTTTTTCACACATAAATAAATAAATAATTAAATAAGTAAGTAAGTAAGTAAGTAAATAAAACCTAAACCCATCATTTTGTGGAATCCTCACAACAATTTTATGAGGTAGATAATATTATTATCTCCATTTCACAGATGAGGAAACTGAAGCCCAGGAATGATGAATCCCTGGAAAGGGACAAAAATTGGATGTTGGCATTGAGGGGTCTGTCAATCCCGGAGCCAAGCCCTGACCCCACACGCAGTGCGCAGTCCTGTAGAGAGAAGGGACACATGTCTTCCAAGAGCGAGCCTGTGTTTGTTCCTGTTTCAGGACGGGGTTAGTAATATTCTTGATTGAAATGCTTGGTACAAATGTCCTTTTAAGCTCACGTGAGGGTGATCGCTGAGTATGTTTGGCAGGATCATTTACGGCCCAGTTATTTGGCTTTCTTTCTGCTCCTCCAGAAAGCAAACAAGACACATGGTAACTCAAGAATCACAGTTGCTCAATTCCAAACTAGGGCTGACAGATCACAAAGGAAACCCAAGAGCGGCTCTGATGTACTGCTGCAAACTCATTTAACTTGTGTTTGTACTCCTCAGTGGCTCAGCCCCTGGGGTCAGTGTTTGAATATCTAAAGTGATGATATCACTAAGTGCAGGACAAATTTTCTGTGTAATTAAATCACCTGGTCTTTGAAAACCAACAACAGGAGATGCAGGAGAAGAAAGCTGGTGTTAGCTTACATGCGGCTAAACTCATTCCCTGCAGAGAAAATTCTGGGAATTCCAAAGACTTTCTTTAGCAAGATGCACAATTCTCACACATGCAAAAATGTGTTCCTGTGTCTCGGGATCTGCTCCCACCAAAGCCCATTTGTAAGACCACGAGGGCTCCTTGATTCTTAAGAAAAACTCCTCTAAGTCTACATACTTTATGTCTGGGGTCAGCAAATCTTTTCGATAAAGGGCTAGACAGTAAATATTTTAGACTTTGTGGGTCACACAGTTTGTTATAAATGCACATCTCTGGCATTGTGGCTTGATAGCAGCCACAGACAAACACAGAAATGAATGGGTTGTCACTGCGTCCCGATACCACTTTATTTATGAACGCTGAAATTTGTATTGTATATAATTTTCTCGTGTCGTGAAATAGTCTTCCTTTTCCCCCAGTGATTTACAAAACTGTTCAGAGCCCACACATCTTACAAACACAGGCAGCAAGGAAGGTCTGGCCCAAGTTTGCTGACCCCTACTCTATCTATGTCTTGCAATGACCGTTTCAAAAGGGACATCGCCGAATCTCTATTGCTGGTTTTCCCTAGCCATCTCAAGGTAAAAAGCAATGTGGAAAGCAGTGTTTCCCCAAGTGTGGGTGAAAGGCAAAAGCAGGGGCACCTGGGTGGCTCAGTGGTTAAGCATCTGCCTTTGGCTCAGGGCGTGATCCCGGGTCCTGGGATAGAGTCCCGCATCAGGCTCCCCCGCAGGGAGCCTGCTTTTCTCTCTGTCTAGGTCTCTTCCTCTCTCTGTGTCTCTCATGAATAAATAAAATCTTTAGAAAAAAAAAAAGGTTAAAGCAGGCAACATTTGGCATTTTAGGTAGTGAGCCCCAAAGTAAGATTCTTTCAACCTTCCCATTTACTGCAAGAAGATAGTTCCTGGGCATCTTTAATGTCTCAACACTTGCTAACCAATCTCTCCAAGGTTGTAAGAGAGGACCTGAGGCTGTGAGAAGTCCAGCTCCTCCATGTGGCCTTTCAGACTCAACCCTGGGGAAGGACAGGGCTACTGGCAGGCCTGTGGAAGGTGGGAGGAGCTGCCCTCCTGACACCAGACTCGGTGCAGGCAATGCCTGTAGTTTATTTGAAGGGGTTGTGGTCAAGAACTCAGGCCCCTGCCCTGGGCAGGCCACACGCAGATGCATATCTGCATTCCTATCCCAGACACCTCCATTTGGAGGCCTCCAGGGAAGGAGGAGGTCTCTTTCCACTCCTCCCTCCTTCCCTTCTTCTTCCTCCTCCCCCTGCCTACAGGTCCATAAGGATGCAGGAACCTTGAGATGATCTCTGCTTCTAGGCTGCATCTTCTGGACCAGTTAGTATAGTACTCTCTGCTGGGTACAAACACAATATGGGGGGGGGGGGGCAGGGTGGTTGGGACCTCTTTTTCCTCTGGCTTGCACCTCTGCAGTTTGTAAATAAAGACTCGATTTGTACTTTCAGTTTGTCCCGTGATCCTCATCAACCACCGCCACAGCTGACTGTTCAACAGGATGCTGGCAACTGGGCAACACACTCGGCTGGACTCAGAATCAAAATCATTTTGTTCTTACATCCTTTACCCTAACACGTTCCCCTCTGTTACGGCAAGTGGCACAGGGTTTCTTTCTGGTATTTAATTCCCTCTTAAGTGAACTTATTTAAGAACCAAGAGAAAATGAGTGGCTTGCTGGTAAAGATTCAGAATGGATATGGGATGAGGGAGCCAGTGGGTAGAGTGAAGCAGTGACTGAGATTGGGCAAAGGGGCAGAACTCAATGCTTCTGGGGAATTCTTTGACCTTCCAAGGTACTGGTGACCAAAGCGCCTGTCCTGCTTCATGTCGAATAAGCATGTGTCTGCTGACTGGGGGCAGGAACACACTTACATCCCGTATTGCTTCATAGAGCGCTTTGAAAGTTGGCTGCTTATCGTCATGGTAGACGCCTCGGTTTCCGTGCAGGACAGACACACCTTCCCGCTCAGCCTCTTTGCAGTTGCTTCCGTACATGCAGTGATCGGGACGGTAGTTCCACTGGCAGGGGAACACATAGAGATATTCTGGCGGTGACAAGAGAGAGACATGTCCACAGTCAGTGCCTACTCTCCTCTGTGTGCCTGGTGGTTAAACCAATGTTTCTATAACCCGCATACCACACGCGAGTGTGATGGGAACTCACAGCCCAAGCTTTACCACATTTTGTCCATATTTTGAGATCAGGAATTGAAGGGGCACATACGAGGGATGTTGTAGGTTTCACCCAAAGAAGGAAGACAACGGATCAGGGACAAGAAGGCAACAAAGGTCAGCAGACAGCCTGGGTCCAAATCCAGCTCCCTCATTCAAAGACAGTGCAGCTTAGGTCCAGTAATTCAGCCTCCCTGTACTTCGCTTTCCTCATCTGTAAAATGGGTAGGACAGGAACTCCCTCCTAGCGTGATGATTATGTTTATAAAGCACACGTGACACGCTCAGCCAAATGTCAAGCGCACAGTGGTGGTCAACAGTGTAGGCACATACAATTCACTCTTTGGAAAGGTTTATATGAAACAGACAGACCTGGAAAATTGGAATCAAGGTAGAAGCAGAGCTTCCTCTTTGTATTAAAAAACCAACCAACCAACAAAATCAAAATGAAGGAAAAAACAAAAAATGACAACAGTAAAGGGGAGAACTTCCCCCAAAAGATCAAAGAAAAAAAAAGTTCCTGTGCCAAGGTGACTGTATACATTGTGGGTGAGCACGTGCACATTGGTGTACTTGTATGTGTAGTGTTAATCTGGTGGTTTTTTGCCAGGGCCCTCCCCTGGAGCCATTTGGCAATGTTTAGAGGGAGGTCACGGTTGTTATACATGGAGGAGACCACCACTGGTCATAGTGGGTGAGACCAGAGATACTCTAAACATTCCACAGTGAACAGGACAACCCCCACAAGAGTAGTAGTGCCAAGGTTGAGAAACTTGGCTTTAATCCTGTTGGACTCAGAAAATTTCCTCTTGGTGGCTAGGATTATAAAATTAGCAATAAATTCATGACCCTTATGAGCTTCCTGGCTCCTCAGCTTGGTGTGTTTAAAAGCCAGGGCAAGAGCAGTATGGATCAAAGCTCTTGGCGAGTGTGTGTCATTGTTCATGGGAAAGGCCAAATCAATTACTGCTGTCAGAAAATATATAACGATCAGAAAAATATAACGATGTGCTCATTGGTTGGGCTGATGGCCATCCCTTCTCATGGAAAGGACCACTGCTTAGAGACTACTTCCAGAGACTTCGAGATGGAAAGCAAACAATGAAGGGTTCATCACACATATATAATATATATGTAATATATATAATATACATAATAATAAATAATATATATAATAATTCTATCACTCAGTCTTTATGGGCCATGGTGACACCGAGTCACCCCCCAATTCCTAATCACAAACACCTTGTGAGATTTTCCTTTTCTTGGGAGAACCCCTCTCAACCATGATGCTGCCCTCACTTGCATTCACTTCCACACTTGCCCACATATAATCCACAGCTGGGGGAGAGTAGTGCTCATCCTGAAGTCACATTATCTAGATTTAAACTCCTCTTCTAGTTGTGTGACTTTTCTGCACTGTATAGGCATGAGGACTCTGTGAGTGAAAATATCTAAAAGTGCTTGTGTGCTTTTAAACTGTGTCTGACCTCAGACAAATTGTGGCCTTTTGAAACTCGGTGAATCACATTGCTCATTTATGATATCTGTCTGGGTATTTGCAATTGTAATCCCTGCTTAAGCACCTGCTAATGTTCCCTGCTGAGTGAATTGCCCTAGAATCCATCTCTGTTTTTGTAACTACACTGATTGAATCAACAAATATTTATTGAGTGCCTGCTATGTACACAGTGGACAGAGGAAAGTCTGCTTCCTGCCTTTGTGGCATTTGAGATCAGTGATGGAGGGGGAGTGGTTTTGCCTCTTCCCAGGTTGTCTAGCACCCCATTACAAAGGAAACCTTTTCTTTTCTTTGCAGCCTCCATGCCCAGTGAGGGTACTCTAAGACAGAAGGTGAGATAGAAAGGCTTTGAAATCAGACGAATGTATTTTCAAAGTTTGTTTCTACTGCCTCATTGCAGTATACGCTTGGTGGGTTATCTGGACCTTAATTTAGAAGCAGTAAAAGGAAGCTACATCATCTGGGGTTGAACTCCAGGTTTATTATGCTAATAGTGAAATGGCTAAGGGAGCAAGCTCTGGAGTCAACTCACCAGGTTTGTATACAGGACTGTCACTACTTGCATGAACTCAGCCAAATTGCATAATTTTTCTGAGCCTGAGTTTCACCATCTGTAAGGGGCAGAGGGC
Source organism: Canis lupus familiaris (assembly GCF_011100685.1). Classification (NCBI taxonomy): domain Eukaryota; kingdom Metazoa; phylum Chordata; class Mammalia; order Carnivora; family Canidae; genus Canis; species Canis lupus. Next base: position 19,331,547 of record NC_049241.1, read on the forward strand.
TGTAAATATCTTGTCCGGTAGGATTCTGGGGAGTATTAAGTGAGCTTATAAATACAACTATTTGTTTTTTTTTTTTTTTTTTTTTTTTTTATAAATACAACTATTTGGAACAGTACATGACATATAGAAAGCATATGATAACTGTAAGTTGTAATAATTACCAGTTACTGTTATAAGAACTATTGCATTAAGTCACTGGAAGAATAAAACAAAGTAAAGGTAAATATGAGCCTAGCATAGTTCTTGACACCTAGTACATTGGTAATAAATGTTTTACCACAGTTGTTTCTAGATATGCAGGTGGCCAGTTATTCTTAACCTTTTATGGATCACAGATCTTTCTCAGAATCTAATGAAAGCTTTAGACCTTATCATTGAAAAGGTACAAGTGGGTGTATCTAAGAACATTTGCTCATAAGTTTCAGGGTTTATCGATTTCCTGAAGACCAGCTAAAACCCAGCTGTTGAATCTCAAATATGAAACTGGATTCCAGATGGAATTCAATTCACATCTTTACAATCCCCTTCAGAATTTTTCAGAGGAAGAAACGCAAAATACATTGAGCATGTAATTGCAAGAAGTATTCATTCACACAATGCAAGACATTGGTGTCACTGGATGATAAGGTTTGGCTGCTGCCCTTGGGGAATTCATACTCTTGTAAGGGAGACAGTATACAGTATAGTCAAGATGAACATGTTTTTTTTTTTTTTTTTTTAAATCAGGGTTCATAGAAAGGAGGATATTTCAGTAAAGTTTCATTTAAACTCAGACTTACAGACTAAGGATGGGATTTTGACAGTCAAAAATGGAGGCCTGGAAGAGGATTCAAGGAGGAGAGAATGGCCGGATCATGGTGAAGAGTTTGGAAATCAGAGTGTGCTTTACAAAAGATAAGCTATTCAATTTTGCTGGGATAAATTCAGTCTCTTCAAAGGGGTAAGATAATGGTAGCAAAGTTGTCGTATAAATAGATTGCTTTGATCTAAAATATTCAAGAAAGATAAATCTATGTTGGATTGCAGGTTATTAACTTGGATTCTAGCTTGGAAGGAGAAAAAAAAGAAGGAAAAAAATTTCCTTTGGAAAGAGAGAGAGTAGCTCAAAAAATTGGGGGTAGAGTTGAACTGGGTCAGGAAGTGGGACAGCTCCTGGATTCTGAGGGGTGGGCACTAATTAATGTCAGCTTTTCAGCGCTGCTGCTGATGCTGCACCCTTGGCTACTTTCTGCTCCTGGATCCCCCCACACTCAGGTTCTGAGGATATGGTCTGACTGGGTGAGTGGGAGTTAGGAGCCCACGGGGCTCTAGGACTGCATGCAAAAGCAGGTGGGGGGGGGAGGACTAAAAGTGGGGAGGAAGAGAAAAATTCCCCTGAGAAAACTGGAACCCTGTTACCCAAAGAAAGGGAAATCAAGAGTGGGCAGTTAAAAATAACAGTTGTGTCTTTTTATTCACAGATAAATTCTACATGGGTTACATTTTGAAATTTCCATTTGGTTAATCAGGGGAAGGAGAAGAGGGGTCACACTAGCATCATGGGGCGGACTAAAGAGGGGACATCTATGGAGGTCCGCTGATGAACATGCAGAGTGGACTAATGATGGCTATTTTGGCACCTGATCAATAACCATTCTGAAATGGATCTATTTTAAGCAAGATTATCAGGGCTGTCAAAATCTGATGGTGAAAAATGACAGCATGGGGAAATGTTCAGGGTACTTTCCACTGCTCAGGAAATAATACGGTGAGTGGTTTTAAAATTCCAAATCCCCAGGCCTCCAACTACTGCAATTTATTTTAAAATATTTTTTCAGGCTAACCCCTCTTCAAATCCTGAGTCTTTGCTATTTTCCTCTCCATTTTACATAGATAAAGAAGCTCATTAACTGATTATCTCAGGCTCTGAAATCCCTTAGCGATTGCTTCAGGAGTCTACATTTATTTCCAGAGTCTCCTAACTATTTCCAAAGTACCATGTGAATTGATTGCTCCTTACGTTTTGATTATTTCATACTCTCGGGTTCTCTAAGATCATGGAGCAGCTCATGCCTGATTGTTTTCACTTCCTGGTGAGACAGGCTTGCTACTCGCTTGATACACTACCAACAGAATGGAGGCTGTTGGACGCATCATTAATTTTTGTTTGTTAGTTCTGTTTCTCTAATGTGTCATTCTGGACCTGAGGTTTCCCAGCAACCTCTTCTTCCTTCTTCCGGAATGCACCTTGTCCCACAAAAGGACAATTACTTCTTCCAGGAAGACTACCCTGATAACACAATCTAAGGAAGCAATTCTCTCCCTCCAGCCTTGATAATCTCTCTCGATGCCTTATTCCTTTTTTTTTAAAAAAAGAGATTTTATTTATCTGAGAAATAAAGAGACAGCATGTGAGAACGAGTGAGCACAAGCAGTGAGGGGAAGGGCAGAGGGAGTGGGAGAAGCAGGCTTCCTGCTGAGTGGGAAGCCCAAGGTGGGGCTCCATCCCCAGAACCTGAGATCATGACCTGAGCCAAAGGCAGACACTTAACTGACTGAGCCACCCAGGTGCCCCCATTTATTCCCTTTATAGCATTTATTATAACCCATGATTTGTAACAACTAGTTGCTGTTATTTGGAAGGTGGGTTTCATGAAAATAGGCACTTGTCCGTTCTGTCCGCTGCATTATCCCCAGTGCCCACCACTGTGGCTGGCACACAGTAGATAGTCAAACAGTATCTGCTGAATGAATGAGTAAATGGAACTTACACGTTCCTCTACCACATGTGTCCTCCTTGCTCTTGCTTTCTCCCTCTCCTTCCTCTCCTCGCTTTCCCTGGTGTGGACTTTCTCTTCCATTCACTTCCCTCTGTCACTCTATCCTCTCAAATCCATTCATTCAACCAACCAACACTTCTGAAGACCAACTCTGTTCTAGGTACTAAGCCTTGCACACTAGAGACAAAAAGTAGATACAACCCCTTCCCACAAATATCCCACAGTCTTCACTCTTGACTTTGCTATCAGAGCTCATGAAACTCCCAGGCTCCCTGAACAAGAAGATGTTACCAGTTTCTGGGAACAATCCTAACACTAGGTAGCTGGGCTTGTGAAGCCCACAACACACTCACCACTGCCAGATGCTGGGAGCTTTGGGTAGGGTGAAGATCCAGTGTGGTTACACACTCAGAATATAGGGCTCTAGTGACCCTGGCAGGATGAGAACGAGGCCCTAAGGGGGCCACCAAAGAGGCTGTCCCATGTGACTGTGTGTCCTGCTCCCTGTGGCCCCACCAAACCCCTCACAACTCCCTGCCATCACACTCTTTGTATAACCCATGACAATCTATGTGTATTCCATGAGCGTTTCAGCTCTTCTCTCTCTCTGTAAGCAGAATCCTACTGTTGCTATCTGGCTGGACGCCCTGCCTGGTTACCCATACTTGGCTGGTTTCATTTCCTTCCCTGCCCAAAGCCCACCTTTTTGGAAATTGTTCCTGAAGAAGGAAGAGACATAGGTGTTCCTGTCTGAGAGAGGAAGATGCTGCATGGCCTTGCTCTTCTGGCTCCTGACGACCAGATCATGGGTAGTCTTCCCATCCAAAGAGAACTAATTTATAGCTGGGTTTGGAATCACTTCATAAACAGGGCCAGGCAAATCTCTCTATCTCTTCAAGAATGTGAATTAGGAAGCAAAGGGGGCTGTTGCTGAACATGCATCGTCATTGGCTGTGGGCTTGTAAGGTTGTGTTGGCTCAGAGCTGGGCCTCATGTAAAACAGAATGCTGAGAGACAGAATGGAATCAGGTAGGCGTGGAGAGAAGCAAGGATGGCAGGGGCCATGGAGCCTCTGAGGGATGGAGAAATCAGCTCTGGTCCTTAGCAGTTTCCCAGAGCAAGTTCCCAAGAGGTCTAGCACGATGTGACCCATGTGTTCCCAGGGCCACCCCCTGGTCCCCTAGCTGGCCTGAGTTTTGTTCCCTGGAACATAAACATATTAATCCAAGCAATCTGTGTAGGGTGCTTTTCTGGCTCTGGTCAAATCAACCCTTCCTACAGAACTCTGCTCTCTACTCGAACTCATATGTAGAATTGTGAGCTCGTCCTCCACCCCTTGAAGAAGCTACCTTGGCTCACCTGCCAGGAAATGTCCTGTAGGCTGAGCAACCTGCATGTCCCTCCTGAGCTCCAGCTCTCTCCTCTTGTCTAGTACCCAGTCCTGCAATTACACACCCACAGAAATGGACTATCTAATTATGGCAAGAGTTGTAAAATATTTTTAAACTAATGACTTCTTTGAAAAATATTTTATTTATTTGAGAGAGAGTGAGAAAAAGAGAGAGAGAGAGGAATTGGGGGAGAAGCATATGGAGAGGGAGAGGCCAACTCCCCACTGAGCAGAAAGCATGATAAGGGGCTCAATCTCAGGACCTTGAGACCATGACCTGAGCAGAAAGCAGATGCTTAACCAACTGAGCCACTCAGGTGCCCTTAAACTAATGACTTTTAAACACATTTTCAAAAGTGGTGTTATTAACTACATGAGGCTATAATAATACCATTCCAGACATGTGCTCAGGTTTTTTGTTTATTGCTTCTTCGTCCATGGTAACCGAAAGGACCATAACAACAAGCATATTAGTCCCATGTCAGAGCCAATCTCCTCCTCCTCCACTCCCTCTCTCCTTTCTAGGGATAAAGGTGAACAATCTTTTTTCAAAATAGTTTTCTGGCTTATAGAAAATGATCACAATATAAACAAATAAAAAGCTTATCATGTGGAGGATATTGAATAGGTTTCAGTTCAAGGATTTTGTGTTTAATAAAGTATCTGGAGAAAGTATGAAAAAGGGCAATCAGATGTAGGTCACACAAAGAACAATCAAGGAGTAACCTAAGAACTTGCCAATCGAAAGCTAGAAAACTTGGGTTATTGGGACTGCTCAGAACCAGGGTTTACAACAACTTCAAAACTCTTGGATAATATTTGAAGACTCAATGGATTTAAGATGGGGAGTACAGAAGCCATCAAACTCAGCTGGTATTCAGCTCCAATTAAATACAAGGGCTCCTGTCTAATTGCAAAGCTGCTTACAACTGCCTTCAAGTATTCTTTACTCACTGATCACGTCCTCAAATAATCTGCAACAGGCTAAGAGGATTTCTGGGGAGGAAACTGCGAATCTTTAGAATTCCTATTTGGGAATATGTCCAGATGGGCTTATACAAGATAGCTTTAGCCACATAACAGAGAGGAAAAGGCAATATTTAAAGGACAAATAATTCAGTACAGATTTACATCTTGGGATGTGCACCAGCTCTCTAGGATTCTCTCTCTTAAAATTTCCCCTCTCCCCAAAACCCAGAGGGTGGAAGTCAGAGAGGCCTGCATTTGTACCCCTGCCCTGTCACTCATTAGCAGTGCTGCAAATTACCAAACTCTCTTTTCCTTGGTACCTTTGTCTATAAAAATTATAGGGGATTATATTCTCAGGGTGGTTGCAAGGATTAAAGAAGATAATGCTTAGAACAGCACCTGGCACTTAGTAAATAATAAATGTCAGCCATTCTTTCTTCACCTTATGCTCCTGGCCTAGCTGACCCGTGCTGGAACCATCTGGTTTCACCCCCTGGGAATTTGGAAAGAGGATAGAGTTAATCTCTCCATGTGGCTGCACCTGGACTATGAAACCTTGGTACTTGGCTTTGAGGCCTGAGGAGCAGAGAATGAGGGGCACAAAGAGAAGAAGAAACAATGTCAGTGGAAGACAACAAGTCTACCCTGGCCTCCTTATCATTTACCCTTTCCTGCTTCAGGTCATGGGCTGAGCCTGCTGGCCTTCCTGCCTCAGTTTCTAGCAGACACCAGTTTGCTAATAAAAAAGTATCCCTTGTGAGGACACCTGGTGGTTCAGTGGTTAAGCATCTGCTTTTGGCTCAGGCCTTGATCCTGGGGTCCTGGGATCCAGTCCTGCATCGGGCTCCCCACGGGGAGCCTGTATCTCCCTCTGCCTGTGTCTCAGCCTCTCTCTCTCTCTCTCTGTGTCTCATGAATAGATAAGTAAAATCTTAAAAAAAAAAAAAAGTATCCTTTGTGCTTGGGCTAACTCTGGGGGTCTTTCACATGCAGCCAAGAGTCCTAACCAATCCATCTCCACCTAGAAAAAAAGACAAAATCTGCTTAGGAGGAGAAAAGAGGAGGTAGAGACCATAACGTCCCTATTATTATCAGAGGGAAATGGAATAAAACATGCCCCCAGTGAACAGCCAAGATATTCCCTTCATCTAATGAATTTGCAGTTGGGGATTTCCCCCAGAAACTGTTTCAATCTGCTTTTTTTTTTCTTTTCTAGGACTTGCTCCTTCTAGATCTGAAGACATATGAGATTAGGTTCTATCTCAGAGTTTTGTTTAAAAAAAAATCTAATTACTTAGTAGGTGCTTCCAGGGTGACAGGTTATCACAGGCCGAAGTCTTTATAGACTGACTATAAAATAGTCTCTATTTTAGGATTTTGTAAAGCAAAGAAATGAGCTGAATAGTCTGGGTAACGAGTGCTTTTTCTCCCCCAAAAAAAATCTTTCTTGAGGAGAAAATATGGTTTTGATTTTAACAATACTAAATAAGAAGAAAGAAAAAGAAAGAGGAAAGAAAAAAATTTTATTTGTTTTAGGTGTCAACAACAAAAAACACAGATCAGAAATTTTCATCTCCTTCCCTCCCCCAACTCCACCAAATCAGTGATACAACCACGTAAGAAAGATTTCTTTTGTCTCACATGAAAAGAAAAATGAATTGGGGAATCTAGGCCCTTATTCTAGGCTCATTTAACCATGAACAAGATACTTAGCTGTAGGGATCCCAAGAATCCATTCCTTTCAATCTAGCAATTGTTTAGCCATGGAGGGCCTCATGTCTAGTTTATAATGTTGTCATTCAGTTCTGTGCCCTGCCACTAATTTTGACCACACTTCTTAGAAGAATGGTGTGGCAAAATCTAAAAGATATTCTCCAAAAATGGAGTCCAGTGTTGGAGGTTTCAACATTTGGCCTTTTGTGTCAGCAGCATGAGGGCCGCCCCCGGGCAGAAGCCTGGGGGGCAGGGGGTGAATGAAAGAGCGCACTTCATAGGGGAACACCAGACACAATTCAGGCTCAGTCAATGGTAGACCAGACTGGAATGTGCTCTGTGAGAAGAGGTGGGTGGACTCCTACACAAATGGCATTCTTGCAAGGGAGCCTACCTGGATTGAAATAAAAAATAATATTTAATAAATCCTGGTCTCCCCACGTGATGGCATTCTTGTACTTCTGGTACAGAGGGTACAACATGTCCTCCCAAGCCAAGCCTGTTGGAATCATGCTGTTCTGGAAAAGAGAAAACCATCAGAGCGGCTGAGGCAAAGCAAATACATCTTGTCGACCAAGAAATGGTGTTGAGGAATTGGTTCCCCTAAACCCCCAGGAATGAAGCAAACAAACAAGGAGTCCTGGGGCCTCAACACACAGGACAATGCAAAACTAGAGCTGGACTTTAGAGTTTTGCCAGATGGATGATAACACATGGATACTTGATGGACTAGGAACCAGTAGTTGGGGCTGTAGTTTCTACTCAGAAAATCATGCCCAAATTGAACCTTTTTTTCTTATGCTTAATTCTTGCCTCAGAAATGAAGGAACAAAATACAAATAGCAGAATTAAAGTAAGGGAAAACACCTTTTCCTTGTCTTAACATAATTTGCTTTTGAAATAGAAGCAACACATTCATAGAATAAATATTCAAACAGCATACAAAGATAAAATTAAAAAGTAAAAAACTCTTCCTCCATCCTCCTACCATTTCCACCCCCACTTTTCCCAGAAATATCCACAGTTGAGAATTAGGTATTCTCTTAGGTATTCTTCTGGAAATTTCTAAGCCATAAAAGAGATCATACTTTATGGTACTATGATTTCTGTTGCATTTTAACTTCCTCTCCTTGATACTTTTTAGAGATCTTATTTACCTTACTTATAGATCTAATTCTCTCTCTCTCTCTTTTTTTAGGTTGATCTAATTCTTAATAGGATGATGCATTTAAAAAAAATTTTTAGACTAGTTCTCCAATGATGTTCATTTAGATTCTTTCCAGTTCTTTACTAGGATAAAAGATGAGGCCATGAGCAGCCTTGTACAAATATCTCTGTATACTTATATATATCCCTAGGATAATTCCACAGACTTTTTCATGGTTTTTGAAGCTTTGGGTATAAACATAGTTCAAACATTATAGAATTTAGAAATGCAACATAACATTCCTGAATAACAATTCTGCTGAAGCTTTAAATTCCATAACCACCTGGACTTTTCCTGAACAAGTATTTCATAGCTTCCCAAATATTTTCCTCTTCCCTGGCTCCTTCCATCCCACTACAAGCCACCTACTTCCAGAATCAATACACTGACAATCTAGGAAAATCACTGGTGAAATACCTAAAGAAATCCCAATTTTTAAACATGAAATATACAGTATTTCCTTACCTTAAACTGAGCACTTCGTATGCGAGTTAAATTCATCAGCATGACTCCTGAATTAACTCCAGCAGAGCCATAGAAAGGGTGCCGAGCGAAGCGGCTGTACCAGCCAATCTTGGGGATTTCATGTTCAGGAGCCATGGCTGCAAGCTGTGTGGCGTTAAATTGCCTCAGAAGCTTCCAGATGTCATCGACAGGTCTCAGAAAGAGAACATCAGTGTCCACGTAAAGAAGAGAATCCACATCCTTTAAAATCACCTTTGGGAGTTTGCGGGGAAGAGGGTGAAAACAAAACAAAAATCAGAAACAAAGGAAGTGGTCTGATATATCAACAGCGCCACCAATTTCATTGGTCAATGTTGAATTCTAGAAAGGGTACCCTTCTTAGTTTCCATTCCTCCTGTCACCTTTGACTTCAGGGATAAATCTTAATCAAGGGGTAGAGACTCAAAGGAAAATAAATCTTAATTCAGACTGGTTTAATTCTAGGATCCTAGACTATATTTGTTAAGGTTTGAACTCTCAAAGGAATGCCAACATCAGCACATGGACGGAGGCCCTCTCTTCTACTTTCATCCTTCAATGAAGCCATCTGTCCTCCTCTTAGTTTTTTCTTGGAACAGGTGGGTCTGGCATTAGGTAACATGAATTGGACAGTCTCTAGACCAGTTCATGCCAGGCTTGGAGTAAATATTCTGACTCTGGACTGTTTCTTCTATGTTGATGGGTATGACTACATCTTTTTGAAATAACATTTTCAGCTAAGATTTAGTCTTGGGAATAGGCGAAACAAGTCACTGGTCAGCTTTGTTTGTAGATCAGAATTGGCAAACTTTTTCTCTAAAGGGTCAGAGAGTAAATGCAACACTCTGTTGCCACAGTACAAGTCTGCCACTGTAGTACAAAAGTGACAACAATGTGAAAAGAATGGGCATGGCTGTGTTTCAATAAAACTGTATTCATGGACACTAAAATTTGCATTTCATGTAATTTTCCAGATGCTACAAAATCTTCTGATTTCTTTTCACCATATGAAGCGTAAAAACCATTCCTGGTTCATGGGCTATGATTTTTAACCTCTGCTGCAGTTCATTCAAGCCAGCTGCCTAAAGCAATTGAGTTCTCCTTCTCTAACTGCTTAGTTTACCAGAGTTTTGCCTTGTGGTTTGAGACCTCAAAGTCTTAGTGATAGTGTTATCTGCCTTGTTTTGCTGTTATTCCCCAAATTTAGTGGTAGCTTAATTAAGGAAGGATTTGAATTTTCCTGGATCCCTGGCCTAACATCATCCTAATACCATAACAACACTTGCAATGGGCTGAATGTCTTTGTCCTTTCAAAATTCATATGTTGAAACCCTAATTCCCAGTGTGATAGTATTTGTAGACGAGGCCTGTGGAAGGCAATTAAGGTTCAATTAGATCATGAGAGTGGGGCTTTCCTGAACAGATTTGTGCCCTTATAAGAAGAGATGCCAGAGAACTTGCTGTCTGTCTCTATCATGTGAGAAAACGATGAGAAGCAGCTATCTCAAGCCTGGAAGAGGTACTTCACCAGAACCCAACCATGCTGGGACCCTGATCTCTGACTTCCAGCCTGCAGAAGTGTGAGAAAATAAATCTCTATGGTTTAAGCCAAACAATCTATGGTATTTTGTATTTTGTTTTGTATTTTGTTTTGGCAAGCTAAGACAATATTCCATTGGGATCCCCAATATTTAAAATTGATGAACATGCACACTGTTTGATATAGGTATCAAAAATTCAAAGAGATTTCAGATATAATGCTAATGATTGCTGGATTTTAGCTAATAAGGTTATAGCAAGATTAAGTCACTTTCTAAAATGTGTTTTCAGGGAAAAGAGACTGTGTGGTGTTCCAAAAAAAAGCTAATTCAGAATTACAGAATCAGAGAGGAAGAGAAAGCTATTTGAACCCACGTGAAATAATACAAATTTCTCTTTATGGCTGATTATCTAATAAGGCTTGAATAAAAGCCTACAACATTAATGCTTTAATCAATTAAAGGTTATGTAGACATTCACTCAAAAGAACCTTGCTGACTTGATTACCCTAGTTTTTTTCTTGGCCCTAAGTCATCATTTTATTAAAGCTATCATTACTTTCTTTGACAAAATGTTACTACTCCTCATCAAAACAAAAAGACTCTACTGGAGAAGGTCTAGAAAAAAAAAACTATAAAGATCTGAAGAATGGAGATATTCCAACATGATGTTAGAGGCCATATGTTTAATTAAGAGAGAAAAAAAGCAAAAAAGTGGTACTGGAAATCTATAAAACCAGAATAAACTTAAATAGGGTAAAATTTTTATTTAACCAATATTCTATTATTTGACACACAAGATTGCTCCCCTTTTTATTAGAAATAATACTATAATGGGTATCTTTTTGGGGGAGATTTCTAAGCATGTAATATGGATTTCTTTTCTTTTTAATGTAGTAAATATTTACGTGGTTAAAAATAAAAATATATTAAGGTAATGTGTTGACAATTTATTCTTCCTTGTGATTTTGTCACCGAGTCCCATTCGTTGAGGGAACTGATGATACTGGACTGCTCCATGTTGTGCCAGAAGTTTATTATAATGTAAGAATAAATAGCTAAATAAATACGTACCTTCCTCTCTTTTACTATGCTACAAATGGTAGTGTAGTGTACACAATGTTATCAGCCTGCTTTAAAAAAAATCATGTAGGAGGACTTTACATATCAGTGCATAAAGATTTTACTTATTTTTTTTTTTAGGTTTTTATTTTTTTATTTTTATTTTTTTAATTTTTATTTATTTATGATAGTCACACACACACAGAGAGAGAAGCAGAGGGAGAAGCAGGCTCCATGCACCGGGAGCCCGATGTGGGATTCGATCCCGGGTCTCCAGGATCGCGCCCTGGGCTAAAGGCAGGCACTAAACTGCTGCGCCACCCAGGGATCCAGATTTTACTTATTTTTGATGCCTGTGTAGCATTTCATTGTGTGGCTCTACCATAATTTATCTAGCTACATATTGTAGGACATTTAGGTTATTTTCAAGCTTTTGTTATTACAAACAGTGTCACAATGAGAAACCTCCTTATCTTAATTCATTTCGAACACACAGGAGTGTATTAGTAAGGATAAATTCATTAAAATGTAATTCCTTAGTCAAAGAATACATGCATTTGTAAGCTTGATACATATTGCCAAACTACTTCTCTAGAAATGGACCAATTTAGATTTTGGCCAGAAATGTAAGAGGATGCCTCTTGCCCCTTATTACTTTCACCAGCATAATGTTTGGTCATGTTTTAAGACTTTGGCCTACAAGGAGCACACCTTAAATGGTCTTAGCCTATCAATTTATTTTATTTTATTTATGGAAATGAGAACAAATCTAGTCTTTTATTATTTTTTTGCTCATATGTGTAATATTTATAGTGCTTTTCATTTCTTCCTATAGGTTTTTAAAAAGTTTTATTTACATGAGAGAGCAAGACTAAGAAAGAGAGAAAGAATGCACATGAGTGTGGGGGTGCAGGGAAGAGGGAGAGGGAGAAGCAGACTTCCCATTGAGCAGGGAGCCTGATGCAGGGCTCAATCCTAGGACCCTGAGATCATGATCTGAGCCAAAGGCAGACGCTTAGCTAACTGAGCCACCCAGGTGCCCCAAATTTCTGCATTTCTGTCTTTTAAAAAAATTGACAGCTCCAGCAAGAATGAATGGCTTGCATTCTACAAGGGAAAAATCAGGTGGCACTTATTTACAGGTACTCTCGACATTCTCAGTTGATTCATACAATAAACATTTATGGAGGGTCCACTAGGTGCCAGGTTGTGACCAGCAGTGACTGAGACAGACAAAAATTTCTGGCCTCATGAGGGAGTCACATAATAAATAAGACAAATATATTGATTATATAGTATATAAGCAGAAGAAGAATAAAGTAGGGAAAGGAACCAGGGGTCTCGGGTACAGAGGAGTTTGTAATTGTAAATAGGGCTGTAGAGAAAGCATCACTCAGAAGGAGGTGAGCAAATGAGAATAAAGCAGGCTGGCACATTTCCAGAAGAGCAGGGGACCAGTGTGGCTCGACCAGGGCCAACACAAGGAAGAAGAACTGGGGAGGAGGATAGAGAAGGACGGGGGCCATTTGGGGCTTTGCTTGCCCTTGGAAGAACTTAGGATTTTACTGAGTGAGATGGCACCACTGGGGAGCTTTAACAGAGGGGCAACATGATATGACTTAGAGAAATGGTTACTGTGGGCCACACTGAGAACAGACGATTAAAGTGGGCAGGGGAAGTAGGGAGCCCCGTTAGAACAGCATTTTAGTAATTAGGGTGAGTTGTGACGGTGGCCTGGATCAGGGGGTTACAGCTCAGAGAGTGAGAAGTCAAATCCTAAATAGAGTTTCAAGATATGGCCAAAAGGATTTTCTGATGGGCTGTGGGCATCATGTGAGACAAAGAAAAAAGTCAAGTGCAAGTTACGACAGAGTCATCTTTATCTGAGATGGCACCTGATGTGTCAATCCTGAGTTACCTGTCTGGCCCTCGTGGGTACCTACCGGTATTTGTAACTGCTGAAGCCTAGCTCCCTCCTACCTACCTCGGCACCTGCTCTCCCTCAGATGTAAAGAAGCCCATTGGGTGCTCCTGGGAGGGGGTACATCAAAGGTTTCTGGGGGCACTGATCAAATCATCTAGCTCTAGACCACAATGGTGCTTTTGCAGGTGTGAGCTTGTTAAACTAAGTGTATCCAGTTTGGTAGGTAGCTCATGTTTCTCAAGCAGACACACGATACCTAATGGTACATCTCAGAGACATGATAGTTCTTAACATCTTGAGTCCAGTATTCGTGAGTTCAATTCCAGGCAGGATGACCCCTCGCTCTGTGACATTGGACAAGTTCCTCTGTCTTTCCAGGCCTCAGCTCCCCATTTGTAAAAAGTGGAAAGCCATATCACCACCACCACCCTTCTCCCCAGGTTGTCATAATGATGTAGTGAAATAACACCCACAAGGTACTTGGTACAGTGGCGGGTCCATAGTCAGTACTCAACAAGTAACAGTGTTGTTACTGTAAGAAGTCTCTATGTTTTCCCTTGTAAAGTATCAAGTGTAATTAGTTACCATTCCCATCAATGCTCACAGCACTTCAAAACATGTCAACCACAAAAAGCCTTTTATAGAGTCATAGTCAAGCAGTTTTTGAACCTTCTGACAACACAATCTACTTATTACCTTAACTGAAAACAAGTACATAAGGCTTTTTTACTCTTTATCTGAAAAAACAAAGGACCAGGGAGGGAGGGAACCCACTCTCTCTATAACATTGTGTCTCTGGAGGCTAATTCTGCAGCAATTATTGCTGGTATTAATTTGAAGAGGATCATTTGGCCATGTTATAATGGGAAGAGGAATATTTACCAAAAGGATATAAAATTAGCCATTCTAATTCCCTTATGGAAATCAGTCAGCACTAGAAATGAGGCCTTTGTTTTCTTAGGGAAGGAGGGGGCAGAAAGGGAGCATACAATAGCCAGTTGTACGTGATCATGCTGGCTAACGGGTGTTCCTGTCCCTGCCCCATTCACTGCCCCAACCTGAGTGGCTGTCCTCCGTGAAGCCTGCTGGCTCTTTGTGCTTAGTGAGGACCAGAGGCTGGTCACAGGCAACAAGATTATCAGGGACTCACTGTTTTTGCTTCAACTGTTCTTTGACGGTACAACTTAGTGGTTAAAAGCTTTCGGTTTGAAGTCTAATTTCAGTAGCCCTCCTAAATCCACGAGGGGTATGTTCCCAGAGCAGCAGATGCCTGGAATGGTGGAAAGTACCGAACCCCTTACACATACTATTTTGTCCTACACATGTGTGCCTATGATAAAGTCTAATTTATAAATTAGGCACAGTAAGAGATTAACAACAATAATAAAATGGAACAAGCCCTACAATACACTGTAATGAAAGTTATGTGACTGATGTCTCTCTCAAAATGTTGTGTTGGCCTCGCCTTTCTTGTGATGATTTGAGATGGTAAAATGCCTAGGTGATGGCGTGCAGTGAGGTGAGTGATGTAGGCATGGTGACGTGACGTCAGGCTACCAATAATCTTCTGACCATGTGTCAGAAGGAGGATCATCTGCTTCCAGCTGAGGTTGACTACGAGTAACTGAAACTGTGCAAAGTGAAACGTGGATAAGGGGGGGGGATGACTGTATCTGAACTCAAATTCCATTTCTGCTACTAACTATATGGTGTTGGGCGAGTTACTGACGCCTTCTATGCCTCAGTTTATCATCCTTTAAGTGGCGTAGGCAACCCATTCACAGTGCTGCTGGGATGATGAAATGGCACAGTGCGTGTGAAGCCTCTGACAAACACAGAGAAGCACTCAGTTGATGTGCCACAGTCTTAGTAAGATAGTATCATCCTGTCTCCACAAGGGCCGGGGTCCTTGATTCACAGCCTGGGGAGTAAGGTCCTGGCCATAGCAGCAGTGGCCATTGTAGTAGTAGTAGTGAAAGAATGAGGCATATTCTCTGGTCTCGAGAGGTCTACTGGGGGAGGTAGCTAGGCGAAGTGAGGTGTAGGGGGTGACAGGGGTGGGAGGGAAGCACATATCAGGGCCCCTCAACCAGTCTGCAGTGAAAGCAGAGAAGGCCTCCCAGAAGAAGCACCATCTACTGAGTGAAGAGCGAACCACAGGGCAAAGCGTACTGAAGGCAACTGGAACAGCATGTGGGAAGGTCCACAACTGAGAGAACGTGGCATAGAACCAGATGGCAAGGTGCCTGGTGGGGCTGGAGCTGAGAGGAGGAGAGCCAGGCTGCTGGGGATTAGGGGGCAGAACAGACAGGGCCCAAACAGAAGGGATGCTGATGCATTTGGACTGGGTCCTGAGAGCAAAGGGGAGATGTCAAACAGTGTGACCCAGAAAGCCCAAGGTCAGACTCTTCCTCTCTTACTCACATTGCCTACATCCAACCATAGAGAGTCCTATCAGCTTTTCCTCCAAATACATGTGGATCTTCCCTTTTCTCTCCCTTTCCACCACCTTCCCAGAGTCCAAGGCATGATTACAGCTCCCCAGAAGTCTGGACAAGCCTGTTTACTGGTCTCACTGTGTCCATATTTACTCCTCTCCAATCTATTCCTCACAGAGCAGCCAAAGGGATGTTTAATCTTTGACCATGGATTATTTACAAGTATGTGGTTTGATTTCCAAATATTTGGGATTTTCCAGATTTCTTTTTGTTGTTCATTTCTAATTTAATCCCCTTGTAGTCAGGGAGCATACTCTACATGATTTCAATCCTCTCAAATTTATGGTCCAGCACATGGTCTATCTTGATGAATGTCTCCCATGCATATGAAAAGAATGTTCTGCAGTTGTTGTGCGCAGTATTCTATAAATTGTATAGCTGTCAATTAGGTCACGTGGCTGATAATGTTGTCAAGGACTTCCATCTCTACTGATTTTCTGTTTATTATAAACACAAGAGCTCTGCAGAGTTTTATCCCTAAACGCTAAATAAAGCAGGGGGATGAAATTACTGCAAATTCACTTATATCAACAGATATGGTAAGTTCCAATGGTTTATTTTGCTTCTGTTTCCCTTGTCTTGGGAGACACATCTAGTAAGAAGTTGCTCTGGCTGATATCAAAGAAGTTACTGCCTGTTTCTTCTCTAGGATTTTTATGGTTTCAGGCCTCACATATAGGTCTTTAGCCCATTTTGAATTTATTTTTATGTATGGTGTAAGAAGGTGATCTAGTTCCACACTACAGTCCAGAAATTGCACTACTATGTATCTACTGAAAAATGCAAAAATACTAATTCAAAGGGATATATGTTTGTAGCAGCATTATTTACAAGAGGCAAATTATGGAAACAGTTCAAATGTCCATCAACATCAATGAATGGATAAAGACATGGTATATTTATATAATGGAATATTACTCAGCCATAAAAAGAATAGAATCTTGCCATTTGTAATGAGGTGGATGGAGCTAGAGAGTACTATGCTAAGAGAAATATATTAGAGTGCCATGCCATATGGTGTCACTCATTTGTGGGATAAGAAAGGAAAATAAATTGAAACTATGAATTTCTTATTTACCAAGGAATCAGTTTTTGGAATGTTTTCTCACTTTACTTCCTAAGTTCATGACATCTGAAGTGAAGAAAAGGTCTGCAAATGTGCTTAAAAAGAGCATCTTTATTGGGCTACCTGGGTGGCTCAGTGGTTTAGCGCCGCCTTCCGTCCAGGGCGTGATCCTGGAGACCTGGGATGGAGTCCTGTGTTGGGGTCCCTGTATGGAACCTGCTTCTCCCTCTGCCTGTGTCTCTGCCTCTCTCTCTCTGTTTCTCACGAATAAATAAAATCTTCAAAAAAAGGAGCATCTTTATTGACTATGAAATATATGCACAACCTCTGATGCTTTAGTCAGTTTCAAGGTTTGTAAGCTATTGCTTTATTTTTATTTCTTTAAAGATTCATTTATTTATTAGACAGAGAGAGAGAAAGAGAGAGAAGGAGAGAGAAAGGGGTAGAGGGAGAGGGAGAAAGAGTCTCCGGTAGACTCCCTGCTAAGCACAGAGCCGGCCATGTGCTTAGCACTATTTCAGTACCCTGAGATCACAACCTGAGCCAAAATTAAGAGTTGGACACTTAACTAACTGAGCCACTTGCAGGCACCCCTGCCAGGTATTGTTTTAGATAATTGCCTAAAGAATCAAAACTATGATTAGTGTGAAAATGGATGATGTTCCCAAATCATACCTGCTGATGTAAATGACTTAGCAGTAATTTGATGCTTCTCCCCTCTTTATGAGTCTGTTCATTAAGCTCCATGGAGCTCCTGTAATTTATGATAAGCACCTTCCCTGTCCTATTAGTGAATTGCTCCCAAAGGCTTCACCCATGTAAGCAGAGCTTTCCACCCACTGTTCTGGAACACCCAGCTCTGATTTATCCCTTAGATCTGAGCTCAGATGTTACCTCCTCAGTAAGGCTTCCTGGAGAGAGCCGTCCCCTCCCCCTTCCCAGTCTCCTCATCAAACCTTACTTTCTTCTTTCCACCACTTCTTATACCAATGGCCTTTGTTGAATTATCTTCTCATTTGCTGCTTGCTTCTTTGATTAGAATAGAAGCTCTGGGGGTGGGGGGAAAAAAAAAAAAAAAAAAAAAGAATAGAAGCTCTGTGGGGCAGAGACCCTCTGTGTATAGTTCACTTCTGAAGTCCATGCGCCTAGCCAATGACTGGCACAGAGACTAGGCAACCGATAAATATGTAAACTAAGGAATTCAACTGCTGATCTGTCTCTGAACCACTATAAAGCTTTAAATATGCTTCAAGACTGATGATAGATGAAGACAGGCCCTGGGAAATGAGATGGTCTGTGAACAAATGAAGACTAGAAGACTCAAGTTCCTGAAGAGGAAATCAACAAAACACCTTCAGCACCAGTGAATGTCTTTTCGTTTGCATATCCAATATATGCTGAGCCTCTATTGACAGGTGTTGAGCCTCTATTCCCCTAGGTGCTAAATATATAATTCCATTTCCTTACCTCTCAAGCATCTCTAAAAGGCCCTGGAAACTGAAAGAAAAGAAAGGGAACCAGAGGAGGAATGACAGAACAGAAGCAAAGATAAAGAAGCCATTCAGATGCCAGTAGAATTGAACTCCAGAGAGGGAACCTTTGGAAAATGCCATTGATGATAATCAGAAGAAGGCAGAAATATTTAAAGAGGGTAAAAAGCAGGAGGTAGGAACAGAGATGAGGAAAAGACAAGGTTTCAAGAAGAAGAAAAGAAGAAACACTTTCTTTCTTGCCAAGTAAAGCCATCTATGTATATGGGAAAAACAAAGAGACTTGCTTATAACTAAAATAGCCACAATCCATCTACACAGAATCAGTGAGGCACCGTCCCCATATATACTAAATCGAATTATTTTTTTAAAAAGGTTTATTTATTTATTCATGAGAGACACAGAGAGAGAGGCAGAGACATAGGCAGAGGGAGAAGTAGGCTCCCTACAGGGAGCCCAATGCGGGACTTGATCCCAGAACTTATTAAGATCATGCCCTGAGCCGAAGGCAGACGCTCAACCACTGAGCCACCCAGGTGTTCCACTAAATTGAATTATGAGTAAAGAAATGGTGTTCTCATGGAATGGCACCAAAAATGCAGACACTATTTTAGTATGGGGAGATGAAGAGCTCTGGAGATGGATGGTGCTTTTGGTTGTACAACAGTGTGAACATACTCAGTGCCAAAGCACCATACACTTAAACATGGTTCAAATGGTTTAAGATATTTTACACTATATACATTTTATAATAAAAATGGAGAAAAAGGAAACACAGGCAGCATTATTATATCTTTCCAGTTAAAGTTTGCTTTACCCAATACGCTCTGAGGTATCACTTAACCTATTTCTACCTTTGTGAATTTTCACTTTCCTAAGCCAAATAATTGGAGTTTTCCCAAGATCATCTTTCATTCTGTCCTTTCTTGTTTTCTTTTCTTGTTTGAAATATCAGTCCTACAGCACACTCTTCTCCAGGCAAGATGTCCATCAAAGCTGACCACAAGAACAACACAGCCCTAGAAAAGAGCAGGAGAGACTCCCCTTGGCTAGCTGCCTCCTTCTCTGACAGAGAGCCTCCTCCTGGGGCACAGACTCTGGGAAAATACTTGATGACCCCTGCCCCTTCTCATTCTACAGAAATATCAGTTGGATGGAATAGAGCGTCTATGGCTATCTGGACTTTCTGTGCTGGGACCAAAATTCCAAAGTCTCCAAAGCAAAAGCAGAAAGGAAAGGAAATCCTACATGTCAACATAAATCTGCCATCTGGTGAAAATAAATACCTTTTCCTCCACCATTCTATTACACTGGACCTATTTTGAAACAGGCTATTACAGAGACAATGATTATTGAGGAAGGAGAGAAAGCTGAATAATAATGAACATTTATACCAATACCAATGTCTAGGCAATCTGAGACATCCTCTAGTAAACAGAGGTAGAAATCTGAAAAAATGCAAAACTGTGATTATTTTATGGGATTATTTTAACCCCATAAAATAGCTAGGTAGATAAGACACTATTCTGACTAAATAATTATGATAATTATAGTCACTCATATAGCACTTACTATATGTGAGGTACTGTTCCGTTAGCTCTCTCACATGAAATAATTTAATCCTTACAACATCCTAATGAGCTAGTATTAGTATCCCCATTTTACAGATGAGGAAACTGAGATACAGAGGTTAAGTTACATGCCCAAGGTCACAGAAATATACAAAATATTCAATCAGCAGATATTTTTGTCAATAAAATAATTTACAAATGTAAAGGAATAATAATAATCCCCTTGTTTACTCAGTACCTGTTCTATGTTAATCATCATTCTGGGCATTTCATATACACTCATGCTAGAGCCTCAACAACCTTGCTAAGGTGGTAACATTAACCCCAATTAAACAGATGAGTTTAAATGGAGTACCTAATGTCACCACGAAAAAATGGCAGCAGCAGGGTGAAACCAGGGCTCTGTGGCACCAAGGCTCATGCTGATTTTCACTTAATGCTAACCAGACATGTTCACAATGTGAATGATGGATGTGGTCCGTCACAGAGTAGTTGTACTTAAACCTCTGTGTACCTGACAATCATCTCAGAAGTTTGTTTAAAAAGAATCGCAGGCCCTACCTCCCCAGATTCTGAATTATTAGGTCTGACACAGGCCTCCAGAACCTGCATATATGTATGTATGTGTGTGTTTTTAAATGTTTTAAGACCGGGGATCCCTAGGTGGCGCAGCGGTTTGGCGCCTGCCTTTGGCCCAGGGCACGATCCTGGAGACCCGGGATCGAATCCCACGTCAGGCTCCCGGTGCATGGAGCCTGCTTCTCCCTCTGCCTGTGTCTCTGCCTCTCTCTCTCTCACTGTGTGCCTATCATAAATAAATAAAAAAATAAAAAAAATAAATGTTTTAAGACCATTTTAGACTTTTAGAAGAGTTGCAAAAGGAGTCCAGAGAGTTCCCAGGTACTCTGCACTGAGCTTCCCCTTGTGTTAACATCTGACATAACCACCGAGCATTTGTCAAAACTAAAAAATTAGCCTCATACAATTCTATTAACTAAACCATACAAGTGTCTCTGATTTTAGCAGCTTTTTCATGAATGTCACTTTTCTGGTCAAAGATCCAATCGAGGATCCCACATTGCACTGAGTTGTTATGTCTTCCTAGTGTTCTCCAACAGGTGACAACTCCTCAGTCTTTTCTTGTCTTTTCATGATCTTGACACCTTTGAAAAGTATTGGTCAGTTACTTGGTAAGAGTCCCTCAATTTGGCATCTGGTAGATCTTATCAGCAGTCATTAGTACAGTGGTGTTCTAATGGTTATTTTCTCTATTTTCCTCATACTTTCTACAAGTATTCATTGGAAATCTTTTGTAGGGAAGAGTTGTCTTTTCTACCTATGCATTTATCCATTCAGTTACTTATTTCTATTAGTATGGGCTTAGGGAAATTATTTTATTTGAGAAATTATAATTCAATACTATCATAGTTTATTTTGTTGCCCAAGCTCTTCCAACTCTGATCATATGGGTCTCTGTAAGATTGGTTCCCATACCCTTTCAATTTGATCCCTCTCCATCATTCCATTCATCCATCCATCCATTCATTCACTCATTTAAAAATTTTTGCACATTGTTAATTTCCAGCACCACTATTGTGTATCAGAATGTATTCATTCTGCTTCTAGTCTCTTTCAGTGGATAGAGCTTCGAAATACATGTATGTATACTAATCAATGCATACACACATATCTATAACGATCTATCTATCTATCTATCTATCTATCTATCTATCTATCTATCTATTCTACCTACCTATCTACCTATCTATTTTAAAAACTAGTTCCTATAAATACCTGATCTCAGGAGCCTGTGCATATGAGTGTGTGACTTTGAGAAATAATTTATTAAAGGTAAAGGGAATTCTGAGCTTAGATTATTAGGGTGTTGGGCTGAGATTTAAAGAATTGGGTATGATTTTAGTAAGTGAGGCTAGAGGGGCACCTGGGTGGCTCAGTGGTTGAGTGTCTCTCTTCGGCTCAGGTAATGATCCTGGGGTCCTGAGATTGAGTCCCGTATTCCTGCAGGGAGCCTGCTTCTCCCTCTGCCTATGATTCTGCCTCTCTCTGTGTGTCTCTCACGAATACATAAAATCTTAAAAAAAAAAAAATTAGTGAGGCTAGAGGTGGGGGAGTGAAGTGGCAGCAGTATGGAGGAGGAAAATATGTTGAGCATCTCAGGACAGGGGCCGAACAGCCTGGCTGGAGAGGTAAATCATGATTTGGAATAATGCTGAAGAATGAACAGGTGAACTCAGTGTGAATGTGTAGGGCCCTGAACAAAAGTTTGAGAGTCTTGACTTGATCCTACATGGGAACAGAGACCCTGGGAAGATTCTGAGCTCTGAATTCACACGCTGAGGGTAGCATTCAAAAACCGAAACTCCAGGAGTAGCATGCAGAAGGGAAGGGACACAGATGGCAGGAAGATGAGTAAACAGGGTGATACAATCATCCTGTTCTCTATTATCACTGCTGTGTTTATTTTTTGTATTAATGTAAATACAGCCAGAGCCAGAACACCTGGTCAGAAAGAAGCCTGTACTTTCATGGTGTATCTCTATGTCCTTGCAAATGTGAGCAGACAGCTTCTGTACATTACAAAAAGCTTTGATGTTCTTGTTTTCTTCTTTCTTTCTGGTTTGCCACTTAAAAAATCTCTCCAAATTACACAATACACGAATGCATGCTTGAGTGTTATAAAAACACAGACAAGGCAGCAATCTGTGGTGTCAGAAATTCAAGTTGCTCTTTTCCTTTCTCTCCTCCTGCACTCACTACTCCAAGCCCCCACACCTTCTCTCTTTTCATTAGAATGAACTAATATTAACACTTCAGTGAATATCACCTGGACTGTTTCTATACATTTAACTATATGCAAGTGTGACTGTAGTATAGCTTGGCATTCAGATCTCAAGTCGGTTGTTACCTCTTCAGACATCTCCCTCCCCAACACTCTTTAAATTCATAATTTGGGGCACCTGGGTGGCTCAGTGGTGGAGCGTCTGCCTTCGGCTCAGGTCGTGATCCCAGGATCCTGGGATTGTGTCCTGCATCGGGCTCCCCAGAGGGAGCCTAATTCTCCCTCTGCCTATGTCTCTGCCTCTATCTGTATGTCTCTCATGAATTAATAAATAAAATCTTAAAAAAAAACTCATAATTTTTTTCATGTAATTCTTATTACTACCTGAAATTAATGTATAATCAGTTTTTCTTGTTCATTTTTCCTTGATTTCGATATAAACTCTGTAAGAGCAGGAAATCTGTGTATCTTGCTCACAATCATATTTCCAGGGACAGCCTATACATAGTTGGGGCTAAATAAACACCGTTGAATGAATGCAGGTATAAACATGTGCACATATATACACACATAAACATATGTGCTTTTGGATTTTTAAAAATAGCAGTGGAATCATGCTACAAATACTTGCTAATTGTCTACTTTGAGATATTACCCTCTCATTTTGGATGTGCAGAGAACAAAGGGCTTTCTGTTCAATGCTTAATTCTCAAACATCCTATTTGATAATGGTAAAATAGTTTAAGATAGGAGAAAGAATCATGAACCATTGGAAAGTACTGTTCCTCTCTTTTACTTTTCCCCTGTATTTTAAAAAATATATTGGGAATTTGTACAAAAATAAATACCCATTTCTTATTAAATAGTGATCTACTGTTTTAACAGTTTTGAGATTTTAAGGTCGTTAATTAAATTACCAGCTTAAAATAGGGTGGCATTGGAGACAATTAGTGTATCAATTTTTATTTTTGCTTCTATTGTGCCCTCTTGTGGAATTACATGTAACTTACATACTCATTTTTGTGAAGTTTTAAAAAAGAGCAGAATGCATCAATGTCATGACTGCATTCACACATGTCCCCACTAACAACCTAGACTCTCCTGATCAGTTTAATCTTTGATCTCTATGCAAACAAGTTTCAGACTGCCTCTGAGCTGAGCAAATAAATGATAGCTTTGTTTAGGACAGTTCTCCTAAAATTCTGGCTCATCAAACTCGTATTTGATCTTTGATTTCATCATCTCAGCTGTGTGGCCAACTGTTGTATCTGCATGCAGGACATTTTCCACAGGCCTTGCATTACCAAAGGTATCTGCTTTCTCTGCTGCATTCTGAGATAATGGCTCTCTCAGATCTTCCATCTGCTTCCATCCCTTTGGCTTTTTTCCTCCTGTTATCAGGTGTTGCAATCCCAGCCAGCAAGTACACACTATCTTTCCCTGTTGGCTGTAGACATCCTGTTAGCCATGGCAACTGTCATTTAAAATAGTCTTGGGACGCCTGGGTGGCTCCGTGGTTGAGCATCTGCCTTTGGCTCCAGGTTGTGATCCCAGGGTCCTGGGATTGTGTCCCACATCAGGCTCCCCATGGAGAGCCTACTTCTCCCTCTGCCTACGTCTTTGCCTCTCTGTCTCTCGAAAGAAAGAAAGAAAGGAAAGAAAGGAAAGAAAGGAAAGAAAGAAAGAAAGAAAGAAAGAAAGAAAGAAAGAAAGAAGGAAGGAAGGAAGGAGAAGAAAGAAAGAAAGAAAGAAAGAAAGAAAGAAAGAAAGAAAGAAAGAAAGAAAGAAAAAAGAAAGAAAGAAAATCTTAAAAAAAAAAAAGAAAGAAAGAAAGAAACAACAGTCTAAGTCAGAAGGTGACTTCCCAGAGGATGCGTTCTCTATTAGGGAGTCGCTGGAAACAGGATCATTAGGTCACCAGGAACCGTGGCTCCTCACAGGAATTGGAAGTTTTCTAAGAACGTTTTCCCTTTCCTTATATTTGAGAATCAAATCCAAGCAGCATTTACTGAGTATTTACTGAGTGCAAGGCTGGACATTTTCATAAACGTTGGATCTTCAAATCCTCTCTGCTGCCCTTTGAAGCACGTGTTAAAGCCCTGGTTATAAGTATATGTGTTTTCCCTTCCTCCTTCTTTCCTTCACTACTTTCCTCCTTCCTTCCACCCATGCACTCATCTAAATAGCTTTACAGAGTATCTTCTGTTAACGTGTGCCACGCACTACACTAGGTGTTGGAGATCAAAGATCCTTCTCCTGATAGGGCGCACATGCTAGTGAGAGAAGTCAAAAAATGAAACAAATAAGTACATCATGTAGTATTCTAAGTCTGAAGACAGTAAGGGGAAAAGCAAAGTGAGGGCGTAACGATTTCAAATACAACAGCCTTACTAAACAGCAAAGTAAAGACATAGGTAGGTACCTTTGTTATAGCCATTGAACAGTGGAAGAATGGAAGGTATAGGGGAATCTTCCAAAGGAGGCATTCTGGAACACTTTGGTAATGTTTTGGTAAGCTACAAGGGAAAACTCAGGCACTCTGAAACTGCAAGAAGTAGAGCAGAGTAATTATACTACAGAAGAAACTTGGGCTAATTTCAGGTTCCTCATTTGTAAAAAGGATACAAATCAATACAGTCCTCAGAGTTGTGAAGTTAGTGAGATCATAAACCTCAAGAGCATGTGTTCAATGCAGCAGACGTTGCGTGGTCTTTGGCCACCTACCATATATTCTTCTTTCAGCGGTATGTCCTGAAGATATATCTTAAAGCCCATTTCTCAAACTGTTTTCCACTATATGTCACAATAAGAAATGCATTTACATTGTGATTCTAGTACACGCATACATAAATACATAAAACAAAAAATTTGAAAATAATATTTGCCCTTACTATATGCAATGCATGCTCATTATTCTATTCTACTTTATTTAATTTTTTTTCAAAATCTGATCAGAATCCACTGAATTGATTTGAAGGGTTGCCAGTAGATACTTTTCCACAATTTGAGAAATATAGGGGTTGAGGTTAACAAAGAGTTGGAAAATAATTAAACGTAGACAAATAAACAGAGATAGGTGGACAAATTTCCACATCTCCCACTGCATTTCCTATTTTCATAGTTAATAACCAATTCTGATTCTTTAAATTGCTTTTGTGGATATGTACCTTCAATTTGCTAAATAATATGCTAAAATAATGACTTTTTCTCTGAATTTATAGGACTTCTGACATCAAACGTGTTCATTCTCCAACACTGTACATCAACTGGGTGTCCCACAATTCAATTATGACAACAACTGCCTGAATTAGTGCAGACCCCATAGGTTAAGGGCCCAGTCTGCCCAGACTGTTCTTCACTTTAGATGCCAATCATAGTACTTGGTTCCTAGGTACCCACACTTCTAACTAATTTGGCTACAAGTACATAAGAGCTCCCATGATCTACTTCTCAAGTTAGATGATTTGCTATAACAGCTCAGAGCACACAGAGAAACACTTATCTTTATGGGTTTATTATAAAGGGTATAATAAAGGATATAGATGAAGAGGTAGAAGGATGAGGTTCAGAGGGGTCCCAAGCACAGGAGCTTCCATCCTCACAAAGCATGGGGTGTGCTGCCATCTTGGCACATGGATGTGTTCACCAACCTGGAATCTCTTCAAACCCCATACTTTACAGATTTTTATGAAGGCTTCATCACATGAGCATGATAGTCATTAACTCATGCCCTGGAGGACAGGGAAGAAGGTTGAAATTTCCAAGCTTCTTTTTTTTTTTTTTAAAGATTTTATTTATTTATCCATGAGAGACACACAGAGAGAAGAGGCAGAGACACAGGCAGAGGGAGAAGCAGGCTCCACACAGGGAGCCTGATGTGGGACTTGATCCTGGGTCTCCAGGATCACTCCCTAGGCTGAAGGTGGCGCTAAACCGCCAAGCCACCAGAGCTGCCCAAGTTCCAAGCTTCTAATCATGCCTATGTCTTCTGGATGACCAGTCCCCATCCAGGAGCCTATCAGGAGTTACCTCATTGGAATAAAAATCATTCCTATCACCCAGGGAATTCCATGGGATTTAGAAATTCTGTATAAGATGCTCCTATCAGGAAATTCCAAGATTTTTTAGGAGCTGTGTCAGGAAGAAAGTCAAACACCAAATACTAGAATAAAATATATTCTTAGCACCCCTATGACTCAGAAAATCACAAGAGTTTTAGGAGCTATATGTCAAAAACTAGGGGCAGAGTCCAAATAAGTATTTCTTACTATGTCACACATGCCTTCTCTGTTAACATTCTACCCTGGAATATAATTTAGCTCCATTTCACACAAACTCCCAACCCCACCATGCTTCTCACATACATACTTCTCATCCTTCAACAGACCATATCAAAATACTGTTTAGATCAATATACAGTATTATGTTATGAAGACTATAAAAACACTATTTCCAATCAAGCCATCGAGCAAACCACAATACTTTTCTGCACAATTCTGTTTTCCCTAGAATTAACACTTGTCTTTTTTGCCGTTAGCATTTTGCTTAGTTTTATACGTATTTAGCAAAGTTTATTCCACAACCTCCTGATCTGCTTCAATCAGGATACTGCGCAGCTGTCACATTCTTTGCCCTGAGACTACTTCTTTTTTTTATTAAATATATTTATTTATTTATTCATGAGAGACACACAGAGAGAGGCAGAGACATAGGCAGAGGAAGAAGCAGGCTCCATTCAGGGAGTCTGATGTCAGACTCCATCCCAGGACCCTGAGATCACAATTGGAGCCAAAGGCAGATGCTCAATCACTGAGCCAACCCAGGAATCCCACCCTAAGACTTATTTTATGTCTCTTGTGGGATTCCTTGCTTCCAGGGTCCCATGTCTTCTCTTTCTTCATATACTCCTTCATTCTGGTGGGCAGTATATCAGTAGCTTCCTGAGAGAAGATTTAGAGGAGGTAAATATTTTAAAAATGGGGACATCTGAAAATGTCTTGATTCTACCCATATGCTTGATTTATAGTTTGGCTGGGTGTGGAATTCTGGGTTGGAAATGATATTGCTCTGAATTTTGAAGGCATTGCTCCAATAATTTAGCAATTCCGCTACTGCTGTTGAGAAATCTAGAGCCCTTCTGATTTCTGATCCTTTGGATATAACACCCCCCCCCCCTTAATGGCACCAAATATGATCTTTTCTCCCCATTGTTCTCAAAGTTCAAGTCCTTTCTTCCATCCAATCTAGTCTGCTGCTGAATCTCTTGAATTCTTCAGTGCAGTTATTGTACTCTTCAGCTCTGTGATGTCTGTTTGGTACTTTCTCATATTTTCTCTTTGCTGAAATTCTTAATTTCTCAATGCATTGTTCTCTGACTTTGGTGAGCATCTTTATTACAAGTATCTTTTTAATCAGCTAAATTGCTTATCTCTGTTTCATTAGGATCTGTTTCTGGGGTTTTATCCTGTTCTTTTATTTGGAACATATTCCTCTGTTCCTTCATTTTCCTTGCCTCTCTGTGTTGGTTTCTTATGCGTTAGATGAAACAGCTACCTCTCCTAGTCTTGATAGAGTGGTCTTGCATAGGAGATGAACCTTTTCAATCAACCTCACCCAAGCTCTAGGCTGTCTCTCAGACCTTTGTGATGATTCTGGTCACATTCTTTGTTCCTAGTGGCTCCCAGTAGTTGACAGTGTGCTAAGACCCATTCCAGTGTGGGTGGTATGGGTATTTTCTTGCTTGCCAAATACGTAGAAATCACTCAGATAGTTTTTAAATTTCTTTCAGAGGTCATTGTTCCATGGTAGTTGTAGACTCATTGTGTCCATGAGAAGACATGAGTTCTGGAGGCTCCTATGTACCGTCTCAGACTGGGACCCTGAAAGTTGAAGCCAATCTATCTAATGTTATGTGTCTTTTTTTTTTTTTTCACTTAATGCAATAGTCTTTTGATGGGTTCCCTTAATCTGGACATGTATGTTTTCTCATTCTGAGAAATTTTCTTGAATTAATTTCAAGGTTGATTCTGAACCTTTGTGTTCTCTGTTCTCTCTTTCTAGAACTACAATTGTTCAGCTGTTGGATCTGTCCACTGTCTATTCATTTCACTGCTATTCTCCATCTCATTGGTTTTTATTGATTATTGCTGGGAACAATTTCCTTGGCTTTTTCTGCAGTTTTTCCATTGAGTGCTAATTTCTGCTACCACATTTTGAATTTATAAACATTCTGGTTTTAGTTTCTAAATGTTTCATTTTTCGTAGAATCCAATACTTCTTCATGTAATAGTTTCTTTTATTTTTCTGAGGATACTAACAACAATTCCTTTAGAAGTTATATTTATCCTACAGTCCTCTTCTGATTAACTTAGCGTGAGTAACTTATGATTGCTTGCAACCAAAGAATCATGTTATAGTGGTAATCAACAAATATTAGTGATAATTCTTACACTATGTTTCATAACAAACATGGTGATTTCAGAACTGCTAGGATGGTAATCATGTTGGGGACAAAAAGATAATTTGCTACAATATGTCTGATGATATTGTAATGTTGTGTTCTCTGCTGGGGCATGTTATAATGGTTCTGTGTTGGTTATGGCTTAGCCAACTAGACCAAAAACATTTTTGTTGCTATTAACCAAGACAAGGCCCCTTTGGGAAAAAAGTTAATCTTAGTAGTTTCATGACACATATCAGTTCTCATAATAATAACAATTATAACAAAAATAGCAGAACACCCTTACTTTGTGCCAAGCACAGTTCTTAAGAGTGGTAAATATATTAACTAATTTAAGTTTTCCCAACACTATTGTTGTGAGTTGATAGTGTTCTTATTGCCATTTTACAAATGAACAAATTAAGGCAAAGAAAAGTCATTTCCCCAAGTTACAAAATGGCAAATGGTAAAAGCAAAAAGCAAGATCTGAACATATTTGGACTGTTCCAGAGTCTGTAGTCATTTTTTGTTTGTTTTGTTTTTTGAGAGAGAGAGAGAGAGAGAGAGAGAGAGAGAGAGAGAATGAGCATGAGGTGGTGAGCGAGGGGCAGAGGGAGAGAGAAGTTCCACACTTGGGTGGAGCCAAACATGGGGCTTGATCTCATGATTCAGATTGTGAGATCTTATGTCTCAGAGCTGAAATCAAGAGTCAGATACTTAACCAACTGAGCCACCCAGGTACCCCAGAGTCTGTGGTCTTAACAACCACACTATACTGTCTCTATACATTTCAAATTAATTTCTATCTCCATTAAATGCTTCCTACTACTGTGGCTATTAAGTTTCTCTAAGACTCCATGGTGTGTGTGTGTGTGTGTGTGTGTGTGTGTGTGTGTGTGTGTATTTCTCATCTTAACAAAGCAAAAGGACTTCTTTGAAGGCTTGAGAAGAAGTGTTACAGAACGAGTCATTTTTTTAAAATATTTTGTTTTATTTTAGAGAGAGCACAAGCTCCAGGAGGAGTAGAGGGAGAGAACCCCAAGCAGACTCCACCCTGAGTGCAGAGCCAGACTCAATCCCATGACCCTGAGATCATGACCTGAGCCGAAATCAAGAGCTGGACACTCAACCAACTGAGCCACCCAGGCGCCTCAGAACCAGTCATTCTTAACTCAGGTAGTTATCTATTGTTTGTCTTTTCCAGCATATCTTCCTCCATCTTCTGACAAGAGCAACCCTCTCCCCTATGAAGAAACCAAATCCCTGTGGTTCAGATGCAGGTGGATGGATGTTGCCCATGGATGGGAATGTGATTTAACTGAGGCTAATCAGAGTATCTTATTTTTCTAGCCATAACAATTGTTTAGGAATGAGAACAGGAGCCATACAGGGGCAATCATAATATACCCCAGATTTTTATGATAGTCCTTAAGTACCATGCTTTTGTTTTCTCCTATAACAGCTTTACTGAGATATAATTTACATATCAATTCACCCATTTAAAGTAAATGATTCAATGGTTTTTAGTACATCACAGAGTTGTGCAACATCATCACAATCTAATTTTAGAACATTTTCAGCATCTCAAAAAGAAATTCTGTACACATTAGCAGTCACTCCCTATTCTCCCCAACCTGATTAGCCCTAGGCAAGCACTAATCTACTTTCTATCTCTATAAATAGATTTGCCTATTCAGGACATTTCATATAAATGGAATCATATAATATGTGATGTTTTTGAATGGCTCCTTTCACTTAGCACATTTTCAAAGCACACCCATACTGTAGTATGTTTCAGTACCTCGTTTCCATTTACTGCCAAGTACCATTCCATTTCATGAACATACTACATTTTATTTACCCAGTCAACACTTGATGGATGTTTGGGTTGTATCCATCTTTTAGATCTTAAGTATAATGCTGCTATGAATATTTGTGTACATATGTTTTTATTTCTCTCCATTATCTAGAAGTGGAGTTGTTGAGTCATATGGTAACACTACGTTTAATTTTTTTGAGAAATGTAAGACTGTTCTCCAAAGCAGCTGCACCAGTTTACAGTCTCACCAGCAGTGCACAAGGCTTCCAGTTTGTCCACATCCTTGCCAACATTTGTTATAATGTCTTTTTGATTACAGCCATCTTCGTGGTGTGAAGTGGTATCTCAACGTGGTTTTGATTTCATTCCCCTGATGGATGACTAATGATGTTGAGCATCTTTTCATCTGTATATTTCCCCTTTTATATATTTTTTGCAGACACATCTATTCAGATCCTTTGCCCATTTTTAAATTGGACTATTTATCTTTTTGTTATTGAGTTGTAAGAGTTATTTATATATCCTAGATACAAGTCTGTTATATGTGATATGAAAATATTTTCTCCTATTCTGTGGATGTCTGTATACTTTCTTGATGGTATTATTTAAAGCACAAAAGCTTTCAATTTTGATGTGGTCCAAATTATCCAGTTTTTCTTTTGTTGTTTGTGTTTTCAGTATCATATAAAAAAAAAAAACACTGTCTTATCGAAGATCATGAAGATTTACTCCTACGTTTTCTTCTAAAACCTTTATATTTTTTAACACTTATATTTAGTTCTTTGATCCATTTGAATTAATTTTTCATATGGTATGAGGTAGGGAATACAACTTCATTCTCTTGCATGTGGATATCCAGTTTCCCTGGTACCCTTTGTTGAAAAGATTACTCTCTCCCCATTGAATTACTCTGTCACTATGAGTGTTTATTTGTGGATTCAATTCTCTTCCATTGGTCTATATGTCTAACCTTATGCCAGTACTGCAGTGGCTTGGTTACCTTTGTAATAAATTTTGAAATCAGGAAGCCAAACTTGTTCACCTAGAGTCTTCCAAACTTGTTCACCTTTCCCAAGATTGTTTTGGATATTCAGGGTTCCTTGAATCAATCTATCTACCTTTCTTTCTTTCTTTCTTTCTTTCTTTCTTTCTTTCTTTCTTTCTTTCTTTCTTTCTTCCTTCCTTCCTTCCTTCCTTCCTTCCTTCCTTCCTTCCTTCCTTCTTTTTAATAAAGATTTTTTAAAAAAGATTTTATTTATTTATTCATGAGAGACACAGAGAGGTAGAGACACAAGCAAAGGGAGAAGCAGGCTCCCTGAGGGGAGCCTGATGCGGGGCTCAATCCCAGAACCCCGGGATCACAATTTGAGCCAAAGGCAGATGCTCAACCACTGAGCCACCCAGGCATCTCAATAAAGATTTTCTTTTTTAAGAGAAGTTTCAGGTATACAACAAAATTAAGAGAAGGCACAGAGATTTCTCCTATACCTCCTGTCTCTACACACAAGCATAGTTTCCCCTATTTTTAAAAATATTTTATTTATTCATGAGAGAGACAGAGAGAGAGAGAGAGAGAGAGAGAGAGAGAGAGAGGCAGAGACACAGGCAGAGGGAGAAGCAGGCTCCATGCAGGGAGCCCGATGTGGTACTCGATCCCTAGTCTCCAGGATCATGCCCTGGGCTGAAGGCAGCGCTAAACCGCTGAGCCACCCTAAACATGTCCTGTTTCCCCTATTATCAACATCACTCACCAGAATAATATATTTGTTACCAAGGATGAATCTGCATTAATCATAATCACCCAAAGTCCATACTTTACATTATGGTTCACTTTTGGTGTTGATTTGGACAAATGTATAGTTACATATATTTATCATTATGATATTATATAGAGAATTATCACTGCCCTAAAAGTCCTGGTAGACTGCCTGTTCATCCATTGCCCCTGGCTGCCCTCCAACCAGGCAAACATTTTTACTGCTCCATAGCTTTGCCTTTTCCAGAATGTTGTATCATTGAAATCAAACAGTGTGTAGCTTTCTCAGATTGGCTTCTTTCACTTAGTAATATGCATTTAAGGTTCCCCCATGACTTTTCATGACTTGATAGCTCAATTCTTTTTCAGCACTAAATAACATCCCATTACCTGATGTGCCACAGTTTTTTTACCCATTTACCTGCTGTGGGACATCTTGGTTGCTTCCAAGTTTTCACAATTATGAATAAAACTGCCATAAACATCCAAATGCAGATTACTGTGTGGACATAAGTTTTTATCTACTTTGGGTAAAACCAAGAAGTGCAACTGCTGAGTCCAATGGTAAGGGCACATTTCATTTTTTAAAAATTTTTTAAAGATTTTATTTATTTATTCATGAGAGAGAGAGAGAGAGAGGCAGAGACACAGGCAGAGGGAGAAGCAGGCTTCATGCAAGGAGCCTGACGTGGGACTTGATCCCAGGTCTCCAGGATCACACCCTGGGGTGAAGGCGGCACTAAACCACTGAGCCACCCAGGTTGCCCTCTTTGGTCCATTTTAAAATTAGGTTGTTGGTCTTATTGTTGAGTTCTAAGAGTTCTTTGTATATTTTGGATAATAGTCCTTTATCAGAAATGTCTTTTGCAAATATTTTCTTCCAGTCTACAGTTTGTCATCCCATTCTCTTGATATTGTCTTTCAGAGAGAAGTTTTAAAATTTAATGAAGTCCAGCTTATCAACTATTTTTTTCATGGGCTGTGTCTTTGGTATTATATCTAAAAAGTCCTCACCATACCCAAGGTAATCTAGGTCTTCTCCTATGTTATCTTCCAGGAGTTTTATAGTTTCGCATTTTATATTTCAGTATCTGATCCATTTTTAGTTCATTTTTGTGATGTGTGTAAGATCTGTATCTACCTACCTATCTATCTATATACATATATTTTAAAGATGTATTCATTTGACAGAAAGAGAGAGTACAAACAAGGAGAGCAGCAGGCAGAGGGAGAGGGAGAAGCAGGCTCCCGGTGGAGCAGACAGCCCAATGTGGGGCTTGATCCTAGGACCCTGGGGATCATAACCCGAACTGAAGGCAGACATCCAACTAACTGAGCCACCCTGGTGCCCTTGAATATATATTTATTATTTTGTATATGGATATCCAGTTGTTCTCAGCACCATTTGTTGAAGAAACTATCTTTGTTCCACTATATTGCTCCTTTGTCAAAGATCAATTGACTAAATTTATGGGGGTCTATTTATAGGCTCTCTGTTATGTTCCATTGACTATTTGTCTATTCTTTTGTCTATATCATTCTATTTTGATCACTATAGCTTTACAGGAAGTCTTGAGGTTGGGTAGCATCAATCACGCAACGTTGTTCTTCTCCTTCAATATTGCATTAGCTACTCTGAGTCTTTGGCCTGTCCATATGAACTTTAAAATCAGTTTGTTGACATCTGTAAGATAACTTGGTGGGATTTTGATTGGGACTGAGTTGAATCTACAAATCAACCTGAGAAGGAGTGATATCTTGACAATATTGAGTATTCCTAATAGGTCCTAAAGCTTACCTTCAAAGGTCCTTTAAGTATGATATTAGCTGTAGGGTTTCTTGTAGATAGTTTTTATCAAGTTGATAAAGTTATCTTTAATTTCTAGTTTACTGACAGTTTTTATCACAAATAAATGTTGGATTTTGTCAAATGTTTTTTTCTACATCTATTGATAAGATCACATGATTTTCTTTTTGTAACGTGTTGATGTGATGGGCTACATCAACTGACTTTTTAATGGTGAACCAGCCTTGCATACTGGGATAAATTCCATTTGGGGATGGTGTATAATTTTTTGTATGCTTTTTTGGATTTGATTTGCCAATGTTTTATTGAGGATTTTTACGTCTATATCAATAAGAGATATTAGTCTGTAGTTTTCTTTTCTTAATATGTCTTTGTCTGGTTCTGCATTAGAGAAATGGTGGCCTCACAGATGAGTAGGAAGTATTTCCTCTTCTATCTTCTGAAAGAGACTAGAGAAATAGGTATAACTTCATCCTTAAATGTTTGACAGAATTCACCAACTCACCTGGCCCTTTGCCTTTTGTTTGTAAGGTCGATTTTTTAAATTTCTTTTTTTTTTAAGATTTATTTATTTCAAAGAGGGAGGGAGGGAGAGAGAGAGAG
Organism: Canis lupus familiaris; assembly: GCF_011100685.1. NCBI lineage: Eukaryota > Metazoa > Chordata > Mammalia > Carnivora > Canidae > Canis > Canis lupus. The sequence goes on from NC_049241.1 coordinate 19,366,441, forward strand.
AAAGAGAGAATGTACATTGAGGGAGTGGTAGAGGGAGAGAATCTTCAAGCAGATTCCCCACTGAGTGCATAGTCCAGTGCAGGCTCATTTCCGAGACACATGAGATCATGACCTGACTTGAAACCAAGAGTCGAGATGCTCAACTGACTGAGCCACCCAGGCACCCCTGATTCAATTTCTTTAATAGACATAAACCTGTTCAGAGTATGTATTTTTTCTTGTTTGTGTTTTCAAGGAACTGACCCATTTCATTTAACTTATCAAATTTGTGATCATAAACATGTTAGTCCTTTATTATACTTCTAATGCCCATGAAAAGGAAACTGTAGTAATGATGTCCCCTTTATAATTTCTAATATTAGTAATTTGTGTCCTCTCTGGGCTTTTATTTAGTTTGTCTGACTAGGAGCTTACTGATTATAGTCCCTCAAATTTTTATATGAATTTTAGGATCAGCTTGGCACTTTCTAGAGGGAAGCCAAATGAGATTTTGCTAAAGACTGTATTGAATATGTAGACAGTATTCAGGACTAATGCCATCTTAACATTCTTAAGTCTTTTGATCTATGAACATGAGTCTTCTTTCCATTTACTTAACTCTTCTTTAATTTCTTTCAACTCAAAATTTTCAGAGTACAAGTTTTATATTCATTTTGCTAAATTTATTTTTAAGTATTTTATTGCTTTTGTTATTATAAACGCAATTGTTTTTTCAATTTTATTTATGGATTGCTCATTGCAAGTGTTTAGAAATACAATTGTTTTGTGTCTGGGTCTTGTATCTTGCAACCTTATTAAATTTTATTAGTTCTAATCATTTTTAGAATGGATTTCCTCAGATTTTCCTTTTTTTTTAAAAAAAGATTTTATTTATTTATTCATAACAGACACACAGAGAGAGAGAAGCAGAGACATAGGCAGAGGGAGAAGCAGGCTCCATGCAGGAAGCTCAACGCGGGACTTGATCCCAGGTCTCCAGGATCACACCCTGGGCTGAAGGCAGCACTAAACCACTGGGCCACCAGGGCTGCCCTCCTCAGATTTTCTATATATGATATGATGTCATTCGAAAATAGAGATAGTTTTACTTCTTTCTTTCAAATCAGAGTTCATTCTATTTCATTTTCTTTTTTTTTTTTTTTTTCATTCTATTTCATTTTCTTGCCTGAATGCCCTGTAGAACTTCCACTACAATGAATAGAAATTTTATAACTTTTTTCCCCTTGATTTTAGAGGTAAATTATGCAGTCTTTTACCACTAAGAATGATGCTAATTTTAAGGCTTTTGTAGATGCCCTTCATCAGGTCGAGAACGTTCTCTTCTATTCCCAGGGTTGAATGTTTTTATCTTGAAACCGTATTAGATTTTGTCAAATTTTTTTCTGCATCTATTGAAATGCTCATGACATCTTGAATCTGTTTATTTATTATATTACATTAGTTGATTTTAACATGTTAAACCAACTTTGTACTCCTGGGGAAAAAAATCCCAACTGGTAATGGTGCAAAAACCTTTTTTGAGTTACTGGATTCTATACGGTAATATTTGTTGAGGATTTTTCCATCTACATTTATGAATAATTGGTCTGATAGTTTTCTTTTCAGAAATAGTTTTCTTTTCTTGTAATGCCACTGTATGGTTTTGGTAACAGGTTAACATATGGCCTAATATAATAATTGGGAAATATTCACTTCTTTTGTTTTTTTTTAAATAATTATTTTATTTTTTATTTTTTAGAGAGGGGAGAGAGGTGGGTGGAGGGTCAGAGAGAGATTGGGAGAGAAAGAATCTTAGGTAGGCCCCACACCTAGCACAGAGCCTGACACAGGGCCTCATCTTATGACCCTGAGATCATAACCTGAGCTGAAATTAAGAGTCAAATGCTTAATGACTAAGCCACCCAGGCACCCCTCTGGTTTTTTTTTTTTTTTTTAAAGATTAGAAAGAATCAGTATTAATTCTTCAAACATTTGGTGGAATTCACCAATAAAGCCATCTCGTCCTGAGCTTTTCTTCATGGATTTAAAACAAAATTACTGGGGTGGCCTGGTGGTGCAGCAGTTTAGCGCCGCCTGCTGCTCAAGGTGTGATCCTGGAGACCTGGGATCAAGTCCCATGTCAGGCTCCCTGCATGGAGCCTGCTTCTCCCTCTGCCTGTGTCTCTGCCTCTCTCTGTCTCTCATGCATAAATAAATGAAATCTTTAAAAAAAAATAAAATTACTAATTCAAATAATCTAATTATCACACAGATATTTACAGTATTGCTTTATAATTCTTTTTATATCAGTAATGTTGGTATTCATCTCTCCTCTTTCATTCCTGACTTTCGTAATTTGAGTCTTCTTTTTCTCCTTGCTCAGTCTAACTAGAGGTTTGTCCATTTTGTTGATCTTTTCAAAGAATCAACTTTCAGGTCTGTGGATATTCTCTATTCTTTTTCTATTCTCTACTTCGTTATTTTTTACTCTTATTGTTACTATTTCCTTCCTTGTTCTTGGTTGGATTGTTTGTTCTTTCTAAGGTGTCTCAGGTAGAAGTTTAAGTTACTGATTTAAAATCTTTCCTCATTTGTAAGGTAGCAGTTTATAACTATAAATTTCAATCTATGTACTGCCTTAGCTGCTCTCATAAGTTTTGGTATGTATATTTTCATTTTAATTTATCTCAAAGTATTTTCTTGTTTTTGTTTATTGGTTTATTTGTTTTTAAATTAGATCCATGCCCAGCATGGAGCCCAACATGGGGCTTGAACTCACGACCCTGGGATCAAGACCTGAGATGATATCTAGAGTTGGACACTCAACCCAACTGAGCCATCCAGGCGCCCCATATCTCAAAATATTTTCTAATTTCTTCTTTGCTCCATTGGTTATCTAGAAGTGTGTTGTTTAACTTCCACATATTTGTGAGCTGCACAATTTTCTTTCTGTTGTTGACTTCTAATTTCATTCCACTATGATCAGAGAACATACTTTGCATGACTTCCACCTTTTAAATTCATTGAGCTTGTTTTATGGCCTAACATATGGTCTATCCCAGGAATGTTCCATATGCATTCAGAAGAATGTGTTCTACTGGTATTGAGTGGAGTTTTCTACATATGCCTGTTGGTCGAGTTGGTTTAAAGTGTTGTTCAAGTCTATTTCTTTGTTGATGATATACATTATTTAATCCAGTATTGAATGTGGGGCATTAAATCCTCCCATTATTATTGGTGGACTGCCTATTTCTCCCTCCAATTCTGTCAGTTTGGGCTTCATGTACTTGGAGGCTCTGTTGTAAGGTGCATATATATTTATAATTCTTATGTCTTTTTGTAGATTAACATTTTTAGCATTTAATGTGCTTATTTTTCTCTAATAATTTTTTTCAGTTCTATTTTGTCTGATATTACTACAGCCACTCCAGCTTTCTTGGGGTTGCTGTTGGATTGACGTCTTTTTTCGTCTTTTTGGAATACCTTTGAACCTAAGGTACGTCTCCTGTAGATAGTATATAGTTGAATCATATCATTTTAAACAACCATTTCTGGCAATTCCTGCCTTTTGACTGGACTGTCTTACCAATTCTCATTTAATTTTATTGATGTAGTTGAATTTATGTCTGTCCCTTTCCTTTCTGTCTTCAGTATGTCTCATGTCTTTTTTGTTCTTCTACTCTTCTTTTACTGCTTTCTATTGCATCAAGTGTATATTTTCTAACATAGCATTTTAATTCAGTGATTTGTTTTCACCATATTTCTCCTGGGCAGTTGTTCCTAAGCTTATCATATATACCTTATCAATATATACTTCAGAATTATACTAACTTAATTCCAGTGAGACACACAAATGTTAGTCCTATATAGCTCTACTCTCTTGTCTCATTTTGTGATGTCACTGTTGTATATATTACATCTATACATGTTACAAACCCAGTAATGTATTGTTATAATTGCTACTTCATGCAATTGTCTTTTAAAGAAGCTGAGAAATGAAGGAGAGCAAGGATATATTTATGGAGTTTGTCATATTAACCTTCTACCATTTCTGATTTTCTTCATTTGTTCCTGTGGATTTAAGTTACTATCCAGTATCATTTTCTTTTCTTTTTAATTTTTAAAACTTATTTTTTAAAGGATTTTATTTATTTGTTCATGAGAGATACACACAGAGAGAGGCAGAGACAAAGGCAGAGGGAGAAGCAGGCTCCTGCGGGAAGCCTTATGCAGAACCCAATCCCAGGACTCCAGGATCACAACCTGAGCCAAAAGCAGACACTCAATCACTGAGCCACCCAAGTGCCCCCAGTATCATTCTCTTATCCCACACAACTTTCCTCCACTCCACCCTCCTTTGTGCTATTAATGTTAAATATATTACATTTCTGTTATACTGCCAACAACATACTTATATACATATTGTCTTATATAATTGTTTTTAAAATCAATTAAGAAAGTAAAGGATAAGAAATATTCATTACAGGAGTGCCTAGCTGGTTCAGTCAGTAGAGCATGGGACTTAGGGTTGTGAGTTCAAGCCCCATGCTGAATGTAGGGATTACTTAAAAATAAAATCTTAAGGTGCACCAGGGTAGCTCAGTCAGTTTAGTGTCCAATTCTTGATTTCAGCTCAGGCTGTGATCTCAGGGTTGTGGAACTGAGCCCCTCATCAGACTCCATGCTTAGTGTGGAATCTGCCTGAGATTCTTCTCCCTCCCCGAGCTTGTGCTCTATAAATTAATTAATAAAATCTCTTAAAAATGAAATATTCATAAAATTCTTTCTATGTAATTGCCTTTATTCATGCTCTTTTTTTAAAATGTGATTTTGAATTATTATCTGGAGTCATTTGCTTTTGGCCTAAAAAACTTCCTTTAGTATTGTCTGTAAGGCAGTTCTGCTAGCAACGAATTATTTCAGTTTTCTTTTCCCGGGAATAACTTGATTTCTCTCATTCCCCCTTTTTTCTCCTACAGAAAGCTTTATTGTTTCCACTCGGTCCATGGGAGAGGGCTCCAAGGTAGTTAAAAAGCTGCCTACTCGCTGTAGTAAGAGGCTTAGGCATAAGCCCTGCACCAGGGGGATAGCAGCAGGGCCTCCTCAAAGGCAGCTGGGCTTCAGAGGCTCTTAGTCATGCTTGAGGGTGAGGCTTTTGAATAGATACTTGCCCACGCCAGCATGGGGGGCCAGCCTGGGGAAGTCAGACAGGTGGTTTCTCATCCTCTTGATGAACTTCACCTCAACTAGGAAGTGGTTCTCCAGGAAGTCACAGAGATCCAGGGGCAATCCCATGGCATCCAGGGTTTTATGCCATCCATCTTGGGATGGCTTCTGCATGTCCTGGAGGAGGGCACAGCTGCCACACTGGTTTTGCATCATTAAGAGATGGCCAGTACCCTTGTTTCTCCTTAGCCAACTTTGGAAGATGTGGCCCATACCCTCCAGAGCCACATCTTCACAGTGGAAAAAGCAGCCCAGAGAGAGGTAGGTGTAGGAGGCCAGCAGATGCATGCAGACCAGGCAGCTGATGGCAGCCAATACCTCTGTGGAATAATTCTGGCAAATCTGGGAGCTCATGGTTGATTGGTAATAAGGAGCTAAGCTCAAAACAGGGTGTTGGCTGGTTCCAGAGGCAGGGGGTGGCAGAGAAGGTGGCTCTGAAGGTTGTGACTAGAAAAAAGGATGGAGGGTGGTTGGAAGTTGGTAGAAGGGGCAACCCTGTGTCTGTTCCGTCCAAACACCGTTAAAGCAAGAGACAGATCTGCAGGACTGCTAGGTGCAATGTGTATTCCACCTTCTTTTTTTTAAGACTTTATTTATTTATTCATGAGAGACACAGAGAGAGAGGCAGAGACACAGGCAGAGGGAGAAGCAGGCTCCATGCAGGGAGCCCGATGTGGGACTCGATCCCGGGACTCCAGGATCACACCCTGGGCTGAAGGCAGGCACCAAACCACTGAGCCACCCAGGGATCCCCTCCACCTTCATTTTTAAAATAGTTTTGCTAGGTACAAGATTTTTAGTTGATAACTTCCCCCACCCCCACTTTTTGGTGCTTTAAATATATCATGCCATGGCCTTCTGGCTTCACAATTTCTAATGAAAAATATGCTGTTAATCTTAATGGATGTAAGTAACAAGGATGTATGTAACAAGTTGTTTTTCTCTTGCTGCTTTTAAGACTTTGTCAGGATTTTTAAAAAAAGATTTTATCTATTTGTCTGACACACAGAGAGAAAGAGAGGGTGCAAGCAGGAGGAGTGATAGAGAGAGGGAGAAGCAGGATCTCCATGGAGAAGGGAGCCTGATGAGGGACTCAATCCCAGGACCCTGGGATTATAACCTGAGCTGAAGGCAGATGCTTAACTGACTGAGCCACCCAGGCACTCTGTCTTCAGGTTTTTATTTTTTATTTATTTATTTTTTTTTAAATTTTTATTTATTTATGATAGTCACACAGAGAGAGAGAGAGAGAGAGATAGGCAGAGACACAGGCAGAGGGAGAAGCAGGCTCCATGCACCGGGAGCCTGACGTGGGATTCGATCCCGGGTCTCCAGGATCGCGCCCTGGGCCAAAGGCAGGCGCCAAACCACTGCGCCACCCAGGGATCCCTGTCTTCAGGTTTTTAAATTATGATTTATCTGCGTGTGGATCTCTTTGAATTTATCTTACTTAGAGTTCTTTTAACTTTTATGTATATATTGTTTTTCATCAAATTTGCAAATTTTCTCTTTTTTTTAAATAAAGATTTATTTATTTTAGAGACTGAGGGAAGGGCAAAGGCAAAGAAAACCCTAAGCAGACTCTGCACTGAGTGCAGAGCTGTACGTGGGGCTTGATCTCATGACTCACTCTGAGATCATGACCTGAGCTGAAACCAAGAGTCTGACACTCAACCTCTCTGCCACCCATGTAATCCAAGTTTGCAACTTTTCAACCATTATTTCTTCAAATAGTTTTTTTCCTATTCCTTTCTCTCTCTCTCCTCTCCTTCTGGGGCTCCTGTATTGCATATGCAGGTGTACTTGATGTGTTGCTCATTTCTCTTAGTTTCTGTTCAATTTTATTATTTTTCTCTATCCCTTGGACTGCATGAATTTTATTGATTTACCTTCAAATTTACCAATTTTTTCTACTTAAATTTCAAATCTGCTGTGAGCTCCTTTAATGCCTTTTCATTTCAATCATTGTACCTTTTAACTCCAGAATTTCCATTCAGCTCTTTAAAAAAAATAATTTTCATGTCTTTATTTATATTCTTAATTTCATGAAACACTGTCATCATAACTTACTTTACTCCTTTAAGCATGGTTCCCTTTTATTGCTTGAACATGTTTATAATGGCTGCTTTAAAGTCTTTTTCTTTTTGTTGTTTTTTTTTTTTTTTTTTTTTTTTTTTTTTTTTTTTGGTGTGTGTGTATTAGATTGCTTTTAATTACTGACAGCTGGGGATGGCTGGGGGCCTATATGGTGGTGATGGTGCCCATACGCTCCTAGTCAGGCCCTATGGGTGCCCACAGGTCCTGAGCCCATACCAGCAAAGCCTGAGGGCTGTACTGTGTCCCTCAGGGATGAGACCCCAGCAAGTGAGCAGGGTGAGGCCTGGCCCCCAAAAGGGTTAAGTCTTTTTCTATTAAATCTGACATCTGTGTCCTATCATAGGCATTTTCTATTGCTTGCATTTTTTCCTGTGAATGAGTCATACTTTCCTATTTCTTTGAATGCATCATATTTTTTGATGAAAAAATTTTGGATAATACATTTAGCATGCTAATATGTTATAGCATGCTAATATAATTTAAGATATGTTAGGTAATATATTTTAGCACCTCCAACCTACAGGGCTTATAGATGTTGTTTACTTATTTATTTGTTTAGCATCTTGCCTGGACTATTTTAGTGAAGTCCATTTCACCCACTGCATGCAGCCTATGATGTTCCTCAGTGGGTGCAGCCTTAGGCATGCACACAGTAACCCTGAAATGACAGTGGTTTATCACCTATCTTTGACTGACCCTTTCTCTAATCTTTCTGTTAAACTGACTGTTGGTATTATACCCAGCTATTAGCCTCCACTAATTGCCAGCCGATTGTTCTATTGTCTTTGAGGCTCAAATTGCTCCTCCTTTTGATACAATTAAATTTAGGCTCATTTGCAGGGATAGTTTCTGAGGCCAGTCTTTGAACATTGTTCTGCCAACAAGAGGGCACTTTCTGTCTCTTTCCCTGCTTCTCTTATAAACTAACTGGCCTATATTTTAGTTTGTTGCTCTCATGAAGCTGTTAGCTTACTCTTAATTAAGGAAGCCCCAGAACATTGGCCACATTTGCCTGGAACTTAAACTCCATGATTCATACCTGGTAGAGATGAGAACTGCTGATGACTTGCGCCTCCTAAGGCAATACCATATCTGTCTACTGGGGGCTGGGGAGAAAAGGATCCTTGTATTCCTGATTGAATTGTCTATAGTTGACTTTCCATCATACTGAGTTGGAAGGGGAGATGGAGGGAGTAGGTCATAGTTCAAATGTCACGGATTCTCCCTCTTTCTTAACAAGTTTTAGTGTAACGGGGGAAAAAACCAGCATGCTTGACTCCATATCACTTCTATTCCCTTTGCTGCTGTGACCTATAGCTTGGAAACTTCTGCCTTAGTCCTGCACGTACGTAGATATGTTAATCATTAAAGAAATTTTGCTTACAGGTAAGATTTGCAGAAACTTCTTTCTTCCCAAAACCTACCTCACCCAAGAACATAAGGAAGCACATACAGAAATGACTATGCTATGCTTAACATTTACAGGAATGACATGACCAAATTCCTGCACACAAAGATCAACTGACCAAGGACAAAGAAGTTTTATGACCTTCCTTAGATATCTACAGACATCAGTTACCTCCTGACTGCAACCTCCTCACCACCCCTCCCTACCTTTGCTAACATAAAAGAAGCTTGAATTTCATGCCTAGGGGAGATGGTTGTTTAGGAGAACAGTCTGTATCTCCTTGGCTTGCTGGTAAAGTTACTTTCCTTACCCTAACATCTAGACCCGTGGGCCTGTCATGCAGTGAGCAGAACAAGCCTGGACTTGTTACATCAGTAGATTTTCTTGAATACTCTGTTTCCTCATTTGCTTAGACCCTTAGCACAATACCCAAAGATACTAGATAGTTGCTTTAAAAATAATTTTTGCCAGAGGCACCTGGGTGGCTCAGCTGGTTAAGCATTCAACTCTTGGTTTCAATTCAGGTCATGGTCTCAGGGTTGTGAGATTGAGTCCTATGTCAGGCTCAAGCTCAGTGTGGAGTCTGCTTGAGATTCTTTCCCTCTCCTTTTCCCTCTCCCTCTGCTCCTCCCCCACTCTTGTTCTCTCTCTCTCTCTCTCTCTCTCTCTCTCTAAATCAAACAAATAAATAAAAAAAAAACAATTTTCACCAGTTATGCCCGTCTCACTGGGGAACATTTCCACAGAGCTCTTCTGCCACCATTTTGGAAGTAGCCACCCTTCTTGCTCTTTTTTCTAAGCTAAGCCTTTAGAATTTGATGTCAGGGGGCTTCAAGCAGTCATTATACTCCTGGAGTGAGCTTTGCAAGGAACTGAGGAAGAGACACACAGAGCCTGGGTGACATCATGGGAGCCCCTGGATCAGCCCTACACTTGGGATCATCTGGACTTCATGGTAAGATAAGCCAAAAAATTTCCTTCTTTCCTTAGCTAGTTGAAGTTGAGTTTTTTACATGTAACTAAGAGTTGTAACTAATATCCTGAATGTCAAACCTTTAGTAGTGTATGAGCTAATGATAAGGATTGTGGAAAGCTTGTTTGTTCAATGAAATAGGCATCTAGCATCATTTTTATGTGACCTTTTTGATAGCTTATCTCATCCCAATAATTTATGGTCTCTTGATGCTTAATGAACTATAGAGACATCATTTATGGTGATTCTAATAGATTTTTAACATGTTCCCACATATTTGTCAATGTTTGTTGACATCCAAAGGGTTGGTTCCAAGGAAAACTCAATGTTGACTGCTAATGCTTACTTATAATATTAATAATATTACAGAAGTCTGACTTTAATTATAGGAAGTTCTTGTAAGTCAGGCAACCTTTCGAGTAGCCTTAATGAATAGCCTACAGCTGACTCATTAGAATATCACTTGTAAGTATATAATTTTCCAAATATTGGAACTAGTTACAAACCTCCTTAACAAACTATAAGTGGAAAGGGAAGATGATATATTGTTACTCTATTTTTTAAAATTTATTTTATTTATTTGAAGAGGGGAGGGGCAGAGAGAGAGGGAGAGATAGTCCCAAGCAAACTCTGTGCTGAGCACAGAGCCTGATGCCAGGGCTCAATCCCACGACCCTGAGATCATGACCTGGACCAAAACCAAAAGCTGGATGCTTAACCAACTGTTCCAAGCAGGTGCCCCTATATATTGTTATTCTTGATATGATGTAGCAAATCTAGGTAATCTAAGATTTTTATTTATTTGGCATGATATTCCTTTGAAATATTAAAGGATGGGTTGAGTTTATTAGAAATATAGAAATATCCAGAGAATTCAGGAAGAATTTATAGGTCAAGGCTGTAAGCAATTTTATCTTATGTCTCATGCCAATATTCTTCTCTAACTCCTTCCTCTGAGATGAATGCCTATGGCAAGTGTGGAAGCAGGAAAGACATCAAACATTACTATAATCTTGGAATTTATTAAAACCTGGATTAAAAAGGCCTTTTTCCCTGGGTTAGGCCTACATAGCACCTTAGTCTAATGTATATTTCCATACTGGGTGCCACTTGTCAATAAAGTCTCTGAAGATTCTGCAATTCAGTGTCTCTGTAATGTTTGGAGTATATCTAGGATCCCCAGAAGACCATAATTAGTGGTTTTTGGAATAGAAGAGGCAGGGGCACCTGGGTGGCTCAGTCGGTTAAGCATCTGCCTTTGGCTCAGGTCATGATCAGGGTCCTGGGATTGGCCCCACATTGGCCCTGCATCCACGCCGCTGCATCTGCATCTGTATCTGCCTCTCTGCTCAGCAGAGTGTCTTGTCTCTCTCTCCTGCCCCTCCCACCTGCTCATGCTCTCTCTCTCTTTGTCTCTCTCTGTCTCTCTTTCTCAAATAAATAAATGAAATCTTGGAAGCAAGGAGGCAGAGTGTGTAACAAAATGTATAGATCCATCAGAAAATCTCACCGATTCCAATTAAATGGGAGAGAGGTGATCTGAATTCATGACACTCAATTATTTTTACAATAGTGAAAGTTTTACAGCTATTACTAAAGAAAAAGGGAAAAGTACTCCAGAATAAATTTTAATGAACAGATATAATTTATTTATAATTGGCAGATTGTTTTAAATACTTTAAGCTTCTGAGTTACCCGAGAACAGTATGCATCTTTGAGAGCTTACTAGTAGAAGCCATCTGCAGTTTACTTTGCACTAATAATGGTCTTGCTCTTAGGACTATTATTCAAAGAAATAGAAAATTAAATGTCCACTGTTTCCAGGACTTCATAAATCATGAATTGGGGGGATCTGAGTTCTACTAATTGTACTTGTGAATCTAATAAGCTTGAGCTGCAGACCTGTTCTCTGATCTTATTCTGATAGTAAAATCTTATGTGAGAAGGTTGTTGGTTTTTTTTTTTTTCTACAGGCTTAGGGTAGATTATACCCCCTTGGAATATGGGTGATTGTGGTTCTCAGTTGATTGACCTACTGCTTGCTAGAATGTTTGCATTTTGGGATCTCCATCTTCTCTCTGTTGCCTCAGCAGTACATTTGATTTGGTTTTACAGAGATGAATTTCAAGGAAAACATCACCTAGACTTTATTTCAAATTACCCTGAGGATCAATACATTCTACTGATGCCCAAAAAAGCTACGTTCATAATCTGCTGTTATGATGTACAACCTGGAGAAGGTAAATGTCCTGTCAACCACAATCTCTCTTTATTATTTTTAAGGAGGGCTAGTTTCCATTATCAAAAGCAGATAAGGAATGCCAGCACTCATTTGTCATTCAAAATGCAATACTTACTTAGCTGGGAATGAATGAAAATCATCATGTGGTAGGTTTGTTTTTTTAATAGTGGCAATAAAGTCACCACACAAGGTCAGGGGAAATTCAAATGTGGTTTCACTGGGTTGCTTGTATTTTTTGGATAGTTTGGAAAGACAATCTTCCAATAGTAACCTTGGTTTTTGAGTACATTTTCTCCCCTAAAACAGAGATAAGAAGAAACCTGACATTTTTTTCTCATCTTCTGAAATAGTAATTCGTTTTTATATCAGCAACCTACAGATTTTAGTTCCAGTTTGAGGTAGTCTTTCCTTACCCACACTTTTATGCAATTAATCCCATCTCACATGAAGGTCTGTGGCGTGTGACAAACAGGTCATTTAATGAGTGAGTAAGCATGTGCAAATAGGCACCCAGAGTACAGCCAGGCCTCGTTCTTCTCACAGGTTCTGGGTAGGAAATGCTAAAAAGGCCACTTGCTGTATAGAGTTTCAAACCAACAGATGGTAAGACTTTTCTACATGGCCATCTCCTGAGCACCTCAAAACCAATATGACCCAAATTAAACTCATCACACCCATGAAAACTGGTTATCCTCCTGTCTTTTCCATCTCTCCAAAGATCACCATCCACCAGTAGGATGAACCGGAACAAACTGCCTTTTTTTTGTAGCTCATAAAAAGCTGAATATTGGCAATTCAAACAGATCAGCCTTAATAGTTGTTCAGCTCAGAGACCTGGGTGAAATCCTTTTCACCTCCCTCCCCTGCAACTCTTACAACAAGCCAATGGTAAATTCTACTTGTCAGGCAGGTTCTGAATCCATCTTGAAGGTACCCAACATGCCCAAATCAGCAGTAACTGGCCTAGCGATTCCACTGCAATGAACTAGTGTGTCCTCTTTAAGACATAAGCCAGATCATCCCATTTACATGCTAGAAATCAGTCAATGGCTTCTCAATGCCCTTAACACAAAGACTAAACAACCCTGCTGACCTCTTCAATCGCAAGTCACCCTATTTTCTGGTGACTCTACCTTCTTTTATTTTCCTTACCATGCTCCTTTCCCAACTTGGGGCCTTTGAATATATTATTCCATCTGCTTGGTACCCTCTTCTCTCTCATTACCAGCCAGGCCCTTGTCACTCAGTGATTCCTGCTTTTTATGCTGGTCATGCCTCACCATAAATGCCATGCCCCAAAGAATGTTCTATGACCTCTCACCGACCAGTGTGAAACCCCAGGTTACATATATTCATGAGACTTCAGCACAGATCATACTTCCAATTGCCTGTTCAGTGCACTGTCAGGCTCAAACTCCAAGGGAGTTTGATACATCCTCAGTGATTTTTCTATTTAGGACTTTTAAAAAGGAACAAAAAATATTTAATCCAAAAATTAAAAACCAACAGGCTGAATCAAAAATTCTGGACCTTTTTTGAATTGTTCCCTAGCATGGCTACATCTGGCAATCGTTGTTTTAAGAGAAGTAAAAGTTATCAAAGCTAACATTTATTGAGGGTCAACTATGTGCAAAACCTGTGGAGGAACATGAGGCCTAGTGAAGATGGGGGACTTAACAGAGGTTCACGAAGCTATTAAGGTGGAGCCAAAGTCACAAAGACCCATACTCCAACACATGCATTGGATGCTCTCAGTTCCTTAATCTTTGAGAAACAACTGCTTGAACACAGGAACCCTCTATACCCCAAAATTAAGAGAATCAATTACAGAATCCAAGAGAAATACATTTCAGCTCTAAGTAAAATGTCTCTAAACACACACCAGTTAATTCCACCATGTTTCCAAGAGTAATTATCTCACAAGCATCATTTGATTAAAAGCTCTTGTTCCTACCGGAAGAAAGAGTCTCTGAGCAGCACATGGTTTGAATAATTTCTTCCATTCCTGAGGGTTTCCAACTGAAAACGTGATGGGGTAGATTCTGTGCTCAAATTTCTTTGTATATGAGTCAGGCCACTGTCGTAACTGAAAAATAAGGAAGACAAGGGGAGGGTGAATAGGCCCCAGAAATATGGAAAACACCTGAAGCTTCTGGATGTTCAAGTGGAAATTATTCAGATAATTTACCCAACTTCACCACAATGATTAATGCTCAATGAATGAAAGACCATAGCTAGCATTAAAAAAAATATAACATCCAGAGTTGTCAAGGATGTTAGGAGACTGGTACATAAACACCACAAGGGGAATATAAATTTGAATAAACTTCCAAGAGGACAATTTGGAAATTGGGAACAACCAATCCTAAAAGATAAAGGCACAGGACTTTCAACACAGGCTAGTTTGTAATAAAAACAAACAAACAAAACAACAACAACAAAAAAAACCATGAAAACAAACTAAATGCCCTATAATTGGGAATTGGGAAAATTATGATAGAACTATACAATAGACTATTGTAACAATTAAAGTAGATCTATATGTGCTAAGGAAAAATATTTATTATATATAGACTTTAGAAAAAGCAAACTGCAAAAAAAATTTATGTTTCTGTCTTAAAGGGAAAATATATGCATGTGTATTTTATACGAAGAGAAAAATCTAGACAGATAGACACAAAACTGTTAAAAGTGGACACCTGTGGAGGTGGTGGTTTCATTTTTTAAGTTTATATTTCTGTGTTCTTTAGAACTTTCACAGTGAGTATATATTATTATTTTCTTTGCATATGTTAATATCATAACAAAACTATTTAATGGGCTTTATTTTTTAGAGGACTTTTATGTTTACGGGAAAACTGAAAAGGAAGCACAGAATTCCATCTACCATCCCCCTCTTCCCCCATCCCCACACTTTCCCCATTACCTACATCTTCCAGTAGTGTCGTGTATTTCTTACAACTGATGAACCAATATCCATTATGTTAGTAAGTAGAGTCCATAGCTTACCTTAGGGTTCCCTCTTTGTGTTGTACATTCTATAGGCTTTGACAAATGCATAATATTGAGTATCCACCATTACAGAATAGTTTCAGCACCCTAAAAATCTCCTCTTTTCCACCTATTTACCCCTTCCACCTTCCCTCCCACTGAATTCCTACAACCACTAATTATTTTTCTGTCTCTTAATTTTGCCTTTTCCAGAATGTGATATAATAGGAATCATACAGTATATAACCTGTTCAGATTGGCCTTCTTATACAAAATTCACTTAAGGTTCCTCCCTTGTGTGGATATACAATGATTTGTTTATGCATTTACCTGCAGAAGGGTATCTTGGTTGCTTCCAGATTGGGCGATTATAAATAAAGCTGCTGTAAACATTCACGTACGTGCAGGTTTTTAGACAATTTTTCAGTTCATCAAGGTAAATCGCAGAGTGTGATTGCTGGACTGTATAGTCTACATTTAGCTTTCTAAGAAAGTGTCAAATTGTTTTCCAAAGTAGCTGTACCATCTTGCATCCCCACCAGCAATGAAGGAGAGTTTCTGTTGCTGCACATCCTTTTTTTTTTTTTTTTTTAAAGGACAGTTCAAGTACCTCCTTTCTTTTTTTTTTTAAAGATTTTTTTTTAATTTTTATTTATTTATGATAGTCACAGAGAGAGAGAGAGGCGCAGAGACACAGGCAGAGGGAGAAGCAGGCTCCATGCACTGGGAGCCCGATGTGGGATTCGATCCTGGGTCTCCAGGATCGTGCCCTGGGCCAAAGGCAGGCGCTTAACCGCTGCGCCACCCAGGGATCCCTGTTGCTGCACATCCTTAGCAGCATTTTGTGTTGTCAATGTTGCAGATTTAGCCATTCTAATAAGTGTGCAATGGTATCTCATTGTTTTCCTTTGCAGTTCCCCAATGATATGATGTTGAGCATTCTTTCGTATGATTATCTGCCATCTGTGTATCTTCTTAATTTTTTGAGTTAATGCTTCCCCATTGACTCAATAGTTCTAAGAATTTTCTTTTTTTTTTAAAGATCTATTTATTTATTCATGAGAGACACACAGAGAGAGAGAGAGAGAGAGAGAGAGAGAGGCAGAGACACAGGCAGAGGGAGAAGCAGGCTCCATGCAGGAGCCCGATGTGGGACTCGATCCCAGGTCTCCAGGATCATGCCCGGGGTGAAGGCGGCACTAAACCGCTGAGCCACCAGGGATGCCCTGCTTCTAAGAATTTTCTAAGGAAAAATTTAAAAGTGCATTCATATTTATAACAATAATATCATAACGCTATCTGTAACAGTGCAAAGCTGGAAACAACCTAAATAACAATTTGGCTAAAAAGCTCTGGGGTATGTCTACATAACAGAATATCATGCACCTACTAGTGACAACACAGTACAATAAGGGTTAGCAAGCCACTGGCAGTGCAAACACCAAATCCAGCCTGCTACAAAAAGCACACAAGCCAAGAATGATTAGACACTTATAAATAGCTTTAAAAAGTAAAAACAAGAGTAATATTCTGTGACATGTGAAAATCACATGAGATTTGAATTTTAGAGTCCATAAATAAAAGCTTTATTGGAACACTGTCACACCTAAGTATGTTTACATATTTCTATGGCTGCTTTTTCACTGATTATCAGACTTGAGTAGCTACAAGACCACACAGCCTGCAAAGCTTAAAAAAGCTTTTGTCTGGTCTTTTACAGAGAAAAGTTAGACAACCCCAGATTTAGAAGAAACTCAGTAATATAAGACTCAGTGATGTGAGAAGAAATATAGAGTATGATCCCATTTTGGATGTTGATACATAAAAAAAGAAATATAAGTAAATAGGTTAAAATTGCTTTTCCTGACCATTAGGATGGTTGATTTTTTTATTTATAATTTTATGATTTTTTTTTTTACAATGTACACATGTTGCTTATATGGTCACATAAAAATGTTTGAAGAAACATACCATTGATAATGCTTTAGACTTGAAGTTTAGAGATGGATATATGAGAGAGAAATCTCAGAGTGAGAAAGGAGTGATAAAGTATTTGATCACTGATTTATGAAGGGCACTGACCAATTAGAACCCACACCAGGCACAAAACCCGGCACAACTGTCCTGACACGTTAGAACTAACACTGGTCATAAACACTCAGTGTGACAATATTGACCAAGTCCATGGACACTAGGGAAAAATAGTCAGTAAAACTGAGCACAATAGTCCAAAATCGGCCCCAGAAGGAGAATGGGAAGGTCCCATGGTCTGTGGGTTTCCTTGACTCTTCGATCTTTAGTATCCTATCTTCTAGAAGGGTTTATTTACCTTTGCCAATCTATGTCTTTCAACTGGAATGTTCAGCCCATTTACATTTGTTTCAGTACATGTATTTGAATAGTATACCAACTCCAGCCACTGGAAGTTCCTGTTGACACCTCTTCCTGTGTTAGAGACACACACACACACGCACACACAGCATGTTTCCATCCCACTGGCACCACCTATCACCAGAATGGATTGGTGGTTATCCCCCCTTCTGTGTCCCACTTTTTCCTGACAGATGAGCCAAACCTAAAACACATGTCTGATTCCTGAGCTGCCTGGAAAGGCTAGGAAATCAACCAGCTGGCATTTTCAGTTTCTATATTGAGAGATGACAAAAATAAATGAAACGCCAAAGTATTAAGTATCTACATTATACCTGGTAAGTACCACTAAACTTATTGTACTTATACAGCTTAGAAATTTTAAAGAACATTCTGCTTATATATAATAGAATTCACCCCTAAAGCAGCTTCCAGAGGAATCATAATGTCAACCGGCACTTTGTTTTGTTTTTACCCTCAGACACACTGCCCTGAGCTTTACAGGAAGTTATCACAAGAAACTGGATACTCCCACAATGCCTCAGGGTTGGAAATGAGACCCTTGTGAAGGGTGGCAGATGCTGCCCCTCCATACCAGCATCTCCTGTGGCTACACACAAACCAACTGCCCACAAAGCCCTACTACTTAGGGCTAGCAAGGTTCAGGAGATGTTCCAAAGAATCTTTGTGGGAACGAAAGAATAAACAGATCATCTGATTCAGCCTCACAAGTATGCTCTGCAATAACAGAGCAAGGATCATTTGCCCTTCCATGCAGATGAAACAACTGAGACTGAGAAAAGTTCTGTGACTTCCATAAGAGTCAAGATTGTATATCTAAACTGGCACCATGATCCCTGCTTGTCTTTTAATACCCTATTTCAATTTTCTTTGTTAGTTGAGCTTCACTGGTCTAACAAAGACCAGAGGAAAGGAGCCATCACAAGGATAAAGTCGTCAGAGCAATTCAAATTATTTTTCAAATTCAATGATTTTCCCATACAATTTAGTTCCTAATTTATAATGTGCCCATTACCATGGCTCATAGTGAATTATCTCCACACTTAGTAGTATAAAATGACTATCTGTTATGTTCACAGATTCCATGGATTAGGAATTCGGATGAGGTAGAGAAGGGGCATCTTACACTGCTACATATCTGGGGCCTCGGCTAGAAGCTCTGAAGACTGGAGGCTGGAATCATCTGAATGCTAGTCCATTCATGTGTCTGGCAACTGAGGCCAGCTATGGGCTGGGGATCTCAGCTCCTCTCTGAGTGGGCCTCTCCACATGATCTCTCCATATGGGCTAGTTTGGGCTCTCTCACCACATGTCGGCCAGGTTCCTGGGGCAGGCATCCCAAGAAAGCCAGGCAGATGCTAGATTCTTTCTATGTCCAAGCCTTAAATGTCACACAGACATTACATGTAGCATACTCTATTTTTCATATATATACATATGATGCATATGGACGCATATGTATTAGCTATTACCTTATAACAAAATTTAGTGGCTCAAAAACCACGAAAATGTATTCTCTCATGCAGTTTCTCAGAGTCAAAAATCTGTAAGCTGGGTTTTTCTGGCTCAGGGCCCCTCATGAGGGTATAGTCCAACTCCTGGCTGGGGCTACAGTCATCCGAAGGCTTGATGCAGTGGGACGTTCTGTCTCCAAGCTCACTCACATGAGTGTCACAAGAAGCCCTGATTCCTCACCACGTAGGCCTGGACAAGGGCTGCTCTGACATGAAAGTGGCTTACCCCATAGCAAGTGACTCAGGAGAGAAAGTGATTGCAACCAAGATAGAAAGCATGGTGCCTTTTGAAATGTAATCTCAGAAGTGACAGAGCATGGCATCTTCCCTATGCTGCCAGTCACACAGACCAAACCTTGGGACGGTGAAAGAGGAGAGCACCCTAGGGTGCAAATAACAGAAGGTGGGGCCACTGGGAGCTTCTTTGGGAAATATAATCTGCCCCATATACATAGTTACACACATCTTCCTTGCCCTTGCCTTCTTCAAGTTCAAATCTATTTTGTTCTACTCTATCCTCATGTTCCAGCCTCTAGCACACAGTAGGTACTCAACAAATACTTGTTAGATGGATACTGTGCAAGACATTGCTAGAGTTTTCCCACAGCCCACTTTCCTCACTTCTTGCACACTAAGCACTTCTCAGCCCCTTGCTGTTGAGCCTTGTGACTGCTTCTGGACAGTTCAATGTGAGTGGAAAAGACTCATGTCACTGCCAAGCTGGGGGAGCAAAAGGCTCAGTCGTGATCCACTTGTCACTCTCTTTCCTGCATGGCATCCCAAGAACTTAGAGACCAAGTGTTCCAGCAGGTGCAACTCAAAGCGTGAATAGTCGTGGGGCGCCTGGATGGCTTAGTCAAAAGAGCATGTGACTCTTGACCTCAGGGTCGCGAGTTTGAACCCTACTGTGGGTGTAGAAATTACCTAAATAAATAAATAAACAAAACAAAACAAAAAAGGCACAATCTCTGTCATCTTTGTCCCAGACCTAAGTGCCCGTGTGAGAAAAACAGCAGGAACATGGAAAATCTCCGAGCTTTTCGGGAGATGTTATGGCAGCCTGACCTAACCTATCCTGATTCTAGACACCTTAGCTCTTTTATCAATGCTGATAGCTTCAGGTTACAGACAGGGAAGCTGAAGCTCTAAAAGGCCACAAGGCTTGCCTGAGATCTGGCAGCAAGCACACAGGGAGCTGAGTTTTGCAGATGAGTCTTCCGTCTACTAGTTGGAGAGGTAGTTGGGTACAAGAGTTAAGCTCATGGAGGTCTGAAGCTGTGACCTTGAACCAACACCTGATGAGTAAATCACTAAAACTCTTTGCAAAAGAGGGACATGATTGCTACCTTCCGGTGAGGGTTAAGTAGGAGTAAATCATAAATCAGAAGCCCTTGATAAATGGTAATTATCATCACCATCTCTTTTCACCACAGCTGCAGAGCAGCAAACCATGTGTGTTCCAACCCCTTCCCCTTCCTTTGACTCCGATCTTTTTCAAGGCATTTTCTTTTTTTTTTTTTTAAGATTTTATTTATTTATTCATGAGAGACACAGAGAGGGAAAGAGAGAGGCAGAGACACAGGCAGAGGGAGAAGCAGGCTCCATGCCGGAAGCCTGACACGGGACTAGATCCCCAGTCTCCAGAATCAGGCCCTGGGCTGAAGGCGGCGCTAAACCCCTGAGCCACCGGGCTGCCCTTCAAGGCATTTTCTAATCAATTTCAAAGCTTTGAGACTCTTTGGCTTCTCTTGGTGATGATGTCAAGGTGATATTTTTCTTTAGAAAACATAACACATTTTCTAGCCTTCTGTCATTAGCCTTACTCTGCCTAACATGCTTCTTTGGCATTTCTCATTAGTGCAGCCAGGCTGGTGACAGGAGGAGGCCCTGCTGACCCCAAGTGAGTAGATGCAAAACAAAACCGCTTCTTTCTCTACCAGCACTCAAGGCCTTACCGCAAGAGAAAACATCTAGGACAAAGCCAAGTGTGGTCTGTAAAGTCACACACGTACCTAGACTGGGGAGAAGAGGTATTTCCAAAGCTCTCCTTGTGCAGTGGTAAAAAATCATCACCTGTTCTTCAGTATCAGAATAGCCAAGTAAACAAGGATCTGGGCACATGATAAAACATTACACAGTCACCAGAAAAGATGAGGTAAGAATGTTTGAGTCCTGATCTGGAATGATGCTGATGATATGGTTTTCAAGGAGGAAAAGCAAGTTCCGGTACAACACATAGAGAATAACCTTGCTTTTATAAAAGAAATATATTTTAATCTGGGCACATACAATTATATGTGTTATTCGGGTATATGATTATATCTATAAATATACATGTATACACACATACATACATACATCACAGATAAACACACACACACACTTGTACATGAAAAAAATATGGAATAACTCAAAATTGATAACTGATAGTTTTTTGTGTGGGACTGGGAGTACCAAGGACTCCTGCCTTTTAATCTATAACATCTGTATCATTTGAATTTATTTTAATGAACATTTATTACTTGTCATTCAAAAAACACATATAATTTGTAGAAAGGTACCTGCCCCCTAAATGAGAACAATGTTAACTACACCAGAGGGCTTAGGCCCTGGGGTCAAATGCTTCAAGTTCATCATCTCACAGAACCCTTACAATAGCTCTGTAAGGTAGGTATGACTATCCCCAAATTATATATGAGAACAGTAAGGCTCAGAGTCAAGAGTTCGTGGTCCCACGCTGAGTACATAGCAAAAATTAGAGAATCACATTAGTGAACGGGATACGCATGTCCCAAAATGCAGTCTGGCTGCACTCAGTAACTACTGCGCCACCATGTCTACAAATTCACCTGCTTATCAAACTCGGGCTTCAGAGAGTCTTCTGTGAAGATGTGGAATTGGATCTTCCGGTGGCTAAAGAGTACAGCTGACTTGAGCATGACCAGTGTCTCCTCCAGCCGATTGCCACAGGCCACCACAGCCAAGTGGATCCAGAGCTCTGGAGGCAGCACAGCCTGAAAACTCCTGAGTTCTCCAGGCCTCCTAGGAAGAAGAAAAACAATTTAAGGCTATTAATAAACTAACAAAATTTAAAAAAAAAGCCCAGCTAGTGAATGGTTGGAACATTTCAAGACATGAACAGCTACAATCTGCTATATTTTATAAAGTGATAAGCATTTTGACAATTCTTCCTGCTTAGAGAAAAATACCATTTATTCCTGTATTTATCCTGGCAATAGCAGGATGAGTCACTGTTTGGACTGTCATAGGTGTCTGAGACTTTTTCTGCCCCACTCAGCTGTCGAGAGTGCCTGTTGGCTGCCGAATGGCCCATGTTTGGAAATAGTAAGTTGCTAAACTTCCAACAGCTGACACTGGGGCTGTGGTGCTCACACTCACACGGGCCACGCAAATTAGATTTGAATGCAACATGAACAAAATGAGGGTGGGTTGTGGCTTTCCCATGTGAAACCAGCAACATGATATCCCCATCATCTGGATGGTTTTAGGTTGCAGTGGAATGCATGACCACCGCACCAAAGGAAAATCATGCAAGTCTGGGAGGTGAGCAAAGAAAATAACATATGTCCCTCCATCACATCTTTGGAGAGTCTTGAGAAACAGGTGTTAATCCTAACTGTCTCGCTCAAAATTGCTGAGGTGGCAGGTTTGAAATTCAGCTTCCAGTATGTAAGTCATATTAATGAGAAACAGGCAGGCAAGGAGGCAGGTTAAGCTGCAAATTACCAAGGTATCAAATCCTGAGTCAACAGCTGAGAGGGGAATAAGGTCCAAGAGTCCAGAATCATCATCCAGCTATTTCCTCGTAATAAAAGATTTGTTCCAGACAAGGAGATGCAGCCAAGCCTCAAACACACCACTGAGAGACATTTGCAGGCAAGTTGGAAGGAGTTGGCCTGGAAAAGGTGCCCTGAGACAAATGAAACTAATTTACTTGCACAAAAGAGTTGGAGGCCGGGGAAACTTGGACATGGAATGCTACCTTCCTTCCAAAACCTCCTAGTCCAATCCGTGCACTGCTCCATTAGCCACTGCTTTGTTGAATCATGGCAGTCTTGCTCCAGATTTCTTTCACTGGGAGGGGAAGTGAAGATGTGGGTGGAGCACATCAGAAGGCTTTCCAATTTGCTCACTTAAGAGGAGCTTATTGGAGGCTCAACTAAGCTCAGATGCCGAGATACAGATTCCACTGATTGCACAGATCGCAGAAAGACACTAGACATATCCTAAGTACCACCCGAAGTTGTCTGCTTCTCTTCATCCACCTGCTGCGACCTGGTGAGACCACCAGCTTTTCTCATCTCGGCCACTGTGCCATTTCCCTAGATGGCCCACCTGCCTCCAGTCTTATCCTTTAATTCTCACCCTATCATTTCTTCTTGTTGGCACCAGAGTGATGTTCTTCTACAATGCGAATAGGAATGTTATTCTTTTGATTAAAATAATGTAAGGGCTCCTGGCTGCCCTCCAGATTGAGTCCAAACTGATCATCATGGCTTCTAGTTACATCTCTTGCAACTGCCTCCAACACCCCCAGCCTCGGCGGAGAACCATTCATATTCGTAGCCATAGTCACACATACTCATACTTTCCATCCATTTTCGTTTCTGGTCAGTAGACTGCTGGGTTGTCTCCAGGTCTTGGCACATGCATTCTGTCTTGCTGTCTTGTGTGTGTGTGTGTGTGTGTGTGTGTTTGTGTGTGTGTCTTTCTTTCTCAGAAATGCTCTCCTCTGCTATTTCCTGCTAACTTCAGACCATTTATTAATCAACAAATCTATACTAAGGACTATGTGCAAAGAACTGCTCTACGTACCAGGAAGAGAGCAAAACAGACCAAGATGCTTGTCCTTGCAGAAACTGTGGTAGAGGAAAGACAAAGAAGGAAGTAGCTGCAACCAGGTAACTGACACAGAAAGTTATCCAGTGATCAGGGCTATGTAGGAAATACATCCTAAGCAGGAGGCAATACAAGAGTGGCTGATAGGCTGGTAGGTACTTTTATACTGTGCAAAGCTGGGAAAGTCCTCACGGAGATGGTGAAATCTGACAACAACTTGGAAGTGGGGAGATGAGTCATGTGCATTTCTGGGTGAGGAGCATTCCAGGCAGAGGAGACAGACTAAAGGTGCTTGATCAGGATCATGCCTAGTGAACGGAAGGACCCCTGCCGTGTGGACTCCGATGTCATCTCTTCCTCTGCTCTGTGGGCCAGTTTTCATACCAACTATGAAAGTCAGCGCTCAATTAACTTATGTAAAAGGATGGGAAGGGTGTGCCATAGATGATGCTAAAATCACAGTCCGATTGCCACAGGCCACAGGCCACCAGAGCCAAGTGGATCCAGAGCTCTGGAGGCAGCAGGGCTTTTTTTTTTTTTTTTTTAAAGGCAAAAGATTATTCAAAACATGCTACAAAAGAGATCTAATACAAACTTGTTTGCCTGAAATTATGCTCAATATTTAGGAGCACAGGTATCATCCAAAAGTTCTAAAACAATCAATGCAATAGCACAGGGATCTTAAATATGAACCACTGCTCCTTCCAAATAACCCTGCCCAGTTTAGCTTCACCTATTGGGCTTGTGCATGAGCAAAAAGCTTTAACCTTAGTAATCAGGAAAATACTAATTTAAATAGTAAAGGGATTCCATTTTATTTTCAGATTGGCACAACTTAAGGAGTAATATAAAAGTTAAACAATCCACACTCCAGAGTAGATATGGAGGTGAGCAACAGCTCAGAAATAGCTGGGGAGGGGCACCTGGGGGGCTCAGTTGGTTAAGTGTCTGACTCTTGATTTTGACTCAGGTCATGATCTTGAGGTGGTGAGATCTCTGCACTGGGCATGGAGTCTGCTTAAGATCCTCTCTCTTCCTGTCTCCTTCTGCCCCCACCCCTTACAAAAAAAAGAAATAGCCACTGACAGTGTAAGTTGACCCAAACATTTTGCACAACCATTTGGTAACAGCTAGCAGGAATAAAGAGGCTCATACACCCTCTAGCCCTCTAGTTCTATGCCTATATATATAACCTGAAGAAATTCTTGCACATTTGTACAAGACCCATTCAAGAATGCTCACAGCAGCCCTTTTATAATAGTGAAGAAAAGGAAATAACTTTGCTGTCTATACATAGGTGAACCATGAACATTTGCAGTATGTTTTTTTTTTTAATTTATTTATTCATGATAGTCACACAGAGAGAGAGAGAGGCAGAGACACAGGCAGAGGGAGAAGCAGGCTCCATGCACCGGGAGCCCGATGTGGGATTCGATCCCGGGTCTCCAGGATCGCGCCCTAGGCCAAAGGCAGGCGCCAAACCGCTGTGCCACCCAGGGATCCCCATTTGCAGTATGTTTAAGAGGAATACTACATAGCAGTGAAAATTAACAAACCAGAATATCACATATCAATATAAGGTCAAAGAGGAAAAAAGCAACCTGCAGAAAGATAGCAATAGAATGATAGCATTTAGATGAAGCTTAAAAATAAGCCAAATAGCACTGTCTATTGTTCTCAGACTTATGTAGTAAATGTGCATGAGGGTGATAAACATCAAATGCAGGATGGTGGTTATCTTGGGGGATTTAAATTTTTATTTCTTAAGATGAGTGCCAGGCACACAGAAATTCATTATGTTATTATTTGTGCCATTTTGTATGCCCAAAATATTTGACAACTTTTTAAAAAGGTTTTATTTGAGAGAAAGAGAGAGAACGCACATGTGCATGTGTGTATGACCAAGCAAGGGGGAGGGAGAGGGATAGAAAGAATCTCAAGTAGATTCTGTGCAAAGTGGCACTGACATGGGGCTCCATCTTATGACCCTGAAATCATGACCTGAGCTGAAACCCAGAGTTGGGTGCTTAACTGACCGAGCCATTTAGGCACCCCAACAACTTTTTTTTTTTAAGATTTTATTTATTTACTCATGAGAGAGAGAGAGAGGCAGAGACACAGGCAGAGGGAGAAGCAGGCTCCATGCAGGGAGCCCGATGTGGGACTCAATCCCTGGCCTCCAGGATCACGCCCTGGACCAAAGGCAGTGCTAAACCACTGAGCCACCCGGGCTGCCCCCAACTTTTTTTTTTTTTTTTAAATTAAAGAAAACTTGCACTCCTCTGCAGCCTAGCAGAGGCTTCCGTGATTTGGGACTGCACAGTTTAAAAAGCAGGGGCTAGGGAGTGCAATCTTTCTTGGTGTCTGATGACAGGTATTAAAAAAGAAAACTAAAGGCCTCTTCTGGTGGCAGTTCAAGTATCAGTGGTTGGGATTTAATGAGACCTTTGCTTTCCCCACCTTATTGCCTCTCATATTACATTAAAAATCTCGGGTTTCGGGTAGTAAGCATTTGTGTTGATCACAATGTATAATCAAGTTTAAGGCCACTGAAAGGGTGTACCTTTCACTCACTCCTACCAAAGGCACACTCAGCACCTCTCAGATGTCACCTGAGAGCCTTCGAGGATCAAGGAAAGTACAGACTATGAACCTTAAACTCCTTAACCCCTTGTTTGGGAAGGGAATGGGCAGTGGGGAGTTGTAGCCCTGCTCTGACAGACGGCTAAGTTTTTGTTTATACTTTATAAAAGAGGACTGGAGTGAATTTTGAGAAACTTCCAACTAAAGCTGGAACTGATGATAACCATCTTGGCCACCACACTGGTAGAGCCTGAATGGGAGTCAGCACAGTAGAAAGCAGAGCCTAAAGGTGGCAGGTCACATCTTCGTTGGCACTACCTGAGCACCTGGATCCAGGTGCACCTGACCATAACTGAAGACAGTTCAATTTTTTTTTTTTTTTTTGAGAGAGAGAGAGAGGGAGAGAGAGCGAGTGCAAGTACAGGAGCAGGGGAGGGGCAGAGAGAGAGAGAGAGAGAAAATTTTAAGGATGCGCCATGCCCAGCACTAAGCTCAACATGGAACCCAATGTGGGGTTCAATCTCACAACCCGGAGATCATGACCTGAGCTGAAATTAAGAGTCAGATCCTTAACCAACTGAGCCACCAGGTGCCCCCAGACAGTTCCATTTTTTAAGCCAATGCGTTTCCTTTTTGTAAGGCACAAAGAAACAAACTTATAGCTTAGCAGTCAATAAAGAGTCCTACTGTAGGGCTTAAAAATGTTTCCAATCACCTTTGTCTAGGTCTGCCTCTCTCATATTCTCTTCTTGAGTCAGCCTTTGATTTGCTCACCGAATCCATCTCTTCCTTGTTGCTAACTGCTGGGGGCCCTGATCCAAATCCCCATCATTCTTGTAGTTTCACAGCTGGAAGAGATGCCAGATACCATCTAGTGCAAGGGCTTCCCTACTCAGCTGCATATCAATCATTAGAGGTGCTTGTTAATATGAAAACCACACAGGAGATCCTGAATCAGTGGGTCTTGGGGGAGGTCCTGGAGTTTGCTTATTAACAAGCTTGTACCACAACCACCCATAGTTCAGCTACAGCCAAGAACTATTGATCTGAGCTGACCTCTCACCTCTCTTTCCTCCCCAGTTCTTCCCCCATGCCCTCAGGGAAGCCCACTCTATGCTCAGCCTTTTCCTCAGGGTATTCTCTTCACATATTGCTTTAATGAAAACAGGGGGATGCCTTGTGAGGACGCCACCTCCCCAGCAGACAGACCCCCATATGGAGGCTGCTCCTCCTCCCCTGCCCCAGGAGCCTCAGGGCAGTCGATGGGCTGGAGTCCTCCTTGCCCACCTCACTGCCACACCTAGACATGGAACATGTCTTCATAGTGAAGTCTGTAGATGAAAAATATTCTACCTTCTATCTTTGTTGGTGTCATCTCACAGCTTTTTCCTGACACTGCTCTTAACTCAATGAAGAGCTTAGCTCCTTGCTCACGGAATTCCTCCCAGCCTAATCCCTCCCAGCATTCTCCAGGACTTCAGCCAGTTTAGAAGATGCTCCCTGCCTCTTGACCCTTCACTATGGGGACCTCTGCACCCACCACCTTTCCTTCTTTCTACCTGAGACACTCAGTGCTATGCTCACATCCTGGACCTTTATACAAAAACTGTGTCCTCCTGGACCTTTATACAAAAACTGTGTCCTCCACCTGGAATATTCTCCCCTTTGCATTGATACCTCCTCTTTTAAACAGCAGAATGAGATTTCCTGGCCACCTCAATGAAGGAGCACCTTCCTTTTATTCTCTATCATGGTCTTTGCTTATTTCCTTCCCCAAACTTACCTCAGCTGGTGATTGTAATTCTTTCATTGTAATTTATATCAAAGACAAAATTAAATACCATCAATCTAAGGCAATATAAACAAACAATCTTTAGAAAAAGGTCAGAATAAAATATTCAATGTACACTTCCAATTAAAAACAGGGACACCTGGAGGACTCAGTTGTTTAACTATCTGACTTTATTTTCAGCTGAGGTCATGATCTCAGAGTTGTAAGATGGAGCCGCCTTGGGCTCTCTGCTGGGGATTCTCTCTCTCCCTCTCCTTCTTACCGAGCCACTCAGGCGTGCACACACACGTGCATGCATGCACTCCAACATATATATATATATATATATATATATGTATGAAACATACGTATTAGAATATTAATGTTGGTAAATGGAAAAAAAATCTTGCCCTATAAAACTTACTTTGCATGTTATATCCTGGTCTTTATTCCATTGAATATATATTTTTACAGCTGTACTAATAGTGTACCTATAACTTTATATGCCACATTTTTCATCCAATTCTTTTATTTTTCTTGTTACTTTTTAAGCCTTCACAGCTATATCATTGTAACGGCTATCTACTAGTCCATCCAATGAAAATACCAGACCTTATCAGCATTGCCCTATTGTTGCTTGTTTTCAACTACTCTGTCATATTAAAAAAAAAAGGTCTGGTACTAAACATTGTGAGCCAACAGATATCTTTTCTTCTTTTCATTATGGCCTTCAGTATATTCCCAGAGATGACAGTACTGAGTGAATAGCTATTATCCTCCTAAGAATGTAGTAACCTTCACAGTTTCTCAAATTTACCCAAGAGTTATTAGAAAACACATACCATGAGAAAAAAACCCAAAAAACATAACAAACATGACCTCTCCCACCTCCGAGTTACTTGCATGACGTAACCATGGAACTGACTGCTGAAACAGGATGAAACGGGCTTGCATATGGCATTCGTGCCTCCAAATTCTGTGTGTTCCAGAGGGTGATGTGTCAGTTGCAATTATCATTAAGACACCGCATCAAATCACTTTGAGTCTCTGAGTGAGAAAGTTATTCCCTTCCCAGTTCTTTTTCAACAATGTCAGTGAGAAACTCTCAGCTTGGTGCTAACATGTCTTGAACACCTTCTAATGCTGCCTAATCCTCCCTTTCAACTCTGTTTCAAGACAGCAGATCTCAGATACAGAACTTTCAACAGCCAAGTTAGAAATGACCAACATTGTTTCATCTTCTCAGGGTCTCATTTGATGATTACCTTCTGTTTATGTTACTGCCAAGAATTCGTGGCAGTGACAGAAAGTTTCCCTTAAAATAAATATACTCAGGATGTGGAGAAATTAGAACCCTCACACACTGCTGGTGGGACTGTAAAATGGTACAGCAACTTTGGAAAAAAAGCTCCACAGTTCTGGTTAAACACAGAACTACCACGTGACCCGGCAATTCTGCTCCTAAGTATCTACCCAAGAGAAATGAAAACATATGTCCACACATAAACTTGTAAGCAAATATTCATAGCAGCATTATTCACAATAGCCAAAGAGTCTAACCCAAATGTCCATCAACTGATAGATGGTTAAATAAAAGGTGGCACATCCATAAAATGAAATATCATCTGTCCATTAAAGGAATGAAACACTGATGTATTTTGCATGTATGAACCTTAAATTCAGTGAACTGCAAACCTGGTGAAAATACAGAAGACCACATATTTTATGATTCCACATACAGGAAAAGTCCACAATAGGAAAATCCAGAGAGACAAAAAGCAGATTAGTGGCTACCAGAGACCAGGGGGAGAAACAAATGTGGGGTGATGGCTTAATGGGCACAAGGTTGCTTTTTCTTTACAATGAAAATATACTGAAATTCGGTGTGGTAATGGTCATACAACTCTGCAAATAAATTTAAAAACCACTGTATTGTACACTTTGAAAGGGTATTTGGATTGTATTGCAAATTGAGCTACAATTAAATAAATAAGTGCATGTATCTTTAACAACGATTTTTGTTTTAATGTTTCATGTTAGCAGTGGTAGTGTGGCCATATTCTAAGAATGATGGCTCCAATGTGGGATTGACTGTAATTTGGAAAACGTTGTCTCAATTGTCTCGCGCAAGCCCTCCATGTGCAAACAAAAAATGATATTCAGAGGAGGCTCAGAGGGAGAAGCAGCTTTACCAGCTCCACACTGTCCGAGACGAGGCATCTCCTTAATCGCTTAAAAGTCTCAAGAGGGTTACTTAATTAAACTTCAATTTCTGGAGTGTATAAATAATGAAATACGGCACTTATGTGTAGCACTATTTACTCTGTAGCCCATTACTGCAAAACACATTGAATTATTAAAGCGAGTAATTGGTTCTTCTCAGACCCTTTTTTCTATCTCCTGCTACCTCTTCCTAGGGCTTCTCCTGAACCGACAAGCTAAATGAACTCAGGTAAACCTGATGTTGGGATACAGGCAGGCAGTGGAAGCTTAACAGGAAATCCCAGTTCTTGAAAATATCATCCAAATATAGTGTTGCTGGTAACAACTGGTAATAGGGAAAGCAACATAGCAATATTTGGCGGGGGCGGGGGGGATGGTTGAAGATGAATTTTAAGAAATCAAATCCGCTCATCTAGGGGAAGAATAGATTACCTCCCGAGTGGAATCCTACCAGATGAAACCATAGCTGTTGGAACCTGCAGAAGGCTGCAGATGAGGCCAGAGTGGCAGTTGAGAAGCAGAAACACCTCGATTCAGCCTCTAGAAGGGAGAGTCTGGTAATGGGTAATTATATCCACACTACACGTTGGCAGTGAAAGGCACTCATAAAGTTCCCTGCAAACCACAGGTCTGGGAACACATTTGTCCCCTGACAAAAAATTTCCCTGCTGGAGCTGAGTAGAGGCTTCACTTAGAAACCTAGACATGACGCTAAGGGCTGTGCTAACAGTTAAATCATTTTTAATGACCCATGGTTTGGAGTTAAATCAAGTATCATTAATCTTCCGAGATAGGCAGAGAAGCTGACATTTGCCTTGAAGCCATGGTATTATATGAACAGTGTCAACGTAGTGCCAAAAATTTGCAGGGGGGGGGAGTGCATAATACAATTATTTGATAAGCGCATTCAATTGTGAATAACATATTTTTAGTCTGGATCACATTTAAAACATGGCTGTGTTCCTAAATAAAGTCTAGGTTTACTACGTAGTAGGTGCTCAATGTCTGAAGTTGTCAATCTTGTTTATGTACCTATCTGGATGCGTGTCTGCTTTTAGAAATTACTGGACATACACACCTGCTTTATGATTAGTAAGTGGCAGTGCAAGGATTCAAATGCAGGGAGCTGGACTTAAGAGCCCATGTTTTTAATCATTATGCTCTATTTGGGGCCACACACAAGTGATGCAGAAAAGGAGCCTGCTCTGGGCAGATAAACCATTTATCTGTACTGAGGGCTCACAGTTCAGTGATCTGAGCCTGGACTGGATTTTAGCCTCCCTGGCCCAGCCTTACTGGGAAGGACTCTCAGTGCACACTTTTACCAACTCCACCTACATAATCCATGCATTCACCATTAGCTGACACCGTGAACAAGTGTATTTATATATATTCCTCTCCCTCTAACTCTGTGATGCTGCCTGGACTAATTCTCATTTCATTTGTTCCCCTCATGATTGTTCTTGACACACAGGAGATTCTATTTCTCCATCTCCCTCTTCTTTTCAAATTAAGATGTTATTGAGATTGTAAAATATGAAAAAGCAATGCTAGTTTGAAATAAATGGCTGGTGACATACAAGGGAAAAGAATGAGGATTTCATATTCTGCAAATGGACACTTCCAGCTCATTTACCAAAAAAGAGCATGAAAGACCAACTTCACAGGAGGAAAAATGGCCTCTCGAACTAATTTCCATCCTCTAAGGCCTCAGGCAATAAGAGACTTTTAATTCTTATAATTTATATACTTTAACTTATTTTATAAATTATACAATATACACGTTCATCATAGAAAAAATTTAAAATACAGACAAGCTAAAGGCGGACACCATAATTCCAATTCCATAACCACTGTTAACATTTTGGTATAAGGTATAATCTTCCAGAGTTACACCCAATATATGTGATATATCTCCATATATACAAAAATATAAATATATAAAAATATATAAAAACTTTCTTAGAAGGGAACTTTTATAACCTATTTTTCTCTTACAAAGAGAAATCTTTGAAGATAAAAAAGAGATTTTATTAAAGGATCTTCAGAGGGATTCTAGAGAGCAATCAAATAGTTCAAATTTCAATATTTGTTTCCAAGTACAGCATGATGGTAAGCAATTTGATTCTTGAAGCACATAGAGCACACTGCCCCACCTTGGGCAAATACTTTAACCACTTCTAATCCTCAGTTTCCCCATCTGTAAAATGGGTATACTGATTACAGTGGACATCTGCTTTTGGTTTTGGTGTTTCTTACCAGCATCCATTTCTAAGAGTTTTTGGTAAGAGCACCTCAATTTCCCTTTGGGGAAACCATTCCTCTTCTGTTCTCAGACCATGAGGTTTGGAAGGGTTGAATCATCCTCTCTCCAAGCACAGACATCAGCAATCGGATATGTACGTGATCTACGTCAGGTCAACAGAGGCAGCCCTGGGACTCTTGCTGGATGAAGTTTCTGCCTTAACAGTGACTGAAGGAGGAGAAGACAAGCTCAGATCTGTTGGAACTCTCACGTGGAGAACACCCACACAAGGGTGTGGCCCACACAGAAGACAGCAGAGTTGTAAGGTGGAGGCAAGATACCTAGAAATCCAGGATACACCTGTGATGGAATCCTTATCTCCTTTGCACTTTACAGCTTTATGAGCCACCAAATCTCCTTTTATGACTAAGTGGTATAAGCTTATCTCTTGTAACTGAAAGAGTTCTCAACTATCCAATGATAGTACCTACCTCTTAGGTTGTTAGGAAATGAAATGAAATGAAATGAAATGAAATGAAATGAAATGAAATGAAATGAAATGAAATGAAATGAAATGAAATAATATAGGGAAGTGCTTCATATAGTATCATGACATATATTTTTTTAAAGATTTTATTTATTTATTTGAGAGAAAGAGTACAAGTGGAGGGGGGCAGAGGGAGAGGGAAAAGCAGATTCCCCACGGAGCAGCGAATGCTGGCTGGATCCCTGGACCCCAGGATCGCGACCTGAGCCAAAGGCAGACACTTAACCAACTGAGCCACACAGGTGCCTCATATCGTGGCATATTTTAAGTCATCATTAAATATTAGTCGTTACCATCATCATTATTATTAAATACTAACTTGAAATGCATCAGAAACCTTCATTTTTCTCTAAATATTTTAATTCCATGACAAAAACAGGCAGGTAGAGCAGCAAAAAGCATACTTTAGGTATCAGTATTCTATCTTATTGCAAACCAGATTTGAAGTTTTGTACATCTTTTAAACTAAATGTTTCTTCTAAAATGCCAATTTCCAACGTGTTTCTGACTTCTTTCGTGTTTCTTCTAAAATGAAATTTCTAACAATGCATTCTCCCCATGGGGTAAAATCTGATACCCAAACACAACAGCTTTTTACTTTAAGACTGGCGGCCAGACAACTGAGGTCCTTGTAATTCTCCCAAAACTTGGAGGAGGCAAATCCAGAGCATCTTCAAGCTCAACTAGAGAGGCAGACCCCGAAATGGCAGTGTCTGTGGACAAAATTCTGCATTTGGGTTCCTGAGAACACTTCCTAATTCCTGTGAACTCTTTGCCCACCCTCTACTTTTCTGAGCTGGGAAACAGTAGCTCTCTACCCTTGAACAGACATCAGAGCTACAGAGAGCCACAATTCCAGGTTTGATACTCTCCAGAACAACAGTCCAACTCCCCAAGAGGCAGTCATAATGGTTCTCCCTCATCTACTCCTTCAGCTTTTACTAAGGATCAGAAAACTGGGGTTGGTGTATTATTTATCATATATGGAAGCTGAGTTTTGGTTTCCTCACGCCATAATCCAAGAAAAGTCTGCCCTAATCTACCTCCGAGTCCCAGCTCACATTGCCAAGTTTCTCAAATGCTACATACTGTGCCACCATTTTACATTTTACCTGTTATTTCATTTTATCACTGAGCTTATGAGAAAGCCGTGATTTGCTGAGGAGGACTAATTCAAAACCACACAGCTAGTTAGCTGGGTCTAGTTATGACTCAGTTCCTAACTAATAAACAACAGTGGACAATAACAGTACTCAGAACAGTGAGCCATTTTGTTGAGTAACCACCATGAGCTAGTCCTATGCTAAGTGCTTTATAAGCAGCACTATCATTTTATCTCTTTGAACCTCAGTTTCCTCCCCCATGAAAAGGGGTCACATTTTGGATTATGTGTTCATGTCTCTTACATAAAAGCTCGGATTCTAAATTGTACCATAATGAATTTCTGCCAGACTATTTCAGTCTGTTGTGTTGCTAAAAGAGGTCAAGGGGAGGGGACATGTGCAAATATCAAAATATCACCTTCAAATATATCAAAGTCACTCCCTGCTGGCACAAGATCACGGAGTCCCACTAAAGGCATCAAGTTAAGAAATTCCTCTTTCTAGGGGCAACTTTCAGAATCTGAAATAAATCAAATACTGAGGAAGATTTGGAAAAGAACACAAAATGAATTCCACCTTCCCAAAAGTCTCTTATTTTCCTTTTTAAAAAAATATTTTAAATGGTGGTAAAATATATATAACATACAATGTTGTCTTTTATTTTCTCACAGTGAGATAACATGAAGAGAAGTATTTCCAAGGAAAACAAATTTATTTTCAAATTTTTTTCCAAAGAACCTCCCTGTTAGTATGGGGATTAGTGTCAGTATGGCTACTATTTACCGAACTCAGTGAAGGTGTTAAAACCAGGGGCCATATATCCAATTTAGTCAGAAATCCTTGGTGATGACAGAAACTCATGGATTTTAGGATAGGGATGAAACAGCACGGTCAGCAAAAGGCAGAAGCTGGCCTTGGGAACAATGTTAGGACCTGCCTTCCCCACCCCCACTCCCATCCCCGCCCCACCGCCCCTCACCACCTAGTTGCTCTGGGTTGCTTTTCACACTGGGTTCATATACTCTCATTTCAAACCAGCTTCATCCACGGGGCAGAAACATGGCAGTCAATCCTGAATTTCATACCTTAATTTTAGCCACTAGAAACAGCTTCCCCTTAAACTGTCTCTCATCCAATTTTTACATCCCTAAGAAAGGGTCTTATTTGGCCCAAGAACATATCCCTGAACCACCCGCCACCTGGGACAAGGTTAAGGGCACAAGATGAGTGCTCCAGGGTGTGGGATGTGCATTTCCTATGTGCCCCTGTAATCATGCCCCTTTCTCTCCAATGACAGCAGTGATATTTTTTTTTTTTTCTGGTAAAGATTTTATTTATTTATTCATGAGAGACCTAGAGAGAGGCAGACACAGAGGCAGAGGGAGAAGGAGGCTCCCTGCAGGAAGCCTGATGCGGGACTTGATCCCAGAACCCTGGGATCACGACCTGAGCCAAAAGGCAGACACTCAACCACTGAGCCACCCAGGCACCCCAGTGATATTCTGACTTAAAGAACCATCTAGTTTGGGTAAGACAATTTTGGAGAAAAATACCAGAAACCTCAACTCCAATGCATGTAACTAGAGGGCCCAATATAGGACAGGTGTCAGGATTTGTTGATTCTTGGGCTCAGGAATGTCCTCAAGGATCCATATTCTCCTTTTTCTCTGTTCTACTGCTCACAGGGATGGCTTCATCCTAAAACCGGTCCTCTAAGAATCATGGTAGTAACTGGGACTATTTATTTTCTTGTCCATATATAGCATAGGGAGTCTTTTGCTCCAAACATAAAATATGTCTCCCTTTCTGGCTGATTCAGTAAGTTGGGTCAGGTGTTACCTGACCATTTACAGAGAAATGAATGTATTGAATGTTTTAGTACTGTATGCAAACAGCTCACCCCGTGGAGGGGTGGGATTACCATGCCTGGCTGACACCACCTCCTGGAGGTGCGGTCCACCCACAAATGGCAGGGGGGTGGGAGGAACAAAGGTGAGGAGCCAAGGGAGCCAATCACAACATCTCTCACCCATTCCCCCCCCCTCCCGTGGTTTGAGTGGTCCAGGCCTCATCTCTAACTAAACCTTGCTTGGTTTAACACAATTAGTCCATTCTCTCCTACCTCCCCACTCTTTTCCCAGCTCCTCCCCCATACCACAGGCATTTCAACCAATGAAAGCCAATGAAATGGGAGAAAACTGGGGTTTGGGAAAGCAAAAACATTCTCTCTCCCCAATAAGTAAGGGAAGGTAATGGTCGATGTAGTAATATTTAGCTTAACATAGAGACAGTTACATATGGAAATATTTATATGCGTAAATATGCAAGTAGTACAAATACATACATGTTTTGCTCTGTCAGCTGTGAGGATCTAAGAAAAATGACATCCCTACAAGCATGCCTCATGCCCAAATCTTGGTTTCTAATACCATTCTCCAGTAAGGGGAATCAGGGCTCCTTGAAGCAGAAAATATACAAGTTGAGCCTGGAGCATCCTGTAGGGCCAGAGGGTAAGGAAGTGCTCAAAAAATGAGAAAACAAAAAATAAAAATGCATTGATTGGAGTATGTCAAAGAAGAATAAAAGCCAACTGTAAGAGCTCCTAATGACCAATAAAGAACCAATTCCAGCAACACAGTAGTCATATTAAATTGTAACTCAAAGTATAAACTAAACATATGCCCATAGGTCCATACTGATATAATGACTAAATGCATTAATAAATGGAGGGGAAGAATCAAATCTCCCATGCAGGGATATTTTCAAATATTTTCAAATATTTCAAATATTTCAAATAATTTATATAGATACTCCACTGTCAAGGAGGGAGAGTATCACTGCTCACTCCTCAGGTGTGGGCTGTGCAATGACTTCCTTTTAAAGTTTACAGTATGGAGGCATCTGGGTGGCACAGTTGATTAAGCATCTGACCCTTGGTTTCTGCTCAGGTCGTGATCTCAGGGTCGTGAGACTGAGCCCTGTATCAGGCTCTGTGCTTAGCGTGGAGTCTGCTTGAGACTCTCTCTTCTTCTCCCTTTGCCCCTCCCTCCCCTCTAAAATAAATAAAAATAAGTCTTTTTTAAAAAAGCATAAAACATGGAAAGGAAGGGGAGAGAAAGAGCAAGTTGCCAATAGAAAAATCCAAACACACACTACCTTATCCAGGTGACCAAAGTAGTCGTAAATCATGTCAATAGCATATATATTTGATATGATATGATGAAAATGGCACTTTATCTCACCAGCTTTCCTCTCAATAACCCATAACTTAGTACTATCAAGAGTAAAGCATCAAACACATTCCAATGGTAGGGCATCCTACAACACATCTGACCAGTGCTCTTCAAAACTCTCAAGGTCATCAAAAGCAAGGAAAGTTTGTTTAGAAACTGCCACGATCAAAAGAAGCCTAAGAAGATGTGACATCTAAATGTATGTGCTCACATGGCCAGGATCCTAGAACAGAAAAGGGATTTTCTGTAAAAACTAAGGAAATGTAAATAAACTGCACATTAGTGATTATACTATTAGTTCATTAATTATAACAAATGTATCAAAATAATGTAAGATTTTAATAATGGAGGAAACCGGGTGCAGGGTATAGGGAAACTGTACTACTTTCTCAGTTTTTCTAAAAATCCCAAACTATTCTAAAAGTAACATCTATTAAAAAGAAAAAATATATACCCTCTCTTTTGAGGATGTTAACAATTAAAGATCCTCTCTATTCTTCTCATTGTTCTTCACTATGAGATTATTTACATATTATTTAATAATATGTAATAATATGTAATATGTAATTTAATCATGTAAGTAAAATCTTA
Source organism: Canis lupus familiaris (assembly GCF_011100685.1). Lineage (NCBI taxonomy): Eukaryota > Metazoa > Chordata > Mammalia > Carnivora > Canidae > Canis > Canis lupus. The sequence goes on from NC_049241.1 coordinate 19,404,418, forward strand.
GCATAGTGCTGGTACAACATGGGTGCTGTGTTCATTCATTAGGTGATTTGACAAATGTGTATTGAGAACCTACTATGAGATCATATCTGTTCTAGGTGCCAGTTGTACAGTGATGAACAAGACATGAAGTATACATTGGAGGAGAGGAGCAAACAAAATACAATGTTCATATATAATACTGGGTGCTATAAATAAATAAATAAATGAGTGAATGAATGGATGAATGAATAGATGAATGAATGAATGAATGAATGAATGAATAAGTAAATAAATCTGAAAGCAGAGTCCTGAAAGAAGTAAGGGAACTAGCTATGCAAGGATGTGAGCAAAGAACATACTAACACAGGGAACAAGTAAAAAGTGCTGAGGTAGGAAGGAGTTCAGCACACTTGAAGGATAGTGTAGCTGAAGCACAGTAGTAGGAGATGAGGTCAGAGACCTAAACGGGGCTGAGATCAAACAAGGCTTGAAGGCCAGACTAAGAAACTGAATTTTCTTCTCATTGTGGGAAGTCTGTCACTGGAGGCTTTAACCAGCAAAGACCCAATGTGGTCCACATATTTCACTTGATTCCAGCAGCTGTATGGGAAATGGACTGTAGAGGGTGCTAGAGTGGAAGCATGCAAACCAGATCTCTTGCTACTGTAGGGTCCACAGGTACAAGATGGTGTTTAGGAGTCAGTGGTAAGCATGGGAGTGGGGAGATATATTTTTTAAAGATTTATTTATTTATTTGAGAGAGAGAGAAAAAAAAAAGAGACACAGAGAGAGACAGCATGAGCAGAAGGGGGAGAGGGAGAGAAAACCTCAAGCTGACTCCATTCTGAGCAGAACCCAACACAGGGCTCTCTATCCCAGGACCCTGAGATCATGACCTGAGCTGAAACCAAGAGTCAGATGCTTATCCACCTGTGCCACCCAGATGCCCTAGGGATATATTTTGCAATAAACAATATGGCTTGCTGATCAATAAAAGATGGAATTACAGACCAACCAAGAAAAATGAATGTGAAGAGAATCAAGACTCCCAGTGCATAACATCACAGATGGCACCTAAGATCTGGTGACCTTTAATATGTCCTGGGCCACTAGCTAATTATAAGATTGCCACAGAGTTGGCATTTTGCTATATAACATTGTGCCTTTTAAGTGAGACCTTTATTCAGACTTGAACCCTCTGAGAAGACTTATCTCAGATACCAAAGGGAACTGCAGGAAATGGTGTCTCTTGATGAGCAAGTAAACACGCTTCCTCTCATTGGGACAGCTGGGGAGGCTGCCAAGTGTAACGTGTTTCTCTATTGTCTCCCCGCCCCCACCTCTCCCAAATTCTGGTAGGCCAGCAATTCCTTTCACCACTGTACAATGAGTGCCTGGTCCAGAATATATGTGCAATAAACATCTGCTCGATGACTCTGGAATAAAATGGCAGAGGACTTCCACAGAGCTCAGAGGTAACCTAAGTCTCTCTCAGAAACCATATTTTAAGAGAAAACAGAAATATCCAGGCTAATGCAAGAAGAAAAAGAATAAAGTTCAGGGGAGGGTTGAGATTGAGTAATCAGTAAGACTCTAGGCTAGAGCCAATAAATGAGAAACTGATTTTGCAAGAGACAGCACAAAGGCCTAAGCAATAGTCATTGTTGGGATTTTACAGCTAAACTGGATGATCTCATCACAGGATCATCAAATGTCAGAGCTGGAAGAGATCTTGGAAAATTTTGGGATTGATTTGCTCAGTTTACAGATGAGGAAATTAAGGTGAAATGGCTTGGGATTAGAACCCAATTTTTTGGCCTCCACATGCCAAGTTCTTTTCTATGTCGCACTGATTCGCAGGTATATTCAACAGCCTTTTCCATACATGGGCTCAAAGAGGAGTTTCCAGAAGCAAGCTGGAGAGACAGGCTTCGAGAGTTTACTCTCCAGTAAAATTCTTTTTAGAATTCATTTCCATGAAAACCGAATCATCCCTCTTGATCAACTTTTCCTCTTATCATTCAGGGAAAATGAGGCAGCCTATCATGATTCCCTTTTTGACATGGCTGCCAGGAAACTTAGAGCTAAATTTAATACTTAATCCTCATAACAATAGTGGCTCAGTTTTTGACAAACAGTGCTTATTTCCTACTCCTCTTTATGACTTTTCATTTTTTATGCCGATTTCAATGGCCTTATTATATACGTTTTTTACTGAGAGTCATCTCAAATTCTCTTTGGAAGTCAGCCAGGTAAAAATCACCAATAAACCAAAATAAAAGGAAGATTTCATTTCTCGTGTGCACTTGGAACTGCTACTTAGATTGTGGTGTCCGTTTTCAGATCCCACCCCTGACCTAAAAGCTCAGACCTTACCTCTGGGCTTTATATTTATAGGGAGGAGAGGCCACCACAGGACAGATTGCATACAAATGACTAGTTATAAAATTGTAGGGTCTGTCTGCTAACTAGGCAAGTCCCTGGAAACTTCTCTGAAATGAAAACAAGATGTGGAAGGAGAGGGCTATGTTTCCTGCGCTGACGTGGCAGGACTTCACTTACAGCAGTACCCTGGGGGAGGCAAGGCAGCCTGGGCCACGGATGGTCAGCAGGTGGTGGCCTGGAGCCCATCAACTCCACGCTTGCTGCTGACTACTCCCCAGGCCCGAGAAATGAGATCACGTAACCTTCATTTCTTCTGGATTCTAGCCACGTAACGAGATTAAAGCACCGATTTCTGAATACACGAGGCTTTCTTTTCCCTCCCTAAAATGAAATTCCTCCTAAACCACAAAAATTTAACCCAAGCAGGATTAGAAGAGCAATAAAGGAGTCCATGCAAAGATCTCTCCTTCCACTCCCTTATTGTCTCAGAATCTTCTGCCACCATTTCTGTCCAGGTAGTTTTAAAAAAAAAATTATTAAGTCCCAGAAAAATGTCAACTTCTCCAGGGGACACTAGACTTTCATCTTTATGCAGCTGAGCTTGAGGACTTCCTGTGGCTTTTTTGTTGTTCGCTCTTTCCCGAGTTTTAAAATTTTGTTCTATATTCCTATGGTGTTGGCCATGACTTCCATGATAATATAAGAGATATGTTCAAAAGAAAAATGGCTTCAGGAGGTACTGTTGCTCATGGAAATAGTCTTTCCCTAAAACGTCCATTTGGATTCCGCTCATGATCTCTTCCTAGTCAGAGCCAATTTGTTCAGATAGAGACAAGAAGATGCCGCCCCATGTTCCCAACACCTTGAAGAATGAGACTGTTGTAAAAAATCTATGACGTTTCTTTAGAAAAATCTCCAAAAAACTATGAAATGTAGGCAAGGCTAATTAGTGTAGGACATCACATAGCACGTAAGAGTTAACCAGGCCCAGTCCTCCTAAAGCTCACCCACCACAAGCGATCTGTGGACCTTGGACAAATGGCTAAACCGTGAGCATTACTTTGCTTAACTGTAAAATAGGGATAATAGTAATTAGCACTTATTTCATGGAGCAGGCTCTCAAACACTGATGTGTGTTAGAAACGATGGGAGGGCTTGCTAGAACACATGACTGACCTCAGCCCCACAGATTCTGATTTCATGGGGCTGGGGTGAGGCCCGAGAATCTGCATTGCTGACAAGGCCTCAGTTGACACTGTTGCTGCTCATTCAGGCTACACCTCAGGGATGCCTGAGTGGCTCAGCAGTTGAGCCTCTGCCTTTGGCTCAGGGTGTGATCCTGGGGTCCTGGGATCGAGTCCCACGTCAGGCTCCCTGCAGGGAGCCTGCCTCTCTGCCTCTCTGTGTCTCTCATGAATAAATAAATAAATAAATAAAATCTTAAAAAAAAATAAAAAGACTACACTTTGAAAGCCACTATCATAGGGCTGCGGTGCAGATGACATGGTCAATACATATCCAGTAAGTGTTAACAATGACTACATTTGTGTACTGCTGTTAGCATGGTGCCTTGCAAAAGGTGAACGATGTTAAATGGTGTCAGTTGTCACTGTCTTACGAGTTGTCCCTTCCACTTGCCAGTCACAGTAAACTTGTAATTGTGCCTCAGTATAACACATTATGAGAAACCCCAGCCCCTAACAGAAACATCCTTAAAGTATGTATACATTCATAAGAGCTTGTAAACGTTTCTAAACACTTAAAAGTGACTCTATAAATCATTGGGGTTTTTTTCCCCCCCTCTAAAACTTGTCAGTAAATAAATCTGTACATTTATTGTGAGGCAGAAGAGAAACAAAGGCTGACACAGCTACTTCTTGAGGTTTCGTGTCTTTTCTCTTAGTTACAGTAAAAGCGCCAAAACAGATTTAGTCAGCAGGGCCAAAGAAGAATTCTTCAACGCGTTTCGAGTAATGAAGGAAGCCAGCACACGCAGACGGAGCAACAGCACTTACAAACACCACCAGCCTCCAAAGGGCAGAGGAAGCACACTCGCTACGGGACAAGGGGATTGTTAAAAAAGCTCTCCACAACAAAGGAAATGAACGCAAATCCCTAACCTGGGGGCGGTCCAGCAACCCTAAGGACAAAGATAAAACGCTCCGAGGGAAAAAAGCCTGGAGGGCGGGCTAAGGTCTGCGCGGAGCAGGAGGATACCAGACACCATGTCAAAGGTTAAGATGCTTTCCTTGTAAGACACTTGGACCGCGCTCGAGCCTGCAACGGGACGAGACCGCAGGGGCACTGTCACTCTTCCGCGTGCCACGCATCGCTCCTTCCAGGAAGGAAAACTTTCTTTTTGGTAAACCTAGGTCGAGTGCCCCTTCTGTTCTCTGCAGGGCGTTTCAAGAGTCGATGAGAGGAGGGCTAGTCTTTGGTAAACAGCTAACTTTTCCAACTCAATCACATCTAAGGTTTTGGTTAAAAAAAAAAAAAAAGAAAGAAAGAAAAAAAAGGAAAGAAAAAAAAATCTGCGAAACATGAGAATTAGATACAGCATTCTTGCATCGTGATGGCTTCGGAAAGATCAAACAAAGGGCGCGTGTCTGCAAGGACGCAAACACGTCTTGCCCTGACTGTTAAAATAAAAGAAAAAGAAAAAAGTAAGAGATAAGCCACCCTCCCAGGCACTTCTCTTTCGAAAATGTGCGTGATCCCAGCGCTGCGCTGTCAGCGGGACTCCGCGAGGGTGGCTCCGGGGCCCCGGCGGGGCGCAGCGACAGCGGGGGGGGCCCGCGGCTGGGCAGCCCCGAGCCTCCCCTGGACTTGGCGCGGGCGGAGGCGGCGGGGCGCGGGAGCCCCAGAAGGGTGTCGGGGCCGCCACGACTCACCTCGCCAACTTCTCCAGGCTCGCGGCGCCCCGGCGGCCGGCTCGGGGGCGGGGGCGGGGGCGCGGGCGCGGGGGCCGGCGCCGCCGAGCGCGCGGGGCGGCCCCGGGGAGGGCGCCCGGGCCGGGGGGGCGCGCGGGGGCCGGCGCGGGGCGGCGCTGCGGGGCGGGCGCGGGGCGCGCGGGGCGCGCGGGCGGCGCGGGGGGCTGGGCGCGGCGGGCGCGCAGGGACAGCAGCGCCAGGAGCAGGGCGGCCAGCGCCAGCAGGAGCAGCGCCGCCGCCTTGCTGCGGAGCTTCATGGTGCGGCGCGGCGGCGGCGGCGGCGGCCCCTCTGCGCATCGCGGCGCGCCGGGCGGCGGGGCGAGCGCAACTGCGCGGGCGGCCGCCTGCTCCGCCCGCCCGCCCGCCGGGGACTGGGGTCCGGGCGGCCAGCGGGCGGGCGACGGTGGAGGAGGAGGAGGGGGAGGAGGGAGGAGGGGAGGAGGCGCGAGCGGGGCTCCGGGAGGAGCGGCTCGCGCCTACCGTACTGTGTGGAGTAGCCGCCCTTCCGCCCACCCGCCAGCCGCCCCGAGCCCGGCGCTTAGGCTTCGCGGAGTGCAGCCTCAACACCTCTTGCTCATCCAGGCATTCAGCCTTCCGTCCACCTGTTCATCCATTCACTCCCTCCCATCCCGTTCCCCGTTTCCTCGGCTGCTTGTTCATTCGGAGCGCTCATTCGCTTACCTTCCCGTTCCGTCCACTCTTCATCCCCTTGTTCTATGCATGTCCCCCCTCACCTGTTTGTATCCATCTTTCCACGCACCGGTGCAACCAGCCAGCCAGGCGAGGGCATCTCTGTTGTGTTTTTCCGGGGCCGGGCCTGGGCACTTGGTGGATTATCTGTTAGACAGAATCGCTCCAGATCCATGTCGCCTAAAGAAGTTATAGAATGAATTTCACAGTCTGGGCTTAAAATCTGACTTTGTCCCCCCTACAGGCTTAGTGATCCTGAGCACGTTGCACAATTTGAGCCTGAGTGTCCTTTTGTGCAAAATGGGAATGGTAATACTGCTCTCCACAGAGGCATTTTGTGGGCATTAAATTTAAAAATGCATTCAAAGAAACTAGCGCGGTGCCTGGCTCACAATAGGTGTCCAAATAAAAGCTGTGTGGTAATCAGTACAATAAAATGTAGCTTATCACAAATACATAAACGCAATTTTTTTTCTCTCTAATGTAGATTTCAGCTAGAGTAACAACTTTATGGCCCAGTGTAGGAATAGAGTCCGCTGGGACCCTAACAGCTATAATCACCAGATCAAGGTTCTGAATTTTCAAACTATTCTTTCAGGGCATCTCTAGTCACAAATCTAAAGCATTGGGACACATGCAGTTTTTATTCACTAGGAACTGACAGCCAGCGTTCTATCAACTCTCTTTTCAGCATGGCCACAGCACACACAAGACCAGTTATAACAACGTCTCAGAGTTTCTACCAGATTCCATGTTGACTTATAAATCACCTAAAATTCAATTATTATAAGAAATCATTCTTATATTAACATTATATTTTGATTATTTGGGAACCCATTGTATTTAAAATTCTAGGAATGAGAATGTTTAATAACCTGGAACCCCTTGCAAGGTCAAAGCGTGGGCTGAGATGTTGCAGTGGAGTGAGCACAAATAGTCCATTGGTTCTCAAGGAGGATAAGGTGCCATCCCAGTAGGAGGCATCTGGAATTGTGAGAAGGATGTTTTGGATAGTCACCATTACCAGCAGATTCTATAGATATACACTGACCCTCTTAGAATGCTCAGGACATTCTAGCATGACAAGAATTGTCCTGGGCCGAGTGCCAACAGAGGGGTCCTGTTGAGAAACACTGAGCTAAGGCTTGGTGCTTAGGCCTTTCAGGTTCAGAAATGGCCACCATCATGTTGCTCTGTGGCCCTGTGAAACAGAAATGCCAAACTCTGTCTTGCTGCCTCTCCTCTTCCTCAAGGAGGACAGTGCAACAAGGGTAAAATAAGGCAATGTCACACTGATTTAGTGCCTGGGGTTTTAGCCTCAAACACCCAAATGGAACTTGGGACAATTAGGCTTGACCAAAGAGAGGACTGCATTTTCTTAAACTCCACTGACTTAGCTCCTTCCCCTGAGTCCAAACCCACTTTTTGGATTTCACTGTTCGGCTTGGTGGAAAAGTAGAACTTCTGACATCTTGTTGAAGGGTTCCATGATGGCTCACCCAATTGCTCACTTGGATGTGTAATACACAAAATGCTTGTTTGTTTGTCCCCATCACCCCTGAACTGACTCCTGGAGTCTTGGTATCTCTAGACACTCAGTTGCTTAAGGCAGAATTTAGGTGGGAATTATCCTGGATTTCTCTATTTCCCTCACCTCCTGCATTAGTGATCTATTATATATTCTTAGTTATTATTATCTGTTATGCATAACAAACTACTCCAAAATTTGGTCTAAGAAAATGCACATACAATCTCATCATTTCTGTGGGGCAAGAATTCAGAACAGCTTAGCTGGGTCCTCTGCTTCTCAGGCTCTCACAGGGCTGCAATAAACTGTCAGCTCAGAACTGGGATCTCATCTGAAGGCTCAACTGGGGAAGGATCCACTTCCAAGCTCACTTACATGGCTGCTGGAAGAATGCAGTTTCTTTCAGATCATTGGACTGAGAGTCTCTGTTCCTCGCTGCCCGTTGGCCAGAGGATGCCTCCAGTTCCTTGCCAGGTGGCCCTTTCTATCAGAATGAGCCTGTAAGAAGAGTCAGAGAGAGGATGCAGCAATACAAAAGTCACAGTCTTTTATAACCTAATTTCAGAAGTGACATTGTATCACTTTATCTTGTTCTTCTTGTTAGAAGCAAGTTATTACATCTCATTCATACTCAAGAGGAGAGGATTATGCAAGGGCTGGAATACCAGGGGGCCAGGATTATTGAGATCCACTTTGGAAGGCTACCTTTCTCACCTCCCATATCCAGTAAATTAGCAAATTATGTCACAGTACTTCCAAAACATGATTGGGATCTGTCCAGTTCTCTCCTTCTGAATTGCTAATCATGATTTCTTGACAAGTCCAAACCTTGCCAAATTCTTAATAGCCTCATTCCTATCATATTCCATGTAAATTGTGCCAACCTCACCACCCACCCCCAGCCCCTGTTATATGATGTGGCTGTTCTATGGCCTACAGGCAATAGAAATTACCTTCTAATTAATCTCCTTACATCTTCCCAGGCCTTCTTGCAATTTTTAAGCCAGGATGATTTAAACAAACAAACAAACAAACAAACAAACAAACATAAATTGAATCTTATATCTCCCCTACTTAAAACTCTTCAGTGATTTTTCATGGTTCTTTTTCTTTCTTTTTTTTTTTTTATTTTAAGTGGGCTCCATATCCAGCACGGAGCCCAACACAAGGCTTGAGCTCAAGCTGAGGTCAAGAGTCAGAGGCTTAACTGACTGAGCTACTCAGGTGTCCTTTCTTCATGGTTCATTAAATCTTAACTCCTTACCTTAGCATCTGACCCTAGGATGATGTGGCCTCTGATTGCAGCTCTGACTGCATCCATCCTGGGGCTTGCTCTAGCCCCACAGGCTTTCCATCAGGGCCTCTACCATTTCTGGATCTTACTTGCTTCAGTGTCCTTGCACTTGTGGTTCCTTTTGCTGATTCTAAGCTCTGGAATCTACTTCAAGATTTACATCTTGCTTAAAGCCACCTCCTTAGAACCTTTTCTGGCCAGCCTCTTTAAGGAGATATTGTCCTTCCCATTATTATTTGCCCATTTTGTTTCCTGCACAACCCTCTCTACAAATTGTATACACACACATACACATATATGTATATACACACATACACACACACATATATATACACATTCATATATATGTCTATATGTTTAGAATTACTTATGAAGAGTAGCTATATAAATCTTAATTGTATAGCTAGATATACCACAAAAACCAACATGTACAACATTTCTAACATCTCAGAAGACTCCTTATGCCCTCTTTCAGTGATATACTGAAAGAGTTTATATACTTTCAGTGGATATACTCAAGGATAATAACTCCTCTAATTTCTAAATCATAGATTAATTTTTGTCTGCTTTTTGAAAGTTTATGTAAATAGAACCATGTGATATGTACTCCCATTCAACATATTGTCTGTGAAGTCAATTCCTATCATTCCAGGTATCAGTACATTTGTTTGTATATCTGTTTGCTTGATAATATTCCATTGTATGAATATATAATAGCTTATTATTATTTATCTATTTTACTATTGAGGTAATGAAATTATTTGCAGCTATTATTAACATGCTTACACAAATATTTTGCTGGACATAAATACACATCTCTTGGGTATACATCCAAAAGTGGAATTTCTGGGTGATACAATTGGCATATATTTATTTTAGATGCTGCCAAATGGTTTCTGAAAATGGTTGTACCAATTTGTACTCCCAACAGCACTCCAACTTACTCCATATCCCCACCTATACTTGATCTTGTGTGTTAATTTAATTTTAGCTGTGCTGGTGAGTGTGTAGAGTATTATGTTACAGTTAGAATTTTCATTTCCCTTGAGCACCTTTGATATATTTATTGACCATTTGGATAACTTCTTTTGTGAAGTGCCTCTTCTGCCTATTTAAGGGGTAGGGCATCTGTCTTTTTCTTATTGATTTGTGGGAGTCCTTTATGTATCATTAATATGAGTCTATTATCAGACACACATTTTCAAATAACTTCACTCAGTGTGTGGCTTTTCACTCTTTTAATGGTATCTTTTGATATGTAGAAGTTCTCAGTTTAATGAAGTCCAACTTTTCAATCTTTTATGGCTAGTATACTTGGTGTTTCGTCTAACAAATCTTTGCTCACAAAGTTTTTTTATTTTCTTCTAGAATATAGCTGTGTGATACAACTTTATGTGATGATGGAAATGTTTTAGGTCTACATTGCCCAATATAGTAGCCATTAGGCCCATGTGGCCATTAAGCACTTAAAATGTGGATAATATGATTGAGGAACTGAATTTTTAAAAATTTTATTTAGATGGCCATATAAGGCTAGTGGCTGCTATATTGAATAGTACAGTTCTAGACACTTTATTGTTTTAGTTTCCACATGCAGGTTTACAACCTATTGTGGATTATGTTATGTGTTTGTGTGTATATAAAATATAAAGTAAAGATCAGGATTATATTTTTCTATATGGATATTTAGTTGACCCATTTGTTTAAAAATCCATATTTTCCCCAGTTAGTTCCCAATGATGTTGTTATAAATCAGGTGACCATTCTGTAACAGAAATGAAGACTACCTTTGATAAGTCCATTATAGACTAGACACAGCTATGGAAAGAATCTCTGAGTTTACAAACATGTCAATGGAGCATTCTAAAACTGAAAAAGAGAAAAAAAGATTGAAGAAAAGGAACGGAAAAACCAAAACATGTGGGACATCTACAAAAGGTGTAACATGCCTATAGGGGGAATACCAGAAGGAGAAAAAAGAAAGAAGCAGAAGAAATTTTTGAAGCAATACTGACTGAGAATTTTCTCCTTAATGTCAGAAAGCAAACCACAGAAAGAGGAAGCTCAGAGAACATCAAGTAAGATAAGGTTCCAAAAGACTACACCTAGGAATATCATATTCAAGGTGCATAAAATCAAAGATAAAGCAAAAATCTTGAGGGAGGCCAGTACTTTAACTATAGAAGAACAAAGATAAGAATTATATCCAACCTCTCCAAAACCATGCAGGCAAGAAAAGAGTAAGTGTAATACATAAAGGTTTGAGAGAACAAATACATCAACCTAGCATTCTATGACCTCATAAATTATCTTTCAAAGGTGAAGAAGAAATAGACTTGCTCAGAAAAACAAAAATTGGGAGAATTTGTTGCCAGTAGATCTGCCCTGCAAGAAATGTTAAAAGAGTTTCTTCAAGGAGAAGGAAAATGATATAGGTAAGAAAAAAAATTATATCTACATAAAGAAAAGAGAACCACTGGAGAAGGAATAATGTAAAAGAAATACTTTTCTTATTCTTAATTGATCTAAAAAAGTTTGGTTAAAATAACAGTAGCAATAATATATCAAATGCTTAGAGGTATGTATAAGTGAAATGAATGACAGCAATAATAGAAGGGATGAGAGGAGGACATTAGGAATATTTTATTATTATAAGGTACTTGCACTTACCTGTGAAGCCATGTACTGTTATTTAAGAGTGAACTTGGATTAGTGGTAAATATATATTGCAAATTATAGGGCAACCACTAATAATATTTTTTAAAGAAGTATAATTGCTATACAAGAAAGCATATGTAATATGCTTAATTAAAACCACAAGAAACAGAAAGAGTGGAAGAGAAAAAATAGGAACAAAGAAGAAAGGCAGTGAATCAAAATCAGTAACAGAATAAACTTTAATCTATCAATAAGTGCTTTAAATATCAATTGCCTAAATATACCAAATAAGAGATACTTTCAGTGTGAATCAAAAAACAAGACCTAACTATATGTCCTATGTAAGAAATCCACTTCAAGTATAAAGACATCTATAGATTAAAAGTAAAGAATCAGAAAGCAAAGTGGTGGAGAAAGTTATACCATGCTAAGGCTAATCAAAAGAAAGCTGGAGTAGCTACTTTAATTTAAAAAAAAAAAAAGCAGACTTCAAGGGAAGAAAATTTTCAGGGAGGAAAGAGGGAATTACATATTGATAAAGGGGACAATTTTCCAAGAAGATGTAACAATCCTCAATGTATATGCATCTCACAAAGAGCATCAAAATATGTGAGGCAAAAACTGATAGCACTGCCACAAGAAATAAGTGAATTCATTATTATAGTTGGAGACTTTATCAGCAGTCTATCAGCAATGGAGAGATTCATCAGGCAAAAAATCATTAAAAACATAGCACTTTTGACCCACTGAATATAACTGACATCCATAGACCACTTCATCCAACAAATACAGAATACATGTTCTTTTCAAGCTCACATGGGACATTCACCAAGATAGACCACAGTCTGAACTGTAAAATGTGTCTTAACAACATTAAAAGAATATAAATTGTTTAACACATAGTCTCCAGACGCAATGGAATTAAACTAAATATCAATAACGAAAGATAGATGAAAAATTCCAAGATTCTTGGAAATTAAACAACACACTTTTACAAAGCAGTGAGGTGAAAGAAGAAATCACAAGAGAAAATTTTAAATTTTTTGAACTAAATGAAAATGGAAATACAACTTATCAAAATTTGTGGGATTCAGGGAAATCTTGCTTAGAGGCAAATTTATGCTGCTTGTATATATATTAGAAAAGAGAAAGTCTTAAAACCAAAAACCTAAGCTTCAACCTTAGGAAACTAGAAAAAGAAGACCAAGTTATATCCAAAGTAAGCTAAAGAAAAGAAATAATAAAAATTAGAGCAGAAATCAATGAAATTGAAAACAGAAAATCAACAGAGAAAATCAACAAAACCAAAAGCTGGAACTTTGGAAAGACCAATAAAACAGACTGCTAGCAACACTAGGACAAAGAGAAGACACAAATGACTCATATCAAAAATAAAAGAGAGGGCAACACTACAGTTTCCACAGATAATTTAAAGGATAATAAAAGAATACTATGAACAATTCTATGTCCACAATTTGATGAACCAATTCCTTGGAATACACAAATCTGTCACAACTCACACAAGAAGAAATAAATGGTCTGAATAGGCCTACAGCTATTAAAGAAATTGAATCAATAATTAATAAACTTCTAAAATAGAAACCACCAGGCCCAAATGGGTACATGGATGATTTCTAACCAACACTGAAGGAAGAAATTATACCATTTGCCAATAAATTCTTTCAGAAAACAGAAGCAAAGGAAAAGCTTCCTTATTCTATGAGGCTAGCATTACCCTAATACCAGAATCAGACAAACACATACAAGAAAACTATAGTCCAATATCTCTTATGAACATAGATTTAAAAAATCCTCCAAAAATTAGCAAATCAAATCCAACAATGTATAGAAAGATTTATATATTATGAACAAATGAGATTTATTCCATGGCTGGTTCAACATTAAAAAATCAGCTAATGTAATCCATCACATCAACAGGATATAAAAGAAAAATCACACGAGTGTGTCAAGAGATGTGGAAAAAGTACTTGACAAAATTCAACACCCATTCATGAGAAAAACTCAGAAAACTAGAAATAAAGTTAACTTCCTCAACTTGATAGAGAACATCAATAGTAATTACAGGTAACATCATATTTAATGATGAGAAATTTTCCTACTAAGATCAGGAACAAGGTAAGATATTCCCTCTTAACATTCTTTCAATATCTTACTGGAAGTCCTAACTATTTCAATAAAATAAGAAGAGAAAATACTGGTATACAGATTTGGAAGGAAGAAATGAAAGTACTTTGTTTAAAGATAACAAAACTGTCTATGTAGAAAATTCAAAAGAACAGATGAAAAATTCCTGGATCTAAAAGTGATTATAGCAAGGTTGCAAGATACCAGGTTAATATACAAAAGGCAATCATTTTCCTATATGCCAGCATTGAACAACTGGAATTTTAAATCTATAAACACAATACTATTTATAATAAGACCCCCAAACTAAAATACTTAAGTATAAATCTAACAAAACATGTGCAAGATCTATATAAGGAAAACTACAGAATTTGATGAAAAAGAGAACTAAAAAAAGGAGAGATTCCATGTTCATATATAGGAAGACTCAATATTCTCAAGATGTCAATTCTTCCCAATTTGATCTATAGATTAAAAGCAATTCCAATCAGAATATCAGCAAGTTATTTTGTAGATATTGGCAAACTGATTATCTAGTTTATATGGAGTGGCAAAAGATTCAGAACAGCTAGTATAACATTGAAGGAAAAAGAATAGAATTGGAAGACTGATGCTACTTGGCTTTAAGACTTACTCTAAAGTTACAATAATCAATGCATTGTGGAATTGGTAAAAGAATAAACAATAAATCAATGGAACAGAATAGAGAGCCCAGAAATAGACCCAGTTAAGTATAGTCAACTGATATTTGGAAAGGGAGCAAAGGCAATACAATGGAGCAAACATAGTCTCTTTAACAAACAATGCTGGAACCTGCAGGCATCTGCAGGCATAGGACATCTGCAGGCAAAAAAAAAACAAAAAAAAAACAACAAAAAAAAATTTAAATAAAAAATTCATCCATACCTAAACCTTACAACCTTCACAAAAGTTAACCCAAAATGGTTCATAGACTTAAATGTAAAATGCAAAAAGTATGAAACTCCTAGAAGATAATATAGGAGAAAACTGATATTACCTTGTATATGAAAATGACTTTTTGGATACAGTACCAAAGGCATAATTCATGAAAGAAATGATTGATAAACTGGACTTCATTATAATGAAAAACTTACACTCTGTGAAAGACAACCTCAAGAGAATTAGAAGACAAGCTATAGACTGGAAGAAAATACTCACAATATATAAATTAGATCATGGACTGTTATCCGAAATATATAAAGAACACTTAACACTCAACAATTTAAAAAATTCTATTTAAAAATAGGCCAGGGATTTGCTCAGTGGTTGAGCATCTGCCTTTGGCTCAGGGCATGATTCCTGGGAAGTATCTTCTCACAAGTACCTTCTCATATGCTTATTTGCCATCTTTGGTGAGGTGTCTGTTAAGGTCTTTGGCCCATTTTTTTTTTTTTTAAGATTTTATTTATTTATTCATGAGAGACACACAGAGAGAGAGGCAGAGACATAGGCAGAGGGGGAAGCAGGCTCATTGCTGGGAGCCTGATATGGGACTCGATCCTAGGACTCCGGGATCATAATCTGAGCCAAAGGCAGATGCTCAGCCATTGAGCCACCCAGGTGCCCCCACATCACCTCCAGCTTTTCATATTAGTAACCTTTTTCATTTTAACCTTTCTAGAGGATGTATAGTGGTGTTTCATTGTGGATATAATTTTCCTTCCCCTGAGGACTAATGAAGTTCAGCATTTTTCCATGTATTTACTGGCCAGGTAGGCATCTTTTTTTGGTTTTGGTTTTCTTAAAGATTGTATTTATTTATTCTTGGAAGACACACAGAGAGAGGCAGAGGCACAAGCAGAGGTAGAAGCAGGCTCTCCGCAGGGAGCCCCATATGGGACTCAATCCTCAACTCCAGGATTATGGCCTGAGCTGAAGGCACTCAACCGCTGAACCACTCAGGCATCACGCCAGTTAGGCATTTTATTTTATGAAGCATCTGCTCAGGTCTTTTGCCCATTTTTTAAAAATCAAATTGCCTATCTTTTATCAATTTGTAGGATTATCCAATATATGCTTAAAGAACTCTTACAAATATATATAGGTTCATTTTAAAATTGAAATCTTTGATTCCCTTGGAGTTTATTCTGATTAAAGTACAGGCCCAACTTTATTTTTTTCAGATGGTTACTCAATTGTCTTAACATCAATACTACACAGCCCATCTTTCCCATATCAATTGGAAATGTCACTTTTGTCATGTACTACATTTCTGTGTGTATTTTGGAATATTTCTGGGCTTTCTATTCCGTCTGTCTTCCATGTGAAAGTGCACTTTCATTTACTTAGCATTATAATGTGTTTAAATATCTACTAGGGGGTCCTATTGTTTTAGAGCTTTGCAAACTATTTTTATTTATTTTTCCATATGAACTCAGAACTGGTTTGTCTCATTCCGAAATTAAAAAAAGAAAAACCACTTTACTGGTCTTGAAATAAATTTATGAGTTAACTTCTGAAGAATTAACATCTTCCTGATGTTTTTCTAGTTTAACATGATTACACATCTTTTATTCGCTCACATCTTACTTGGTATCCTTCAATGATGCACAAACTTTTGATATGCAGAGCTGAGCTGGTGGGAAAGTGAAGACAATCTCGGAGGCCATGAAACTATAAGAAAGTAAGAGACTAGAGTGGTTATTCAGGATCGCAGTTAAACTTTTCTTTGGATAGCAAATAAAGCTTAGAACCTAAGCAAGGTGTGAGGTTAGCATGGAGTTACTGGAATAAAACCCAGTCCCCTCAATGGATCTAGAGGGTATTCTGTTAAGCAAAATAAGTCAGAAAGAAAAAGACAAATACCATATGGTTTCACTTACACATGGAATCTAAAACATAAAACAAATGAGCAAACAGACAAACAAAAAACCAAAATAGACTCATAAAAACAGAGAATAAACCAGTGGTTGCCAGAGGGGAGATACTGAGAGGGTTGGGTGAAATAGGTGAAGGTGATTAAGAGAACAAATTTCCTGTTATAAAATAAATAAGTAATGGAGACGAAAAGTACAGAAAAAGGAATATAATCAGTAATATTGTAATAACTTTGCATAGTGACAAATGGTAACTATGCATATCGTAATAAGCATTATGTAATGTACAGAATTGTCAAATCACTGTTCTACATCTGAAACTAAAATAATATTGTGTGTCAACTATACTACAATTAAAAGTAAAATAAAAAATGGAATACCATAAAAATAAACCAGATTCCCTCAAAGAGTGGCACCCTGAATAGAAACCTTGAAAACAACCCATCTCACAAAAGATAGAAGAGATATCACCTGTGTTGACAGTGTTCTTCAGAGGAGGGAAAAGATTTGATTGAGAACTCCTAACAACCCACTTTCACATAGGCCTCTGTAGGGAAACAAACAAATATTTTGAAAAAAAGAAAAGGAAAAAAGAAAAAATCCAAGGAGAAATTTTAGGTTAAAACTATCCTAAATTGGTAGATCTTCCAGGTTCCAAAAGCAAAAGCAAATTTTCATTGGCAGAACACACTTAAATCTTAGGTGTGGTGGGTTGAAAAGTGATTCCTCAAAATTTATTTCTACTTATGACCTCAGAATGTGACTTATTTGGGAATAGGATCTTTGTAGATGTGATTAAAGATCTTGAGATGAAACACCCTGAATGCAGAGTAGGCCCTCAATCCAATGATTGGCGTCCTTATCCCTGGGAGAAGAGGAGATGACACAGGGAAACACACATAAATGAAAAAAGAAGCTATGTGAATATGGAGGCAGAGATTCATGTCATATTGCCACAGCTAAGAGATGCTGTGAGTCAGGACACCTGGATGGCTCAGTGGTTGAGTGTCTGCCTTCAGCTCAGGTTGTGATCCCAGTCTGGGGATCAAGTTCCACATCCGGCTCCCTGTAAGGAGCCTGCTTTTCCTTCTGCCTGTGTCTCTGCTTCTCTCTCCCCGTATCTCTCATGAATGAATGAATAAAATCTTAAAAAAAAAAAAAAAAAAAAAAAAGAGATGCCATGAGCCACAAGAAACTGAAAGAGACTAGGAAGAATTCCCCTCTGAACTTCAGAGAGAGCATGGCCCTGCTAACATCTTGATTTCAGACTCCTGACATCCTAAACTCTGAGAGAATAAATTTCTATTGTATAAGCCACCTGGTTTGTGGTAAATGGCTATAGAGGCCCTAAGAAACGAAGACACTAGGTTTCAGGAAATTCATACAGATAAAATTCCAAGGAACTTGATTTCATCATCCCAAACTGTAAAATACACACAAAAATAAGCCATGGTAGGAAAAAAAAAAAAAGAATCAACATAAAGAACAAAATGCAGAGAACAATCTGCAAAAAAGGACAGGCATTGAAACGGTCACTGTGGAATATAAGGACATGCAATAGTTTTTTAAAAATAAAAGAGGTTATGAAAGTAGGTGTAGGTACAAGGAATTACCAAAAGGAATAGGGTAGATTTGAAAATAAAAAAGCGTAACTTGGGATGACTTGGGTGGCTCATCAGTTGGGTGTCTGCCTTCGGCTCAGGGTGTGATCCTGGAGTTCCAGGATCGAGTCCCACATTGGACTCCCTGCATGGAGACTGCTTCTCCCTCTGCCTATGTCTCTGCCTCTTTCTCTCTCCTGTGTCTCTCATGAATAAATAAATTTTAAAAATCTTTAAAAAAGCTAACTTCTAATAATAATACAAAATACGTAATTATTCAAATTAGAAATTCAACTTGAAAGTTAAATAGCATATAAAATCTAGCTGAAGAGAAAACTTAAAAAAAGGGAAGAGAGAGCTAAGGAAGTTACTGAAAATGTAGCACAAAGATATAAAGAAATGTAAAAAGTTAAGAAGTTAAAAGAAAAAAAGGATAGAATGAGAGGATTTAATATATTTTTTATTATAGGATTTCAATTTTATTTTACTATATTTATTTATTTTTCTTTCTAGATTTTATTTAAATTCAAGTTACTTAACATATAGTGTAGTAATAGTTTCTGGAGTAGAACTTAGTGATTCATCACTTGCATATGGCTCCCAGGGCTCATTACAAGTGTCCTCTTTAATGTCCATCCTCCAATTGCCCCATTCCTCCACCTTCCTCCCCTCCCCTCAGTTTGTTCCCTATAGTTAAGAATTTCTTATGGCTTCCCTCTCTCTGTTTTTATCCTATTTTATTTTTCCTTCCCTCCCCCTATGGTCATCTGTTTTGTTTCTTAAATTACACTGGGGGCACCTGGGTGGCACAGTTGATGGAGCATCTGACTCTTGGTTTCAGCTCAGGTCATGATCTCAGGGTTGTGGGATCAAGCCCTCCACCAGACTCTGCACTTAGTGGGGAGTCTGCTTTGGTTTCTTTCACCCTCTGCCCCTCCTCTTACCTGCACGTGCTCTTTCTCTAAATAAATAAATTAATTAAAAAAAAATTCTAGGGGCACCTGGGTGTCTCAGTTGGTTGGGTGACTGTCTGCCTTTGGCTCCGGTCATGATCTCAGGATCCTGAGATTAAGCCCCTCATTGGGCTCCCTGCTCAGTGGGGAATCTGCTTCTCCCTCTCCCTCTTTCTTCCTCTCTCTCTCTGCTCCTCCTGTAGACCCATTCATGCTCTTTATCTCAAATAAATAAATAAAATCTTTAAAAAATAAAATAAAAATAAAACCTCTACACATGAGTGAAATCATATGGTATTTGTCTTTCTCTGATTAACTTATTTCACTTAGCATTATACGCTCTAGTTCCATTCTCATCGTTGCAAATGGCAAGATATCATTCTTTTTGATGGTTGAGAAATCTCCCCCCCCCCTTCTCTCTCTATATATATACCACATCTTCTTTATCCATTCATCTGTTGATGGCCATCTGGGCTCTTTACATAGTTTGGCTATTGTCGACATTGCTGCTATAATCATTGGGGTGCATGTACCCCTTCATATAACTATTTTTGTATCCTTTAGATAAATACCTAGTATTGCAGTTGCTGGGTGGTAGGATAGTTCCATTTTTTAGATGGTAATTTTAGCCATTCTGACCAGTGTGAGACTTACTGTGGTTTTGGTTTGTATTTCCCTGATAGTGAGTGTTGTCGAGTGTATTTTCATGTGTCTGTTAAATATTTGTATGCTTTCTTTTGAGAAATGTCTGTTCATGTCTTCTGTCCATTTCTTAACTGGATTTTTTGGGGGGGAGTATTGAGTTTGATAGGGTAATTACAGATTTTGGATACTGGTTCTTTATCTGAAATGTCATTTGCAAATATCTTCTCCCATTCCATTGGTTGCCTTTTAGTTTTGTTGATTGTTTCCACTGGAATTTAATATACTTCTTTGGGGGGCAGAGGAAGAGGAAGAGAGAATCTTTCTTTTTCCTGCTTATTTATTTATTTACTTATTTATTTATCCACTTGTTTTTATTGAAGTTCGATTTGCCAACATATAGTATAACACCCAGTGATCATCCCATCAGGTGTCCTCCTCAGTACCTGTCACCCCAACCCCCCGCCCACTTCCCCTTCGGCAACCCTTTGTTCGTTTCCCAGAGTTAGGAGTCTCTCATGGTTTGTCTCCCTCAAGGAAGAGAGAATCTTAAGCAGGCTCCATGCTCAGTGAAGACCTTGGAGGCAGGGCTCAATCTCACAACCTGAGATCATGACTTGAGCAGAAATCAAATCAGACACTCAACCAACTGAGCCACTCAGGTGCTCCATGGCTTAATATACTTCTAATTAGACATCCATAAGGAAAGAATGGGGATCAAGGATGCAATATTAAAGATGAAAATGGCTGGGAATTTCACAGAACTATAAAAAAGTATAAATCTTTACATTGAAAAAGAATGAGTTGCAAATAGATAAATGAAAAGAAATCCACATCTCAATATATGCTAACAAATATACAGAACATAAAGGAGAAAGAGGAAAACTTTAATTCACAAAGAAAAATCTGTGTAAATGCAAGGAATAAAAAACTGGATTTCTCATCAGCCACAACATAGACAGAATACAGGGGAGGAACATCTTTGATGTCCTGAAGAACAATGCATGAAATTAGACTTCTATACCCTGGAGAATTGTCATCCAACTTACAGGGTATAAAATTCTAAAAATGTTCAATTCATTGAGGAATTTCGTAATGGATTTAGGTTGGAAGAATTTTGAGGCATGTGATAGAAAAATCTTAGATTTCCTCAAAGAGATTGTTGGTAAAATAATGGATGTTAAATCTGCTGTTGATAAGGGTTTACAAGGAAGTGAGGAGCATGGTAGAGAAGGTGTGTATCATCTTAAAGAAGACTAAAATCATCATTAACAGAATATTGAAAGAAATAAAATGCTATAGTAGCTGCTGGTAAGAGCTCACAAGGAGATGAGAAACATGTTATGGAAAAATGGAGGAAAGGAGATCCTTGGTACACAGTATTAGAAGCCTAGGTGAATTGTGTCCTACAGTTATGTGCAAAGCAGAATTTGTATATATGATGAACTCAGATACTTAGTAGAGAGTATTGAAGGTACAGACTGGCTGCTTCTTGTGGCATTTAGTAAAATATGAGAGGTAAGAAATAAATTTGGGGAAGAACTGTTAAAAACCAAAGGTGGAGGGGAACCAGGACTTGATGATTGAGAAATTCTTAGTCTATCTTACATTGCAATACATGCAAAAATTTAGAGGATTCACTGTAAGGAAACTATGTTCCGGAGAAAAAGTCATGGGTATGGCTGTTGCTGGAATTCAGAGTATTCATAAATTCATAAATTCAGAGTATTCAATCTCATGGAGGACTCTTTGGAGAGATTGGGCATATGACTCATGGATCTCCTCAGTTATCTCAGCAGAGGCCAGGAATGGAAATGATGTTATCCAGTAATATTCATGGGAGAGCTTTTTGTTTAATGGAATGAATCCTCATGACACACATGAGAGACCCACAAGGTTTTTTAGAATATATTATCAGTAGAAACACTGTTAGCTTGGGCAGGAAGGAACAGATAGGACTAAATGAAAAAAGGCTGTTGAACCCCCAAAATTCTACAGGCAGTAAGCAGGTTGATAAAATAAATCAGTGACAAACATATGCTCTCATTTAAGAAAAAGTAAAGGATAACAAGATGCACACCTATTGGCCCAGAAAGCAGAGCTGAGAGCCCCAGAGGATTGTTCTCAGGCATTGGATTTCAAAACTGCTTGGGACCAGTGATTCTTTTTTTCTCTTTTCTCCTTTCTGGAATGTGAATGTCTATAATTGTTGTCCCATGCTTGTCCCATCATTGCATTTTGGGAACAGATCATTTGTTTTCTAGTTTTATGCATTCATAAATTGAGGGAAATTTTGCCTGAGAATGAATCATACCCAGATTCTCACCCATACCTTATTTAGATGGTAAGATTTGGGACTTTTGAATTGATAATATTTAGATGAGATTTTGGACTTGAGCTGATATTGTAATGAGTTGACAGTTTGAGGTGTTGAGATGGAGTGGATATATTTTGCATGTGGGGTGATAGTGAATCCTGGGGGCCAAAGAGCAGACTATGATAGACTGAATAATTGCCTTGAAAGATACCCATGCCCTAGTCCTTGGAGTCTGTCACTGTTTCATTACATAGTAAGAAGAACTTGCAGAAATAATCAAGTTTAGAATATTCAAATGGGGAGATATTCTGGATTATCTGGGGGGATCTCAAATGAAATCATAAAGGTCCTTATAAGAGAAAGACAAGAAGGATCAAAAAAGGAAGTTGGAGGTTTAATGATGAAGCAAGGGATTGGAGTGATTCAGGATATGGGTCATAAGCCAAGGAATTTGGGCAATCTCAAGACACTAGAAAAGTCGAAGAAATTGATTCACCTCTAGAACCTCCAGAAGGAACCAGTGCTTCTGACACTTTGGCTTTAGCCCACTGTAACAAATTATGGATTTCTGGATTCCAAAACTGTGAGTACATTTCTGTTGTTTTAAGCCAATACCTTTGTTGTAATTTGTTATAGCAGCAATTGGAATTTCATACAGAGGGTAAAATATAGCACATGAAATCTAAAAGTGTACTGCCTGGAGACTCTCAGTGCATGAGTAATAAACATATACTTTTAGAAGAAGGAAATTGAACTCAAGAAGAAAGAATGGGATATAAGAAGCAGTGGTGAGTTAAGAAATAGATAAAACACAGGACAAATCTAAAAAAATAATATTTTGAGGAGTTTTGTAATCAGGGTATGACTAACATACATAAATAAAGACATGAAAGATTAATGGAGACAGTTCATAGGAAAGTTAAAAGGTTAAGATCCTTGCTCTGTTCAGAAAGAGGATGAAAGCATCGCTTATATTTTTCCTAACAAAACCTAAAGTTAGAGTTCTTTATGAAATCAAAGCTAACATTAAAAATGTGCATATAAAAATTCAGGGTAGTGGTGAATAACATTTCTTTTGACTTTTTGTATGCTTGAAATTTTTCATAGAAACATTTTGGGAGCGGAAAAAAACCACAATGAGATTTCTACCAGTATAACTAAAATTAAAAAGTCTGACAATATCTAGCACAGCTGAGACTGTGAAGCAAGCAAAGCTCATACCCTAGTAGTAGAAGTGTAGATTGAACTAAATATTTTGGAAAAATTGCAAAATCTACTAAAGCTAAACATATGCATACTCTATGCTCCATAAATCCAACTCCTAGGTATAATATATATTTAATATTAATCATATTTATGTGCACCAAAAGCTATGTAAAAGAAAGTTCATGGCAGTTTCATTTATAATTACTAAAAGCTAGAAATTAGCCAAATGCTCAAAAAAGGAGCACAGATATGTAGTGTACATATTTATGTACTAGAATACTACATGGCAATGAAATTAAATAAGTTACTACTAAAATGCAGCTATAGAGTGAATCTCATTAACTTAATATTGAAAGAAAGAAGCCAGACACAAAAAAAATACAAACTTATTTTATTTATGAAATTCAAAAACAAGCCAAACTAATCTTTGGTATTAAAAGTCATGATATTGGTTTCCTCTGGCTAGGGGAGAGAGGTAGTGACTAGAAAGTGGACTGAGGGAGACCTTTGAGGTAGGTGGTTATGTTCATGTTATTGATCTGGGCAGTAGGCATGGACATGCTTGCTTTCTGATAACTCATCAAGCTGTACACTTGATATGGTTTCTAAACTAAAAAAATATTATAGTTTTAAAAAGCACAAGGTAATGGCTAGTAATTTCAAAAAGACAGTAAGATCAATACTCAAGCTAGGATGAAAGATCTATCAGCTATTTGGAGGAAACTGAGTTGAGAGGACGTAGGGTGAAAGCCTTGGAAAGTGGCCAAATCATAGGTGTTCCCTGTGCTCTGCAAAGTGAGAACAGTGATATGGAGTACATGGCTGAGATCTGCATACACTCTATGCTCGTCCTTGACAAATATATTTTTATAACAACCTAGAGGCCAGGATGAACTTTAAAAGCACTACACTTACACATGGAGGTGGCAGAGAGTGAGTCCCAAGTCTGGGCCTCTGGCCCATCCCTTTCTTCATCCTTGAGGAGTGACATGAAATACATGGACATCCCTCCCACTCATCCAAGTTTTGTCCATGGCCCTGAAAACCACTATCATTTGGCCACCCTTGGGCATTAGGTTATGTGCACCAGAGGCAGTTGGCCTTTCTTTAGGAGGGTCACTTGGAAAAGAAGTCTGAGCCAACCCTGGAAATGGACTCAGGAGCATTTTGGCAGGATTTATGGGGTCTTGGCTCCTGAGAGGGTATGCTTGAAGAGGGAGGTGCTAGAGCTCTGGATGGGTACTGCCTAAGGGGGGCTCAGAGCGAGACATCTAAAACATGCTAGGTATAAAGACAGTATAGTCCTGTGCCAATGAGGGAATGCCTCAGCAGAAGTTGGAATGGACTGTATGGCTATGAGATAGGACTTTGGACGTCTCTGTAGATGTATGTTTCTATGCAAGAGAAATGAATCCAAGGATCAGCTATCCCCTCAGCTCACCCCATACTACTCAATGCCATGATTCTTTGAAAACTTTCTAGAAATGAAATGACACCTTAGCAAGAATTAGGGAAAGAAAAGAATGTTGACCTCTTGAATTTACCCTAAAAAGATAGAGGAAAAACTCTGAAGTGACTGAGTTTACCAATAATTGATTGGCAAACTACAGCTGGAGAGAGAAATTAAGTTCAGGTATGGAGAGTCGAAGTTACTTTTTTTTTTTTTTTTTTTTTGCACACCTGAATTTTGTGCACTGAAAATTCATACCTAATACAGATCATAACAGTGCTGCTTAGGGACACTATGGTTTCAAGATCCATCTATTTTTTAGAACATACTGACTCACAGTTCATGCTCATCTCATCACTGGGACAGGGAAGGAAGTTCAGAGCTCCAGTCTAAATAGAAGGTAGGCAGGTGGGGGATTGGAGGAAGATGGAGAGAAAGGAAGGGAAAGAGCAGACCGTGACTGTATTACAAATAACTCTGGAAAGGGACTCAAAGGGTGCCTTCAACCCAGGAGTTCTCTTAGTGAACTCAGAAGATGATTTTGCTACTAAAATGTATAAATTGTTTCAAAATCTTCTGGCCATAGGTATTAACAAAAATTGGACTTCCCAGGGTGATATGAAACAAGACAATGTTCACAAAAGACGAACATCACTGTGTATCATGATGCTAGTCAGTTATAATTGAAACAGGATGGTCTGGGCACATGAAAGTTGCTTCATGAAATAGAATACAGACCTATGTAGAAAAGATTCAGTCCAGTTTTAAAAAATATTTATTTGAGAGAGAGAGAGAGAGAAAGAGAGAGAGAGAGGGAATGCTACTTGGGGAAGGGGCAGAAGAAGAGAGAGAATCCCAAGCAGACTCTCTGCTGAGCAGAATCCCAAGCAGAGCCAGATATAGGGCTTAATCTCACAACTCCAAGATCATGACCTGAGCCTAAACCAAGAGTTAGATGCTCAACTGACTGAGCCACCCAAGTGCCCCAATTCAGGCCAATATTTATCTGTGTTGTGCAATAAAGAATGCTTTTTAAGTCAATGTGGAAGGATGGCTTTGGAGTAAGCACCAAAATACCTTCAGGATAAAAGAAAAAGTTGAATGTGAACCATTAACATAAAATATCTGAAAGAAAACAGAAGTAAATAGTTTTATGTCGGGGATAGCTTTTCTGAGTATAGCAACAGTTAATACTGTTTATAATGGCAAACAAATTGGATAGATCTGAATTATCTAATCATTAGGATAAACTATTATCTCATAATTGGGATTAAATTGTGGTATATCAGTTCAACAGAATGTGACTGAGATAAAAAAAATTATTCACAACAATATTTATTTTAAAATAAGCTATCAAAATGTATTTACCTGGGTACCTGGCTGGCTCAGTCAGTAGAACATGCGACTCTTGATCTCAGGGTCATGAATTTAAGCCCCTCCATTGAACATGGAGTCTACTTTAAAAATAAAATAGTTTTTTTAAAAAGTATTATGATTTGGTATTATAAAGAAAAATATATATATACACTTAGCAAAAAAGTGTAGAATATTAATAGTGTGAGTGTATCTGAATGATGAGTTTATTTTCATCTTCATGTTTTTCTGTGTTTTCTCATTTTAATAAGCAATCCCCTCAAAATCCTCAAAACTTCTTTTGGTAATTTTTCTATACCAAGCAGTAAAATTCTGGTAAAATTTAATAGAAGCCACTTGATTCACGATAGCCAAAAAGTGTAAACAGCTCAAAGGTCGCTTAACTAAATGGATAAACAATGCGGTACATCCATACAGTGGATACATTCGTCAGTAACAGAGATGAAATGCTGCTGCGTGTTGTAATATGGAGGAGCCTCAAAAACAGGCTACACAAAAGAAGCCAGACATGAAAGACCACTTATTGTCTAGTCCCATTTATCTGAAATGGGCACAAAAGGCAAATCTTGTGAGACAAAGTAAATTATTTGTTGTCTGCAGCTCCTAATGGAAACAGGGATCAAACCCGTGAATGGGCAGAGATTTTACTGGGGCCACAGAAATATCATGCACTGGACAATGGTGAGGATTGCACAACTCAGTGCTAAAAATCACTGAAGAGCATACCTAAAACGGAGTGGATTTTATGAAATGTAAATTATACCTCGATCCAGTTGTTTAAAAAAGGAAAAACCTAATGGAGAATGTGGTGAAAGCTCAAAGACAGAAAGGTGTAGAGTGTCTGTCTGGTTTGGCCTCTACTGTGGAGGAAGGAAATGAAGTAAGAATGTTAGACACTTTAGAGCTACAAATTAAGGCAGCTGGCTTTAAATGCTGCAGTGGCTGTCTCCATCTGCTAGGATGGATTTACCGTGGTACTTCTGATGCCAGGGGAGAAAGCTTATCTAGATTTAGATGCAAAACAGTGCTCCCATTTCCCTAACTGTAGGCTCCTGGAGGAAAGAGACCACACCCTAGCCTTGGTATTAACTTCTGTGCCAACCCGCTACGTGACCCTCCCAAAATCGCTTCTTTCTCTAGGTTTAAGTTTCCTGATTTGTAAGAAAGAAAAGAAAAAAAAAATCGAGTTGTACTAGATGGTTTTCATAGCCCCACTCAGCTGGAAAGTTATTTTCCTTGGCACTCACTAGCCTCACCAATTTGCCCTAGACGCTTTTCCAACCCTATTGCTTATTGCTTCAATTCTTGCAGTCTTCATATCAGATAAGGTGACCTGGTTTTCCACTATTTATCTGCCTTTTTTTCTCCCTGGAGCCTTTGCTCAGGCCCCAGACTTTGTTATCAGAAATGAGATGTTTCTAATTGTTCCAACCCCAAGCATTTCTCTATCGCTGGATCTCCCTAACTTAATCTGTACACCCTTTGTTGTCTCTCACTGCTGTGTCATTTATCAGTAGCTGCATTGCAAACCTCCCCAAAACCCAATGACTTAAAATAACAACCATTTTATTATGCTAACCATTGTGTGAATTAGGAATTAGGGTAGGCACAGTGGGGATGGCTTATCTCTCCTCTCACATGGCTGGGGCGTCAGCTGGGGTTGCTCGAAGGATTGGAGGTGGCTGGGATGGGGCCATAAGTCTGGCTCCTTGTTTCTGGCAGATACTAGATTTCCCCTAGTCTCCATGTGGAGTCTGTTGGGGCTCCAATGTCCAAGATGGCACCTTTACTCCCATGAATTGTGCCTGGGCTGGGATGGCTGAGCAGCTGGAGCTGGCCACACAGTCTCTCCAGGTAGCTAGGCTGGGATTCCCCACAGCATGGTGGTCTCAGGGTAGTTGGATTTCTTACACTGTGGCTAGCCTTCCACAGAGCACATGTTGCAAGAGTGCAAGGTGGAAGTGGCAAGGCTCTTATGACCTGACCTTAAGAAGTCATGCAGTGTCACCTCTTCTGCATTCTCTAAACTACTCAGAGCCAACCCCAATTCACTGTGGGAAAGGACCAAACAAGAGGTCCTTGGCAGTAGTGGCTCATTGGGGGAGGAGGCATCTTTGGAAACTGGCTACCACAACTGCTAATCGTTCTGTGTTTTATTTTCTTAACAAAAGTCTGCATTATTCGACGTTAGGAATCACGTCTTTCACCTTTTATTATCTCCACTCACTTCTCCTTCCCTCTTCCCAGAACATTAAGAGTAGAAGCACGTGTTTTATAGGCAGTGGGCTGAAGGCAGGACAAGCTCAGGGGGTCTAATGCTGGCTGTGTCACTTACAAGCCCTGGGACTTGGGCAACCACTTAACCTCTCCAAGTCTGTTTCCTCATTTAGAAAATATTATTGGTGACAGAATAGCTTTTTCCTCATAGAATTGATTGATAAGGGGATGAAATCACTTGAAAAAATAGTGAGTATACAATAAGCAACCAATAAATGCCAGCTATTATCGTTGACTAAATATAGACCACAAACTTATGATAATTGGGAGCAGTGTTGCCCAAGGGAAAAGTGAAGTGCTTGAGCATTGTTTTTTAGAATGAGAGGCACCTGGGTGGCTCAGTGGTTGAGCTTCTGCCTTTGGCTCAGCTTGTGATCTGGGGGTCCTGGGATCGAGTCCTGCACCATGCTCCCCATGGGGAGCCTACTTCTCCCTCTGCCTATGTCTCTGCCTCTCGCTCTGTGTCTCTCATGAATAAATGAAAAAAATCTTTAAAAATTATTTTTCAGAATGAAAAAATTTACATTAACTATGATAACGGAGGCAACTGGCTCTAAAATGCCTATTCAGATTCTATTGGCTGCAGACTTCTGATGCCATAAAGACCTAAGTTGAAGTTTTCCTGTTTCCTTTTGTTTCTTTATGTCTAATCTAAAGAGAGAGTAGATCTAATTGGCTACAAATTATGATTTTAAAAATCACAGTAAAATGGTTGTTAAGTATTGAAATGATCAAAAAAATAAGTATAAACAAACAAAACCCATAAAGAGAAAAAATTTATATGAAACAAAAAATGTCAATGTAGGAAAAGAAGTGTAAATCAATTGAGAGGTGAAGGAATCCTGAATATATACAACCAGAGAGCGGAATGGAGCAAAGCAAAAAGAGAAGATTGATAGAAGTATCCAAGGCTATGTCTTGATTATGTACCATTGACAATAACATAATTACTACCCACATTTTAAACACTAGGGAATCTTGTTGACAGGATTTATCCTTTTTTCAGGAAAAAAGTGACTAATGTGAACTCTTCTGGGAAAACAATATAAAACAATCCAGTTATGCCATTGTAACTTTATAGAGAAATGTCTATAATGAGTTTACAATACATATAATCAAAAGAAATTGTTTCAAATTGCAGGGGAAACTATTTTTCTCTTGCTTAGAGCTCATAGTTTTATTGACCATTTTCTTCACAAGACTGGTTTTCTTCTGAGTGGTTGCAATACTCAAAAGGCATTCAGGAAGACAGAGAGCCCCAGTAACAGTTTTTAAAAAATATAGGCAAAATCACGGCAGTACGACCCCTCAGTGAAGAAATGCCAGGAAATGACCCTTCAGGAAAATCAAGAAAGAGGTCATTGAGTTAATTTGGGGATTTCAGTATTAGAGGAAAGTGGTGATTCCAATCTTTTTGGAAGGATAGATCTGTAGTACAGATGGCATCTTAGATTAGGGCTCTAGGAAACAGTTTTTAGGACAGTTGAGTGCATACAGTTTTGGGGGGATGCTCTTGGGAGTATACCTGTAAGAAGGGGAAGGTGGGACTGGACAGATGGAATTACAACCAAGGCCTCTGTTAATTCTATAGGAAGTTCTGGAGTGGGGATGGCTTTCAAAGTTCTCCCATATGAGGCAGGAGGCCAGGCCTTTGTATCAGGTATTAGCCTTCTGGAGAGGGGTAATTTGGTGCAAGGCACTTCTCTGCAGTCAAGGGCAAGCCTCCGTGAGGGACACAGCTGTGAGCCATCAGCAGCCTAGATTCCCAGCATCCACGAGTGGTCCAAATCTTCTGACTGTTTTCTAGCCATGCACAGAATCTCTTTTTAATTTGGGAGGGGATTACATGAATATGCACATGTGTAAAAATGTCAACATATTGTATGAACTCTTTTGGATCTGCCTTTTTGACTTAACGTGCCTATGTGGTTCATGCATGTTGTGTATAGTAGGAGTTCATCCTTATTGCTGTGTGGCAGTACTGAGGGAATATACCACAATCTGTCTGTTGTACTCTCTAAACATTTATTTATTTATTTATTTATTTATTTATTTATTTATTTATTTATTTATTTATTTATTTGAGAGAGAGAGAGAGCACGCACACAGGTGCATGAGCTGGGGAAGAGGCAGAGGGAGACTTTCCGCTGAGCAGGGAGCCTAATGTGGGGCTTGATCCTGTCACTCTGGGATCATGACCTGAGCAGAAGGCAGACACTTAACCAACTGAGCACCCAGGTACCCCTGTATATTGTACTCTCTATGGGTACTTGAATTATATACAGTTTGGGCTATTATAAATAATGCATTTATGAACATTCCTGTACATGTCTCTTGATGGATGATTAACTCTCATTTCTTTTATATATCAAAGAGAGGAATTGCAGGCATATATGTATACAGACATACATATGTTTATTAGCATATACTGCCAAACAATTTTTATTTTATTTTTAGTTTTTAAAAAATATTTTATTTATTTCATGAGAGACACAGAGAGGCAGAGACATAGGCAGAGAGAGAAGCAGGCTCCCGGCAGGGAGCCTGATGCGGGACTCCATCTCCAGACCCCGGGATCACGACCTGAGCCAAAGACAGATGCTCAACCAACCACTGAACCACCCAGGCGCCCCAAAAAATTTTTTTTAATTTTTTAAACTTTTATTTATTTTTTTTAGCCCCAAATAATTTTTAAAGGTAGTTGTGCCAGTATACAATCCTACTACAATCTTTGATGCCAAAGGAGGTGCATTTAGATCTGCACAAAGGACTAAAAACACATTCACTTTGAATCAAAGAAAAGATTAGATTAATCATAACTAATTATGGTTAATAATTAGATTAATAATAATTAATGATTGATAATTAGATTATGATAACTTTAAAAAGTTACATAAAAACTTGTCATGTATTTTTGGTAGATATTGTAGATCCTTTTCTCTAGTAGTTCTGCTGAAGTGTAAAGAACATGAAGGAAGGAGTTTCTCAAGATGAACTCGTGGGTCAGGTGTCCTAGATTTATTTCCCTGAAGCAGAGCCTGAGACAAGAATTTGGATGCGTGTGATTTATCCAGGTGGCATTTATAGGAGAAACCTGTAAGGAAGGATGTGAAGAAGGACAGGGAAAAGGAAAGAACTGAACAAGGATATGGACTTGGGGAAAACTACTCTTGGCCTGATCCCAAAAGGAACCCTGGAGCATAAGCCATATTTGAGTCGTCAAATATGTCATTTAAGGCAGTATCTGTACCCCAGATCAGTCTTCATTTTTGTGGGCCTGGATGGCAGAGTAGTGGTGGTGGTGGTGATGGTGAGAAGTACTTCCTGGATCCTCCAATCAATCTAGGTCATTTTCAACCGTGGGCAAATTTGTCCCCTGAGAGACATTTGGCCAAGTCTGGGGAGATATTTGTGGTTATCACAATAGCAGGGATGGTACTGGCATTGGGAAGTTAAGAGGCCAGGATGCTGCTATACATCTTACAATGCACAGGACAGCTGCCCACAACAAAGCATTATCTCCTGAAATACTTGGGGTGGACAAACACTGGATTAGGGCAGTTTTTTGGAGAAGGGGTCAAGGGCAAGCCATTAACCACATTTGCTGCTAGTGACAGATGGATTCCCTATTTCCATTAAGGTCATCTGGGCAGGACATCAAAACATCTCCTGTAGATATCCTTTAGATATATGATGTTTAACAATGAAGGAAGCTTGGAATGCTGTTTGGTTAGCCTTTCTAAGTGGTCTGCATTTCATCTAATGGGATGGGACTAGCATCTTGAAATATATGTTGCTAAGCCCTTAGCTACACACTACACAAACATGTTGCAAAACTTACTGGTGTCAATGGCAGCCACTTTGGATTTTCTTCAGAGCTTTAGGGAGCTTGTAGAAAATCGGAATTGGACTAACTCCTACCTGAAATACTCATCACTGCGCTAGGTTATTGTCAGTGCTGGGCTCTTTTAACTACATAACTTGAATAGGCTGAAGGATTTATGTGATGATCAAAAAAAGTTGTGCTTAACTATAAAAGGGTTTAAAAAACACTGGAGACTCATGGTCTGCTCTGTCTATATCCTGTTGGGACCATCCCTTAAGCCTCTTTTACAATACAGTATTCATCTGTACGTTATCCAAGAATTCATCCAAGCCCTCTTGGAAGCAGTTTATAACTGGGAATGGCAAAACTTAGGATGTCTAGTTTTATAGTACATACTACTGTTCTATAAAAGGATAACTTTTTTCAAACTTCAAAATGTCTTATCTAGTTTGTTTTCTAACTTTTGTATTTTTATTCCTGGGTTGTGATCTATGTTTATGATTCTACTATTGGTTTCATTTTTTTCTTCTCTCAAAACCAATCATCTGTTTGTTCTTCTTTTAAGTGTTATGATACTAACACAGATAAATAAGAAGGGTAAAATTATGGTACAATATTATTGACCAAAAAAGTAGTCAAACAGAAATATTGTAATGCTACATTAGGTGAAAAAGTAAAAATATAGAGATGATACCATTTTTGCTCAAAAATCTTTCTATACTTTTATGAATAGGAATCTGAAAGGAGGTACACCAAAATAATAACAGTGGTTAAGGTGTAGTTTGCAAGTTCTGTGTAAGATCCCACCACTTCCCAAAAATGGCTCAGAGAATGAACTAGAGCTATAAATAGCTTTTTAAGGAAGCTATTTCCAACTTAAGTTAAAACTCTGTTCTTTGTGATAACACTGTCTTAATCGTCTATATGAATGCCACCTTCTGGAAACAAGGAGCATTTCACCATTAAAAGACTGCTGTAACAATGGAATTTTGTCATATGGCTGAAATTGGAACTATTTATAGAAAGTGTATTTTTAAATTTAACACTTAATTTTGAACCTTGCAGATTACAATCAAGTTTGTTAGAAGATAGGCTAATTTAATATAACCAGAGCTGGTGAATTATATACATGTCCTCAATAAGGTGACCAATGAAAAAACTATTTTTAAAACACTGAAAGGGCATCCAAAAGTAAGTGTGAAGAAAAAAAAAAAAAGAAAACAAATACTGTACCCTTTGAATGACTCAAAAAATGATGAAAAAATTCATTCCTGTTTGATTTTCCTTTACACCAAGAGTTAACATGAAATGTTGAAATAATGTCTTGATTTTCAAGCAATTTCTATATCTAGACATGAAACTCGACTGACTCAACATGATCCATGAGTCTAAAATGCATAGGTCTAAAAAATGATCAAAGTAAAAAATAAAATGTTGTACATTTACAACATTTTACAATAGATTGCATCTATCGTTACAACATGTACGATAGATTTACATCTATTGTGTGATAGCGTGCCCATGCATATGCAAACATAAAGTAACAGGTACCTAGAAATGCATATAGAAATATACAAAGTTTGCAAGTTTATTTAGAGGAATTAACTTTGGGGAAGTGGAAAAGGGGACCAAAGTTAGATGGCAGTAGAGGGAAACTTATCTAAAACATTCTATTTTTTAAAAATGTATTTAACTTGTGTAATTTACCACTAATTAGAAATTAGTTGCAACTGTCAGTATTTTGTGATTATAGAAGATGCAACATGTTTCTTACAAATAACAGCAGCAGTGAATCATATAGTCTCTTTATCTGTATTGCAGTCCTGTGCGTATGTGTGTATATGTGTGTGCGTGTACAAGTGTATGGTCAAACACAGAATAAAATATCTAGGAAGTGTACAGGTCTACTTTGTAAAGTGCTTTCACTTACAGTGTCCCCATGGAGAGAATAGCTTCAGCCTCAGATATTTCTTTGGCATTAATAATTTAAAAATATTAATGCTTGTGACCTACAGGAATGAGGTCCCCTGGTAGAAGTAAAGATTCTTTCTAGATAAGCTAATTTGAAATTATCTAGCCAAAGGCGTATCTGAAGGGACCTTTTGAGAGCTTTGCTAATTCCAAGTTTGCCCCAATTCATTTCCAATATTGGGCACCTATTATTTGTAAAGCTCATTATGGTCTAAGGAAGGCTTAGACTCAGAATGTGGAACAGTTGGGTAGGTGGTAATATTGAAGGAGGAAACTATAGTATTTTAGAGTCGGGGGCCCAGTTGGGTTTCAATTCCCATGGCACCACTTACAGCAGTGTGTTCCTGTGTGAGCGCTGGGGATATAGAGTGCCTACTTCAAAGAGCAGTCAGAAGGGAAAAAGGGGATCATTATAAAGGATTTGACACAGTGCTGGCACATGGTAAGTATCCAACTAATTCAATTGATCCTCCTGCTACCCAGGAAATATATATATGTTTAAAGATTTTATTTATTAACGAGAGACGGAGAGAGAGAGAGGCAGAGGTTGAGAAGCAGGCTTCATACAGGGAGCCCAACAGTGGGACTCAATCCCGGGTCTCCAAGACCACACCCTGTGCTGAAGGCGGCCTAAACCGCTGAGCCACCCGGGCTGCCCCGCTACCCAGGAAATAGATGAATATTTAAAGAGTATTCTTTCCATTGTTTGACACAGAGCCTCTTTTTTTATGTTTATTAAGACTCCCAGAGTTAAGCAGAGTCGTTTTATTTTGAAATTTTTGTTTTACTTGCTCCTGCTGATGTTTTTCGGAGTCCTAATTAATTTTCAAGATTCGTAAAAATTGGAGGTCGAAAAGGCTTTTGGCTTTATCTGGTCCACTCACTACCACAGAGATGACTCTCATCCCTTTTCCATTGTCATTGAAAGCTGGGAGGTAAATACTGTTTCCCGATTACTCTAAGTTTCTGGTGGGATAACAGGAAACATAATGAGAGGAAGGCAGGCCAAGGGAATAGGTAGGGGGAAAAGGGAGATCAGTGGGACTAGCATTGGGTGAGTATGAGGAGCATGGACTAAAGAGTATGGAGAAAAGTGAGAAAAAGCAAGAAGGGGTACAGAGGAACGGCAGCTTGTCAATGCAGACACTAACAGGGTTGAAGAATCAGATGTTCTGGTAATTTTAAGATGCATGATTATAAGATATGGTGCTTAACCTCTCTAAGTCGTGTTCTTTGGCGTTCACAGTACAGAGTCAGGGAGGTTAGTGGGGTGGACACTCTGTAAACAAAAATAAACAAGGAATTCAGAAGGGGAGAGAAGTAGCAGAAAAAGAGAGGGAGAGGAAAAGGGAGGGAGAGAGAAACCGACACAGACGGAAGGGGGAGGGAGAAAAGGGAATTGGTGACAAGGCAGGTGAGAGCTGAGGAAAACCACAGTAACGACAGGGCTGTGGCTCCTGCGGTGACTGCTTGCACACAGGGAGCGTTGACAGCTTGCCAGGTACGTCGTTAGGGCTTTACTTGCATAACTTCATGTTATTCTGACCTCTTCACCGGGCCAGTATTATCATCATTTAATACAAGAGTTATCTGAAGCATAGAGAGGTCTTGCAACTTTCCCAAGACCTTACAGGGCCGAGAAGGGATCCAAACGCAGGTCTGCCTCCCTGCAAAGCCAATAATGCCTGCCCCAGCTAATCTCTTAGGATGTCGAACCAGGCTTGGCGAATCGCAGGAGGACGCTTGTCCGCGCTTTTCCAAAGTTATGCATGCCCCTTGGCTGCATTCCTGCGGTCCCGTCCGCAAGCTCCACGCCCTCTCGCCGCTAGCAGCGTCGGGTCTCCATGGAGACCGGCGTGGGGCGGGACTTCCTGCCTCACGCAGGAGCACTTCCTTCTGGTGCCGGAAGCGCGCTGGCTGGCCGGCCGGCAGGCTGGGTGCCGGCGGCGTGGGGACTGACTGGAGCGGCCTGGGCGCCTGAGTCGGCATGCTGACCCCTGCGTTCGACCTCAGCCAGGACCCGGCCTTCCTCACGGTCGCCATCCGCGTGCCCTACGCCCGGGTCTCGGAGTTCGACGTGTACTTCGAGGGGGTGGACTTCAGGTTCTACGCCAAGCCGTACTTCCTCAGGCGAGTTCCCGCTGTCCGGCCCTGGGGTCGAGGAGTTGACGGATTCACTCTTTTTTTTTTTTTTTTTTCATCTTCTCGTCCGGTGCCTGCCTACCGAGCGAGGAGGACAGGGCGGGATGGCGTCCCTTGCCTTTTCCCGAGGTTTCCGCAGCATCTGGGACGCGCGCCCGCAGCGGCTCGTTCCCTCCTTAGACTTTGTTAAAAATCCCGGGCGGGGGGCAGCCCGGGTGGCGCAGCGGTTGAGCGCCGCCTGCAGCCCAGGGCATGATCCTGGGGACCCGGGATCGAGTCCCACGTCGGGCTCCCCACATGGAGCCTGCTTCTCCCTCTGCCTGTGTCTCTGCTTCTCTCTCTGTCTCTCATGAATAAAAATTAAAAAAAAAAAAAATCCCCAGCGGGGACTCTAAGGCGCGGCGTTGGGGACGTTGGAGCCCTTGCAGTTTCGGTCGGGTCAGCCTGGTTCTCGCACCTCCCCCAGGAAGGTCGTACCGTCAGCCCTCGCCTGCTTTTTTTTTTTTTTTTTTTTTTTTGTTTTTTTGCATTTTTTGCATTTTTTTGCATTTTTCTCCTTTGCAGAACCATAGCAACGGTGGTTAACAGCTAACTGCTCCCTCAAACGCCTGAAGCCACGCGGGCTAAGTGTAGTGATGGGTCTGCATCGTCTCCTCCAATCTTGACCGCACTCCTTGGAAATAGGCGTTCCTATCAGCCTCTTTTTTTTTTACAGAGGACACCGCTGGAGTATTTTCTTCTAAAAAAAAATGGCCCATCCTTATCCTTCCCTTTTCCTGCTTGGTAAAAGTCCATCCTCTTAGTTTCTCCCAGCGACCTCTCCTTCCTGCCCATGTGCTTTCCTAATCAAAACTTCCTCTTGAGTCAAGAGGATCCAGTTTTGCCCAAATTTCCCTTAGGCCCCGACTTAGTCCACCTACCTGCATATATTGCACTTTTCTCGCTATCTATCTATCTATCTATCTATCTATCTATCTATTTATTTATTTATTTATTTATTTATGGGTTTTCAGTTTTGGGGATGTGGTGGTGTCTCATGTAGTTTACATTGTAGTAGGGAGAGAACAACAAACAGACAAGTAAACATATAACTACAAAGTGTGTCAAGTGCTCCAAAGGGGGGTGGAGAGCACTGAGCATTTTAATTTTTATTTTGTTTAATTTTTTTTTTTTTTTAGCATTTTATTTTAGAAAATAAAAAGTAGGGGACACTTGGGTGGCTCCGCGGTTTAGTGTCTGCCTTCGGCCCAGGGGGTGATCCTGGGGTGCCTGGATGGAGTCCCGGGTCAGGCTCCCTGCATGGACCCTGCTTCTCCCTCTGCCTGTGTCTCTGCCTCTCTCTCTCTCTCTCTCTCTCTCTGTCTCTCATGAATAAATAAATAAAATCTTTAAAAAAAAAAAAAGAAAAGAAAAGAAAAGGGAGTCTGTTTAAATACAAAGTGGCCAAAGAAAGACTTTCTGAAGAGGTGGTATTTAAGGTAAGGCATGAAGAATGGGAAGAAGATGGTGTTGGTGGTAGCAAACATTTACTGAATGTTTTACTTCAGGTTAATACTTAAGGTGGGCGATCTCATTTGATTTTAGGACAGACCGTACTGCAAGGTAGCTTCTGTTATTTACATATGTTGTAGATGAGGGATCAGAGGCCCTGAGAAAAGATCTTAAATGAGATTAGGAATGTAAAATAAAAAATACATTCACAGAAATTTCAAAGTAAAAACCACTTATGTTTGGGAGTTTTGATGAAGACCAAATAAAGAGGTTGTGTGTGAAACAGTTTAAAGAGTATTCTTCACATGAACTCATATGCTTGGGTAGCAGCAGGAGCTTGGGAATTAGGCACACCTGGGTCCTAGTAT
This sequence comes from Canis lupus familiaris, assembly GCF_011100685.1. Classification (NCBI taxonomy): domain Eukaryota; kingdom Metazoa; phylum Chordata; class Mammalia; order Carnivora; family Canidae; genus Canis; species Canis lupus. The sequence goes on from NC_049241.1 coordinate 19,442,482, forward strand.
CGTAACAGTTCTGGGACTTAGGGCAAGTTTCAGTCTCAGTTTCCTAATCTGTAAAATGGGACTAATACTAGGGATCCTAAAGAGTGGATTTGAAGATTGAGATAACGCATGCATAGTTTTCATTACCAGGCAATCAGTTGTTCAATAGACAGTAGATATTTATTATGAGGGCCTACTGTTCCAGTCTTCTCTTGCCGCATAACCAATCAAACTTAATGTTGCAAAACAACAATTATTTAACTCGCTTGTTCTGGTTGTGTGTCAGGAACAGGTAAGGGCTTGACTGGGCTGTTTTGACTTGAGATCTTTAATTCACTTGTAGTCATATTGTGGCTGGACCTGGAACTGCAAGGGCCAGAGCTGGTGGCTGGGGGAGGGCATCTCCTTTTGTGTAGTCTCAGGACCTTACTGTGTGAGGTCTTTGCATGGTCTAGTTTGTGCCTCCTTTGGGGAGGTGGAAGCTGAAGGTTTCATAGCCAAGTATTGGGTGGGGGGGGGGGGGGGCAAGGCAGGTTCATGTCACCATTTGTGACCTAATCTCAGAAATCGCATTGTCAATTCTGTATTATATTGGTTAAAACAGTTCCAAAGTTAAAAAAAAAAAAACTAATTTTTATTTTAATTCTAGTATATTTAATATACTGTGTTATATTAGCTTTAGGTTTACAATATAGTAATTCAACAATTCTATACATTACTCAGTGCTCATTACCTATTTCATCCATCCCTCCCACTCACCTCCCCTCTGGTAACCATCAGTTTGTTCTCTACAGTTAAGAGTTTGTTCTTTAGGGGCCCCGAGTGGCTCAGACAGTTGGTTGGGCATCTCTTGATTTGGGCTTATGTCATGATCCTGGGGTCCTGGGATGGAGCCCTAAGTTGGGCTCCCTGCTCTGTGGGGATTCAGCTTGTCTCCCTCTCCCCCTCCCCCACCTTGTGCTTGCTCTCTTGCTTGTCCTTTTGCTCTCTCAAATAAATAAATCTTAAAATAAAATAAATCTTTAAAAAAGGTCTGTTCTTTGGTTTGTCTCTTTTCCCTCCTTTGTTTTGTTTCTTAAATTTCACATGTGAGTGAAATGCGGTATTTTGCCTTTATCTGACTTATTTCGCTTAGCATTATACTCTGGATCTGTTCATGTTGTTTCATGTGGTAAGATATTATTCTTTTCTATGGCTGAGTAATATTCCTCTCTGTGTGTGTGTGTGTGTGTGTGTGTACAACATCTTCTTAATCCATTCGTTTATCGATGGACACTTGCAAGCTCACTCAGTTTTAAGGAGAGAGGAGATATATGCCACAGTTGGGAGGAGTGATATGAGACAGGCCATCTTTGAAAATACAGTTCATTGCAGTATACCAGAGGTGAATAAAACCTCGCTTCTCTCCCTGAGGAATTGAGAGTCTAGTAGGGGTGGTAGGTCTGTGAACAAATATAGTTTCACTATTATGCAGTAAGAATTTATACTTACAAAAAGTTCAGGAAAAGGAAGTTGGTAATAATAGCTTACATTTTTTTAATGCTTACCTGTTTCACTAGCCACTAAGCCCCTTGCATTTTCCTTTCCTTCTCACAGTGACCCTGGGGTACATTCTGTTGGTTTTCCTTTTAACAGATGAGGAATATGAGCTTTGAAGCTAATTAACTTGTACAAAGAAAGAGAGGTGGTAAATGGCAGAGCTGAGATTCAACTCAGATTCTGATTGTAAATTTAGTGTTTGTTACCATTATAACAAGCACAAACTGACTCCTTATGTTGGGCTTAGAAGGTATTTTGGTTTGGAAGATGCATTATATAGCTCCAGAAACTATTAAGATCAAAGGTAATTAGGTTGTGAAGCCCTTGACCTTTGGGACCTGCCAAGTTTTGATGATGATGATGATGAGGAGGAGGAGGAGGAGGAGGAGAGAATAGGAAGCAAAAGGAAAAGGGGGATATAGGAGGAAAGGAGCCTAATATTTTATTTTGGAATAGAATGGGAGCTGGTCTGATACATGGTACCAATGAGTTTGAATTATTTAGTTGGTGTTAGGGAGCTGTAGAAGTTTTTTCAATAGGAAAGTGATGGTCTGGTTTCTGTTTTAGAAAAGTTCTTTTGGAGCCTTAGTGGAAGGCTGACTGAATCAGAGTAAAACTGGGCACAGGGAAATCAGTTCATTTCCTTTAATATGAAAGAGGGGGAAAATCTCTGTATAGTAATAATGAGACTTGAGAAAAACTTTTGCTTTTTTTTTTTAAGTAGTAATTTGCCCAAAATAAATAATTGATTTGTTGTTTCTTAATTGTTTTCCATTTTAAAAATTCTTTTTAGTGGGGTAGGAGTCAATGAATACACCTTGTTTGAGCCCCTGCTGTGTCAGGCACCAGGTATATTAATAAGTCTCTTAGGAAGACAAAAGTGTTGTAACAATAGTGGTAACCAATATTTATTGTGGCTTTTCTTTTTTAAGTATCACTTTTTTTTTCAGTATTGCTTTTATTGGTGACTATGGAGTATTCAAACAAAGATGAGTCACCTGTGATTTCTCATTTCTCAGCTAGGAAAAAAATGTAAGTTATTTAGTTTGTAAAATGTTAAAGAAATGCTGGGGAATTGCCTTTTAAAATGGTTGATAGAGGGGATCTCGTTCCCTCGTTCAGTGGTTTAGCACCTGCCTTTGGCCCAGGGTGTGATCCTGGAGTCCTGGGATTGAGTCCTGCATCAGGCTTCTGTATGGAGCCTGCTTCTCCCTCTGCCTGTCTCTGCCTTTCTGTCTCTTTCTGTGTCTCTCATGAATAAATTAATAAAATATTTAAAAATAAATAAAATGGTTGATAGATTTCAGTGGTAAATGTATATTATCATTGATGGTCATTTATTATACTTTGTGCTTTTAGTACTTTATGAAACCTTATATTAAATTTGCAGATTGACCCTTCCTGGAAGAGTTGTGGAAAATGGAAGTGAACAAGGATCCTATGATGCAGATAAAGGTATTGCTTTTTGGATTTTGTTTATTCTTTAGATTCTTCATGTTAGCATAACTACGTCGTAATCCTTCAAGATTCGATGGGGACCTTTAGATGTTTTGCAAGTGCAGTCTGTCCTGGTCACATATTCTTGTTTCTTAACAAGCCCAGTGCCTATTAATCGTGGATTTCTTTTTTTTTTTTAATTTTTTTTTTTTTTATTTATTTATGATAGTCACAGAGAGAGAGAGAGGCAGAGACATAGGCAGAGGGAGAAGCAGGCTCCATGCACTGGGAGCCCGATGTGGGATTCGATCCCAGGTCTCCAGGATCGTGCCCTGGGCCAAAGGCAGGCGCCAAACCCCTGCGCCACCCAGGGATCCCTATTCGTGGATTTCTTAATAGGTATAATTTTCTCAGTCCTTTCAAGTGCTTTACAGTAGTTTTTAAAGTTGTTTACTGTTTCTTTTTTCTAGAAGTTTATTTTCTACTTCCTCTACTTTTAGTAAGCATTTAAAAGTCAGATTATGTGAAGTGATTACAAAAGATGTGGGTGATTTTTATAAGCCCTGAATGGAATTTTTCTTATGTGCTTTCAAACTTAAAACCTAATAATGCGTAGGTGGGAGAGAAACTGTCCAGAAGTGGCATTAAAGGCTGACTGAATTTTCTTTTCATGATTGATAAGCCCTTCATTTCATCTAGCCTTGAAACCATTTATTTTTCTTTTGTAGAAGCCACTGGATTTTCCTTTATCTGTGGATGTGGAAAAAGAACACCTTTATAAACTCGTGTAATTTATTAAGTGAATGTTTATTGACCTTAGTAAACTAGGGTAAGGGAGGAAGGATGGCATGAAGTAGTTAAATGACAAAGTTATAACCTATAACACAATGTAATTACTATGATAATGAAATATAATGAAACTGCCTTTCTAGGTAGTAAATCTGGTTTTAATTGCAGATAAGTTATATATTGAAACAAATTTATTAAAATTTAAAAGTACCCAGGAGCTTAGGAAGGTTGTATATGTGGAAGTATTTAAGTTAACTGATATACACTTGACCCTTAAATAACATGGGTTTGAACTGTGCAGGACCACTTATATGCAGATTTTTTCAATAAATACCGTACCATACCGAAAATGTATTTTCACTTCCCTATGATTTTCTTAATAGCATTTTCTTTTTCTTTTATTATTTTATTTAAATTCAATTAATCAACATATAGTATATCATTAGTTTCATATGTAGAGTTCAGTGATTCATCAGTTGCATATAATACCCAGTGCTCATTACATCACATGCCCTCCTTAATGTCCATCACCCAGTTACCCCCATTCCCCCCCGACTCCCCTCCAGCGACCCCCAGTTTGTTTCCTATGATTAAGAGTCTCTTATGGTTTGTCTCCCTCTCTGTTTTCATCTTATTTTATTATTTCCTCTCTTCCCCTATGCTCCTCTGTTTTGTTTCTTAAATTCCACAAATGAGTGAGACCATATGATAATTGTCTTTCTCTGATTGACGTATTTTGCTTAGCATAATAACCCTCTACTTCCATCCAGTTCATTGCAAATGGTAAGGTTTCAATTTTTTGATAGGTGGGTAATACTCCATTGTATATATACCACATCTTTATCCATTCATCTGTTGATAGACATGTGGGCTCTTTCCATAGTTAGGCTGTTGTGGGGATTGCTGCTGTAAACACAGGGGTGCAGGTGCCCTTTTGGATCACTATTTTTGTATCCTTTAGATAAATACCTAGTAGTGCAGTTCCTGGGTCATAGGGTAGTTCTATTTTTAACTTCTTGAGGAACCTCCATACTGTTTTCCAGAGTGGCTGCACCAGCTTGCATTCCCACCAACAGTGTAAGAGGGTTCCTCTTTCTCCATATCCTTGTCTACATCTGTTGTTTCCTGAGTTGTTAATTTTGCCATTCTGATTGGTGTGAGGTAATATCTCACCTTTTCTCTTTATTGTAATAAGAATGCAGTATGTAATACATATAACATACAAAGTATGTGTTTTTTTTTTTTTTTCTTCAAAGTATGTGTTAATCAATTGTCTATGTTATTGATAAGGCTTCCAGTCAACAGTAGGCTATCAGATGTTAACTTTTTGGGGAGTCAAAGTTATACACAAATTTCTGACTGTACAGGGAGTCAGGCCTTAAGCCCCATGTTGTTCAAGGGTCAACTGTATTGGAGTATGGTTAAGTACAATGAAAAGAGTTAAATATTTTAAAATTCAGAGTAGCAGATAATGTAAGTTCATGGGGGGAGCCTAGATGAAGTTGATAAGCCCAATCAGAGAAAGAAAAGAAGTACATACAATTTGAGTATTCCTTAGACTTATGACTTATTCCTTAGACTTATTCCTTAGAGTTATGTCTCTTGAGATAGCAGAGAACTTTATTAAGCTATAATTGCTTTAAGATTTTGTGTGTTTTTGAAACTACTGCTATTCATTGGATTAGATATCCTGATTTTTTTTTCTCTTCTAGTCCAGAAATAAATCTATTAAGTAGCTACGGGCTAACTCTAAGCTGCTACCTTCTCAGGCCATTGAGTTTTAGAGATTTTTGACTTGGACTTTTAATATTATCAATAGGTTAAGAGGATACTGTATAAGACTAAAGCATTCTGCAGCTTTAGCAGATTAATTTCTTATAGAGATGATAGCTGAATCAGTGATTCTGAAAAACCTTACTTGAGCCTTTTTCTGTCCTGGTTTTTGTTCACTAAGTATATAATGGCATAATTTTGGAGCCCCATGAAATAGAGTTATAATTTACTAAGATACATATTTCTTAGATGTATTTGTGAAGTCTTTGAATTTTTTAATAGAGCTAAGCTTAAAATGAATTTATCTTTAAGGAATTTTTACCATTCGATTGCCCAAAGAGACTCCTGGCCAGCATTTTGAGGGGCTGAACATGTTAACTGCTCTTCTGGCACCAAGAAAATCCAGGACTGCAAAACCACTTGTGGAAGAAATAGGTATGTTTATTGTAGTTAAGAAGAAATACAGGTTTAAAAAGAAGAAAAAGAAATACAGGTTAATACAATATTTGGAATGCTGTATGTTTCTAGGGGAAGAGGGATAAAGCAAATAGGAAATCAGAAAAATCCTTAAGGTGACAAGGTAAGGATATCACATGAAAATGCAAAAAATAGTTCATTTGGTAACATATAATTTAAAGACAAAAAGAACTTTATCAAACCCACATGTCAGTCACGTTTTTGGACCATTCAAAACAGCATCTCTGTCTTTTGCAAAATAATGGCCTCATGAGCTTAGATCAAAAGTTTATAATCCAATGAATTGCAAAAAAGAAACACCACCTAGTCAGGAAATGAAACATTTCCAATACCCTGGAATCTTACCCTGAGCCGCCTCCTGGTCACTTCTCCCTCCCTTCTCTCCAGGTTACCATTAGCCTCTATTTTGCCTGTTTGAATTGTGTATATAATTCAGACGGTATGTATGCTTTTTTGTCTGGGTTCTTTCACTTAATATTTTTGTGGGATTTATCCATCTATAGCTCAGGTTTGTTTGCTTTCATTGCATTTATCATTTATACATCCTACTACTGATGGGCCTTTTGGGTCGTCCTTTTTTTTTTATTTTTAACTTTTTGACTTAAAAATAGTGGGGCTACACATATTCTTCTGTGTCCCTTTTGGTGCACATGGGAAGACATTTTTTTTTCCCCTATACTTTTTCTTCCCCAAGTTGTACCCAGGAAATCTAATACTTGAACAATTAATATTTAACACATTCAGGTGCATCTGAGGTTTCTGAGGAAAGAGTAGAAGAGGAGGATGAAGAGTTTGACTGGGAAATTGAACAGTCCCCCTATGAAGAGGCATCGGAAAGTGCTCTGAATCCGCAGTACCACTATGGCTTTGGAAACTTAAGATCTGGAGTGTTTCAGCGGTTGCAGGTGTGGTCTTTATAAAACACCTTGGTTTTATCATCTGGATATTTTAAGTTTATTTCTGCTCCTACTGGGAGGTTTTTATGAAGATTGTAGGAGATGACGTATTTAAAGCAAAAATCCCAGCTTCTTGTATGTAGCGATGACCCAGATGTTTGTTCCTTTCCATTGCTTTGGCTGTTCTGCCCAGTTATACTGTGCTTACAGATGTCAGATGTCCTGTTACTTTCTTTTTTCTCCACTTCATTCAGTATTCTAGACATGAAGTTTCCAAAATACAAAACGGAACTCCTCTCTCATACTTCTTGGCAATCTTTGTTTTATACTTCTGAAAAATGAAAATTATTACATGATGTCTCTTCTGTTTTATAAATATAAATGAGACCAAATGTTCCCGGTGGAAGTGAGTTTGTGTCTTTTGATCAAATTGTTTAGTTCTTGGTGTACAGTAGGCACTTTTGTCTATTTACTCTTGGTAGTGGGGATTGAATGTAATCTCTTGTTAAAACCCGATCATTTGTCAGACTAAAAAGGAATGACATCACTCTCTTCCGCAAAACACATAGGAAATGCTACTTTATTTTAGGCTATGTGGGGAGAATGAAATGGAGAGGAGAGATTTTGAACTATTTTGTCACTATGTTGTTTTACAGAAAATGCATCCTAGAACGTTATATAATGAAAGTGTTTGTGAGCCATTAACTTGGGTTTTTCATTTCTTTTTTTAAGTGAAGGAAACCACAACAACAGCCTTTTCTTTTTTTTTAAATTTCCCTGCCTGGGGAGAGGATGTTGAATCTGTTCAGAGTGTGGTTTATTGTAGTAAGACATATTTGAATCTACTCAGGAGTGGTTTACCTATGTTTTAATCCCACTTCTACGTTGTTTAAATTTAGGATGATAGGCCACTTCTTTGACTACAAACAAGTTTTGTCTCCTCTTTGTCAAATAGAGATAAATTTGCTCACTGACTTTGAAAGGCCATTTAGAAAACTTAAGGAGACGGTACATTGTGAAAACTCTTTGAAAAAAAAATAGGATGCTAGAAAGACTTCTGCCCTTAAAATATTAAATGCTCTTGAGACTCCTTAAAGGGAGAAAAATTGGAATTTACTTGAGCAAATAATGCTGATTAATTACCTTCAAAATGCTTTTTTGCTGAATTACAGTCTCTCTGGGTTCTCTCTCCCTAATCGCATTGGTTGGTCATCTCTGAGGTAGTAAGAATAGAGTCAGTTTTGTCTACAGCAGAAACTACAGCGAGTGGACCTAAAGTTGGTTAGCCAAGAGCGACTCTGTGGTCAGTCAGTTCTGGGCTTACCTGTTTGGAGCTCTAAATGAATGCTAATTCAAGTCACACAGGCTAAGTACAGATTGTACATTCAGATGGAATATAATTTCTGAGGCCAGGGAACTTGATTTCTTGCCACTGCCGTTGAGGAAAGGTCCTTTCAAGGTATTTCTGCCAATTTGATGCGAAGCTGCCAGACACTGTAATGTGATCAATCCTAGGCCAAGTCCTTTAAGTCACAACTTCTTGCATCTGTTGAAATGTTCAATTAGTAACTTAGGTTTATTTAAAAAAAAATTATTGTGGGATATTCTTTATGTTTTTCTGAATATCTTAACTAAGGCCCCAAATCCCTAGATGCCTATCACCCAACTTAAAAAATAAAACATAGCATAATTGGAGCCCCTGATTACATCATTCTGTTCCCCCCACTGAATTTTTTATTTTTTAAAGATTTTATTTATTTATTCGAGAGAGAGACAGAGATAGCAAAAGAGAGCACAAGTGAGAAGGAGAGGGAGAAGCAGGCTCCCTACTGAGCAGGGAGCCTGATGCAGGGCTCGATCCCAGCCCTGAAATCCTGACCTGAACCAAAGGCAGACCTTAACCAGCTGAGCCACCCAGGTGTCCCTAGTTTAATTATCTAAAATCATAAAACTGTTCAGTTTTTTAAAAAAGATTTTATTTATTAATGAGAGACGCACAGAGAGAGGCAGAGACAGAGGTAGAAGGAGAAGCAGGTTCCATGCAGGGAGCCCAATGTGGGACTTGATCCCAGGACCGTGGGATCATGCCCTGGATTGAAGGCAGGTGTTCAGCTGCTGAGCCACCCAGGTGTCCCTAAACTGTTCACATTTTAATTGAACATTGCTATTCTAAATACTTGGAATGCATATTTTTCTCAGCATAGGAAAAAAAAAGATATACACATGCACGAACATTCTGAGGGATGATGTAAGTAGTTATACTACTAGTAGTATAGGTTCATAACCCATGTCTGTAGTATTGAGATCAGAGAAAGTTCTTTAAGCTTTTTTTTCTTTTTTTTTTTTTTTGTATTTAGTCTGGTGGCAAAACCTGATCTGAGCCGATGTCTTTTACTAGTTTTTAAATCCCAGTTAGTGTGCATATTCACAAATTTTTCCATAGAAAATGTTATGTATTTGAATATGAGGTGATGCCCCAGATATAGAGGAGGTTAAATAAAATACGGGATATATGTATACCATGTTACTTTTTGAAACTCTTTGAAGAGTTTGAATCCTGAAGTTCACCCCTCTCCAGAGGATCTGAGTAAGAGATGTGGACCTCTAGTGTCTGTGCATTGACAGCTAACAGCTGGTGTGTTCCTGTGCTAGGCACTGTACCAGGCTCCACGTTACTATTCCATCCTTGTATTGTTGCTGTAATGTGTGTACCTTTTACCAGTGGACAAACCAGCAGACACATGTAGGCTTTAAAGAATAGTATATTTTCTTACATGAATGAAATTAGAAGACTGTGATGTCCTTCATGGTTTTAGGAACAATTTATTTTTATTTTAGAGAGGAATGGAGAAAGAGCACGCATGTGTGGCAGGGGGTGGAGGTGGGGTAGAGACAGAGGGAGAGAGAGAATCTCAAGCAGACTTCCTGTTGAGCACAGAGTCCTAGTTGGGGCTGGATCCTGTGACCCTGAGACCACCAAGTGAAATCAAGAGTTGGCTGCTTAACAGACTGAGCCACCCACGTTCTCCCCCCTCCCCCATGACATTAGGAAATACGAGAACTTTCAAAAATCATATGTGAACCAGAGGCCACCCTCTCTGGGGTATTAAGGTAGATGTATTTTATGAGATAGTGGCAAAAAACTTACATACTTGGTATTCCTCGCAGAGTTTTGCACTTATGATTGCTCGATTTGTGAGTTATACCATGTGGTTATAAACAGTGATCATGTAAGGTTAGTGGTGTAACTCTTTTTGCTCGTGAAGCAGCTAGAAGAAACTGAAAGGATTGCTGCATTAAGAAATTTGAGAACATCTCTTCTGTTTTCAAATGATGTATTTAAGAAATGTCACCATTTTCTCAAATACTGTTTTCTCACAAGTTTAGAGTTTCTCTCGTTCTGCCTTTGGTGAGAAAATATCCATGAAGTTTTGTTGATGGCTCATATTTTACTCATTTTTTTTGTACTCTTTTTTCCCCCTTAAGTGAAAAATAGCTTTATTTTCTCTAATGATAAAAGCAATATAAATTTGTTATGAAAATATAACAAAGAGAAGCATCCATAATTCCAAGACCCAGGTATCTTCTCTTAATTGAATAACTTAACCCTTTATGAGAAAGCATATTCTTTCATTATTTTTTTCCCTCCAACCATTTACATTTGCTTGGAAACTTCTGTGTTTCATACTAATAATGAGAAGAAAATAAAGGCATTTTTTTTTTTTTTTTTTTGCTGAAACAAATTCTTTTTAACATATCTCCCCCCTCCCTGTCCCCTTTTTCTTTTCCCTTCTGAAATTGCTGCCAGCCACCAGGGCGCCTTTGGAAAACTGCCCTGGCTGCTCAAAGTCAGGCCTTCACAACAAGGTTTAGGCGGTGGAGGCTGCCAGGAGCAACAATCCTGGAGTCTCTGGGCGCCAACCCAGCCAGCTCCTAGGACCACTGCTGCCAGCAGCCACAGGACGCTGGCTTGCTGGCCCTTTCCTTCCCTCAGCTGCACTAAGGACCCGAGGCTGTCGTTTCCAGGAGACCTACTGGCCAGATGTGCACACAGTTCTTCATTTTCTCTCTGGAGAGTCTCTGCCAGAGCTCTGCCAAAACCTCACATAAGCCGGATCTAAATCCTACACGACCTTTTCTTGGCAATGCCCCTCTTTAAATGGCTCTACTCACAGTGGCCATAGCAGTGTTCTAAAAAAGAGAGAGAATCCCTTCCCCTGTGCTGTAGCTGAACCTTTCCCATCCTCTTATCTTTCTGCCTTTAGTTGGTGCTGTAGACCAGTTTCTCTACCCCGAGCTAACTTTGCTTTGTAGTTTGTTCTGGTTCCTCTTGGCGGTCCAGTTGGAACAGGGCCACTGTGTATGACTATGCAGAGGACAAGCCTGGTGGGGCTTGTAGTACTGTGGATATTAATGTTCTTGGGGGTATAGGCTGCATAGCTACATGTAGAGGCCCTGAGTCTGGAAGCAAGGGGGAAGAAGAGGGAGAGAGGAAGGATAGCTGCATCCCTCCTTTCTAATTCCCGTTTTCTGAGAGCAGGGATCTTGTCTTTGTGTCTATTTGGGGATCTCTAGCACCTCAGCCAGGCCCTCACACAGTATTTACTGAATGAATGATTTAGTACTGAAGGCCAGAAACATTGCTGGGGATACAGTGAGGAAGGAGATTGTCCAGACTTTTCCTCGCAGAGTCTTCTGGTGGGGAGATAGACAGTAACCATGTAAACAACAAACATGAGAATTTCAGATAGCGACAAGTGAAGGAATGGATGGGGTGATGCAAGAGCTGGGGGTAGGGTCAGGGAGTACTCCTTTGGTGAGGATGCTTGGAGAAGGCCTCTTGTAGGAGGTGACATTTGCACAGAGTCCTGAATGCTGAGAAGTATACTGGAAGTGCAAAGACTCAGAGTTCTAGAAATGGAAGGCAGTCTGGTGTGTGGCTTGGGGGATTCGAGCGAGAAGGGGAAGGTAGGAGGTGAGGGTGAAGTGAGGGATAGGGGCTGCATGGTACAGAGCTGTGAGTGGGGAAAGTTGGGGTTTATTCTCAGTGCAATTAGTATGTTGAAATGCCTGCAGGTCCCTTAGTCCATTTATCCTTAAATGTAGAATTACCTACCGAAACCCCCAGATTATATCCCACTTGTGACCTTATCTCTGGTCCAGGTGAAATAATGAAGTGGCACATTTTAATTCCCCTCCCCCCCTTTTTTTTTATTGCTGTGGGCAAGTAAGGAAATGGCAGGAGAGGGAGGATAGGTAATCTCAGTAGGGTGGCGGCCAGTGAGTAACGGGGAAGAGCAATGGAACAGGGAGATGTAGAGAAAGGAAGCTAATTTTATTGAATATTTCAAGCCCTGTACTTGATGCCTGACTCCTATTATTTCATTTAATCCTCATAACAGCCTGTGGTAGGCAGAATGATACTCCTTTCCATCCCATTCTCCGACATGTCTGTGTGCCAGTCCCCGGAGCATGGAACACATTACATTACGTGGCAGAAGGGACTTTGCATGCATGGTTAACTTAAGGATCTTGCGATGGGGATATTAGCCAGCATAACGGGTCCTGTCTAATAACAGGGTCCTTATAAGAAGGAGATAAGAAAGTCAGAGTGAAAAAAGTGAAGGCCATGTGATGCTGGAAGCTGAGCGAGGAAGAGTATTGTCACGGGGGACCACAAGCCAACAAATGAGGAAGCCACCCCTCCAAGATGGAAGAGGGAAAGCAGCTGATTCTTCCCCTTGACCTTGAGAAAGAACCAGCCCTCCCTTCCCTTCATTTTAGCTCAGTGACACTGATTCTGGACCTTGGAGCTCCAGAACTGGAAGAGGATATGTTTGTGTTGTTTTAAGCCACCACGTTTGTAGTTGTTTATTAGAGCAGCAAGAGAAGAGTAATACTCACCTGGATGACGGAAGTGTGACTACGCTCATTCACAGAAAGGAAGCTGAAGCTCAGGGAGGCCACAGAGTTCAGCTGGAGCTGGGTTTTCTTTTTTTTTTTTTGTCTGACCATAAGGTCACAGTTTTTCTGTTGCATCAGGCTGCTTTCAGAAGTGTGTGTGTGCATGTGTACACATATGTATGTATGTATGTGCAAAGAACTCCTTGGAGCAAGGGGGAGAGGAAGTGGGTGACTCAGGTATTGGGGAGAAGGACTTAGAGTCTGTGGGCAGGAAAGGACTTTCCTAGGAGTCATCTAGCTGAGGTGAGTCCTGTGTGCACAGTACAACTCGACTTCTCCACCTCCCCCACCCCCAAGGCCTACTTCAGCACCTTTGTCAACTCTTGCCTGGGGGAACAGATTTCATGCAGCCAAGCAAGTAGGGAAGAGAGGAAGAATCCAGGTTGTCCAACTTGGAGAAGAGATGTTTCTGGTGGATTAAAATGGAACTCTGAAAGCATTTTCCCATGGAAACATTGCCATAGGATTGTTAAACTCTGTGTCAGGAGTACCTTGTTTAAAGTTTATTGTGAATTGAATAAATTTGTGGGTTACCATGAGCCTGTAACTACTATTTATAGTAGTATTTCTATAGGAAAATACATTCTTAATTTCCCAAAAGTGAATTGTAAAGGAACTTTTGAAATGCAAAATTTTGTTTGGGGACCACCAGTGATCTGGTTTTTGCCTAGAATATTTGTAGTTAGAAGTATTAACATGTTCTGGATGTGACTTCTACAAAGTTCTGTGGACCTTTTTGTAGTATCAGAATGTGCTTAGATTAAATGTTGATACTATTTGAGCTAAGTGGATTGCGGTAGGGATGAGAGAGTTTTTTTTGTTTTTTTTACATGTACAAGTTTTGATTGTGTGTGTGGGAGTGTGTATCCTAGTGTGTCTCCTTGGCTTCTCCAGCTTAGGTCATTTCTTTGTACTGAGTTTATCTTATAGTTCTCTACTCTAAGCCCGATTATTAGGTGCTAACCTATCTGTTGTTCCATTTACAAATCTTGTTTTCAGTTTGCCTCCACTCTGTCAAGTTATTTCCCTTGATTTCTTTTCAGCTAATACTGAAGGTTCTTCCAAATCCCATTTTTCTCGCTTGCAGTCAGCAATTGGAGTGGGGAGGTTAAACAAAGAAGAAAAAGGTGTAGCTTTAGGAATATTATGCATCATGTGAAGTTTCTTGGCTTTATAATTCCAATTAAAAGAGAAAATACTCTGTGGTATCCCAGACAGTTTTCCTACTCTACCTGTTTCCTATAGGATTTGGCCTAGGAAACATGCTGCGTATCAGTGTGTATACATCCAGGTGAAGATTTTTACAGTAAAGTTGAACATTACTTAGGATTAGATTTTTAAATTTGCAGATGGAAAGTCATATACATTAAAATTGCCATTAAAAATTCTTAAATTCTGCTTACACAGTAGAATGTATACAGTTTTGTACATATATATACATTGTATAAGTTTTAATTGGTAATCCTTATGGAGACCAGTCAGACCAGCTGACTTTCCTTTTGTTTCAGACAGAAACAAAAGGAAAGCATATGTGTAGATGTTCAAACCATTGACATTCAAACCATTTTGCTTGTTAAAAAATGATGAAAGAAGACAAATTATCAGCGTGCGTGGGTGGCTCAGATGGTTAAACATCTGCCTTCAGCTCAGGTCATGATCTCTAGGTTCTGGGGTCGAGCCCTGCTCCCAGCTCAGTGGGGAGTCTGCTCCCTCCACCTCTCCCTGCCTGCTGGTTCTCTCTCTCTCTGTCTAAAGAATAAATAAAATCTTAAAAAAAAAAAAAAAAAAAAAGACAATTTTCAGTAATACAAACAGACTTTTATTTAATACTTCAGGAAGCAAACAGTCTCCGCTGGAGGTTTGCAAAATGGGGCCAAAGGTAGAAAGCTTTTATAGGATAAAGAATAAAGAACAAGGAGGAGAAAGATAGGAAATACCTGATTGGCTATGCAGTCCACCCTGTTTTGGGTGAGGGAACAAGGAAAGACTTATGGGGCCCATGGTTGGCTTGGCCTCTGGAGATTGGCTAACTGGATGTAGTGCATTTCTGGTCAAGCAGAAATATATAGGGATACAAAAGTTATCTAAGTTTCTGTTTGCTAACATGGCAGGAGTACTTCCATCTTACAGTCTAGAAATTTATTTAAACATACTGTTAATAACTTAAAAATTTCTATGAGTAAATGGGGAAGAGATAAATGTCCCCACTTGCTTGCACGAGTTTATTCTGTTGGTTTTTCCTTTTTTTATGATGAACTTTTATAGCTCTAATATATATTGATCACTTTGCTGTAAGGAATTAAATGAGATAATTTATGCGAAAGCTTCCAACAGGGCCTGGCAAGCAATAGGTGTTTAACAAACATTTGCTAGATTTGAATTGAAATGTCACAGGTAATATTATGGCCCACTGGTCATATGGTTCCTTTGTTTTGGGCTTTTGTGGGAAGTTAGATTTTTCAATGATGAAATGGGAAGTAGCAATTATTCTTTCTTTTCTGGGTGTTCTTAGGATGAATTGAGTGATGTTATTGATATTAAGGACCCAGATTTCACTCCTGCAGCTGAACGAAGGCAGAAGCGCTTGGCTGCTGAGCTGGCCAAATTTGATCCTGATCATTATCTGTGAGTATTGAGTTTTTTAAGGATTAAATAATTGACTTGACATTGATGTGAAAGTTTTTTGAGTGTCTTTTTAACCATGCTAAGCATGTGGTTTGGGATTCTAGAAATTAGTGATGGTTCAGAACCTTAAATGACATTTGAATTAACCTATAAACTTAGGCCTCTTTGATTTTTGTAAGATGTTTCTCAATAGGTCACTCCAACAGAGGAGAACTCTTAATGTACTTCTTTAAATTTTGTCTCGCCAGGCTTAAAAGTAGAACACCACATTCATGAGATTAATTTTAGTTCTTTTCAGTAGACTTTTTGTTGTAATTAACAGTATATGTAAATGAAAAGATGTTTCAATTTCTTTAAGAGTTTGAATCTACATGTACTGCACTTCTTGGCTGATGCAGAGTTTTCCCAACACTTGATCTGCGAGCACTTGTACTTGAGGATCTGAGTCTAATTACAAATACTTATTCGTTGTGGTAGGGTATAAATAAAATCTAATTTTGAGTTTTGCTGTATTTCCCATCTGCTTTAATTGTGTCTTTCATCATAATGTGTCTCTATCAGGCTTGTATTTGCCTAACAAACTTATCTAGTTAATGAATAGGTAAATATCACTCGAGACATTGTGATGTCTCTCATTGGCCACAATAGTAGCATTTTTTCCGAGTAAGGGATTGTCACCTGGCCTCTGTGGATGCTAGCTCGAATCTCTTAGGATGTGAGTCATATGTCGATGTCGCCTCAATTATTATTCTTCCCAAGCTCTGGGCCAGCAATTTCTAAACTTGTTATATGTGCTGCTATAATCATCATTTTCCCTTATATTTGTATGGTGCTTTTAGCTTATCAAGCACTCTCAAGTGATTATTTAAATCACTTTTCACAACAGTTAGGGAAAGAAGGTTAAAGGACTTGCCCAAGGTCATACCACTACTGAGTGGCTCTGTCAGAACTTGAAAAGCGTCTTTCCGTTTGTCATTTTGTATTTCCTTTTTATGTACATTATTTCAGTTTAACTGCTGTTGCACTTGTGATTAACATTCTATCTCCTATGACACAGTGGGAGACTAATTGGAATGGCAGAAATATATCTTGTGATGTGCAAATGCACTGAGTGATGTGTAGTGATAAATGGTCAAACTATTCAATGTCCTGGGGGGAGCTGGGTAAGAACAGGGTATATTATATTTTGGAGGACATCTGAGATATTCAGCTCCATTTACCATTTACCATTTGCCATTTCTAATTACCTTTATCTCTCCAATTGTAGTTTTAAAGGTCCACTGAAGAGTAATTTGAAGAAACCTATTTAAAATCATGCTGAATATTTAAAGTGGGAAATTTCATTGTCAGCAAATTTCTCCGGCCGGCATGAAAACAGAATGAGCTTCACAAGACTAAAATTTCAAGTGGGAGGGAGCTTAATTAGAAGAACTGCCTATCTCTTCTCTTCTAAAACTGGAAGAATAACTGTATGGCCTGAGAGAATTAGGAAATTGGAATTTATACTTAACAGTGTGATATTATATGCAGTCCTTATTTTTTTCCATTTCTGTGTTTCTTTATCCAGAAGCTCATTTTCTTTCACAGTATGCATGAACTGTTCTTTCCATTTCTCAAGGAACAGTTTTTACACGAGTGGTTTAAATTTAGTCATGGGCAGGTCGGAGAGTGGGAGCCATGAGGTAAAGGTTCTTTGTGACTTTTCTGGTAGGGTAGGACTTTGGCTAATTGTAATTTTTGTGTTACTTCTTACTCATTATTTATATTAGCTGTGTGCCTCACCCAAATATGTTAATAATAAATGAAGTGCAAGTAAAATTCCTTTAAATTTTCAATTAATTTTTTTTTAGCCCAGTGCTTTTTAAATTGTTCTCATTGGTTAATACAGTGGAAGAAAAGGTTTACCTCAGTTTTTACCTACCTTCTAGGCAATACGTTGAGTATTTTATATTACGCGTTTATGTATGTAAATGCAATGTACATGTGTAATGCATAACATATGTTAGTGTGTAATATACTTTTCAAGTTGTTTCACTTGTCTTTACTGGGTCATGGTGTCTCCTCATGGTGTCATGTTTTTTGGGAGCTTAGGGAAAACCAATTTTAAATCCATCCCAAGGCAGAACACAGTAAGGTAAATTCATCATATAGAAAAATTCATACATTTCAAAGGCACATATAAATGATTTAGGATGATCATTATTTTAAAAATCTTTGGTTGTAAATTCTAGGTGCCATCGTGTGATGTTTACCCCCTTGCTGTGTGTTTTGCAGCCCAGCATAATACTGGACATATAATAGATGATCCATAAACACATATTGTTTTTGATATCTATTTTTCACCATTTGTAACTCCTTTTGGATATTATTTTTACACTACAGTTTGTCGAAGGCATCTTGAAACATTCTTTAATAGACATTCCTATTCTGTCTATTATAGCCAAGTTTTCATATTTCTTTTGCTAGAATGTTTTTTTTTCCTTCCCCAGACATACTGTATTTTAATTGTTGGCATATCTTTCGCCTTAACCAGTTCATAAAATTTGCCTATTTCCTTCTTTTGGAGAAAATAGAATTTAGTCAGCATTCTAAGTATCGGTGAGATAAGAAAAGGTACAAAAATGATCAGTACATTTGGGGTGCCATTTTAAATTGTAACTTTTCAGTACTATAGATTCACTGAAGACCTTGGTATACTGATTAGGCTTTTGAATTGATTGAGGAGTGCTCGCTTCGGCAGCACATATACTAGAATTGATTGAGGAATCTCAAGACTGTAAGTAGTAATGATGAGGCTAGGAAGAGGGTCACCTGCTTCTGACATGTCTCTATTCAAAATGGCAAGCTTAGGAGAAAGCATTAGAGTAAAATTTCATCTGTTCATTTTTTCACGAATGCACTTACTTATTCAACAGATACTTGTTTGGATGAGCTGCATGCCAGGTAGTGTCCCATACACTGAGGATTAGCATGACTACAACAAGGTCACTGCCCTCATGGGGACAATACTTTGATGGTGACAAGTGCTCTGAAGAAAAGCCACATTGTTAAGAGTTTGGAGAGCTGTTAAGGGTTTGGAGAGCGACTGAGATTTTGCTGATTCTACTATTGTAACATGTCCAAAATTGAATTCATCGTTTCTACCTGGAGAGTCTTCCTGAATTTTCTCTTTGCGAAGTGTACCATTTTTCATGCCAGTCACCCAAGGTAGAAGCCTAGGATTTATCTTTGACTGCTTTCTTACCCCAAACTTCTAATCTATCCTAAAGTGGTACCATTTATCTCTTTCTTATTTCCTTCACTCAGTCTCTGTCTGGTCCTTGTATGTGTCTGCCTTAGTGCAGCCATCTATTGACTTTGTATTTGGTATTTTTTTCTCCAGCCTGGACCTCTGCAACTCTGTCAGCCATATAAAACCACCAGTATAATGTCTTAAGTACTGAAAATGAACATCTGCTTAAAACCTTACTTTGTCTCCATTGTCTGAGGTATAAGCTTCTACCTCCTTGGAATGGCATAGAAAGTACTCTGCGATCTGGACTGTACCTGCCTCTGGAGCTTCTCTTTTGCCTCTCTGTCCACATTTTACACTGCAGCAGTAAAGAATTTTAGTATTTCTCCACTTGTATGTACTATAGTGCTTCTTGCACACTTTTTATTCGTGATACTCCCTTGATAGCTGTTTTCCCCCTTGCCCTACCTTGCTTGAATAACTCTGACTTCTCTTTTAAGATTGAGCTCCTGTTGTCATCTCCTGGCACCCTCTTTCCCAGACAGGCAGAGGAAGCCCTCCTCGGTGCTCCCAAGTTACAGCTCATCTTGATTGTATAGTGTTCTGTGTTTGTATCCATTCCCATTAAGTTGTGGGCCAGGAGTGCCTTACTTCTCTTCATCTCCCTGATGCTGCTTGTGTACAGGGCACTCAGTAAATGCTCGTTGAACGAATGACACTTAAAAAGCTTGAAAATAAATTTATTTTGTAAAGTGGAACGTTCGATGAACCTCAGATCTTGTTCGCGAAACTCTTAAACCAGGAACAGTATAAAGAATAAACCATCACATTTTAAACTATTGGGACTATATTGTGAGATTTCACTCAAAGGAGTCATTTACACATTTTGAATTTTTTGGAAGGAGGGCATGGAGACAGTAGAGATATTTTACAAAGTCGTGTTTGTTGTTTTCTTCCCCATCACTTTTCTCTAAGAGAAACCTAGCCTCTTTTCATTTCAGATGGGCTCTTCCACTCTTGCCTTAAATGTTGTCAGTGCTCCAGTGTCTGGAGTCCTTTTTTACTCACTCTGCAAGTTCTTGCTGGGCAATTCTGTGTTCTATCTTGGCCTCTGTCACTGTCCAAATGCTCATGATTCGCATGTGTGTCTCTTGGGCATCAGATTTGTATGGCTAACTGCCTATTGCTCTAGTCTCTGTATGTCCTACAAGGACCTCTCAAACTCAGCCTGTTCCAAGTGAAAGTCATTATATCTCCAGTCATCTCTGTTCCTGTCCTATGTTCCTGTCTCATCAGAGGGCACTGTTGTTTACTGAATTGTCCAGGCCAGAATGCTGGTCATGAACCCTGATTTCTGTCTCCCTTTACTCCTGCATCCTAAAGATTCTAACTTCTGGCTGTAGGTTGGCTCCATCCACTTAGCTCCTTGTCCATTGCTGCTACCCTCTTCTAGGCCTGCATGATTTCTGTGCCTAGGGGCTTGTTCCTTTAGACCTTTTTCCAGACTGCAGTGAGAGTGATACTCCAAGACATAGCAATGTCAGACGATGCAAAAGCTTTTAAGAGTTCAGTTATTTGGGGGGATAAAAATCCTCTAGGATTTTTTGATGTGGTTGTTAACAATGTTGTTGTTAACTGTAGCATAATATTTTCAGCTGTTCTCAAATTTTTTCCCCCTTAAATATGCTTTCTTGTTTCCTAGCCTTTGCTAACTATTCCTTCAGGTCAGAGTATTTTCTCCCACCCTTCTTAGTCTAGTTAACTGTTAATTATAATTCAGCTATTGGCTTAGATAGTTTTTTCTCCAGAGACAACCTTCCTGTTGTCCCAGTTTCACTTTGCTGTAGTTGCTTGTACTATTAAATCATAGCAATTACCTAGCACTTGTGATTTTTGGACTCTCCCATGATGCTGTAAGTTTCGTAAGGATGATGACTGCCTATGTCTTGTCAGTGGCATAATCCCACTGCCCAAAATGAAGTTGGAACAGGGCAGAGAGTCAGTACTTTTTGTTGACTTATTTAGCATTTTAGCCATTTTTTGGTATTATATTCTTGAAATCTCTCTCGTGCGAATGACAAAATTGATATTGAGAATTACCATTTCAAGATCATTGCTATTCAGTTTTGTCCATTATGTACTTTTACTTCCTTAAGCATAAAAATGAAATGTTTATACTGGTTAATAGCTTGGATTCTGGAATAAGACTTAATTGGGTCCAGATCCTGGCTATACTTCTTACTGGTTCTTTGACTTTGGCCATGATATACACATTTTCTGACGCTGAGTTTCCACTCACATAAAATGGGAGTGTTAATAGTTCTTGTGCCCCTGGGGGTGGTGTAAGGATTCAAGGAAATAATGGGTGAAAACCATTCAGTGCAGTGCTTGGCACATATGAAGAATTCTGTGGGTTACGTGTGATACTTCTTTTTAGAAAGGTTTCACTATCTCAGTTGAAAGAAAAAATATTTCAGTTGACAAAACTTTCAGCCAGAAGATCAGTTTATGAAATCATCCAATTTCTTGAGTTTCTAATTAACTGAACTATAAATAATTTTTTTCTCCAAGAGTTAATACTTTTTGTCACTCTCTTCCATTGAATACCAGTTTTCAACTTTGAATGCAGGGTCGTATAATTGTGAATGAATGACCTCCAGGAGTATATTTTGAATATAACAGTTATTTTTCAAGATAAAACTGAGAAAGTAGAGGCCCCTGGGTGGCTCAGTTGGTTACGTGTCTGCCTTCGGCTTCGGTTGCCCTCCCAGCGTCTTGGGATCGAGTCCTGCATTAGGCTCCTCGCTCAAGCTGGGAGTCTGTTTCTCCCTCTGCCCCTCCCCTCTGCTCGTGCTCTCTCTCTTGTTCTCTCTCTCTCTCAATTAATTTTTTTTTTTTTAAATGAGAAAGTAAAGTACAGGAAAATTTTCTGTTCTTTTTCTTGCTTTTTTCTTTTTCAATAATTTTAAGCAGGGCAGTCCCAGTGGCTCAGCAGTTTAGTGCCACCTTCAGCCCAGGGCGTGATCCTGGAGATCCAGGATCGAGTCCCACATTGGGCTCCCTGGATGGAGCCTGCTTCTCCCTCGCCTGTGTCTCTGCCTCTCTCTCTCTCTCTGTTTCTCATGAACAAATAAATAAAATCTTAAAAAAATAATTTTAAGCAAAGACTAAAATTACTAAGATTAGCAGAGCTATGTCAGAGAAATTGTATCTTGGTGAAAAATATGAAAGCACGTGTTAAAAAATGTGTATGTGTGTTTATGTGTAGCCTTTTTGTGGGTAGCAGTATCCTGTATTTCCTATTGATATGGTTATTTTTCTTTGCTTGGTGGAGTTAAAATTTTTTGTTTTCTTCGTTGTAACTTTACCTAAATAAGTGGTACTTACAAATCTAGCATAGGTTCTCCAGTCCATTGTATGTTCAGATTTGCTTCATCCCATGCCACTGCAGTACAGAGGATGGGCTTTCAGGGGAGGACTGGCACCTTGCTTCAGAACAGAGCAGAAGTATCAGATATCCCTTTAGTCAGATGCATGGTTTTCATTTTATGATGACTAATAACCACAGAGAAAGTAAATATGGTGCTTGTTTCATTGATCTGTACTTTGAATTAATAACCTATATTTCTAGTACAAATGTGATGAGTTAAGATAAAATTTAAAAAGGTGAAAACCAGCTCGGTTCTTTTTTTTTTTTTTTTAATTTTTATTTATTTATGACTGTCACAGAGAGAGAGAGAGAGGCAGAGACATAGGCAGAGGGAGAAGCAGGCTCCATGCACCGGGAGGCCGACGTGGGATTCGATCCCGAGTCTCCAGGATCGTGCCCTGGGCCAAAGACAGGCGCTAAACCACTGCACCACCCAGGGATCCCACCAGCTCGGTTCTATGTAACAAGTTTATTCACTGTTTTCTTTCTAGAGCTGACTTTTTTGAAGATGAGGCTGTTGAACAGGTTTTGAAGTATAATCCTTGGTGGACTGATACATATACAGAAATGATGGCCTCTTTGGGAAAGAGTCAGGAGCAAGAAAATCATGCTGCATTAGGTAAGAAACTCAAAATTAGGCTCATTTGTTTACCGTCTTCCTTGTTCTTTTTTTTTTTTTTTTTTTTTTTTTTAAAAGATCTTATACTTTAATTTTTTATTTATTTATGATAGTCACACAGAGAGAGAGAGAGAGGCAGAGACACAGGCAGAGGGAGAAGCAGGCTCCATGCACCGGGAGCCTGACGTGGGATTCGATCCCGGGTCTCCAGGATCGCGCCCTGGGCCAAAGGCAGGCGCCAAACCGCTGCGCCACCCAGGGATCCCGTCTTCCTTGTTCTTAAGTACACAATTCTAATTGCCTCAGAGGGAAGATACTATTTTGGTTTGCTAATTTTGGAAATGGAATCTTTACCCCGGACTGGAAAATGCTACTCAGTGATTAGAATTGTCTTGGAACAGTCTTTTGAAGTATGTTTTAGTTTTGAATCATTGAGGTCCTTTTTAAAATTTTTATTTTTTAAGTAAATTTAGGGACATGAGCACACAGGACATTTGTAGCAGTTGAGTAATCTGCTTGAAAGATCCGAACATTTAGGGGTACCTGGGTGGCTCAGTCAGTTGAGCATATGACTCTTGGTTTAGGCCCAGGTCATGATCCCATGGGTTGTGGGATGGAGCCCCCATGGCTGGCTCTGTGCTCAGCAGGGAGTCTGCTTGGGGATTCTCTTCCTTTGCCCCTTCCCCAACTTGCATGTGTGTGTGTGCGTGCGCGTGTACATGCGTACTCTCTCACTCTCAAATAAAGAAACCTTAAAAAGATTTGAACATTCCTCTCTGGTAAGGGCATTTGAGTATTACTAATGGTGGAAAAGATCTAGTTTTCATTCCCTTTAGGCTGTTGAATGAATTTGATATGTCCTCCCCAGTTTTTTCAGAATGTTAATTCTGTACATTAGAATTTTAACAGTTTTGGATAGATCAAAAATAGAAGGCTCGTGCTCAGTCATACTGATTTGGCTTTTATTTCTGTATTAAAAATGGAATTTCAGGAGCGCCTGGGTGGCTCAGTAGTTGAGCATCTGCCTTTGGCTCAGGTCCTGGGATTTAGTCTCGCATCAGGCTTCCTGCAGGGAGCCTGCCTCTCCCTCTGCCTATGTCTCTGCTTCTCATGAATAAATAAAATCTTTAAATAAAAAAAATGAAATTTCAGTGTTTAAATGAAAGGAATACACAAACATATACATGAATTGGAATATAAAATCTCCTCACTCCAAACTCCCCTTTCTGAAAGTACTCACTGTTAACAATGTTGGGGTGTTTTTACTGCATATACCCACATCTCGATATTTGCTGTGAGAAGTTTATACAGTCTCCTGTGCAGTCTGTTCTTCCCTTGCTTTCTCCAGTTTGTATTCTTTGTTGTTCATCTTCCATATCCGCACTTAGGGTTTTTACCTAGGGTTTAGTGTCTACCTCGTGTACTGTTGTATATACAAATGAACATTTGGGCTCATGACTACTGGTGGACATTTAGGTCATTTACAGTTTTCTGTAGTGGTGTTCTTTGGCCACTCAGCCTGAAGTAGCTATAGGTCTGTTGCAGAATGGTTTTTGATTCTCTGTGTAGTAATGCAGTAGCCTGTCGTTTGCCCTGTTTTTGTTGTCTGATGTAGTGCCTGCTATATACTAAGTATGCAGTGAATATTTAGAGAATAAATAAATATTGCTGTCGATATTTTCGTAGTTAAGTTTTATTAAGAGCTTATATGATTTCTTCCAGATTGAAAAATTGCTACTTTAATCTTTGATAATTGACTCTACTGCAGAAGAGAAAGTCATTTATAAATAATGACTCATTACATTGTTTTCAACAAATCCTTGGTTTTATGTTTGATTTCAGTTTAAGAATCTTTCAGAGACTTCCCACGTTATATTGACAAATTTTCGGGTATAAGATTGCTAAAACAGTATAGTTAATTATCTATGTCATGTAGATCTGTTTGGAAAGCTTGCTCACTCTGGAGTCATTGAGGTTATCTAGTGGTCTGAATCAGTTTTCCCAATTTTAGCGCAGTATTTTGATGAGGTGGTGTGCAGTTAAGTTTTCTGTCCACAAGGGTGAGCTAGTTGCCCTAAAAATCAAGAAAAGGCATTCCAGTTGGTTCAAATTCTAACTTGCTCTACTTTGCTCAGTTGTGGCTTGTTCTAGGTCCTATTTTCTATGAGAGTGAGCCTTTGTGTTAGGTTGGTTTTCTGTGTGTAATTGTAAAAGAAGAGTAAGCCAATTCATCTGCCCTCCCGTCCCTTCATCTTCATCCAACCCGGGGCATGTATCTATCCACTAACCTAGTGTGGAGATTCATTTTAAATATCACCTTTAAAAATACCAAGGACATGTGATTAAAGGTAGAAGTTGAGCGCTGTGTTGTACAGAAAGTACATTTTCCATGTGTGCCAAATATAGGGTTAAGGATGGGATAGAACTAAAGCTGGGGCTCAGGCATCAATGCCTTGCTGCACCACAGGCTAGTGGTGTGATCTGGCATCTTTGCTGGGTGGCTGCCAAAATTCTATACCTGCCTACCTCCTAGAATTGTCTTGATGATTGAATGAAATGACATACTTAAAATCCCTAGCATGTCGTAAATGTTAGAGATTATTATTGTAGAGTAAAATCAATGACAGGAGAGCCAGGAATTGAATGGCTTCTCTGTGAAATTAAAATTTTTGTACATTTATAAAGCTTTTGTTAATGAGATTGTTCTTCCTTCCTGCCTGCCTTTTTTTTCTTTTCTTTTCTTTTCTTTTCCCTTGTTCAAGTATTTGAGACACCTGGAATTGGGAAAATAAGTTGAAGTGTGTTGAAACCAGATTACAATATGGGAGAAAGGAATCAGCCAAGAAATAAACCTTGAAGTCCTGAGCCTACTCAGGGAGTGTGCTACTGCTGTATTTTCCCTTTCATTTCCTCTTTGTTCTTTGCCTCCTGAGTCTCCTTCCTTTTTTTTTGGCATTGCAGTGGGGTGTTTTCTGTTTTATGCTCCCTCATCAGCCGTTGCCAGGCAGATACAACAGCGCAGGTGAGGGCTTACCTTTGATTCCTCCTGGTCATAAAATAGTAAGCTAGATTGTTTTGAATTCCAGATAAGGCTTGGATGGTGAACTTTGTTCCCTGCCTTTGCCTGGATGGTGATTCCTGTCACTTTCGTTGTAGCCCTGAGTTACAACATGGAGACTTTTATTAACATCTTCAGCAATGATCCCAGTCTTCCTCCCTAAAGGCTTTTAAATGGAAGTGTTAAAATGCTGTGCTCCCCCTGAGCTCTGGTTTCATGAGGATGGACTCACCACATTTCCCATGTTGTCTTTCAGTGGTTAATCTCAGCCCGAGAGTCTTGGCACGTGGTTTCTTGGTGTGACACCACATAACATTTTTAGTCAATGAACTTCCTAACAGGGACATCCTGTTTGGCACCAGTGAGTTCTTCAGTGTTTGTAGAGCTAACTGTCAGTGTCAGCTTTGAAAGTTGTAGCACTGCAGGGCTACCCATTTAGGCTAGAGGTTTGAATGCAGCACATTTTCTTTGGGTTCCCTTGATCTGTTTCCAGAAAGTATACAATACAATCAACAGATTAGCATTCCTCTGAGAGGAGCCAGTTCTGGGATTATTTCACTGTTGACCCATGGAAGACAGATATTTGGGAGGGGGATTAAGAGAGAAGGGATGATATAAAAGTAACAGAGGGATCCCTGGGTGGCGCAGCGGTTTGGCGCCTGCCTTTGGCCCAGGGCGCGATCCTGGAGACCCAGGATCGAATCCCACATCAGGCTCCCGGTGCATGGAGCCTGCTTCTCCCTCTGCCTGTGTCTCTGCCTCTCTCTCTCTCTCTCTGTGACTATCATAAATAAATAAAAATTAAAAAAAAAAAAAAAGTAACAGAACTAGAAAATATTATAAGTGAAGTAAGAAGGTCACTTTCCCTTTTGAAGGAAGCCCCTTTACAGTCAGTCGTCAGACATATTGATTGGGGTCTTTTTTTTTTTTTTTTTTTGATTGGGGTCTTTAATGTTGGGAGGTGGCCCTGGGCCTTTTGCATCCTGATAGGGCACCAGTTTCTTCCCCAAATGATTTGAGCTTTCAGCTGCCTTTGTTTGACTGTAGATTATTTATAGAAGTATAATTAACTGAAATGTTGTGAACTATATAGCAGAGCTGCTTTGTAGTGTAGCTAAGTCATACAAATGCTTGACAAATGTTACTCATGGTGGCAATCATCCAAGTATTGTTGGCACTGCCTCTGTAGTTCTTCCCATTGCTGCTGCTGGTTAGACCTGATTGTGTGCAAACCTTCCCAAGTTCCTCTTTGGCTGATAGGATTTACAACTCCAATAAAAAAAGGCCTTGGGGAGCCCAGACTTTTGGTTTCTCTAGTGATTTCCTATTTTGTTGATATTATTATTATCTCTGGTTTCTGTGCTCGAATTTCAGAATTTAGATATATCTGTATATTATTAATGAACTATTTAGGGCAAAATGGGACTGGAAACGCTCGGAAAAAGGTGGTTTGTTGTAAGGAAAGGCTAGGGGGTACCTGGCATCCAAGAATTCAGAAGAGCACATTTAAGTAGGCTTTTCTTATATTTACAGTCAGGACAATGACCTGTATTATGCCAAAGCCCTTACTTGTGTGTAATGGAGCATCAGAACCTATAGTTCCCAGGTCAGCCTTTACAAATTATGAAGCATATATGCAGGGATGACTATTTAAGAATGAAGGAGTAAACATTTAGATGAGTTAATGTGTTATTAAATGGTTCTGGGCATGCTTACCTTATGATTTAGAATTATCTGGAAGCAGAAGTCCTTATTAATCAACTAGGTTAAAGGCTTTTCTCAAGTGAGAATATCATCATGAACACCTGGCATTTTCTTATTAGCTAAAGTAATAAACATCTCAAAAACTATGCCTAGGTAAATACTGCCTTAAACCTTATGAAATACTAAAGGACTAAAATACTTTGTTAGGTATGCTTTCTTCATGGAGTGAGTATGTTCCTTCTTACATTTTCCTTATATCAGATTGCTTTAATTGAACTGAGAACTTTTGTTTAAGGGATCTTCATATGAGCCCTTTAATTTTGTCTTATTAATTTTGTTTCCAAATGTTAGTCTTTAAAAAATGCTTTACCTGAACCTACCTGCATTAAGTTTAAAAGTATACACATTTCGGGATCCCCGGGTGGTGCAGCGGTTTGGCGCCTGCCTTTGGCCCAGGGCGCGATCTTGGAGACCCGGGATCGAATCCCACGTCGGGCTCTCAGTGCATGGAGCCTGCTTATGTCTCTGCCTCTCTCTCTCTCTCTCTCTCTCTCTCTGTGACTATCATAAATAAAAAAAAATTTTAAAAAAAATCATTAAAAAAAAAAAAGTATACACATTTCTGGGGCACCTGGGTGGCTCAGTTGGTTAAGTGTCCAGTTCTTTATTTCAGCTCAGGTCATGAGATTGAGCCCAGCATCTGACTCCACACTAGGTGAGCCTGCTTGAGAGTCTCCCTCTCCCTCCACCCGGCCCCTCTCTCTCCCTCTTTAAAAAAAAAAAAAAAAAAAAATACACACACACACACGCACATTTTTTATGGCCAGCAAATGAAGTAAATGCATTTTCATAGTTATTTGTCATTTATGTAAGCAATGCTTGTGCAAATATATTTCTTTGTTCTGCTCGTACTTTTTAATCATAAAATTTCTAACATCATTGAAAAAATTATTAAATGAATATATTTCAAGACCTGTTTTTTTGCACTAAGTAAATTTTAATGAGTAAAGGAATATTGCTTCTAGTAATTTCCAATGACTGTATTTAAGATTCTTTTCCCCAGAGGATAGATGGTAAAAACTGCTGGAAGGAAGCCTTTAAACAAAAAGAAGCTGTGGTAAAGTGAAGTCTCCTAAGAGAAGACTGAAGTGGGTTAGGGGAACTCTGTGAGAAGGGGCCAGCATGTGTCAGTAATCATAGTCTCTCTTAACTTTTTTTACTCAGTTGTGAGGAGCAGAAGGGCAGTTTTTGTTGAGTAGAGATAGAAAGGGATGGTAGCTAGGTATCAAGAGGGTGATCTGGGAATACTGAAAAGGCAATGTAGGGGTGCCTAGCTGGCTCTGTTGGTAGAGTGTGTGATTGTTGATCCCAGGATGATGAGTTCAAGCCCTATGTTGGGCATGAAGCCTACTTAAAATTAAAAAAAAAAAGGTGATTTAATAATTTTTTATCTAAATGTTAGCTTCACAGACAGCCAGGTGTCTTTTATTAGTCCTCCTCCCCTAAGAGGGTTCCTGAATTGGAGCTGGGTATAGGAGTGATTGCCCTGGGTGACCACCTTTTCTCTCCTCCTTTGCCACTGGGTGTAGTTATGTGACTGAGCCCCGGATGATGGGAAATGAGTGGCAGTTCTATGTGCACTGGAGCATTTAGAAAGCAGATGCTTGCTGTCCCATTCTGCTTTCCCATTGGTTAGAAAATGGTAAAAACCCGCAGCAGCTTTCTTCAATGCATAG
This sequence comes from Canis lupus familiaris, assembly GCF_011100685.1. Lineage (NCBI taxonomy): Eukaryota > Metazoa > Chordata > Mammalia > Carnivora > Canidae > Canis > Canis lupus. The sequence goes on from NC_049241.1 coordinate 19,471,740, forward strand.
ATGGAAGTCATGTAATGGAGATGCTGATGCTTCACCAGTCCTGGATCATTCACTCAGAATAGTAGCGTGGGAGAAAAACTTCTTATATAAGCCACTGTATTTTGGGATCTTTTGGTTAGCAGTTTAGCCTGTCCTTACCTAAATATAATGGGCAATTCTAAACCCTGGAGAAAGAACCTTTTTTTTTTTTTAATACATATTCAGTGTTTTTTTTTTTTAAAGACTTTATTTATTTATTCATAGAGACACAGAGAGAGAGAAAGGCAGAGACACAGGTAGAGAGAGAAGCAGGCACCACACAGAGAGCCTGATATGGGACTCGATCCAGGATCTCCAGGATCACGCCCTGGGCTGCAGGCGGTGCTAAACCGCTGCGCCACCGGGGCTGCCCCGAGAAAGAACCTTTTAAAGTTATTTTGAAAGGAGGTTGATAGGAAGCACTGAAACTGAAATCCAGATGCTCCTCTTTTATTGGGCTTAAAAACTTTCTTAAGTGAATTTGAAGGTGATTGATACGGCATGGAAGGAAAATTAAGGATTACTTTGCAAAGTAAGAGAGAGATAACACTTTATTTAGAGGTAACTTAAAATACCTAGATGGTTGAGTTTCTTTGGAAATCGCTCTAAGACAAATAGTAGGCCATGTTTTACTCACACTGGCCAGGAACTGAGTACTTGTGTGTGGTTAGCTGTTACTCTTTCCATAAATCTTGCTTTAAGACCAGATGTATTTTACTTTGCAGGTATGGTAATAACTGATAATGCTTATATTTTAATGTGAAAAAATAGATAACTTGATAGCTTACCTGTATTATAGACATCAAAGGAAACTTAGAAGGAACTTTAGTCTCACACTTGCTTACCTTACTAATGTTGACCTAAACTTTTTCTTTTTTTCTTATTAGCATTTATTAAGGACTTTAGTTTTTTTGGTCTGGGTAGCCAAACATTGGTTAAGAGGGTATGTGAAAAGAAATATTTTCTCTCTCCTCTCAATAGCTTACTGGAAATGGGGGAAAATGTTGTATTTACAATCACAAAAGTTGAAAATGCTTGGAGGTAATTTTTAGCAAGAAAAGCAACATATCTGTTTTACAAAGTTGGTGGTTCAGTACAGTGGGAAAAGATGGATTACTGACCAGACTGTGTTGGCACAATTAACTATTCATCTGGAATTAACCGAAATCTTAAAATATGAAAAAAGTAACTTCCAGATGGATTAAAGACTTATATTTTTAAAAGGAAATCATAAATTTTAAGAAAAGCTGAGAGGCTTTCATGTACAATTCAGGGGTTGAGGAAGCCTTATTGAAGGCTGTAAATCCAGAGTCTGTTTTTTTTTTTTTTTAAAGATGCACATATTTAGCTACACAAAAAATAAATAATTCATTGGCAAAAGATTTCACAAAGTCATTGGGAGAATGCAATAGATTTGGAGGTATGATGAGGGTCATATCTATGATTATGAGTTCTTAAAAATTTGACAAGCCATCCAATAGAAAAAAATGGGCAAAACACATTTAAATGGTTCATTCACAGGTTGCCAACACATCTATAAAGTAATGCTCAAAGTTCAGCAGTTAGAAAAATACTAACTGCAGTAACAGTGATAAATCACTGTATGAAGTTTTTCTTGCTGTGTAACAAATTACCACAAATTAGAAACTCTTCTAATTTTACTCAGTTTCTATGGCTTAGGACTTGGACTTGCTTACTTAGCTCAGTATCTTATAAGGCTATAGGTAAATTTGGGTATCTTCTCTCTCTCTCTCTCTTTTTTTAAATATGTTTTGGTAGCTATGTTCTTTTCTGGAGTAAGGGTCCTTTTCCAGGCTCACATAATAGTTGGCAGACTTCAATTGCTGTGCCACTCTTCGATCTCAGAGCACCCCCCCCCCCCCCCGTTCAGTTTCCTGCCACACAGCCCTCTTACATCATGGCATCGTAATTCTTCAAAACCATCGGCAAGCCTCTGGCTCCAGTCTGCTCTTAATGAGATATAATCATGACAGTGACTATCCCATCACCATTGCCATATTCTTTTTGATAGAAGCAAGTCACAGGTTCTGCCCACATTCAAGCGATGGGACTCAGTGGGTCTCATCTTAGAATTTTTCCTACCACGGATACTTCCTATCTGTTAAACTGGAAATGAGTAGGAGAAGCTCTTACATTTATTGCTGAGTGTGAGGGATGTGTGTAGGAAAGAGAACTTGTGTCCATGACCATTAAAAAGAAGGAGAGTTGTAGCCTTTAAATGAAGTATTTTTAAAAAACAGATGCACTTTTTAGCTCAGTGAATCTACTCTTGGGAATTTACTATCAGAAATAAAGCTTCCAGTATCCAGGGACATGTGCTACGGACATTTATGCAGTGTCATTAACAGGGGCAGAGAACTGGAAGCATAGTGGATGCCCATCAGTAGGGGGAGTGGTTGGATAGAGCATACTACACCATGGAATATTCTACTCCTTTACAAAAATTAGCTAAGTGCCAATTGACTTGGAGAGATTTGCCAGAAATACTGAGTGAGGTAGGCTAGATGGAGAAAAATAATCAAATTCTTTGGCGGGGTGCGTGGGGGGGAAGATATAAATTCCCTTGATATGTTTTTGTGTCTGTATAGCATTATATAATAGAGAAAATGTGAAATGATATATGCTAGGTTATTAGTGTGGGCAAGGCTGACAGTGAAGATGGAAACAGGGTGACAAGCCAAAGAAGAAAAGACACTGTCGAAAAGAACCATCTTCCCTCTTCAAATATGTGTGATGTAACACTTTGTTCCTGTGTATAAAGAATATCAATAAGTACTTTGCCCTTAATGTTGACTATAGTGTGGGAATATTCCTATTTCTTTGTTTAGAACTTTCAAAATGGATAATGGGTATTTATGGCGTGCTTTATTTAGCTATTATTTTTTCTGTTCTTATACTGTCTTTTTATTTTAAAGTAAACAGCTCCAGGATTTAGATGACTTGAATACAGGAGAGTATAGCCAAAAGCGGGATCCTAGAAATAAGGAATAGATATTTGAGCAGATACACAGCCCTTAATAAAACTGTGAAGTCTAATTTAAAAGTTCTCTCTATATTCAGAGTTAACTCCTCAGTTTCTATAATCGAAGTTCTAATTTTGACAAATCCTTCACACTGGGGGTTTTACAAAACTGAATGGAACATTTAATTTTGAAATGCATTTTTCCCCCTAGTATCTTTTTCTGAAGAAGAGAAATACCAGCTGCGAAAATTTGTCAATAAATCTTACCTACTGGACAAGAGAGCTCATCGCCAAGTATACTACGGTTTGATTGATATCTTGCTGGCATATTGCTATGAAACTTGTGTCACTGAAGGAGAGAGGAATGTAAGTGCACGTATGTCTATGCATGTTGGCTTAAGTGACCAGACTAAATAAACTGTGAGACATCACTCCTCCTGTCGAGAGTAGGAGCCATTGTGATTAGTAATTCAGGGGATGCTCCTGGCAGAGCTGCATGTGTGTGTCGGTGGTGAGTACCAATGTGAACGCATAATGCTTGCTTGATCTTTTTTCTTCTCTCTGGGTATCAGTGTCTACCAAGTAGAGCGAGGCAAGAAAGCTGAGGGTAGAGAAAGATTATCTCTTAGGAGATGGCTTGTCCAAAGAAAAGAGCTGTTTCCACATGACACTTGACATTGACAAGAGGTAAACTTTACCATACCTGTTTATAGCCTCTGTCCAAGCTGTCCCATTAGCAGACACAAGGTATAGCATTTTACAAAAAAAGGGAATCTGAGCATTTATCCACAGATGTCCTTTAATTTATATGGTAGATTTGCTTCTGAGAAAATTCTATGTAAATCACATTTTTAAAAACTTGAATCACGTCTTTTTTGCTATCAAAAGAAATCTTGTAAAAAGTAAAACCTTTTATGAAGTACATTATTTCTTAAATGGTCTTTTTAAAAATAATATAAAATTTGTTCTCTCTCTTCTTAATCCACATTTGATTTGTAAATGAAGAGCTAAACGTCCCCTTACCTGTATCAGTGATTGTATGATTAAAAAAGGTTGGAAAGCCAAAAAAAGTCTTTCCAGTTAATGTGCCCCTGCAGCTGTTTATAATTGTACTTGCTCAAGGGTTATTTTCCAGCTGAGCATATGCTTTCCTTTTTTACAAATTACACAGATAATTCATATCAGCATAAAAGGAAAAATATACATATGAAGAAAATAATTAAAATTTCCTGTAATCTCAGCCAATCAGAAATAACTAGTGTTACAAGGAGATACCTCCCTTCCAGTTTTTTATTGTGTACTTGTGTGTATGTGTATTTAAATTGGGTCATGATGTATATTATTTAATCTGCTTTTCTCAACATCATAGCATTAGTGTATAGGATTAGAATTTGATATGTGCCAAATTTTCTGTTGTTATTATTCTGAAAACTTCAAAGGTGACTCTTGAGATTTGCATTTGACTCCAAAATGAATATTAATAAATGTATCAAGGGCATAATATAGCTGGAAATGTTTTTTGTTTCCACTCATCTTTTAAGGATACTATAATTGAAAAAAAAATGTTCTTTGACAAAGAAAGTACTTCACATTATTGCTTAAGGAGATGAGTGAGAGTGTTCAGTTATGCTCAATAAAATTTGCCATTTTTGATTCTTTTATTCTCATATTTGACATCATGAAGTCTTGCAACTTCAAGACCTTCTCTAGAATGTACTTACTCTCTCATAAGCATTTTCTGAAAGGCCACATTCTTGAGCAGCTTTTTAAGTGCCTCAGTCAGCACTTGAGCATTATCTTTGAGTCCTTTGGCAGATTATTTATAGAATGTTTGGGAGGCAAGTAACTTAGTTGAGAAGGACAGAAATTGAGCAAGCCTTGCTTTGCTTTAATTTTTAGTTTCAAAGCCCCTGCTTATTTGCTCTTATGTTCTGGTACTCTTATCATTGGAAAAGCTTTACTTTGTGAAATCCCAAGGAAAGTAGGCAGAAACGTGCCTTTGATAGCTACTGCAAAGCAATTATTTGTTTCCAGTCATGGACACTTCTCAGTTCTTAACGTATGTCAGTGCTCCTGAGAAACTAGTTGGATAAATGGGTATATTTGCTTTATTTTAGAATGACTTTACCTTTAAAATGACAATACTCTTTTCTCCAAAACAAATAAAGGTTGAATCTGCATGGAATATTAGAAAACTGAGTTCCACACTCTGCTGGTTTGAGGTATGATTTTCAGTTGTAATTTTTTAGATTTATTTAAAAAGTTATTTTTCTTTTGCCATTAGTTCATTTTGGGTGTAATTCAAGCAATTTCTTAACTTCTAAAAGTGGAAACTTTATTATACAAAATTTCCCCCATCTTTAATAAAATTCTGATTGCATTTGTAACTATTCCACTAATCATAGTATACAAATGAAGCTAGGGAAGGTGTTGTGGAATTTGGGAGCAGGAGAACACCCTTTGGAGGAAGAATCACATGTAGTCTGTTGGGGGAACAAGTAGGGTGGAGTTAGAGCATGTTTGTAAGTTGGCATATATTTTGGCTCAGAGCTCAAAGTTGGGTATCAAACCTAGGTGATAGTTCTACTAGCTGCCATTTCCTGACCATCAGGACTGTGCTAAGCATTTTATATATATTAAGTCTCCTGTTCCTTCTAATAAGTCTGTAAGATAAGTATTACTGCTATTTTACAGATGAGGAAACTTAGATCATATAGTTTAAATATCTTATCTTAGGTCCTACAATTAGTATGGTCAGAGCTGATAACTCTCCTAGTAATCATTGTTTTTATATCTCTTTCCTAGAAAATAGTTGTGTAAGTCTTATCAAAAGATATTTTAAAATGTACTAGCTCTGAACAAATTGTTGAACACCAAAACAGTAATTTAAATAGGAACTTTAGGGCAGCCTGGGTGGCTCAGCGGTTTAGCACTGCCTTCAGCCCAGGATATGATCCTGGAGACCCGGGATCAAGTTCCATATCAGGTTTCCTGCATGGAGTCTACTTCTCCCTCTGCCTGTGTCTCTGCCTCTCTCTCTGTGTCTCTCATGAATAAATAAATACAATCTTAAAAAAGAAATAAAATGAAATAAATAAATAGGAACTTTGAGAAAGTATCATTTTAGGGAAGTACCAGGCTGGCTTATTCGGTGGAGCATATGACCATGACCTTGGGATCGTCAGTTCCAGCCCCATGTTGGGTGTAGAGATTATGTAAAAAAAGAAAGGAAGGAAGAAAAGCTAGCATTTAAAAGAAGTGTCAATTTAAATAACTGATAATTGCTTCATCAATTAAGTGCTATTTTTTTTTTTCCACTTTAAATCCTAGGTACAGAGATGGTTAAATTGTAAAATCCAGGGCTGTTTATTCAAATAATAGATAAGACTTGAACAAGAATTGAGACATTCAGCTCTGTCAGAAAATTTTGCTACTCCAAAGAATGTTCCATGAACCAGTGGATCGACCAGCATCCTTGGCTGGGAGCTTGTTAGAAAGACAGAATCTCAGTCCAGACCCACTGAAGCAGAAACTGTAGCAAGGTCTCCAGGGATTCATATGCATATTACAGATGGAGGAGCACTGCTCTCTAGATTTCACTTGGGTTCTTCTTATTTCTGTGATCAGCATATAATGGAAAAACTGGTTTTTTAATGATTGCTTTGGTTACTTAGGTTGAAAACAAAGTAGTTGGTGACTAAATAATTTCATAGCTCAGTTATTAAAATCTACGTGAATAAATTCACCTATTCATGATTTTACTTTGAAATTTTTATTGTTTTTGAGATAACTTAGAATTGCCAGAGATATAAAAAGCTATGTGAAACTTATTAAAGTATTTAGTTTTCGGTAGAATTTTAAAAATGTTTATAATTCTTTTTAGCTATAAACTGTTCTTTGTCAGGTACTCTATATTCTCAACCAGATCTCTCATTTGTTAAGGATTAACATACATGGAAATTATTCTCTCTTAGTTTTACTTTTTATATTTTAAGTTTTATATACCAGTTACAGTTTTACTCAAAATCCAATAAACAATTTTGCACAAAGTGATATCAGTAAGTTTTGAATTGCTGATGGTTTCAGTTTGGTACTATTCAATATAAAATACTTTTTTTCAAGAAGTCACTTTTCACTTTAATAAGTGAAAACAAATTACTGAAGTAAATACCACGTATTTACCAAGTATTACTTATGCCCGAAGCACTAAAAAAAAGAGTAGAAGAGGGAGAGGTAGGAGACTGCGAATGCACTTCACTGGAGTTCCACATCTTTCATCTACACTATCTTGAATAGTCCTAAAGGACAAAAATATGAAACGTATATTATTTAACAGTGTCTTTTATGTGCATCTGCATTTTGTTAGTGCCATGTGTTTTAGATTCATATTTGTAATTCTTAAAAGACTTTCTAAAACTTTCCTGCTGCATATGTGATTTTTGGGGAGCATTTGTGATATCTTGATAAAGTATGAGAAATTACAAAGACTGCAATTAAGTGTTTTAATGTAAGGTATACAAAAAGAATCTCATTTCATGGTTTTGTATTTCCCTCTTGCGTGGCTTCATGGTGATCCAAACTTAGAGTTTTTAATTGAGAGTAGCTTCATATTACTTGGTGTCCTTTTGTTTATATAATATGGAAATGATTACTTATTTAAACTCTGCTTCACAGACTTGGACCAATGTTCATGAAATCCTTGTGTCTTTTGGAAGAAGAGTTTTGTGCTACCCACTTTATCGCCACTTCAAGCTGGTGATGAAAGCCTACAGAGACACTATAAAGATATTGCAACTGGGTAAGATAAAGATATTCTTGTGCTTGCAAATTTGAGAGTGGAAAAGTTATGTTTTTAGCCAGTGAGGATGTTGTGAGTTTTGCTTTTCTCTGCATAAATGAGTAATGAAAATAATCAAATTCAATCACTTCTCCCCCCTCAGGTATATAAAGTAATAATTCCTCTCTGTAGATATATAATCACAAGTGAGGTGCGGTACTCTTTCCTGAGAGATGCTGGAAGGGTTGGTGGAGAAGGTTCACATAGTATTCCAAACCAGTTTGTAGTATAGTGGATTGCATCATTCATTATTTCTTGGATGTCTGCAGTTTTCTAGGCATTACACTAGGATTATGGGTATAATAGTAATAATAAGATATATTCCCTGTTTTTATGCAGTTTACAGTTTTCCCAGGGGGACAGATGACAAATAAGTAAGCAATTCCATCATAGAGTGAAAAGCACTCTGTCCAGGGACATAGTGATCACTGGGAGGGGACACAGAACCCGGACTTGGGATGTCAGGAAAGGCTTTCCAAAGAAAACACATTTACTCTGAGGACTTTTGACTATTGCCAAATCTAACCTGGAAAAGACAAATATTTGCTAGTTTTAAGGATGTGGAAAATGTTGAGCTCTGAAACAAATTCCAAAGTGACTAACAGCATCATTGGATGAAGTATATAATTTCCAAGGTAATGACTTTGAAGGTAGTGGCATCCGTTTGTATGGATTAGTTCTGGCACATTTATTTAAAAATCACTTTCCATCCTTTATGGTCATTTCTTATATTCTTCCCTGGGGAGTCTGATTGCTCCTTTGTCCTTAGATTAAGATACTTCTGGGGCTTAGTTTTCAGACTTCAGGATAAGAAGGGAAAGTAAGGACACCCTTCCCTTTACCACCCAGGTAACATCATTGGCTTAAGAGGAAGAATCCCATCTCTAATGTTTTGTCCCCTTCTAGAAGTATACCTATGTTTTTCTTTGACTTTTGTGTAACCTATCACCTTGTCCTAGGGGGAAAAATCATATTTGAAGTAGATTCTTTTAAGGCAGATAATAATTCTAAAAATGAATTATAGTTAAATGAAAGATACCTTTTTTAGTAATCCACTTGGATTAGGCTGGCTGTATTTTGTTTTGAAGAATTGTTGTTCATAAGATTGCAGAGCTACTACCTTTGAAAAATCGATCTTGTTGGTGGGAAAGAAACTGCTTTGGTTTTTTTCCTGTTATTTCTTATTGGCTTCTAAGATATTTCTTGAGTTGCAAAACATTGCCTTGGAAAATCAACCTATTATAAATGACTGTTGAACTTGAGTTACATGTCATCATAATTAATTTTTTGTTTAAGTCGTGTTAGATGATCTCATTATTCACAGATTTATATAGTGAGAATGAGTTTGCGATTATCCTGTTACATCATGGTTTCCAGATGGAAAACTGGCAAAACCCCCGTGTGTGTGTGTGTGTGTGTGTACGTGCGTGTGCAAGTGTGCACACACTCGTGCGCATGGTTGCTGCTTTTTATTCTGGGAACTAATCTAGTTCTCTGGATTTTCATTTGAAAAGTAATCAGTTCTGTGATTGCATGACCAGAAATAAATTTGATTGCATTGACTTATTACATGGTAATCAATTACTCAAACAGTTTAGTAGGTGAGAATTGAAATTGAGACTTGACTTTTCATCATTATCACTTTTGACTTTTTATCAGCTGTGTCTTGGTAGCAACGTCAAACCTTAGGTAACACACCAGAGGTCTGTCTGTTGCAAAAGAATCTGAAGTCTCTGTAAACTGTACAAAGCATGTTCTGAGGCTAATTTGGGTCATGGTTAGTTAGTGCTGAAACAGAGAGTTGGGTTGTCTAGAATTCATACCATAAGCTATGGGGAGGACAAGCTCTGGATGTGGGTCGTAAGCTGTGTTGGTATAGGTGGATGGCACAGGGATGCCATTTTTGCTATTGAAGGATCTCGTTTTGTTTAGATACCCTGTAATTGAAGCAGGGGTAGTTCTGTAGCATTCAGTATTTTCCAAGAATGTATTTGTGCCTACTTATAATTCAAAATGTAATCATGTGATCACACTTTTCGTGAGAAAGGTCAGTTCAGTGCTTCCATAGTTTGAAAGTAACAACTCTCCCCCTTAAGAAATATTGATCATAATTGGAAGGAGCTTTCAAAACCAATGTATCAAGACTTCAGAATTTATAGAATATTTCATTATCATAGATTGACTAAGATCTGAGTTTTCATTTTATTTTAAGATTTGAGTTTTTAAAAGAACCATGAATTTGCTTTGCCTTGACTTCACAGGAGCCTTCACAAGAATTCTTTCCCGCGCTTTGAGTTAGTCTCAATCTTGTGTTACTTCTCCCACCGCTTCTCTACCTCTGTGGGGACTGTGTACATTGATCTCTCACTGTCGCTACATGTCTATTCCAAATTCCTTTAAGGGCAGAAAACCCGCTTTGCCCCTTTAAGGACTATTTTAGTGCTTAACACAGTACTTGTGCATGGAGTTTCTGTCCCTGATCAGTAACCTTAGGCCACATGATCATCCCTGTTTTTTGTTTCTGTCCTGTGTCTTGAGCAACTTTCACTTCCTCCCCCTGTTCCATTCTTTTGGGAAGACGTGGGTAGAATCCTTGATGAGAGCATCACTTAGCTGTGGTTACTCACTGAAAATAAGTGAAAAAAGAGATGAAAAGAGAACAGCTTTTCTAATATGCCTTGAAATTTTATTCTGTTTAGAAGTGGCATAGTTTAATATTTGATTATACACTTCATACGGTTTATTATTCGTACTAATATCTGCATTTCATTAATCTTTATGATGACATTCCTCACTCTGCTCTTGCTCAGCTTTTGAACATATAATGTAACTATTACATTGAAGGTGCTGAACATCATGGGAAACAACTTAATTTTTTTCTCTCAGTTCTCCCTTTGAACTCATTCTTTCTGTTCTTTTATTGTTTCTGGATGGAATATATATCCTATAAATATCATATCACATACATACCTATCTTATATAATGGATATTCTGTAAATTTTTATATCACTTTAAATTATAGGGGTCTCTTTTAAGTACTTAAAATGTCCTCTTTGAACTTGATTAAAAAAGTAAATCTTCCCTTTCCCATCTCAGGGCTGCCTCAGGTTGGGAAGCCAGCACCGGGGAGAGGAGGCTCTTCTTTGCTATTGCAGGAAGTACCATTTGCTTCCAGAGCAGGCTTCTTTCTACATAGCCACCACAGGCTACCTATTCCTGCTTCTCGATAGGGGGCTTTTATCAGGTGTGGGGCAGATACCAATCTTTGTACCCTACAACTGCCAGAGGTGGTAGGTTACACTGTCTAAGGCCCCTCTTAAAACTCCCTTTCTCAGGGGGATCCCTGGGTGGCTCAGCGGTTTGGCGCCTGCCTTTGGCCCGGGGCGCGATCCTGGAGTCCCGGGATCGGGTCCCAGGTCGGGCTCCTGGCTTGGAGCCTGCTTCTCCCTCCTCCTGTGTCTCTGCCCCCCCCCCCTTTCTCTCTCTCTCTCTCTCTCTCTCTCTCTCTCTATGATAAATAAATAAATAAATCTTAAAAAAAAAAAAAAAAAAAACCTCCCTTTCTCTTGGTTTAGGTTGACAGGAAAGTAATTCTTCCCCTCTCCCATGGAGGCTGGTTGAAATCCATAGTACTACAGTCTTAGCCAAAGAGATTATTCTCGACTTCTTTGCCTTAAACTCCTGGGGATCAGTGTTGGGCCAGGGGGTCGTAAATCATCAGTGTTTTGTTAGTCTAAATTTAGCATAGAGAGGTTAGCATCTTTTTTAATATATACATATACTTGCTATTTGCTTTGTCCTTTGTGGGGCTATTGGAAATGAGTCAGAAAGAATCTTGGTTTACTGTGCTAGTACAGTAATAATAACCACAGTTGCCACAGTAACTCTTTCCTGTGGGCCAGTGCTAGGTTCCATACTTTAGATGCCTTATCTCATTTCGTCCATACTGTAATCCTGGAGGATTACTTTTCCCATTTGGCAGGTAGAAGACAGGCTCAGAGAAGTTCAGTCACTTGTCCAGGGTCACAAAGCTATTTGTTGGTAGAGCCTGGATTTGACACCAAATCAAAAGTTGGACTCAAAAGTTTGTGCCTTTTGAAGTGTGGAAATAGTTGTAAATGAAATTATAGGAAGCCTGGGGTTTATTTTAGAATATCCCAGAGGTCTTGGGGGGAAGTGGGCCAGGTGTGGCCAGGTTGGCCACAAGTTGGTACCTGTGTGAAGCTGGTGATGCATATGTGGCAGCTCACCATCCTGTGGTCTCCTTTTGCACATGATTTGCCTTCATAAAAAGCTTTTTGGTTTTTTTAAGTGTGGGCTCTTAACCACTATAATTCAATGTTTTAAATTTAAGTATATTCACCATTTTGTGGAAACCTTGTAATTCCTGTTCAGACAGTTATATAGATTTTTTGGCTGATGAAAACATATGTTTGAAATCAGGTTTTTTTTTTTTTGTCCTATTTTTTTAAACGATTTCTAAATTTATTTATTCATGAGAGACAGAGAGAGAGGTAGAGACACAGCAGAGGGAGAAGCATGGAGCCCGACGTGGGTGGGACTCAATCCCAGGTCTCCAGGATCACGCCCTGGCCTGAAGGCAGTGCTAAACCGCTGAGCCACCCAGGCTGCCCATTGTTTTGTTTTTTTAAAGATTTTATTTTTAAGTAATCTCTCCCCAGCATGGGGTTTGGACTCAAACGCCTGAGATCAAGAGTTGCATCCTATACCAACCAAGCCAGCCAGGCCTTCCAGTTCTGTTTTGTTTTGAAGGCTAACAGAAACCTACCTTTCTATAAATGTTTGAGGTCTGATGCCTAGTAGGTCCAAGGTAGGCTATAACTCTAGGAACAGCCTTCATGAGATTAGTTCTTGTTACCAACTAAAAAGTGGTTTTTCCTATAATTAATAGCCCTTACATATTAGTGTTTATTGGGCTTAACAATCAGTTTTTCAGAAATGACTGCCTTATTTGGTCCTTCTGTAGATAGCTATAATCTCAGTCCATGTGAAAGACAAGAATCGTAGGACAGGGCTTGGGGCTGCTCTTTTTCTTTAAGAAAAATGATTGTCCAAGAAATTGGGGTATGGCAAGTGTATTGTGTGAACTCTGAGTTCTGATGCGACCTTAGAGATGAATTGGTTTTTACCACTTAAATTCTATTTAGCCCAAAGTCAGTTTAGCAAGTGCTTCTTTTCATTGAGTTGTAGAAATTACTCCCAATTTGAAAACTAAAAGATGAAATCACTAGGATTTTCCAATGTTGACATTTATCTGACAGTATTTAATATTTATTCATTCATTCATTCATTCATTCATTTATTCATTGATTGATTGATTGATTGAGACCGTAAGCTCCTGCATCAGCAAGGTTTGGGGAGGAGTTGGTAAGAGGCAGAGGGAGAAGGGGAGAGAGAATCTCAGGCAGGCTCCATGCTCAGTACAGAGCTCAGTACCAGGCTCAATCTTATGATCCTGAGATGCTGGCCTGAGCTGAAATCAAGAGTTGAATGCTCAATCAACTGAGCTACCCAGGTACCCCATTTTGTATTTAATTTTTATGAGTTTCCTATTATGGACATTTTAAAGAACTGTTAGACTTTCTGATTTTTACTTCTCAAATACATTATGTAAAATTATTTTGCAAGCTACTTGCCAATGTTGAGCACTTACTATGTCAAGGTGCTGAGCTAGGTCTGGAGGTATACTCGTGAATAGGGGAACTGTGGCTCATGCACTCAGGGAGCTTAAGATTCTCGTAGGGGTGGTATGGAATTATACAAATATTAGGATTTTTTTTAAATTGCTTTTGTGGTAAGTAGTTCACAGAAGAAATACATTGAATGAAAGTGTAAAGTCAGGGTAATGGGCTTGCCTTCATGTTGTCATTTAAAACATGTAACCTCCTACGGAATGGAGCCTCTACCTTATTTGACTTTTGATTCTCAGTTCCTACTCCTGTTTCCTATTATTCTAAAGTACTTATTAATTGGTTGATGAGTTCATGTATTTATTCATTCAACAGGTATTTCGTCAGTACCCACAAAAATGCGATTTATTATGTGTGGAGTACCTTGTAAATACAGAGAGCTGCAGAAAGATGAATTAGACTTGGGTACTGTATTTGGGGAGTATACGTGCTCATAGAGGAGCTAAGATATCCATCAAAAACAAAATACATGGTAGATGGTGGTTAAGTATGGTACATGAAATGTGGATGAAATAGTTCAAAAAAGAAGGGCTGTTTCAATAGGAATCAGAGAAAGCTTCATTTAAGACATGAGATTTGAATTGGGACTTGAAGGATGAGTGGTATTTAGATACAGTAGAATGGAGGGAAGTATTCTAAATATTATGAGTGAACAGTGTGAAGAAGTTCATAGAATAGTGTGGTTTCATCAGCGATTATTTCAAGTTGATAGACTCTCCGATCCTGAGACTTGCCTTACACAGCCTCTAAATCTAGTTCCCTTTCCTGTCTGAGTTAACTGGTTCACCAGAATTGGTTTCTCTACTTCTTCATGATTATCACTTTATTCCCTTCCCCTATACAGGAGGAAATTCTTACTTTATGTTCTCTTCCTCTCCTGAATTGTTCTTGAGCTTTTTATTTCCTAGTCAATTCCCCATTCCAGTTAAAATGTTTCTAAGAATGGAGCAGTCCTAGTGCTTTCAGGAAATTTAAATAGCATGGAATTCAAATAAAATATTGAAGTGCCGTTTGTGCCTGTTTCTGCTAACCACTTGAGTACCAGCTGATCCAGAAACCAAGGGCTTCAGAGCTCCGGAGCACGTGCGCTGCAGCTGAGATGGGTAAGAGGAGGATAGGGCTCTGCTGTGTGGTCACGACGGAACTGATCCTTGTTCTTTCTCTCTCCCTGGATTGTCCTACCATGTGGCGAAGCAAATTCCTGGTTAGTGTCTTCCTCGGAGCTGAAATTTGTGTTTTCTAGTCTCTTAAATTGGCACATTCTTTCTATTTATCAATATTGTTTGTCCTTGGAGCCTTTGTGGGTTTATACATACACTCTTATGTATAGAAGGATATTGTATATGAGCATAAACACAAAGGTGAGGGTAAATAAAATTCCAGTCATCTTTATAGAATTCCTTTTTCCTCCAATAATCCTGTTAACCAGTAAGTACTGTTAATCACTAGAATTTTTAAAAAGTTGCTCTCATGGTAAGTCTGAGTTGCATTTATGTAAAACCATCGTTGTTTTAAAATACTCTGTAGGGGGCAGCATTTCCTGTATGGTTTACAGATAATAAATTGCCTTTTAATTGTCACAGATGATTAAGAGCCTATGGTTATTCTGCTACCAAAAAAATCACTTGAAATATTTATGTTAGTGTTCTTTGGAAATTTGAGTTATATAGTAATGTACTGGTGGGTATAGCTCAAAAAAATCAACTGATCTCATAAATATTTACTCAGATATAATCAGTTGAAATCTGTATTATATTTCTAATACTATTTAAGATAAATTTTGTAATTTCTGCAGTTTTGGAGCTGAGCAGTGTGGAAAACCAGGTTAGTTACATGGTTTGATATTATGGCTTAAAATTATTTTCTATAGTTAGTGCCTTGTTTAATAAATCTAAAGTCAGTTTTGAGATTGTTTTTATTCATTTGAATTTTCAAGGAAGTAACTTTAAGTTTGCTTCTTTTAAGGAGGATAAAGGCAGAAAATTGTATATATTTAAGACAAATCTGGGAGAACAAAGAGGAACCATTTTATTTTACCCTAATCATAGTAATAGGGTCAGGTCTAGATGAAATTCATTGAATAGTACTTCATATGTTATCTAGAAAACATGGAAGAATTATATTCTTGCAATTTAGAGTTCCTTTAAATAGGAATTAATACTGAAAAATAACAAGCTGGAGACACTTATGCAACATACATAAATCAAATCCCTTCTCTCTCTAAGGCATCATAACAGTATCAGCAAAGAGTTACAGGAATATATATGACTTGGCCTTAGCATTTAAGGAGTTTATTATGTAGCAGTAATGGTAAAACGAAGGAAAGATACAAAATATAAGTATTTATAAGATACAAAGAGGAAAGTCCCTTAGGAAGTTAACTGGACTCACAGGCCAAATCCAAAGGCATCTTGTATGACCTGTGAGCCAAAAATGTTTTTTATGTCTTTAAATGTTGAACGAAAAATCAAAATATGTTTGATGACACATGTAATTTATATGAAATTCAAATTTTAGTGCCCAAGTAAAGCTTTATTGGAATACATCTATGCTAGTTCACTTATGGCTACTTTTGGGAGACTTTGATGAGTGAGCAGAGGTCTTTGGCTGCCTTGTGTCCCAAATACTGGCCAGTATTGAAGGGGATCACTTCAGCTTTTTCCTCTACTCCCTGTAGGTAAGATGTAGCTGATCTAGCTGGTTCCCATAAGGGTAGGTTCCTCAACATTAGGAGAAGTGAATTGAGATGCCTTCTTGTCCAAATAGGTGAGTGAGTTACAATGGCAGGGATTAAGACAGTCAGGAGTAATGAGGCCTGTGTGAACTGGATACACATATGCCCCATTCGTAGCCTGTTGTTGCTATGTGGTTCTGTAGCATTGCACATTTGGGGAACTTAAAAAGAATTAGAAAGCAGTGATCTTTAAGATAAGATTTTTCAAAAGTAAAAGTATTAACAATGAAGTAGAGGTGGTAAATAATACCCTAAGAGCCATGGCACGTTAGAGTCCACCTGTGTGGGTCCTAAGTTTTTCATTTCGACTCTCAAGCATTCCAAGTGCCAGCCTGTTTTTCTCACACCCTCTTACACCTGCCAGTTTCCAGCTGCGTTGAGGGTTTGCACCAGATCTCTGCTCTTTCAGTCCCAGCTTGAGACTGACCCTCAACCTTATGGGTTCCAGGAGTAGATGGCAGAAGGAGGTGGGACATATCTTGCATCACTTGAGTAGCTATGCCTAGAAACCTTAAAAACAAACTGGAGGGTATTATGCTGAGTGAAATAAGTCCATCAGAGGAGGACAAACATTATATGGTCTCATTCATTTGGAGAATATAAAAAATAGTGAAAGGGAATAAAGGGGAAAGGAGAAAAAATAAGTGGGAAATATCAGAAAGGGAGACAGAACATGGAAGACTCCGAACCCTAGGAAACGAACTAGGGGTGGTGGAAGGGGAGGAGGGCGGGGGGTGGGGGTGACTGGGTGGCGGGCACTGAGGTGGGCACTTCACTGGATGAGCACTGGGTGTTATTCTGTATGTTGGCCAATTGAACACCAATAAAAAAATAAATCTTTAAAAAAAAACCAAAAACACAAAAACAAGGCAGATCCCTTACCTTTTTTCCCCACTTAACTTTGTGCTACTCTCTTCAGCCAGAACCTAGTCAGAATGTAGGGGATGGGTCATAGGATTCCAGTGTCATACCTCTCTGTGAACCCAATAGGGTGCTTTTGAGTAGAGATGAGGGCTTGATAAGGAAGAAGCACACAGCATGGGCCTAGTGAGGGAGGCTTAGTGGTAGTTACTACTTAAAGAATGTGTAGGATGTAGAAAAGAAGTGAAGGAAGGTATTCCCTGAGAAAGCTACAAGATAAGGAAAAGCAGCTAGAGGAAAATAAGAGTTAGGTCCACAAAATAGCCAGTATTCTAGTTTGTCTGAAAGTGTGGGATGCAGAGGGGAATTGTGGGGAAAAAGGTACGAATAGTGTGTTGGGCCAGGATTGTGGAGAGTCTGCAGGGCCTTGCTGAAGAAACTGGGCCTTACTTACGAAGGTACTGCTGCAATGTGTGTGATGGGCTCACAAAGTCACATTCATGCAGCAGTAACACAGGACAGTCATTGAGGAGTGAGATGAGTGGCACAGACAGGAGAGGAAACTGCTATTCTTACCTGGAGACAGGTAGTTTAGGTGCAGGTAATATGGTCTGAACTGGAGTGCCCGAGGTGGTGTGGAGTGGGAAGGAATATGGGGGCAGATGCTTCACCAGTAGCAAGGAAGCAAGTGGGATCCCGTCTGACCTGCTATCCTCCTTCCCTTGTCATCTGTAGTGTTTACCTGGTCATTGTCTCATTACCTTCCATAGGAGTTCTAAAGATCTACCCTCTCTGTTGACACATGGAAACAGATTTGGATTAAATATCAAACACCAGGCAAGCCGACCCATGTCCCCCATGACTGACCACAGGCTGCATAACTGTTCCACACAGAACAGTTATAATTGTTACCATTTTTACATTGTAGTCAAATCAGCTAGAACTGCACCAAGATTATGTAAATATGACTTTTTAATGATCTTTCTTTAGCCTTCTAGAATTTGGAACCAGAACTCCAAGAACTTAATTTCATAATCAAAATTCTCATGTAACCTTTTAGTGCGCATTGAACTTCCATGTAGTTGTGGATACTTAATCATTTTTACTAAATTTTATTTACTATACATGATTAAAATGTAAAGAAGCATAACTCCATTTTATCAGTGTGCCCATTATTTAGCAGTGACGACACACTCACTGTAATACAGGGAGGATTTTAGAAAGGTTGGTTCTTTTTCCCTTGACATACTCATCAGTGTATCAAAGCGTCAGAAGGAACTCATAAGGCTGGTTGGACTGGGTTGGTTTTTTCCTTTTATGAGCCATTTGAGGAATCCAGTTGTCTTTCTTCCTATATATTTCTTCTTTCTGACTTCATGCACAATTTTAGTTTTCCCAGTTCAAAATCCAAAGAATGAGTCAGAACTGTGAATATTAAGTAATACCTATTGGAAAAACAATCTCACAGTCTTAATTAAAACAACATTAAAATGAATTATTTGAAGTTGAGCTACCAGGCATTGAGATACATCCTGTCTTCATAAGGTAGAATAGTTGAGGTAAAATTGTACCTGTAGAATTAATCTTAAACACTGTTTTAAAATATTTATTCATTCATTCATTTACTAATTCATTCATTCATTTATTTAATTATTTATAAGTAGGCTCCACACCCAGCATAAAGCCCAGTGGGAGGTTTGAATTACAATCCTGAAATTAAGACCTGACTGAGATCAAGAATTGGATGCATAACTGACTGAGCCACCCAGGTGCCCCTATTTTTTGTTTTTTTAAAATCCAGGTTTAGATTGCAACTGTTTCCAGAGACTTTTTCCATAAATCTTCAGCTTTTAAAGCTTTCTACATTTGTACTTAATATATAGATGGGTTTTTTGTTTTTAAATGTTCTATCTTAAATTTGGATGCCCAGCTCTTCAAAAGAAATTGAAATTAGTTATACTACCATTATGCAGTTTTGATGACATCCTGCTACATATTTCTAGACTGAAGCAATCACTACTTTGACTTTAAGGCAAATGGAGTTAATGTCGAGGCTGTCCTTCTAAACCAGCAAACCTTGCAGGTACTGTTAGAGCACAAAAGGCAAATAGCAGCCTTGGGTTAAATCCATTATTTGAACTTTTGATGGTGTAATAATATTAAAAAGGTTGGCATACTACATTCTTTCAGGGAATAGATAGGATAAAGGAAGGTATAAACACATTGGATATTCTACATTTGTCATGGCACAATAATGTAAATTCATAGATCACACAGGTGTTATAACTAGACACTAACTGAGCAGTTTGACCAAGTGTTTCTGAACTTAGTCTTTATACTCCAGACTTTATTAGCAACCAGCTTTACCAAACAGGATCCTACAATTTGCTAGACATTGTTCTAGATGAGGGAAAAAAGGTGAAGAGCCACTATGTTCTTTCCTTTCCAGGAGTTTGCCATACCAGATGATCGATACTGACACAGTATTTATTGCACAGTGGCTGGGAGGCAGATGGACTTATTTTCAGATCCTGACTGTTGCTTCATAGCTGTAATCTTGGCCAATTCCATATCCTTGAGCCTCCCTTTTCTCATCTATGAAGTGAGGAAGGCAGTAACTAATTGGTGGGCTTAAGTGATGTAATGTGTGGAAAGTACTTGGTGCAGAGCAAGTGGGTAGCTACAAACTCCCATATTAGATGGGTATGGCAGGCATTTTGAAAGAGCCCTTATCAGCTGGAGGGAGAATTGGGACCCCATTCCTAGAAGCAGTACTGCCTAATTTGAGACTTGATAGTGACTTAGGATTGGACTTGCATTCTAGGCAAAGGGAACATCTACAAAGTATATGTTTGCTTTGTGTTAATTTTGTTTGTGGCTATAATAATAATATACGTAATTCTAATAACTAAGAATGTTTAAAAATCGATATAGGATCATAAATTTGTGTTCAAAATAGTAACTCTTAATTACTTCATATGTGATTCTTATTACAGCTCTGAAATGTAGGAGCCTAAATAGCCCTATGAGGAATTTGAGGATAAAACAGTGAGATGGTTTGAAAAACTTTCATAAAATTGAATTTAATGTATGTTTGTGTTCATTGTTAAGGATGTGACTTTAAGCTACTTCCTGACAGAGCCTGGTATTGAAGCAAATTACCACACTTTGATTCTCTTAATTTTGATTAATTTGACACAATTACCCTATCATCTCTTTCTATGGTTTAATCTATGAAAATTAATGTTAGAAGTAATTAGTAAGTTATCCTTTCTGATCATGTGGTCTCCTCAAAATCCCAGAAATCTGATATCTCATCTTAAAATGATAGCATTGTTGACTTTTATGTTGAGTTGATTTTTAAAAAATATTTATTTATTTATTTATTTATTTATTTATTTATTTATTTGAGACATAGAGAGAGAGAGAGAGGCAGAGACACAGGAGGAGGGAGAAGCAGGCTCCCTGCTGGGAGCCCGACATGGGACTCAATCCCGGGACTCAGTCCTGAGACTCCAGGATTGCGCCCTGGGCCAAAGGCAGGCGCTAAACCGCTGAGCCACTCAAGGATTCCGAGTTGATTTTATAAATAAAGACCAAACAGTGCTTTCCTTCAGGTATTCTGAATAACTACGTCTTTTTCCTTTACTCTTTTTGGCTCCTTGTCTTACATAGCTCAAAACTTTAAAGGATAGAACTAGATACCCAGAAAACCACAGCCATATAGCAGCTATTATGTATCAGTAGTTGAATAGAAACTTAGCTCTTATTATATGGACTTAGCAGTTTATATTATTATTATTGTTGTTGTTGTTATTATTATTATTATTATTATTGCTGGCTAAAGGCCAGCTAAATAAATAAATAAACAAACAAGTAAATAAATAAATAAAATTTAAAAAGCCACTATTCTGATCATCTCTTAGTGATAGGAGCCATTTCTTAAGTGCTTGAAGTTGAGTGTGCTTCAACTATGAGCTGGTCTGTCAGTAAGACATTGCCAAACCTGATCTGCTAATAGGAAAAATTCAAATAGCCAGTGGATTCTGATTTAAAATAGCTCAGTCTTAGAGCACCTGGGTAGCTCAGTGATTGAGCATTTTCTTCAGCTCAGATTGTGATCCCAGGGTCCTGTGATTGAGTCCTGCATGGGGCTCCCTGCAGGGAGCCTATGCCTGTGTCTCTGCCTCTCTCTCTCTCTGTATCTCTCATGGATAAATAAATAAAATCTTTAAAAATAAAATAAAATAGCTCAATCTTGTCTCTCTTTTGAGCTCTAGTAGCCTGAAATGGCACATCTGTCCAGAATAGGAAAACACTGCTACTAGTTTACCATCTCTCCCTCTCTCTTTTTTTTAAGTAGGCACCATGCCTAGCATGGCATCCAACATGGGGCTTGAACTCACAACCTGACATCAGGACCTGAGCTGAGATCAAAAGTCAGACACTTACCAACTGAGCCACCCAGGCATCCCAGTTTGCCTTCTCTTTAAAGGAAAGCTGGAGGAGTAGCCAGAGAAAGTGTTAAATAGTGTTTATTGCCCACCTGCTTGTTACTGGCATCCATATTTTTCTTTATATTGTCATTATGTTTCTCTGTGTTGTTATTGTACAGTCATTTTCCCTGAGGTAAAACATTCATGGTACTTGTCATTTATAATACAGGATACTAATTTTAAACTGCCTTCATGAGTGAACAAGAGATCTTGGTCCCAGAAGCCTTTCTTCCATGCATGGTTATGGTTGGCTTAAGGAAAGACCATGTCAATCTGGAGAATCCCTAACTCTTGGAGAGGCCTGTTAGTACATTGTAATAGTGTAAACAGTTACCATGGTTACTGTGCAAGGCACCTTCTTTTTTCCTGCTTTGGATCAGGCAGCAAACTGGTTGAAAATGGTCACTTTCCTCCAGTGCCTTTGAGCAGAAAAAGTTTTCTCAGATGTGGCTTGAGCAGCTTTTTATACCTCTATGCTATGTGACAGCCCATGACTGGATAAAGCCCTCACAGGAGCCAGGTACTTTGAGTCCCTGAAGGCTTCTGGCCACTGGCCATGTGACAGCTTGGAGCAAGGCCAGTTTTTTTCTCTGCTGATAGCTGTTAGATAAGTGGTTGACAACCTGGGAGAAAGAGCAGTCTGTACAAAAGAGACTAAAAAAACTTGCTGCGCCTCACAAGTCTCCTGGCTGTGTAGCTATTGTAATTGTCTATGGTAATTTAGTGGGAACAAAAGAGACCCAAGTATGACCTTGGGGTAACAATACATATTGTTGGGGAAAGGATGATTTAAATGTACTTGCTGTTCTAGATTGTCAGCTGCCAGTAGCCAAGTTATCTTGTACCTTTTTTGTCACATAGCATACTGTGAAAATAGTTTGAATGAGACATACAGTGAAAACACAGCTTTCGAAGAGCGCACAACTTTCCCTTTCAAAATTGCCTTGCATGTGCTTTTCTAAAATTACCTGATCTAAATACTGCCTCTCGGTTGTTCAGAACTACAATTTAAAGAAAATTTAAATATGAATTAAAATTTTTTAGCATTCTTTGCCAATATTCGAGGGTTGGCTGTGTAGCTGAGTGTGTCTAACTTTGTGTTAAACAGATAAATATTTACTGTGGGGATATCTTGAAAAGAGGAAAGTTCAAAGGGCAAGTAACTGTAATCCCACATGTAAAACAGTGCTGGGCACACATCAGGTGCTCATATACTTTCTCAGTGAATGTAGACACACACGTTAATACCATTTAGGTGTAAATATATTTAAGGGTTTTTTTCCTATGTGTATTTGTCTTTTTTTTTTTTTTTAAGGAAGTAGGGGTCAAAAGGTACAAATACAATGTAACTTCTCTTTATATTTAAAAAAATTGATTATTTTTGACATTTCTTATATTATTTTCTTTTATGATAGTGAAGATGTGGATTTGCTTGCAGTGCTTCACAAAGGGGCAAGCTTACTTGAGGCATGTCTGCTAAAGGAATCTATATAATTTCATTAGGGTAATGGTTGCCTTGGATTTTCATTACACATACGACCTTATTTCCAAACACTCCTATTTAGAAAACTGCATTTAGGCCTTCACACCTCATCCTTCTTACACCTGTCTCCCTAACCCTTGTCACTCTCTGATTTCCTCCTGACTCATCTGTTCCTCCCTCCACTTCCCTGCTTGAGCCATTTGCTCCAACCTAATGATCTTTTCCTATGGTTCCACAACCCACCCCATTTTAAGTCTCCTTTTTGGTCCTTTTCGCACCATCCTTCAAGCCAGCATGTCTCCGCTTTCTCTTCACTCAGTTATTTGCTATGAGGTCTTGCTCCAAATCCTGCATTTTCTATTAACTGGCTTAATATTAGTAAGGTGTGTGATCTTGAGGGGCAGTATTCTGGGGTGTCACACTATAGAGAGGCTTTTGAAATTTTCAAGTCCACAGTTTTCTTTTTTGTTTGTGGGGGTTATTTTTTGGTGGTTGGGTTTTTTTTTTCTTTCTTTCTTTTTTTTTAATAAAGATCTATGGTTAACTTTTAAAAGTTGAAATTGGTAGTTATAAAAGTAAACTCCTTCTCCCTGGACGCTGCCCTGAAAAAAAAAGAGAGAGAAACAGAGAGAGAGAGAGAGAGATTGACATATGCTTGCCCTGACATTTTCTTCTCTATGCCAATTAAAACTGTTCAAGAAATTCTTACACTTAGTTCTTACACAGTTCTCCCTTGATTTTTTTCACTTGGGATAACGTGGCTAACTTGGTTTTATCACTTCTGTGAGTTTTGATTATTTTTTTGCCTCCTATCATCAAACTCTGCCTTCAGCATTGCATACTTTGCAATGAAAATAGGCTTGCTGCGGGGGGTCCACACTAGTCATTTGATCTTGTTAACCTGGGCCACTCTAATATCCACAGTTCTGGCCTTGACTTAACAACGAAATGTAGTTTTAGGCCTTCTAAGATTTGGTTTCCCTTAACCAGTTGAGCACTGGGGGTTTTTACTGGCATTCTCCCCATCTGCGCGCGAAGAAGCTATATAGTTAAATTTTATTAAAAAAAGCATGGCCCCTGCTTTGAACTTAATCTTTAACTCCTAAATAATAAAAATGTGCTATAGACAGAATGCACCGAGAACACGTGGGTAGTGTGGTACTGTGGCTAGCTACAAGCCAGTAGGTTCAGAATTGGGATCCTATGAGTATTTTACAACCTTGAACTCCAGGTTCTGCTTCTGTGAAATGAGCAGGGGAGCTCTAGGGAGGATCAGCTGTTTTCTGTCCTCTTCCCTTGGCAGGGTTCAGTAAAGAGCTCTGAAGACTAGGAGGTGAACCTAGGCTTCCTGAAGGGTGAAGTCTTAGGCTAGGCCCTGAAGGCAGGCTAAGATGCATTAGGTGGAGTGGAGAAGAACAGGCACTCTGGGTGTGGGAGCCAGTTAAGCAGAAGACCTTGAAAGCATGTGCTGGGAGGGGACTTGAGGAAAGTAGTGCATAGAGAAGTGTGTCAGAGGGCTAGAAGGAGAGAGTCTGGAATGTGAGGAAGGAGGAAGATCTTATCCATGCATGAGATAATCAGAGTACAGGTGAGGATAGCTGCACCGGGAGTAGGGGAAAAGGACAGCTGTGAGGGGTGTTTCCAGGAAGAATCATCAGGCCTGGTGTATGAGGCCATGGGATGAGAGGAATTAAGAGGGTGTAAGGCAGGCGGTCACTGTGTGATTCATTCATTCATTCAAACAAGTCCTTGTGCTTTTTTTTTTTTTTTGTCCTTGCTCTTTTGAAATGTATTTTTCAGTGTTAATTGTGTTAAAATTTTAGTGGCAGCAATTTTGGCACCTTGAGATGTCGTTATGTAGCTCATGATTCTTTTATCTTGTCTAAAAGTCAAATGGGAAATGTCGATGAAAGCACATCCAATATCTTTAGGAAATCAATATACAGTATTTTATGTTTTGGGACTGTAAAGATAAGAATGAAACTGTTAAACTGAAAATGCTGTGTTTTACTGATCAAAGGAAGTGGTTCTACTATAGATTTGGTAATTTGCCTTATAGTCAGTACATTTAAGGGAATGTCATGAAGTTCAGGACACCTAGGAATTGTTGAGTTGTCAAAGGTTCTTTTTGTAGGCTTTCGTTGGGATTAAAATTAGGTTCATTTAATAATCAGGGGGAAGTAGTTAGATTGAACAAGACTTTAGTACTTGATGGCTTTTTTCCAAGTGATTTTGTCAGCTTATTTTTGAATGAGTGCTATGATATTTTAGTTTTCAGTCTGTGTTTTCTCCAGTTCTTTAAGGTGCAAAAATTTAAGTTAGTACCAGATAATTCCTTAAGGAAAAATGTTGACATAAAAAATAAAGAAGTTTAAAAACCAGAATTTAATTTTTCGTGGTGTTTTGAAAGCTTGAATTAGAAGAATATTTTATAATTAAAACTGCAATGCATTCAAATATTAGTGAAGAGAACATTCCCCTTTTTTGCTTAATGTACTTAGTTGTGTTTCATAGTGTTTTTTATAGTAACCATAATTAATCAGCTATGGAAATAGAGCATAATGATTACTCATAATTCTTAATGAAAGAAATAAGGAACTTTGGGCTTCATACTACTGATAAAGGAATGTTAAATATTCTAAAGACATGGTTAAGATTCTGAACTATTGTACATTTATTACTTCTCAGTATCTGAATTTCTCAGTTTAAGATAATCAGATATGTTTTTCTTAAGAATGACTTGATTATTAAAAAATTTCCTTTAGGTAAAAGTGCAGTCTTAAAGTGTCTACTGGATGTTCACAAAATTTTTCAGGAAAACGACCCCGCTTATATTCTGAACGATCTCTACATCTCAGACTACTGTGTGTGGATTCAAAAAGCCAAGTAAGTTTCAAGTTACTTATGAATTTTTTTACATGCTTCCATTTCTGAAAGGCCTCCTGATCTGGGAGGAAGCAAGTGAAAAAGCCTGAGAGGTAAGTTGTTATGATAAAGAAACCCCATCTAGCTACTAAACACATTAAAGAACATCAACATGAGGAGCTTGGTGAATTTGCTTTGGAAGGAGGTTATAGATGGTGAAAAGTTAATTTTATTGGGAAGCATGGTTCTAGCCTAGAAAATAGGCATGCACACAGACAGTTGTGAATATTCATTGCTGTGCTATTGACTGTCCAATATTAAATGTCAAGTTTCATACTTGGGTACCCCAACTTGTGTCTGCAGATTATTTAGAGTGGGGTGTGTATGTGTGTGTGTGGGCGTGCACGCACGTGCCCATGTGCATGTGGGCACCTGTGCAAACATCATGGGACACAGACCTAATGAGCTGTCCCCCCATTGGCTAATCTCTGGCTTACAGAATCCATTATTCAAAGTATAAGAAAGACAACCTTCAAAACTTAATAACATGATTCTTGGTAACACATGCATCTGAGGGACCAAACACTCACAAATGGGCTCCTTGCACGTGGTACGGGAGATTATACCGAGAGTGTTTACCATTGCCTCCCCCAGGGAACCATATGAAGTATAAAAAGGCAGAGAACTTTTATTTTGTGAAGAGAGTCAACAACTATACCCAAATTATCCATTTCAATAGCAGAAGACGATTAATTAAGAGTACACAAATAGAGTCTTGTGGGAGTGCTTCGTAGGTACTCCAGAAAATGATGGCACAGTATTATTCTTGACTTAGAAGAAAAACAATCATGATAGTTGTCCTATTGCTGTGATTAGTAAAGGAGTGCTTTATTATACCTTTAGTGCCTGTTTTGAGTGAGGTACTATATAGAATTTATATTTGGCCTTTGTTCTTGGGGAAGCAATTATATTGCAGAGTGAAATAAGACAAAAAGTTGAGGCTGTACGTGCTGTAAGAAGCTGAGGGTCTGCTCAGCTTAACGCCTACTACCATACAGCAGGTGGCGACGATGTTTGTGGTGGAAATCTCAGTTTCGCCAGATGGAAAATTGCATCTTTAACCCCTGAGGTCATCATGGCACATCATCACTTCATCTCATCCTCCTGCTAATTGAGCTTATCAAGTACCCTGCTGCCATTTCCTGTTGTTTTCATAATAAAATTAAATTGAAATAGTCTATTTGTGTGGGCTTAGGTTTTTCTTGTTCCCTTCAGGGTGAGAATTTTATAAACACATAATGAGCATTGAGGTTTGTGTGAGGATCCCATTTCTATGAGCGCCTCTTTTCTCTGTGGCATTCCTTATTAACTGGAGAGAAGATCAGGTTTCATTAAAGTAGAAGGGTGTGTGCCCTCATGTCCATGTGGGGATTAGCACACCTCCTTGTGCTTAAAAATCCTTTTTCGCTTGGTTTTAAGTTGCAGGAAATGAAATTCTTAGGTCCCTAATAATTGTTATAGTAATTTTTTCAAGGAGATATGATGTATTGGGAAGTGAGACAGAAGAGGAAAACCAGCAGGAACTCTTCAGATTACTTTGGAAAAATTTTTTCTACTTTACCAATTTGACCATAACTTTTTTTTCCCTAAATAGGCTGTATTGTTTTTCACTTCGCGTGTTATATTTTAACTCTGGTTGAGCCTGGCTATTTTTTCTCTCCCTTGAAATAATACATTTGTTCATTTCCTTGATTTTTATTAAATTTTCTAATTTGATCCTTAATTTTTAAAATACAACAAAATTGAGCCTTCCAATATCATCTTTACTGTGAACTATCTTGGCTTTAAATTAGTTATACTGTAGTTAATGTTCATGATTTTCATCTTTTACCTTCTGATTTCTTTCTTTTCCATTATAGTGTATCAGTGAAATCTGGCTCTTTATTTTTATGTTTTAAAATAGTTCTGTATTTTCCTTAATCTCTACTTGATGTTTTTGGTGATAATACTAAAGACTATAATCTAAAATATCAGACAAGTGCTAAATTATAATGAGCACAAAGAACAGCATTTCATTTTTATAGACACTCACTTTGGCAAAAAGTTGTTGGAATGTGGGTGGCAAAGTCATTCTTACATTGAATTAATGAAGTTAGGACAACAGTTAAAACCTAAGTTTTGCTCTATACTGTGTAGTTATTTTTCCTTGTGATGTCTGTGTCTTGTACATATTCACAGATTTTCAAAATGGAAGGTTCTGTATGCTTATTCTAAGTTACAGATGACAAATTATTTTTCTGAAAAGGAAAACTCTGCCATCCTTCATCAGAAGCTTCATTGGAAATTGCGAGTGTAGTGGTCACTACAGCACAAGTTCCCTGGGTGGCAGCATGAGGAAGTGATTTGCTTGAGGTCATGTAACCAATAAGAGACAACTGTGTGATAGTCTCAGAGTTTCTGGGTCTGGATTTTATGTTTTCCCAGTTAGGCCACCTAGATAACCAGTTTTCTTTACCCATGGCATGTGGGGGGCGGGGGGGGGGGGGACAAAAAAACAAAAAAAAACAAAAAAAAACAAAAACACCCAAAAGAAGAAAACCCCTCCCTTTAGAGGGTTTTTCATTAGTAAGAGGAATTAATGATTCACTTGTCTTCCTCCTGGATAATCTAAGAGCACTTGATTTAAGAATTTATGGGCACACCTTATGCCTGCCTCATTTTGTAGTAATTTAAGTGTTTATTTCTTTCTCCCTCTGAAGTTTTAAAATCCCTGTGAATGGGCAGCCCGGGTGGCTCAAGAGGTTTAGTGCTGCTTTCAGCCCAGGGCTGTATCCCAGAGACAAGGGATCGAGTCCCAAATCAGGCTCCCTGCATGGAGCCTGCTTCTCCCTCTGCCTGTGTCTCTGCCTCTCTCTCTCTCTCTCTGTGTGTGTGTCTCTCATGAATAAATAAATAAAATCTTAAAAAAAAAAAATCCCTGTGAACAAGCACTTCTCTCGGCCCATCATAATGCCTTAGGAGCACAGTAAGTTTTCGTTAAATTGAATGGTACCTTAGTAGAGCCAATTAAAAGAGCACTTTTCATTATTTAAAACAAAACAAAACATAGCACTTTAAAAACTACACGTTGTATCTTTTTTCCCCACTCTTACTTATTTTGACATTTTCAGCTACATTTGGTGGATTTTGCCCTTCCCTGATTTTTTTCCTTGTGGGCTGCACTTATCAGTAGCAGGGATAGTTCTGAGCCTCTGAAAGTCTACACCTTTTTGTATAAGTCAGGATAGAAAAGCATGAGCTGTAAAATACATTCGAGTTCTTCCTCTCATTGGCTGTAAGACTTTAGCAAGTCACTTTATCACTTTATTTAATGCAGCCAGTATTTATTTAATTTAATAATTAAAATTTGTATTTTAATATTTCCTTTAGTTATTTTCCAGAGCATTTTTTAAACCAGTGAAAGTAATCCTGCACGTATCATTTTGTAACTGTCTTATCCTTATAGTATAGTACCCCATAAATCATTTTCCTTTATAACATAATATCCATAGCATACTATTTTTAAAAAATAACTAATTTGTTTCTCATTATAAAAGAAGTATATGCCCACTGAAGAAAATTCAATACTTTATGGTTTTAATGCATGGTGTATGTTGAAACATGAGGGATTAAATAGGATATATTTTATTTTTGCTACATAGAAAAAAATTATTTTTTTAAAGATTTTATTTATTTATTCATGAGAGACACAGAGAGAGGCAGAGACACAGGCAGAGGGAGAAGCAGGCTCCTCACAGGGAGCCCAATGGCAGGACTCGTTCCCAGACCTGGGATTATGCCCTGAGCCTAAGGCAGATGCTCAACCTCAGAGCCACAGGTGTCCCTGGTTCTTTAAAAAAAAAATTTTTTTTAATGAAATTAAAATCTAAAATCTTGGCGGTCTTTATTCTGAATTTGAGCTAGTCATGAAAGTGTTAAATCACACCTTTCTCTCTAGTATAGTTTTTTAAGGGTAGTTGGTTATGGGGAAAAGAACCAAAATATCTTTGATGTGCTGACTCATTTAATATTGAACTGATAGTTTACTTTGATTAATACATTTGGTGCATTTATTATTTTCACTGCTTTTTAGCATACTTTGCTCCACCAAATCTTATTCTGTGGCCCTTTGAACACTAATGTGGAAAGTCTGAAGGGAAACCATTCTATCACTGAATAATTCTATCTCATTTGATAAATCTTGCACCTCAGTTATGAGTGAACATAGTCATTTTAGTCAATTTGGACAAAGAATTTGGACTGAAATCTTAAAATTCTAGGAAACTTAGGACCTCATCATTGCTTTATACTGTTCCTGTTGCTTCCTCTGTGTATGTGCTTTGGTGGGGGAGAGAGTTATGCTTCTGGGAGCAGCATAGATCTCTTCTTTGGGCTCTCTCTTCTTCTAGGGTTATCTGCCAAAAGACATGAGTTTGGGGGTAACTCAAATGCCAAGACAGAGGATCAGCATTGAGTGTAAAAGGAGAATTATTTATTTCTCCAACCACTAGTTACTGAGTCTTACTATATGCTAGGTATTGAGATTCGCAATGGGGCTACTCGGGTGGACGAGAGACACACCATCTTAAAGCTGATCTTGTAATGAGGAGTACAGATGTGAGGGGGACACAGTGCTGTAGCCTGATGGTGTCTATAGTTGGAAAGCGTGGATGCTGTGGAAGCACTTAGAAAGCCACATGTCTAGCCTTGGGGTAGAGGAAACAGCTTCTGGAAGAAACAGTTGAAGCTGAGAGTTGAAAGGTGAGTAAGAGTTGGTCAGTTGCAGATGGGAAAGCAGGGGTAAAGAGTATTTCAGGCAGTAGGGACAGAAGAATATGATTCTTACAAAGAGCTCAGAAGTTCACAATGGATGGTCATAGTATAGGGATGGAAGAAAGAAATGAGGCCAAGGAGTTCATGTGGAGCATTGGCCACTTAAAGATGCTTGGACTTTATCCTGGGAAAGTATGGAGCAACTGAAGAGGTTAAGCCATGCAGTACTTGGGTGAATGATGTGATGAGATTCAGATTTGGCGAAGAGCCATCAGGTCCTGTTGTACGCAGTGAATTGAGTGGGGCAGAGCTCAGACTCAACACTGAAAGCCTCGCCAAATTGTGGGTGATGTGGGCAGAAGGCATAGACTGAGCCAGAGGAATGAGCAGGGAAGGAGACTGGTCAGATTTGAGAGGCGGATGAGCCAAAACTTAGTAATGACAGGATGTCAGAGAAGAGTGAGAAGAGGAAGCATCAAAGATCCAGATTTTGACTTGGCCAGTTAACGGGGCCATTGGAGGTGCACTTGCTGAAGTTAAACAAGAGTGGAGAGAAGGTGTAGGTGGAAGAGAAGACAGAAAGGAGGGAACAGGAGTTTTAGAAATGCTGATTTGAGGTCTCTAAGGAATATCCATAAAGAAGTAGTCAGGAACATTTGGTTCACAGCTGGAAAAAATGTGTGGAAGAGAATTTGGACAAAGAAGGGATATAAATTAATAGCAAAACATAAACAGTGGTATCTGGTTGCATAGTACTGTTCCACATATGAGTATAATAATAATCAGGAATGGATACATTCCAGGCTGCAAAATAGCATCATGCAGAGGAGCAGACGAATAAAACATGTAAGCAACGTGATGAACAGATTTCCTGGTTGTAGCTATGATGTGTTGGAAGGGCGAGAATGGATGTGAGGCTTCTTTGCATTTAGATCAGTTTTATCTATCCTTGTAATATCCCTTTATTATTGAATAAGAGAGTTCACAGTTAGTTTGGGGTCATGATGTTTTGCTAAGAGGACCACCTTTGAAATCCCTTTCTCTTTTTGATTATACAGGAGGAGCACACTCAGACCTTTATAGTAAGAAATGGGAGCTTTATTAGGAGGCTATAGGTTATCTTCTGGAACCCAGATGCGGGGAGTTTAGCTGGGCCTCGTGAGCTCTAGTCCTGGTGCATCAGGCAACTTCCTCTCCAGTGACATATGGTCTCTGATGTTGCTTCTTCCCACAAGGCCCTGCCACTCTTCTCTTTTGATGCACATGGAGAATGGCTAGTCCACAGCTGAATTCACCTATACCTGGTTTCAGGAGAGGGAAACTACGAGTCCCTTGCTTATAATTCCCAGAAGGAAGAATGTGATTGGCCCAACCGTGGGTCAGTGTCTTTTCCTGGTCCAGTTGCTTTGGTCACAGTGGGAATAGGGTGGGGATGCTCCCTAAGGTAGTACACACATGGTGCTGGGGCCCACTCTGTCACCAGTGAGTGGCATTCTCAGAGAAGGGGGCTTGCAGGGCTTGCAGGCGCCTTACGGGAGAACACTGCTATAATTCCGTGATGCTATTGTGTGCCACCGCTGAGGAAGAACCCTGACACTTTACCATCACCTATGTCACCGATATTCATAATAAAGATATAGCATTGAAGTTGGATTTCAGGACTGTGCTAAATTCAGGCACACCAGATAATAATCAGACACTCTAGGTGGTTTTACATTTGTATTGGAAGTTACTTCTGTGATAAATGGTAAAATGTTAAGCGTTACATTAGCTGCTAATGATTAGCATATAGAAATTTCAAGAAACAATTGTGCATAATTTCAAGCAAGTTAAAGCTCTCTTGAATTGAAATCATTCTTGGTTAAGGTGCTTATTCTGGCATGTCAAGTTGTTCTTTGGTTTTACTGTTTATTTTTAATTAAATCCACAAATTCATCCTGGATGGGTGTGGGTTTTATCTCCATAAGAAAAGATTAGTACATGCCAATATTCATTCACTTGTATCCCTTCCGTGGGGTTTCATATAGAAAGGATTTACTTAATGGTTCTTTACCTTATCACCAGTCGTTCAGCAGTGCCCACTGGGGACTGTTGCTCTTCATTAGACTTCTCTTACAAGAAATGTGCCAATAAATCTTAGGATTATGAATGTTCCTACAGATTTCAGACTAAAATGACTCTTTGTAAAGATACGAATGCTCCCTGTAACTATATGTATTGAGAAAACTGGCTAAAGAATTCTTTATCTGAATGTTAAAGTTGCGTGGGGGGGGGGGGGGGAGGTTATTGGTTTTTTTGTTTTGTTTTGTTTTTTTGTGGGGTTTTTTGCTTATTATATTTTCTTTATTTGTAATTTTTCTCCTACTGTTTTTTTAAAGGTAAACTTTTTAGAATAGTTTTATATTTCTAAAAAATTTTTGAACATGATATAGAGTTCCCAAATAACCCACATGCAGTTCTTCTATGATTAACATCTTACCTTGGTAGGTGTATTTGTCACCATTGATGAACCATTATTGACATATTATTATAAACTAAAGTCCTTAGTTTATTTAGGTTTTCCTAGTTTTTACCTAATGGCTTTTCCTATTCTGGGATACCACATTTTGTTTACAAAGAATTGGAATTCAAAGCAGTAGTGATTATTGCACATTTTGATTATCCAAGAGCTTCAATGCTTTTGAAAGGTAATGAAATATTGCAGAGATGCTAAGATACCTCAGGAGCTTAATACAATAAATATTTGAACCTCAAGAACCCAGACTTTGAAAATGATAGGTTTGGCATATTTGAGAATTTTTAGAAATTTGGAAAAAAGTTTAATTCATATCTTATTTGTACTTCCTACATGTACTGTAGGCATCGTAATTATGCTATTGTAATGAAAAAATAGAAGTTTGTAAATATTAAATATAGAGTGAACAAGGCTTTTATATTTTTATATATTTTATATATTTTCTCAAGGTAGAGATTAGAGGAGGAAGTATGCCTGTGAGTTCTTATAAAAAACATGAGAAGTTTCAGAGGTGAAATAGGCAGGCTCTGAACTGGAAAACACACAGCATTTTTTGGTACAAGGAGGCTTGCAGGCATCAAGCACATTTTGGAGCCGTGACTGAGTGGCTGTGTTAGGTTTGTCTCTGTCCTTACTCATTTTTGGTCCCAGGTACTTGGCGCCACACTTCTCAAATCCTTGGTTTTGGCTTGCTGGAGCCAGGGCTTTTTACAGTGTATAATTAGCTACTGTGTGAGCAAATTGGTATTTTCCTTCACCTCCTTGTTCTGAGGCATACTCACCTATCAGACGTCTTGGGAGGATGCTCGCAGGATCAGGTGAGTTCAGGTAGGCTTGATTTAGTCTGGTCTTGTAAACTAGTATTCTCAGCTTCACGTAGAATTGTCAAAGTGCTTGGATTGTCTTCATGTCTCATTCAGAGAAGAGGCTTACATTGATTAATGTGGCATATGTGTGGTTATCGCACTTGGAAAGTGCTCTGTTTAAGGAGAGCTTTGTCAAGAGCGTCCTTTGAATGGAGTCACAAGAAAGCTTTTTTAAAAAACTGTCAACTTCAAGTACAATTTCCTTTTTCTTCTGCCTATTATGATTGAAACCCAATCCTTGTTATAACATAATTATCTCCACCGAAGCCAGCAGGGAATCGCTGCCTTAATGTAAGGGGTGTGAAGTCCCCTAAATAAATAGAGGATTAATTACACTCACAGCATGTTGTGAAGGTGATGAGATTGATTGTGATCATTTCACTTGTCCCATTTCCTGCTCTGACTACTTTTCTGAATAAATAGAAGCTGGGAAAATAATAAATAGAGCTACCAAGTGTATTGTCAGGACTGGAGTGGGGAGCAGACCTGCTTAAGGTATGGTTCCAGATTTTAAGTGATATATGATATTTATTTTAGATCATTTTATCAGTGATTGTTCACTTACCATTCTCAATTTAAGCAGCTTTCCAGGAAATAATTTTTAACCAAAAAAAAAAAAAATTTTTTTAACAGAATGTTGAAAGAATTTGACAGACTATTTTAAATGAGTGGGTATCAACAAATTTCTGATTCATTTTTAAATGTTTTCACTTAGTGTGGCCTTTTGAAAGGTTTAAACTGAAGAAAATGTTAGCTGTTAAATGTTTGTATTGTCTTATAGAAGCCCTGTGCTTTTCTTAAACTTAATGATTAATTGGTACTTTTCATAAAGCACATCATGTTTTCTGTTTTTATTTTATGTTTGTCTTACCTCTTTCTGGATAAGTAAGTTTTTGTTATTGTTGTTTTTTTTTAAAGATTTATTTATTTATTCATGATAGACAGAGAGAGAGAGAGAGAGGCAGAGGCACAGGCAGAGGTAGAAGCAGGCTCTATGCCGGGAGCCCAATGCAGGACTCGATACCGGGACTCCAGGATTGCGCCCTGGGCCAAAGGCAGGCGCCAAACCGCTGAGCCACCCAGGGATCCCCCGAAGTAAGGTTTTAGAATGTTGTAAGATTGTGATTTTGATTAATACATTCATTCTCCAAAATTTTTATAGCAATGACCTCCAGAGTGAGGTGCACTTACCGCCTGGAGCACAGAGGACCATCTTTTTGTCATGGAAGAAGACTATAATAGGCATATCTGTTTATCTTAAAGAAATTAAGTTCATTAATATTTAACCTACAGATTGCTGGCAAAAATCATGTTTTGTGGGTCCCAGACATTTTTTTTTTTTTAGTGATGGGATGCTTGATCAGAAGTTGGGAGGAACAACCTTCCTTATTTCCAAAGAGAAACATCTATGTTTCTTCTGAATGATGACTAGGGAGGGTTTTCTTGTTTAATCCATTGGAAGTTAGGGCTTAGGGACTCTAGTTGGTCTCCGCCAGTTGCTTGAACTAAGTTGAAGACAGAAACTCACGTGCTGGAGCTTGAGATGCTTATACCAGATGTGAAGTGCTCATTCCCTGCTTTAGTTGTCTGTTGTGTTTGCCTGAGGGAGAAAAGGAAGCCTAACTTCTGAATGCAGAGTCTTTGTCAGGATGGCAGCACATATTTCCTCCAAGCACAAACAACTGAGCCTTATGTAGTCTTTGCTTTTGGGACTCTTGTGTTAATTTAAAACACTGAAGAACAAAAACCCACCTATCATTTTAAAAAGAAAAAAATGAAATTTGAAACAGATGATCATCTGTCTAGGAGTGGGATGTGATAGGGGTTTATTCTCAAGATATATGATTCCATGAAGAATGATTTTGTGCTTTCGTTGTTAATTACTGACTCAAGGACAAAAGGCCCAGAGAAACCTGGGCTGTAAGTGTTCTAAAGGGCAAAGGTCATGTTCAACTTGGTATCCCAGCACCTTAGCCAAAGGCATGCCGCTTAGTAATAACACTCTGTAAATGCTTATTGAACTGAAAATTTCCTTCCTAATTTAGCTAAAAGCTTCAATGACAAGAAGCAGCATTACCTTCTTTTTACACAGTACTCAGCCTGTCTCTTGTAGGACCTGTAGTGTGTGTCCTATTCTTCATATCCTAGCATAAAACAAGGATATATGCTCTGACTTACAGAGATGTTATGTATTAGGATAAATGATGAAGTTAACATGCTTGTTTACTTAGGTGAGTTGGAGGTGTGTAAGGGCCAGAGAATAGTGTATGGGTGTTTGAACGTGCAGGTGGATGAATGTTCAGCTCTCCTGCATGCCACCTATTTGTTGGTGTGCAACATGGGCCCAGAGTGTTGTACTGGGAATGCCAAGCACCTTCCCCAAGGAGTCAGGCTTTAGAATCGACCATCCCAGGGTCTGTATGCATCTGCTGTCCCCAAGTCTGGAGACATAGAGTGTGTAAGCTGATTGAGAAGGAAGAAGGTATTTCAGGCATCGGTTCCAAGATGTTGCCCAGACTCTCATCCTCAAATTACTCACATGACCAGGAGACATATTGAGTGATCTGTGATGTGACTGAAGGAAACAGGTATAGCTATTTGATTTCTTTTTTCTCATGGGGAGATACACCTGTGAAAATAGTTTTGTAGATCAATCCACTTCTATCTGAAATATTTATGTCTTTATTAATTATCAATACTTTATCAATTATTTATTAAAATATTGACTTATAATTATACATATTTCTGCTTTCTGTGACTCACTTGTTTTAAATGAATTTAGAGTCTGATTAAACCCAAAATTTATTGAGCACCTGGTATGGCCAGCATTGTACTCTGTGCTGGAGATAAGCAAGGTCAAGATTTCTGCATCAAGGAGCCCACTGTCTAGGAGGGTTAATGATGCTCTCCTATCATGGAAAGTCATAACTAGAAAGCTAAATGGAAAAAACAGCATATACAAAGCTGTATATGCTGAAGTGGGGAAATATTTATTTATTTATTTATTTATTTATTTATTTATTTATTTATTTGGGGGGGGGAATCATATTAAAACATATGGTCACAGAGCAAAAATCCTAGAAGGAAGCTCATTCATGTTAGTAAAAAATTATCTCTTTTTGATGGATTCATGGGCGTCTTTTCTATTTTATACTTATTAGTTAGCATATATTTTATTTTTCTCCCAGATACACATTTTAAGAAATTATGGGACTGTTACAAATGCTTGTTATTTTTTTCTTCCATCAAGTATAACAGTATATTATAGTATATTATAGATCTAAATTAAGTAGAGGCACCTAGGTGGCTCAGTGAGTTGAGCATACAACTCATGGTTTCAGCTCAGGTTATGATCTCACAGGTTGGGGACCCAAGCCCTGTGTCCAGCTCCCTGCTCAGCAGGGAGTCTGCTTAAGGCTGTCTCTCTCTCCCTCTCTCTATCCCTCCTGCCGCTTGCATGCATGTGCACTCTCTCTCTCGAATAAATAAATCTGAAAAAAAAAAAAAAAAAACTAAAATGAGTGCAGTGGCCTCACAAGGCTCAACTAAATAAAATAAATAAATGAAAAAGAAAACCTTCATGCCATGAGTGAAATGAAATAAACAGAATAATTAGATAATCCATCAGTGCTGGTTTGAGATCTCTCAGATATGAACCACTTTGCATTTAAGTCAAGTGGTAATTTGACATTATTTTCAAATCAAGAGTTTCTCTCAATGTTTCCATGTGCCATTGTATTTATGAAATTACACAGCAGGAAAAAGACCACCATTAGAAGTCTACTGTGCATGTGTCCTTAGTCTCATAAGAATATGTCAAGCAATAGAATATACTTCTGTTATAGCATATTTGCCCTTTGTTTAAGCTTTTGTTAGTCTTGCGGCAGATATGTAGCACAGATTTGTAGTTCTGTGGTGTGCTTTATTCATGAGAGAGTAGAGGGCAGAGGGAGAGGGAGACGCAGGCTCCCAGGAGAACAGGGAGCCCAATGTGGGACTCAGTCCCGGGACCCTGGAACCACAGCCTGAGCTGAAGGCAGATGCTTAACCAACTGAGCAACCCAGGTGGCCCTGTGATGTGCTCTAAATGACAGGAATGCAGTATGAAAGTGATGTTTGTTCTGAACATCTTGTTTTCTTCAGACTTGTTCTTGCCTATAACCCAGACCACATACATACCTAGAGTTGTTTTTTGTGGATGTCATTTTTTGCTACCTTCCTGGAACCCAGAGATATTCTTTGGAGCAAAGAAGAAAACACCTTTACACGTGTAGTATTAAGTACCCTTGTGCCATTCCAAGTAAGCTTACCAGCCAACTTAGATTTTATTTCTATCCTTAGAGTATCCTAATGCTTCAGGAAAACAAGAGTTTTATTTTTAGTTCTTATTGGGAGAAATTGCCTTCATTTTCAACTTAATGTTTAAAATTATAGTTGTCAGCATATGTCCTATATTCTTGTTTTAATGGACACAGCAGTTAAAAGGATTTCACTTATGAGCTGTGTAAGCTAAAGCTGTCTGAATAGAACTATTGGCAAAGGCTCTCCACTCTATTAAATGCTGGATTAATTATAAAAACCAAGCTTTAAAAACTGAAGAAGTTGCAAAGCTTGTATTCTGAACACAGCAGCACTACACATACTTATGTTTCAGAAGCTTTACTAAAATCCACGATTTCAGGTGAAATTCCAAATCTAAAATGTTCAGAAGATAAATACTGGATTTATATTAACCTTTTTATCAGAAAGATCCAGTCATGCTCCCAGTTTGTAAAAGAACATTTTGTTTTTGTTTTTAAACAAAAGCTACACAGATCTTATCATCATCTGTGTAGGGCAGTATAACATTTTTCCACGGATCATATTTTTTCAAGGTTCCCCTAC
The DNA here is from genome assembly GCF_011100685.1 of Canis lupus familiaris. Lineage (NCBI taxonomy): Eukaryota > Metazoa > Chordata > Mammalia > Carnivora > Canidae > Canis > Canis lupus. The sequence continues at coordinate 19,510,805 of NC_049241.1, forward strand.
CAGTCTAAGATGCGCTTTCCCCTTGAGGCTTGGGAGTGAGAAGTGATGCCACTTACTTACCTTGTTTCATATCTGTTGGGATCTTGTTACCCTACAGTGGTATCTAGAGGGGTTGTGTTGTGACTGCTTTAGGCTTGAGTATCTGTTCTTCCATCCATCCATTTGTGCAACACATAGTTATGATGTCCTACTATGTGCAGCATTCCATGAAGATTCTGAGCCTAGGAAAAACTAGACATGGCCCCCACCCTCAAGGAGCTTACAGTCTAAGGGATGAGAATTTTCATCCAATAATCACCTGTGCAGAAAGTGAAATCAAAACCTTGGAAAGTGCTGGAAAAGAAAAGATGGTGGCTGAAATAAAGAAGAAGGAGTCCATGTGTGGGACTTGGGGTAGGAGAGATAACGGCAATAGATAACACTCCTAGGTAGTGTTTGGAAGTTTAATTATTATCCTTGGAGCAGTGGGAAGCCAGTGAAGGATATGGGCCATATGATAGGGGAGGAAGATCCCTGGGGAAGTAATGTGAATTGCTTGGGGCTGGAGTGTACCCTGACCAGGGAAGTAGCCTGAGGAACTAGAATGGGTTGGGGAGAGAAGGAGGGGGCACAGGGGAGCGTGATGTCTGGGTTTATGGCCTGCACAGCTGCACAGATGAAGAGCCCTAATTAGCGTAAAGTGATTCTCAGGCTGTTGGCTTTTCTTAGAGATTCTTCTGTGTACAGAACTTAGCCTCTTTGTGGGTGATTCATACTTCAGTTCATAATTCAGGGTAAGGGTTTTTTTTTTCTTTATCTCTGTTATTGTTTCCTTTATTATTTAAAGGAATTCTTGGACTCACGTATCTGTGGAAGGTTACCTTTTGTGTACCTTTTTGTTTATAGAGTTATTTTCTTAAAATATTGTCATATGAAATATAAGCTAATACAAGAATGCATAGAATATATATGTACATTTTTTTTATATGTACATTTTAAAGAAAATTAACTGAACATGCATGTACCCACCATCAACCTTAAGACATAGATTATCAGGGGTGTGCCTGGCTGCCTCAGTCAGAAGAGCATGTGACTCTTGATCTCAAGGCCAGGAGTTCAAGTCCCATGTTGGATGTAGAGATTACAAAAAAAAAAAAAAAAAAGAGAAAAAAACTTTAAAAAGAGAAGAAAAGAGATAGATGACCTGACCAGTTTCCCAGAGGCTTCCTGAGGAATTGATCCCAATCATGTTCCCCCTCCTTGTGGTAACCACACCCTGAATTTTATGTTAATCATGACCTTGCTTTCTTTTATGGTTTTACCATCTATGATTACCCCAGTATGCGTTTTGCTGTTTCTCAACTATGTAAATGGAATCCTACTACGTGTGTGTTTTTCTCTTACTTGCCTCTTTGACATACATTTTTTCTTTTTCTTAGGTTTATCCATGAGGATATGTAGTGGTATAGTTTATTATTTTTTTCCTACTGTGTACTTTCTCATTGTCTGGTTATATTGCAGTGAGTTTATCTACTGTTCTCTAGATAGTTTGTTGGTAAATGGCTTCTTTCCAGTGTGGGTTCTTAGGAAAATATTGCTCTGAACATCTTAGTGTATGCTTCATGGTACACTTGTGTATATTTTTTAAATAAGCTCTATACCTGGGAATGGATTTGCTAGGATTTAGGGGATGGATGTAGGTGAGACTGTACTAGGTGATATCTAACAATTTTCCAAGATGGTGGTATCAGTTTATTTCTCTCTCTCTCTCACACACACACACACACACACACACACACACACACACACACCAGTGAATGAGAGCAGAGTATGAGAACTTCCCTAGTTGAACCTCAACGTCAGCACTTGTTCAGATTTTAATGTTTGACAATCTGCAAGGGTGTTGAAAGAGTTCCTTTTGTCATTTCCATTTTCAATTTTTTTGAGAACTAATGAAGCTAAGCATCTCTTCATGTGTTTATGAGCCATGCGTGTTCCCTCTTCTGTGAGACGTCTGTCTGTGGTATTGCCTATCGCTCATTAGTGCTCTCTTTTTCTTTTTGATTTTCAGGATTCTTCTGGTATTCTGGATACTAGTCCTTTATTGGTTAAATATGTTGCAAATATTTTCTCCCAGTTTGTAGTTTATCTTTTAGGTTCCTTGTAGTGTCTTCATAAACAGAAGTTTTTAATTTTAATGTTGTAGAATTTATCAGTATGTTCTTCAGAGACATGCTTTTTGTTTCTCATTTAAGAAACTTTTTATGATGTGGATGTCATAAAGATATTCTCATAGAGTGTCTTCTAAAATTTTTATTCTTTTGCATTTAGCATCTAAGTCTTTGGTCCACCTGGAACTGATTTGGTGTATTTTATGAGACAGAGGATCCAGTTTCATTTTTTCTCATATGGATCACCTTACCCCAGCTTCATTTATTAAATAGTCCATCCTTGCCTCATGCATCCTGCAGCGCTCATTCTGCCATACATCAAGTTTACATATATACTCGGATCTGTTTCTGGGTTGTCCGTTCAGTTCCACTGCTTTAGTTGTCTGTCATGAACGGATACCATACATTCTTAATTACTGTGGCTTTCTATCTTAGAATCAGCTTGTCAAGTTCCATGAAAAACATTTTGATTGGAATTACTTTGAATCTATTAATCTGTTTGGGGAGACCGAAACATTTAGTCTTCTTCCATAACAGGGTATAACTCTGTATTTAAGTTGTCTTTGGTAGCTTTCAATAAAATTTTATCATATTTTCTTTAAAACCTTTGTGCATCTTTTGTTGGAATTACTGCTTTATAGTTTGTGTCACTGGTTAAATGATAATTTTTTTAAGTGACTTGCAAACTAAGGCATATAGAAATGTTAATTTCACATTTTTATATCTATTTCTGTGTCCAGCTATCTTACTAAACTCTGTTAACTATTATGCATAGGTTCTCTCCTGTTTTCTGTACAGGCAGTAGCAACACAAATTTTGGTTTCTTCTTTTTCAGTCTTTATATTCTTTCTTTTTCTTCATTCTTCATTTTACGTGTCCCGGCCACACCCTCCAGCACAGTGCTGAATAGGTGATAGTGGTAATATACTTCCTGTTTTGTTCTTTATCTTAAAGAAAATACTTGTGATGTTGTTTGCAGGCTTTAGTAGATAGCCTTTATCAAGTTAAGGAAAGTTCCCATTATTCTTAGTTTGCAAAGAGCTTTTGATCCTAAATGGTCATGAATTTTGTTGCATGTTTTCCCTCCTCTTTTGAAATGCCTCTTAAGGTTTTTCTTCTTTAATGTATTAGTGTAATGAATGGCATTTATGAAATTTCTAACTTAAGTTAGGCCTTGCATTCCTGGGACAAACCCATCTTGATTGTGATGTATTATTTAAATATGATTCTGGATTTGATTTGCTATGTTTGTGTATTGTGCACACCAAGAAAGAGAGATGGAGAGAGAAGGAGGGATGGAGGAGGAAGGAAGAGAGTGGAAGGAGGAGAAAGGGATTTGGCACATACTTTTCCATTCTTATAATCTTGTTTCCTTCTTTGTTCTCTGAGATAATTTCTGTAACTTGTAATGATCTTTCTTGATTCTTCAGTAAAATTTACCAAAAAAGCCATCTTGACTATATTCTTTTTGAGAAGATTTCTAACTATTCAATCACATTTTCCAATTTTAGAACTTTTCTGGTTCTGTTTCTCTTTAGTTGGTTTTGATAGGTTGTATTTTCTAGAAATTTGTCCACTTCATCTAAATTTTGAAAACTGGGATCCCTGGGTGGCGCAGCGGTTTGGCGCCTGCCTTTGGCCCAGGGCGCAATCCTGGAGACCCAAGATCGAATCCCACGTCGGGCTCCCGGTGCATGGAGCCTGCTTCTCCCTCTGCCTGTGTCTCTGCCTCTCTCTCTCTCTCTCTCTCTCTGTGACTATCATAAATTAAATAAATAAATAAATAAATAAATAAATAAATAAATAAATTTTGAAAACTATCTAACATAGTTATTCATATTTTCTCTCCCATTTTCTCTATAGCATCTGTACATTGTCTTACTGTAATAGTATATTGTATCTTATTATAATATTTGTGTTTTCACTCTTTTTTATTAATCTTGCATGGGAGTTTATTTGTTTAGTTTATCAAAGCACCAATATTTGCTCTTTTGGTCTTCTAGTTTTGTTTGTCTTCTTTTGCATTACTTTTTGCTTTTTATCTGTATCATTTTGTTCCTTCCATTTTGGGGTGTTTGTTAGGCTCCCCCCCCCCCCCCGCCCCGACTTCCTATCTGGATGCTTACAAATTCATTAACTTTGAGCCTTCATTTAAGCCTATTTGTTTTCCTGCAGGTGTCTGCTTTGTGTGCGTCTCACAAGTTTTGAAATAAACTGAATTTTCATTATTACTCCATTCCTGATATTTTCTGATTTTACTCATGAAATGTGGATAAGTGTGTTCTCCTTTCCACATGTATGTTTTTTTTTTCCCACACCTATGGGTTTTTAATAGTGATATCTTTGTTACCAATTTCTAACGTCCTTGTATTTCTGTCAGAGAATTTTACCATTCTTTTGAAATTTGTCGAGATTAATTTTATGTCTTGTATGTAGTCATTTTCATTAATTGTAAAGTTTGAAAATAATGTGTATCTTCTAATTGTTAGCTTCTGTGTTCTGTGTACATTGGATGGAACTTGTCAGTTGAGCAACTTAAACTTTTTATATCCTTGTTGATATGTCTGTTTCATGTGTCAGTTTTTTCACTGAAAGAGTTCTGTCAGAATCTCCTACTATGTTACTGAGCGTGTCACTTTCTTCCTGTAGACTGATAGTCAATTTTTACTTTATATTTTGAGGCATACTATTCATTGTTACTAGTTTATAATTGTTACGTCTCCCTGGTGAATTGAAATCTTTGTTACATAGTGGCCTTCTTTATCAATAATATTTTTTTGCCTTCATTTATTTTGTCTGATATTAATATGGAGATCCCAGCTTTCTTTTGGTTAGTATTTGCCTGGCCTATCTTCTTTCTGTCCTTAGAGGAATTAATTTTTCTAGACATACTTCAATAAACTTATGGTGACTAGTTTCAGATTCAGAGATAATTACAAAATCTTGTCTTTTATATGGGAAAAATGTACTCTGAACATATGATGTAAAGCTGTGATGGATCAGTAATTTGAGAACCAGTCGTGACTTTAGATGTTTTGGGGTTTCTTGGTCTTATTGTTAGGCACATTGACATGTCTGGGTTCCCTGATGTACAAGTGTCTGTCTTGGACTCCCCAGGCCACAGTGAATCAGTCTTGAAGTCCTTTTAATGCTTCCTATACAATGTCTTTCATTTAAATTCCTCTTTTTGGTCTTACTCTTTTCCTTTAATTCAGGCCTATAGTTTCTCATTGTTGCCAGTGTTCCGTCTGTTCTCTTTGCCACCAGAATCAATTCCCCTTCTGGTTTTCTCCTGTAGTTATGCCGATCTAATCATTGTGAAATGCAGTTTTGATCAGGGCTGTCCTCAGAAGTTCTCGGTGATTTCCCCTTGCCAACAGGATAAAAGCCTGAGTGCCTGAGCTGGGTTCAGAGCCCAAGCTCTAGATCTTCTTCCTAATCTTTTATACTTCATCCCTCACTCCTGCTGACCGGGCTCCCTGGCTCTCTCCTGCCAAACAGATACACTAACCATTTCCCAAGTTTGCCGTAAACTTCTTTTCCTTGCCTTTATTTATCCCATTTTCTCTGTCATCAGAAATACTGCATTTTGCCTGAACCTTTTTCTCCTGACCCCCACAAAGTCATCTATCCATTGAAAGGCTTTTCATGGTGATGATCACCTTTCATTCCATCTCTTAGAGAATTGAAATGCCTGGCAGAGTCTTCCTTATTTGCAAGGCCTTATTTGGTGAATCACTTCTCCCCGTGTGTTGCCGCTCGGTGATTCCTGAGCCTTGTTACAAAGAGCTCCAGTGCCTCGGAATTCTCTAGTGAGTGAGAGAGCCCATTCTACTCTGAAGCACTGTAGATTGGTTAAAAGTCCTTGAAGATACCTGCTTCCTTCACGTTAGTTTTAGTTCCAAACCCATATAGAATAAGTCCATTCTCTCTCCATATGTGTCTTCAGCTATTTAGAGCATCACTAGTCTTTCCCTTTTAAGGCTTTCCAGATGCACCTTTTTCATCTTGAAGTTATTCTTAGAGGTCCAAACTCTTCAAATCTTTGGCCTTCCTGGTCTGTCTTGAGGCAAACTCTACTTTGTTGGTATTGCCCTCGATCCCACTCTTTGGCCAGTGTCCTTTTTTAAGTATCCTTCAGGCTGAACACAATACTGCAGGTTTGGCCAGAAAGTAGAGAGGAACTTTTGAGCTGTTGTTTTCGGGGTTTCTCGTGAACATTCCTGTGTTCATGTAGTCTGGGAGCTCATCTACTTATTGATCGAAATCTCAGCACACTATTCTTAGTTTGCCAGTAGCCCAAACCCCTTAACATTTTAGCCTTAGACATTGTTTAATGCTGCTTCTGTGTTAGTGGTTGAAAAACTTTCCATTTGTCCTTTTTCACGTGCACCTTTTTGGATTTGGTTGATTCCATCTACCTGTTTCGGTCTTTTTTGGAACCAGAATCTGCCATCTGTTGTAACACTGTAAACTTGACTCTTGAGATCCCTTCAGCAATCCTTTTCGGGGCACTTACTGTGTGCTGGGCACAAGGCAAAGCCCTGGGGAATTGAAGAGGCATTAGATAGGGCTTCTCCCCTTAAGGAATCAGGACAAAGATTTTCTGCTTTCACCTAAGACAGTGAAGGAGATACTCAACTAGGAAGTCTGGTCACAACTTGGTGCTCTAACACCACGTATTTTCTTTCAGCTTAAAATTGGTCTCCCCTGTAAGATCAAATGTGAATCCAGTCAGCTTTATAATCATCCGTCCTGTGTTCTATGTTCTGCCCATAAAGAAGCCAGAGGAGATTGTGATATGCCGTCCTGAAACCCAGGCGCCTTCTCTGCACAGGGCTCTCAGCCTCAGGCCAGTTTGGGGGGATGGCATCTGTTCTCATGCACCCATGCCCACGCCTCAGCCTACCTTTTCACCTCTTAACTGCCTGCTGTTCATAGATTTTAGGTTCACTATCTTTGGTTTCATCACTTTCCTTTTTTACCTTTTGGAAGTTAAACAGGATATAGTTGCCTCTTTTCTGTCTTCTCCGTGGATGTTGAAGGCTAGAAACAGCGTTCTGATTCCATCACTAATTATTTTTTCTGTGATTAGTAAACTATCTTTTCTTAAAAAAAAAGAAAAAAGATTTTATTTATGAGAGAGACAGAGAAATAGCACATGAGCAAGGGGGAAGAGGGAGAGGAAGAAGCAGACTCCCCACTGAGTGCGGAGCCCAACACAGGGCTTGATTCCAGGACCTGAGATCATGATCTGAGCCGAAGGCAGACACTTAACCAGCTGAGCCATCCAGGCACTCCAGCAAACTATCTTTTCAATTCTTGTAATCAGTGTCCCAGGTTTTGCCTTCCATAATAACAGTTGTCATTTTACAGTTCTTCCTGGGCATTTTTCTCTTCTCTTCATTCTCAGTTTATCAAACAGACCGACAGCCCTTGGTCAAACGGACAGAGAAGCAAATTCCTTAGAACTTCTGAGATACAGTCTGACTCAAGCCAGGCCCTGATCATCTTAAGCCACGGTCCACAAAGCCAAATCCTGCTTTTAATTGGAGAAGGCTGATGTTAGAAAGTTGTCCCTGGCCATGAGGAATGTAGAGAGACTATAGAGTATCATGGTTAAGAGTATGGGAGCCAGCTGGCTGACTTCACCTCTCTGCTGTGCCTGTATGGCCTTGGACAACTCATTTTAAATTCTCTCTTCTTCAGCTATTCATAGAATACAGCGAGTTAGTTGAGGAGACACATGCAGTGTGATTAGAGCATGTTAACACAGAGTAAGTAGTCAATGAATGGTTTGTAAACAACAAAGTACCAGTGATGCAATGCTTGCTTAACAATAACACGGGCTGAATTAGGCAACCACTCTGTAATAATAGTAGCTGACTGCATGTCAGGCATTGTGCTGAGTGCTTTACAGTCATCATCTCTCTTCATTGTACGGGTGCTATGTAAATTTGGGTTATGTTCCCGTTTTATGATAGCCCCAGGTTACATATATGGAAACTGAGGCTCCGACAGATGAGATAACCCAGGCCTGTTTGTCTTCAGAGCCTGAGCTCTTAGCCACCTTGCTGTAGTCAATCGGTTCCTGTCATCTTCCAGAGTGTGTGACACCACACTACCTCCTTGAACACTGTATACATTCTGTTGACAAAGTACAACAGCCAGTGGTATGCTCCTAAGAAAGAATCAGGATCTAGGGATGGGGGACTTGGTGTAGTCTATGAGGCTTGGGAAGTAGGGTATCGTGCTGGGAATTAATGGCAGGTGGAGTCTGGCTGGGCACAGAGAAGGGAGGGGGATATGCTAGGCAGGGACACAACTGGACACAGATCTCCAAAGTTACAGTAGTGTGCTGGGTGTGGAAGCAGAGATGAACTGGTCACACTGGTGCGGCAGGTACGGGTAGGGTGTCCAGAATATGGTAGAGAATAGGGGAGGTGCAGCTAAGTCTGAGTTAGCTAAGAGTTCACTCCACTGGCCCTTGGGTCACATGTGGTTCTCAGTGAGTTTTTAAAAACTTTGAATTGGTTGTCAGCACTTAAAAATTGGAAGATTTTATGTAAAAGTCTGGATTTATAGCTGCTCTGGAAATACCGGAAGTTCTGGCAGTTGCTGGGCCCCCATCCCCACATGGTAACAGTTGGCTAGAGCCGAGGCCAGCTGTCTGCATTATTTGAGACAAGTGCTCTCTGCTGTGGCACAGACCCCCACTCCCTTCCTCCCCACTAGACTCCCATCTGCATGGCTTGGGAGGGCAGCAGAATTGGTGACCTCAGCTAAACGGACAAGGGGTCTGATTCTGGACCAGGAGTTTCTTGTACTTGCCTCCTGCCAAACTGCAAGCTCCATGCAAGCAGGAGCTATGCTTACATGGCTTGTGCCCCTGCTTTACTGCTAGGGCTAGCAAAATGCCCAGCCAACAGCAGGCACTCGATAACCATGGCACCTGGATGGCAGCAGTGACCACGTTATAGTGGGATCAATTTTGGAAGCTGTTGCTGGCCTCTAGAATGCTGAGGAGAAAACAGACTGTATGGTTCATTTTGAGCACTCTTTTTTTTTTTTTTTTAAAGATTTTATTTATTAGAGAGGGAGAGGATGAGCAAGAGAGAGAGCAAAAGCCAGGGGGAGAGGCAGAGGGAGAGAGAGAGAAAGAAGCAGACTCCTCGCTGAGCAGGGAGCCCGACGTGGGGCACGATCCTAGGACCTTAAGATCACAACGTGAGCAGAAGGCAGATCCTTATCATACTGAGCCACCCAGCCACCCCTTGAGCCCTGTTTTTAAGGCAAACTGGATGACCAGTAAGTAGCAAATAGGCTGCTTATAAAAGAACAATCTGTAGGTGTGTCAGGGAAAACTGCTGGTGATGAACTGTTCTGTTTCCAGCCCCTCTCCCCGACGGGGATGGCTAGCTACCCTGTTGTTTTCTTCCGTGGACACCCACGAAACAATAGGAATGCATAAGTAAGGCTCATGCCACATACTTAGTTGCCTCACTCAGCAGGATCATGGCATGACGGAGATCACAGCCAGAGCTCCAGGGTCTGTGTGGTTTCACAAAAACCTGTAAAACCGAATTGCTTTTAACTAGGGATATGATCTTTCTTCCTGGCCGCTGATGGTACCTCTTGCCGCGGTTTTAGCCTGTGTTCTTATTTTGTTTATTTATTTACTTGCCTTTCTTCTGCACTTGGTATTCCTCGGGGCTCTGCGTGAAAGCACCTTGCTGTTGGGAGCACTAGGAAAGAAGAAAGTCAAACTGTCTCTCCCCTCGGGCTCCAGCTCTGGCAAATCAAAGCCAAGCAGAGGCAGCTCTTCGCTGCCTGCAGCAGGGTCAGTGATTTGTGTAATGTTTTCCCTGTCAGCTTATCTCTGCTGAATTCTGGTGTTTTTGAGGAAGGGAATGAAGAGAGCTGCCTTTTTCGGCAGGTGGGACCTGCAGCTGGGATCAAAGCCCAGAGTCGGGGCTCCTGCCGACAGCAGACCCTGTTTTTTTGTAAACTGCACGTGGTAGGGCTGGATTTGTCTCTGTGGAGTGAGGTGGCTCCAAGAAAAACCAGCACAGATGCCCTGAGAATGAATGAAAGCAGAGAAGCATTTCTATCTCGCCCCATGCGGGGAGCGTTTGATAACATCATTGGAATCAAACCATAATTAGGCTTTTGCAACCAGTTCATGTAGGAACATGAAATGCTGTTCAGCCAACAGGTTTGGTTCTAACAACCATCTGACTGGCGGTTTAAGTTGTACTGTGTATCCCTATATTTAGTCAAATACTATCTTTGAGCCACTTTTTCATTCTTATTTTTAGTAATCAGTAATTTTGCTAGGTAGTAATTTGGGTCTGATTGGGACACTTTGGCAACTCTTCAGTTCTAATTATAGAAGACTTTTTGCTTATATGTCTTGATGATAAAGTGAATATAGGATTTTAAAGAGCTGGCCAACCAACTAGTAGTTGAGTCCTAATTTTTGAGAATCATGGTTACCACCTTAAAATGTGGAACAAATTCTAGTTCCCGTCCTGATAAAACTACTCCAGGGGACTTAATTTGCTTAACTGTTTTGACAAGGATTGGATCCCACGCCATAGGAAAGATTCTTTAGTGGTTCTACTGGCAGGTGTCCCCTTCTGGCCTCTTGTGTCATGTCATAAATAAGCTCTGATTACCCAGATGGTATCACTACTTCAGTGTGAGCCAGGACATAGTGGGTCCGCACATCAGAAACTCTGGCCTTCCCTGGGGTTAACTCTCTGTCATTAGACACATGTTTGCTCCTGAGCACCAGTGAAAATAACAGACAGTTGCACAGAGTTGTTTATTAGTTCATGTGACTGGGGAGAGGATCAGATGGGTTCATGCATATGGAAGCCATTGGAAAACCCTCCAATCTAGTGCCAGTGTGGAATATCAGTCAGTACTCAAGGTTGCCATTAGCTCTGTGGCCCTAGCTATGTCTGGCCTCATCTTTGTCAGAGAAAATTAGGGCTTTAGATTAGATCTGTGTGGTCCAGTTTTGTGTTCATAGCTGCATGAGGCTATTTTAATTTAATTACTTAAAATTAAATAAAATATAAGATTCAGTTCCTCAGTCACATTGGCAACATTTCAAGTGCTCAGTAGCCATGGTGACTGGGGGCTACTCTATTGGACAGCACATATATAGAACTTTCCCGTCATTATGTAAGGCTACACTGGACAACCTTAGACTCTCTTTTCTCTAAGGTATTTTCTGATCTGAGATTGTGGAGATTTCAGCAAAGTGGCTTGCCTGTTCCTTTAAAAGAATTAATTTATGTCTCTAACGCCATCTCTGCCTACCCATAATGGGAGCTGAAATCTGTACTCCTTGTTGCCCTGGTGGCTGAGGATGAGACCTTCCTATGTCATCTTATTGGGATAAGTTAGTTGTAGAACAATAGATTTTTGAGCTGTCAAATAGTTACATCTAGTTTAAATTTGTAAAATGAAGTATTACAAATTCTGGCCAAGCCAGAATTTTTCTCCTTTTTTGCTAAATCTCTGGATCTTTTTTTTTTAGAAACAAGGTGACCTATTAATTCTCCTGAACATGGGACAGTTAGATTGGGTCTCAGGCTCAGGTGGATAAAAGGTACGAGAAGGAGTAGTGAAGGCATGCATACATGATGTGAAGATTAGAATAACTGTGTGGAAATTGGTATCCAGGTGGCCTTCATCTAGGAGCAGAGGGTAGATGTGATTGTTGTAGTGAGCTTAATAGACTAGAGATTCAAGCCCAGAAGAAATGAAATAGGTGAAAAGCAAGAATAAAACTAAGTCCCACAGTTTATGCTATTCAAATATATTGATCCCTTTTGTCACCTTTCAGTGAGGCCTTCCTGAAGAGCTCGTAAAAATTGAACATCCCCTGCCCCTAGTGCTCCTGGGCCACCTTTTTAGCTGGTCTTTCCCATAGTACTTATACCATCTGGCACATTCTGTATTTTACTTACTTTGTGTTTATTGTCTGTCTTTTCCTATGAAAAATATAAGTTCCACGAGCACAAGGATTCTTGTCTGTTTTGTTCAGTGCTTGGGCACATTAGTACTTTCAAGGAATACTGAATGAATGAATGAAAAAAATAGATTGAGAAAGAAAATGTTTCTGAGAATGAGCCTCAGGATCAAGAGAGGCCAAGGTGATGACTTCTGAGCCAAAAAGGCCATTAGAGTAGGGCTGCTTGCACCGTTTTACCTGGAGTCAACGTTGGTGAATGAATGCTGTTTGAAGGTTATGTTTGTGCTTTGGGTGATGGAGGGCTGGCTCATAGTGAGGCTCCCCTTTACAGAATGTGTGAAGTGATAGCAAATGTGTAGCCCTCCAGAACTGACCCAGAAATAAAAGAATCTCACACTACTCCCATCCCTTTTAGATGTTTGATTAGATTGAGTCAGCAACATTAGGAGCCATAGAAGCGTAAGGCGGTGCTAATAATCATTTGGACATAGTCACAACTCTCTGGAGTAGTGCTCATCAAACTTCATCCAGATCCCCTGTGGAGCTTGTTAAAATACAGATTCTGGGGATCCCTGGGTGGCGCAGTGGTTTAGCGCCTGCCTTTGGCCCAGGGCGCGATCCTGGAGACCCGGGATCGAATCCCATATCGGGCTCCTGGTGCATGGAGCCTGCTTCTCCCTCTGCCTATGTCTCTGCGCCTCTCTCTCTCTCTGTGTGTGACTATCATAAATAAATAAAAATTAAAAAAAAAAATACAGATTCTGATACAGAGATCTGTGGTGGGGCCTCAGATCCTGCAGTTCTAACAAGTGCTGAATGCTGCTGCTCTGCTGGTCCAGGCATTACTTTTGAAGTACCAAGGCTTTATTAAGGAGAGAAATTAATATTAGTCATTGTTATCAGTTGCCTTTATTAAAAATACTTTAAAATGCCCCTTGAATAGGCTAGAAACCATCATTTCAGGATGTTCTAATAGAGGCTTTTGCTTTAGTTGAAGTAGTCTTTGAGATAGCATAAGCAAGCCTCAAGAAAACCAGCCTTTCCCAATTTTGATTTTCTGTAGTTGAACACTTGTCAGCACTTTTGTTAGGAATGGCTTTCAATTCCAAGGCTTCTTAAGGCAGTTGTTGAAAACCCCAAGTCTTAGCAGACTTTTGCATTGATTTCTTACATGTGAGAGGTGGTTGCACCCAGTATGGGTGTGTATATGTGCTAAGCTACGGATCAAGTTGGTCTCATAGGGGTCTGGATTCTAATTAGAAGTCTGTTTGTATAGTCCAAAGAAGCTGGCAGCACTTGATTCTCTGAAGGTTCACTATGCCTTTATTTTTTAAAATATTTTATTTATTTATGTGACACAGAGAGAATACAAGCCAGGAGAATGGCAGGCAGAGGGAGAAACAGGCTTCCTGAGGAGCCAGGAGCCCGATGCAGGGCTCAATCCCAGGACCCTGGGATGGAGCCCGATGCAGGGCTCAATCCCAGGACCCTGGGATCATGACCTGAGCCGAAGGTAGATGCTTAATCAACTGAGCCACCCAGGCTGCCCTTCACTATGCCTTTAAAAGAATTACTGTCCGGGAAGATTTTTATTTTAAGATTTATTTATTTATTTTAGAGAGAGAGGTCGGGGAGGGGCAGAGGAGGAGGGAGAAAAATCCTCAAGCAGACTCCCTGCTGAGCCTAGAGCCCCATGTGGGGCTCCGTCTCAGGACCCTGAGTACATAACCTGAGCTGAAATCAAGAGTTGGATGCTTAACCAGCCACCCAGGTGCTCCCATCCTGGAAGAGTTAATGAGGGGAAAAAAGGACCATGCAAAACTACAGACATTTCAGAATTTGAGTTTGAGAGTCAAGGTCCCTTATAAATAAATGATCTTATGTGCCTCTCTCTTTCCTGTCACATTTTAAGATAGAGTACAGTTGAACAGCATGGAGGGTAGAGCTGCTAAGTCTCCCCCCCCCCCACCCCTGCCTCACTCCTTGCCTCTATCTCCATGTAGTCAAAAATCTACATATAACTTTTGACTCTACCAAAACTTAATTACTAATAGCCTACTATTGACCAGAAGCCTTACTAATAACTTCAGCAATCAATTAAACATATTTTGTATGTTATATATATATATATTATACACTGTATTCTTACAAACAAGTAAACTAGAGGGAAATAAAATGTTACTAAGAAAATGATAAGAGAAAATACCCTTACAGCATTATATTGTATTTACTGAGAAAAATCTGCATGTTGGTGAGTCTGAGGAGTTCAAAACTGTGTTGTTCAAGGGTCATTTGTATTTAGTCCTTGTGGAATTTTGTCCATCTGTCTTGCAGTCCAAGGATATAGCCATGGACTTAACGACACTGTTGGTCTTGTACTATGATTCTTTGGTTCCTGTGTCACCAAAACCTTCCCACTTCTCTCACTTGGACTGCTCTCACGGGCCTTAAGAATGTTTGAGTGTAGGTTATTACCCTTTTTGTAGGAAATGTTCTCTGCTCTTGCCCCTTCTCTTTACTGTACTACCCTGAAATGGCTGTCCTTGGCTAGTACTGAATTACAGTTGATTCTCATTATTTACAGTAGTTATGTTCTGTAAAGTTGCTGCAAACACTGACTTGGCAAACTCAACCATTGCTCCTAGGGGATATACAAGGTTAGATTCCTTTGGGCCTCTGGTCACAACATCTTCATCAAACAGTATCCACCTTTATTCTGTGTTTCTGTTTAAAGGCACCTTATTAATATGTATTGTTGATTGATTCACAGCATTGTAACTCAAGCATAAACAAAGCTTATCTAACACAAATACTTTCTTTTATAAGACACACTATAGCCTTCGAGCATTTAAGAATACTAAAGGGGTGCTTGGATGGAGCAGTCGGTTGAGCATGCAACCCTTAGTTTTGGCTCAGGTCCTGATCTTGGGGTCGTGAAATCAAGCCCTGCATCACACTCCACACTCAGCATGGAGTCTGCTTAGGATTCTCCCTCTCTTCCTGCTTGTCCCCACCATGCTTCCTTATGTGTGTGTGCTCTTTCTCTCTCTCTCTCTCAAATAAATAAATCTTTAAAAAATTCCAGTAAGTAATTTGATGGTAAGTTCAAGACCATTTTAAACAGCAAAATTATAACAGAAAACCCCAAAATGCAAACAATATGGCACTAGCTGGACCATGAAAAGGATACCTTTTTCACTGTCTGAGAACTGAAACAGGTAGTCTGGGAATGTATTCATTGGCAACTGAAAATTTCATCTCTCTGCATGTCTGAATAAAAGTGCTGAAGAGTATTGATTTTGAGGGTTACAAATAAATTTTAGTGAGTAGACAAATTCACAAATAGGGTATCAGCAAATAATGAGAATCTACTATACCATAGATAGACTAAGCATTGGTATAGGGAACAGGACAGTAGGGACAGAAAAGAAATAAGTGTCTTTCTTTCCTCAGAATTTAATATTTGAAATTTCAAGAAAAACATTGATATAGTCAATCTGGGCAGAATTAGGACTTTAGTGGACTTCTTACCCTCATTTTAAAATACAGAATGGTTTTTGCATAGAATTCTCTGTGGGAAGAGACTGTCTCTTCAGGCCTAGGACTCTGAAAGCCCCTGAGCTGGACATTCCCAGAGTACCCTGTGCTAATCATTCTCATAAACCTTACTTTACCAAGGTGTCATGGGTTGTTTCTTTGCCTTCCGCAGATTAAGATGATCTCATCTTCCAATCAGAGACTGCATTTTGTATTCACCATTATTATTATAATGATGATTAGGAAACTAACAGGGACAAATTTTTGTGGCTGACCTCAGTTGCTTGCGGGTCTTCTGTCTTGATGCTGACATTTACTGTTCTTGCCAGGAGAGTATGTTTACTGACACATTACTCTGTGGAATAATAGTAGAACTGGACATCATAGTCAGATTTTTCAAATCAATTCTCAAAGTAAGGGATTTCTTTTTCTAGTAAACTCCACCCATGTGTAGATTACATGCATGTGCAGATTAACATTCAAAGTAAATATTTCTTGTACTGATAATAAAGTCTTAAGAGAAATCAACTCCTCTGCTTTTGCTTTCATTATGTAAGCTTCCTCTTCACAAAAAGAACTACTAAGCACTCTTCACACTAACCCTGGGGCTTTACTTTATATTACACACTGTCCCCTCAGGACTTATGCCATCAGATTATGGCATTTTATCACCAAATCTGGCAGATAGCAGGTGCTCAATAAATATTTGTCAAAAGACTGGCCTTAGACCTGGACACTTGAGCTGAAAAAGTTCAGCTTAGTTTACTTGCTTCTGGTTCTGGTCCTCAACCCCCTGTACACAATTCTGAAACCCAGAAAGTTCTGAAAGTACAAGTATTTTCAGGCACTTGGGAGCAAAACCTGACTAAGCTGAACTCACCTGACATGAGGCTATTTGTAGTCTTTAGTTAGTCCACTTGGAAAGACTAACCATACATTTCACTGCAGAAAAATATTAGAGTGTTTGATTACAGGTTGTTGCTGGGGGTTTAGGTCATATATGGTGTAGTAGTATATCCAGGATTACTTTTCTGAAATGCAGAACAAGCAAACAAATGGAAATATTTATCTCTCTGCATGTCTGTGAATAAAAGTGCTGAAGAGTATTGACTTTGAGGTTACAAATAAATTGTAGCGAGTAGACAAATTCATAAATAGGGAATCAGCGAATAATGAGGATCTACTATACTATATAAACTCTTATGGGTCCAAGCATTTCAGATAAGGCATTGTTGACTCGTGGTAAAATTAAGGAATTTTCTGTGGAAGTTTTGAGGAAATTGGTAATTTATTGAGAAGCAATTAGCAAGAGGTATAAATGGTTAGTCTCTGGCTGATGAGAGGAGAATTAAGTGCCATAATCTGATGGCGTAAGTCCTGAGGGGACAGTGTGTAATATAAAGTAAAGCCCCAGGGTTAGTGTGAAGAGTGCTTAGTAGTTCTTTTTGTGAAGAGGAAGCTTACATAATGAAAGCAAAAGCAGAGGAGTTGATTTCTCTTAAGACTTTATTATCAGTACAAGAAATATTTACTTTGAATGTTAATCTGCACATGCATGTAATCTACACATGGGTGGAGTTTACTAGAAAAAGAAATCCCTTACTTTGAGAATTGATTTGAAAAATCTGACTATGATGTCCAGTTCTACTATTATTCCACAGAGTAATGTGTCAGTAAACATACTCTCCTGGCAAGAACAGTAAATGTCAGCATCAAGACAGAAGACCCGCAAGCAACTGAGGTCAGCCACAAAAATTTGTCCCTGTTAGTTTCCTAATCATCATAATAATAAATGAAGGATCTGAGAACTTGTTCTTGTCGTTTACCTCCCACTCTAGGTGGAAAGTTTTCTCTTGTTGCTGTATAAATTTTAATTGGGACTGCAGATACAGAATGGAGTCTTCTAAACGTTTTATAAGCTCGTTAAAAAAAAAAAAAACTTTTAAGAAAGTAAGCTTTGTTCCTTACTACATAAATTAGATAAAATTGTTCACTTTGAGTAAAATACTCATACAACTGGTGTAAATGCTTTTGGTGGTTCGTCTTCTGCTTTTTGATAGTTGTGAAGCAGTTTTAGGGGCTTTGAGGTAGTACTGAGAGGAAAATTAGTAGAAATTATTATTTTAACAAAACATGAGAGACACCTAACTCTGGGAAATAAACAAGGGGTAGTGGAAGGGGAAGTGGGCGGGGGGGGGGGTTGGGGTGACTGGGTGATGGGCACTGAGGGGGGCACTTGGCAGGATGAGCACTAGGGTTGTGCTATATGTTGGCAAATTGAACTCCAATAAAAAAATTTAAAAAGAAATTATTATTTTATATTTCAGAGAGTACTAGGATTGGTCTATAGATCAAACATCCGGGGAGGTGAAGTGGGGGGAAATGCCTTTAGAAATGTTATTTGAAACGCCCCACAAACAGGCTTTCTCCTGTACGGGCAGTATAAACTCCATAGCCGTGAGCTATGTGCTTCTGTAAGGAACAACTCTCAGTGTGTAGTTCACACATTAAAAGAGAGGACTAATGGATCTTTCTCTAGGCATACTTTGAGATTCCCTTTGTATTTGGCAGAACGTGCCATGCCTTTTAAAAAGACATTTGCAATGAGAAGTGTTGTACGAGAGGTCCTGCCGGTTTGCCCAGAGGTAATGAGGGCTGGCTCCATAATCCTGTCCCCCACTTAGGACACACTTCTTGCAGAGGCTCTGTCTGCTTTTCCAGAACAAATGTCAGAAGCCTGTGACTTCTTTTCCAGGATTCATGTTTCTTGTTGCTGTTGTTTTAAGCTGATTTTTGTCGAAGTACACACAGATTATAAGTAGACAAAGAATGAACTCTGATGTGGCAAAACACTTGTGTAACTAGCCACCCAAATCAGGAATCGTGTTTGAGAGGCCCCCAGATGCCCCTTAGTGTACTGTCATTCTCTAACCCCTGCCCTGTAACCACTGTCCTGACTTATGCCAGCATCTGTTGGTTTTGCCTATTTGGGAACTTTGTAGAAGTGAAATAATACAGTGTTATACTCTTCTGTGTGTGGCTTCATTCCTTCATGAAGCACTGGTTTTTGTTTTTGTATTTTTTTTAAAGATTTATCCATTTGGGGGGTGGGACAGGAAGAGAGAATGGTGGGGAGGGTTAGAAGGACAGGGAGAGAGTCTTAAGCAGATTCCGCACCAAGCCTGCAGCCCACCATGAGACTTGATCTCAGGAGTCTGAGATCAGGACCTGAGCCGAAACCAAGAGATGTTTAACCAACAGTGCCACTTGGGTGCCTCTCTTTTAGCATTATTTTTATGAGCATTCTAACTGAGCATTAATCTTAAAGATCTCATTCGAGCAGCTTGAAAAAAATCTAGCAGATTCATCTGTCTGAGGACATGAAATCCCAAAAAGGTGCACAGCTAGTCATGTAGAACTGTAGTTGTATAAGAAGTGGTAAGTAGGGAAATTGGGGAGGGTTGGGTGTTGAGTAGGTTGCAGGTGGCATATTTCTGAGCACTTTCCTCTTTGCTTTTGCTGACCAGTTCTCAGCAGGACCCCTTCACTGCCAGAGCACAGCTTTCCAGGTCCAACAAGGAACAGACCCAGTGGGTCTGCATTTAGGAAGGAGCTGTACGCAGCTCTAGGTCTGACTTCTCTATGCAGGGGAGATGAGTTAAATTGCTGCCTTTACTATATCAGTGAGCTGTACTGATGGGCACAGCGTGCAGAGGTTTTGTGTGAGAGCAGAGGGAGGTACAAGCAGGCCTGCCCCAGAGGTGGCCACTTAGCCCTGTTACCAGCCCTTGTGAGAAGCTGTCTGTCCCAGAGCTGTGTCCTATCAACTCATTTCTGTTTTCTCCCCAGGAAAGCGAAAGGTTCCAAACTTCCTTCAGAGAGCATATTAACTATGCTTCACAGTGAGTGGGAATAGGCAGCGCTTATGTGATATGTGAGACAATTAATAATTCCAGAAAAGCCAAACCAGGCAGCAGGCAGTGTACCACTGTCAATCAATTTATAGAACAAGGTTGTCATTAAGAAACCGTAGATGGGATGCCTGAGTGGCTCAGCGGTTGAGCTCCTGCCTTTGGCTCAGGGCGTGATCCTGGGTCCGGGGATCAAGTCCCACATCAGGCTCCCCTGCAGGGAGCCTGCTTCTCCCTCTGCTTGTGTCTCTGCCTCTCAATCTCTCTCTCTCTCTCTCTCTCATGAATAAATAAATAAAATCCTAAAAAAAAAAAAAAAAAGAAACCATACAGTGGTTCAGGATTAACTGCTTCATGGCATTGTGATGTGTGCTTAAGAAGACTTTCCACTGTGTATCATCTCAGTGAGTAGATAAATATTTTGAATTTTCAGAGTTTTTGACTCCTGTCATAATTTGGAGAGCTGCATGCTTCAGCTTGTGCATGTGGTAAACATACCAGCACTTAAGTATTTTCCTGTCTCAGTGTTGTGAAAGCAACAGAGCACACTAACTTTATATTTTGTAACCAAGGAGAAGTTTTCAGCTTTTAGAACAAGCACACAAAGAAATAAACACATTAAATCATCTAACCCGGTCTTTCCCTCTCAGAGCATGCCAAGAAATTTGGAAGCAGTCATTTTCATTTTGCTTTCAAGATGGGAAAGTGGAGACAAAAAGGACATTTTTGAAAAATTCAGCCAGAACCTCCACTCCTGTAGACCTCAAAACTGCCCTGTTTCACCAATTCCTAGTAGTAGGTCTGGGTATAAGAAGTTGGAGGGCAAAGGGCAGAGTGGGCAAAGCTGCTGGTCCATGGCATCACGAATGTGATGTCAGGGGAATGAAGATACTGGCCCCTCAGTGTTCAGGATGGCAGGTAAGATACAGACCCTATGCCATGCCAGGCAAATAGCATTTTCTCTGTGTTCCATGACATGAAATAGCTTTGGAAGCACTGCGTTACATAGACTGCTTTATAAGACTGAGGTGGGATTTTAGCCGAGTATTCAGTAAGAGCCCACATGGGAAGGCTTAGGGAAAGAGTGTTCCAGAAGAAGGGTACAACAAGTGCAAGGGCCTTGAGGCACAAATGCATTAGTGTGTCCTCTGGATAGAGAGAGGACAGTGAGTGGAACACAGTGCCCTGGACATGAATGGTGGGTGACCTCACTGAGAGGCAAGCAGAACCCAAGGGCCAGATCTCTCTGGGACTTTGTCCTCATTGGGGAGTTCAGATTTTATTCTGTTTTGGGAAGCCATTGCAGGTTTTTACACAGGGAAACATGATCATAACATAGAAATGTAGAACCACCGTGTTTAGATTCAGAGGGGAATTAGAAACAGACTGACCCATTCTCTGCATTTTATTAGTGAAGGAAACTTTTCTGTGCTTTCCTGCTGTCGATATTTTTGGTGGGGTCCTTTTTTCATCTGTAAAACCAGGAGCTTGTATGCAATGCTTTCTGATTTCTGTTCAGCTCTAAAGACCTTGATCCCTATATACTCCTCTGTATTATTGTTCCAGAACCACTGTAACAAATGACCACAAACTAGATGGCTTAAAACACAGAAAGCTATTCTCTCAAAGTTCTGGAGGCCTGAAGTCCAAAATCAAGATGTCCTCCACGGGTTGGTTCCTTCTGGAGGCCTAAGAAGGATATCTGTTCCATGCCTCTTTCCTGGTAGTGAGCAATCCTTGACATGCCCTGGCTTGTAGATACATTACTCTAGTCTCTGCCACCATTATCACACAGCCTTCTCTGTCTCTATATCTTGACATGGTACTATTGTAAAGACACCAGTCCCCCTGGAGTCATTGGATTAAAGGGCCTGCCCGAACCCAGTGTGACATCATCTTGATTTGATTATATCTGCAAAGATCCTATTTCCAATTAAGGCCCTATTGACAGGTTCTGGTGTTAGGACTTGAACATATCTTTGTGGGAGGACACACTTCCACCACTTTCATAGTAATGCCTTCTCCATCTTGTTTGACCTCCACTTAGTTTAATGGAATCCACACAGCCATTTCATCTAAACAGCTACGAGGTCAAAATACTGCACCTCTTTTACTAAACAACATTGTCTGCCCTTTTCACATAGATGAAATGTAGAAATATTGTCAGAACTGTTCAAGTCTGACATACCCAAAATGTCGTGCTTCATGGAATCATTTTAGAGAAGAATCTATCTCTCACCCTTGGACCTATAAGCTTTACTTCTCCAGATCCTTTTATCTTCAACAGAAGTGGGGGTTTTTTGTTGTTGTTTGCTTTGTTTCTGTTTTTTTTTTTTTCTTTTTTTTTTCTTTCTTCTTTTTTTTTTTTATGATAGTCATCACAGAGAGAGAGAGAGGCAGAGACATACATAGGCAGAGGGAGAAGCAGGCTCCATGCACCGGGAGCCCGACGTGGGATTCAATCCCGTGTCTCCAGGATCACGCCCTGGGCCAAAGGCAGGCGCCAAACCGCTGCGCCACCCAGGGATCCCCTTTGTTTCTGTTTTTATGTATTTTTTACTTAACCAGCTGTTTGGTTTCATTCAAATTACTTGCTCTTTGCCTTGTACTAGAAATTATTTAAAGCATTTGTGTGTGTGTGTGTGTGTGTGTGTGTGTGTGTGTGTGTGTAAAACAATGTGACATTAATTAAAGGTGAGGTCGAAGAAGGAAAAAAGCAACAAAATTAAAAGGGAGGCAAAACAAAGCTTCAGGTACATTCCATCATGCCAGGTGGGCCATGGATTTTACTTTCCTAACAGCCAGTGTGGAAAGGGGGGCCTCCAAGTTTCACTGTGCCGAGAGTTTTATGTGGCTGATTTTGAAATCGACTCTGAACCCCAGTGTGGAGGATTATCGTGAAGCACATTTCAGCAAAAGCAGTTCTTCTGGGGTGCAGGGGGAGTAGAGGGAAAGGTAGCAAGTTGATGTGTTCACATTTCCATCTCTGCTAATCTGATTCAGTCTGGCATAAATGCAAAACCATTTCAGGGAGGGATTGAGTCTGTTTCTGTCAAACAGTTCTTTATGAACATTGTACCTTTCTTAATCTGTTTATCACCTTCACCCTTCCATTTCTTTTTTTTTTTTTTTTTTTTTTTTAATTTTTTTTTTTATTTATTTATGATAGTTACAGAGAGAGAGAGAGAGGCAGAGACACAGGCAGAGGGAGAAGCAGGCTCCATGCACCGGGAGCCCGACGTGGGATTCGATCCCGGGTCTCCAGGATCGCGCCCTGGGCCAAAGGCAGGCGCCAAACCGCTGCGCCACCCAGGGATCCCCACCCTTCCATTTCTTATATGGGTATCAGTGGTGAAATAAATAGTAGCCTCTCTGGATTTGGGTAAACCTCCACTCACCTACCTGAGGCATGCTCTTCCATATATGGGATTATCATAGCAATTTTTTAAAATATAAAGTCATTTACTTTGCTCTAGAAATGCGCATGTGTGTGTGCGCGCATGTGTGCAGGTGTAGCTAGTGCAGCTACATATGTATGTCATGCTGGGGGGGGTCCTTATTTCTGAATATTCATTATTCGAATTTCTGTGCTTACAGTTACAAAGGGAAGTGATGGTAGAACACAGAAATATTCACTAATGATCAGACCACCCAATAAATTTAGTCCCCATTCTAGCATATCATTTCCTTCCTAGCATCCTACCTACCTATTCAGCCGGTGTTTTTGTTGTTTGACTTCTTACTGATCTTTGATACTATACAGTGCAGATAAATTGCAGAGTCAGCAAAAGATCAAGGACTTCAGAAGGGTGGGTGGTGAAAGTGATACAGGAACTGTGCTTGAGCCACACACACACACCCACTGATGTTGAGGTTTAGAAGTGTGGGATTAGTTAATAGTTGAAGAAGAAAACTCTACAATAATAGTGACATTAGTGAGAAGTCTTTAAATGCCAAAGGAATCATTTGAGTGTCATGTGATTGGAAGACCCTTGAGAAAACTGATGATGTCATGGTGATTATTTGTTCTCTGATTTGCTCTAAAAGACTGACCTAAAGTGATGAATGTCATATAGCACTATACTGTAATTTCGTTAGAACAGTTACAAACATAATATTTGGTTCATTCTTTGTTCAAGAGAAATGGTACATAGTTACAGTCATAACCTACATATTAAGTCATTAGATATTTTATGAACTTTTTTGTGTAGTTGGTAATTAGTTGAGATCTTAACCTTTTTTTTGTTACTATTTATTATTAAAATTTGGCCTTTTAGTTTGATTTACTTTAAGGGACCTTTTTTGGTCTTAATTTATCTTCCATTAATGAGCATCTCCACTGTCTATTTGCTTTAGCTGTGAGAGGTGTAGTATGTTGGAGAGTATCACCTCAGAATTCCCAGAACCTGAAACTTTGACCTTATTTGGAAATAGGGTTACTGCAGATGGAATTGATTGGAGAAGGTCATGCTGGAGTAAGGTGGGCCCTTAGTCCATTATGACTGGGATCCTTGTAAGGAGAGGCAAAGAGACAGACACTCCAGAGGGAAGATAAAATGTGAAGAAGCAGACCCACAGGAAGAGTGCTGTGTGATGACAGAGGCAGAATTTGGAGTGATAGGTCTACAAGCCAAGGAATGCCCAGGGTCACCAGCAACACAAGAGGGAAGAGAGAGAGGCATGGGGGACAGGTTTCTCCCTCAGAGCCTCAGAAGGGACATCTAGCCTCTAGAACTGTCAGGAAAGAAATTTCCATTGTTTTAAGAATCAGTTTGGGGTAGTTTATTATGCCCTAGGAAGCTAGTATAGGGAGTTGTCAGAAAATTATTCTGCTACTCTGTAGACGACATGCTAATTTGCAGGCCCACAGAGGTATTACGTCAAGTTAGAAATAGGGTGAAAAGTGATTTCACTGGCCCAAACTCAATATGGCTTGAATAACTTGCAGTATTTTCTATATTAAAGAAGTAGCTTCTTGTTTAAAGAAATAGATTGTTTCTGTGAATGAGCTGGAGGCAGTTTTCACTAGTACACTATAACAGCACACAATTCTTCTCATCTGTGCATCAATCAGCCCTTGTGTTTCATGGCACCTTTCAAGAAGAGACTGTGACCAGCAACTTCTACTTAGAGCTAACACATTATCTTTTATTTATTTATTTATTTATTTATTTTATTTTTTTACTTTTTTACTTACTCATTTATGACAGAGAGAGAGAGAGAGAGAGAGGGAGAAACAGGCTCCATGCCAGGAGCCTGACGTGGGACTCGATCCCGGGACTCCAGGATCGCACCCTGGGCCAAAGGCAGGCGCCAAACTGCTGAGCCACCCAGGAATCCCCATGCATTATCTTTTAAATCAGGCTATGTGAATGTGTTTTGGGCAGGGGATTCTGAAGTTTGGAACTGGTTCTTCTCAAGAGGCAGGAATTATGATCATGTGCCATTATCATCAATACCCTTTATAAAGAAAGATGCTGTAGTTGTTTGTCCCAGACAGAACTTGGTGTGTGTGTGTGTGTGTGTGTGTGTGTGTGTGTCCTTTGAAATTAAAAGGCCAAGTCAGTGTATTCCATCATCCAGTATGAAATGTTTGTTGAATTGCCTCACTGGCGCCCTGTCTTACATTATCAGTTGCTGGCTCTAGTGTCAGTATGTCATGCCTGGCAGGTTAGTGGGTTTTGGCAGAGGAAATGAAACCTAGTCAGTTACTACGAGATTTATAGTAGATCTGCTATTGCAGGAAGTGGTGAAAAGTTGATTGATAGTTGGAGACAAAACTCTACAACAAGAAACAGGATGTATGCTTTCTGTTTATACCCACGTTTTCCTACATTTTAGGGCTCCTTTTGCACTTTGTTTTGGCTGTTTCATAAGGCCATGCAATCCCCCTCCCTACCACCCCACTGTAACTCATTCACCAAAATATAAAGTAATTGAGGAAATTTTATATTAGCTTAGCCATGGTAAAGACATGCACGTCCAGCTGTTACTGTTACTCTTTCATGGTAGTTGTATTTACTGTAACTTATCAAAGAGCAGTTTTTAACTTAAAAAAAATCCTCCAAATAGGATATTATTTCACATATACAAACAGAATGAAGACTTTTTAAAAAGTTACGTGGTAGGATTACGTTTCCAAAAACTTTCTAAGGTAAACCTGTTTTCAGTATTTTATTAAAATTTGGCATTACTGTGATCCAGTTGTCATGTCTCCTTTAAAGGATGAATCTCTTCACTCTTGATTGAATACATTCTTAACAAGTAGGTGCTCTTCACTTAGACATAAAATATATATTTTAAGTACAACTCGTAACTCAATGTATTCATTGCTTTGTATCTAAATGTACCTGGTTTTTGTAAGCATTCTGGGTAACTAATGTCACTGGACAAAGCTTTTTGACATGAACTAGCTGGCCTGTTTTGAGTGTGACAGTGAAAAACCACTAACTACATTAAATGAGGTGCTTTCTGAAACGGAAAGGGCCATTGCAGAGTTAGGTTCTACAATTTACAAGGAGTGGCAGACTTAGAACCAACTCTAATTGTAACAGTGGTTGAAAGAACAAAAAGGCTCCTTTTCATGGCTTAATGAATAGGTTTCTTTTATTGCAAGCAATGATCGCTAAGTTATCTGCATAAAATAATTGAATAGAAACAAACCCAACTTTCATTCCTTGGATTATTAGGTCACATTCTACATCAATTATGTTTTGAAAATTTTAATTTCTTTTTATCCTAGCATTCTTTAGGGGAGAATTCAGAATGCCTCTTCCATAAACTTAAGGTTTCTATCACAACTTAATTTTTTAAAGAGATTTTATTTATTTGAGAGAGACAGAGATAGCAACAGAGAGTTAGTGAGGAGGAGAAGGAGAAGCAGACATCCTGCTGACTAGGGAGCTTGATGTGGGGCTTGATCCCAAGACTGTGCATAACTTGAGCCGAAAGCAGACACTTAACCAACTGAGCCACCCAGGTACCCCTCTATCACAACTTTAATATTAATTTAGGAAACTAGCCAGCTTGACGTAGGAAAAGTGAGACTGCTAAGAAAAAGAGATGAATCAGAATGTTAAAAAATCAAAAAGAACATAAAATTCATTTTTTACATACTTATTTTTTTAAAAAAAAAGATTTATTTCAGAGAGCAAGAGAAAGAGAGCACAAGTGGGAGGGGCAGAGGGAGAGAGAGTACCTCAAGCAGACTGTGCTGAGCATGGAGCCTAACTTGAGGCTCAATCTCACAACCCTGAGATCATGACCTGAGCTGAAACTAAGAGTTGCATGCTTAACTGACTGTACCACCAGGCACCCCCATTTTTTTACATATTTTATATAAACAGGTCGTTTAAACATAATATAGTACTTAAAGTAAGAAACAACCTGAAGGATAAATTCACAGTACCTAGTAATAGGCACAAATCCTGTTAGGATCACATGGCTTATCTGAGCCACTATTTTGCCTGTTAAAGTAGATCCTATTTAGTCTCACGTGTGTGGGCTCTGCTGTGTCTGAAAAGAGCTAGGATTACAGGTAAGAGGCTTTGAAATTCCAAATTTGTTCTGTTATACATGACAGATACAGTGTAGTAGACAATAATAACAAGGATCCAGATAGTTCAACCAGAGAGTTGACATACCGACTCCCTTCACTGTATCCATAAAAATAAGTCAGATGTGTTCTTCCCATTCCAAAACTGTGATTAAGGCTCAGATGTACACTTCACTGAAGTTTGCTAAGCGAAAGCCAACAGTGTTTGCAGACTTCTGTGCTCGTGTCGGTCAGAACTTGCTCATTGGGAAGACATTGAATGGAGCTCCAACTGGGGAGAAGTGAAGAATGTGGTCTCAGGATGGGAAACTTTTCAGAGCCTGGA
Organism: Canis lupus familiaris; assembly: GCF_011100685.1. Lineage (NCBI taxonomy): Eukaryota > Metazoa > Chordata > Mammalia > Carnivora > Canidae > Canis > Canis lupus. Next base: position 19,538,271 of record NC_049241.1, read on the forward strand.
TATTTGTGGGTATGGTGGAGGAGGGAGTACACTAGAGCCCCAAGGCATGGGAGTCTGGTTTCGACTGCCCCTGGTTAGCTGTGTAAACTTCAGCAGGAAGTCTCTTACCCCTCCAGGCCTGTTTTGTTATCTGCAATGTGGACAAAAATGAAACTGACCTGTGAGGAGGTTGTCATTTGGAGCAAGTGTTTGTGGAACGTCATCTTTCATAGATTGTCGAAAGAATGTGTCATGGCTAATAAGAATGTGAGGTGTATGGTCACTGACGTAAGAGCTTGTATTTTAAATATTTATTTAAATAGATAGGTTCCTTGCTCTTTATCTATTAAAGCTGTGGTTTATTACCCAGAGAGGGCCTGCTTCAGTGGAAAAGATGGCAGTGACCTAGGTCCTAGGCTGACAGGGCTTTAGGGCAGAGATGTTTCAAACTGGTCCACTAACTCAGACCAAATTCTTTACCAGGGGTCATCAGAATTTCAAAATACATGTTGTTTGGACATTGTCTACAACTGCCTTAGACATGGACGTAAATTACGTGGCAACCCTCTCATTCTGTGCTCCTAGAGAGTTCTCAGACTGGCAAGAGCATCTCCAGAGTTTATCACTTGTTGGTTAATCATAAGCTTACTTCAGCAGATCTTATCCTAGTTTTTCTCTCCACCCTAGCCACCTTCCTTTTTCTAATCTCTGGGAATTCCAGCACACACTCAGGGGTTTCCTTGCATATGAGAAAGTTGCTCTCCGTGATGGCCATTGCCTGTGGCCATTCACCCAGCTTCCTGTACCTTGCACCCGCCCTTGGACACTGACTGCAGTAGAGATTCTGGGTCCTGACTGCACTTTTGGAGAGGCAGCAGCAGGGACAGATCATCCCTGCACAAAGTCATTACACCACATATTCTGTGACCAAAGGGTCTCAGACACATCTAGGCGCATTTATGTGAAAAATACCATCTTTGTTCACTAGTTCCCATTGCTCCACCAGTCACTTCAGGCTCAGTGAAATTAAGCCTTATTTTCTCAATATTATGGGATGGACTGCTCTTTTACAAGTGAATTTATCTTATGAACTCACCCTCATCAGGTTTGTGTCAAAGCCTCTAAATGTTTAGTACACTCATTTCACCTTTGGACTTAGAGAAACATAGAAGCCATATCAGCATGCTGACCATTTTCACACACTGCCACCTTTTTCAGTTGTCACTTTAGATTTTCTTCTATGGGAGAGGAAAGACAGTTTTTGGACACCTGCAGTAAGTATACTTTTCATTGCTTCTTTCATAACAAAAGGAAAACAACTAATGTATCCAAGTTAATTAAAAAGATTATTTATTATAATGTAATGTTACAAATGTAGAATATCCTCTGATATAACATGAAATGATTTTCTAATAAAAATAAAAAGTGCTTCATGCTGCTCTCTATGGTATTGCATTTTAGTTTTTGTATATTTAAAATTTTTAAATAGGTATTACATTCACAGAGTTTAAAAAATAATATGCAGTGAAAAGCCTCCCTCTTACCATCACCTCCCACCTTTCCAGTCCTCACTATCCCCCCATATAAGTTAGTGTTTTCTATAGCTTTCTAGAGTTTATTGATAAGTATACAAGCAAATAGATGTGCTTATATTTCTTTCTCCTTTTTTAACCTAAAAGGTAGCACACACATATGGCATGCCTTTTGTTGTTGCTATTAGACAGTATATCTGGGTTAGCCCATGAAGAGCTTTGTTCCTTAAGCAGCCGTAGACTCTCTCCCTTTGCATGAAGAGGCCATAACTTATTTAACCAGTCCCATAATGGTGGGCATTTGTTTGTTTCCCATTTTGGGGTATTAAAAACAATGCCAGAGTAAATAACCTTGGGCCTCTGTCCTATAGCATATGTCTTTAATTTTCAGATGCGGTATTGCTGGGTCAAGAGTATGTACATTTTCAATTTTGTAAGTTCTTGCCAACTTCTCCTTCACAGGGGTCGGACCTGTTTAATTTCTCAGCAGCAGTGTAGGGAGTTGCCTTTTCCCCCACAGCCTTGCTAGCCGTGCTATCGAATGTTTGGATTTTTGCCACTATGATAAATGAAAAATGTATCTTACTGTGACTTTAGTTTGTATTTCTCGTATTTGACTGGAGTTGAATATACTTTCTTATGTTTAAGAGGCATTTATATTTCCTTTTGTGAGAATTGTCTGCTTATGTCTTTTTTCTGATGAATTGTTATATCCATTTTTAAGAACTCTGGGGGGATTAGGCCTTGCTCTATGACATGAGTTGCCAGTATTTTTCTCAATTTTGCATTAGTCTTTTGACTTTATGATGATTTTTTTGGTTTCTTGTCTTACAGAAGTTTTGTTTTATTTTGTTTTGTTTTGTTTTTAATTTGTCAATCTTTCCCTTTTTTGTGTGGCTTCTGGATTTTGAGTCCTAGTTAGAAAGGGCTTCCTCATTCTAGGGTCATAAAGGGATTCTTCTACATTTCCTTGTAATACTTGATTTGCTTCATCTTTGGGGTTTTTTTTTTTTTTTTTACATTTATATCTTTTATATATTTCAGGATTTATCTTGGTATGTCACGTGAAGTATGGCTCTGACTTTATTTTGTTAATTTAAGTTCTGTGCCCTGTTGTGTTCTTGGGCCAGGTAATGAATGGTCCTAATATTTCTTCTTAAAATGGCTTTCGAGGTCCAGCAAGTTGGCAGCTCTTGCAGAAGCCTTAAAGGAAGCATCCCTGACAAAGGCCCAGCTGGGACTGGAACTGGAAGAACTGGAAGCTGCAGCTTTTCTTGTGCAGGAGGAAGAAACAGCATTAAAAGCAGCCCGCTCCATTTCCAGGCAGCAGACACCTTCCTCCAGTCCCGAGGCAAGTGATTCAGAGGAATCAGACAGCACCAGCGAATCTGAAACCGAAGGCTTGGACTCCGAGCAAGGGGAGCTCACGGGTAGTAAATCTGAGACCGTAGATCCCTCACGAGGTCCCTCTTTTGAGGCAGGCAGTGCCCTGCTTATTGATGACAGTGGGGTGTGCAGAAACTCAGCCATCGGGACATCTGGTGGTAGTCCGGGCAAGCCACCTGCCTCCTCCTGTGCTCTTGGAGGGTCCCGGCCGCTGATAGAGGAGCTCAGAGAGCAACTGAACTCAACAGTTCAAGTTTCTGAACCCGAAGACTCTGCTGCTGGAAGCCACAGCTGCGTGCAGGGCAGAGTCAATGGGCAGACACCAAGTGACAGACTCTGAGTGGTTTTCTCCACTATTGAGAATTATGTCAGATTTGGTTTTCTTCACTGAATGATAATTCTTCATTTTCACTTTGTCGTCCTTCTTAGTGTATACAACACTGTTTTTCAGTGAGCTGATGTTGATACCTGTTGGTTCCTTAGTACAACTTTATAAAATAAAGTTTTAAAGTATTTTTACCAAAATGTCATTAATATTGAAGATGAAATAACAGTTCAGCTGGAATCCCTAGAATGTAGAGCTCATCAATATGTTTTTTCTTCAGATTTTATTTTTAAGTAACCTCTATCTATACCCAAAGTGGGGCTTGAACTCACAACCTTGAGTCACATGTTTTACCAGCCAGCCAGGCATCCCTAGCCACCTCTCCTACCCCCCATTAATATTTTAGGAGCCTCACCCAGGTATACTTGACATACAGTAAACTGCATGTATTTAAAGTGTACAGTGTGGTAAGTGTTGACATCTGTATGCACAAAAATGAAATTATCACTGCCGCCAAGATTCTGTACTTACCCATCATTTCCAAGTGTCCTCATCCCCCTTTATTATCCTGCTCCCCTACCCCAACATACCACCCACTCCTCCATTCCCCAGCAAGCACTGATTTGCTCTGACACTGTACATTAGTTTGCATCTCCTAGGATTTAATATAATTGAATTGTGTAATATGTACCCTCTTAAAAATTAGGCTTATTTCACTCACTATAATTATTTTCAGATTTGTCGATGCAGTATGTGTTCAAGAGGGCTTTTTTTAAAAGCTTTTTGTTTTTTTCCGTATCTGATTAGTATCTGATTAGATAGATTTTTCCATCCACCTACTGATGGACATTTGGGTTGTTTCCAGCTTTTGGCTGTCACAAATAAAGCTGTTATGAACATTTGTGTGCAAGTCTTTGTGTGGACATATGCTTGCATTTCTCTTAGGTAAATATCCAGTAGTGGAATGGCTGAGCCGTATGGTAGGTGTATGTTTAACAATTTAAGAAACTGCCAAACTGTGTCCCAACATGGCTATACCAGTTCACATTTCCACCGGTAGTGAATGAGTGCTCCATGTCTTGCACATTCTTATCATCACTGTGATCCGTTTTTACCATTTTAATAGGAGTGAGGTGGTATCTCACTGTGGTTTTAATTTGCATGTTTTAAGACTTCTGTTGGTGAGCATCTTTTCATACACTTGTTCGTCCTCCACAAATCTTTGGTGAAGTGTCTTTTCAAATCTCTTGCCATTTTATTTTTTAAGCTGGGTTGCTTGTTTTCTTATTTTTGAGTTTGAGAGTTCTTTATAAATTCTGGATACAAATCCTCATTATGAGTCATCTTTACATGCCATGTAATCTTTGATTGGGTGCCATGCATTGTAAATTTCACTTTGTTGAATATGTGTTCTTAAATTCTTCAGCTTTGTTTGGGGATGCAGTTAAGTTTCTTGGAAATAGTTTGATCCTTGTACGTCTTGCATGTGTAATTTCTTAGGCAGGTCTAGAACAGTGTTCAGTCTAGGATGAACTATTTCCTGATATTAAGGAAAGATTTTCCCATGCCCTGGGAATTACAGATTTTCCAGTCTGGGTGGGTGATAGAAATAGGCACCTGTGTGAATGCTGAGTGAGCACTGTTCCCACTAATGCTTTCAGATGGTACTTTCCCAAGATGACATGTTCTCATCAGTAAGTACTCTCATGAGTAGTAGAGGGGCCCTCTCCAGATAATTTGGCCTTCTGTCCTGCAAATGCTGGCTGCTTGGTTCTCCCCTTGTCCTCAGCTCTGTCTCCTGAACTCTGGAGTCCACTGGAGTCCCTCCTCGTGCAGCTTGGACAGTGGGTCAGAGCAGTAGGTCAGGTGATGATGCAGCTCACTATGTGTGTCTCTCACCCCTCAGGATCACTGTCTTACGTTGCCTGACATCCAGTGTCTTGAAAACCATTGTTATGTATACTATTCCTGTTTTTCTTTTTTGGTTATGTTGGGTGGGAGAGTAAATCTGGTCTTTATTATGCCATCTTGATTGGAAGCGTAAGTCTCCATTAATATTTTAAATGTGAATTTTCCCACTTGAACGTAAGCTCCCAGGGAGCGGGTTCTGTGTCGTATCTGGTTACCACTGAATCATCAGTGCCATATTCTCAGCGCTACATAAATATTTGCTGAATGAATGAACAAATGAAATAAACCAATTTGCTCTAGGGAGGAAATGAAATGAAATCTGATATGTATTAATCTCAGTAGCATTTTTATTTCAAGGGTATGCTCCCTTTTACTCTAGGTTTATATAGGTTGCCAGTATTTGTATTTCCAATATAAATTTCAGTTTGTATTAACGGGATAGTTGGGGTGACTGTGCCATTTGACACGCATGTTAACTCCTGAACACTGTAACTGCTTTGTCGGAATGTGTTCAGGACTTTTCTCAGACTCCCTGGAGAGCTTCAAAATCCCTATGACCATTGAAAATGCATTTCTTCTCAGTGGCACATTACCTGAAGCCAGTTTGAAAATGCATTATCTGTTACTCCCCTCATCCACTTCTAACGTCAAGTTCAGCAAGATACACTCTTGTCTAATAAAGCCGTGGAAACTCTTCCTTTTACCAACTCTGTCTTTACTTAGGAATCTACACAGGATCTACCTCTGTGAAGCTTGCCATGGGTGGAAAAACCTGTTACTCCCTTCCTAAAAGAATAAGCAAACATGATCCTTCCTGGACATCTCAAAGCAAAGGAACTCATGAAACAACTCTCAGGAGTATCAAAGACAATATGAGTGGGTGCCTTAATTTTGGCTCTATGTGTGCTGTGGGTTTTTTTTTTTTTTAACCTTCTCTTTATTCACAGAGGGTTAAAGCTTTGTGATATCACATTACCCTTTGTTTAAGATTGCACCACGTCTGTAACCCAAAACAAGTCCAAAGGTGCTGCCTTTTATTTGATTTTTTTTTTTTTTTCTAATTCAACAACCTGCCAAGCAACTCTAGGGATCTCCAGTAATCATGTGAGTTTCCCAAGAGCCCCAGGTGAGATGGGAGAAAAAAATATGTTGGCAAAAGAGCGGGAGGGGACCTCAGCGACTGGTTGTAGCTCAGTGGGAAGAAGTTAGACTTTGGGGTTGATGAGGTGAGGAGGTGAGTTCCAGAGCTGGAGCTCAGGTGTGAGCAGCCCCACAAGCAAGGTACACCAACCTCCAAACCTACGCCTTCCTTTTGAAAATGGGAATAGAACTATTTTCTTGCTTGTTTTAAAGGGTGATGAGACTGTATGTTCAAAATACTTTATGAACTGGAAAGTATTAAACCAACATAAGGGTTTATTACTCTTCCCTGACTTCCCCAGAGCTGAAACAGGGTTCTGTTCAGCTACCTGACAACAGGTCACTGGGGGAGCCGGCACCGTGAAAATGAGTCAGCCGTGTTAATCGCTTCAGAGGCATGCCAGTGGTAAAAGTCTACACAGTTCAGCAGATTAGACAGAAATATTAATTATGTCAATGAATCACAGCACTGCCTCATCTTCTGGGTTCGCATTATCATTGACCTATTTTTCTGTGTTCTGTCTCTCCTCTGCCATTACCCTGGAAGAATAATCCAGGGCTTTGCCATGGGCATGATGGGTTTCAGGTGCCAGTAACTATGCTGATATCATCTTTCACTGGCACAAGATTAATTTACAAATGAGCCAGGGCTGCTCCCTACCACTTTCTTAGTTGAACAGCTGGGGGGCGGTTTTCACACCTGCTAGTGGAAAATCCACTTTGGTTGTGTGGATCAAATTCTATTACAAAGAACGGGGGATGGGAGGAGGAGAGAGGGAGAACCAAGTTTTCTCCGTTGTAAGACTTCATTTAAAAAGTGTGTTTTTTTTTTTTAATCAGAGGGGGTTCCTCTATTTTGTTACAAAGAGATTTTTATTATAACTAGAAATTGACCCATGTAGTCAGCGGTGACAAACACCACTAAAAGAAAACAGAAGTGAGTTAAAGACGATAGAGGAATAAAACCTTACTCAATCAGATACTGAATCTGCATAATGTATTGTAAAATATTTGAAGATGCCAGAGCCCCCTTGTATCAGCTGATCTGTCATGTAACAACATTGCATGTCAGGTGGATTGAAGTGAAACTTCATAAACAAATCTAACTGTTTGGTCAGGCATCTCTATTAAAGCGAATCAAAAACTGCAAATGTTTCCTTAACATCGTTCCGTCTAAATCCCCGATGGAATTCTTGTTTGTGATCTGCTCCCTGTGCCGGCCGTTCTCCGAGCGTGTTATATATAGTTTCAATCCATACCAAATGAAGGAAGCATTGATTAGACTTGATTTAAGGCAGCAAGTGATAAATGCAGCTGGAAATTGATTCATACCTCTCAAGTGACTGGGGCACAGCCATCCACAGTTGACACAACTCTTGTCTCAAGGCTGGAGAAAACAAACAGGGAAACACATGTCAGACAGATAAATGACTTGGCTGTTTTGAGTTCTCCGTGGAGGCCATTTGTTTCCTAGATAAGGAAGACTGCTCTCCAAAGTCATGAAAAGATAAGCGAGAGGAAAAGGATGAATGTGGAATTGCATGCCTGAGCACTTGAAAAAAAGAAAAAAGAAAAGAAACCCGACCAGAAAGGATTTACCTCCAAGAAGAATCCTGCTAGGAGGCTCTACTCTCCGCTCTGCTTTCATCTCAGGGGCGCTGCAGGCAGGGAGTTTGCCAAGCAAACTTCAGTCCAGCTAGGCTCTGTCTCCGGGATTTTAAGTGATGGCGGTAGTATGCTGTCGTCTTTCAAGTTCTTTCCGGGGAGACATTTCCCAACTGCTCTCCTTGGAGTGAGCATTCAGGGGAAGAAGCAGCCGGCTTCCGGCCTGAAGTGCCAGCAGTTCGACCAGCAGCCCAGAACCACCCCCCCGAATACAGTAGCTCTCTGGCAATCCAGTGCCTCTCAGACAGCCTCTCCCACAGTATGTAGTTAAATATTTACTGTGTTTATGCTCTATGTTTTCCCACGTTGACATATTTGCTCATGCATTGCTTTCTCTTCTCCCTGTTACTTTGCATAGGTGGACATACATTTCACCCATTCTTCAAGGCCTCATTGAGCCTTCATTCTTCCCGGCTGGAAGTTATTTTCGTCCTCTGAACTCCCGCTGGATTGGGGCCAGGTCCTGCTGGAAGAGCCTTGAATTAAGGGACAGCTAAGGGATCAGAGTGGGGATGTGTGATTTCTGTGAGGCTATGCTATAGAGCAGTGGGTTCCAGAGTTCCTATGTTGAGACTTCTGCAAAATTAAAATTAGTGGAAAACAAACCACTGTGGAATGCAGAGGGCTCCTGACATAAAGCTGCCAACATTTAATTTTGCATATACAGTTGACCCTTGAACAAGACAGAGGTTAGGGGTTAAAAATGCACATATAATAACTTTTGACTTCCCAAAACTTAACTATTAGCCTGCTGTTGACCAGAAGCTTTACAAAACATAGTTAAAAACATATTTTGTATGTTACATGTAATATAGACTGTGTTCTTATGATAAAGTAAGAGAAAATGTTATTAAAATCATAAGGAAGTGAGGGGCACGTGGGTGGCTCAGTTAAGCATCCAACTCTTGATTTCAGCCCAGGTCACGATCTCAGGATAATGAGATCGAGCCCTGCATTGGGCTGCGCTTCAGCGAAGTGTCTGCTTGAGATTTCGCTCTCTCCTCTGCCCCTGCCCCTGCTCCCACACTCTTTCTCTAAATAAATAATAGATAGATAGAATCTCTTTTAAAATCATAAGGAAAATATATTTACGGTACTGTATTAATTGAAAAAAAAATCTGTGTATTCGTGGAAATGTGTACTTCAAACCCATGTTGTTCAAGGGTCCCTGTATAGGTATCCTCACCCACCTAGTATTCCACTGAAATTCCACTTTCTTTCATAAAAGCATGTTAACATCAAAAAAGTAAAAAGACATGTCAGAATAAAAGTCTGTCTTCTAAACTGGACATTTATTAGCTTTAGGAAAAACTCTTTTCCTTGAGAATCAGAGTTGGATTCATCAGAATTTTCCTGTCCTGCAGTGTATTTGCCAAGCATGGATGTCCATCTTGTCTAGGTGTCTTCTCAGCAGCTCTTCCTCAGCTGAGGTACAGCAGCTGCCTAGTGTATTTTAGAAACAGTACACCTTTGAATTAGAGATGAGACTAGACTTTACTAACAGCCATCACATGTTGAGCCACTGCCTTGTGCCAAAGTCTATGTGAGGCCTCTCTTGTTTTAAGCATGTCAAGCAAGGCCTGTCTCCACTTTAGTTCTTCTCTAGGCTCAGACCTGCCACTGGAGCTCTGCTCTTAGCTGACTGCATTGGGGTTGAACTTGACCCAAGGGCAGGCTGGGGCTTCTGACCTGGAAAGCTTTACTAAACCATGGGTTCTACAATTCTGGCAGCATACTTGGACCATCTGAGAAATTCTAAAGAAAGAGATACCCAGCCTCCTCTGCAGACAGTGTCTAAATAGGCAAGAGCTGGAATAATCAGATTTGTGTCCTCAGAAATTTGCATGGTGAATTACAGGGCACAATAGGCCCTTGGCAGTGGTTACAGAGGGTGAGAAATACATTAAGTCACAACTAGGCCTGGAGTCAGTCCTACAAACTCAGGAAGGAGAAGAAATATGAATTAGAAGAATCAACATAGTGGAGAAAATACCAAGAACAGGGTGAAGACACCAGCTGGTCAAGGAAAAGAGTGGTGGGGCACCCAAGGATGTACACATGTGGAGTTAAACCACATTCCTCTCTGAAATGAAGATTCAAACATATCTGCTCTGAATCCCAGAGCAGCCTGGGATCCCCGTATCACTATTTAATGAATCTCAATTCCATTAGACTTGACACTATGATTGTTCTTACTTGTGGAGTTCAGAGGGCATCTGTTTCCCATATCGCTGATCAAACTGGAGGCCTTTCTTATAAATAACAGGAAAATTGACCAAACTGTTTCAAACAGTAATGAGGGTTTACTAGTTCATGAACTGAGAAGTCTGGCCACAGAATGGATTTCAGGAGAGGCTTACCCCAGCCGCCCAGTGATGTGACCAAAGCCCTGTTTCTTGTGGTTTCTCTGTTCTACTATCCCCAAGTGTTGATTTCGTCCCAATTTTGCCACCTTGCATGTCCTGAGGTGGCTTCCAGCAGCCCCCAGCAGCTATCTCCTTTCTTGTTAACATCCATCAGAAAAGAGATTATCTTTGGTCCAGCATCTCCAGCAAATGTCCTCAGATTGTCTGATTGGATCCATTTAGGTAAATTTAGAATCATTCCCAGTTGGCCAATAAAATGGAATGTTCGGTTGGTTTTGTCTCAGTCGTGTGGCCACCCATGGAGCTGGAGGTAGCCATGGCAGTGCACTACTCAGCTCTCTCCAAGATGAGCTGACAGCTTCATGAAGGAGATACAGTGTTCACTTGGAGGCCACACTCTCTCCAGGCTGCTCCTACCACTGACCGCCACAGCCAGGTGCTAAAACAGGGCCATTCCTGCCCAGTGTTGGATCCTTCCCACAGGCTCTTTGCTCCAGGCTCCCTCTTGTCCTTCCAGACTTTCTGAGCTTGCAGAGTTAGCTGTGTGGGGTCTCCCTGCCCAGTCTTCCCCCCCTCCCTGCAAGTGCTGATCCTCCTCCCTGCCCTGGGCTCTCCTCTCCTGCTCCTTTCTTACGCACTTGAAGCAAAAGAGGTTGCACTTGTAATCCTTTCTTGGGGCTTTTGCTTCCCAGAGGACCCACTGAAGACACTCCTCTTATCCCAACTACTCTGGAATGAGCCTCTGATTTTTACAAAGGAGCTCAGCTCAGACACACTTTGCCCCACAAGTGCCTGTGTGTGTGTTGGGGCGGGGGGGGTGGGGGTGGGGGATCTTTCCCATGAAACCAAAGAGGAGACCAGGATTCCAGGCGGAGTAACTTGCCAGTCACCCGCGCAGCAAGGGGCAGCCCGGCGTGCAAACCCCATCTCACCCTCGGCAGCCCCAGCTCTTTGCCAACACGAGGCGCTGCCCCTTGTAGAGAGCCCTGGAGAGGTGGCCTGCGTCGCTCGAGTTCGCTTAGCTCCCCAGGGGGTGAAGGAGGGTGAATTCCAGCGTGTGTCCCCTCTGCTGGGCTTTCCTTGAAGCAGTCACCTGGGGTGGGGTGTGGGGGGGGGGCAGGGACGGGATCTGTGGATGAGCTGAGATGGTCACCGCCTGTCCTACCGCGCAGGCTGCGGGATCCACTGCCGCCTTATCGTGCTTGGACACCTGACAGGTGACACGTCCGCAGGAGTGGCATCCCCTGCACGTAAATCCCCAAGGAAGAGCAAAGGCGCCCGGCGGCCGAGCTCCCCCCTCCCTCCTCCCCCCTCCCCGGGCGATCGCGGCTGGGAGCCCGGGCGTTCCTGCGCGCCGCAGATCAATGAGGATGCCTGTTCTCCGTTATGCCAGCCCACCCCCTCTAATCCGCCGCATTGTCCACTGACGTGTCTAATTATGTGTCTTACAACCACAGAACTCCCCCCAGAGCAGCGGGGCCCTTCTGGCGGAATGAGGAGCATGATTGCTCCATCTGTTCCTCGGGCGCCGCGGGAGGCTGCGGGCGGGCGGGAGGCGGGGGGCGGGCGGGCGGACTGCGCGTGCGCGCGCGCGGGCGGGGCGGGGCCGGGGGCGGGGGCGGGGCCGGACGGCCGCCGCGCGCAGGTGCCTGGGGAAAGGGGATCCCCGCGGCAGGTGCGGATGCCAAGCTCGCCGCGGCGCAGTCTCTGTTTAATTACTGTCGACGGAGGGGGCTGTTTCATTTAAGAATTATAGGAGGCAGGTTCAGATGGAGTTCTGAGCCGAGCTCGGGAAGGTAGCTGGCTGGAAGCTGCTGGGGAGGGGAGACACCTGCGTCTTTAACTGAGACTGGCTCGCTCAGGATTTCCCCGATATGTAAAAACAATCACCTGGAGTGTGAGGAGGCTTTAAGAGAGAAGTCAGCCCGCCCTCGTCCTCCCCGCGGCTCCTCCCAAGCTGACTAGATTGTCATTTGGCGAAGCCGGTCCCCAAATCACAGGCGTGCTATTCCCCTCCCAGTCACACTGTGTGTGCGGAGATCTGGCTCGAAGGTCCATGGAAGTGTCACCTGCGGAGGATGGCACAGAGGAGATGACCAAAATTAGGCTCCCCTTGGAACCGGATGCCGATACCAGCTCCCATGTGCCACACCCTCTACAGTTTGCAAAGTGATTGCTTCTGCCTCGCCTCTTTTCCAACAGGGACAGCCAGGGGAGGTCCCATTTTAAAATGAGGAACCCCAGAGGCACTCAGGCTTTTGCAGGGTGAGCACACCGGGCAGTGGTCGCCCCAGGACTCGTGAAAGATCTCTGAAGAAAGGATGAACAAGAGTTGGTCAAGTGGAGGGAGGTTGGGGTGGGGAAAGTGTATCTCAGGTGGAAGGATGTGATGGGTGAGAGAACCAGATTGTTTGGGATGATTGAGACAGAGGGGGAGGCTTAGGCCAGCTCCGGGATTGGCAGTAGCTTATAGAACACCACATAAAGTTGTGGACCCAAACGCAAATGCAGATCATGTAAAGAGAAGGGGGAAGAAAACCCAGGACCACAATAACTGAAAAGCAATTGAATATTTACTGCAGTCCTTTGTGAATTTCATCATAAAGCAAATGTTGTAAAGCCTTCTCCGGTTCTCTCTTGCATAACCTCACTCTCTCGCCCTCTGTCACTCTTTTATCATAGTCACTGCCCAGAGTCACCTTTCTCCCTCCAGACTTCCTCGGCCTCTCTTTCAGACTCTACTCTCACAGCTTTCCTCCCTCCCCCTCTTCCCCTCTTCTCCATTTCAGTGTCTATGATTTGGATCCTATAGTACCGTCTTCCCTTCCAGTATGAATTCCACTTGCCTCGTGGCTCCTTCCACTTAGAGCAGTTAGGGCAGGAGTTGACAGACTAGCAGTCGAGGGCTACATGCATCCTACCACCTGTTCTTGTGCAGCCCACAAATGGACTATGTTTTTTAAATGTATATTTTAAGTGATTGAAAAGAACTTGTAGAAATTTATTCTCTCGCTTGTTACAGAAATACCTACATGATAGCTGTGAGTTGGCCTCTTGGCCTACAAAGCCTACCATACTTTACAATTTGCCATTGAAGAGAACAAGTTTGCTAACCTCCTCGGTTAGGAGAAGTGGGATATGGATGCTTCCTCAGTAGTGTCTTGGATGCCAGGCCTATTGCTTTTGGGCTTTTCCAAGCCCTGTGGGGAAGATTTTTGCAGGAAGGTGGGGTGAGGCCCCTGCATGGCAATCTGGAGGGAGGGAGAATCTATGGGAAGGGGACAAACCTGCTTTTGAAAGAAACCCATTGACAGCTGTCACAGGGGCCAGCCAAGGGCACACTTCTTTTTTCAAGTTGGGGGGTACCTTACATTTACCTGATCATTCCTAGGACTAGGAATGGTAGAGTTCAGCCAACCGAACTCTAAAAGCTGTGATCTCTAAAAGCTGTGATCCTTTGGTGATCCCGCAGTAAAGATGGAGACCAGCCCAGCATACAATAACCTGAGAGGTTTCATATTCCAGAGACGGATAACCTGGCAGGTCAAGCCTGTCCCAGTGTGTTGTTTTTGATCAAGAGGTAAATAGCCTACCAGTGATGCCTTACCAGAAAGTGTAACATATACTGCAGTCTTCTCCGACTTTTGGGTCTCTTTCCATATACCATGAATACACCCTTATTGCCTTTTATCTGGGGTAACCATCTACTGTTTTCTTTTTTGAGCATTTTAGAAAGCTTGTCATCCTAAGCATCTTCCCATAATCACCTGGGGTACCTTTTGTCTTTCTGGCATCCTGTTAGGGAAACCATTCCTGACCCCTGTAATAATGCTGCTTCTTCCCTGTCTATCTGAAGGGCTTGATATTACCCTGTAATCCCACCAGAGAGTTGGACCCTTGGCCCAGGTCTGGCTAATCAGAATATCTTGTTCCTTTGGCCATAGTGATTGATTCAGGGATGGACTGATGTCACGAGGCCAGCCAATGAAATTCCTCTTCAGAACTTTGGCCAGAGCTATCTCAGAGAGAGAGAGATCTGACATCATTTCGAACTCAGTATTCAACCATTCCTGAAGCTAGTTCAACCCTGGATCAATTACCCAAGCTGGTAAATTTCCTTTAAAAAAAAAAAAAAAAAAAAAGAGCAGCCCGGGTGGCTCAGCGGTTTAGCGCTGCCTTCAGCCCAGGGCCTGATCCTGGAGACCGGGGATCGAGTCCCGCATCAGGCTCCCTGCACGGAGCCTGTTTCTCCCTCTGCTTGTGTCTCTGCCTCTCTCTGCGTTGTCTGTCATGAATAAATAAGTAAAACCTTTAAAAAAAAATTTTAGCTGACTGGGGTAATGTTCTTTTACTTGTATCCAGTTACTTCCTGAGCAATGTAGGGGTTTCACCAGGTACCTTGGAGTGTTGGATGCTGCCCCTCGGCACTCACAGCCCTTTATCATGTAATTTTCAGCACCCTTATGTTCTGACTCTGGACTTACAGCAAGCTGCTTTGGCCACTGGGATGTTTGCACATGTGATGCAGGTACAGTGGGGCTTGTCCTCTCTTTGGCATCTCTTGAGCCCTTCTGCCATCATCTGAACAAGCCCAGTCTAGCCTTTGGGATGATATGTAGAACCCAGATGAGCTGTCCCAGCTGAGGCCCCATAGACTAGCCAGCCCGAGCCACACTGGAAGCTGATGGTAACCAATAGAATGAGGCTGGCCAGAGAACCACCCACCTGAGCCCAGCCCAGCCTTCCAGCCTGAGGAATTGCAAGCTAAATAAAAGATAGAGGTTTTAAAGCACTTCAGTTTTAAAGTGGATGGTTAGGCAACAAAAGCTGATACACAACAAACTGGAAAAGGTATTTGAAAGGCGCTAAAGGAGTGCATCTTATCTATCACCCCATGGCCTTTTTCATGGCTAGGGAAAACACTGAGCTGTGGTATTGAGCTTAAACCAACCCTGGCTCTAGACCACCAGTACCTCAGCAAGGAGCCCATGGCACTTACTGAATCCAGGCTGAGCCATCCCTGTAGGCTGGGAAATCCATGCCGGGTACTGTCCCCCGAAGCCATTCTGGGCAGTACTCACTGCCGTCATCAGGGCCAGCACAGGACGAGGGATCAGATGCACACCTTACAATTTAGAACTCCTCCTGGTCATGTCCTATGTTAGGGAGAGTTCAAAGGCAGTATCTGTGATGCTGTCAGATATGAGCAGCAGTGACTTCCTATGGGCTGGTTGGGACCAGGAGGAGGAGAGAATCCAAGAGCAAAGCTTTGCAAAGAGATGGGGAGAGATGCAATCTTGTCTCATTCAACAGTCCTCTAGGAGTCTGGCCGAGTGGCTTACAAAGTTACTAAGGACTCCTGCCACCCAGCCTGGGAAAGCAGCTGGTTTGTTGCTGGAGATGCTGCAAGAGGGTCCTAAGAGCAATCAGTAAATGCAACTTTCCTCCCCTCCCCCCAAAAACCCCTCACAAGCTTGTCCTGGCCTCTGCCCGGGAGCCCCCACCCATCTGCACCGTGGCCAGGCTTGGAAAGAATCCTTCTTTGATGCCAAGTATCAGCAGGGCTCTCAGAGGGTGTGAATTATTCACTGACAAACCCAACACCCATCTGTCTCCAGCTGAGCTGCTGGCATCTCCCTGGGCCCAGAAGCTACCCAGGGCACCTCCAACCCAGGCCTGCCCGTGGGTTCCTCATAATGAAGATTCAGCTGCCCTGAGGCTTTTGCCTTAATTGGAGAGATGATGGGGTGAGCAAGAGGCTCTAAAGTGTGCATTTGAAATCAATTTGCTCCTTGAAGTGGCATGAAAACCAAAGTCTAAGAGATGCCCGCTGTGAGGGGATTTCCCTGGTGCCACTCGGCTCAGTCTCTGTTAATGGCCTGTGTTTAATGGCCCCTCGCATCTTTTGCTCTAAAGAGGTTGGCAGAAGCCGTGATGGGGTGGAAGTGGCTTTGTGGGGAATACAGGCCTCGCAGTGGTGGTTTCACCCGCAGGGTACGGCCTCTGGGAAGCAAGGTTGGAGGATGGGATAGCCAGGACAGCTTGCACATGCGTGCTGGCTGCTCAGGGGAGATTTCAGGGGCTCCCCAGGGAGAAGGCAGCAAGTTCTCAGAGATTTTCAAAAAGAGGTCAAGTTGCCTACGAACCCAGCCAGCTTCCTGAAATTTCTGGAGGAAATAGGTGACAGCATATCTGTAGGACAAGAGGCTGCAGGAAAGCATATGGGTTGGTGGTCACAAAGTCCCTTAATTCTAAGGGGCAAAATGGCTTTTTCCTCCATTAAAATAATAAGCCAGGAATTATTTGTATGCATCTTTAGTGACCAGTGACTGACTTTCAAATCTGCATATCCAGGGTTAAAAAATAAACGAGGGGTCCTTGTTGGTGACTGTCTACTAGAGTAACAGTTGTGACTATTGCCATGTAGCAAACCATTGTAAGATGTTCACTGGCCCTAGTTACTCTTAGTTTTAGAACCTGCCCTTACAGTATATATCCTATCAAACATTATAATGTGCTATTATTATATGTGTATATATATTTATATATAAATATAATATGCATATATAGGTTGTATTCTATGTTTATTATATATCATAATGCCCCATATCACATATAGGGATATATATATATATATGTATTTATATTATATATTTTTAAAAAATAATTTTTAAGATTTGCTTTTGAACTTACTTGGCTATGAATAGTAACTCATTTAATTTACTATTGGTTCTATTTTGTAAGCAGTCATTTCGCATATGTAGAAGTTCGCACAAAACAGAGTAACCAAATCATGAATTGTTATCAGAAGTAATAAAGCCTTTATGAAAACTAAACTTGACAGTGAACAAAGTGGACCTAATGTTTATAGACATTTAGTTAAACATTTATTCATTTTGATTTTGCATATTTTAAAAAAATATTTCAAGGGCAGCCCGAGTGGCTCAGCGGTTTAGCGCCACCTTCAGCCCAGGGCGGGATCCTGGAGACCCTGGATCGAGTCCCACGTCAGGCTCCTTGCACGGAGCCTGCTTCTCCCTCTGCCTGTGTCTCTGCCTCTCTCTGTGTCTCTCATGAATAAATAAATAAAATCTTTTAAAAAAAATTCAAGCTGATATCTCTTATTCTTTCCTGGACTCTAATATGTTTATGAGACCTGGAAGGTGTGGCTGTGTGGAGTGGGGTGTATGTGTGTGTGTGTGGATATGGGTGTGCGCGCACGCGCGCGCACGTGTGTGTCTTAGTGGATAAAACATCCTTGCCTGGGTGGGGGTGAGTGGATGGGGAGACTGAAGGAGATTCTGTCAAGGTCTCCAGGCTTCCAGAGTCTTATTTCTCACAGGTCTTATTGGCTGTTTCTCTTGATTGCAGAAATAACTTGGTAGGGTCTGTGCTTAGGTAAGGAGGTATGCTGGCATGTGCAAATCAGCACCTTTAGGGGAGGAGGACCTAGGGTGGTGCCAAACCCACTAGGCCCTGCTAAGAAGTCAAGTGACAACTGTAGATGTTACCCTCAGGACACAAGAATCACAAAATAGAAAGGGAAGGCTTGGTTCTCTCACCTGGTGTGGGGTCTCTCAGGGGGCCTTGGTTCATGCATCACTGTACTCAGCAAAGGAATAGGAAGGCCTGTTTTCAGGCCCAACCTGAAGTAGGGGGAGGTCAATGACCAGTGGAGTGACCAGTGGGGTGTGAGGTTTATCATCATTGCCTTGTTGGTGGCCTCCTCTCCATTAACATATTTCCCTCTTGGCCCTCAACAGCGGCCAGCATTCAACACTAGTGCAGGGTTGACCCAGTTGTGAATGTCAGGGGACCCAGAGACTTGTGCCCATGGGTCTCTACCAGGCCCTGACAACTTCAGGAGTCCAGTAGGCTACTGGGGGCGCAGGAGGGACGAGAAGGACTAAGTCTGAGGGGACATCTTCTGGTTGCCAGACATTACACCTTTGTTTGGTATTGGCTTCCTAACCTTATGCCTCAAGCCAGCATGTGCTCTCTTTCAGCTGCAGAAATGGGAATTCTAGACAGTTGAACTGATTTACCCAAAGGGGCAGAGGGAGGATCTGAGCTCAGAGCACTCACACTCAAGGCCTGTTCTGCTTCTCCCACACCCTGCTTGCTCCCTGAATTCCTAGGAATGTTCGGACTCTCAAGAATATGTTGGTGAAATTTCTGATATGCCTCAAAAATATATGAGTTGTCTGTTCCAGGTAAATTGTTACTTCCTGAACCCAAGAAGAGAGAAGTGGTGGATATGTCAATGGCTGCCAAGGGACTTCTTTGTCGGGGACAGCACAGGAGATGCACAGCAGGGGAGTAGTCAGGTGGGGGCTGAAATCCAGCCCACGTGTCACCTGCCTGTCAGTGCCCTGGTGCTGGACTTCATCAGATCAGAGATGGGTTGCTTGCCAAGCCCTGCATCCCTGAGACCACATCCACCAGAGGGGTGCCCCTTAATAAGTTTCACAGAGGCACTGCTTTGGTTTGGGTTTTCCTGGAGGCAGACGTGGAGGGAGATGTGGAATGCAAGTGAGTCTTCTGGGAGGTGATGCCAGGAGGCACTGGTAGGGAGTGAGGAAGACAGGCAAGGGGTGCAAACCATTCAGGTGTGCATCGTGATGCCATTGGGGAACCGTCGAGAACATTGCCTGAGTCACTCTAGTGCCCCATTAGTTATCAAGGGGGCTGCTTCCCAGGGCTCCCCCACTGTCCCGGGTGGCAGAAGGCACTCCTTCATGGTCACAGTTGTTTCTGATGAGCTGCTGTGGTGGCAGGTGCGCGCAGAGGGCACCGGGGCAGGGTGGGGCTCGCGTTGTCCCTAGGCATCCTGTGGGTGAGCCTGGCTTCTGTCCTGCTGGATCTAATCTGCTGAGCTATCGTCTGCCACCTAGTCCCCGTCCATCAACTGAGACATCCACCTGTGATGTTGTCCTCCCACTGTCTGAACCGGGATTGCTTCCGGAAGAAACCCGAAACACCCACCACTGCTAAAACATCATCGTGACACAAAGCCTCCCGACCTTATAATCAGGTCTGGGATCCGTTCCTGCCGCGATGTGTGTGCCTCTTCCGGCGTCCTGGCTTCGCTTTCTGCCCCTTTCTCTGCCTCCGCTCCGCCTCTGGAAGCCCAGGAGGAAATCCAGGTTTCCTGGCCTCCCGCCTTCCTGTTTTCATCCCAGGGCTGGGGAGGGCGGGCAGGAGCGGGGGTAGCAGCCCGGACGCTCAGCTCCGGAGGGAGGCTCGGGCCGGGGCTCGGCTGGGGGCCTGGGGGCGCCTCTGAAGGCTGTGCCTGTCGCAGCTGGGCTGCCCCCCGGGTTATTTCCTGAGGGTGGCCAATGGAAGTGACGGGAGGTTCAAGCCACGCTTGGCACGGCCCCCTCAAAGCCCGTTCCTGCCTCTGCTGACCCCTGGCCGGCCTCGGAGTCCCGCCCTTGTCAGCACCGCCCCCAGGCCACCAGGTCCTGCGGTTCTGCTGTCCTGGGGCGGTGACCTTAGGAAGACGCAGGGGGCCTGGCAGACGGTAAAGAGTTGATGCAAATCAGAAACCGCCCCCCACGCAGACCTGGGACTAGGTCAGTTTCCGTTTGCTGCCCCTGAGGCGCCCGCTGCTCGCTGGGGGTCTGGATGTCACTCTCCGGCTCCCAGTGACCTTGGCCGCCCCAACGGCCCGGCTCCCAGGGAGGGGAGCGCTCACCCCGTGGCTTCCTTTGGCACCGGCGGCCTAATGAGGTGTAAATCCCACAGATGCCGCTCCGGGCGGCCGCCGTAGTAATTTATATCAATTGGTGTGATTAGAGGAAGCCCTCAATCATCCTGTGGCTCTCCTCGCAGTCTGTCATAGTCCTGATCACAGGAGCTTCACCCAGCGCTTGTCCTGGGGAGATTACACTGCTTTCCCGGGTTCTGCTCGAGAGCCCAGATATGAGGTGGAGAGATGGGCCCCAGGGAAGGCAAGTCACATTCCTCCCGTTGGCCCAGGAAGGTGGCCCGGCTGAGAGGTCCCACGTGTCCCCGTGACCCTGTTAGCCTGCCCTCACGTGAACTTGCCGGAGCACCAGTGGCTCAGCCAGGCTTTGGGCCAGACCTGGGCACAGCAAGACCCTCAGGGACAGGTCCTCTGGGCCCTCAGTGGAGCCATAGGCCCAGGAGCGCTGTTGTCCCCCTGGTCTTCTGCTTTAGTCTGTCGGGGTCAGGGGTCAGGCTCTGCCCCAGGTGTGTGGTGATGAGTGAAGCAGACCCACCCTTACCCTCAGGGGATTCCTCTTCCAGTCAGGGAGCCAGACGTTCAACCACTAGCTAACGATGAAGTAGTTAACCAAAGCTGTGAGAAGTGCCAGGAGGGAGGCCCATGGAAGGCTGCCTTCCAGTGTTTACAGGGGATCTGACCTAGTCCACGGGGGTTAGGAAGATTCCCTTGAGGAAATGACTTAACTGACGCCTTAAGTAGAGTGGAAGTGGGGGAAGGGAGAGTTTGTGATTCCCTCAAAGGAAGCAGCTGTGTGGTCTAGACAGGGGAAGGAGCTGATCTCAGGAGGGTGGCATTGCCAGACGGGGCTGGGGGCACAGGAAGCAGCTCATTTCATCTGCCATGCTGAAGACTTAGAACTGTTAAAAAAAAAAAAAAAAATTGTCCCAAACTTAGAAATCTGGCAGAAAGGAAGACTGTAGATTCTTTCAGGTTCAGACTACAGCATTATCTACCGGGCCCACCCAAGGATGACTTAATTCTCTGTGGGATTGGGCCTTTGATTTTGCTACATACCGATTTGGGCTGATCTCTGGGAGGTTACGGGTTCGTTTGTAGGTGGCCGTCTGCCTGGGGAGAAGCCAGTGGTTTCTGTCAGGTGGAGAAAGTAAGCCGAGTGGTTATCACTTCATCATCCTGAAGGACTCCAGTCAGTGTTATTTCTAACTTGGAAGATGAGCAAGGAAAT
Organism: Canis lupus familiaris; assembly: GCF_011100685.1. NCBI lineage: Eukaryota > Metazoa > Chordata > Mammalia > Carnivora > Canidae > Canis > Canis lupus. Next base: position 19,559,512 of record NC_049241.1, read on the forward strand.
TAAAACTTATTTCTGTACACCTTTTCTGAGGGACTGGGTTAAATCCCTGTCATCAAATGCTACCTGAACCATCCCTTCCATATTCCTTGTTCTCTCATTAATGAGTTAAGGAAGTGTTTGACACATATTTATCCTTTATCAGTGTAAGAGTTGGGTTTTCAGGAATCACTCTCTTGAAGGCACCTCCATGTTCATTGCAGCATTATTTACAGTAGCCAGGACGTGAAACCTAAGTGTCCATTGACCAATGAACAGATAAAGAGAATCTGGTGTGTCTGCATACATTGTGTGTAACACACACGTACAGTGGAATACTGTGCAGCCATATAAAAGAAGAAAGTGTTCCCATCTATGACAACACGGATGGACCTTGAGGGCATTATGCTAAGGGAAATAATCCAGAGAGAGAAGGACAAGTACTGTATGTCCTCAATTATGTGTGGAATCTGAAAGAACCAGACTTACAGAAGCAGTGACCAGATTGATGGTTGCCAGGGTGGGAAGTGGCAAAATGTGTGAAGGTGGTTGAGAAGGTGCAAACTCTCAGTTTTAAGATGCATGAGCTCTGGCTGATGTTAAGTAAACCTACCGTGGTGACAATTTTGTAGTATACACAAGTATCCAATCATTATGTTGTACATCTTAAACTAATACTACTACTTCTCAGTAAAACTGGAAGAAAAAGAGTTGGGTTTTTCTCATCAGAACATTATTCTTTGACAGAACTTTCTCCTAAGAGTGATGAGAAACTGGAGGATTTTAAGTAGGCAACTGCCATGATCACATTTGCCTGTGGACATGGTGCTAATGTTCATCTGAGAAAATTCAGAGACTTGACTCCTATTTTTTTTGTCAAATGGGGGGCTTTCCCTTTTGGGACAAATAACCGGTTTGGTTGAGGACCAATCTGCTGTTGTTATCATCAAGTGTAGGTTTATTATAGGGTCCTTCTACAAACAGAGGAGACTCTAATCATTGCAGTGTCCATTTTGTGAAGATTTAAAGCCGTAGATAATAATTTATTGTAATGGGATCTAAACTAATGAACTCCACTTACAACTGAAATGTTTTAGAAAGCTTTCTTTTCTCCTGGGTCTCCCCAGGAGGCCAAGCTCCAGCAAAAGTGGAACCACTCTGCCACCGGGCAGATTGCTCATCAACTGTGTCAAGTGTCAGAAGATTGGGCCATCTCTTTAAAGTGCTTTAAAAAAAAAAAAAAAAAAAAAGGAGGGGAAAATATCAGCATTCATTTCCATAAATTATTGAATATGGAATTTAAAATCATCTAGTTGGAGAAGTGTGGAAATTACACATGCTAATTGGCAAGTCAGAGAAGCAGTGTTGGCACTGCGGAGAGCAGAGCAGTAATTGTTTCTAGAGCTTTGGTGGTCAGATGAGGGGGCCGTGCAAGGTGGGGCAACCACACAGAATCCAGATGGGCTCTCAGTAAGAAAGGCACCAGGTATTAGGGTAGGACCTTCCCTATGTTACCTCCATTAATCCTTATTCCACTCTTTGTGGACCATTATTGCTCTAAGAGGTTGAATGACTTGCCAGAGGTCATATAGCTAGTAGGCTGCTGAGGTGACTTTTGAATCTAGGTATTTTGGATTCAACATGCCTGCCTGTGATTTGCAAACATTCTTCAGTTGTCACTTTCTCAGTATAATCAAACCAGTAAGAGTAGAAAGAGCATGACCACCCCCTTCTCCAACCCTACCCTGTAGGATTAACGCTTATCAGTTGTAGGCAGTTGACAAATAATTAATTTGGGAAATTATGATTCCTCCTTCCCTGCCTCTCCACTTGTAGTTTTTCCTTTGTCTTATAAGTATGTATCTTTCAAGTTTTTGCTCAAACATCATCTACTCCCTAAAACCTCCTATGGCTATACTACTTAAAATTGCAACCTGTGAGGTGCCTGGGTGGTGCCATTGGTTCAGCATCCAACTCTTGATTTTGGCTCAGGTTGAGATCTCAGGGTCCTGAGATGGAGCCCCATGTCTGGCTCTGCACTCAGCATGGAGTCTGCTGGAGATTCTCTCTTCCTCTCTCTCTACCCCTCTGGCTCCTGCTCTTTCCTTCTCTCTCTCTCTCTCTCTCTCTCTCTCTCAAATAAATAAATAAATAAATCTTTTAAAAATGTGCAACCTGTGTGAGCCCTTAGTTTTGTCTGTCACCCTGTTTTCTCTTTTTCCTTTTTCCCCATAGCATAACTCTAACTTAATATATAACTTATTTGTTATCTTTATTATTTGCTATTTGTCTTCCCTTAATAGAATTTAAATATCAAGAAGGCAAGAATCTTTGTTTACTGGCATATTTCAAGCGCTTAGAACAAGACTGAGAATGTAGTAGGTACTTATTAAATGTTTATTGAATGGATGAATGAATAGATACCTATTATGTGGCCATTTATAGTTTTCTTTAATCCTTAAAACAGCTATCATTATCACCATTTTACAGATGAGGAAACTGAGGCCCAGGAAAGTAGAATCACTTGCCCAAGATTAGTACTTTTATTTTATTTATTTATTTATTTATTTATTTATTTTTAAAGATTTTATTTATTTATTCGTGAGAGATACAGAGAGAGAGAGAGAGAAGCAGAGACACAGGCAGAGGGAGAAGCTGGCTCCACGCAGGGAGCCAGGACCAAGCCTGGACCTGGGACCACTCGATCCCAGGTCTCCAGGACCAAGCCCTGGGCTGAAGGCGGCGCTAAACCTCTGAGCCACCCAGGGATCCCCAGATTAGTACTTTTAAAAACCATTTTGTTGAGGGATAGATTTCATATAATAAAATACACCTGTGTTCAACATAGAGTTGACAAGTGGATACACCCATGTATCCATCACCCATGCAAGATGTGGAACTTTTTCATTCCCCAATACAGCTATCTTGTGCTCCTCTGTAGTCAGTGTCCTCCAGCCCCTGGGAGCCTGTTATGTCTTCTCTCCTTATTCTTTTGCTTTTTCTAGAATGTGGTATAAAATGGGATCATACGGCAGGTACCCATTTATGCTTAGCTCTTTTGCTCAGCATAATGATTGTTAGAGATACATCCATGTTGTTGTATGTATCAACAGTGTATTCCTTTTTTTTTAGTTCTGAGTAGTATTCAATTAAATGATTGTACCATAATGTCTTTATCCACTTGCTTGTTGATGCACATGTGAGATGTTTTGGCTCTTAGAAATAAAACTTCTGTGAACATTCAGGTATAAGTTTCATTTGGACATATGTCTTCATTGCTCTTAGGTAAACACCTAGAAGTGAAATTGCTGCATCATATGCTCACTCTGTTTAACATGATGAGAAACGGCCACATGGTTTCCCAAAGTGTTTGCACCACTTTGCATTCCCACCAGCGGTACATGAGATTTTTGTTCCTTACCCTCACCAACATTTAGTATGGCCAGTCTTTTTCCTTCGAAATTAAACTCTTTAAGTTCAAACATTGAAGTGAATATCCAGAATTGTCTCACCATAGCTTAATTTTTCATCTTCCAAATGACTAATGATACTGAATATTTTTCATGTGCCTCTTGGCCAACAGTACATCTTCTTTGGTGAAGTTTTTGTTCAGATGTTTTGCCCATTTTTAATTGAATTGTCTGTCTTATTATTGAGATTAAAGAATTCTTTACAGGGGATCCCTGGGTGGCTCAGCAGTTTAGCGCCTACCTTTGGCCCAGGGCGCGATCCTGGAGTCCTGGGATCGAGTCCTACGTCAGGCTCCCGGCATGGAACCTGCTTCTCCCTCCTCCTGTGTCTCTGCCTCTCTCTATGTCTGTCATAAATAAATGAATAAATCTTAAAAAAAAAGAATTCTTTACATATGCCAATTTTTGTTGGACATATGTAATGTGAATGATTGTTTTGTTTTTTTCCCAATGTGTGGCTGGCCTCTTCATTTCCTAAATGGTGTCAGAACTGCTTTTGAACCAAAGTCTATCTGCCCTTCCATCCTTTCCATTTTCTCGAGTAAAATTCATCTCGAGGAATTGCATGGACAAGTTTGACAAATAAGTTTGCCTTGAGGGGTTAAGAAAAAAGAAAAGGAAAAAAAAAGAAATCATAAAGAATAATGAAAGTAGCGAAAAACAAAATCTTGGCCTATGTTTGTTCAAAGGTTTCAGAAACAAATTACCCTAATGGGAAGCTGAGGGAGGTAGAGGGAAAGTTAATCACTAACCCAGGCTCAGCGTTTTTTTTCTTTTTAATTAAGCATAATAAGAATAATGAAATTATGCACCTCTTAGGATTTATAGTTTAGCTATTTGTATGGCACCAAGAGGATTTCAGTAACAAATAGAAATGATGGAATCCCAGGGACTACTCCTGTCTTGCCAGATTGCCTTTTCATAACCGCACAGGGTGCTGTCATGAAGCGGGTGCAGCAGCACAGGGTAGGGGCTCGGGAGCCCTGTGTGTAGGACTTGGGGCAGACGCTCTGCAGCCTGGGCCTCAGTCTCCTCAAATAGGAGGGATCTGATACAGCAATGTGCTACCAAATGTTTAACACCTAATAAATAAATGCCTCTCCTCTGCCCCCAAAAGTACGTATCTACATATATATATGTGCTCGCACACATTACATATTTGTCACACATTTTATTAATATTAGTGGTGTATACTAAGCAATTTAGTACAAATAAATATAATATTCTATGCAAGTATCTGGTATAAGTATACTGTCCAATTTAACATAAATTAAAGAGACAATATTATACATTCCACATGTCAGATGATTTTCACAAAATGCTTTGATTTTTCACCCAACGCCCACATCAGTATCCAACCAGTAGTTGCAACTGACAAACGAGTGCAGCTCCAGCATGAATATGGGTTGATAGTTTTGCTTATGTTAAAGACTAAGATGGAAGTGAAACAGTGAAGACATTTGTTTTCATCAGGGGCATGAGTGACTGCTGAATAGGAGAGCAGTGTTTGAATAACTGCAAGCGCACATCCTTGATTTCTGTGCCATTCACCATGTAATATCTATATATAGGAAGCACTCAATTATTGACATTTTCCCAATCACTTTCCTAAGTCTAGGCTTTGAATTAAAGTGTTTGCCAATGTCTCTGGTCTAAATACACCCACCCTGACCTATTTTATGCTACCGAGGTGATGTCCCTGAATGGGGATTTGGGAAGTGATGTACAGTTGCACACCATCTTATGGTTTGTCTAGATACGTGATAGTAAAATGTGGTTTTGAGTATTTATTGCCTTTATGTTTAATATGATGTGATAGTAAAATGTAGTGAAATACATATGAAGATACGTGATATATGATAGAATGTAGTAAATACGTAATACGTGATAGTAAAATGTAGTAAAATACATATGAAGGTGTGGTTTTGAGTATTTATTGCCTTTATGTTTAATATGATGTATTTGATAAAAGTTTATGTAATTCACTTTTTAATAATGACTGTGCTTGTTGAACATCTTATAGTCAGCTCTCAGGTATGTATGAGTCAGTGACAGCACAGCCCTCGTTTGAGGGGATCGGATCCAGTGCCCTCTGTCAGGTGAGATTTCCAAGAAGGGCCCATATTTCAGACCTTTCCTCTCCAGGGTCACTGTCTCTCCCAACCAGGGCCAGCCCTTCTTCCATTCTGAGAGGAGCAGGTATGTAGCGAGGTATTAGTCTACTTGGGCTTCCATAACAAAATACCACAGACTGGGTTATTTGAACAACAGAAATTTATTTTTCAGTTCTGGGGTCTGAAGGTCCAAAATCAAGGTCCCTGCAACATTGTTTTGTGGTGAGGCTCTCCTTCTGGCTTGTGGATGGCTGCCTTCTCACTGTGTTCTCACGTGACCTTTTTCCTGTGCCTCTTGTGACCCTTGCCACTGGAGCACCATCACCCTGAATGGCAGTGGAGCACAGCGGTAAAGGCCATGGACACTGAGCCAGGCTTCCTGGGCTTCAAGTCCCAGCTGCACCATTTTCTAGTGGGGTAGCCTTGGGGAACTTCCTGTCCCTCTCTGTATCAGTGTTCATATCTAAAGAGTACAAATAATGCTAGTAGTACCTTCTTGCAGGGTGGCTATGAAGAGTAACTGAAAATATATATTTATTTATAATTAGAATATAGAATATAGCTGCAAGTGAACATAGCACTGTGACTGATATGTCAGGGTTAGCAATCACAGCTGCAGTTATATTCTGTTTCCCTCTCTCAAGTGTGTGTCTTTGAGAGGATGAATCCCTTGTCTCGTCTGTCTTTGAACCCTCTGCCCCTACCACCATATCTGGCACTTACTAGATATCCAGTACGTGTGTTGAATTACAAATAAATACCAAAGGGTATTGGAGTGATTAAACAGTCAGGAAACAAGAATATTCATTCATACATGGAATCACCCAATGATTTAATCATTCATTCATTTAACCAATAATTTTTAACAGCTTTATTGAAATAGAACTCACATAGCATACAATTCACCCATTAAAGTGTACAATTCAGTAGGTTTTGACATATTCAGAGTTGGGCATCCATCACCACCCTCAATTTTAGACCATTTCAACACTGAAAAGAAACCCAACACCTATGAGCAGACATTCATTTTCCCCCAGGGTCCCAGCCCCAGGCAGTCACCCATCGACTTCCTATCTCTATATATTTGCCAATTCTCAACATTCTGTATAAATAGGATGGTGTAGTGTGTGGTTTTTATGTTTTAGCAGGTATTGGTATAAATAATTTTTAAACATCTTCAGAACACTGTGAGATAAACCAAAGAACCTCCCATAAAAATCTTATAGTCAGAAGACACATGTTCAGGGAGCCTGGTGGCTCAGTTGGTTGAGTGTCTGACTCTTGATTTTGGCTCAGGTCATGATCTCAAGGTTTTGAGATCAAGTCCCATGTTGGGCTCTGTACTCAGCACAGAGCTGCTTGAGATTCTCTCTCCCTCTGCCCCTCCCTTTGCTCGTGCACACTTTCTCTCTCTCTTTCTAAAATAGGTAAATAAATAAAATCTTCTAAAATTTTTTAAAAAATAGAAGACATATGCTCACATACAGAACTGCACTTGATCACTCTTAGCAGCTGATTTATAATAACCAAGAGCTAGAAACAGTCCCATTAATTACAGTTTAACAAACTGTGGTCTATGGGATCCCTGGGTGGCGCAGCGGTTTAGCGCCTGCCTTTGGCCCAGGGCGCGATCCTGGAGACCCGGGATCGAATCCCACATCGGGCTCCCAGTGCGTGGAGCCTGCTTCTCCCTCTGCCTGTGTCTCTGCCTCTCTCTCTCTCTCTGTGTGACTATCATAAATAAATTTAAAAAAACTGTTAAAAAAAAAAACAAACAAACTGTGGTCTATCCATGCAATAGAATACTACACAGCAATATAAAGGAACAAAAGATTAATACATGATAACAACATGAATGGATTTCAGAATCACAATGCCAAGTGCAAGAAGTCAAACACAAAAGACAGGAAGTACTGTGTGATTCCATTTATATGAAATTCTAAAAAAGGCAAAACTACTGTGACCCAAAGCAAATGAGTGGTTTGTCTGGGGCTGAGGGTCATGGGAGAAGCCCAACTACAAAGGACCTTGAAAGAGCTCTGTGTTGAAGGCACTCTTATATTCCGATTGTGGTGGTGATTACACTGATGCATAGAATTACCGAAATTAATCAAGCACTGTACTTAAAATAGGTGAATGTCATTGTACTTAAACAAAAAAGTGTATAATCTATAAGCTGTTTATTTATTTTTATCTTTTAAAAGATTATTTATTTTTTATTTATTTATTTATTATTTATTTATTTATTTATTTATTTATTTATTTATTTATTTAATCTTATTTATAAGAGACACAGAGAGAGGCAGAGACATAGGCAGAGGGAGAAGCAGGCTCCCTGTGGGGAATCCAAGGTGGGACTTGATCCCAGGACCCCAGGATCACACCCTGAGCCAACAGTAGACGCTCAATCACTGAGCCACTCAGATGTCCCTCTAAGCTACTGTTTGTTAACTGGTACTTAATAAGGACCAAATACTATAATACTATAAAGACTTCACAGAATTATCTTTTAATTCTCACATTAACTAAATAGGATAGGTGCTAGCAGCTTGGACTAAATTGTGTCCCCCCACCCACCCAAATTCATATGTTGATGTAACCTCCAATGGAATTCAGAGATGGGGCCTATGGGAGGTAATTAGGGTTTTATTAGGTCATGAGAGTGAGGTGCTTATGATGAGATTAGTACTCTTCCAAGAAGAGGAAGAAACATGAGATCTTTCTCTCCACTTGTGTGCACATAAGAGAGGCCAAGTGAGGACACAGTGAGAAGGTAGCCATCTTCAAGCCAGGAAGGGAGCTCTCATCAGAACCCAAGCAGGCTGACAGACACCCTGACCTTAGACTTCCAGTCTCTAGAACAGTGGGAAAATACATTTCTGTTGTTTAAGCTACACAGTCTGTGGTATTCTGTTATGACATCCTGAGCTAAGACACTACAATAATTCCCATTTTACACAGGGGAAGATTGAGACATGGAGCAGTTGCTCTCTCTCTCATCAAGCATATCTGGAATTTATTCAGACTTCCTGCTAACTATTCCCTAATTTCCTTGAATCACTCCACTGTCAGCAAGTGTACTTAGGAGGCGATTCTATCCCCAACTCAGACTTAAAGGCCATGAGTTGGCTCAAGCCAGTCAGCATATCAAGTTTCTCTGACCCCAAGGGTTCACCAGAGACCCCAGTAGAGCCACTGAAACATAACACAACTTCTACTGGGCCTGCTAGGGCTGAGACACTTTCCTAACACATAGGAACCTGGGAGGATGTAGGGCATCCTGTGGCAGGCATGTGGCCTCCATGAAGGGATATCCCATCTAGAATTGACCCAACAGTCTGGAAGCAGAGCCTAAGAGATGGAGAAAACAGATCTGAGCCACCGGATCAGACTAGATCGAAAGCTGCTATATCCCTGGATTCTTCAGTTAATACCACCAGAAAATTCCCTTTTGTGCTTAATTCAAGGGCGTATATTCAACGTCACACAGCTAATATGTGCTCAAGGAGTATGGGTTCAAGCCTAGGTCAGATTCCACTGTGCCCACTCCTTTGGCCATTGAGCTCTAGAGGAGGAGGAGAGAAGAAAGAGGGGTGTGGTACAGAAGGATGTCAACTTTGGAAGATTCTGCAGGTTGGAAACCTAGAGCAGGGACTTGATGTCAGCTCCACCTGAAGCCTGGCTCTGCCATTGCGAACTGTGTCTGTGACAAGGTACCCCATCTCTTGGAGCTTCAAGTCTCTCCCTCTGTAACATGGGGATAACAAAGCATCCACCCTTGAGAATGATCATGAGATTTATGCAAGATAATGAGGAAAAAATATTCAGCACTGCATTTAGGAACCCACCGCCCTCAACCCAGTAATTACTGTTATTGACTGTGAACCCTTGGACCACCCATTAGTGTCTGATTACAATGTGAATGTTTCGTCTTGCGTTGTTTTTACTGAAAGAGATGGAGATTGTTGAATTATTGTAATGATTTTAGCAAGACCAGCCTCCTCTCTGGAAGCTTCGATCTGCAAGGATCAGAGGGTGGTATTGTCTGTACCCCTGTCCTCTTCCCAGATTTTTGTTACTCCTATAACACTCTTCATGGAGCTGTTCTGCTCTGGAAATTCTGAGCTGTTTGGCTTCACAAGCGAGAAAGAGACAGAATAAACAATCCCAGGGTCAGAGCATCCTGCTTCCAAACAGCATTCCCCAGGGGAGAGCCCTGGGAAGTAGCAGCTTGGGCAAGCAGGAAAGGCAGCCTGGACAGAGCTGGTTCTCTTCAGCTCCGCCCACCTGCTCTGCCTCTCTTGGGGGGTGGGGGGGCTGGGAAGTCGGCCTGAGGCTGTTTGTGCTGGGGAGTGCCAGGGGTGCTGAGCAGCATGCCACAGTCCTCCTTCACTGTGCCTGGCCTCTAGGGACCCTTGGGGGTGGCTCTATGTCTGTCCTGGACCTGGCTCTGCATCCTGCCTCCCCCACTGTGAAGTTTTGTGACAAGTGAATTCATTGCTCTAAACCTCGATTTTCTCACTTGCCAGATGGGGGCGAACACTATCAGGCATTGGGGTCATTTAGGAGGTGAGACCTCTGGCCTTGCAGTCTCCTCTCCCTGAGCCATTTCTACCTTCCTCTCCTTCTTTGTTTCCTAAACTCTAAGCTCTAAGTGTGCTCCCCAGACCAGCTTGTTGGGGGCAGAGGGAGGGATGCAAATGCACAGAGGACTACACCCCAGCTCTACTGAGTCGCACACTATGGGGCCCTCTGCGGGGGCAGGGGTGGAGACCGGGCAGGGAGGACTCTGATACATCAATGTGGAAGCATCATGCTAGCTAAAACTCTGTTTTCCCATCTCGGCTTAGCCAGTTCTGTGACCAAAAAGGTGTTTCCTAGCTCCTCAGGCCATAGTCAGATCTCTTTGTTCTGCCTACAGCACATCTAGGACTTAAATGTTTAAAAAAATATATATCAGTACACTTTCAATTATTTCTTATTTTACTATTTGCTGAACAAATAAATAAATCGATGATAATTTATGAAAATAATACCTTCCCATTATGGTTAAGAGTATACACGCTGAGACCAGACGCTGGGGTGCAAATCCTGGCTCTCCCGTCTACTTGCTGTGTGACTTGCATCACCTCTCTGTGCTTTCATTCTGTCAGTGGCAAAATGAGGCCAATGAAAGCACATACCCATAGCGTGTTGGGAGTATGAAATTATTTAATCCATGTAAAGTGCTTACATTGGGGCAGGGTGCATTTTAGCAATTAAGTGCAGCCCTGCACTAAGGATTCACCTTCTGTTGTTTATTTCTCCTACCTTATCAAGGAGGCAGGCATTACTGTGTGCCCATTTCACAGATCAGAAAAACAGGGTTGAGAGAGTTAATTAAGTAGCTTGCTGAAAGTCCTCACGGCTAGGAAATAATCACGCTTGGATTGCCACTGAGTTCCAAAGCCTGCCTATGCCATCTCCCTCCTAGCAGACAAAATGCTCAACAAGAATATCCCCCGATTCATGTAAAAACGTGCTCGTCGAAGCTGTGCTGTTGCCCGTGTTCTCAGATTGACCCCTGGGCCAGGTGTCAGGTTTACTTTATGAAAAATACAACAAAAAGGAAGATGCAGGCTCTGTCAGCTGTTCTAGCCCACCTGCTGGAATGGGGCCCAGGGTGGACAGATTAGCTTCTTTTGTGTCTCATTTCCCAAGATCCATATTCCTGTCTTTTCATACCTGGCTGGGAATTAAAAATGAATGTGTGTGATGCAGTGAGTCTAGCAGCAGACTCCAGGATGCCTTCTGGAGCCCCTTGACGTCGTGATCTGATGCCTAAGAAGTGAGCTTCAGGGATGTATGTTTTTAAAGAATGGTAGTTTTATTAGGGACAAACGTGCCTGCCTGTAGCCCTCAGTATTATGGATCCTTTAAGAGCAAACCACAGCAGTGATTTTATGTTGGCATGCAGGCACTGGAAAGGACAGTGTCTCAAGGTCAGGTCATCCCCAGGAGAGGACAGCACGCAGCCTGACAAGGTCATGATCAGGAGATGCTGACCTTGCAGTTTAGTTATCACAGGCCCTGTGGGCTCAGAAACTCAGTCCTGCGTGTTGCAGTGTTCCCGGGAGGTGGACAACAGCTAAGGAAGCGAACCGATGAGGGTAGCCTGAAGAGCTTTTACTTCCTGGACACCTGCTGCACACCCAGCCATTTGCAGATCATGCCTCTGACTCTCCGTGCTCATCTACCTTGGTGACAGGCACTCTCCATATGAGAAACCAAGGCACGAGATGTGACGTGACCTGCTCAAGCTCCTGCAGCTAGTCAGTGGCAGGATTGAGGTCTTTAACCCAGTTGGTCTGGCTTCCAGGTCAATGCCAGGTAATTCAGTGACAACTCAGAAATAGAAGTGCCCAGTAGATGGGAACTTTGTAGCTCCCCGAAGGGAAGAAATACACCCTGGGGGCACGAACTGTGGATGCGAGTCTCATCTGTTTGCAGAGTTGTTTTGGTTGGCCCAAAGAATGTTTTTTTAAAAAATGTTTGAATTCATTACCAACTTTTAGAAATAGGGAGTTTTCTTACAGAAGGCAGATTTCTGGCTTCCCTTGGTAAAGCAGGTGTGGTTATAGTCAGCTGGAGCTGAGGACGGCTGCCCTCTTTAGAAGGAACAGGAGCCTTCCAGAGTGCTGGAGCCTGCACCCGCCTGGGCCTGCCCTGTGGGAAATCTGAATAGCCCCACAGCCACCCGGAAGGCTGGATCCAGTAAAGGGAGGTTCTTGGACACCAGTTTGCTCGGTTACCAGCCTATCACATCTTAATGAGTATATGAGTTTGCTCAGGCTGCCGGAACAATGTACCACAGCCTGGGTGACTTAAACGGTAGAAAGGTATTTCTATTACAGTCTAGGGAGCTAGAAGTCCAAGGTCAGGGTGTTGGCAGGGCTGGTTTCTTCTGAGGTCTCTGCTTGGCTTACAGATGGCCGCTTTTTCCCCGTGTCTTCACATGGCCTCTCCTCTGTGTGTGTCTGGCTCTTCTTAGAAGAATGCCAGTCATATTGGATTAAGACCCACCTAATGACCTCATTTTGATGTGATCACCTCCTTAGAGACCCTTCCTCCAAACACAGTCACATTCTGAGATGCTGCAGGTTAGGTCTTCAATACTCAAATTCGCGTGGGGACACAATCCAGCCCATGACAATCAGGTATTGATTGATTGTCTCCCACAGGGACAGACCCACTTTTGTAGAGTTCAAAGTTTACACCATGTTGGAGACCTTCTGGATAAAGAATAATATCCAGTTATAGATGTAAAATTAGGTGCAGGGAACAGAGCTGCTGGTGTCCTGCCCATGTCCCACAGGTCCTAGCACTTCAGTTTGTTCCAGCCCTTTCAGCTGCCAGGACCTCCTTCTTTCTCCAAAGCCTCTTGCCTACCAGGAGTGCTGGGGAGATAAACCCCCCACCACCACCACCCCCAGAAGCCCTCAGCCAGTGGCTCCCTGCCCTGGAGGTGGGACGGCTCTGCGGTCCGGTTTCTGTTTAGTGTGCTGCCACTGTTTTGCCATCTGGGAGCTTGCTGACCCTGGTGGGTTTGGCCCTCCCAAGGTTAGCCCAAATGATAGAAATACTCACCCTGGCGTATATCTTTCAAATGCAGACCAACCAGTCCAGAGCCCATACCACCAACCACCTCCTTAATTGGGTTCTGACGCTCCAGGCCACTATCCACGTGCCCTAACCTCCTGAGGGCCAGGTACCGGACAACCAGGGACAGCGCTACATCCCAGAACCTGCCGGGGATTATTCCAACCAGCCTGTCCTAAGCCTGCTTATCCTGCCTCACCCTTTCTCTCCTGCAGGAACCACAATAAAGACTCTCTCCCTGAGGTGCCCCCTCGTGTGGCCCATCATGGAGCGGTGTGCCCTGTCCTTTTGGGAACTGTGAGTAACAAGCTGTCTTTTCAATGGCAGTTGTCTGCTGATCTGTTGTCCTTTCCATACCTGAACAATAAGAAAACCTATATTTTAAGGCAGCCTGGCCCTCAAAGGCCTGCATGGGATTAAGCCCCAGGGGTTCACACAGGGAGCTGGCGCTTGTTGGCCGACTGCCCTCACTGGTTGCCTTTCCCACTCCAGTGCCAGGGTCTCCCGCGCCTCTCAAGTAACCCAAGTGTACTCTCGTCCTTGTCCCGGGGGGTTACTTCCTCAGGGGTCCAAATTAAGTCAGCACAACAGGGAATATTTATTTTCAATACAGAGAAGAAATAGAAGTGGAGATGGTGGCCTTAGCTGCTGCTGCTGCTGAAGTCTTAACGCTGGCAAAATTCACAAAATCATGGGGCCACGCGGACACACTTTATTAAGGGCTCTTAGGAAGGGCACAGGTGGGCGAAGGCCCCGCTGCTCTGACTTCATTAGTTTACAATGAATCTGCCTCCTGATGAGGACATCAGCTCCGCCAGGGCCAGGACAGGGCTCAGCACAGCTCAGGTGCTCCAGAAATAAAAGGCTAGTGAATGAGTAGCCTAACAGCGAATGCCACTGGGCAGTAGACCTGGTGTACCCACCTCTCTCCTGGGTGGTGCGTGGATGGGCAGCCTTTAAATCTTCTTTTTTTTTTAATCCTCTTTTTGAGAGCTTCCACTACTTGTAGCTAAGCTTCCTTCAAAGGGACACAGTTTTTTTTTTTCTTTAAATATGCAAATACTTTCATTCCTGCAGACCTAGATGCCACAGTATCCTTTAGAACCGCCTTGCAAAAAAAAAAAAAAAAAAAAAAAGAACCGCCTTGCAGTTTGCTGATTTGACTGACTCTAAGGTTTAACTCCCAGATGGTGATTCTGTCTTCCTTATTTCCAAGTTCTCTGGTGCACTGGGATGGATGGGTGGGACATCTTGCCCTCCCTTCATCTCCTCCATCCCCACCCAGGGAGTGGTGTATATTATATTGACTAATATATGTTGTGGAGCTGCACAGACCCAGTTGGAGGTCCCTCCGCTCCCTGGTGGAGAGATCTAGGGCAAACTACTTAGACTCCTGGGCCTCAGTTTCTCATCTGTAAAATGGGAATAATGCTGGTAACCACCTTCCAGAAAGATAACACGTGCAGACATTTCAGCACAATGTTTGATCTGTTGTTAGGGCTGAGTAAGGGGATACCATTTATGGGAAATGTAATACTATGCCCAGAGACTTAACCCTGTCAAGAGTGGGTTTCAGTGCAATCCACAGGGCTGAGGCAGCACGGACTTGATTCTACAAGTGACATTTTACCAATGTCTGGGAACTTGTGAGGCAGTCAGGCAGTGCTTTACCATGAACAAAGCACCATAACCCATGTGCTTTGCTTCCTGTGGGGTGGCTTCCTGGTGCCTCTCACAGGGCACCAGACCCCTCCTTCCTACACTGTTGGCTTCCTGAAGGAAGCCCCTCCTGTGGTCAGCCCATCAAATGCGTATTGTCCACCCAGGAGGGAGTACTGTTTACCGCCAACAGCTTCTGGCAACACAGGTAAACTTGGTGGATGATCTATAGGAACAGAGAGGCAGAGCAAGAAAGAGAGATCAAGGGAGTGAGAGAGAGAGCAATGGAGAGCTCTCTTGGCAGGCTAAGTACAACAAGGATGTAGTCTGTAGGAAACAATTTACAGAGATGAGAAAGGTCTGTGAAGTGTGGAAACAAAGAAAGAGAAAGTGAACCAGGGAGAGCATGAAGAAGAAAGGAGCAAAAGAAAGCAAAAGGACAGGGAAATGGCACATGAATCCAGCAGGATCCGACTGAAGGACAGACAATGCCTGGAAATGGAGTAGGTAACAGAATTGATAGGCATACGTACCGTTTTCCTCTGTTTCTGGGTCTGTGGCAGCGTTCTTTCGGATGATCTCAGACCTAGCCTCAGTCCTCAGTCAGAAAGCCAGGTCATCACTACTAATCCATGAGAGTTGGTGTTTACACTGAACCTCTCTTCCTGTCTGGGTTGTAAACCCTTGCCACAGGTTTAGGGAGCAGGCTTAGATTAGAAGACAGACCAAGACACAGAGGACACAAGAGCAGTAGGGAAGGGGCATTAGAACTGGCACATTCCTGGCCGAAGGGCAGAAGAACAGATTCTTCATAGTCCCAGAGACTAAAGCTCTGTCTCCAACCCTATTCCACTGGCCGGACAGTCCCACTTCCCTGACAGTCAAGTAGAGAGGGAAAGGGGCCACACTAAAACCAGAGCCTCAGAGCTGGGTATATGAAACCTGTGAAGATGAGGCATAGGGAGAAAAGGACTTGTTCTAGCCATCTTCAGCAGTGCTTGGGAGACAGCAGGTGCTCAACAAAAAAGTAAGGACTGCTCAGGGGTGGTAAATATAGGGGAAAGAACTATCCACTCACCACCGGGGGGAGTGATGAGCCCTTTCTGGAGGGTGCAACGGTCCTACCTAAAACGTTAAAAATGTGCAGAACTTTTGAACTAGAAATTCTATTTCTAGAAGTTTCTCCAAAGGAAATAGACCATGGAAGTGTACAGGATCTTATTTCCAAGAATGTTCATTTCACTGTTGTCTTTAATATTGCAAAAATAATGAAAGCAACCCACATATCCAAGAGCAGGGGATAAGTTCAGTAAATAGCAACGTATTCAGGAGATGGAAGATTACATAGATGTTTCATGAGATGCTGTCTAGGAAGGACATGTGACTATATTTATGATATATCACCAGTGAGTAGAGTGACTTATAAGAAGGCAAGCACCTTATGAAAAAAGAATTAAATATGTTTATGCACACAAAATAGCACTCGAAGTATATTGGCCAAAATGTTGAAAAATGCTTTTCTGTAGGTCCTTGGACTAATAGGTGGCAGTTATTTTTTCTTTCTACTTTTCTGTATGAAAAACCTTCTAGAATAAACAAATTGCCTTTGTAATTATTCAGATGTTTAAGGATGCTTGGCAGGGGCATATACACCTGGTCATTTTACACTGAGAGATGCACACATCTGCATCGTGTATGCGACTCTTTAGATGTGTGAACTCTTTGGGCTACTTAATAATAACAAAACGGAAATACCTAATATTTAATAAACACGAACACTAAGTACATAAGTCCCGGGTACTAGAGTAAGGTGTTTTCATATCTGCCTCTTGTAACTTCATAGCAGCCCTGGGAGGGAGGTTCTATTTCTCTCTCCATATCAGACCTGAGGAAACTGAGCCCAAGCATGAGGTACCTGGGGCCTCGCAGCCACTGCTGGGTCTGGGCAGGACTCAAAGCAGGCAGGATGTCTCTAGAACTCCCACCTTCAACCTCCTTGCTACTTTGCTGCCAGCGAAACAAAATCTCAACCAGAAATTTTTGAAATTCTAAGACTGAACCAAGGGCATTAGGAAAATCACATTAGCCATAATTCTGAGTATCCCCCAATGAAACTAGATTGACATTGTGTGTATGTGTGTGTTCTTGTCAAGACCAAAAAAAAAAAAAAAAAGGAGTGAGGGAAAATGTCTTGAAAAGATTCCTTTTTCTAATGAAAGCCTTCCGTGGCTGCGTTATGTTGCCCACACTGGCACATGACCGCAGTGAACGGAGTCGTGTCGGGGTGAGGGATGGGCCACCCCCCAGGCAGCTGGCCGGGTCTCCCAGGTGGTCCTGGGTCCCCCACGCACATCCTTCCCACTGTCCACCGCGCGGAGGTCCCCGCGGGGGCCTGCATTGTGGTCTCCCCGTGGCATCTGTGGTGCTGGGGTCTCCCTGAAGCAATTTGGAGGAAATTGGGCCCAGGGGTGAGCCTCTGCAGCCAGGACTCCGCTCCCCGCGGAGGGGAGGCCGCTCTGGTGGTGCCTCAGCACCTGCTTCAGCAGAGCCTCTTCTGGGAACAGGGGTTCTTTGCACCAAAAGGGAAAGGGTCAAGGGAAAGTTAGGGCTGCAGACCTGCCAGGGGGGAGCATTCGTGGGCCCAGAAGGAAGAAGGGGTGAAGGAAGGAAGAAGGGGGGGCTGCGCATCCTGACTTTCACCCTCAGGAGCCATGGCACCTCGGGCCAGGACTCGCTTCTCTGACCTTGGGTTTCTTCATCTAAGAATGGGAGAAATGCTTGTCTCCTAGCTTCCCTTCCCTTCTTCTGGACTCACCTCTCCCTCCCTTCTTTCCTCTCTCCTTTCCCTCCTCCCCCTCCTTTTCTCCTCCTCCTCTTCTCCTTCTCCTTTTCTCTTCTCCTCTCCTCTGCTCCTCCTCCTCTTCTCCTCCTTTTTCTCCTCTTCTCCCTTTCTTCTTCTCCTCCCCTTCTCCTCCTCCTCTGCTCCTCCTCTCCTACTCAAATCCTCCTCCTCTCCTGTTCCTTTTCCTCCTCTTCTTCTCCTCCTCATCCTCTTCTCTTTATCCTCTGCTCCTCCTCCTTCTCTTCTCCTTTTCCTCTTCCTCCTCCTCTTTTCCTCCCCTTCTCCTCTTCCTCCTCCTCTACTTCTCCTCCCCTTTTCTCTTTCTCCTCCTCCACTCCTCCTCCTCCTCCTCCTCTCCTGCTCTTCCTCCTCTTCTTTCCCTCTCCTCTTCTTCCTCTTGTCCTCCTCCTCTTCTTCTTTCTCTTTCTCTCTTACTTTTTCTTTTAGGAGGTGAGTAAAATGCCACGCACAAAGGAGACACCCAACAATAACCAGAGAAGGAGTATACATTCATGGTTATGGCCCAGGGCTCTGGAATCAACAAAGACAAAAAATATAATATATTGAAGAAAGTCTGTGATACCCCTCGCACCAAGAGGTCACATCTGTGTCATTGCCCTGGACCTGGCTGGGCTCTCTGACAGGCTTGAAGCCATGCTGTACTGGCTGTGGGCCCAGGCCTCAGGCAGCTTCCACTTCCTCCCCTGGCTCCCTCTGTGAGCCCTGAGCTGCTGTGTAAGAGCCCCATTACCCTGAGATGGCTTCATTGGAAAGATCACACCTCTTCTTCTGGTGATGGTCCCTGCCTAGCCACTCAGCCTCCCTCCCTACCAAGGCAGCAGGCATGTGAGAGAAGCTGTCTCCAACCCTCCAGATGAATCCCCCCACCAGCTAAATACCCACAGTGACCCCAGTCAACACTGCATGGAGCCTACCCCTGCCCAGATGGTGGTTGTTTTAAGCTGTTACGTTCTGGGGGTAATTTGTTACATAGCCGTGGCTAGCTGGGGCACTAGGGTTCAAATCCCTTCTCTATCACTTGCTAACCAGCAGTCTAATCTTCGGCTATTACCCCTCCAGGCTTTAGTCCCTTGGACTTTAAATGGGGACAGGGACAGTCCCTGCCTTGTGGGCTTTGTGAACATTTAATGAGGCAACTCCAGCAGAGGCAGGGTCTCGTATCTAATAAGCACTCAGAAGTGCTAAGTTGCTGTTACTGTTCCCTTCCCATACTTTGCCAGTGGGATCACAAAGAAGCGGCAGAGGAAAGCTCTCAGCCCATGTGCGCTTGAGGGCAGTAGGCCCTGGGCAACATCTTTTGTTCCCAATAAATAGAATTGTCTTAATCATACTTAATCCTGTTCTCAGGAGGGTATTTAAAATTGGAACAGTTATTTATTTGGTTTCCTCTGAGTTGCCCTAACGAACCTACATGGTTTGCGAGGGAATTAAGAGACTCCTCTCTGTCCTTAGCTCACAGAATGCCCTACCTCCTCTCTCCTATATGCTGTGTTAGTGCACACGTGTGGGGTTGCTGGCACTGCTCCCTTCTTGTTTTTCTTCCTCCTTTTACTCCAGGGACTGTTCTTTGAGGGGAACAGTTGCTGCTGACTTCTGGCTGTAGGTGGGCACCTGGGATGTTTTGTCTTGCTCTACCACCTGAGACCCCACCACCCTGTGGCTGTGCCTGTGTCCTTCTGAGTCAACTCACAACCTGCCTTGGCTTCCTTTCACTACTGACTATAAGTTTCTAAGAAGGTGTTATGTCAGGCTGTTTTTCTGGGTAGTTTCAGAGAAAGGAGAGCCTGTGATATGCAGGAGTCTGGGACTGAGGGAGAGCCTACAGTAGAACCCTGTTGAAAAAACACCACAAGCATTTTGGGGTCATTTATTAATTCAACAGATATCCCTCAAGTACCCTCCAAGTGTGCAGCACCGGGCTAGGCATGGCTCTAGAAATGTTTGGGTCTGATGCTCTGCCCCTGTACCTAAAAGTTATCTGACATCCACCCAGAAGAATGTCTAGTACAAAACCAAGAGCCTATCCCAAGTCTCACTGAGGCAGTAAAGCAACTGGAACTCTTCTACACTGTGGTGGGAGTGTAAATGGACCTAGCCACTTTGGACAGCAGAAATGTATATGTAGACATGTACATGCACCAGCAGACATGTTCAGGAATGTTCTCAGCTGCCCCATTTGTAAGAGCCACCAACTGGCAACAACCCAGATATTCAGCTACAGAACAGATATCCATACCAGTGAGTATTATGCTGCAGCTAGCGTGAACAAACTAAGACCACATACAGCAACGTGGATGAATCCGACAGACACAGCGCCGCAGAAAGCAAATTATGGACAGAGGAGTAAATATGTCATGATTCCATTTATGCACATTTGAGAATGGGCAAAATGACTTTATGGTGTAATTGAGGGCAATGGTTGTCCTTCGGGGTTAGTGAGTGGCAGGTAACAGGAGAGGAGCTCATGGTGGGCTGGTAAGGATGTTCTGTTTCTTGAGATCTGCAGTTGAGCTACTGGTTACATGGATGTGTTTATCCGGTGAAATCTATCCAGCTGGCAATGTGTACCCTTATCATGTATACTTCTTCAATTTATTTTTTATTTTTTTAATTTGTATTTATTTATATAAGACACACAGAGAGAGAGCACAGGGAAGGGGCATGGGAAGAGGGAGAAGCGGACTCCCTGCTGAGCAGAAAGCCCGATGCAGGACTCGATACAAGGATCCTGAGATCATGACCTGACCTGAAGACAGATGCTTAACTGACTGAGCCACCCAGGTGACCCTAACTGTATACTTTTTAAAAATGCATAGTTTAATAAAAGGTTAGAAACACATTAGCCAACTTTGATCCAATTGTTTTGCCTCTTTAGGCTTGGTTTCCTTATCTATAAAATAAGGATAATGCAGCCTTTGTTACATTACTATTGCTCTACAGAGATTTAATAAAGGTGAATGTGGTAGTGAACTGCCCAAAAATGTTAGGTGCTTCATGAATTATGGCTGTCATTACTGTTACTATTTTTTGTTACTAATAATCTCTTTTTCTTAGATCTTTCTGAATGCCTGTGTTTTGTTTTGTTTTTTTTTTTAACAATCTGGGGGAAATGTCATTATTCTTCAGCTGAGGAAGAAATTTTAAAAACATGCTTAAACAGGTCTTTCTGTGGGTTGAAGTTGTTTTGTGATAGGTGTCAAGTCCCCGCAGAAAATGAAAAATAGCTCCCTCTTTTGAAAATGCTCATTTTCTTTCTATGTTCTTCAAATCCCCTTTTCTAAGTCTACTCTGAGGGTAAAAACTTTGGGGTGAGAATGTCATACCACCTGGAAGAAATTTCCCCCTTGTCCTTTCTCCACACATTTAGAGAACGTGACCAAGAGCAGATTCTTCAATTCCTCAGGAACCAAGAACATGTTGTAATAAAGTTCATACCTCTTGGCCAGAATTTTCCCTCCCTTTCACGGGGCCGTGTGTCCTGAAAGGGTTTAGCCATGCAGACCATGCTCTACCATGGTCTAAACGCGATCTTCGGCCCCTGGAGAACTGCCCCATGCTTCACTGCTGGGAGAAGTCGAAAGCTTTTACACTGTGGATATTACATTTCATCAACTTAGAAAGTGTAATCCTGGAATTAGCCATTGGCGGCTGAAAAACAGACCAGCTGGTCACAGCTGAGGGTGATGGAAGGCCATGGAAGGAGGCCTGGGCTGCATCTCTGGGAGACCCAAGGAAGCATCCCTGCCAGACCAGCCCTTGCTCGGGAGGGATGCCACTGGTCGCGGATGCGCTGAGAGACAGAGCCAGGCAGGAGGCAGGGGCGGCCTCTGCAGGCCCCGGGATAGAGATGCCCGAATATTCTGCTGATACGCTTTGGCAGACGTGACTCCAGCGCTCAAGCAAGGTTAATGTGGTTTAGTCACAGAGTGAGAGAGGGTGGATGCTTCCCTGCCCCTCCGGGACACCAGCCGTCTTGCTCTTTCCTACAGAGATGTGACTCCAGAGGCCTCACCTTTGTGGCCTCAAGGAATTGTTCTGACAGTTCCAGGCTTTCCCTGCCAAGAGTGGGACAGATTAGCTCAGGAAGCACCTGTTTTTGAGGGCCAAGAGAAAGCAGAATTCTTTTTTTTTAAAGATTTATTTATTTATTTATTTATTTATGAGCGAGAGAGAGGCAGAGACACGGGCAGAGGGAGAAGCAGGCTCCATGCAGGGAGCCCGACATGGGACTTGATCCCGGGACTCCAGCATCGCACCCTGTGCCAAAGGCAGACGCTAAACAGCTGAGCCACCCAGGGATCCCCAGAAACCAGAATTCTTATATCTTGTGGGTGGTAACAGCATTGCTGGAGGCTAACTGGACAGCATGAATGAAGTCCTTAAGAGTGTGGCCCTTCTGACCTTAGGAACTTAGGGGGAGTCTTGGCTAATGTGCAACGACATTTAGTGACATTTCAGTTCACTAAAGATTTGGTAAGTGCCTGGTAAGTGACCAAGCCCAACAGGTGCCAGGCACCCCGCTGAGACTTCATGCATTCTCTCACACACAGCTCAGGGGTCCCCATTTTACAGACAGGAACCCGCGGCCTTTGGCAGTTCATTAGCTGCCCCAAGTCACAGAGCTAATGAGTGGAGCTGGAGGGGAAGCCAGCGGATCTGACCTGAGAGTGTAAACCCGTGACCATTGGGTCTCTGAGACTCAGCACTGCAGGTGAGGCTGACCCAGCAAAGCCTATCCGTGCCCACTGTCACTGCGGGGAAAAGTGCAGGGCACCCCAGGAACTCAGATATTCCCGCGAGTGTCATCAGCCGGCCAGAAAGGAAATAGCCTGAATGTCTGACGATTAGGGTTTGGCTGATAGCATTATGTCCATACTTTGGAATACCGAGTAGCATGAAAATGAATGTTACAGGGCTGTGTTTACTGACACAGCAAGATGTTCCTGTCACATTATTAAAGGGAAAACGGTGATTACGGTAGAATAAAAAAAATTAAAAATGTGTGTGTGTGTGTGTGTGTGTGTGTGTGTGTGTGTGTAGGCATAGAAACTACACATTACGAGTTATTTTCTCTGGGTTGGGGGATTATTCATAGTTTTTTTTTTTCTTTCCATCTCTGACCTTTCTGATTTGGGGGATGGTAATTAGCATGTTTTACACATCTAATTGGAATAACAAGCTATTTCCATTTGAGGGAAAAATAGCTGCTGCCTCTTCAGACACACAGATGGCTTGGTGGCACACAAGTGTCTTACTTCTTGTTTCTCACCAAAGGGAAAGGAGTTGCCTGCAGGTAAGGAAGGCTGGTCCGAGTATTTGTAGATCTGTGGTTCTCCAAGTGCGGCCTGTGGATCTTCTGCTTCCGAATCACCCAGGGCTGCTTATCAGTCACCCTGGGCTTCCTGGATTCCACTGTGATATTAAGTCACATTTATTGAACATGTATCATGTGCTGGCCACTGTTCTAAGTGCTTTATACTTAATAGCTCATTTTCTCCTCACAAACCCTAGGGTTTGTACATGATTGTACCCACTTCCCTGATGATAAGGCTGAGGCACAGAGGATTAACTGGCGTGGTCTCAGTTACAGAGGGGACACCAGACTCTGTCCTTGGCCCCAGGCCCCAACTCAAAGTCACTACCCTCAGAGTATAGGATCTCAGGAATCTGGATTTTTAATAAGCTGCTGAGGGATCTGTGTGCACAGTAAAGTGAAGTACTGCTGATCTGAAGAATCTTTTTTTGTTAAAGATTTATTTATTTATTTTAGAGAGAGAAAGAGCAAGGAAGGGGCAGAGGGAGAGTCTCAAGCAGACTCCCTGCTGAGCACAGAGCCCAGTGCAGGGCTAGATCCCGTGATCCTGAGATCATGACCCGAGGTGAAACCAAGAGTTCAACACTTAACCCACTGTACCACCCAGGCACCCTGCTCTGAGGAGCCTTTTACCTCAGAACCACCTGCATTGTTTTGGATTAAGAAACAGCTGATCCGGGACACCTGGGTGGCTCAGCAGTTGAGCGTCTGCCTTCGGCTCAGGTTGTGATCCCGGAGTCCTGGGATCGAGTCCCATATCTGATTCCTCGAAGGAAGCCTGCTTCTCCCTCTGCCTGTGTCTCTGCCTCTCTCTCTCTCTCTCTCTCTCTCTCTCTCTGTGTGTGTCTTTCATAATAAATAGATAAATAAATCTTAAGAGAGAGAGAGAGAGAGAGAGAAACAGCTGATCCATTTACCCTACATCAGCCGTGAAAGGACTTTCTTTCCTTGAAGTCATTAGAACAAAAGTGTCAGTCGGAGGTTCTTGGCTAAGGGCGAGTCATCAAACATAAAAAGGAGATGAGCTTTAGCAACCCACTAGCCTAATCATCTGCCCTGCTTCCTCTCCTCTTTCCTTTCTTTGAGACACATCCTTATTTAGAATCCCACTTCTAAACTGTTGAGGAGTTGGGGTGTTCTCCCTGAAGTTAGGATGTGGAGGGGGCTGTGTAGGCAGGGCCCACCTGGACATCCTGCCTCTCTCTGGGACTCTGACACAACCTTGGAAACGCCATTTGGAAAGCCAGCGATGGCTGAAGAGCAGAGGCCAAGATTGCCCATGGGCCCTCAGCCTTGGCTTCCCAACTCCTACTTTTAAAGACCAACCTAGTGTTGCTTCTCGGGGTTGCCCTGATGTGTTAAAAGGCCCACTGGCTCAAATGGTGGTGGCAGAGCTCTGCAGAGTAGCTGTGTTCACGTATCAGGCCTCAGCTGAATGGCACAATTCCAGGGAAGCCATTCACATCATGTCAACAGAGTCGGCCTGCAGAAGTGGTTCGCATGTATTACAAAGTGGATAATGAAGCACCAAGGATCCGTCCCAGCTCCTCCATTTTGGAATCAAGGTGTTGGTGCTGGTGGCTGAGTTTCTCCCAGAGGAGCAATTCAGCATCAAGCAGTGGAAACTATGGCCTGAAATGCAAGTCTTCCCAACCTGAGGTGGTGAACCACAGCAATGACCCTTCCACTTAGCTATGTTGGCCTAGAGTGTGCTATGGAAGCTTCCATGCTGGACACAAGATCAGGGCACAGTAAAGAGGGGATGAGGAGATTCGGACCCTTTGCTTGGGGCTGGAGAAAGGGGCCTGAGGACCACTATTGAGCAAAGGTGTGCCATCACGGGTCCTGACTCGATAGAACCTGCCTGTCAGCACATTCACTGACCGTAAAGCCTCTGGTGCTCCCCTGGGCCCGCTGAGGTAGTTCACTTAGTCAGATTTTATTATTCTCATTTCACAGATTAGGAAGCTGAGGCTCAGAGCCTTGTTTGAGACCACATAGCTAGGAAGAGACAATGGCATGGGGACATTTGAACCTGGAGGTTTTCTCCCTTCTGTGTCAGCAAATGATGCCAGAGAACAAACATCCCTGGGCCAGATTAAGAGAGAGCAGAGAGGCGTTTTTCTCTGAGGAGGTGTAGGTTCCACATTTCCTGGAGGGTTTGCCCCACGTACAGCGTCTCTTGTCTGCACTGATGACCTGCACTGGGCCAAGAGTTCGTTATATCCCTCCCCTCCTCACGACCTGACTCAACTGCTCCAATTAACACAGAGAATGAAGGAATGAAAAAGAAAACACTCCTGAACATGAAAGAAATCACAGTCTTTCTCCAGAAATAAAGGCTTTTACAGGAGCAGGAAAAAAAAAAAACAAAAACAAATAACAAAAAGCCCTGATCGTTCTTGGCAGCTTTTGAACAAATTAGTGTACTGGAAGAATGGATTAAAGAGTGAGGGGTGTGTCAGAGAGAAAGGAAATCGGCAAGCTCCCCAAGCGAGCCCTGCTTCCTGCGCTGTCTGGGAAGCCAAAGGGTAGTGGAGGCGTCCACTTGGGAAACATAGCCATTTCCTTTCTCATCCCAGCTGGAACCACACCACCCCAGGGGGACCTCTCGGAGTCTAGATCAGATTGGCCCTTCCGTCTTATGTGGTGTGCCAGGCCTCTGCACTTGACCTTTGTCACTCAGATTATACATGCAATTTCTTGCTCAGAACCTGCCTCCTGACTTTGAACTCCATTAGGGCAGGGACTGGGTCTGCCTTGTTCACCACTTGTATCTCCTGGGAAACTTTTGGTTGCAAAGAACAGAAGACCCGACCCAACCCAATCTCGATTAAGCAAAAAGGGACTTTTTTGTTTCTTGCCCAAGTTTAGAGTTGGCTTTGGGAAAGCCTGGATTCAGGGGTTCTGAGTTCAGATTTGATCTCTCAACCACTCTTTATTCCACTTCATTTGCCCCCTTGTGATAGTTTTACTTTCATGCTCCTTATGATGCTAGGATGGCTGTCACAACTCTGGCCTAAGATGTTTTCAGGGAGTAAGCCCCCCTTCCAGGTGACTAAAGTGGTATTCTCAGGATTAACTCTGATTGGCTTGGCTTGCGTAATATGCCCATCTGTGAATCAATCACTGTAGTCCAGAGAGCTTGGTGCTTTGTGATTGGTTAATACCACACGCATAGCTCATTGCCCACCCCAAAGCTGTTCCCTCTTCTTCCTTGCTAACAAAAACCCATCAGATTCCAAGCAGGTGGGCAAGATGCTCAGGAAAAGCGACCCCTCCTCCATCCAGATAACCAATTACAGTAATTCCGTCCTCCTGGCAGTGATTGGTTTAAAAGTGAGCACTGACCTAATTCTAGCAAATAGGACATGATGCCAAGTTGGAGGCTTCCAGGAGAAATCTTCCTTCCTCTGACAAGTCACATTTGTAGGGGGATAGCTTCTTTCCTGTCCTTCTAGCCTTTGGATATTGTCGTGATCAGGTGGGAAGTTTGGAGCTGCTACAGCCATCTTGCAACCATGAGGTGAGATATTGCTGATATACTGCGAATGGCAGGATGGAACACATCTGCTCTTGGCTTCTGTGGTGTTTCACTTCTGCTGGCCTGCACTGGTGACTTTTTGAAGGACTGTCCACAGGCTATTGGAGCTACTTTGCCTGCATGCAAAGAGTACCAGATTGCCTGGGACTTCTGATCCTGCGGGGAGAGGGGGGGCAACCCATACCAATATCAGATGCAGAGGTGTGAAAGCCCAGCTCCTTGGCTTTGAATTGGGACAAATCCTGAGGCATGCTTTTTACTTCAGAGCTCCCTGAAGGACCAGGCTGAGGTTTGGACTTGCTTGAAATCAACCTTCATTTGGCATCTTTCTCCCTGTCCTGCCCTCCCTCCATCTCCCCACCAGATGCCCGTGGGAGCACTTCCGTAATCAATCGCTTGCACACAAATCGTTAGCTCCTTCTGGGGGACCTGTCGTATCACCAGGGCTTGCACATCACAGCTGCTCTGTAAATATTTGTTGCCTGAGTGAATGAATACATGAATGGATGAACAAGCTGGGGAAATCACAGGCAGGTGGAATCCGAACAGGTTATTATACTAATTACAGGCTGTCTACTTTTTTCCCTTTGCTCTGTGAAACAGGTTGGCCCCTTGGGGAATTTCCCCAAAGCTTTTGAAGCGGACAGGGTGTCTTCTTAACAGTCTCATGTGCTTCCTAATTGGGCAGTCCATTAGAAGGTGAGGTCATCTCCCTGGGGAAGAAGGAAAGGCCTTATCACTGAGGACGAGGGGCCCCGGGGGTGGGGACAAACCCTACCTCAACATCTGCAGTGTCTGTCTGTTACTGGAGCGGCTGTAGGGAATGACCATTCTGGAATGAATCAACTAAACCTTTGACCTGAACTCCAGTTTAATTCACTCTTTCCCCTCCATTAGCTAGTATAAGGGATGAGGGAGGCAGAAGGGGAGGGATAACATATTTTATTTTTATGGCATTTTTATTCCAAATGACCTGCTGGGTCAAACCCACTTTTCTTTCATGAATTATACATTAGAGGAATCTTTTTGTTTTTCTAATGGCTTGAGTTGAGTTCACCCTCTAGAAAGATTTTTAGACAAAATCAGGAATTTCAATTAAAGAGTTCACCTCTTGCCATATCAACTGACATGGTTTTGATTGGGTCATCCCATAAATGAATCTCCGTTAGAGTTTTCAAGCTTCCTAGGGTCTTCAAAATCATCCAGCCCCATCCCCTTACTTTATACATGGGAAGGCTAAGAACCCAGAGATGGGAAATGACATGCCCAAGTTCACACAGCCAATGCATAGCAATAGCTATTAAAAGACAGAAATGGCGATGTATTTTACTCTCTCTTTATTTCTAGCCCAGTATTCTTTTCTGCAAGTAAGCCTAGAGAAATAATATAGTTGCCATGGCTGCAGAACAAATTGCTCCGAAACCTGGTGGCATAAAGCAATCACTTGTTATGCTCATGGATTCTGTGGATTGGGAATTTGACAGAGCACAATGAGGATGGCTTCTTTCTGCTCCGTGGTGTCAGCTGGAAGAGCCAAAGGCTTATGGGTGGGTTCATCTAAAGTCTCACTCATTCAAACGAGTAGAGGGTAATGCTGTCTGTGGCCTGAGACCTGTTGTTGGCTAGAACATCCATACATGGCCTCTCCATGTGTTGTGGGCCTTCTTGCAAACATAGTGGGCTGGGTTCCAAAGGAAGAGTTGAGAGAGGGTGATGAGGGGAGTGGGGAGAGATACATGGATTGAGGAATTGGTGGAAATTGTGTCGCTTTTAATAGACCTGAAAGTCACTCTGTATTGCTTCTACAACATTCTATTGGTCAAAGCTTTACAAAGTCCACCTGGTTTTAAGAGGAGAGAGGATAGAACCCACATTTCAATGGAGGAGTGTCAGTTACATTGTGAGGTTGAAGGGAATATGTATTGGTACAGCCATCTTTGGAAAATTCACTCTGTTACAAGAGGGTTAAGGCTAGTACACATTAAGTTTTGCTGAATTGTTTACTTAGGATCTATCTTTTCTGCTCAATTATAATTTCCTAAAGGGCAAGATATGTGTCTGTCCCATTTGCTAATATATCTCAGTGTCCAGCACAGCTGCAACTGACTCAGGGTATGAACTTAGTACATTTTTGTTTGGAAAATAAGTGTCAAAGAGAAAGTATTTATTGGCTAAAAATAGACTCGTAGATTTCCTTTCTCCTCTTGTGACCTTTCCTTTTCATCAAGAACTTGAATACCAGCACCATCTTCTCTAGAGAGTTGATTGATTGACTGATTAATTTGTTCATTCATTTATTCATTCATGTTTGGGCCCCATGGAAGAGGTGCTTACCTAAGTCTTGAAGTGGTCAGAGAAGTTGTGCTGGAGGGAGTGATGGATGTAAGAGGAGACCTAGAGGATGAGCAAGAGGAAGCTCAGTGAAGAGGCAGGAGGAAAGGCACTCCAGACAGAGGGAACAGCCTATGCAAATTGGAGGCAAGTCATTTGGTGTGGCAGATAGGTAGAGTCTGAGAGAAGAATGGCAAAAGGTAAGTGAGGCTAGAGGGGCAAGCAGGACCTGAGTTTTGACCAGGCCTTCAGTGCCACCCCAAGGAGTCTGACTTACCCCTTAAGGACAGTAGGAAGCCACTAAGGAAGCAACCCAGTCAAATTTGTGTTTAGAAGGGCATATCTGCAGGGTGGGTGATGGATTGGAGTGGGACAATGTGGTAGGCTAGCTGGAGCATGGTTGGCAAAATCCTGATAGGAAAATGATGGAGACCACCGCCTCAGTGTGGATGGCGAGAAGTGGATGGATATTCCCAAGGAACCCTGATTGATGAAGTGGATGTGGGACTGGGAGAGGGACTGGGCCAGTTCTTGGTCTCTGGGTTAGGCAAGTGGGTAGGTGGCGGTACCTGGCCCCAAGCCATGAAACCCTAGGAAAGGAGTAGCCTTGAGGTGGGGCTTCGAGGAATTCAGTATTTGGGGGATGATGAGTCCAAGATGCCAGGGGGATCACCTGAGTGAAAGTTCCAGGAGGCACTTGAATCACAAAACCAAAACTCAGCAGAGTGGTCTGAGCCGTGAATCTGGACTGGGGACCGATGGAGAGATGGAAACTGAAGCCACAGGAGTACACGTGCTCGCGGCGGAAAAATGAGTGCAACAGAGGGGCAGAGAGCCATGGAGAAGGCAGCTTTCGAGAAGGAGGCAGTCAGTGGTACCCAGTCATCTGAGAAATCACGGAAGGAAAGGAACAACATTGTCCACAGGATTGAACAAAAAAGTCATTGGCAACTTTCACAAGGACAGTTCCCCTGAAAAAGACAGGAAGAAGCCAGATGACAGAGCCGTGGGATAAAGAGGTGAGGGTAATGAATTGAAAGCATGAATGAATAGCCTTCTGGTGAACTCCTGACTTGCCTCCTTCCAGGTCTGGTAATTCTGGAAACGCTGGGATGGATTTGTCAAATCACCTCCCAAAGAAGAGCAGCCAGGAAGGATCTTTTCCACTCAACTCTCACTGTCCCAGAAAATAACCTATGTGTGGGCTGTCCTCGGCATCCCTCCCTAGCAACCAGCATTTGTATTTAAATTCTTGGGGGAGGGGTGCTCTCATTTTTCAGCCATCAACGCAGTTCTGTGGTCACATCTGTTGTTTTTGTCTGCACAATAGCCATTTATCAGCATTTGGCTAATAGCATCCCAATCTGGGGAAGGCTGACCCCTTCTTGCTTCCACGGGTGGCACATGTCCCAAGCCCAATCAATAAGAGTCAGGCCTGAGATTTTTTGGGAACTACTGGGAAAGAAAAGCACTCTTTAGGCAGGAGGGGCTTTTACTTGGAGACAGCCTGCCAGCACAGAGGAAAGCAAATAAATCAGAGACACAGAGAGAAACACAATCTCAGTGACAATTCTTGGACTCCTGGATCCAGCCTCACCTGAAGACATTTAATCCCTGGACTTTTCAGTTACCTGTGCCAGTAAATTCTCCCCATCTTTTTTTTTTTCCTTTTTTTTTTTTTTTTTTTTTTTGTTAGAAAGGGCTATAAGAGTTCTGGTGCTAGATGAGTGGTCCCAACAGGAGCAAACTGCCAGAAAGAAATGGGGGCTGTGGGATGGGGTTGGTGGAAGAGGTTTACTTGATTTTCTCTCAGGCATTTCACTGGACACTTCACTCACCACGTTGCTCCTGCTTTAGGAATCTCCCCCTCCTTTTTGCAGTCAGCCGCTTCATTGTTTGGACTTGTATTCCTACCTTTTTGTAAACCCATGGCTTCTCAGAAACATTACTGAAGTGCACGGATGCTGCGCTGGAGGCCCTCTCTCATCCCCAGAGGCAATACACATGCTTATTATTTTCCACAGGAGATGCTCCCAGAGAGCATGTTGGGGGATGGGGCATTTGCAGGGACTGCCTCGGTGCTCAGTGTCTGTGCCTCCAGTGACGTGCTGACAGCCCGTGCCCATTCCAGATCCCCCGCCCTCTGGCCCCACCACCCCCAGTGTACAACGGCCACTCCAACAGTGCAAACTCGTGTTCATTTGTTCAGAACACAAATTAATCATGCCAGGGAGATTCCCAGCTGCTGGACCACGTTTTGCTGTGTTAGCAATAAACATCCCTTCATCCTGTCAACACGACCCGAAGGAAAAACAGAGGTCCAGGAGGCCATGAGGGGACTCCATGGGTCACCCATGGCAGAGGGAGGAAATGACACATTCCAATTTCTTCCTCCTCCCTCCCCTATCAGCTGTGATCTTGGTTTCCTTTCTTTCTTTCTTTCTTTTTTTTCTTTTGAGTCTACTTCCTACCTAAAGGCTTCAGTTCCATGGATCACATTTTCTGTCCAGCCTCCAGTTTGAAGACTTGCCATTGGCAGGGACCCACAGCGTGACGTCTCCTGGAGGGTGGGGCTTGCACGCTGCAGTGCCAGGCTTCCCACACCCCACATGATTTCCTATCCCTGCTCATTCAGAACCATCAGGTTTAGGTGGGTTCCTCCCTCCTCCCTCCTCCCTCCTTTCTTTCCTTCCTCCCTCTGACTTACTCTACTTACCTCCTCTGGCCCCCTCCTTCCTCTCCCTGTCTCCATCTCCCTCCCGCCTCCTCTTCCTTGCTCATTTCTTCCTCCCCCTCATCCTCCTTCCCTCTTTCCCTCCCCCTATTTATTTTTCCTCCCTGTCCTCTTCTGTCTTTCCTTCTTTTCCTCCTTCTTCCTCCGCTTGCCTCCTCTCCCTACAACTTTCACCCTGTGGTTCTAATGAAACAAGAAGGAAGGAAATCATACTGAAAAGCAGCCAGGCTCAGCCAATAAATCCTCTAATGCTTGTAATAGTTTCATGTTCTTCACGTTCATCCTAGTTTAAGAGTTTAATCAACATCTTCGAAATACTTGTGATTTACTCTGTGAGCTTTAATTTGAGGCTTGGCAAGTCCCTCCCTTCCTCCTCCCTCCCTCCCTCCCTCCTCCCTCTCTCCCTTCCTTCCTTCCCTCTCTTATTTCATTTATTCAATAATGTTTTTTGAGGGCCTTTTCACATCAAGCCCTGGGCTAAGTGTTAGACATAGTAAATAGAAAAAAGGACATCATCTGTGCTCTGATGAGTTGACAGTCTAGTGTGAGAGACAGATTTTCACCATAGATCAGAAATGAATGTATTCTCATGACTTCAGTGAAAGCTCTGAATTTCCATGGGGATTTGGGCAGAGGGAGTGACTCTGACTATGGAGATGTGGAGGCTTCCTTGAGGAGCTGATTTGAAGGATGGCTTCTCTAGGCAGAAGAGGAATGACAATGCCTAAGTAGAGGGATCAATATGCAAAGGCCCTGGGGTGAGAGGAAGCAAGGCACTTTCACAGATTTTGACAAAAATAGTGTGGCTGGGACAGAGAGTGGAAAAAAATGAGCCAGAGGTTGGCAGTTGGCAGATGTCTGTAGCTCTTACCTGGGGTGAGAGTTGGGGTCTTAACTTCAAAAGCAAGGGGATGTTATTGAAGAATTTCACTTGGAGATGGAGATGTCATAATCGGTTTGGCTGCTGGTGCAGTCAAGGTCGGGACAGAAGATTCTTTGGGTGAGCCTTCTGTAGCCTCAGGGGATCTAGGTAGGCTGGGAAGAAGCAGATTGAGTCAGATGCAGCATTAGTCTCAGGGCCTGGATTGGGGTCAGGTAACAGCTCTGGCTTCCCCAAAGGGAGATTATCCTGCCTGCAGACCTCCTGTGTGGGTCAGAGGACACTATCAGATGAGGAAGGTGGAGGAGCATAGCTAAGAACTGTGGACCTGGAGTCAGCCAGATCTGGCTTTGCTGTTTACCAGCTACGAGACCCTGCAGGTTTGTATCTTTGTGGAGACTGTTTTCTTCTCTGTAAAATGAGGATAATAATAATAATAAATGTGGGAGGGTTTTTTGTCTATCATCCCTTTCTCATGGTAATTAGGCAATTACCATTGCATGTGGTTCTGGTGGGACTGGCAATCGCTGTGTCCCATCTACCCATTGGACACATGATCCAGGCCCAACCAATCATTGAGCCCCATCTCCTTGTCCCCAGGGATTGGTCTAAGGGAGTGGCCCAAGTAGGGCCAATTGGAGACCTTCCATGGGATCTGATATGGGCTGTTGGAGGAGAAGAGTGTCTTGGTTTTAGAGTATGAGCTACAAGATGGGGCACCTGAGTGACTCAATCCGACTCTTGATTTCGGCTCAGGTTATGATCTCAGCATCATGAGATCACACCCTGTGTTGGGCTCTGCACTGGGTGTGGAGCCTGCTTAAGATTCTCTCTCTCCCTCTCTCTCTGGCCTTCACTCTCTTTCTACCCTCCTCTCTAAAAAAAAAAAAATATATATATATATATATATATATATATATATATATATATATAATAGTTCATATATATATGAACTATAAGAGCATAGACTTGAACTACTGGAGTTTAACTTTCCTGGGAAAAAAATCAGGGGGATGAGTAGGGGAGGGATAGAGGAGAATGAGAATAAGGCAGGGGAGAGGAGAATAAGAGAGAGAAAGAACTTTCATACCCTGGAGGCAACAGTTCCTGAAGCCTAAAACACCCTTTGCACTACTCAGTTAATGAACTCATCATAGCCCATTCTGGTTTAAGTCAATTTGAGTTGGGTTTTGTCACTCACAATGGGTGTGTTGTAACCAATGCACCATGTCACTGCAGCAAAAGCAAACGTAAAGTGCCTACTATGTAGAGTACTCAGTAATTACTAGCTAGGGTTTTTGTTTTGAGAGCAATTCATAGCTCTAAGATACATAACTAGAGTGTGTACTGCTTCCCCTCTCTGGTGTGTGGTCTCATATTGTCCCATTTCATGTAAAGATCCTGTAGAAAAGCCTCAGTAGTGACCTGAGTTCTCCTTCTCCCTCTGAAATTTGTGACTCCTGTGTCCCTTGGGGCTTTCTTAGAATGACAGTGATAGCAACAAGAGAACACAATGTCCTGAAGGATATGACTATGTTTAGACCATTCACCTTCTACTTCATAGCAGCTTTTTCCCATGATCTTTCTTTTACAAAATATATTATCTGTTGCTGTATAATAAACCCCAAACTTTGTGGCTTAAAGCAAACAGATTTGTTATCTCATGGCTTCTGGGGGTAAAGGATGCAATGGAACAGCTTTGCTGGGTGGTTCTTCTCATGAAGCAGAAGTGAAAACATTGGCCAAGGCTGCTGTCATCTGAAGGCTTGAGTGGGGCTGGAGGATCCACTTAGAAGATGGCCTAGTCACATGGCTATTGGAAGAAGACTTTAGGTCCTGGCCACATGAACCTATCCACAGAGTTGCTTGAGTGTTCTTACGATATGGCCACTGGCTTCCCCCAGAGTGAGTGATCTAAGAGAGAGGAAGATGGAAGTAATATTTTTATGACCCCATCTTTGAAATCATGAACATCATTTCTGCAATATTCTGCTGATTATACAGGACAGCTCTATTCATTGTGGGAGAGAGTACATAAAGATGTGAATACTGGGAGGTAGGGGTCATTGGTGAAGGCTGTGGTGGTATTTTTTTTATAAGATTTTAAAATCTTAAAAAATTAAAAAAAAAAGATTTTATTTATTTATTCATGAGAGACACACAGAGAGAGGCAGAGACATAGGTAGAGGGAGAAGCAGGTGCCCTTCTGGGAACCTGATGTGGGACTTGATCCTAGGATCCCTGGATCACCACCTGAGCTGAAGGCAGGTGCTCAACCACTGAGCCACACAGGTGCCCCTGTGATGGTATTTTTAAGTGTCACTAAAGTTTCTTCTTAGTCTCATGGGAATTCTCTTCCTCAAGGAGGCCTTTGGATGCTCAAGATAATGTGGCATCTTCAAGGCACCAAAAATACCCCCTCCAACTTGTGCTTGAAAGGCCTTTTCTTCAGAGCTTGCAAAGAGTTCCTTAAACTAGTGAAACGACTAAACTAATTTGCTGGTCTGTAATTTCCTGGCACGTCTGGAGATTTCCTAATAAATACTAGCTTCAGGTTGGCAACCTGCCAGTGTTACAGCCTTCTCCTGAGTGACAAACAAGGGATGTGCAAAGCATCTTAGAGGGTTGGGAAGGTTGGTGCATTGCAGGGGTAGAGCACAGGACCTGGAGGCTGAATGTTTGGGTCTGAGAGCCGGCCCTGCCTCTTACCTACCATAATTCCTACTGTCCCTACCAATACCTATCATATTTCACACTTGCTTCTCTATGCCTCAGTTTCTCCTTCTGGGAAATGTGGCAACAACCCTGGTTTTCCATGAATCACATGGCTATGACTAGGTTCAAATGAGCTGCTGTAGCATTTCTAAGACGGAGGTCCATGGGACACTGGCACCATGGGCTGTTAGCCCCCAAAGGGGTTCTATGCTGAAGTGAGTATGGAGAACTGCACTGAGTAAAGTCCAGCTGTTTTCCACTTTCCACGACTACAGATAGGACCAGCTCCATGGCTGTGCGGCCAGAGCAGCCACACAGGACCCCTTGCTAAGAAGGACTCTGCACTTGGGGTTTCATGCCCTGCAGCTGCTGTCTTGAAACTCTTAATAATTTTATCTTTGAAGATGTGGGGTTTTTAAAAATATTATTTATTTATTTATTTGAGAGAGAGAGAGAGAGCAGAGCAAGCAGGAGAGAACATGAATCAGAGTGGAGGAGCAGCAGAGGGAAAGGCAGGCTCCACACTGAGCAGGGAGCCCAATGCAGGATTCGATCCCAGGATCCTAGGATCATGACCTGAGCTGAAGGCAGATGCGTAACCAACAGAGCCACCCAGGTGCCCCTGAAGAGATGTTTTGTAAGTGAAACTTGATGGGACAATAGAGCCTGGGCCAGGGGCTTGGCATCTCAGCTCACAAGTGTGCACCTCTCCTGCCTCCTTAGGGTGAGCTCTCACCTGCCAGCTTCCCTCCCCTGGCTCCCCTCTGCCCTGCCCAGAGACCATGTCACCAGGATACCCAGATCCCAGAGCTCAGAACAGCGACTGGTTTGCATTGGCGAGGGCATAGGAGGGAGGCCCCATTCTTTTTTTTTTTTTTTAGACATTTGACTTATTTATTCATGAGAGACACAGAGAGAGAAGCAGAGACATAGGCAGAGAAAGAAGCAGGCTCCATGCAGGGAGCCCAACCTGGGACTTGATCCTGGGTCTCCAGGATCACTCCCTGGGCTGAAGGCTAAACCGCTGAACCACCCGGGCTGCCCGGGAGTCCCCACTCTGTTGCCACCCTCTGCCCCCCTCCTCCCCCACAGGGGCCAGGGGCTGGAGTCAGTGCCTGTCCCATGGTGTCACAGGGCAGGGCAAGGCAGCAGCTATCCCAGTGCTGGGCTGGCAGCACCATGGCACGTTTAGCAGGCAGCTTGGTGGGGGTCTGTCACCTACTTCTGACCCAGGTACCAAGAAGGTTGGAATTCCTTGGGGTCACTCATCTGCTGTGGGTTGGAGCGCCATGGGAAGGGGAGATCCACTTCCCCACCAGCAGCCAGTCCTTGCGTTGGGTCCCGCACATTGTGTAGCTGGTCCTGCCTGCGGAATTAGTCAGATCCTTTAATATAAGCGAGACGAAACTGTAGTGGGACAGGGTGCAGACCTGAGAGCTAGACTCTGGGTCTGGATCCTGGCTCCACTCCTTCCCGGCATTGTCACCTCGGCCCATTTGCGTCTCTGTTTCCTCATCTCTGAAATAATGATCATGTAATTCCTACTTCAGAGGTTGCTGTAAAGATGAAATGAGGATCCAAAGCATCTAGACTAGCTCCCCACCGCGTCGCGGATGTTAGCTGATATATTTAATGCTCGCTTTGTGAGGACAAAGGACTGCAGTGCTGTTGGGGCAGGAGCATCATCCGTAGCCTGCTGGGGTCCTGTGTACAGCACCGAGCGCACAGCACACTCCACGAACACTTGTTGAATGACTGAGTCCCCAAGATGGGCTTCCCACAGAGCACCCGCCCTGTCCCCTTTTATTCCAGAGAATCAGAAGCAATCAGTGGTCCAGCCTCAAAGGCCATAGAGACACAGCATCTTGTCCCCACTCATGCACAGTCTCCTGACAATGGGGGCAGAGCAGACACCCCAGAGACTCTCTCCGGGCCTCCTCTCTGGGCCCATCTATCCTGCTGGGAATAGCTTTCCTCGACCCCCCACAGGCCACGCCATAACTCACTCCACCTCCCTAGCTTCTCCGTCCTTAATTGGGCCAATCTGTCTGCCTGACACCCCGCTCTGGTTCGCTTTCTTCCCAAAGCTCTCTCTTGTCAGTTGACAGATTCTCAACTGTCTTGAGCGCATTTTTCAATTTGTGCTCTTCCAGTGATTTCCCAACCAGGTTTCTGCTCTTTTTAAAGCTACTTAATTTTATAATTTCTAAATGATTTTCCTCACTTGCCATGATTCTTCTCCACCCCCACTCCTTGGCTTTCTTCCCATGACTTTCATTTTCTTAGCCCCGAAGCCATGCAGGTGTGTGGGGCACCCTTGAAGGGAGCCTGATTTTTTTTTTCAGCTAGAGGGAGGATTACCGTCTTAATTGGGGGGTCCCACCAAAAGCTGGCCCTGAGATGGGTGCACTAGTTTATTTGGGAGGTGATCCAGGAAGCAGGAAAGAGGGGGAGTGAGGGGGAAGGGAGAGGACCTGAGAATATGCCTTATTTTTTGGTGATCCACTGGGTAATGTGCAGGGAACCGTGGACACGGAATGTACCCCCTGCATTGTCCCACGGGAGGGAGGGGACACTGACTGCCACTCCTGTCCCCCCATTGGAAAATTTGAGCTTCTGTCTATGCCTGTGCAACAAGTAGGCTCTCCTGGCTTTGGAGAAAAGCATGGTTATAGTGCTAGAGCTTCAGTAATAGCTGTGGAACGTTCCATCAGAGCCACAGAAGTTTGCTACAGCCAGTGACATGTTCCAGACTCCCCGGAGTGGAGATTGTCACTTGGGGTGTGGACTTCTTTGTTTCTTTATCTTCTTTTGAAGTCTCTGATTATTAAGGTGTTTTGCTGCCCTCAGGACAGGCTCCAGCCAGGGGGGGGGGGGGTCCCTCCCAGAGGGAAGGCTGGGTCCCCTGTAAGAAAGGGACATTCAGCCAGGGAGTTCTATGGTGCGTTTCTGTCTCTGGAGATCCATTTATCAAGAGGCGGATGTTGATGTTTTCAAGTGAGACGAAGGAATCTTTCTCCCCGTGACTTCCAGGGCCCCTGACTGCCTTTGGGTGGTGTCTAAACTGCAAAATTAATGAAAGGCACGGAACTCCGTGTACTGACAAGTCCCAAAGATGATGAAGCGCAAACATGAATTTGATCATCTTGCTCCAACCCATCTGACTCCTTCCATGTCCCTTAATGACGCCCTGGATGGATCCCAAATGTCTCTGCTCAATTTGGATACAGAAAGGTCCAGTTTAAATTTCTAGTCTCATCTCTGCCCCCCTGCCCTGCACAGGTTTGACTCAGCCTGAGGGGTTTGAAGAGAGAGCCTGGTCTGTCCCAAGGATCCCTCCTCCTCCTCCCCCTTCTCCACCCCTCCTCTCTGGTCAGGCAGCTCCCGAGAGCATCCCTGACCCTGTGGCTCAGCCCCGGGACAGCCTTCGCACAGAAGACACGGTGAAGACTGTTCCCTGGAGTTTGTGGCAGCCCTGTGTCCTGGGACAGGGGAAAGTGCTGGAGGAAAGAAACAGGTTTGTTTTCACTCAAGCAAAACTGCAGGAGTCCTCTCTCAGGAAACACTGGTTCTTCTGCAGGCCCTGGTGAACTCCACATGACTCCATTTGTGACTTTTCTGAAGTGTGTCTGGGTGTATGTGGGCAGAGTGGGATGTGGGGGGCTTCTCCTCAATGCACAGTTTTCCAACATTGGAGAACCACCCTTGCTTGACATCCTCCTACTTCCCCTTCAGCCTCTGCCCCCAGAGGACCCTTCTGGGGTCCTGCCTGGGGGCCGCCTTCCTGGTTAAGACTCAAGCCTATGGGGTCCTCTTCGCCAAAGGAGATTCCCCCTTCGTCCCCCTTGGTGGTGGGAGGGTTGACTTTACCCTTTCTCCACCTCCCTGTCTCCAGTTCTTTCCCTACCCTTCTTGAATAGATCTGAAATTCCTTTTGTTCATGGCAGTCCAACC
Organism: Canis lupus familiaris; assembly: GCF_011100685.1. Classification (NCBI taxonomy): domain Eukaryota; kingdom Metazoa; phylum Chordata; class Mammalia; order Carnivora; family Canidae; genus Canis; species Canis lupus. The sequence goes on from NC_049241.1 coordinate 19,598,704, forward strand.
AGGAAATGAGGCCCCCAGCTCCCCTTGCAAGCACACTCTATCTCTATAAGCTACTCTCCTGGAGCATTGCTCCCTTGACTTCATGAAGGAGACACACTCCCCCTTCCAGAAATCACAGTCCTGCTTAGATTCCCTATGTCCTGTTTGTACAAAGTAGAGAGAAGGAAGGAAGGAAGGAATGATGGCCAAGTTGGGCATCTTTTAATATGTCCAGATGCCCTCCTGGGCTCTTTCTGGCTCTCCCTAGGAAAGAGGTTCTTACCTTGGGCAGGGAAAAAGCCTTATTATTTATTTATTTTTAATGTTTGCTAATCTAGAAATGAAAGTTGGCATTTCTTTCTGTTCAAGATTATATTAACAGTGCCGATGACTTTGCCATACATTGAAGTCAGAGATATTTTCATATCACATTATAGGTGTCACAAATATTAGAAAATGACATTTGATGCTCATCTCTATTTAAAAATGACAGTAGTACTTAGACCTGCTGCTGGATCTTGTTTTGTTTTTTTTTTTTAAATGTGTGAATAAAGGAGTACCAGTATTATATCGCACATTTGTTTAATATTTTGATAGCCATATAACTGTTTTTCTCTGTAATCTGATGTATTTTATTTTGTACGTTTAACTATTCTGAAAGGGACCATCACTTCAATGGATGCCACAGGAAAGCTCAGAAGCTCTGGTCTGGAATATATTCTTTGTGCCTAATGTCTAGCTTTGAGGCTTTGAATGCCAGAACTAACATATCCTTCTAGATAATATTCTACTCTGGCTTTCTTTTTAACCAGGATCCTGTTGTCCCCAATCAGAGCCAATAATAGCTAACATATTTTTAAGTCTTCTCTGTGCAGGCACAGTGCAAAGCGCTCTGCATGCATTAGCTCATTTAATTCTCATTTATTAAGGAGGCACAGAGAGGTTCAGTGACTTGCCCAAAGTAACACAGCTAATAAGTGGGGGAACTGGGATTTGAACCTGGACAGTCTGACCCCAGAACCCACATTCTTAAACCTGTAGAGTGTAAATGAGGTAAGAGATAGCTAGTTTCCCCAAACGCCCATGTTCTTGGCTTTAGTGTGGGGCCAGCTAGTTCACTATCACTGCAGTGGAGCCAAAAAAACCTTTTCAGCTCCCCAACTAAGAAATGAACATTGAATCACAGCGCCCCCTAGCTTACATAGCAATTCTGATTGCTCACTCGAGGGTCAAGCTGGTGCACAGAAATTTAAGACAAACCTTTATTAGGTACCCATTATGGCAAGCCCTACTGTCGGGCACTGGGGATAAAGAGCAGAATGGTTTCCACCTTCCAGGAATTCCTTCCAAGTCAGGAGAGCCAGAGCCAGAAGTTGTGTTGGAATAACGAGAGCTAAGATCTGGTGGAAGATGTGGATGCAGAGCCCCTGGGACCCTGTGGGGGAAGGGATTTTCACAAGATCAGGAAAATGCTTCAGCTCTCCTCAGGCCCCCTACCCTGATGCCATGGTGAGCCCTCCTGCCTGGTCCCAGTGCCTTGGCCCTTCCTCCAAACTTTGGCGCTTGCAACTTACGTGTCTCCCTGCCTCTTCCCTCAGTATGCTCCCCTGTGGCTGCTTAGCTAATCTCAGAGCCTCATTCAAAGCCAGGGGCTAATAACTCCTGAATTTTTAACAAGAGTTCTCATGCTGTAAACCAGGGATCACAAACATGAACGGCTGAGGGTCAGGGAGATAATGTCAGTGAACTAAGCAGGCCAATATTTGCATGTTAAACATGCAGGAATATCCTTTACTCCCACAAAGACAGACTCTCCCCTATTTTTTTCTGAAACACATTGTCTTCCAGAATGATTTTTCTCTTTTCTTTTCACTTTTAATAAAAATCAAATACAGAAAAATATTTCTTCAGCAGAAGAAAAATGACAGTACATGGTGATAAAGGCTTACTTTCACATGGAAGACTAAAGGGGCTGGTGACTTAGGCTGCCCCAGAAGCAGGTTCTGAGAGTAGGATTTGAGAGCAGGTAGTTTATTTGGAAGATGACTCTGGGACATGTTGGGAGGGAACTGGGAACCAGGACAGAGAAGGGAAGGCAGCCAGTCAATAAAAGGGGCATTATGGAGTGAGTTCCCGCTCTGGACAGCTGGGACGCAACCTCTGGGAAAGGTGCCCTCCAGGTATCCCATCTAAAAATGGGAAACTGGGATATTTATACATCAACTCCTATCAGTTGTTGTTTGGGGTCTTTTGGAGGTAGTAGTGCTTTCACTCTCTAGCCCCTCTGGCTAGGCAGTTTTCAGAGGACCAGAGAAAGCCCTCAGGCAAAGAGACATAAGTTCTGGGACTTAGAAGTCAGGTCATTGGGCCCCAAATCAGCGAGACCCAAGGGTACAACAATGTGTGTGACAGGCATGGACCATGATGAACTGAAGCAGGCTAGCAGCCGAATGTTTCCAAGCAAGAATGTGGCCCAAGGTTGCCAGACCTTCTGATTTCTCAAGAAAAGCTGAACATTTCGATTTTTAGGTGAAACTTCTCAATTCTCAAAATGTTGACAACAAATCTAAAATTTTAAAAATCCACCGTAGGAATAAATCAAAGCATGCCTGTGGGCTGGATCTGGTTTACAAGTGGCCGATTATGAAATCTGATCTATCTATCCTAAAGGTAGATCAGATCTTGGCTCCAGATGGTTTTTGCTCAAGGCAAGTTGTAAAGATGAATTCGGAGAAGGTAAAGTGGTTGTATTAGTTAGGGAGTAGAGCAAATTGATGTAGTAAGAGACTCCTCCAGTAGAGAATTTGTAACCAGACAGAAGTGTGTTTCTTTCTCATGCAACATGAGAAGTAGGTGGATGGTCCAGGACAGCTGGGTTGCATGAAGTTGTCCAGAGACCCAGGTTCCTTCTATCTTGTTGCTCAGTTCATTGTCTTCATCTATGTGGTCAGGGCCAGCTAACCAGCACCTTATTCACATTCTAGCTAGTAGGGAAGAGAAAAGAGAAGCCCAGTCAGTCTCAGTAAGTGCACAGTTCACTTCTTCTCACATCCCATTGGTGAGAACTTCACCACATGGTCATCTTTAAGGGATGCTCAGAAATGTAGTCTCTCTCATTGGCCATCTGTTCAGTGTACAGTTGGTGTGTTTGTGAGGATTGTATAATTATAGAATTAGAGGAGGGCTGATATTAGGGAACAGTGAGAAGCCTCTGCCACATTGAGGGGAGGATCTGGAAAAGAGATTGAACTTCAAGCCACATTGAGGCAGGATCTAACCGGGGGAGATTTTTTTCCCCACAGGAATGAGGAAAGTCTGGCTTTCCTCATTAGCTCTCTTTGTTTTGCATTGGTCAGTCATGAAACCTTAGAAGAAACCCTCTGAAACCTTAAGAGAAGATTAGCCCAACCTGGGAAAAGTCCGTTATAATGTGAAAGAAGCAAACATAATAAGCACCTACCAGATACAAGGGGCTTTCACATATGGGATCTCAGGTAATCTTCACAATTATCCTATGAAAACAGTATTATTATTATTTCCTCACTTTGCAGAAGAAAAACTGAGGACCAAAGAAGCAGGTTGACATTCAGGCTCTCTCACTAGGGTTAGAGCATGGGCACTGACCAATCAGAGCTGCCGTACAGATTTGTCCCATCTAAGAAGTAAAGGGCCTTGGCCAGGTTTTGAAATAAGGCCCATATGACTGCAAAGCTCACATTCTTTTCACTGCAATCTGATTTCCTTACACCAGCTGCTTCCCCAGAGACAGCAACAGCAAATCTACTGGGTTGTTGAGAGGGTAAACAAACCGTGATGAATGAATCTCCTCTCCTAATATGAATGCCTTATTGTTGTTATTCCTCATGCCCTGACAGAGTATTTACAGCCTCTGCTGCTGCTCTGCTTCTATCTGGTAGATTAAGGAAACTCAGAACGCCAGGCCCCAGCAGAAAGTTACAACTGGGATTTGAGTTAATGAAGAGTTGAAGGTTCAGCAAGTGGCACTTGGCTTCACTATTAACCTGGACAAGGCCATTAACTCTCCTGTAATTAATTGGCTTCTTCCCTGACACCCTATTGCCAGAGAAATAGTCATATGGGTGTACCCCACAGTAAGCAAGCCTACCTATGAAAACAGACTTGGTGAAAAGAAAAGTAGAAGATAATCACTTAATTAACTACAAAAGATTTTGTTTTTGCAGAATGGGATTTCTGTATATCTAGTTTCCAAATAATATTGGAAGTCTGATTCTGGAAGAAGGGGAGGATACAAAGATGCATTCGTTCCCTCCAGGTCCATCTGAGAATGTTCTGGAATAGATTAGATTTCTATTTCTAGATTTCTAAGAACTCTGCAATGATGTATAAGAGGGGACTTGTGAAATCTGAATTAGGTTGGGGGTGGTTTGTGGTGGATACATTCAGGGTAGCTGCCATGCCCTGCCTCTCCTCTGAGTATCTAGTCACTCACAACCCCACTGGAAGAAAGAGGTGAGTCTAAGCAACCATGCCTATACCATGTGACTCTCACACCCCACCCCTCACCACTAACTGGATCCCAGGTAAACTGAACTGGTATCAATCCATAGGCTCCAACCAACTTCTGCCTTTTAAAAATCTGAACTGAGAGACATACCCCTCCAGTTAGATAATGGTCAGTATTTGGACTAAGAACACAGAGAGGCTGGGCAGCCCGGGTGGCTCAGTGGTTTAGCACCTGCCTTTGGCCCAGGGCGTGATCCTGGAGACCCGCGATCAAGTCCCACGTCAGGCTCCCTGCATGGAGCCTGCTTCTCCTTCTGCCTGTGTCTCTTCCTTTCTCTCTCTCTCTCTGTGTGTCTCTTGTGAATAAATAAATAAAATCTTTAAAATAAAAAAAAGAACACGGAGAAGGAGGTTGAGGGACTCTCATGCCATGTTCACTTTCTTAAGAAAGAGGAACGAGAGTATGCAAGGCTGTAAAGGGAAAGGGGAAATGAGCTGACACCCAAGCAGTGGCAGGGCCTGGCTTCCTTAATTTCCTGTTGTTGGGTGTCTGTCCATGGGATTACCTGTTGCAGCCTTAGAATGAGCATGTTCCAAGTTCCCACTCGGGGGATTCCAAACTGGTCCTAGCTTGTCCACCTTGGTCAGAGGTGGAGACCTGTTTTTATGCCACTGCCTGCTTTCAGTAGATCTAAAGGTCCCCATGGCCCCTCTGTCCTGAGAAGCTTTTGTCCTGGCCATTGGTTGGAGAAAGGGTGTTGTCCCTGGGACACATCCTTGCAAAGTGGATGATCAATAGGGTTTGGTGGTCTTTGTCAGATAAGGGAAATGCCTCGATGTCGACTCAAGGAACTCTCAGGTCTTTGGAGCAATGCTGGTAGAGGCTGTGATCTTCATTTCCCCACTGTGCTGCCCTGAGTAAAAGAGGCCTTTGCTGTGTTTCCTGATGGAATAAGCAGCTCAAGTGTGGCTGAGTTGGATTGGGAAGTGGAGGTAGGGAATGCAGTCCTCGGGATGCAGCAGGGATAAATCTGTTGTATACAGAAGGGCTGAGTGAACTGCAGTTAATGACTCGAATGTTAACCCACCCCACTAAGCTTGGGTGGATTTCTGTTACTTGCAACCAAATGTGGTGTGCAACATACAACGTGGTAGTCTGCCCATTGCTTGTCCCTCTCTTCCTTCCTGAATTTCTACAGGAAAAAGAAGCCCTATCTGGCTATCCAGGAGCCTTGGAAACACCATATCCAGATTTACTGCATGGCATCAGTAATCCATCAATCAATCAAAATCCATCATGCCTTGGGATTTAGCACTTGTCCTTGGTAAATTCATAGGTCTTTATAGACATAACTAACTTGCATTTCAATATTAAGTTTCTTATCAAGGGGGTTAGCTGTCCCCTTGACCTCTTTATCTGATCCCTTCCTCCTTTTATCTCTTCTGGTTGAGCAGCCTCTCTCGCCAGTCCTTGCCAGTCCTTTACCCTTCCGTTAACAGCATTCATTGTGTAGGCTTTGGTCGGTACTTGCTATGTGTCAGCCACTGTGGTAAATGATTTACAGAAAACATGCTGTTTAATTGTCACAAACCCCTAGGTGGTAGCTACTAATGATTATCCCCATTTTACAGATGGTGAAATTGAGAGGCTAGGTCACTGATCTGATTCCACTGCCTGAGAGTTTTACCACCTTGCTTTGTTGTCACTCTGGCTTCCCTGGAGTGATAGTGAAATTTCTTCCCTTTATTCTCAGTGGCTGAGGGGGAGAAGGCCCAGGTGTCCTGCCTGCAGCAGGGCCCCCAGAACTTGGCTTTTCTCTTTCCTCCTTCCCAGCCAGCACAGCTGCCAACCTGGAACGTAGCCCTTTCCAAGAAAGCCCAGGAGAGAAGCCAAATGTTGACTCACCTGCCAGACACAGGGATACCGCAGCCAAGATGCCCCGGGGCCCAGGCAGGAGGATTGGCAGGGCAGGCCCATGGTGGGGCTCAGAGACGCAGCTTTATGGGGCCCTTCAAAGGGCCAGGCCCTCTCTCCTGACTGCTTTAAGTTCCAGCGGCTAAAGAGATCCAGATGGGCTCGTCCCCCTACCCCCCTGCTCCATCCTGCAGCCTTGGAAGTTTCTGAAAGAGACTGTCTCCTCCTCATTTCCATTTGGGTAGCAGAGAGGATTCCAGGAAAGCCCCCGTGATTTTCTGCCCACACCTCCCACCCCGGTGTGCACTCCCCACAGGATCCCTAGGACTGAGAATGTAATGGATGACACCACCACAATTAGACCGAGTTACATGATACAGTTAAAAAGGAGGTAATCCTGGTGGTCCCATTCAATCACAAGGGCCCTTTAAAGGCAAAGTTTTCTCTGGCTGGTGGCAGGAGAGCACATGAGAGGCTCAAAGCTGGAAGGTTTGACCCACCCTTTCTGGCTTGGAAATGGAGGGACCCCAGTAGCAAGGGATGCAGGCAGCTTCTAGAAGGTAAGAGCGGCCATCGGCTCACAGCCAGCAGAGAACCAGGGACTTCAGGCCTACAACAGGAAGGAGTTGAATTCTCCCAATGACGAACATGAACTTGCAGGTGGATTCTTCCTTGGAGCCTCCGACAAGAACATGGTCCAATGGGCACTTCGACTTCAACGTTTTAGCCTGAGCAGCAAACCCAGCTGAGGTGCTCCTGGACCGAGACCTACAGAACTGTCTGGTGATGGTGTTGCTTCAAGCTGGTCAATTTGTGCTAATTTGTTACAAAACAATAGGAAACCAATACATGGGGGATACTTAATAGGCTTCTCAAACTTCACAAGGCTGGCTGTTCCCCTTCAGACCTGCTCTTCATAGCCCTCCCCATCTGGTTGAGGGCAACTGGCTTCTTCTTGGCTCAGGCCCCAAATCTTAAGGTCTGCCTTGACTTCTCTCTTCTTGGAGACCCTATGTTGATCCATCAGCAAATTCTTTTGACTCTCTTTTCGTAAAGTATCCAGCCGTTGATGGTGCTTCACCACCCCGCCCCAGTGTGTTGTCTTTCCTCTCTGCCGTGGCAACTCCCAGGTTTATTGTAGCCATTGGGAGGGAGGGTGTTCCTGGGCTGTGACTGACTCCCCTCCTCCTCAGCTTCAGTGCCTCACCCCTTGGGGCAACTTGATGTGTTCAAATTCAGACACCAAGCGGAGGGTGGCAGAAGGGGAGACTTCTATGCTGAGGCCTAACAGGTAAAGGAGGGCAGGACTCAAACTCTGGCCACCCTGGCCTGACAGCTGGCTCTGACAGCTCCCCTATACGTTTCTGGGTAGGAACACAGTTATCACCCCGGAGGAGTTCCCAAGCCTGCTTCAAAACCAATTATGCTCAGAAGTCATGCTGTGCACTATTTCCCAGGGATTGGGATTTTATTTATTGTTCAAAGTTTTGAGCCAAGAATGAAAAAATATTGTTGATGATGACTGAGGAATTCCCAGGAGGCCTAGAGGAACTTACAGGCAGCCAGTCTCCTGGAGGGGTTAAGATTCATAGCTGTCAAGTCAGCCAGAGTATGAGTCCAGCTCATCCTTTCTAGTTGGGTTTCTTGGGGCCTCAGTTTCAGTGACAATTAAATGAGATCAGTTTTCTTTCTGTTCAAACCTTTAGCACAGTACCTGGAATACAGTTAGTGCTTATTCAGTGGTGGCTATTATGCTGATATGTTGTCTAGAATTTATTTCTAAAGCTAAAGCATAGATGTTGCGTGTGCTTGCATGCGCGTGCAAGAATGCGTGTGTGCATGTGTGTGTTAGCTTTCATTGATATTGTAGGGGCAGTTAGCTAACATTTGAAAGATCACAGTCCCACAGTCCAGAGGAAGTTACCATAAGTGCTCCAATTATCTGTCTTAGCCTAGCACCCATGGGTGTGTTAATTAGCATAATGGATTTCTAACATGGTTTTTCATTGATGAAAATAATGACATTCAGGAAAAGTAGATGGCTAGAAAGGTTTATGGTGTATTTGCTTTGCCTGAACTTTGCAAATGAATCTAGCAAGACCAGTTGCTTGCTCTCTTGGAAAGGCACTGTGCTCGGACGTCCAACCAGTCCAGTGCCTGGTTGTTAAAAGGTTGATTTTATCACCTGCCTGAGTAGGTTAGCTAAATACTGCACTGACAGTACTGTCACATCTGCCTCAAATGAACTTTTCATGTGAGAGGCTGTTGAAGTGTCTAAAAGGACAGCTCCCTGAGATGTTCCCCAGGCTCACAGAACGGGTCGAAGGGCTGTGTATGTGTCTGCTTGCTAATCACTATTTACTTTTTGGTGGAATTCAGGCTGAGATGGGCTCTGTTTGTATCACATCATCTGGTGAGGAGATCAGAGGAGCAAACCTGTAGCCTCCGTGGACTTCTGACTAGTGGAGCATGTGGACACCACCATCAAATAACTTGTAACTCGAATAGCCAAATTGCTTAGGATGGTTTGCAGTGATTGCTTTCAAATAAGTAAGAGAATTACAGTGGAATCAAGGAATAACTGGTTTCCTATAGCTTAGGAAAGACATGTTATAACAAGAAGTCAGAAAATTGTGAGAATAAACCTCTGTATAGAATGTCCTGGGGGTAGAATTCTGGTACTGTTTTAGATGCAGGTAAAACTTAAAAGAGGGTATGTGCATGTGTGTGTGCACGGGTGGGCACACACACGCATATACACACACAAGCACGTGTAGAATGGAGGAGCAGTTAGATGATAGGAAGTGAAGAAGGTGAGTGGAGAATTCTGGTACCATTTTTCTCCCAGGAAAAGGAAGGAAAAAAGCCATGGAACTTTCCAGAAATGGTTTAGCTAATTGAGATGAGCTAGCGTTTGAGCCTTAGACCAGGATTCCAATGCTGCTTCTCTTTCTTTCCAAGTGATTTTAGACAAGTTTCTTAACCTTGCTGAATCTGTTTCATTATTGACAAAATGAATAGAAGCATACTTTGAGTAGTAATTAAGGTGAATGGACTTGAAACCACTTAGCAAAATGAGGCACAGAGTGAGCTTCCAATAAATAGTTGCCTCCCTGGATAGTTAGAGCACCGGGGGTTGTGCACACAGTGTCTAGGTTACACCAGCCAACAGGCATATACATTTCTTACCTAGAACTTAAAACCTAGCTGTGATGATGAACTTCATGGAGGTGTCTCATGAGAATCCTCTGGAGTGTCTGTTAAAAATGCAGGTCCTAAGTGCCATTCAGGAGGTGTCAGGGAATCAGTGGGTAGGGCCAGGAACCTGATTTTCTTGAGGAGGGGGAGGGACAGAGGGAGAGGAAGACAGAGAATCCCCAACAGGCTCCACATCTAGTAGCAGAGCCCACTGCGAGGCTCAGTCTCATAACCCTGAGATCATGACCTGAGTAGAAATCAGGAGTCGAATGCTTAACCCACTGAACCACCCAGGCATGCAGGGGACCCAATTTTTATTTTTTATTTTTATTTTTTAAAATTTATTTATTTATTTATGATAGTCACACAGAGAGAGAGAGAGAGAGGGAGAGACACAGGCAGAGGGAGAAGCAGGCTCCATGAACCGGGAGCCCGACGTGGGATTCGATCCTGGGTCTCTAGGATCGCGCCCTGGGCCAAAGGCAGGCGCCAAACCGCTGCGCCACCCAGGGATCCCGGGACCCAATTTTTAAAAAAGATTTTATTTATTTATTTGAGAGAGAGAAAGTGCAGGGAGGAGGGGCAGAGAGAGAAGAGAGAAGCAGACTTCCCAGGGAAGTCTCCCCAGGAGGGAACTGGACATAGGGCTCCATCCTAGGACCCCACAATCATGACCTGAGCCAAGGGCAGACGCTTAGCTAACTGAGTCACCCAGGTGCCCCCGCAGAAACTCGACCTTGTGAAGCTCCCCAGGTGACTCTGATGGGCAGCCAAGTGGGGGAAATACACACCCACAAATTCTCTACTATAGCCTCGGGTTTGAAAAAGGCTCCTTAGTCATATGTCTGACTTGACTGCACCCACATTTGTGGGAGGCACTGCCTACTGCATAGCCTGAGCCACTCCATTGCAATGGGGGCAGGAGAGTTACCCCTTGTTTTGCTTACTTTATAGGCAGTGCTCATCTATCATTATCAGAAACTTCAAAGACCTTGCTGAGCTTGAAATTGACAGGCTATAACTTGCATTACGCAGTCTTCAGTGGCTAAACCCTCTAAACCTGAGTAATGCCCTTCTCTTCAGATCAGGGACTAAGAATGATGAAAATCTAGTCGATGCTGCTATTGTTTGGATGAGATTTTAGACTAATATTTCCTGCTCTCCTCCCCTCCTTAAAATCATGTGTTGTGTCTTCATTTGCCTAAAAAATAATTCCTACTCATTGTAGGAAATGGAGGTAATACAGCTTTGGCACAGAATAGAGTGTGAAAAGATCCTGGGGATAACCATCATGAATGTCTTTGCTGTATTTCCTTCTAGCCTTTTCTCAAGGTATATGAATACAGTGTTATTTTCTCCCCCACAAACTTGAGATAGCATTTGTGTGCTGATTTTTGACCTGCCTTTCTCATGTTTTGTTTTTTTTTTAAAGATTTATTTATTTATTTATTTATTTATTTATTTATTTATTTATTTATTTTAGAAGAAGAGAGAAAGAGAGCAACTGAGGGGAGGGGAAAAGGGAGAGAGTCTTCAAGCAGGTTCTTCTGCTGAGTGTGGAACCTGACGAGGGACTTGATCTCACAACCCTTGAGATCACTACCTGAGTGGTGACCAAGAGTCTGGTGCTTAGCCAACTGAGCCACCCAGGTGCCCCTCATGTTATAACAGGTTTTAAAGTAAAAAAGTTAGTGATATTGTTTCATGCCAGTAAATAATCCCCTACCACAGTGGTTTTCACAAAGGGGTCCCGCAAAAGCCTCAGGGTTCTTAGGAAGTGCTTAGTGGTCACCTGATGTGGGGAGGAGGTTGAGGTGCTGGAGGGAACAGCTAAATAGATGGGGCTCCAGCCCCAGAACCCAGTTTTAGTTAAGGCAGCTCCCTGGTTTCTGTCTATCACTGGAGGAGCCATGTAGGTTTGGATCACAAAAAGATTTGGAGGCTTAAAAACTGTGAAAAGCACTGCCCTAAAATCATAACAAAACACTTTCAAAAATCTGGCTTCTGGGATCCCTGGGTGGCGCAGCGGTTTAGCGCCTGCCTTTGGCCCAGGGCGTGATCCTGGAGACCCGGGATTGAATCCCATGTCAGGCTCCTGGTGCATGGAGCCTGCATCTCCCTCTGCCTGTGTCTCTGCCTCTCTCTCTCTCTCTGTGTGACTATCATAAATAAATAAAAATCAAAAAAAAAAAATCTGGCTTCTTTCCTTCCTTTTAAAAAATTTAAATGAAAATGATTCCTTAAAAATTAGAAAACAAATATTTGCTAATTGTTCTTAAAAGCCCAAGTTTTTATTATGTGCTTTTTAAAAAGTAAACAAACGATATATCCAGTACAAGTTTGGTGAAAAACCCATTCTCATATATTCCTACCCCTAAATATCTAAGGAACTCAGTACTGCCCAACTCCAGGGGGCTCTATTCACAAAGAATACCCAGATAAGAGGCACATCTCATTCCAGACTCTTCTGTCAGTATGAATTGCCTTGAGTTGAGGTACTATGGAAACCAACCCTGGGACTAGGATTTGAGTACAAATGGGTTTTTTGTTTTTTTGTTTTTTGGGAAGGTAATGTATCCTACTTTGTGCCTGGTTTATCTGGGACTTGGGGGGTTCCCTAGGATGAACGAACTGGTCACTGTATGGTGGGAGGTAATGCCAGGGAGCACTGATCAAGCAAGGAGGAAATGAGATGAGCCAGGAAGGGCAGCTGATAAATAGGTTAGCTCTGTGGACAGCTAGGACTCAGGCCTTTTTGGGACCTGTAGGGAGCACTATCAAACACCCATGAGAGGTATCCCACTTGGGGGGCTTTTCTCCACCAACATGAGTCCCTCACTGGCTGATACTGGGAGTGCTAATTCTGACTTGGGCCTGCCCACCTCCCGAAGGCTTGGAAAGGCCTGGGCAGGAAGGCAAAGGCACAGGAATGCCAAGGAACAGGGGCAGAGCAGCAGAGCATCTGTTATGAGACTATTTCTGTGCATATATTTTTTAAAAGCAATAATAAGATCACTTCATTGTTGATTTACTGGCACCTTGATTTATGTAAGGTGTCTAAAGGAAAGCCATTATATGCCACAAATCTAATAATGCAGTCACTTCAAGGGACCAGGCTTGGAACTGCCCTTAGGTTGGTATCCCAAGGCTCAACATGTAAATAACCAGCCTTGGAACCGGATGAAATATAATAATAGTAGTAGTAGTAATAATAATAACAATAATAATACCTCAGATGAGTTCTCTCCTGGATTCATATCAAAACTGCTGCTGAACCATTAGAAGAAACTACTAACAAGGCAAGTCTGGAGACTCTAATTGGTCCAGCGCTGCGGTCAGCCCAACTCCCCCAGGAGCGCGCTAATCCCCGGGACTGACAGCGGCTGGACCAGCCCTGGCTGCGGCCCTGACCACCCTGGAGCCGCCCAGCAGCAGGTGCGTGCAGCCGCAGGCAGCGCTGCCTCCTCCCTCCGCGCTCAGCAGCTTCTAGATTGCTCTGTCTAAACAAGGGAGCAAGGAATAAGTGTTCCTTTTGTAACCGCGTCTCCATGGTTATTTGACACGTGATCGTCTTTTTGGAATTCTTGGCAAAACCGGCTGTGGGTTTGGCTATGACGTTCCTATCTGTGAAAAGGGAGGGATGGAATTATTCAACCGGACAGGCTCAGGCTGTTCCCTAAAACAATTTGCAAAGTGCAAATATCATCCTTGATGTATCAAGACTGGATGCTGCTAAAAAAAAAAAAAAAGAAAGAAAGAAAGAAAGAAAAGAAAAAAGAAAAGAGAAAAGAAAGAAAAGTGGAACACTGATTGGCTTTTTTGATGATATTAAGGAATCATCGTTACTTTTCCCTCTGTAAGTTGTGGTAATGGTACTACGTTGTAAAAGAGCGTTCCCTTGTCTTTAGAAACACAGTGGTATTTGCAGATGAAATGATATGATCTCTGAGGTTTGCTTCAAAATACATGAGTAGGGATGGATGAAGCGGGATTGGCCATGAGTTGAAAATAACGAGTGCCTGGACATTTGTAGTCTTGGTGGGTCTGCTTTCATATATATTTGAAGTTTTCTGTAATGCAAAAAAGATTATTTTAGCAGATTTGATTACAGGGGCAATATGTTTACACGTTGGACATATGGCCAAGAGATACACATGGCCGAACTCCATTCTAATCTGTATACGTGCCTCCGTAGAATGGAAAACTCAAGTGTCACAATTACGAACAAATTTGTGAGTACGTGCAATCTTGCTAAAAGAAAAAGGATGGTAGCTGAGAGGCAATTCAGATTTTTTTTTCCTTCTTTTTTCCCCAAGATCCATGACAAAGATCCAATGAATGGGTGTGACTGCAAGATAAACTGTGTCAGTTGTTGGAGGGGAGTTATAGGCCATAGACTTCTACCCTGTAGACAGAGCTGGTGGTGGTAGTGACGGATGTGGAGGGGTTGGAAGGCGGTGGGAACTGCGGGGTTACTGCGGGACAACTCGGAGGGTCTTGAACAGAACTGTCCACCTGTGACTAGGCAGGGTGGGTTTTTGAGACGTTAAACCCCACGCTACCCCCAAGCTCCCCAATTTTGTGAAACCAGACAATTTGCCTTTATTGTCTAAGGGAAGAAGGGGTGCTACAGAATCCAGGGAATTGAAGAGTTGAAGTTTCAGCATTTTGAATTTTAAAGCTACTGTCCAAGCGTAAGACAAAGACTAGCTCACTGAGAGTCAGTGTTTTCTTCCTTCCCATCCCCAAAGACAGTTAACTTTAGTCAAGCATTTGTGATGGGCCAGCCACTATTCTGAGCATTCTACAAATATTTTATTTTCTAGTCCTCTAACATCCATTGATTTTACAGATAGGGAAACTGAGGCACAAAGCAGCATCACATAACTAATATGGTTCCAGAGGCTGAGTCCCTAGCCATTCCCTGGATAGATGAGGGAAGACCCCAAGGTTCCCATGCCCAGCTTAGTGTAGAATCAGTTAGGTAGAGTTGGTGCATCGGGGAGTTTAGGCAGAAAGAACCCAAGAAAGACTCAGGGTGCCCGGGAGAGCACGGAATGGAGCATGGAAGCCTCGGGGAGGCTGTAACCACACCTGCCTCTTGCGCCTTGGCACTCTTGAGGGCTCTCCAGAGCTGGCAGTCAGCCTGGGGGCGAGTCAAGAAATTCCTAAAAGAGAGCCATCTTGTTTCTGCCACCTCCAGGATTGGAGGCCTGACAAAGAAATTAATTTGGGTTGTCAAAAAACCTGGAGAAATAGTCTTTCAATTGCAGCCTGCAATTTTACATGCTTAATAGCGTGCTCTGGTTTCTGCTGTTGTGATTAAATAAGGCATTCTGAAGGAAGCAGGGTTAAAAGATTAGATTTTCAAGTCACACTACCCTGTGCTTGAACCTTAACTCTGTCATGTAGTTGCTATGTGGCCTTGGCGTGAGCCTCCATTTCTCATCAACAGAACAGAGATGACAGTAGAAATGGCTCTGACTGTGTGGACCAGACAGGGTGGTGTGAGGATGAGGCCCCTCTCAGGCCCTGACACGGGGCCGCTCCTCACTACCGTGTAACTTGTGTTTTTGAAGTCTCCGTTCAATGGCAGGATGAGTAAAAAATGACTTTATTGTTTCTAATCATTGCCCCTACCCCAGCTACCTGACATTTTCCATGGGGAAACATGTCTTTAGAAGTTCAGCTGATTTCTGTAATTTACCACTTCCTTTACTAAAACCATCACTTTAGGTTTTTTAAAGCTCTGTCCTGTACATTTCAAAATGTCAGTCGCATTTTGGATTGAAAGCCCTTTTCCTGTTCTTGTCCTGGATCAGAACTATGATGTTAAGGGCCTAGAGGGAAAGGGAGGATGTTCTCTCCTAACCTTTGCCCTCACCACTCCCTCCCTGCATTGGCTTGTGTAGGGGGAGGGGCAGGAGGAAGGAGAGGAAGCACGGCCCTTGCCTCTTCCCTGCACCTGGTGAACCTGCAGACTTCTCCCTGGTTGCTCAGTGCTGCCATCACCCCAGAGTTCAATGTGGGCTTTGTCCAGTTAGCCTGGCAAGGAGCCTATTTCTCAGCATCCCCCTGCAGGCTGTTGGTCTCTTCCTGGATCTGGCCACAACTTTTAGTTGACTCCATCATAGTACACTGTATGGTGACCTTTTGGTCCCTATGGTAAAGAATCCTTGCTTCTTTACCTCCCTTGGCAAACTTCGGGGCCTCTGGGCATGTATGACATCCAACTGCTGTACTTCTCAAGAACTAGGGACCTAGAGCAATGTGTTCCTGGCCCCATCTTTCCTGGTAGACTCTACTATGCCATCCTACTCCAACTCTATCATCCTCTTTCTGTACACAAAGGAATGCCAGCAGATCCTCCAATTAGCAAATGGAATACTAATCTCTTTCTTTCGCCTACAGAGACTTGCAGTCACCAGGAGGTCTTCTGTCTAGGGCTTCCTTTCCTGGCTCTGGAGGTGGGAACAAAACTCCTCACTGAGAGGAAGAAAAGGAAAGGGCCTCTCTTCAAAAATCCTGCACTGCCCCACAAAATTACTTCCTCTCTCTCTCTGCAGCAGTGGTAGTAGTAACGGTGGTGGCATTGAGGGAGATGAAGGTGATGGAAGTGATGAAGGTGGTGATAGAGGTTATGAAGGTGGTAATGGGGGTATTGGAGGTGATGGTAGAGATGGTGAAGGTGATGGTGATGGAAGTGATGAACTTGGTGATGGAGGTTATGAAGGTGGTGATGGAGGTACTGGAGGTGATGAAAGTGATGAGGCAGGTGATGGTGGGGGAGATGAAGGTTACGGAGTTGGAGGTGGTGAAAGGTGATGGTGATGGAGGTGATGAAGGTGATGGTGGAGCTGACAATGGTGGAGGTGATGGTGGTGTTGTGGAGATGGTAATTTTCCTGAGAATTGCCCCAAAGGTAGCCCTGAGGTGGCTGTTCCTTTTGACTCTCAAAGATCAAAGAGTTATTCTCGGTCAGCCAGTCCCAACACCTCCATCTAGCGACATGTACTTTTGACTCTCTCTCTCCAAAACATGACGTGAATCAGTTCACTGACATTCCACTGCAACCATCTTGGTTCAGTTTGCCTGTTTTCTCACAGTGGCTGCCTGTCTGACGTCTCCTTGCTTCTCTTATTCTCCCCACTCCACTAGTCATTCACCACACAACAGCCAGAATAAGCTTTAAAAATATATACACCATCAGATGTCATGCCCCTTAAACCTTCCAGTAGCACCCGATCACATGGGTGACCTCCCCACTGCTTACCCTGACTCATGGGTCCCATAAGATCTAGCTCTTGGTGGAGAATGACGTCCAGCTTCATCTCTGTCACCCCCCTTTGTTCCACTTAAGCCCAGTCACACTGGCTGCTTTAATGATGTGGTGCTGCACAGGAAACCATCCTGGAGCGTGCTGACTGGCAACAGCCACCATGGTTCTTTCCCACAGTTCTGTGGGTTAGCGGGGTTCATCTGGGAGGCTCCTGTCTGCCCCACTGAGGTGTCAGTTGGGGTTGCGCAGGTAGCTGCATTTGGCTGGGAGCTCTGCTGGGGCTGAAGACCTTCTCCCACATGCCTGACTCCTTAGCTGGGGGCCAGCCTGGTGGGTTTTCTCTCTGGAAGGTCTCTCCCGCAATGTAGCTGGATCTCTTTACATGTTGGGTCAGAGGCTCCGGGAGGCTGAAAGAGGAAATTGCCAGAACCCTTGGCTCGGAACCAAAATGCTGTCACTGCACCACATTCTAATGGTCACAGTGAGTCAGGAGGTGCACACAGATTCAAGGGAAGGAAAATAGATGAAGAGGAGAGGCAGGTGCAGAGTTTCTGTTTATTCCTCGGGGCTTCTGCACCTGTCTTCCCCTTGGCGCTGAGTGTCCCTCTCCTTAAACTCAGCATAACTGGCACCTTCTTCCTGTTCAGATCTCAGCTCATATGCCCTCTCTTAAGAGTTGACCACTCAAAAAAAAAAAAAAAAAAAATAGAGTTGACCACTCAATGAATGAAAGATGCCACCAGTCACTCTCACAGTACTCTTCGGTTTTTTGTTTGTTTTGTTTTGTTTTGTTTTGTTTTTCACAGTACTCTTTGAACACTCTCTGCAGAGCAGTATCCCTCTGACTTTATCAAGTTATTTACTTATCACTAAAGCCCTGCTCTGGAGTGATAGTCCCATGAGGGCAAGAACCTGGCTGTTTGGTTTGCCCTGGATCTTTAGCCCTGGAACACCTAGTACAGAGGAGGCAAAGGCCCCCAGTTGATACATATTGAATAAGTGAATGCAAGAGGCCTCTCCATCCTGCAGAGGTGAAGAACTCATCTTTCTGAATGACACAGACTTGGGTCTTGCCCCTCCCTTGCTGTGTGACTCTGGGAGAAATGACCTAACTTCTCTGTGCTTCAGTGTCTCAAACAGGGTGAGAATTAAGGGAACCCACCTACTTCTCATGGGAATTGTAAGGATAAATGAGAATGATCAAACTTATCAAGGGACCTAGAAGTCCCCATTATTTTAATGGAAAATCTAATTGAGTCCCTCCTATTTCCTTCCTTTCCCTGAGCTCCAGAACCAGGAGAGAAAAATTTCAAGTAACTCTAGAAGGTAGGAATCACATTACATTGAGATCCTTAAAATACTTTCACGTGGCTGCCTGCTGGCTCCAGGCAAGAGCAGATCCTTATCTTGCGGGTGGTGGTGCCGGCTGCCTGGCCGAGGTCGGGGAAGAACCAGAAGGTGTTAAGCCCACTCTCTGCTTTTCAAAGGAGCTCTGTGCTCCTCCTGCGGCAAGGGCCACCAGACCACTGAGCAGTTCTTCTCAGATCCGCATCCTGCCACAGGCTGCACCTGACCCTGGCTTCCTCACTTTTATGAAACTGTTGGGCCCATCCCAATTAGAGCCTTTGGAAACCACTGTACTCAATTTACCACCTAATTACTCTTACCTTGTTTGTTTAATGAAGCTTACCTAATGATTCTGGTGATTTTTATGAAATGTAAGGTGGAGATTTTACTTTTCACTTTATAATTTGTGATTTTTATATTAATGTTTTATAACCTTGGGCTCTTAATCATAAAGTCATAAGGAGCTTAATTGATTTGAAACTAACCATGCCCTGAAGTGTGTACATGTCAAATTGATTCAGATTGATCCAGTGAGTTTAAATAAAGCTTAGGCCAGAGAACATGATGGCACCTGATGGAGATTTTCCTAAAGTGCTTAACTTGGGTGACTCAATTATGCTGCCATCTCAACACAGTAAATTATTGGAGAGATACTTATTTTTTTTTATTTCTTTGCATTTATCACAGGCTGAGAAGATAGGACAGTTAAAAAAAAAAAGCCTAGGAAAAGTTAGACAAGTGTAAAATGTTCTATTCATAGTTCTTCCTTCTGGAAAGCTGAGGGGAGCTCACATTTTGAGGGCATGATGATATATATATATTTCAAATAGATATATATATTTACATGTTTTGTTTCAAAGCCTGACAGTCAATATCACCGTCTTACGTTGAAAATGGTTGGAAATTAAGGGCTGATACTAGAAACACTGGAAAAACACAAAAGTCATTTGGGATGAGTTTGCTTTTTAAAAAAATTTCCCTAAGGGATGATGGATAGCAGCACTTTTCTGTAGAAAATGTGAGGGAATGAACTCATGGGAGAAATCCTCAGTTATCCAGAACAGGGTGCGTTCTATTTTGCACGGCTGCCAAATGACCGGTCAGTTTAGTCCTAAGTGGCCCTAATAGGCACCCTTTCCCTCCAGAGGCGGCATTCTTTTGCCTGCCTCCCAGCAGCCCTCACAAAGGTGTGAAACCCTTTATGGGCTTTGGAAAATATCAGACATAATTTCCCAGGGGATCCCTTGAAAGCAAATGACACTGATTACTGGGTACAGAGAGAAGAGCATGACTGCAGGGAAGGTGCAGTTCCCAGGGCTTGGGGCTCCCGAAGGTCCCAGCAGTCACGCTGAATTTTTCTCTATCCGATCTCTCCAAAACCGTTTTTCTTTTGCAAGCAGTTCCAATGGTTCCTGACTTGCTTTTATAGCTATCGTTCCAGTTCTTGCGAAGTCTGTCATTTTGCTTTACTCTCTCTTTTTAAGAGTCTTTGATGAAGTGCTTCTTGGACTTGACCGTCTGTAGACATCCTTGTATGCCCCAGGCTCACTGCCACTCCTCGCCTCAGCGGGGACACTACGGGTTGTGTTCCAGACCGTGCTTCCTGCTGCCCTTGGGGACAGCATCCTTGTCTGCTCTAGTCGCCCCTGCCTGCCCACGGCTGAGCACATGTGCATTTGATAGCACTTGCTCAGTACGAACTTATTTTTTTCTACAAAGTGCACAGCCTTAGGTGGTACCCTGAAAGGTATTTTTTTTAAGATTTTATTTTTTTATTCATGAGAGACACACAGAAAGAGAGAGAGAGAGCCACAGGCAGAGGGAGAAGCAGGCTCCATGCAGGGAGCCCAACCTGGGACTCCATCCCGGGTCTACAGGATCAGGCCCTGGGCTGAAGGCGGTGCTAAACCGCTGAACCACCCGGGCTGCCCGAAAGGTATTTACTCCGTAATCGCCATCCCCCATCAAGACAGTGAAGGCTTCCAGCCAGCCCACAAGGCCTCCTCGTGCTCTCTCCCTCATAGCCCCGACCATACTCATTCTGGAAGTAACCACCGTTCTTTTATCACTGAGCATTGATTTTCCTTGTTCTGCCATCAAAATGCATCTCTCGGATCTTTGACTGTAGAGATTGACCTACAGCCGATTCTGTTGGGCTTTGAAATATATCACCTTCTGTTTGGGAGAACACACTTCCCGCGGGCTGCTCCTTCCTTTGACTGGGTGTGGCGGGAACCTCATGCAGGGTGGTTCCTGGGAGATCGGGATCTCCCCTGACCGCAGTTTTGGCTCAAGGACTCCCAACCAGCCTTGCCCAGCTTCCTTAGACCTACATGGTCCCAGCCTTCCCTCCATGGAGGCCAACACGAACACAACTGTTTACTCATCTCTGTAGGCTTCTTTTGCTCATCATTAGGGCTCTGATTTATCATGTCGGTGCGTGTGGTAACAATTCACTCTTCTTCTTTACTGCTATGTAGTATTCCATTGCATGAAGATGCCAGCAAGTCAGTTGGCTCTTCTCGCTTTTTTTTTTTAAAGATTTTATTTTATTAATGAGACACACACACACACACACACACACACATACATAGAGAGAGAGAGAGAGAGGCAGAGGGAGAAGCAGGCTCCATGCAGGGAGCCCGATGTGGGACTTGATCCCAAGTCTCCAGGATCAGGCCCTGGGCTACAGGCAGCGCTAAACCACTGAGCCACCGAGGCTGCCCAGCTCTTCTCGCCTTGATGGGCATTTGGGTTACTTCTCAGCTCTGGCTATTATGGGTAAAGCTGTTATGGACATACTTGGAGTTCTACTCTTGTGGCCATGTGACTTCATTTCTCTTGGATATGTACTTAGCTGTGGGATTGCTGGGGTGTAGAGGAGTGGATGTTTAGTTTTTTTTTAAAGATTTTTTAAAAAATTATTCATTAATGAGAGACAGAGAGAGAGAGAGAGAGATGCAGAGACAGAGGCAGAGAGAGAAGCAGGCTCCCCACAGGGAGCCCGATGTGGGACTTGATCCCTCACCACAGGATCACACCCTGAGCCAAAGGCAGATGCTCAACTGCTGAGCCTCCCAGGGGTCCCGTGGATGTTTAGTGTTAATAGATTCTTCAATACAATTTTCCAAAGGGGTTCTACCGATTTCCTTTTCCATGCTCATAAAGTACTTACTGAATGAATGAACTCATTCCAGAAGGGTCTTTTTATTTATTTATTTTTTCAGAAGGGTCTTTTTATTTTTTATTTTAAAAGATTTTATTTATTCATGAAAGACAGAGAGAGAGAAAGGCAGAGACACAGGCAGAGGGAGAAGCAGGCTCCATGCAGGAACCTGATGTGGGACTCAATCCTGTGTCTCCAGGATCACACCCTGAGCTGAAGGTGGCACTAAACTGCTGAGCCATCCAGGCAGGCCAGAAAGGGCTTTTTAGAACATAACTTTATTTCAGTTGTTCACACACACAAGACTCCATGTGCCCCATTGTTATGGATAATGTCCATATTCTAAACTAACAAGCTGTAAAAGGCTCTGCATGTGTAGCCATGTATGATTCTCCAGTGTCATTCTCACTACAACTAGCAATCAGCACCCAGCACCCAGCACAGGTACTCAGCACCAGCACCAACAACATATACATCATTTACATTGAACCTCTCATCTTCAAATATACTGTCATCATTCTTTCCTCCAAGTTTTGCATACTGGACCCTCTGTCTTGAATACCTCATCCTTTTTTGTAATTATTTTCCTACTTTGTCTAGTAGATGAGTTAGAAATCCTTTTGATTGCAAGTCATGAAAAAAAATTGGACTTAGGAGTTCAAATAGAGGCTCATTTTTGGTTGCATAACAAGAGGTAGGCAGCCCCTAGCATGCTTCAGCAGCATGACGATGACAGGGCTGGTTCTGTGCCATTTTCTTTCCTTTTGTCTCCACCTTGTTGCCTCATGGTCATAAAGTGGCTACTGCAGCTCCAGGCATTACACCCACATTCAAGGCAGGAAGAATGGGGAAGGACTAAACTAGCCCTTTCTGTCTCTTTCATGAGAGAAAAGGAAAACCTTCTTTCCAGAAAAACCTCCAACAGACTTCTGTTGGAGTTGCATTGGCTGAAATTGGTCATGTCGACCCCTCTGGCTTCAGCGGAGACTGGAAAGCTATTAGCTCTTGTGGAAGACAAGAGGAGAAAGGGTTTGGAAATGGCTATGGAGTGAACCTACCCATGGTGTGTTCCTCATTAAGCCAAATCCGACTCACCCTTCTGGTCTCAGTATGGCTGTCCCTTCCTCTTAGAAGACTTCCTTGATCTCTCACCTTTTGAGGACTGATTTAAATGGTTCACCATTATTTTGATATCTTGAGATTTCTCCAGTCTTTAATTTATTTGCTAAACCTCACCTTGAGGTATGTGTCAAATCAAGTCCTCCAAAAGAAACCATGAAATGACTAAAGCATGATAAAATATATACATGGATCCCAGCTGAATCCTCACCTCTGCCAAAGCTTTATCTGTTTTATTGTCGACTCCTTATGCAACCACAAAGCCCACATGGCTCTTGCAGGAGTCCTCAATGCCTTCCTCCCCCCTGGATGAACTCCCAGTAAAGTGTTGGTAAACTGGTACCCAACATTTGTACCCGTTAAATACCCACCAACCCAGACTAGATGATTCCAGCCTTTCTGTCTAATTGCTATTTGAATGCTTTAAAATCCTTTTTTAGGGACTGTCTAGTTTAGCAGGTAAGTCCTTGGATTCTGGACTCAGAATGTTGGGCTTCAAATCCTGACTCTGCATTACCATGACTATGGGCAAGTCACTGAACCCCTCTGGGTCTCAGTTGCTTCATCTGTAAAATGAGGATAATAATAGCACTTACCTCCCAGGGTTGTGGGGAGGAGTAAATGAGTTAGTCCTGGAATCTCTGGCACAGGACAAGCGCTCAGTCTGCATTGGCTCCCTTATTCCCTCTGAGCCATCTTTCCATCTGCTGCCCCTACACTCCCGTCTCTCCTCTCTTCTTCTTTAAACTCAGTTAGTGAAATGCCTAATGCAATCACTGCCTAAATCAGTGACTATTACATTTCCTTGGAGAAATTTGCAGTCAGGTGGGAGAGCTCAAACAGGCAGCCAAGGAACTAGAACACAGTAGCCGACATGAATCGCGTGCTTGCTCTGTGCCCTGCATATATTAGCTCTTGGCTTGCTCACATCAGGTCATTTCATTTTTCCTCAGATGAAGAATCTGGATCTTGGAGTGGTTTGTCAATTAAGGTGTCCCAGCAGGGGAATAAGTACAGGTGTGTCTCATCATTTAAAACCAAGATGCCTAACCATCATGCTTGGCTGAATTTATGACACAGAATGGGCTGGGCAACCCCAGAAGGCGCCAGGGTTCCTGGAGTTCAGAGGTGGCACCAACCAATCGGGGGGTTTCCCAAAGGGCTCCACGGACACATAAGACACGGGGAGGTGGGGCTTATTTTTGTCAGGTTCCTGGGAGGAAAGGTAGGAATAGCAAGAAAGGCTTTATAGACGGACGGAACAACAAAAGCAAAGACACAACTTCCAAAAGTGCATGCAGGGTATTTGGAGGGAAATAATGGTTAGGAGTACAGGCTCTGGCATTGGCAGAACTTTGGTTCAAATCCCAGCTCTGCCCAGTTACTAGCTATGTGACCCTGGCTCAGTCACTTCACTTCTCTGCCTCGTCTCCTCATTTGTGAAATGACAACAGTTAAGAGCACGTCCCTTGAAGCGGTTGGGGAAGATGACATAAGATGAGGACCGTGTAAATGCTCAACCAGGGCTTCACCCAGGCTGGTGGTCCACAGTGTCACCTGCTTTCAAGAGATTAGCTTAAGAACGGAGGAAACTGCTTTTGAGGTTTCTCTGTGATGTAAGTAAAAATGTTGGAAGCACTTGTGCCTCTTGATTTCCTCTCCCAGCAAATGACAGTGTGAATCATGCTGCGTGCAGTCTCTTAGTCTGTCTGCTACAACTTGCCCAGATCAGCAAAATGCAGATAGAAATACAACCATTAAAAAAAAAAAAAAAAAAAAAAAAGGAGGACTGACACTCATCTAAGTACCTGATTACAAATATTTGGCTTCAGCAGATATTTCAGACTCTTTCCTCAGGGAAAGACTTGAGAGGTTGCTTTCTGGGAGAAATTACACAAACTTCATGTCCAGCCACGACTCTTTCTCAGTCCCTGACAAGACCCCAACGTCAGCCCCTTAGGGGAGGGAATACCAGAAGAAAAGAAACAGGAGTGTTGAAAAAAAAAAAAACCTTTCATATTTCCTTCTCTTTTGAGTCAGCTGGCATGTGGTCAACAAACTGCTTTGAAGGACCTGCTACATCCCAGACCATCCTTCATGAACTAGCTCTGTGTTCATAAAAATCGATGCTGAATTTTCCAGCCATCCCTACCCTTACCCTGCTCCCGCCCCCTTTCTCCCCTAGGAGATCTAAGGAGAATTTAATCCATATGGTTTTGATTCCCTCACTCATCAAAATGCAGTTTTCCAAGAGCCATTTGATCTCCAAGATGTTATGTGAGTGTCTTTTTGTATTTTATTTTTTCCCTTAGAAAAGAAAAGGCGACAGTTTGCCAAAAGAAAATGAACTCCAAACCCCCAGGGTCTGAACTAGGTTCAAGCATTAGTTCCAGGGGAGCTAAGGGGGATGTTGCTTAGTCAGAGGGCTCGAATATTCTCTTCAGAAGTCAGGTGAATCCAGGCAAAAGGAGGAGACTCCTTTTGCTGTCTTTTTTCGTGTGTGTGTGCGTGTGTGTGCACGTGTGTGCTCGCACACACTATCCACTCTTCTATCCTAATAACTGAATAATTAATACCATGTATTAAGTATTTCCTGAGTGCCAGGCATTGTGCTAAGTGGTTTATGAGAATTTCCTAATTGGATCTTTATAATCACCCTTTGAAGGATGTGCTCTCTGTCTCCCACCTCCCTCCTCCCTCCGGTCCCCCCCTTCTTTCCTTCCTTCTTTTATTTATCAAATATTTATTGAGCACTTATCATGTGTCAGGCTCTATTCTAGGGTCCGGAGACACATTAGTGAATAAGACAAATTACATCCCTGCGTCTGTAGAGCATACATTCTAGTTTACGTGCAATTAAGCAAACGAATAGTTTCAAGTAGTCTCAAGTTGTCTTATTGTGAAGACAATAAAACAGGCAGAGGTGGCAGATTGACTCCAGTCCTGTTTTATTTGCATGGTGGTCAGGGAAGGCCTCACCGAGCTGAGGGGCACCAAGGATCCAGCTGCAAAGATACAGGGGGAAGGATGAGGGCTAAGTCCCAAAGGGGGAACACATATGGCACTTGTAGGGCTCAGACTAAGGGCCAGCACGCTGGGGCCATGGTATGCACTGGCAGAGAAGGGAGGTGAAAGGAGCTAGGCCAGGCACCCAAGGCTTTGTGGGCCACGGTGGAAGCCTCTGGAGCTTAGGCAGCAGGGGCCAGGCCCAGATTCTGTGTTACCCTATCGGTCTAGGGTCTGGGTGCAGAAGAGGTTGGAAGGATAAGATAGGAAGCAAGGAGTCGATGGCAGACCCCAGGGTGTGCATCTCCTTCCCCTTCCAAATGCGGGAACCAACAGACAACTGTTTGCAGTGGGACTCCACCACTCACCAATGACACCTCAGGAAATGGATGCCAAGGGTACTGCTCGGAGTAAACGGTGGCTCAGACCCATCTGTCAGCAGGGAAGTAGGAGAGATGTGCTTGGATTCCGGAAATCTTTTGCTGGTGGGCTTGCACATGAGGGAGGAGAGGGAGGAATCAGGGACAGCAGGGAGATTAGGGCTTGAGCCCCCTGGGCAGCTCAGGGGTAATCATTCCCATTTTGCAGGTGAGGACATGGAGGCCCAGAGTAGTTGAATCACCTGACAGATCCTGTTGTATGGGGCAGAGTTAAGACTCAAACCCAGGACTTTCTGTCTCTTCGAGGGGATCTCTTAGTTGTCCTTTCACACTCATGGGTATGCCCTCGGACCATGCTGGGCATTTGTGTTCAAGGGAATGAACTTAGCAAATATTTTTCCAGATATCTCTGTGTCTTCTTAGCCCTTTTGGGTGTGCTTTTCCCTCGCTGCTGGTTTTACTTCCTCATGAGAATCTATGAACAATGCCTATTGTCTTTATTTCAAGGTTTTTCTATTTTTTTAATTTTTTAATTTTTTTTGGTTTTTCTATTTTAAAACAAGCAGAATATGCATATGATTGCACCTCCCTAACTGACTTAATTTTATTTTCAATAATTTGCTTGTGCCTGTTGTATACACAATAGGAGTTTGCTAAATAATATTGATGGTCTAAATGCCCACCTGAGTGCTGCTACTTGTATTTGATGGTCAAGAGCTGTAGAAACCATTCATTCACCCATCAGTCCATCCATCCATCCATCCATCCATCCATCCATCCATCCATCCATCATTTCTGAATAGCATTCCAGATGCTAAACAACATGTTAGGGACTCCTAATGAACCAAACAAGTTTCTGCTCTCAAACAGCTTCTAATTGATTAGGTGTGAGTATGAATGTAAATTATGAGATGTAAATAAAGAATCTTGATACATGAAAAAACACTTTATTTTTATTTTTATTTTTTGAAAAAACACTTTAATGGAGATAATGTATGTACAAAGTACTGTGAGTCCAGAGAAGAGAATTTTTGTTTTTGGTGCAGCTGTGGGGGAGTGTGGGGATTTCTTTAGAAATGGCTGGCTTCGGGACACCTGGGTGGCTCAGCGATTGAGCATCTGCTTTCAACTCCGGGCGTGATCCTAGGATCTGGGATCAAGTCTGACATCAGGCCCCCTGCGAGGAGCCTGCTTCTCCCTCTGCCTATGTCTCTGCCTCTCTCTCTGTGCCTGTCTCTCATGAATAAATAAATAAATCTTAAAAAAAAAAAAAAAAGAAATGGCTAGCTTCATGGAGAAGGTGACATCCCAACTCAGTCTGAGGACAAGGAAAGTTCTCTGGGAATCGAATGGAAACTTGTGGGTGACTGTGTTGAGGGGCATGTATTCCACCTTTGCACACCTTCCCCAAGTTAGAAGGAAGGCACTGGCAGGAGGGGACAGCTGGGGGAGGTGGAGAGAGCAGGTATCATACATGTCCCCAAATCCTGTGTTCATCTTTCTGACGATGGTATTGATGACTATGGTGGACGGGGGCTGTCCTTCCCGGTGTTCTTCCCCCTTCTTTGAGCAACAGTCCAGATACTTCTGTGGGATCTTCCTTTACCCAGCCTTGGCCCGCATGTAGGAGGAGCCAACCCCACCCTGGCTGATTGGAAGACTACATTCCCTTGGCCATAGAGACCATATGATCCTTTCCATGCCAGGCAAAGCCCAAAAGACTTAATTCTAGGATTTTCATTAGAATTACTGAAGAAGTGGAATTCTGCTTTTCTGGCGATTTGCTGTTGGAAGTGACTGCCGATGTCACTTTGCAATCACATGGAGTTTAGAATGGGGCTCACAGCAGGGAGCAGAGCCAACACCAAGAGGGAAGCTGCTTCTTTGTCGCATCCTCTGGGCCCCAAATCAATCTATACCTGACGATGTCAGCCTTAGCACAGGTCGTGAGCCAATAGATTTCCTTTTTTGCTTTAGCCGCTTTGAGTTGGATTTCTACTAGTTGTACCAACAGAATTCCAACTAATGCGATGGCCAATAATACTTGAAGTGTCATGGCTCTAAGGAAAGTTTTTGCTTTTCACACCAAAAAAGTTTTGGATGTAAAGCAGGATGAAAAGCAGAATTTAGGACATGATGGATGGCAGTGCACTTGGGAGGGCCGAATATGGTGGTGCCTGATTTTAGATTACCTGCTCTTCTTACTAATGTCAACAACTTCAGTGTCCCTGAATAGAAGAACTAACTGCAGTGGTACATTTTGCTGGAAAGAGTCTTATAATTTCAGCACAGATTCCTGTTGATGGTGGAGACTTTTTTTTTTTTATGACTATAGTATGATATCAATGCCAAGAAATTGACATTGGTACAAGCTGTGTTCAGTTCTAAGCCATTTTATCCTGTGCAGAGTCCTGTAAGTACCACTGCAATCAACATATAAGACTGATTGGTCACTCATTCATCAGAACAATCTCTCTTATGCTACCTTTTTAGTCACATTTCCCCACCTTCCTGCCATCCCTAAACTCTGGCAACCATTAATCTATCCTCATCTCTATAATTTCATCACTTCAAGAATGTTATGTATATGGAAGTATATTGTATATAACCTTTTGAAGTTGTCTCTTCTCACTTAGCACAGTGCCCTTGAGATCCATCTAAATTGTTTGATGTGTCAATTAAGTAGTATTCCAGGGTATGGATATAACACAATTTGTTTTACTGCTCACCTATTAGGGGAGATTTTAGTTGTTTCCAGTTTTTGACTATTAGGAATAAAGCTGCTGTCATTATGAATGGAGCTGCTACAGGCTTTTCTGTGGACATAAGTTTTTATTTCTGAGATCAGTCAGAAAGAGTATAATTGTTGGGTTGTGTGGTAGTTGAACGTTTAATTTTAGAAGAAACCGCCAAACTTTTCCAGAGTGTCTCTGCTATTTTATATTCCCAACAGCACTGAATACATGTTCTAGTTTCTCTACATTCTTGCCAACAACTGGTATTGTCACTATTTTTTATTTTAGCCACTCTGATAGGTGTGTAGTGATGTCTTATTGTGGTTTTAATTTCATTTCCCTAATGGCTAGTTATATTGAACATCCTTTCATGTGTTTATTTGACACCCATATATCATCTTCAGTGAAATTTCTCTTTATGTCTTTAGCCCATTTTTTAATTGGCTTATTTATTCTTTTACTGTTGACTTTTGAAAATTCTTTAATATATTCCAGATAGGAGTTTTTGTCTGAAATGTGGCTTGTATTTCCCTCTAGCCTGTGGTTTGTCTTTTTCATCCTCTTCACAAGGTCTTTCCCAGACCAAACGTTTTAAATTTTATGAAGCCCAGTGTATTGATTTTTTTTTCTTTTATGAATTGTGCTTTTCATCTCAAGTTTAAGAACTCTTCTCCAAGCTTACGTCCTGAAGATTTTCTCCTAATAGTTTTAGAGTTTTCTGAGATCCATTTGAGTTCATTTTTATATAAGGTATGAGATACAGATCAAGGTCTTTTTTTTTTCTTTTCTTTTCTTTTTTTTTTTTTTTTTTTTTGCCTATTGGTATGCAATTACCCCGGCACTATCCGTAAAGAATTCTCTCTCCAATGAATTGCTTTTGTGCCTATGTAAAAAATCAGTTGGCCATATCTATGTTGGTCTATTTCTGGATTTCCTATTTTGTTCCATTGATCTATGGATCAATAAAGCACATGGTGTTGATATAGATATATATCTTCAAATGTTGATATAGATATATCAACACCATAGGTGCTATATATAGATATATAATGAGTCATATTGTCAGAGTGATTCCTCTCTCTGTATCTTTTTCCAAATTGATTTATCTTTCTAGTTTCTTTGCCTTTCCATATCAATTTTAAAATAAGCTTGCCTTTATCTATAAAAAGTCTTCCTGGGATTTTGATAGAGGTTGCATTATCCCTGTGTATCCTTTTGGAGAGAATTGATATTTTTACTACATTGAGTCTCCCAATCCATGAACATGGTATGTCCCCCATTTATGTAGATGTTCTTTGATTTCTTTCCTCAGTGTTTCATAGTTTCACATAAAAGCTCTGTACATGTTTAGTTGTATTTATACTAAGTATTTCTTTTTTTAGTTATTTACATTTATATTTTAAATTTTGATTTACATGTCTTTGTTGCTAGTATATAGAAATACAATTTATTTTGTATGTTTATCTTTTATCCTGTGAAGTTGCTGAACTCATTTACTAATTGTAGGAGGTTTTTCTAGATTCCTTAGGATTTTCTACATAGCCCATCATGTCTTCTAAAAATAGTGACAGTTTTATTTCTTCCATTTTGATCTGTGAGTGGGGCTTTTTGTAATTTTCTTTTATAAAGCCAAAGTAATGGTTTAAGTAATGACTGAATTAAAGACTCTTTTGATTCCAGAGGATCCTAGAAGTCACCTGATTTACCTAACCTCATTAAGCCTCTGCTTCTTCAAAGTTAAATAGAGATAATCAGGGTGTGCATCTCATAAGGGTAAGTGTTGTTAAACTCTGATGTAGACCTGTGTATGTTTCCATAGAAATACCTTATTTTGGGTAGCTTAAGTAATAGGAGTTTACTGTCTCGTTCTGGGGAATCCAAGTTGTATGTCTTTACAAAATTGTATGTTTATTTATTTATTTTTTAAATTTTTATTTATTATGATAGTCTCACAGAGAGAGAGAGAGAGAGAGAGAGAGAGAGGCAGAGACACAGGCAGAGGGAGAAGCAGGCTCCATGCACTGGGAGCCCGACGTGGGATTCGATCCCGGGTCTCCAGGATCGCGCCCTGGGCCAAAGGCAGGCGCTAAACCGCTGCGCCACCCAGGGATCCCGCCTGGTGGCCTTCTTTACGGGATCTGGTAACTACTTTGTGTCCTTATAGCTTTAGACTAGGGGAAGGGGGTGACAGCCCCATTGTTATTGACTCCCAGGGGCTGCACTCTCTCTGTGGTTTCTCTATATCTTGCCCACACCTTTGCAAATGGTCTTTCTATTGAATTCTCAAAATTCCTATGTTGAATGTGCACTGCTTTTGATGGCCTGAATGACTCACTCCAAGGCAAGACCTAGAACAGAGCCCAGCACACAGCAAGTACTCCAACAGTCTCCTGCTGTTGTTTTGGTCATCTACAAAGCAAAGAAGGAAACACAAGATGGATGTGTGTGGTTTGACCATTGATTTCATTATTTGAGTTCTTCTTTCTTTAATCAGATGATGTGGTTTTACTCTCATGAATTAGTAGTGGCCTTGATGAATGGTGAGCCCTCCCATCTAAGTGCCGGTAGGAAGAATGGCTTATGGACACAATCTCCAATCCCCAGTCATTACATTGAACTTTCACTTATCCAGGATCCTGACTTCCCTTTATCATAACCTCATGACTCTTAACTATAATCTAGGAGGTTTCCTATTCATGTTAATCTAATTTAAGCAAAGCAGCTGTAATTAAAGCTCCTGGTAGGATCCATGTGTGTTATGAACTGATGTCCAAGAAATTCATAACCCCCAATGTCGTGATATTAGACATGCAGGCTTCGGAAGATCATTAGTTTTAGATGAAGTCTTGAGAGTGTGGCCCTCATGAGAGGATTGGTGTCCTTATAAGAAGAGGAAGAGAGACCAGAACTCTCTCCTTCTCTCTACCATGTGAGGCTACAGTAAGAAATCTGCAAGCCATCTGCAAGCCATCTGCAAGCCATCTGCAAGCCAGGAAGAGGACTTTCACCAGAAATCAAATTGGCCAGCACATTGACCTTGGAATTCCCAGGTGCCAGCACTCTAAGAAATTAATGCCTGTTGTATAAACCACTCAGTCTAGTATTTTGTTATAGCACCCCGAGCTGGCCAAGACAAGGTAAATATTTCCTATGTGTGTAACAACAGTGTGAACTCTCCTGCTCTGAGAGCTCACTGTGGGTAAGGCACTGAGCTCACTGCTCTACATGAAAGGCTTCCTTCAATTCCCATAGTAATACTTATAGCTACTTGTATTAGGAATTGCCTTCAGTTTCTTAGTAAGAGACCAGAAACAATAGTTATTTTAAAACATACAGATTTTTGTCACACACACTTGGTAGCCATGAGCTTAATAGTAGTTCCATGATCATCAGAGTCTCAGGTTTTCTGTTTTTCTTCATTGGTTTCAACTTCAAGGTTACTACTTGGTCCAGGATGGTTGCTATAGCACCTACCATTATGTCTATATTCCTAACAATGAGAAAAAGGAGGAAATCCAACAGGTTTTTTTTTTTAAGTGCCAGCTTGCTATATGAACATGCTTTTCAGCCAGCACTTTCCCAGAAATTCTCAACAACTTTCCTTTATATCTCATGGGCCAGAGATTGCTCCCATGGCCACACCTAGCTACAAGGGAAGCTGGTCAAGGTAGTCTTTTAGCTGGGCTCACTGTGCCCTTAGTAATGCCAAGACTCTGTTACTAAGAAAAAAGGGAAGAATAATATGAAGTAGGTAATCTCTGCTATGCTATTGCCTTTGTCCTCATTTTACCAATGAGGAAACAGGTCTGCAAGTCAGGCATCTTGCCCAAGACCATACCGATGGTCAGACAGAGCCAATACTCAGGCAGAGGTCTGCCTAACTCCACTGCCCACGTTCTTCACCTCTACATGCTAATCATAAAGTTGGCCTAAGAAGAAAGGCGGGAGCCTAACTAGGCAGCCCTGTATGTGCTCAGACAGCTCCACTGCCGCTCTATGGACACCTGCTGAATGGGTCCAGAGTTATAAATGATTCTGGCTTATGTCCAAAACTGACTCACAGAAGATTTTCCAGAGGGAGTCCTTATGTAAATGGAAAACTGTCTTAACTTGTTTGCCTGTCTCTCCTTCCTGGTAGACTGTAGGCTTTGAGGGGGGCTATCCTATTCACCGTTGTATGTCTAGCAGCCAAAACCGTGCCTTGCATGCCTCCAGGGATCTCATAAACATTTGCTGAATAAACGAAGGGAGCAAATGAGTGAACTAATGAACTTGTATACAGCTAACAATCTTGAAAGCAAGTCAACTTGTTTTTCCTGTATGGTATTTACTACCAGCTGACCAATTGTGTCAAAACCACCCTGTAAGAGGTAAAATCTCCCGGAGAAAACCACCCATTGCCATCTGTGAGTCCCAAGAGTGTTGATCTGTGAGAATTAGCATGTGTGGCCCCCGTGAGACCTTTTTATTTCTGACAGATTTCTGAATATCCTTTTTTTCTGATTGGCCTATAAAGTACACTAAGGAATTATGTTAATGCTGGTATCTCTCCAACCACATCCTACTGAGGATTGAATCTATTTTTCAAAGACAAAACTGAGTTTTAATTTAGTGTCCCCATGACATTTTCCTTTTTAAGCACATGAAGGATGCTCTGCAAAGGGAGAGGTCTTGGGAAATCTTTCACGGATGGCTACACTTCACGCCTGGGTGGAGTAACCCTCAGCACGCCAGCTTTCAATTAGAAGTAAATAAATGGAGACAGCTTTGCAGTGTGCCCGACAGTCTGAAAGATCAACTCGGGGCCTTGGGCCTGGATTTCTCCCACTGTGGCTGAAAATTTTCATTTACATTTTTTTGGCATTTTCTGAGGAACTTTAATGTGCTGGATTTAACCTTTAAGACTTTCTATCCTTCTCTCTGCCACTTATTCCCCCACCCGAGGCTTTGAGAATGCCATGAGCCTGGAAGCACCTTTGGAAAACAGGGATATTCTCTTTTTCCACATAGGTGGATTCTGAACAGAATTCTCTAGATGGAAGTTTAGCCCTGTTGGGGCCAAGTAATGGAGTTTGTTAGGGTTTTTCTCTCTATGATTGTAATTCTGTTTGAAGTTAGAGCAGATGGGGACATGTGTCTCTACCTATCACATCCTAGGGCCTAGGTGAATTGGTAATGCTAGGGCATTGCTCTGGGGAGGACTCCTTGCTGTACCATTTCCCCACGTTTTGAGACTGGAGAGGAAGGTCATGGCATCATTTTGAGATTTTTCCATAGGGAACTGTATCAGTTAGTTGTTGCTGCATAACAAACCACTCCAAAACTTATTAGTAGCTTAAAATAAGACTATTTACATAGCTCACAATTTGGTACATCAGCATTTTGGACATCCATCGCCTGATTGTCCCCTGGTCTGGGCTGGGCTTGGCTAATCTCAGGTGGGCATGGTCAGCTGGTGAGTTGGCTTGTGATGACCTTGGTTGGGATGACTGAAGCCACATGGGCTCTGTCATCCAGTTGCCAGCATGAACTTGCTCTTGTGGTGGTGGAAGGATTGCAAGAGCAAATACAGGAGAATGTAGTCTCGTAAGGCCTAGACTGAGAACTAGCATGACATTACTTCCACAGAATTCTGTTGCTGAAAGCAAGTCTAGCTCCAATTCTAAGAGCAGAGAAATAGACTCCACCTCTTGATGGAAAGAGCATCATCCTACACTCTCTGTGGTTTTTAATCGCTGCTCTTCTTGTATTAATTAATGTATTTGTAGGATCATTATTAAGTTTTGCTTTTGGAGATCATCTGAGTCTGCATTTTTTGCATTTTAATTGTTGGTTTATTTCTCTTAAGTTCTGTTTGTTGTCACTGAGTTCTTCCTCCCCCAGAAAGTGAGAATGGTAGATCTGAGAGCCATGGAATCTTTTGCAGAGTCTAAGTGGTCTGTGGCAAGATTTCAGAACCCCATGCCTACTAGTTCATGCTGTGGGCTCTGGAAACAGACAGCTCTGGTTTGAATTCTCACTTTGTTACATCTTTGCTGTTGCACCCTGAGCAAATTACTCCACTCCTCTGGGTTATAGTCTAATCTATAACAGGGAGTCATTTTCAAAATGTGCTTCTCAAGTTGTAGGGGTTCCGTAGAAGAGTCTCAGGAGCCAAAGTAAGATCAAGATTTAAGTTTGGGCTGCCTTTCCCACCTTCAACCAGAGTAACTCCCCCCCCCCTTTTTTTTTCAGAGTAACTCACTTCTATCTGCAGATTATATTGGATGTCCAAGTAACATTTCACTTGAACAAAAGTTGTCATGGTAAAAAGACATTTAAATACTGATTACATAGAAGTAACTGTCAGGATCTCTGCTTCCCTGTTCCCTCTGTGACTCATAGAACTGCACTTTCTGCTTTCTGGTGAAAGAGAAATCATGCCGAGAAGGAAGAAGAGTCTGGACTTGGCCATTCACTCATCATTCTTCCCAGCTCCAATCCCATGCAATCTCGGTTTAAAGAGTAGGTGGAAGACAATAACGCATAATAGAAGAGCCTAGAGACTGAAGTCACACTTTCAGGGTTCAAACCTTAGCTTCCTTAGTGGCACTCTAGCCTTAGGAAAATTTCTTAACCTCTCCAAGCACCTCTCCAAGTTTTTCATCTATCAAAAGGAAATGAGAATCACGGCATCTAACTTCCTAATGTTGTATGGATTGAATCAAATAAATTGGTATAGCATAAAAATTATTCAATATATGTTTACTATTGTTGTTGTTGTTGTTATTAATATGTAGTCTCTAAATTCCCTTAAAGTTTCAATAGGCTATGTGTCTGTGAGATTCTAGTTGGCAGTGTTTGTTTTTACTCTAATTGAGGACCCAGTTGTCTGTTGCTAGGTGATCTGGTTTGGGATTTTTTTTTTCTACGAAGGCATTAAACAAAACAAAGCAAACCTCTGCCTACTGACCTGCCACCAAATGGTAAAATTTAGCTGTTGGAGATTCACTCCTTTGGCTTAATAAATTAGATGTTCTTATTCATTAATACTTAGTATGAACTGGTTGATTAGATCTTTTTCTTCTGTGAATATCAGGCTCAACCTAGGCACTGAGAAAATGTGCAATTTGAAAATTTTGAAGAGGGAGATACAATGTATATGTGTAAGAATGGGATAGGTTAGACTGGACACTTGGGGGAATGGAGGGGGATCAAGGAGCAAGGAGGTTGGTGCCTGGATGAAGGAACAGACCCATTGGTTTGGTGCAAGGAGAGCCAAGAGGCACTTGGGCCTGCTTTCCTACTGTGTCTGGAGCTGAGGGTCGTTGTGTCTGGTGCACAATAATGCATCCTCCAAACTCACCCCACTCATCGTGATCCTCAGATGATTCAAGCCCCCCTAGACTGTGCAGGAATATTCAAAAACCACCATGGTCACCATCCAGCAGGAAGGAACTCTGTGGCCCTGGATGATGGAGGAGCTGGGATTTTCCCATACTCCCATGGGGCACATAGCTTTGGTTTCTCAGGGGGAAGAATCTACCCCATAGTGACACTAAGCACGTTGACTATCAGGTTGGCCCTGCCCAACAGGATCTGTCACAATCACTCAGCCATCAAGGCTTCCACTCAGTGAGGCTTTGGTGAACAGGCTCCAGCTTGCTACACTGGGCCCCAGATTGCAGGTCTGATGGGAAAGGTAGGGCAAGATGGGCCTCAGACTGATTCTTTGGATGTTACATCTAGACGGGGGGCACACAGAGTGGTGCCTTATCTTGAGATGACAAGGGGTAACCAGGAGAACAGCTTAGACTAGGGGGTTGTATGTCTGCCGAACCCAGCAATTATTTGGCTTTCTCAGGTAACAGGTAGAGGTGCACCTGGCTGTAAGCCAACTGTCGGAATGGAAATATCTCACCCCTCTTTAAAACTCTATTTTTTTTTTTTTACCAAACATAAACTGGGGAGCCATGCTGACCTAATTGGAGGGGCTTCTGTTTTTCAGAATGATTTGCCTTAGAATTCCTTTATCTGGCAAATTCTCCTATAACTTTTAAGAACTGAACTTTTTCCTTTTTTGAGAATGCCCATCATTTTTGTCAAGCAAGTAATCTGTGTGCATTATGGGAAAATCTGAAAAAAAAAAAAAAAAAAGAGCCGATAGGTAAAAGTTTTGTCTGGTGTGAAAAATTACTTGTAAATAATTACTATTAAATTCTTTCTTTCTCTGTGGCTTTCAGTTGAGAGCATAGCCTTTCATTTGTTTATATAATCCCCTATTGTTGGGCATTTAGGAGTGTGGTTTTTGTAGGCTTTCAGCACCTGCAGAAATCCCTGTGGGATCAAGCTTCAGTTGCCTACCATGGTTGCTGACGGATAACTCACCCTTTATTAACTGCCTGCCCTGCCTGTCTCATTTCTCCACTTCCCTGCTCATTTCCCCTTCACCTCCCAACCAACCACTTGCACTTAAGTCCTTGTCTCAGGGGTTGCTTCTCAGAGAACCCACACCAGTGCAGTGATCCACTCACTTCGGGTTTATAATATGCCTCCTTTTTTCTAGTTTGACTTGCATTCCACTTTTCAGGAACAAGTCTCTTGTTTGACGTGAGGTAACCAGAGGTCAGACTCTGCGAATTCTCTGAGGCCAGTTTGGCCGTGCCTCCTGGGTTTGGCAACTCAACCTTTGGCCTCCAAGTTTCTCATTCTTTTGCTGCCCAGTTTATGTGAGACTTCCGCCAAGGCCGACTTGTCACTGATGGCTAATCCTTGTTTTTCCTCTTGTCACTCTGTCCCTGAGTTAATCCTCTCTTCCAATCCTGTCATCTCCTCTCTAGGCTACTCTTACCAATAAATCTTTAGCAGCGTCTGCTCCTCAGCCTTAGCCTAGAAGCTATGATGTAGCTGAAGTTTGTTTGGGGATTCTCTTTACCCTTCTCCAAGAGTCCTGCTTTTTCTTGTAATCCTCCTAGGAAGGAATGTTTTGTAATTGGGCTGTCCCATGAGGTGTTGTCTCATCTAAGCAGAGAGTTTTGGGCTTCCTTTTTAAATCCTTTTCATTTTTTACAAAGCATTGTTCATATTCTTTAACTTTGGTCCAAGGATAGATGCTTTCCCTTCCAGGTGCCCATACTTGTCACTTTGACGGTCCAAAGTCTCAGAACCCTGCCAGAGTGTGCAAAGTAGAATGTACTAACATACGTGAGAGCTTGCCATGGTCTTGAAGCTGTCCTTGTTAAAGGACATTTATAATCTGGGGACCTTGATCCAAAGACAGGAATGCAAAGGTGGGAACTTCAGACACTACGGTAGGAAAAGTTTTTAGTGACCCTCCAAATAACAACATTCACATTTCAGCAGGGGAGTGCCTTGGCATGGGATAAAAATTATAATGCATTCCCTTTCTTCCCTCCCTCCTCCTTCCCTTTTGTCAAGAAAGAGAATGTGGTGGACTCTACCAGTTACTCGCTCTGTGATTTTGGATAAATCATTCTTTATGTCTCTTTTCCCACCCGTAAAATGGAGATTATTTTTATCCTGCTTTGTGGGGTTTCTGTGAGGATTAAATGAGCCAATACTTGTAAAGCATTTAGGACAGTACCTGGCACAGAGCAGTCCTTCAAAACCAATTTGCTCTTATTATCAATTCACTGGTAAAATAAATAAGGCACCCATATCATGGCAGGTCCTGAGGCAACAGGATGAATAAGTAAAACCCATAGAATCTAGTGAGGAAAAAAATTTAGAACACATTTATTCAACTTGCCCTCAGGAAACCACAACTTTATGCTTTTCTTTTTCTTTACTACATTAGAAGAATTTGGCCTGTTTTAGGAAGGAAGGCAAGCCCTTCTCCAGGAAGCCACTCATTACTGAGTGCAGGCAAGTATGTCATCTCAGTGCAAGAGTTGTGGGAGGAAGCCATATGATAATTGTCTTTCTCTGATGAACTTATTTGGCTCAGCATAATACCCTCCAGTTCCATCCGGGGCGATATAAATGGTAGGTATTCATCCTTTCTGATGGCTGAGTTATATTCCACACAACTGATAAATTATTGAGCACTACATCTGAAACGAATGACTTACTATGGGTTGGCTAACTGAATTTGAATAAAATTTTTTTAAAAAGAGTGGTAGAAGAAGGGAAAGCAGGGATAGCTTTCCGATAACTAATGATTTTGATTCTGGTTTCAATAGTTCCCAAGGTCTATTGGGGAAAAGAAACAACAATAAACAAACAGGATTAGGATGTGGTTAAAAGAGAGATGCTAGGACAGATTGGAGTGAACTTGGGGCCCTGGGATGGATGTTCAGGAGAGGAGTTCGGGTGGTGTTGGGTAGACAAGAGATGGAGCCCTGCAAGGGGCACTGGTCCTATATTCAGTGCTCCTTGAGCTCTGTTAGCCTGCAGTTCTCTCCAGCCAACTGCTCTCCTTCTCTGGAGCAAGTGCAACTGGTTGGTTAAGAGCATCAACTCCAGAGCCTGATTATTAGGTCACATCTCTGCTTTATCCCTTACGGTGTTGGATTATATCTTCCCCAAATGACTGCAACCCCGCTCCTACTCCTCAGGCTCTTTTCACAATGTGACTGGAACTTCTACCAAGAAGGATGACTCTCTTCCCTCTCCTTGGAACAAACAGAGACTTGTGACTGCCCTGGCCAAGGGAGTAGGCAGATGGGATGCTGTGTGATTTCTAAGGGTAAGTCATAAGAAGGATCTAGATTCCACCTGGTAATTTCTTTCTCTAGGGACACTTGCTCTTGGAACCCAGCCACCATGTTGTAAGGAAGCTGAGGCCACATGCAGAGGCTGTATCCGGGCATTCCAGCTGACAGTCCTCACTAGGCCCCAGGCAGCAGCCGGCATTAATTGTCAGGCATGTGAGTGAACAAGCCTTCAAATCATTCCAGGCCGCAGCTTTCTGGGCTTCTATCTGAGGCCCCAGTCAGCATGGGGCAGAGATAAGCCACCCTTACTAGGCCCTGTCTGAACTCCTGACCCACAGAAACTCTAAGAAATGATAATTATTTTCGTGTGAAGTCATGAGATTTGGGGACAATTTGTCATGCAGCACTGGATAACTGTCATACTGGCTATGTGACCTCCAGCAAGGTAGATAATTTTCCTATGTCCTAGTTTCCTCATTTATAAAATGGGGTTAATAACAATATCCAGCATGCTGGTAAATCAGTTCTCCTCCCCCTTCCCCCTCCCCCAAAGCCGTAATTTTTAGCATTTGCTGATTTCTGTGGTATAAATACTCCCACAGTGGTCAATTGCAAGCAATCAATGGTTTAAACACCAGATGGTGAAATTCATAAATATTTAACAATTGGCTCTCGTGAACCAGTACAAGTCACCTCCAACACATTACCAAAATATCTACCTCATAGCAGTAAATGATTTATTATTGGTAAATAATTTAGACATAGCACAGAGTAAGTGCTACGTGCCTGCTATTAAAACTCCTGCTCTTGTTTTTGTCATCATCACACATACTTCAGTTGATCTACGGTTATCTGCAGCATTGTTCCATCTACAGAGGGCTTCCCTGGTATTGGCTAGCCATGCCCCCTCTGACAGAACCCAGAGAGCTCTGTCCTATAATGCCCCAGGTTAGCCCTAAGTCAAAGAGGGGCCCTCGGCATGTAGTGGTTGATGTTGTGGTAGAGGGCTAGCGTGCAAACCTTCGTGTCCATACTTGTTAGTGGATGCCTGACTT
The DNA here is from genome assembly GCF_011100685.1 of Canis lupus familiaris. Classification (NCBI taxonomy): domain Eukaryota; kingdom Metazoa; phylum Chordata; class Mammalia; order Carnivora; family Canidae; genus Canis; species Canis lupus. The sequence goes on from NC_049241.1 coordinate 19,639,023, forward strand.
GTGCAGATGCGAGAGTCCTGAGTAGGGTAATTCAGCAATTTCTCATCACACAGACAGCCCAGTACAGTTTGGTAGATGTTCAGATAGGCTACATTTGGGGAGCTATGGGAGACCACTGAGGGAGCTTCTGTCTAAGCCTTAGGGGGCCATAGGAGAGGCCTCAGAGAAGGTTGAATGGGGATTTCCCACTGAAAGAGAAAAGAAAGGGCATTCCAGGGGTGGAGGGGCTAGCTCAAACAAAAGCCTAGTGGAAAGAAAACATCATTTCTGGGGATTTGTGCAAATCTGAGTGTGGCAAGAGTGTAGAGTGACAACTCCAAGGGCATTCTCTGGATGTGTAAATTTGAGCGTGGTAAGAGTATAGAATGGCAAGTCCAAGGGCATTCTGGGGAAGTACTGGTCTGCCCTCTTCAAAAATGTCACTATTATTAAAGAGAAAGAAAGGCCCAAATGCTATTTCTGATGAAAAGAGACTATGCAAAAATGACAAGTAAAAGCAATGCATGCCTCCGAACCAGTCCTGGGTGGGGAGAAGCAGGAGTACTATAACAGATTATTCAGACAATCAGTGAAATTTGAATGTAGGCTGTATATTAAATAATTGTGTTGCATTGTTATTAGATAAAATCCCATTTTCTCTTAATTGATGTGAAGTGTTAGGAGTAATGGAGCATGGTGTCTACAATGAACTCTCAAATGTTTCTGGGAAAAATTCTGGTTAGACAGAAAGGGTAATAAAACAAAAATGGCAAAATGTTAACCATGGAACCTAGGAACACAGGATAAGGGAGTTTCTTCTATTTTTGCAATTCTTCCATAAGATTAAAATGATTTCAAAATAAAAAGATTCTTTAAATGAGTGGAGAAAAAGAAACTATAGGCTAAGGGTTAGGGAGGGGAAACAGAGAAGTCTGAAGGTTGGGCTGCTCATTTTATTAGAAAGGGCACTGAGGCATGAACAGGCTAAATGGCTGATCGAGGGTCAGTGAGCAAGTAGCATGGACATTGTGCCCCATCCCATATTTCTGAGATCCAGGTCTTGGCTCTTTTCAGTAAACCTGAGGGTCCCAGAGGGGAAGTGCGTGTATTGATATATGGCCTCTGAAGACCTCAGGGGTACAATTTCTGCTTGCCATGCAGGAGTTATCCACATAGCTCCTATTATTTTAGGTTATCATTAATGTGAGTTGTGACCTGAATTCCCTGTACACTGCCCTGAAATTTGCCCCATATGTTTGTAAAGGTTGATTATAACTTTGGGACCTTTTTCTAATGTGAGCAGAAGCTATAAAGTTTCAATTGTCGCAGCTTGTTGGGATCAAGTGTCTTTTCTTGTGTGCCATAAAAAGGCTCTGCATCTGATATCCGATGTCAAACAAACATGCATGGGCAATCTATTGATTTCAGATGATGTGTAGTGTCATCATCTCTTAGATAGGAAGTTAGTAACAAATCTTTCCTTCCCATTTTTAAAAGAGAACAACTCAGTACAGAATAATGGAAGCCTGGCTAGCTATGTGACTGGAATAAAAAGGAGTCCTCACTCTTGGGGTGTGTGGGTGGCTCAGTTGGTTAAACATCTGCCTTCTGCTCAAGTCATGATCTCAGGGTCCTGGGATCCAGCCCCTCACTGAGCTCCCTGCTCAGCAGGGAGTCTGCTTCTCATTCTCCCTCTGCCCCTCCTCCCTGCTTGTGCTCTCTTTCTCAAATAAATAAATAACATCTTAAAAAAAAAAAAAAGGAGTCATCACTCTCACTTGCTTTTGGTGTAAGTATAAATTGACAAAGCCACTCTGGGCAACTATTTGACAGTACACTGTCACACTACTGTATGCTGAATAAAGCAATTTGATACTTGTGCACTTACCTAAGAGAACATGAGTATGCTTGTCCACTTGAACACATGTACAAAAATGGCCATAGCATCTTTAAAAATAATAGCAAAAAAAACCAAAAACAACCAAACATCTATCAACACTAGAATAGAAAAGTAAACTGGTATATACTACTAAGCAATGGCAAGGAATGAAATGCTGAGATAACAATCTCATGGCTACATGGACACAGGAGAAAACATTCTGCATCATTCTGTTTATTTGAAGGTCAAAGACAGGTGAAGTGGACTTAGGATGATAGTGGTCAGAAGAATGAATATTAAGGAAGGTGTTGATTGGGCCAGGGAGCTGTCTAGGGTGCTGGAAGTGTTTGATAGCTTCATCTGGGTGGTAGTTACAAAACTAAAATGCGAGCGCTTTGCTACATGTAAATTATACATTGTTAGAAAAATAATTAAAAAAGAAAAAAGGGAGTTTCTTTCCACTGGTAGGGTTATCTTGAGGGGCTGCTGAAAGAGCCATCCCATTAACAATGCCTGATAGTTGCAACCCAGGGACTGTTGTATTTTTAGGCTCCAATCACATGTGCTTTTGCTAACATGTGCTGAGTAAAAGTCACCAGTCAGCTGCTGGTCAGCTGATTCAATACATCATCAAGTGATGCTGGTATGCCAAGCCAATGGTCTCAGGACTGCATCCTTCTACAGATCAGAAGTTCAATATGCAGATCAAATTCCAATATGAAAGAATCACCTGGTCATGTTGAAAGGCAGATTCTGATCCATGTCTTATGTGGGGCCTGAGAATTGGCATTTACGGTAAGTTCCCAGGTGATGCTGATGCTGTAAGACCAGGCTCTAGAGGCAGACAGGCCAGGATAAGAACTTGGTTCTGCTACTTATAAGCTCTTCGATCTCTGCCAAACTTCTCCATTTCTCCAAAGATCTCTTAATTTCTTCTGTAAACTGGAGGAGCGGGGATAGGTGAGACAATTTCCCTGAATGGTGTGGGTTCAAAGGGGTAAGATGCAAAAAGTGCTTCACACAGTGCCTGGCCTATAGTAAATACTCGCTGATTGGCAGCTCTTGTTATATTTATTATTGCTAGTAAAGAAGAAGATTGGGACCATGATTTGGAGAAAGGTGAGTGAGTGTGGCTTCTAAGGGCAGGACCTCACCAGCATTTTCCTAATAGCCTATTGAAGGAGGACATTTTTTTTTCTCATGTTCTTTCCCAATTCATCCCATAATCCTTCCTTTAGTCTCTATTATCAAGATAGATTTTTTTCATCACTCTTCTTCCCACTCCAATCCACTTTAGATATAGTAAAGATGGGAAAGCTTAAGCAGAACTTAAGCCTGAAATCAGCAGGTTGTCAAATTGTCAGATTGTGCCTGGAGGTGATTTTGTTAAAGAAATATCCTCCCCACTTGGCTCTTTCTAGAGGAGTGGGATTGGTCCCTGGGAGTTGAGGTCCACAGCTGGGTCTCCACACATGCCCATGCTTCTCAGTGTACAGGGGCCCCTCTGGAGGAAGACATATGTTCCTCAATCTGTGGGGCTGTCAGTTGGTGTCTTTTTCAAGAACCGAATTAACTTGTTAAAAAAGAAAAATGGAAATGCTTGGTTCTGTGTTGTCTGGACAATAACAGGCCTGGACTGAGTCTGGATTTCAGGGAAGCGCTCTTCAGTTGGGAGGTGAGAGCACCATTTGTTTGGGGCCTTGAGTAGACTGGAGGTGGGTTGAGCTCTAGATCACAGCCTATAGTTCAAGTCCATAAAGCAAAGCTGTGATCCTCGAGGTCCAGTCACTAAACCAGACGCCAAAGGTTCAAAACTAACCAACCAACCAAAGGTACTCAGAGTAGAGCAGGGAGACAAAAAAGAAGGCATGCATAGTGCCATGAGAGAGATGCTGAGTGAGGGATATACATGGACCCCATGGGAACACAGAGAAGGGGAGAGACAGGAGAGGTGTGGTAGCCAGTTTTCAAGATAGCCTCTCAATGACCTTCACTTATTGGCATTCACACCCTTGTGTAGGCCCTCCATGTATTGAATCTGGGCTGGCCAGTGTAAGCAATAGAAGTTAGGGGAAGTGGACCTGTGTGACTTCTGAGGCTGGGACGAAAAAAAAACTAGCTTGTGCAATGGTCTTGTGGAACACATGCTCTGGGAGAGACCAGCTGTCATGTAAAAAGTCTGAGTATGCTGAGACCACCATGCTGCAAGGGAGCCCGGCTAGCCCTGTGAAGGCCCCACAGGAAGATTGAGATACCCACCAAGCAGCCATCTCAGCAAGCAATGGACAGGTGCATGAAGGAGCCATCTTGGGTGCTCAGGCCAGCTGAGCCTTCAGACAGAGCCAACCTGAGTCATCTGGCTGCCACTGCATAAAAGACCCCAAGAGAGACCACTTGGCTGAGCTCAGACAATCCACTGCCCATGAACAATAGTAATAAATTATTGCTTTGAACTGCTAATTTTGGGAGTAGTTTGTTATGCAACAGTAGATTTCTGGAAGAGAGGGGTATCTGGTAGCAAGGGCACCTGAGAGCAGGAAGTTGAAAAGCAGATGGCTAGCTGAGGAGGAGGAACATCCCACAGAGAGGTATGTCTTGAAAAACCACATAGAAAGGAAAAACAGAATGGTCTACTGAGGAATTAGGAGCAGTTAAATATCGATAGAAAGCAAAAGGCCAGCAGAGAGAAACGGGCTGAGCTGTGAGAGGTGGGTGGAGGCCGGACTCAGATCCAGTGCAAAGGCTTCTGAATGATATGCCACGTGCTTTGCAGGAGCTTGGTATTTACCATTTTGAGAGGTGGAGATGCGAACATCCTCTAGAAATCTCTCCATGGCTGCTGCTATTGTCCTCGTAGCTGTGACAAAAACCACTCCAAAAGCTGGGTGAAAGCAAGCACTCACTGGCTTCAATGGCTCAAAGAAAGAGGGGAAAGGGTTAAGCTCTATTCACAGCTCTTCAACTGCTCTTGCCAAGTCTGAGAAATGTGATGTACCCAGGAAGTCCTAGATTCTATTTTAGCAGCAGCCAGAAACCACTTTCCTTGGATTGGTGATGTATCCACAAAGTACCTACCCACAGAATTGGGAAATGTGTGAATTAATTTGTACTAACACCAAGCCGGGTTTTCCCTGAAGTCCGGGGTGTCTCTCACTTATGTCCACTTCCACCTCCACCTCCAGCTAAAATGGAAAGAGCCAAAGGGAGGACAATCCGTCCCCTCTACCATTACATCGGCTGGGAAATGGGAATAATAATGCTTATCTTGCCACTGACTTGAGAGAATTAAACAAAATAGTGAGTCAGGTAAGCAGCCCAGAACCCCTCCACACGGTATACTCAGCAAAGGCAGGCTATTGTCAATGTCATCCTCCTCTCGGGTGTGCTGGTCTTACCCTGAGCCTCTTCTTGGGGTAGCAGATATAGAATTAATGAGCTGTCATTGGCCAACATTGCTAATGGACCAGGTCACTCTTTGCCCTCGTATGCAGACAGCCTCTCAGTCTCTGGCAGCCACTAATATTAATTAATAGCTAATATTTCTTGAGATCTCACTGTGCTACAAATGAGTTTTTCCCTTTAATCCTCATAAAGATCCTGCACTCTGGGAACATTTTACATTTATAGAAGTTGAGGTGGAGTGAGGGTAGCTTGCCTAAAGTGTCACAGCCTGGAAGACCCAGGCTGGAATCTGAACACTCTGGAGTCTGCTGCCTAACTACAGCCCTGCACTGCTTCCCAAAGGAGCCCATCCGAGAAGGGAGCCCCAGAGGATGGAAATGTGTGCTGCCTCTCATTGTTCTCAGAAACTGAAATGAACTGCGCTTTGGCTTTGCTTGGGCACAGCCCTTTCAACAAGCATGTCCAGTGACTCTGTCTTTTCCTCCAAAGTCCAAGTATAAAAGGAACAAAGAAAGAATCATTCTAATCCTTGTTCCCTGTAATTACTAGAGGGAAAAAAAAATCCTCAGAAAACTCCATTCCTTCTTTGGAAGTTTTGAGGAATGATCAGAGCTTATGCTAGAAAATTAGCCCAGTGACGGGACTCTGTTTTCTCATCATTGTATAATCAGTACTTAGAGAAGGGTTCGGCTCATTGTAGATGCTCAATAAATATTTATGTAATGGGTGCAGGGCTGACCTCTCCATTAGGCCCAGTAGATGTAGTAGCTAGGGCCCAGAAACTGTTAGGGGCCCATGATAATGCTGCAACTTGAATAAAAACAGAAGAGAGGAATAAATAATATTAAATATATAATGATGAATCCAGCCCAAATTATATTCATCTTGATAATAAGTTATATGCTATGCAGTTATAAAGTACAACAAAGTTATATGCTATGCAGTTATAAAGTACAACTCATAGCATTTTTTAAAATGGAGGAATGGTCAACAAGAGTTCTAATGCAGGCCCAAATGCGTGAAGATTATGTGTAAATGCCCAGGGTCTGGTATAGGGTGGAACCCAGACAAGGTTCATATTCTTCCATCTGTGCTTTAGGAAGTAGAAGTGAAGAACAGGCATCTGTGATACTGCACATACATAAGGGCTCAATTCATGCCCACCGGCTCCTTCTCCCTTATCTCCACCCCGCTAAGGGGCATGGCAATGGGTGTACCACAGGTGCCCTGTCCTGTGTGCCATGGCTGATTGGACCAAAGTGCACTCTTGACAAGGGACAGCCAATAGGAGCTGCTCAGGTGAAGGAAATGCTGTCTAAGAGATGCTGCCATGAGCCATGGCCAATCCAAAGGACTTGAAGGAGAAATATAAGGAAAGATTCAGTGGGTAGTGAGAGGAGAACCTAGAGAAGACACAGAGAAATGGAGATAGAGTAAATGAGTAGTGGAAATGGTGGTAATGAATGAGGATCCATCAACTCACACTGTGGTTAGGGCTAGATGATCTGGTTCCTGGATGAACTTCAAGCACAAAACCTACTTACATTTACTGAGCACCTTCCATTTTCCAGGTACCAGGCTAAGTAGCTTACATATATCATTGCATTTAGCCTCCCAACAACCCTATAGAGTCTGTTTTATCTTTATCCTCTATGGATACGTAGAGGATGTGGAAAGGAAACATAATTCATTTGCCCAAGCTCAGACAACCAGTAAGTGGAAGAACTAGATATCAAACCCAGCCCATTGGACTTCAAAGCCCACAGTTTAACCAATAAATCATCTTGTTTTGCCAAATGTCAAAGTCCATTCCAATCTCCATGAGGTTCAACAATTCACCTTTCCTGGGCTCTCTTAAGATCCCTGGCTCCCATTGTGCCATATGTGTCTTTGCAAGGCACTCCCCACCTACCATGGCTTGGCATAGTCAAGTTCTTTGTCTTCAAAAGACAACAGTCCAGGGGAATGTCAAGAGGGAGAGAGTACATGGGATAAACAAGAGAGAATAGACATGAAAAGAGAAGCCGATGAGAAATAGTGTGTTAGTGAAGAGAAATAGCCCCAGTTTGCCAGGTTGTGGTGAGAATGAGCTTCAGTGGTTAGAAAATGCCAGATCACAGAAAGGCTGCAGGGCAAGCAAGACAAAAGTTTCCCTGCCCCCCCCCACCCATAGACAAGTGGCTTAAATGGGAAGAAAAGTGTACAAAGTGGTGTTTAAGAAGCTTCAACTAGTGGTTTAATGAGGATGAATTTGCCACAGAAGGGATGAGGCAAGAGGTAATTTTTACAACAGGAGAAAAAGAATGAACTTGGGCAGTAATATGGAATGGGGACATAGTAGTGGGGAATAAGGGACATGGAAGAGAAAGACTGCCCAGGAGTAATTAGATGTCACCAGAGTGGGAAGCAGAGGGAGGAATCTTCTGTGAATATATCCAGAAGAGTGCTCTAAACTTTGGGAAGAACCAGATAACAATGACCGAGATTCGTGGCTGTCCACGGTATCCTTTTGCCTCTTCTTTAGTATAAAAGCTCAACATTTCAAGCCAGGCCCATGGTTGCCCAGGAGACACACCATATTCTTCAGCCTCCCTTGCAGGGTGATGTGGCAATGGGCCCCTATTCCACAAAAATGGGCCCATACTAGTGTCCCAGCCATGCCAGCCATGGGCTTGGAGCAGCCATGTGAAGGGAGGTCTTGGCACAAGGTGGTGGTTGATTCAGAGAGCAGTAGCTGGCCCATCAGTCCATGGCCTTCCTCACAGGAGGGGATCTGAGTGGAGCACTTTCATAGCCACTACATGCTTTCCCTTTTTTCCGTTTTGCTGTTCCTATGCTGGTTCCGTACTCAGGCAGCTTGCGCCCCACACGATGAGAAGAGGGCTGCTGCGGTTCCAGCATCACACCTCACCACATATACCAATGGGAAAGAGTATTTACCATCTTCCCAGCAGGCCTGGAGAAAGCTCTATTGTGTATCATTAGTTCTGTGTCACGTGTCCACCTGTGATCCAATCATTATTACTAGGGAAATACGCCTTGCTGATTGGCTGAGGCCCAGACCACAAGCTCCATTCAGGAAGGAGGAATGACACCACAGTCAGGTTCCTTAGTAGGTCCCAAATCAACAATTGAAGAGGGACGCCTGGGTGGCTCAGTGGTTGAGTATTGCCTTTGGTTCAGGTCGTAATTCAGGGGTCCTGGGATCAAGTCCCGCATCCCAGGGAGCCTGCTTTTCCCTCTGCCTATGTCTCTGCCTCTGTGTGTCTCTCATGAATAAATAAATAAAAACTTAAAAAAAAATAGAAGAGTGGAGAATAGATGCTGGAGAGACAACTACAAAATGTTCTCGGTAATAGCATTCAATGTCCTAACACTTGTTTCATCCTAGAACCCTGTTTTCAGAAAGCATTTTGCAGAGTTATGTCTGCAGAGCAGAAAGTGAGAAATGCTGCGTCTTAGAAATATAAGAAGTGTATTTTATCTGCATAATTACACCTTCTGGTTATTCTTTGGAAATGGGTCATTTGAGTTAGGGATGTTAGCAAAGAGAAAAAAAGAATATCCAAATTAAATGAGGTCACATGGTAAGTTGAAACGTTCAGTTGTCTTTTCTTGATATATTCTATTCTCTTGGAGATTGCATTACAAAACAGATGCAAAATTTGCCAGATTTTATGTATTTTTAGGAGAAAGGATACTTTGACCCCATACCTTTCCTCCATGGTGTCCTTAATCACTTTTCCATTGCATCCTGAAGTCTCCAAAGTAGGAATCAATTAGGGGCCTTCATTCTCCTCTTATCACAGATGACACCAATGGGAAAAAGGGTCATGCCCTTCCCCTCCCTCCTTCCCCTAGGGATTAATGCCCAGATGAGTTCCTAACAGAAAGAAGCAATTTTGATCCAGCAGATATAAGCCAGTATTTCAAGATACTATGTCCTAGGCATGTGTGAAATTTTATTTTCATTAACTCTGAAAAGTTACATGAGCATAAAAAAGTATTCAAAAATATTCATCCCAAAGAATGGTACTCAGCAGACTCTGAGTCTGAGACAAAAGATATAACATTCTTTATTTTCTATAGTTTCTCTTTAAAATAAATGGTAAGAGGGATCCTTGGGTGGCTCAGTGGTTTAGCGCCTGCCTTTGGCCCAGGGTGTGATCCTGGAGACCCGGGATCGAGTCCCACATCGGGCTCCCTGCATGGAGCCTGCTTCTCCCTCTGCCTGTGTCTCTGCCTCTCTCTCTCTCTCTCTCTCTCTCTCTGTGCCTCTCATGAATAAATAAAATAAAAAATAATAAATGGTAAGATTATCAATAATAAGAAAAAGGATACAAGCAATAGCTATCATTTATGGAGTCTTTTTCTATGTATCAGGAACACCTCTAAGTACTTTATATGTATTATCTTATTTAATATTCACAGCCATCTAATGGAGTAAGTAATGTTATTGTTGCTGTTTTAAAGATGAGGAAATTGAGACCTAACAAAATTAAGGGGCAAGTTCAAGACCACATAACTAATAACCAATAGAGTCAAATTTGAACTCAGGTCTGTATAATTTCAACATATGTATTCTTTAACAGGCTGCCCTGCCACTTAATGATGGGCTCTTGTTTCCACCTTGCATAGCTTCTCATGGAGTTGCTGGGAGGATCAAATGCATTAATATGCATGGAGACATTAGATACTTACTTACCTGCAGGGATTGAACCTTTGGAAGCTGTGGTTTTACTGGAACTAACCACGTTTTCTTTATTATCATCATCTTTAACTTATGTGGAATGGCATTGCCAAAGATCGCTGATGCTCATGTCTGCCTTCAGCTGCCAGGCCAGCAGTAGCGAAAGGTACCAGGGTTTTATTAGCTCTGGCCCCTGTTTATAAGTCAGGACCCTACTTCTTACAGAATCTTCTCCTAAGAAGCATTCATAGAAATCACCATGTACATGTGCTCATGAATATGAGCAGTCAGTACTTCATAGCATAAGCCATTTTATGTCCCTTCTGCTCTGGGCCCCTTTTCCTGGGCACCATTGGAGTACGAGGTACCATTGTTGCTTCCTCCTGGTGAGTGGAGGGTGCTCTTACCCCTATGTCTGGTTTGCTGGTGTTCTCCAAGGAAGCAAAGCTGCTGCGTTTTCCACAGTCCTCAAAGGGCCAAATGGAAGTGGAGAGTGTGAAGATAACATCTTTGGGGTAATCTTTACTGAAGTGTAGCATGCATATGGGGAAGTACACAAACTAAATGTTCAGCTCCAGAATTTTTTATAAAATGAACCCACCATATAACCAGCACTGAGATCCAGAACCAGAACCTTTCTGGAGCCACAGACCCTTCTTCAGGTCCCCTTCCAGTTAGTGAGGTTATCCTCTGCCCAGCTGTAACCACTATTATGACATCTAACACTAGACATTCATGTTGTCTCTTGATGAACTTGATCTAAAGAGGAATCATCGAGCATAGACTTTTAAAAGTTGAATTTCTTTTTTTTTTTTTTAAGATTTTATTTATTTATTCATGAGAGACACACAGAGAGAGGCAGAGACACAGGCAGAGAGAGAAGCAGGCTCCATGCAGGGAGCCCGATGTGGGACTCGATTCCGGGACTCCGGGATCATGCTCTGAACCAAAGGCAGACGCTCAACTGCTGAGCCACCCAGGCGTCCCAAAAGTCGAATTTCTTTTGTTCACAAACTGTGTTTGTGAAATGTATCTATATCAATGAGTATAGCTGTAGTTTATCCTTCTCATTTCTGTATAGTATACTATTGTATGAATAACACAATTTAGTTATCCATTCTGCTGTAGATGGATATTTGGATAGATTCCACTTTTGGACTCTATTATGAATGGTGCTGCTATGATAATCATATCTTTAGCTGGATATTGCATATATATATATATATATGCAAATGTATGCATTTTGTGTGTGTGAAGGGGTGGAATTTCTGGGTCATGGGCTATGCATATATTCAGCTTTAGTGGACACTGCCAAACTTAGTATCCACTAAGTTTGAGTGCTTGTATCCACTAAGTTTGGCAAGGCTTTCAAAGTGATTGTACCAATTTACATTCTCAGTGGTATAGGAATTTGGGGAAAAAATTGTATAATATTAGGATCTGTTTTTATTTTCGTTCAGGGGTCCCTCAAATACCTACATCTGCCCCAGACCAAACTGGCCCTCTCCCTCAGCCTCTTGAGTTTATCAGTTTCAGTTTGTGATTGCAAGCAACAGGAATCAATTCTATCTAACATATAGGAGAATGATGGAAGGTAAATCTCCAAAGGCAAATCTGGATGTTGTTAAAATGGAAAATGGATTCCGAGCCAAAGGATAAGATGTGGATATGGACACAGAGTGGAGCCTGGTAGCATGAATTACAAGAGCAATCTCCAAGCAGGGGCTGTGTTAACATGCCACTCTGCATCAGATGGTCTCCCTCTTAATCCTTCATATGCAGTAGCTCAAGAAAGAAAATCCAATGGACTGAGCTTACACAGTGGGCCTGTGCTCTGGCCACATTAGGATAGCAAGAGGGAAGCCTATCCCTTTGACTTTTGTAGTGGGTACTGATTACCAGGAATTTCCCTGCATCAAGGAGAAGATGAAATCTTGGTGTGCCTAGAATGAAAAATGTATACTGGGCAGCCAGAAATTGATGTCTATTCATGAATTTAAGAAAGATATATGCATGAAGAATAATGGCCAATAGGAAGCAAAGTCGTACTTTTTGGTACCTGGGGCTTATGTTCCAAACTATAACACAGACCACTCTAGCAGCTCAGCTGGACCATATGGAACATCTTCTTTTTTTTCTAAACTGGTGGATTAGTTTCTCAGGGCTGCTTAAAAAAAAAAAAAAAAAAAAAAAAGACCACAAACTAAGGGGCTTAAAGCAACAGAAATTTGTTCTATCAGAGCTCTGGAGACTTCACAGGAATATGAAATCAAAGTGTCAGCAGACCATACCTCCTCTGAAGGCTTTAGGAGGAGATCCTTCCTTGCCTCCATGTCTCCTTCTAGCTTCTGGAGTTTCCAGTAGTGCTTGGCATTCTTTGGCTTATGGCAACATCACTCCCATCCCTGCGTCTGTCTGCACTTGGTCTTTTGGCCTGTGTGTATCTTGGAGCGTCCTCTCCTGTTCTACAAGGACAACCAGTTATTGTATGTCGGGTCCAACCCAATCCAGTATGACCTCACGTTAACTAATTACACCTGCAAAGACCCTAGTTCCAAATAACTTTGTAGTCTGAGGCTTTGGTAGATATGAATATGGGGGGGAAACACTATTTAAGTTTCAAACTCCTTAGGTTTCAAACCAGAACAACTGGTGGGTTCTCCCCCTTTTAATTCTCCTCACTACTTACTGGTACCCATGTCTGATATATTTTTTTAAAAGATTTCTTTATTTGGGGGAGAGGGCAGGTAGAGCTTAGAGGGAGAGAGAGAATCCTCAAGCACCTCCCCACTGAGCACCAAGCCTGACATGGGGCTTGATCCCAGGACCCTGAGAAATCAAGAGCTGACCGCTTCACTGACTGAGCCACCTGGGCGCCCCCCAAGTCTGATATTTTTTTGCATCCTTGCTACATGAAAGGAAAGAAAGATAGGAATTACAATCGTGTCCTGATCTTTTAATGATCTATTGTAAACCCACTGGACTGTAAATCAGACCTGGGCAGATCCTAGAGCTGACCAATCAGATCTGTATGGCTCAGGCTGTAGCCAGACTGCCCAGGTTCAAACCCTGGTCTGACCTTCCTACTATTTGGGTGACACTCTCTGTGCCTTGGTTTCCTCCTCCTCCATACTTAATGAAAAAAGTACCATTTCATAAGGTTGTAGGAGTAAAAGTTAAATGAGGAAATGGGACTGCATTCTTAGCTGAGTGCCGGACACAGTGTCAGCATTAACTAAATGTTCTTCATTTGTGTCTTCTGAGGGAGGTAGGTATGAAAAAGGAGGCTTAAAAAGAATTTCCCCACAGAAAGGCCTTACCCCGACAGCCGTTACCCCCTCCCCGCTCCTATCCCAGGACTGGCACAAACCCATGGGATGCCCGGCTGGAATACGAAACCTACAAGACCTCCTGGTCTCCGTGCCCTTCTGAACAATCAAAGCTTTGTTCTGGGGCCAGACTTAAGGCTCCCAGCTCTGTTGTCCCTTCGGGTGGGTCATCTCCCAGAGGCTCTCAGAGCTCAGGACCAAATAGACTTCCAGAGGCCCATCCCGTCAATTTACCAAGCACACTCAGACAGGGCTGGGGCTCAAGCCTGGGCCATGGCTACACCCACCAACAGCTAAACACATATCCCTCCATTCCCCCTAGAGGACAGGAGACACAGCCCAGCAAGGGCACCTGAGGCCAGAACAGCTCCCGAAGTTGTAAATCAGGCCATGCTGGGATCACCCAGGAAGAGAATTTGGGGCTGCCTCCTGTCTGAAGGCTCCCACCCTCCGCCTTCATTTGGTGGATGGCAAAGCAGACTGGCTTCTCCAGAGTAATGGGAGGCTGGCCAGGGGCCAAATTGCTATTGATTTTTCTTGCTAGGGTCTAGGCTGAGACAAGAGACTGCTTTTTGCATCAGCTGCGTGGGCCAGCTCGGGAAGATTGGGGGCGGGGATCGTGTGGGGGAACTCCTTTGCAAGAGCCTGGGCCCTGGGCTGATGTCAGTGGAGGAGAGGGCACAGGGCACGTGTCAGAAGCAAGAAAATGACTCTGCAGCCATCCTGAGTCTTGTGCAGTGGGGAATGGCTGTGAAGAAGCTGCCCTGCTGCTCTCCAACCAAGGGGCCGGTGGGTTTTTTTGTTTTTTATAGCTCACAAAATACCCTTCAGTGTCTAGCCTCACAGTGGGAAAAGGATTGACACTTCCACTGCCCTTCCTTCTCCTGCCAGGATGATGGCAGCTGAGCGGAGCAGAGCAGAACCACAAGCTCTGTGTCCAGGCTGGGCCCCTGATAGTGTGGATCCTGGAGCAAGACTACAAATGACGGCCCGCATACAGTATGTCTGAGCGTTCTAAAAATGTAAATCTCACTAGCAAAATGTTATGTAAAATACATGCTACCCTCCGACCTTGACAGATAATGCCTTCCTGAAGCCCTGCAGCACTGAATTTAGATTTCTCAGGATCCTTGGCTTGTTCCATGCCAGAATATGGAACTAGGGAAGAACCAATCCCTAGCGCCCCACCCACTCATCTTGTTTCACCCCTGGCCCCATCCCACATGGTGAGGAGAGCCTCGCTCATGCGCTTGCTTGCTTGTGGACACTCCCAGCGGCTCTGTAACCAACCCAGGCTTGGAGGGTCCTTGTTGGTTGGCAGGTTGGTCTCCCAAAAAAGAAAGAAGGGAAGGGTGCACTCACATCCCAGAAATAGGATGAGGGCCCCTGGGTGGGAAATCCTAGAATCCCAGATACCCAGAGTGGGGAGTGGAAGGAGCAGGACACATATGGGCACATCCGCTTGTTCCCATGGATTCTGGGGGGGGTGGGAGGCAGGAGGCCAGAGGGGCCCTTTAACCTAGAGCTGGGGCAGGACCCTCCTGCCTGATTTAAAAGACTGTTCTGTCCATGCTGACATCACTGCGAAATTCCAACTGCATGCCAGTGTGGAGACAAGGCTCATATGGCAGGGCGCGGGATTTCTGCAGTTTGGGGAACACGACTCTTTGACTTCCCTTCCTCTCAAGGGAAAAGTTCACCAGGACAGTGGGGACCACTTCAGAATCAGGGAAGCCAGAGGCCAATATAGCAGCTGCAGGCCAGAAAGCACCCCGAGAATGGCCCGTGCCTTCATTTTGGTCTGCTCTGGTTGAAAGATCCAAGACAGCGCTTCCTTCCACCATCCATGTGTTTTCTGTTGTTTCCTAATCCTCAGCTTGGCAGGCCCTGAGCGCTGCATCCATAGTTTTGTCTGCTCTTTTGTCTGATGAGTTTCTTCCTACATGCCTCAGCTGGCAGCAGTGAGCCTGCGAAATGAAGCCCCTGCTCCTTCACAAAAAGATTCATCATGTTCTTCTCTGAAAAGGCCTTTCCAGCCTTCATTTTTCTCCCTCTTGCCTGCCATTTCCCTTTTCTCTGGGTCCTATTATATATTTTTTAGCAGCCCTGGTGTTCCTGCATTTTTTACCACGAAGTTGACTGTTACATAACAGTCTCATGGACCTGCCTCCCAGAAGCTGAAGTGTCTGTTGCTATAACTACAATGCTCATAAATTCAGCCTCACTTAAAATTATGCATTTTCCAAACTCCCCAAGTAAAGACTCAGAAGGGTTGGGCTAGCTGGATTTTTAACCGTAAAGTTCACGTCCAGACCCCCAGATCTGAACTGTTTAAAGGGGTGTGGGTTTCTTTTCATTCCTGCAGATGCCTTAAAGGCGAAGTTTCATTTCCGCCTCTGGAATCCCAGACGTTCCACGCTGTCCAGGAAATAGATGTCACTTCTCCACCGGATCCTACAAGAAATGAGATCAATAGGGTGGAAAAAGAGGAAAGGCATGATTTTGAATTAGCCACGGCTGTGTGTCCACAGTTTTCCTGCTACACCTGTGTTTCTTCTTTGAGCTCCTGTTCAGACACTCTGTGCCGGAACCAGGTCATGTAGGAGAGGGACTGAGGGGACCTTGCAGACTGGTAATAAGCAGTTGTTATTGAGCTAAAGGAATCCAGTTCTAAAAGTAGTAAGGGGTCAGGAATCCATTTGCTACCTGTCATTCCCGCTGCCACAGTCCCAATCCTACGATGTCAGCTTCTCCTCTCAGGAATATTTCCATGGCTTCTAGGAGACAACTGCTACTTGACCAAAAATATGCTTTCTCCTCTTCGTTTATTGATAACCGAAAGCCAGTTGGTACTGGCAACATGCCAAACTAAAAACTGCTTTCCCAGCCTCCCTTGGAGATTGGGGAATGCATTAGCTATCTGTTGCTGTGTAACAAATCCCCACAAGATTGGCCTAAAACAACACACAGTTGTTATCATAGAGTTCCAATGGGTCAGGGACCTGAGCATATTTTCCTGGGTCCTTTCCCTCATGCTCTTTCACCAGGCTGCGGTCAAGGTGTCAGCCAAAGCTGGGGTCAATGGAAGGTTCCACTGGGGCAGACTGTGCTTCCAGACTCACGTGGTTGTTGGCAGAACTCAGTTCCCTTGGGGGCCGTTTTATTGAGGGACTCAGTTCCTCGCTGACTGTTGGCCAGAGGGTGCCACACAAAGAAGGAAATATTCTCTCCAGTAGGGCTGCTTATACCATCCAAGTGTGCAAGGGGAAAAGGCAGTAGAGTCTGTTAGCAAGGCAGAGGGTACAGTCTCTTGTAACGTAATCGTGGAAGTGACTCAACCTTTGCTGCGTTCCGTTGTTTAGAAGCACGTCGCGTCTAGCCACATGGCAGAGGGTGCTATTGTCTGAGCTTCTGGGCTCAGCTTTGCTTATGGTACAATCCTTGGACTTTCCAGCTACAGGAGATAATAATCTTCTTCCCTCTTTTTGGCTTAAGCCCACCTGAGCTGAATTTTCCATCACTTGCAACCGAAAGAGAGTATCCTCATACTGTAGGCTTTAATAAATATTTGATGAGTGAATTTAAAGGAAGTGCTGAAGAATTGATAAGCAATTTTAGAACTCTGAAGGCTGGAGATCCTAGAAATAACACCCAGAGGTTGGCAAACTTTTTCTGTAAACAGCCAGCTAGTAAATATTTTAGGCTTTGCGGACCACACAGTCTCTGTCACGTCTAATCAACTCTGCCACTGCAGCTCGAAAGCTGCTATTGATGATATGCAGATGAGCATGGCTATGTTCCAATAAAACTTTACTTACAAGATTAGGCAGCAGGTGAGACTCATCCCACAGGCTGGAGGTTACTAACCCCTGGCTTAGGGCACTGGCGCATGTGGCCGGGAGCATTCATTGTATCACATTAAAAAAAAAAAAAAAAAAATCAGGGGCACTTGTGTTGTTCAGTGGTTGAGTGTCTGGGATCCTGGGATCGAGTCGTGCATCAGGCTCCCCGCAGGGAGCTTCTCTCTCTGCCTGTGTCTCTGCCTCTCTCTGTGTGTCTCTCATGAATGAATAAGTTTTTAAAATCCTAAAAAAAAAATCTGAGTGGACTAGTGACCTTGGGGAATGTAGCTGCAAGGTTAGGTTATGCTTCTTCTCAGTCCCCTCCTGTCCAGCACCCTCTCTTCCATTCTTAATGCGCTCGGTACCTGGAGAGGTTTGTCAGAAGGGAGAGGGCAGCCAGTCCTCACGTTCAGCTTCCATCAGCAAGTTGGCCACAAGAGCCATCATCCTGAGCCTTTGTTTCCTGTCCTTTCTCTCACACTCCACTGTTTTCCTTTCTTCCCTCTCTCTGCGTGCACATTGTTCTCCTTCCCCTCCTCTCCCCCTCTTCTTCCATCCAGATAGGAAGAGGGAGGCCCTCCCCAGGGCCTGACCAAACCTGTGTGCTTCCCCAAAGAGCTGGGGGAGTGAAGAGGCATCTGAGCTGTTCTCCAGGGGAGAGCAGGACAGAAGACCGACACCCCAAGGGGAAGCATATGGCAAAGTTGGGATTCCTGACAGAGTGGGCACTTTCCCCTAGAGCATAGGCTCCAAGAGGGCAGGGGCCATGCCCCTAGTCTATCCCCAGGGCCCGGTGCAGTGCCCACACTGGGTAGATGTGCGGCAAGTAGTTGGCGAATGAATCAATGAACTGAGCCCTTGCAGCTGGTATTCTGAGTGATTTCTCAAATGAAGGCTCACTTTATTTTCAGGCTGCTAAAGACTCTGCTTCCTTAGCTTAGCTCCAGGCCAGCTGCAAAGTCTCCCTAAGCTGGAGGCGGGAGGGGCAATCCTGTCCTCTGTAATCTTTTTAAGTGACTTCTTTGGAAAAGGCTTTGCATGCATTAAACACTGGGTTGGCAGAGTCTTAAGCATCTTTCAGAGACAGTGTCAGGCAGCTGCTGCCAATAGGGACCACAGGAGGCTGGGTAAAGATGGATGAGGGATTATCTCCTCTCCGTGGAGCCAAGGAGGGGCAGAGCCAAAGGCTGCTCAGAGCGCTGTCCAGAGTGATCAGGCCCCTTACGGTTTCCGGAAAGTACCGAATGCCCCTCTTTCTTCTGCATCAAGCACAGTGTGGCCCTGCGATCAGGAACACAGTGCTGGTACCTACTTGGCCACAGTTTACAATTCTGTTGTCTCCCTGATGAGCTGTGTGACCCTGACCAGGTTACATCCCCTCTCTGTGCCTGTGTTCTCTTATCTTTGTGCTGAAATACTGACTGTGCCACAGACTTACTTTTTAACATGGGGTTGGATTCTAAAGTCAGCTGGAAATCATGTATAGTCCAAAATACCCTTGAAAAATGACTTAAATCGCCATAAAATTTAGTCTATGTGACTTTGTGTATCTACAAGGCTGCACAGAATTTTCCAAGCCCGTTAAAGGACCAATGGAAAATCTGAGTGCAAGTTTTTGGGAAGTCAAATCATTCTGCCTTCCAGATAATTATCAAAACGCTGGCAATGAGTGGAGGTCTGTAGGGTGGGTGGGGTGAAGATTTCTCAAGTGCTCTGGCTTGCCTGAAGACTTTTCTCCATTCTGGTTTCATAGTAAGCTTCTACAGTCGTCATACATGTTAATTGTTTTGTTTACAATTGGCAAGATCAAAGAAATAGTGGCCTTGTGTGGGCTGGGGGTGGGATGGGAGTTAGGAAAGTTGAACAGCCCTCAGAGATTAAATGAGGAACTGTGTAGTTACTATGTAGGGCAGTGCTTGGCACAAAGCAAGTGCTCAATAAAGGAGAAGTTTCAGTTTAATGTTATTATAGTTATTATGCCCTAAGAACCTCGGTTGAGCCTGGCCTGTAATTACTTAGAGAGCAGAGTGGTGGTAGTCATGCGATCTCCATACACCCGGTTTCTTTGCAGTTCTCCTGAACTCCAGTGAGGTCCCTGGTCTCACTGCCCCCAACCTGCCCCAGAGCCCTCACAGGGCTCCTGGGCTGTCCTCAGGCTGCTAGAGTCAGCTTTGTCTGGGCCATCAGAGAGCTGGAAGTGCTTGGGAACCTCTGGCGAACCTCTGGCCCACCTTGCTCCCTCACCTGGCAGTCCCAATAAGGACAGTAAGGACAGCCCTGAGAGGCTCCTTGCAAGACAGAGTTGCTTTGTTTCCGGTCCCATTTCCCACCGCCTCCACTTCCTCATAAGTCACTTTCACATGAATCTTCATTTCGTGGTCTGCTTCTGGGAACCCAGTCTAAGACAGAGAAGGATGGGATTTTCCCTGCTGTAGGGAAGAAAACTGGAGCAAAAGGTAGTGGGGGAGGAGTGGAGAGGGAAGACAGAAATGCTGGGAAAGAAAGAAAGTGGGGAACAGAAATGTTTGCGGTGGAGGCGACTTTGGGTAATAAGGCACAATGATCTGGATTTGACAAATGAAGACAACTTGAAGACCAAGAGAGAAGGTGACATGCCTGAGGGCTCACACCATCACTAGGGCAGAACTTGGCATGGCATCTGGCCCATAAAAATGCCTCCCAAAAGTTTGTGGAGTAAAAGAGTAAGCAGGTGAATGGCCAAGACTGCATCCCAGTCCCCTAAGCCAGCAGGCTCAAATGCAGCATCAGAGAATATTCTGTCCCGAAATAGCTGCCCTCCAGTGCCTCTGGGGCTCTACGCCCCACACGCCTGGTTCTGGGAGCACACCCCAGCCAAAGACCTGCCGTGTTGCCTTTGCCGTTAGCCCAAACATGCAGGGAGATCATCCCTCCTTCCTTCCTTTTTTTTGCAAAAGGGCATTTCACAGAGATGAGAGATCACCAGGCTTGAGCTCCTCAAACCCATCTGCACCTGCACCTCCTGGTTGTTCAAATGCAGATTCTGATCCAGTGGTTCTAGGTGGCCCTGAGAATCTGCATTTCAAACAAGCTCCCAGGGGCTGCTTGTCCAGGAAGCCGACTTTGCCAAGCAACAGTTCTAAGAATATGGCTTTATTTGCACCATCCCCTCCTCCCAAAAAAGACCCTTTCTCCTTACGCATCCTTTGAGGTTCAGCTCAAATGTCACTCCCAATCCCCTTGTCTTACTTCTTCTTTCAGTGGGAAGAAATCTCTTGCCATGCCAGTTCTCCTGTGCCTCTCATAACATTAATATCCTCCTTTACGGCATAGTTATTTGTGTCCTAAACCATGAGCCTCCTCAAAGAGCTCTGTGATTTTTTTTTTTTTTTTTGAGCTCTGTGATTTTGATTTGAAATTCCTGTAGCACTTATTTTACTCCCTGACACACTGCTGCAATGCTCACTTGTGTATGCCAGGCACCAAGCTCAGTCCCTAGGGGGCATTATCTCAATAGTCCGAATACCCAGAGGCTCCCAGAGGTTGGGTGAATTGCCTGAGGTCATAGCTGGGAAGTGACCAAACCCAGGGAACGCATCTGTCAACTCCCAAAGCCCAAGCTTTCACACATTTTGTACATGTTGAATGAGTGAATAAGTGGGTGGGTGGGTGGGCGGATGGATGGATGGATGGATGGGCCGTTCAGATGCAAGAACTGATCCTGAGTAAAATGTTCCACGTGAAGTTAGGAAATTCACATGCTTTGGCTTGGGGCAGGGCTGGGTCTCCCCAGTCCCTCCTTCTTCCTTCCAGTGGCAAGATTCTCAGGACATTCTAATTCACAATCGAGGCCCCGCCTACGAGGGAGAAAAGGGAGCCCACATGCCCAGCCCCTGTTGCACTTTCCGACCCCCTCAGGTTTAGTCCTCAGTATCTCATGTGTCACCAGATCGGGCCTCCCTCCCCCCTGAAGGGTGCCAAGCGCTCCCTGCCTCCTGGGGGTGGGGCGGGTGGGGGCGGCCCCAAGCACAGAGCAGCCTTTGAGAAAAGCGCAGCGGCTGACGTGGAAGCAGGCAGCTGTTGGCCTTTATTTCACTGGAGCAGCTTATCTCACATCATCTCCTCAATCACAGGCCCTTAAACAGCTTCTGACAATCAATTCATATCCCTGCTGCTGGGACTGGGGAGGTGGATGGAAAGAATTACCGCATTTACCTGTGTATAAGCTGCAGGCTCTGTGTGGCCAGGGGCTCCCTGAGGGGACCCACCTGCTGCCCCCGCAGGTTGGTAGGGAAGCCAGGGCATTCCTCTTCCTCTTCGCCCATCCTCTTAGATCCTGCCCATTTCCTCATGATGGGCATAGAACTCCTAGCAGACGAAGGTGGAGGTGAGGACTGAGATCAGGCGGGGAAGGGGTCTGTGCTTCCCAGGCCAGATGAGGAAGGTACTCGGTAAAGGGAAGGCGTGCTTGAGACTGATTTCCCTGACATCCCAGTGCATCAGGGCAGCTTCCTTGCATTCATCCCTGTGCTTTCTGCTCATACTCCAGGAGTCTTCCTCCAGGGGGTTCCTCGAGTTGGGGTCAAGTGGCTCCTACGGCGGAGTTTCTGTCTGCACTTCAGAGCGGCTCTCTTGGTCTCTCTTGCTTCTCTCTGCTTCCCGCTACGGTCTCCTCCTTCAAGCCCATGTGGGATGCATTGTGGTGTCGCCATAGATAGTTGTGTAAAGCCTGTCGGGTAGAGGATAGAGGGCAGAGGCACAGGGAGAAGCACACACCCAGGGAAGGCACTTTGGGTGCCAGCAGGTGGAGGATGAGGCTGGAAAGGCCTTTGCCACCAGATCACGAGGGCCAGACAGACACCTGTACGGAGGTAGGACTTGGCGCCTGGGAGGATGAAAGGAGGCCAGTGAGAAGCTCAGCTCAGGGTTTTGGGAGCTCTTGGCAGCTGTGTGAACGACAGACTACAGGGCATGAAGGACAGAGTGAAGAGGGAGAACAGATGGGAAACTATTGCTAGAACCAGGATGAAGTCTGAAATATTGAACTGTTGGCCGCAGAGCGAGGAGACGGTAGATTATGAGATCAGCCAATCAGAAGGGGCTGGAATGAGGTCTTGGTGGCCCTGCTGTGTTCGGCATGAACTCCTGATTGGCTAGACGACTGCAGTCTGGGGATTCCAGGAGAGGGGCCTGGGGTGGCCTGGGTCGGAGGACTCGGGCCTGTGGCTACTTACCCCAGATAGAGCAATAGTGCAATAATGTAACAATGACAATGGCTGTATCAGTGCATATGTGGTGGTGGGCAGCACTGGCTGGTGCCCGGGGCTTGGAGAGGCAGAGGCAGATTGCAGAGAAGTTGCTCAGATAACATTGACAGGAAGGTTCAGTGACTGCTTTGGTTCCCACTTCATCATAAGGAAGGAAACTGCCTTATTCAGAGCTCTCAGGTAGGCTGAAGGCATGGCGTCACCCCCGTGGCCATGTTGGCTGTTTACTTTGGCCTTTTCATATCCATGCTTCCTTCTTCTGATACCAGCCCCTCATTTACCTTTGGGGGAACATGCTTCTCCCACTCTCAATCCACTTGGTTTCAGAGTTCACCCGGTACTAGGTCTGGCAGCCAACCCCTGGACAGAGTGACTGGTTTTAGCAATGAGGTTGTGATCCTGGCCCACTCAACGAGAGTCAGTCCAAGGAATTTGATTGGACCTTCTGGCAGAAAGAAGTCCTCTTTCTCCT
Organism: Canis lupus familiaris; assembly: GCF_011100685.1. Lineage (NCBI taxonomy): Eukaryota > Metazoa > Chordata > Mammalia > Carnivora > Canidae > Canis > Canis lupus. Next base: position 19,661,862 of record NC_049241.1, read on the forward strand.
GAGACTGCCACACTGGAGGATCCAAACTTAGAGGGAGCTTGCCTGAGAATGGAACCCACACAAAGCAAAATAGGGCTAAGAGTCCAGAGTTGCCAGTGAAAGAGTTTGAGCCCTTGGATCATGAGGCCTACATCTACTGCTAAATTACTTGAGCCAATTAATTTGCTTTTGTCCTAAAGCCAGTTTGAGTTGGTTCTTCTATTATTTACCAATCAGATTACTCTCTCCTGAGAATTAGGAATTGAGGCAAAGACTAACGTCCATTTATATTGGCTTAAACTAAAGCCAGTGATGCGAGGTCAGAGTGGCCATGTGCTCACCTCCACAGAAATCCCAGAGAGAGAGAAGAAAGGAATAAGAGCAAGAGAGAGATGGAACAAATGGACAGGGAGAAGGGTAAGACGAGAGTCCAGGGGGCATCAGAGAAAAATGAAAAAGGTCTGCTTTCTCCTCTTAGGGGTCTTCGTGGTTCCTGCTTCTGAACCTTCAGGCAGCTAGACTGCATTTCCTGCCCTCAGTTTCTTCCCCAGCCCTTGTTCCTGCCAATAAGTTGGCCTCCTGGACTTGAGTTAGTTTGAGTAGACATCTTTCCCTTGCCCTGAATTAATCCATAAGCAACAGAGCAGCCGATTTGATGAGGCTTGAGAAATTGGACAGGCAAGAGAAATGGACCAAGGATGATGTCAAGGATGATATCATGGGGAGAGGAGAGAGGAGGCATGAGGTTGGGGCTGGGGGAGTGACCCAGAATTAAAGCTGGTTCAGAATAGCCCGTTAAACTTCTTCATGAACCTGCTGCAAATAACGCAAATTCCTCCCTCCTGGAAACCCAAGAGCCCAGGAAGCTCAAACAGCCAGAATTCCACAATCCTGCCCTGCATCGACACCCAGAGGGGTGTTGCTGGGCCCCTGCACCCCTCTGGCTTACTCTGAGCCTGTGCTTTCAGCCTCCTCCCTAGTTGCTCACGCTCTCCACCAGCACATGTGAGGTTGCCCTCCTCCCCTTGGTGGTTCCCCTTGCCTCCTCACTGCCATCCCACCCATCATCCCACACTCACCAGCCTCTCCCAGGAGTAATCGGCCTCAATCTTTCATTCCCTAACTCCTCGGATAAAGACCTAGTCACAGCACTGTGGCAGCTCTGCACGTATCCCCTTGGCACTCCCTGTTCTCACATACACGGATGGCTTCCTATAGCTCGTGCTTGGGACTCTCTGCCAGGGGCTTTCTTTGGCCAGAGTGTTCTCGAAAACAGGGGCAGGGCAAGCCAGAATGCTGGGGAGTTAACTCCACAAGGAGCAGCCTTGGACTAATGCCAGACAGGAGTCGGTGGGTAAATACCCCAGCTTCTTTGTTCCTTAGGTGGGACAACTCTGACACCTCCCTACACTGTCTTTCATGATCTGCTCCTGGGACTGCCCTACCCAAGTCAGACCAATACACCGCTCGTTCCAGCCACGGTCATTTCTCACCTGGATTCCAGTCTGGCTGCCCTCCAACCCACTCTGTAGCCGTGGGGCTTTCTAAAATGCAAAGCTGGTAATTTCCCTTCTTTGCTCCCCCTTGACCTGGGGCAAGTTCAAAGCCCTTATGTGGATGACAGACCCTAGCAGTCCCTGTGCAGTTACCCTTCCAGTTCAGTCCCCCTCGTCCCCTCCAGCTTCTCTCCCTCTAAACTCCAGCCACACGCAATTCCTGGAAAGTCTACTTGTGATGCTCACCTTCAGCACTGTTCCCATCTCCTAGAATCTTCTTCCCCTTTTTCTTTTCCCAATACCTTGGTCTGGCCCATATGGACTTTGTCTTTTCAGGTCTTGGTTCCTCCAGAGAACTTTCCTCACTCCAGTCGTAGTTAGACCCCACTACTCCTTAGATGTACAATCCCTTGCTCCTGCCCTCTTCACCCTGGGGTGTAGCTGTTTGCTGTCTACCCTTCCCTGGAGAGTGGTGCTTCTTAGGCCCGATCAAGCATCGGAAAGAATGCAGACCAATTAAATTGGAATCACTGGGGATAGGGCCCAGCATCAACTTTTCTTAAAAGCTCCTTTGGTGATTCCAATGTGTTGGCTGGGTAGAAAACCACATTCTGGTAGCACGATCTCCATGAAGATAGGGGCCAGGTCTCATTTATTTGGCACCCAGTAGGAGGTCCCTGGTACATGCTGGCTGTGAATGACACCTACAGATGCGCTGTCCTTGAGTGCCAGGCACCCGTCTAAGATGAGTGAATGCACAAAAGGCCTACCGCATGCATCTGGGAACTGGAGGCTCCAAAGAAATGGCTGTCACTAAGACGTCTCATTGTCTAGCAGGCAGCAAATAGCCGCTTGCCAAAGCAGAGGTTCAGTAGTCATCTAGCAACTCACCTCCGGTAGCAACCACACAGAGATGGAGGGGCTGGGAGGTAGGGGCTGGGAGTGGGGGAAGGGAGCCAAAGGGAGCCATTTAGAAGTGAGTTTTTGGGGAAGAGGTCTTTCCAATGCATTGTTTCTTGGGTTGCAACACAGTTGGCTCCAGCCCCGGCTCCATGGGATTGGAGCTGGCTAATTGGGGGGACAGGGCTGGTTCTGCAGGCCCCCGCCAGTGCAGACACACTGGGAAAGTACACCAGAGAGGCTCGAAAGTCCTCTCCCGGCTTTGCTGGCAAGAATGAAAATATATGGTTTAATAAAAACGGCTGATTCAATTTCAAACAAGTGGCTCGTACCCACCTCTAAGTAGCTGCTGTTAAAAATGCAGGCTCTGGCCTTGTTTTAAATGAAGCCTGAGAAAGGAAAAAAAAAAAAAAAAAGACCAAGGAAGGGAGGTCATGGATCTTTGGTGAAGCCTGTTTTAGCTTGGGCTTTTAAAATGGAGTCAAAGCCAGGGCTTCGTGTTGTTTATTATTTTTCCTCCTGCACAAAGCAGGCTCTAAATGGCATTAGCTGTAATGAGGTGGCCCCCTGCGCTGCCAGGTGGGGGGCCTGGTGGGGAAGTGGTTATGGGCTGGGGTCCCTATGGGCTGGTTGCAGTCCTGGGAGCCAGGGCTCTAAAGTGCTGGGGGGAGTGGGGGCGTGGGGGACAGGAGGTGGGGGCGCTGCCTCCCTTTGTTCTGGCTCCCAGGCCAGACGGCCCTGGCGGAGCAGGGTGGCATTCCGAGGCCTCTAGCCCCAGCTGCCAGTTCCCTGGTTATCTGAATTGAAGAGGTCAGAGGTTAAGTGAGAGATCAGAGTCCTCGGGTCAGGGGAAGAAAAACAAATCCCCAGAGCCTTCGGCTGTGCTCTTGAAGCGTGTAAGCCGTGCCCTCCCGTACAGATGGGGGAATATTTTATACATGACCCTGTCCTTTTCTGTTACCATGTAAATTGATTGATTTTTTTTTTCTCCTTTAATCGAGTTAGGGGAATTTCATGGAGGAAAAACAAGGATTGGCCGGGCACTTCGATTTTGCTGGAGGCCAGGAGTAGGAACTCCAGTTCTGGCTCCCACTGCGTGAGGGGGAGCCATCCACAGTTGCGTGCCTCAGTTTCCCTGTTTGCAAACAAAGTCTCAGAGGTGATAGGGTAAGAAAGGATCTGAGAAGCACGGGAGCTGGTTCAGAAAGCGGGAGATAAAACGGGCCATTATGAAGGAAGGAGGCACATTTAAGAGCTTGTTATTCTGTGGGTCTAATAAGCTCCTCGCCGCCGCTAAGGCTCATCAGTCAGGAAGCAGTTGGGGAATCTCCACTGGGTTCTTAGCCTCGTGCAAAGGGCTGGAAGGGGTCCTGAAGGATAAGACAGGATAACACCTCTCGAGGGGCATGTTACGTTGCTTTAGAGCCAGAAAGACTCCAGCAAGTGTCAGCGCTGACGCTTCCTAGCCATGTGCCTTTGGGCCAGCTACCCCAAGCCTCAGTTTCCTTATCTGTAATATGGGAGCAAAAAGCCCACCTTGGTGCACCCGGTGCTTGTGTTTCTTTGTCTGAGGGCTTTCTCTGACTGCCCACCCTCACTTCACCTGCCCTGCAGGGGCTGGAAGCGCCCAGGAATTAAGGCCCACCCGGCCTCCACTCACAGCTCTCCACCAGCCAACGTCTGATGGGAACTGGTGAGTAGGTACCCCGACTCCCTGCTCCCTTGCGTATGATGACCCTGAGGTGTGTGCATTCCACACGATTTCCCAGGATTTCCCAGCGGGATTAAGCTCCAGCTTCCCAGGAGGTTAACTTGCTTGATAACCACACCTTTTACTCACTGTCTTCTCCACTGCTCTGCCCCTGTTTCTTCCAACTGCTGAATAAACTACTTGTACCCAAGTCCCTGCTCAGGATCGGCTGAGGCAGTGAGGGGGGCAATGATGAGGAGAAGCAGGGTTACTGTGAGGGTTGTTGTAATTAGTGAGCAATGCTGATGCATATGGAGAACCTGACACAGAATGAGCCCTCAGATTAATAACTATTATTAACAAGACTCTTAAAATTGATCTGTGAAAGACGGTGCTTTACAGTAAGAAAGCAAGGCTGCGGATGATTTGAGTGGTTTAGATGCTTGGAGAAGGACACGGAGGACCCAAAAGGCAGGATTGTATAGAGCCCGTGAAGAAAGTGGGGTATGAAGACAGGGGGGCAGTTGAAATAAGCAGCCATATCCATGGCCTTCCAAGAGTGCCCAGCTCCTGGAGGTGCTTGGTACTGCTCCATTGGGTGTTTTTAAAGCTCTCAACACACCTTGAGGCTCCCTGGTCAAAGTTTTGGCAAACATTTGAATAATGTCTGTGTTTCTTATTAGACTTTAAGACTCTAAAGGGGCAGACAGGCCAGGTTTGGTCAGCACTGTGTCCCCAGCACCTAGCACACAGCCTCATGTATGGTAGGTCTGTAGTAAATGAGCAGATGAGTAAGGGAAAGAAGGAAGAATGAATGGATAGGCATGGTCAAGCAGCTAAGCCGAGCTAGTCTAGAAGCAGGCTGGAACAGCCCACATAAGCTGGGACTGGCAAAAGGAGCAGTTCGGCAGGAGTGAAGAAGGAAGCATTGTGAAAAAAGGAGACTCAGGGCAAATAGCACACGGCTACATGCTGACTTAGGATGCCGGGCTTTTATTCTGACCATAGGTGGGAACCATCAGGGGTGTGTGAGGTAGGAGGCAACATGGGTGAAACAATTTTTGTAGGAAGACTTCCAGCATTTTCTTTGACTATAAAATGAAGTTTATTATTTTTTAAAAGATTTTCTTTATTTACTTATTCATGAGAGACGCGGAGAGAGGCAGAGACACAGGCAGAGGGAGAAGCAGGATCCATGCAGGGAGCCTGATACGGGCTCGTTCCCAGGACCCCAGGATCACGACCTGAACCAAAGGCAGATAGATGCTCAACCACTGAGCCATTCACATGCCCCTAAAATGAAGTTTAAATGCCACTGAAACCCTTGGGTTTCTGAGAACCTAAATGAAATGATATATGGGTAGTGATGAGTGCAGTGCCTGCCATCTATCATAACAGGCACCCAATACATGTTAGCTAGTGTTCCTGGTTGGTTCTCCTTAATAGTGATTTACAGAAAGGAGATTGAGAACAGAGAAGAGCAGAAGACCACAGGCGGCCAGGGTTAAGGGATCAACCATGACCAGGAAGCAGCAGCTGGAGAGAAGATAGGTACAGTGGAAGCTGTCCTGTACCACCCACATCCCCCCCATTAGGGAAGACTTGCTTCTCCCCGCTGCTGGGATTGCTGCCAGAATGGCCTGTAGCTAAAAAACACTGCTCACTCAAGCCCCTGCTTGCTTTCAGAGGCCGCCCCCAGCCAGCGGTTGATCTATAGGGACTGTAAGGACTTGGCTCTTCTGCTTCACCTTGAGGCCCTGAATGTCTGCACCAGCTCCCTAGTGCCCTATGGGGCTGGCTGAGGACTTTGCTGAGCCTAATTACAGATCCACTTCTCTCTCGGTCTAATCCTTCTCCCCAACCCCTCCCTTCCAGGAGGGCTGGTGTTGAGAGCACTCCCTCATCCTCTTCACCTCAGAGTCTGGCTTCCCAGGGCCATCGGCCTGTGGGCGTAGAACTAGGTAGGAGGACAGTGGCTGCAGGCCTTGGGAAGAGAGGAGGGGTTAGGTGGCAGGACCAAATGATGCCATGAGACCAGGAGAACCAGCTCTGAGAAAGTTGATTGGACTGAGCCACCAGAGCCAGTGATTCCAACTAATAGGAGAGGTAGGGAAAAGTGACTGAAGGTGCAGAGGGTCTGGAAGGTGGGCCAGGGAGGAGGGTGGGCTGTGCATGAGAAGAGAGCCTGGCAAGTCGCCTCTTTATTTGGCTTATTTTGTGTTACATCTGATTGTGGATTCTCATCAGAAAACCCACTGACCACATGCTCCAGAGACATCGAATACCTCTTTAACCGTGAGATTTAAAAACAGCAATTTGTTTGGCAGGACTGAGAACACAAGCCTTCGGGATGTCACTTCCCCAGCATTGCAAAGGCGCTGCAATCCTGATGCAAGGCACTTTGTCAAATGACAGTTGGTGTCAGCCCTGCCAATGAGTTTCCACTCCTCTCTCTCACGGGCTCTTTTCCTCTGTCTTCAGAACCCGAGCCCTCTACCTCATCCTGTTCAGCCTCCCCTGATGCTCAGTTATTAATTCCACAAATATTTATTGACACCAGCAACACTGCATTGTTGGAATTCTCATGCCTGTCCACTTCCACATGTGCATGCAGGCTGGGCTCACAGGAGCATGGCCTGGATGCAGGGCCCACCACCCCACTGGTTCCCTCCTAACCATTTTAGCCCCTTTCTACCCGGCTCTACTCTTCAAGATGCTTAGGCACAGGGCAACCCTCCTAGGGACTTCTACCTGGATTTAAAATAAAGTCAAGGGCAGCCTGGGTGGCTCAGTGGTTTAGCACCACCTTCAGCCCAGGGCGTGATCCTGGAGACCCAGATAGAGTCCTACGTCGGCATCCCTGCATGGAGCCTGCTTCTCCCTCTGCCTGTGTCTCTGCCTCTCTCTCTGTGTGTCTCTCATGGATAAATAAATAAAATCTTTTTAAAAAATAAATAAAAGTCAAGGGCGCCTAGGTGGCTAGGTCAGTTAAGCATCTGTTTTTGGCTCAGCTCATGATCCCCAGGGTCCTGGGATCGAGTCTTGCATTGAGCCTGCTTCTCCTTCCTCTGCTTGCTGCTCTCCCTGCCTGTGCTTGCTCTGTCAAATAAATAAATAAAATCTTTACCAAAGATTTTACAAAGTCAAGACATTCACACTCTGCAGTTTGGCAGTTTCTTAAGAAGTTAAACACACTTACCATATGATCTGGCCATTCTACTCCTAGGTGTTCACCTATGAGAAAGGAGAGTATCTGTTCACACAAAGACCTGTGTATGGGGATCCCTGGGTGGCGCAGCGGTTTGGCGCCTGCCTTTGGCCCAGGGCGCGATCCTGGAGACCCGAGATCGAATCCCACGTCGGGCTTCCGATGCATGGAGCCTGCTTCTCTCTCTGCCTGTGTCTCTGCCCCTCTCTCTCTCTCTGTGACTATCATGAATAAATAAATAAGATCTTTAAAAAAAAAAAAAAAAAGACCTGTGTATGAATGTTATAGCAGCTTTCCTTCTTCTTCTTCTTCTTCTTCTTCTTCTTCTTCTTCTTCTTCTTCTTCTTCTTCTTCTTCTTCTTCTTTTTGGTAAGATTTTTATATTTATTTGAGAGAGAGAGAGAGAGAGCAGGGGGAGGGGCAGAGGAAGGAAGAAGGAAAGAGAGAATTTCAAGCAGGCTCCTGGCTGAGCACAGAGGCCAATGCAGGGCTCCATTCCAGGACCCTGAGATCATGACCTGAACCAAAATTCAGAGTCGGATGCTCAACAGACTGAGCCACCCAGGTGCCCCTAGCAGCTTTGCTTCTAATAGTCCCTAACTAGAAATAATCCAATTGTCCATCAACCAGTGCATACATAAATAAAAGGTGGTGCATCCCTATGAGGTACCAGTATGCTGCAATCAAAAGCAATGAATTGCTGACACTGGCAACAATATAAAATTCCAGAGGAAACACACTAATCTATAGTGACAGAAAGCAGATCAGTGGTTGCCTGAAGGAGTGGAGAGGAGAGAATAGACGGTCATGAGGAAACTCTTGGAGGGAATGGATATGTTCCTTATCTTGACAGTAATTACAGTTACACAGTATACCAAGAGATCAAAACTCATCAGATGCGTGGTTTATTGTAGGTCAGCTATACCTCAATAAAGCTGTTCAAAAAAATCTTTTGAACCGAAGTCCAGGAGGAGGAGGGCATTATGGCTTATTTAAAGAGTGAAATCTCTCTCAGGGAGAAAGCACTTCATTCCTGGGTTGACACAAGTGGACTCTTCAGCCTCTTCTTCCTGGAGACCTGACTGGGTGGTATATCCTTGGAATCACCCTTATCCTTTCAGCACTAAGTGGATTTGCTTTCCACTTGATACTTACGTTCTGAAACAGCCAGCCTGATGGGGAATAATTAGGCTTGATGAACTGAATAAACAGTAGAAACGTGAGTGATTTTTAAGAGAAGACAGTGTCTGTCACTTTTGGCCAAAGTCCTAGAGTTGGCCTCATGTCAACTGTTTTGGGCTTATTTGTACCTGTAACTGCTTCTTCAATGTTTACAAGGATTCACTTCCTCCTCTCAAAATCAATGTGTATTTACACTCCTTTAAACGCACACATGGCACGCGTACTGACGAGCCATGATTTATGTCGCTTTCTTTACTAACCTTGCTGGATGTTTTAGGTTATCTCAGATTATTTTACTATTATACATCAGAGCAGACAATTTGGTCAGAAGCAATTTGGCAAAAAGTAAATTCATTAAGCTGCCAGCGTGGTTAGGATGTTGAATTCTCTGATAATGAAAAGTTTTAGTCATTATGTTTATGCAAAGATTTTTGTGTGCCACGGGGAAATTTTGCCTGGCATGATTTTGCAGCTTTTTATGCATCTCTCAGCAATTCTTCTCTGTACTTTTTTTTTTTTTATGTGAAGTTTTTTGTTTGTTTCATACTTTTCTACTTTTAAATGTCTCCATATTTCCAATCAAGGATGCTCTGTTTGCGATTGGATTAAGAAGGAAACAACATAAACTACCATCACCTGCATGCTGGAAACAATTTAAGTGTTCATCATTGTATGCCTTGTGTAGAGCCCTCAAAGTTTATGATGTGTGCACCAGTGATCCAAAAATTAGCCATGGTGTTCAGTTTGCTAAATAAAAACTTTCAGGAAAATACGGCTAAACAAGCAGAGAAAGAATCAGTGGCTAAAAATAAACCTGATCTTTTTTTAAAAGTGCAAATAAAGCTCCTACTCTCTTCCTTATCTGGGTTGAAAAAAAGAAAAGAAAGCAATTCTGACATCCGGGAACTGGTCTGACATTTACAGCTAGGCTATATTGTTCTCCTGTTGGACAGACACAAGCTCACAGAACACAATATCAGACGAGGTCACCCTGTGACCATAATAAAGTCAATCAAAACACATGGTCACTGTGCAACCCACAAAATGCCGAACATGTCCCTCTCTCAGCTAACAGGAGTGACTGCTGCTGCTTTATCCATTATAGCTTTTGTCCACCTTCCATAGAGATAGGATTTATTGTCATGCCCAATGATAGAGTTGCCTCTGCTCTCTGAGGGAGCCGGCTTCCTTCACCTTCCCTCAAATCACCCATCTGAAGCCCAGATCCTACACTAGGTTCTTTCTTTTTTTTTCTTTTTAAAGATTTTATTTATTCATTCATGAGAGACACAAAGAAAGAAGCAGAGGAAGAAGCAGACTCCATGCAGGGAGCCCTACGTGGGACTCCATCCCGGAACGCCGGGATCATGCCCTGAGCCAAAGGCAGACGCTCAACTGCTAAGCCACCCAGGCGTCCCCACTAGGTTCTTTCTAACACCCCACAGTCTGCGTTTCTCCTCACTGCAATGGTAGACGCACCTTATTTTTTTTTTTTTTTAAGGATTTTATGTATTTATTCACAAGAGACACAGAGGGAGACAGAGACATAAGCAGAGGGAGAAGCAGGCTCCCTGCAAGGAGCCTGATGTGGGGCTTGATCCCTGGACCCCAGGATCACACCCTGAGCCAAGAGGCAGACGCTCAACCACTGAGCCATCCAAGGGTAGATGCACCGTCTTCAGTGACAGTTATGTTCCTGGTGGGCTATGGATAAAAGACATTGGCAAGATTCTTTAATTCAGAGTTTCTTTTATGTATTTGTTGTCCTTCAGTAGCAAAGCCTTCTCTTTACTGGCAAGACAAAACAAAAAACTAACAACAACAACAACAAAACCAGACCAGGAAAAAAGAGAGACCAACAACTATCCAACCCTCCCTGAGACGACAATTGTTGACATATTTGTGTTCACCTTTCCTGGTTTCTTTTCTGTATGTATATGTTATTATTTTAAGCTTTAAAAATAGGTCTGATTTATTCTATTTGGTAACTTGATTTTTTTTTCAACTTACATCATGACAGTGATGATTTCATTTGATATGTTAACTTAGCCTGTGGAGCCCAGGTGTTTGGTCAAATACTAGTCTAGATGCTGCTCTGAAGGGATTTTGTAGTTGTGATTCATATCTGCAAGGACTTGACTTTAAGGAGATTTCCCCTGATAATTTGGGTGGGCCTTATCCAATCAGTTGAAAGGTTTCAGAGCAAAAACTGAGATTTCCTGAAGAAGAAGGAACTCTGTCTTGAGGCTCTAATGTAGAAATCTTGCCTCGGTTCTCAGCCTGCCAGCCCGGCCTACAAATTTCAGACTTGGCAACCTCCCACAGATCACGTGAAACAACTCCTTAAAAACCTCTCACTCTCCACTCCCTTCTTTCCTCTCTTCTGTTTCTCTGGCAACTTTGATTATCTTTTGATGTAAACAGAGGCACGTTTACCCACCACAGCTCTACCATGGTATATATAATGATACACATTCATTTTATGACTGTGTGGTCTTTTAAATCCTAACTGAGGGCAATCCCGGGTGGCGGGTGGCTCAGCGGTTTAGCACCGCCTTCTGCCCAGGGTGTGATCCTAGAGACCCAGGATCGAGTCCCACGTCAGGCTCCCTGCATGGAGCCTGCTTCTCCCTCGGTCTGTGTGTCTCTGCCTCTCTCTCTCTCTCTCTCTCTGTCTCTGCCTCTCATGAATAAATGAATAGAATCTTTAAAAAAATAAAATAAAATAAATCCTAACTGATAGACACAGAATGTGCTTTTCTGCTTCATCTTATTAGCAGCCCAGGAAGCATGATTAATTGGCTGAAAAGGAATTAGAAATTTTAAAAGTAGAAAAAAAATAAGACCCTAATATTTCTGAAAAAATATTTACATATTTTGTGTCTACAGATACACAAAAGTCAAAAAGCTACCTTATTGTGAATCAAAGTTATCCTTACTCATGATTGGTGATATTCTTTTCAACCAAATTGTCAGAGATGAAACCACAATTGGAACCAATATGTTTTCAACCAAATCAAATGAAGCTACTGTAAACAAGGCTATGATAGGACATTTTTGTAATTAAATTTTTGCACACATCAGAAAATATTCCCTTAAATTCTCACAAGTGGAACTGCTGAGTCAAGCAATATGTGCTTTTAAAGTTTGGGATCTATAATTCTCCCCCTGGGATTCATTCCAAGTCGTGTATTTATAAGACAAAGTTTTTGTACATTAGGCCCAAGATACAGATACAAATAAGCTACATCCTTGGTTTCAAAAGGTTCATGGCTGAAGCTCACTTGCCTCTGTGCTTAGCACAGTAATCCCACAGGAGACACTCAACAAATATTTGTCAACTAAATAAATGGACAAATGAATGAATGAATGATTGTGTATCAGTTAGCTTTTGCTAGGTAACAAAGGACCTGACTGGCTTAAAACAACAAACAGTTGTTATTTTGTATGATTCTGTGAGTCCGTTGGGTGGTTCATCTTGTCTGGGCTGGCCTGACTACTCTCCCAAGGCTCTTCTGGGGTTAGCATGGCCTCACACATATCTAGCAGAGCTCAGGCTAGTTGATCTTGAAGGGCTTTGCCTGGGATGGTTCATCTCTGCTCCACATGGCCTCATAGCCTCCCGTGGGCTAGCCTGGGCTTGTTTACGTGGGACTAGCCTATGTGTTCTAAAGTGTAGCAGAAGAAAGCAAGTGTCAAGACACAGGCACTTTTAAGATCTTTAGTTGGGTCACACTTGTTCCTGTCCTGTTGGTCAAATCAAGTGTCAGTGCCACACCCAGATTAGGACAGACCAATGTGGATATAGGACTGGGAAAGGCAGCCTATTGGGAATAGCATTGCATCGGATTCCAAGCTCATGCTCCGTGTCCATTTACCTAAATGCCTGAGTTGGAAACTTGGTTCAGAGTTTCTAAAATTACACGTTGGGCCTTGAACTTTTCCACTAACATGTGTTTAACCCAATGTGTCTGATTCTGGAGGCCATAGCTAAGAAAAGCATTTCTGAGGAGACTGAACGTGAGCCTCGAATGCATGATCACTACCTTGTGTTCTGACCTTTTTCTTAACAAGTGTGAAGAAAGATAACTCAGTGTTTCTGGGGCCACCAGTGACTCATTCCATCTCTCCTCACGAACACAGATAAAGTTCATCCGTTACCTGGGTCCCCAACCACATAGCCTCTCAGCTCCATGGACATCATTTTTCTACTTGCTCAGCACTTGGAAGGTGATTTAATGTGAAATGCCTTAGCATCAATTAAATGCTGGCCTCGGGATGGAACCATGAGGGACCACCTGGGGAGCAAAGAGGTGCCTCTCATTACAAAAATTTTGTGCGGATTTTCAAAGAAGCGATGCCTTCGCTACCACTTCTGTCCTGGAAATCTCTGCCTCCTTTTAAATGCACATGGCATGTTCAAAACAGGAGAAAATAGTTGGTGGAAATCTCCTGCATTCTTTACTTGCAAGGGCACAGAGGTTAATTTGGGAAATAGTTCTCTAATGGAAGCCAGATTTGGGGAAAGTGAGGAAACAAATTTAAAAATCATGTCTCTGGTGTGGTTGAGAGGGACCCATTTTGATGGTGTGGGTCCCCTGACATGGGGCAGTCTGGGTCAGTTAGTGGAATAGGATGATCTTAATAGCCACAATTTATTCTTCCTTTTGGGGCTCAGGGTTCAGCAGACTGTTCTATGAGCTGTTTGTTGTCTGAACTGTTGGAGTCTGAGAAACTTTCTTTGATGGCATCATATGGGAAAAGCATTCCCTGCAAACTCATATTCAGTCAGGTTGATTCTTCCCTTTCCTATTGTTTCCCCACCCCACAAGCACCCCAGAAGCACCCACACACACAGACACACACCACATTATCTGCCCCCTTCCCGCTTCCATGTCATCATCCCCAGAAGGATGTAGAACAGTGCCCCTCAAAATATCTGCATAAAGAATTTTTTTTTAGATTCTATCCATTGCAGACCAACTCATCCATAAAATAGAAAAAAATATATATATGAATATACATAACAAAGGCATGCAAAATACAAGCTGGACATTTTTGCTGTTAGATTGAACAGGCACTACAGTGCTCAGTTAAATTGTTGTAAAGGTTTCTGAACACTTATTCTCAGTTTCTATACTTAATTTGTTGTTTTTTTAATTTTTAAAGATTTTATTTATTTATTCATGAGAACGCAGAGAGAGAGGCAGAGACACAGGCAGAGGGAGAAGCAGGCTCCATGAGGGGAACCTGATGTGGGACTCTATCCTGGATCCCAGGATCACACCCTGGGCCGAAGGCAGGCGCTCAACTGCTGAGCCACCCAGGTGTCCCTTTATACTTAATTTGTTGCAAACTGGTAACCAGTGGGCAGAGCACAGTCCACTCAGCACTGACGTAGAACCCTCATTTCAGCGGTGGACTGAATGCCTACCCTTCATTCATTTATGCACCCATTTATCCTGCACATGTTTATGGAGCCTGTGTTCCACACCAGGAGCTCTTTGAAACAGTGCCAGTTAAAAATAAGACAGAGCCCATCAAGTGGAGGGTGGACACGGGAACAAGCATGCTCTACTCATGGGGCAAGGCCACTGTGACCAGATAGTGAGCGTTGGTGGGAGGAGCATCTCACCCAAGTGTAAGGGCTCAGGAAAGGCTAGCTGGAGGAGGTGGCATCTAAGCCAAGTCTCAAAAGAAGAGGAAAAATTGGTTCAATGGAAAGAGCGGTCTAGGGTGGAAAGAGGGACTGGAAGGGAGGAGTCCTTTCCTGGTAGAGGGAAGGGCATTTGCAGATGTCTTGGTGTGCTTGGGGCAGAGCAGGGAGTTGGGTTTGTCTGAGTGCAGAGGTGGAGAAAGGGAGCTAGAGCACAGGCATGGGTGGGGGGCACTTCAAGGCTGTGCCAAGGAGTAAGGGCTTCATCCCAAGGAGCACAGGAAATGCTGGAGGTGTTCGGCAGGGAAGCCCCCAGAAGCGGCTGTGCATTTCCAGAGGCTCCCCAGACTGCTGTGCGCAGAGGTTAGAGGGAGGTGAGGCCCAGCTGGGGGCTGCTGCTGACACTCAGCTCCAGGTGACAGGTCCTGTCTCAGCGTCGTCGGGGTGGCCCTGGACAGGTAGATGCAGGGCCCCCAGGACTCAAGGCAAATTGTTTGCCAAAGGAAGGGGAAAAGCTTTGAGGAGACCACTGAGCCCAAAACAACGTTGGGTGAGGGCTGCTGCTTGTCCCGCCACCAGCCCAGCACAGGCGGAGACCACTGCCTGACCCAGACGGATGGCTCTCCCCAAGATTCTTTTTCAAAACTGCTAGATCCCTCCCACCTCCACTCCAAACGATGGCAAAGCATGGAAGACGTGACCGAAAGAAAGCAAAGGATTCGCTCCACACCACGCGGGGGAAAAAAACCAACTCAAATAGGTCTGCAATCCTCGAAGCTGTACCTTCTGCTTCTCTTTTGTTGTTGTTGAATAACAACCTAAAGCCCAGGGTTTGATGTCTGTAATGTGTGCCCCAGGGGTAACTGTCTTTGTTTCCCGAAGGACAGATGCTATGACCGAAGACTAGCAGTGGATGCTGCAATCACATCACATTCTGCCAACACCAGTTAAATGACAAATCTCATACAAATAATTTATTTGGTGTTGAGGAGGGCATTGAGCCAGATTGTGTGGATGTCTCCATTTTTTTAAAAAACACACTAAGGGGGCAACATTCAGGGCTGCCAGAGGTAGCTGGGCAGAAATGGAAGGGGGTGTGATTCCTGCAGGTGGACCCAGGCACCCTCTTCCCTCTGGGGGCATCAGGGCTCTGCAGGGGCCACACCACCCAGAAAAGCAAAGGCCTCAGAACTGGAGCCACAGTGCATCCTTCTGCTGCATTTCTTTCTGGGGCATGCAGTTTATTGAAGGACATTCCTCAGGGTCAGTTCACAGGCTGAGTTAACATTCTGGGTACAGTGAGGGTAAGGGGAGAGGGAAGAGAGGGGCTTCTCTAACCGTATGTAAATGATGGGCTCGTTTGTTAGTTTCCCTACAGCTGGATTTCAAAGCCTCATCACCCATCTGGAGCAGTAAGGACTTCTTTTCCTTAATTAAAAAAAAAAAAAAATCCTATAAACTGAAAAAACCAACAGTTGCCTGAAGACTCATAATTTTTGCTTCATCCCCATGTTAAGAATTGTGACCACCACATGGTAGGTGCTTAGTAAAAGTTTGAGGACCAGATGAATGGATGGATTGTAATTTCCCCACTGTTGTAAATCTCTGTATGCTTAGTTTCTGTCTCCCCCCACCTTCATATTCCCCTGGGGGAGTGGGGATTATACCTGCCTTAATGAATATTATTTCCCCAGCGCCTAGCACAGAGGCCTGACCCCGAGGTTGAGTGACCGGGTGGTTGGATGGCCGAGGGGGGGAAGCTAGGCCTCCCGGTGAGTGGCCGTGCCCAACCCGCATGCTGACTCCTGCGGAGCCTCTCTTGGGCTGCTGTGGCCTCCCCTGCCCACACCCATGGGGCAGCCCACAACCTGTGACTGCCCTAGCGTAGATACACCCCGGCTCTCTTCTGGGATGTTCTACTTGGCTCCAGTGTCCCCCAGTAAGGTTTGGCTTGGTAACATTCTTTTTAATGGCCTCCTCCCGTCGTCTTGCTTCCCTTCCCCCACGATCACCCCCAATGAATGACTTGCACTTGAAGCTTTATCTCAGGATCTACTTCTGGGGAGACCCAAAGGAAGACAGATGGACGCCGTCCTGCCTCCCTGTGATGATAACCTCACCGGGATAGATAGTGCACTTTCCCTCCCAACATTTCATCTAGAAAAATAGCAAACCAAAGGAAAATTGAACATTTTCAACCGGTTTCACCAATCAATAACATTTTCCCACAATTGCTTTATCTCTTCTTTGCTCTCTCCCTCTATCTTAATCTTTCTCAATATATAGGTTTGTATTTTTATAAATACTATAATTATATAACATATAACTATATTATACTTTTATTTTGTTCATTGTAACTATATAATACTTTTCTTATGTCATATAATATATTCAGGAGAAACAGGTATTTAGACTCTGGGAAACGTTAGTATGATAAACATGCCTTTTTATTACAAAACACTGATACCTTTTATGTCTCTATGTACATATATGTAAATATTTTTTTCCTTTGGAATCATCTGAAAATCAGATGCAGATTTCATGAAACTTCCCCTGTAAATTCTTTAGCACGTGTCTACCCTGTAAATTCTTTAGCACGTGTCTACCAGGAAGAGGGGCACTCTCCTTCGTAACCAGACATTCCATGATCACACCCAAGAAACTTAACACTGGTATAATAATACTATCTCACAAACAGTTTATACTCAAATTCCACCACTTGTTCCAATAACATCCTTTGTAGCCGTGGGACTGTGTATATCCCATACCACTGGTCCCTCCCCTCCTGGCCCTAACACAGTATCCTGTGGACACAGTGAATAGCCATTAAATTCAGGCCAAATGGACAGAATGGAATAGATTCCCAAACATTAGGAGGTGGAGAAGTTTCAGTCAGTCATGTGCTTCTGGTGGAGGACAAATGTTGCCACCAGAGTATGGGGCCTTGGAGGGCTCCCTGAATCCTACAAAGATACCTGAGGGTGCACAGCTGGATCCCATCATAGCCCCCAACCTTGGTTCCTTGGACTCCTTTCCCAGAGAGCCCTGGAGGCAGGCCAGGGGACGATTCTTCTCTCTGGGCCCACCATGCTTGGACCTGTCGGTCCAGTTACTAATTTTTGTTGGTCCCGCTACTTCCAGAATTTTGTTTTAATGGGAAGGAAACAAAGACATCATCAGAAAGCGAGGTCAGGGAAGTCCGATGGCTATTGGTTTTCAAGACTGGCTACATCACTTGCAGGGCCCGATATAAACTGAAAATATAAGCCGCTTGTTCAAAACTTATTAGGAATTTCAAACAGCGACAGTAGAGCATTTCACCAAGCTGCAGGGCCTTTCTAACAGTGGGGCCCTGCACAGAACACCTGCATGTGGACGTGGCCTGTTGGCACTCGGGCTGGATTTACTGAAGGCCCTTCTGAGCTTGAAGGTGAACACCAAAAGCAAAGAGTATTGACCAAAGGCTTAAAAGTCTGGCAGAATTAAAACTCAATGATTTAACCCAAACCCCAACTGGTCAGCAGCAGTTGTACCCCAGAACCACTATGGTTCTTATAAAGGCCTCTGCGGTTGTCACATACTCTGTCACCTTGGAGCCCGGGGCAGATCTGAGGCTGTTTCCTGCCGTTACCTTGCTCCTCTGTATCCTCATTGGACAAACGTTCTCCTGCATACCATTACGGCCCCTTCCAGCAGGGCTGGTTTGACACAAGGCCCTTCCTCCTGCTACTCCTCAGCAAGCTGCATCCTGTTCCCTTCCCTCTACATTGCTTTGAATGTCTCAGAAGCAGGGCAGCAGCAGTGTCAGGGGAAGATGAGGTGTTCCGTCTCCCCAGTTCCTTTCTGCACGGATAAGGTTCCCAGAAAGGGAGACTGCAGAGTCTGTGTCTGCACAGTAACACGCCCCGCAGTTTGGTAAAAGAAAGGCACGTCTCTCCTTGGAGCTGTTTTCCCTCCAAGGACTCTAAAGGACAGAATTGCTGCCACTACTTCAGTGTGAAGCCAGGACGCAGGGAGGGGGGAGATAGAAAAAGGGGGGGGTGGTAACTGGGGGGCCTGGCAGGGCTGGGAGCGGAAGCAAGAGGGGGTGGGGTGGGAGGGGATCCAGGGAGACAAGAGTGATAAGGGGTTCCAAATGTCCCTTTCTATGCACCAGAGGATGATGTGCTGGGGAAAAGAATGTTTTGCTCTTCCTCTGGACACTGCACGTGATCGTAAGACTGCCTTTCTTGTAACAGCCTTCATGCAAAATCACTCCCCGCACCCCCAGACTTGCTGCTCATAACCAAGAAGCAGAGACCCGCGGTAGTAGCCAAAATAAATGTTACCCGCACCCCTGCCCTGATCAGACTCTGAGGAGGGCTGGAGGCCAGCACCCTCATGCAGGTGTGTGGTCCAAAAGCAACTGTGAGTTCCTGTCACAAGTCCCTGTCCTCAACACGGAGCCATACGAATCAGAGATTTCAACAAAAGTCTGGAAAAAGTACACATTGCCAGCAGGAGAAACTCAAAACGTCTTCTCGTCCACAGGAAACGTTTCCTTTTTGGTCGGTCAGAAGCAGTCAGGAGCAGTGTGCAGAGCCCTCATTTTTCTTGTCTTGGGATGTCATAAAAATAGCCATTCTTTGGGTGTAAAGAAATGACTCTTCCTCCCCGCGTCATCACCACTATTTAGAGAAATAATCAACCGAAGGCTGCTCTGAGCTGGAATTTTGCAAAGTCGCGTTACTGTTTTCTCCAACACGTTATCCTTCTCCCCGGGACGGGAAGGAATTGGTGTCTGGAACAGAGAAGGGGAGGCCTCCAGGAATTCAGAGTGAAGAGAGACTTGGGGACAAACATATGTGATCACTGGATCCACAGCAAGACCTTCCCAGGCCTCTAGACTCTTCCTTTGGAGCCTCTACCCACAGGGTTACTTTCTGGCCCCTGGCCGACCTCCACAATACCTGAGAGTCCTTTGCCTCTGCAAGTCAGTTGACTTCAGGAAAGGTGGGCAGTTAAGCCCCGGAGAGCGAGAGCAGACAAGTTCATAGCTGATGTGTGAGTGAGAGCCAGGGTTGTGCTGGAGAGACCTTACAGTGGAAAGAGAAGTCCATCCTATGAAAGGAGAGGCGTGCTCCCCATCTGAACTCCAGCACTGAGAAACCCAACAGCCCTCAGAAGACCCAGAGGCTGCAGAGGACAAAGGTGCAAGCAGAGAGGAAGTGAGGTGGGGAGGAGGAGGCAGGGATGCCACGAAAAGATGGCACGCGCAGTCATTAGCTCCAGATTCCCACATATGTAAAGGCCATGTTAACCAGAGTCCTGTGTTTCTTGGGCACCTAGCAGGGCCACGCTGGTGCTCTAAGGTAAACTTCAAAAAGCAAGGCAGACTCCTTGCCCTTAAGGTTCTTATACTCTGGGAGAGGGAGGGTAGGGAAGCCAACGTCAAATGAAAGCTGAACCCCAACACTCAATCTGCTGGTTATCCCAAACTTACTGACACCTCCTATGTGCTGTCCTGGGGAGAGAATGAATGCAGGGTACGGTGTGGAAATGGTTAATAAATATTTTACAGATTTTTAAATAATAAATATTTTAAATAGTAAATGTTTAAAACAATAAATATTTAAAATTTCAAAAGATTATTGTATCCCTGTCTCACCTGGATAGAAAGATGGTGTCCAGTTAACATGCTGAGGCAGGTGGGCCCCAGACCAGTCTGGAAACAGAAGCAGAGCTCATTTTGAGTGCACTTGTACATAGCCTGTGTCCTGGGAATTTGCTTCTGTTCCCAGGCCAGCCCTGAGGATGTGCTCCGTGCCTGGATGCTGGTGATAGGTGGGTGCCAGGGCAGGAGAGATTGACGGCAAAGCCCTGCACTTCAGTTAATCATGGTTTTGCTCTGCTTTTACTTTTGTACAATCCATGTGTGTATCACCAAAGTCTCTTCCATTCTTCATCTGGTCTTTGCAAAGTAACCAAATAGATGCAGATTCCAGAAGTTGAAGTTTATGCTCATTGAAACCAAGAAGTCTGGGGGGCAGTGGGTAGCTCAGTCAGTTAAGCATCCAACTCTTGGTTTCTGCTCGAGTCATGATCTCAGGGTCATGAGATGGAGTCCCGCATCGGCTCCATGCTCAGCTGGGACTGTGCTTGAAGAGTCTCTCTCCCTCTCTCTCTCTACCCCTCACCCTCATCACATTCTCTCTCTTCCTCTCTCTCTCTCTCTCTCTCACTCACAAATTAATAAATAAAATATTTAAAGTTAACCAGAAACAAACAAACAAACAAAAAAACAAGGAATCTGAAGGACCTGGGCCCCCTCTCAGCCTGGCTCCAAGGGTGGGGGTGGCATGGAGGTTTTAGCCTCTTAATCAAAAGATGGTGAGAAGAAAAACAGCATGAGCACTGCTGGGAAAGTGTTAGACACGCATTGTGCTGAGCCCCACCCCAGACTTGCAGAATCACAATCTGCCTCGTAACAAGATCCCTCTGTGATTTAGGTACACATTAAAATGAGACGCGCGGGATCCCTGGGTGCCTTAACAGTTTAGCACTAGCCTTTGGCCCAGAGCTTGATCCTGGAGACCCAGGATCAGGTCCCACCGTCTGGCTCCCTGCATGGAGCCTGCTTCTCCCTCTGCCTGTGTCTCTGCCTCTCTGTCTCTCATGAATAAATAAATAAAATCTTTTAAAAATCTTAATAATTTAAAAAATAAAATAAAATAAAATGAGACACGCTGGTTAGACACATTGGTTGCCAGTGGAAAAGCCATGGACTGTGGGACAATCTAAGCTTTCTGAGCTTCAGTTTCCTACATCTGTAAAATGGACGTACAATAGGATCTATCTGATCGTGCTGTCCTCAGAGTGAAATAAATGACCCACGTGCAGCTTTCACCTACAGGGTCCCCAGAATAAGTGCTTAAAATATTGTCATTATTAACCAGATTATTACCCTCTGGGCATGGACTGACCTTGGGCCACTGAGTCCTTGTATTGCCTTCTTGCTTCCTCATAGCCCATTCTCCTTAGCTTAATGATTCGCAGAATTACAAAGGGCTAGAGCTGGAAAGAAAGGAAGTTTGCCTTTCTAGGGAGTCTACCCTATTTCCTTCCCCCTCGAGGAAGCTGGGGCCCAAGACTTGTCCTGCCTGGAATCACAGGTCTGACTAGCAGAGCCCCAGGACCATGTTTCTGAATTCCCTGTTCAAAAGCTCTCACCATAATAAAAACAACAGCTTCTTGCTTTGGCACCTACTTGGTACCAGACACCAGACTCTGGACTTTATCAAAAGAAGCATCTCATTTAATCTACATAACAATCTTCCACTTCAAAGACAAGAAACCGAAAGGCTCTCCAAGCGAAGCTCTCACAGTTAAGTAATGTGCCCAAGGCCTCAGAACCTCAAAGGGCAAGCAGGGGCAGAATGGAATTCAGGGTGGGATCTGGATTGCTGACTCCACTTTTCCCAGTGGACCCGCCCCTCTGCTCCATACTCCTTGGAGAAAGCTCCCCGCAGGAAAGACAAGCTTGACGGGATGAGCACTGGGTGTTATACTATATGTTGGCAAATCGAACACCAATAAACAATATATATATTCGATTATATTAAATATATAATATATTTATATATACTAAATATATGTACATATATTATACTGAACACATATATTTAGTATGTATATAAACATATATATACACTAAAAAAATTAATAATCTTTGGCAATTTCATAGACCAAAAAAAAAAAAAAAAGAAAGAAAGACAAACATGTGCCTTGGTGCTTCTGGGTATCGAATGTACTATTTCTTGGCCTGGGTGATAGATACAGGAATATTCATTTTACTGTTCCTCGGTAGACTGGACAAATATGGGGATCCCTGGGTGGCTCAGTGGCTCAGTGCCTACCTTTGGCCCAGGGCATGATCCTGGAGTCCCGGGATGGAGTCCCGCGTCGGGCTCCCTGCATGGAGCCTGCTTCTCCCTCTGCCTGTGTCTCTGCCTCTCTCTCTCTCTCTCTTTCTCTCTATGTCTATCATGAATGAATAAATAAAATCTTAAAAAAAAAAGAGAGAGACTGGGCAAATATGTTTTCACACACACACGTGCACATACATTGTATACATCAAAATATTTCACATCCATAACTTAAAAACAGAAAAGAATAGTGGTGCTTGGGTGGCTTAGTCTGTTGAACGTCTGACTCTTGATTTTGGCTCAGGTCATGATCTCAGGTTTGTGGGATCAAGGCCCACGTCAGGCTCTGAGCTCCATGCAGTGTCTGCTTGGGTTTGTCTCCTTTCCCCTCTGCCCCTCCGCCTGCTGTATGCTCTCTTTCTCTCAACTAAATAGTTAAAATCTTAAAAAAAAAAAAAAAAAATAGAAGAGGAATCTCACAGGTGTTTGCATACAACCCCTGGGGTATCTCAAGGCAGGAAAAAAGGGGGCTTAGGCTTGATATAAAAGCAGGAAAAAAAAAATCCTGGGTTTAGCCTAAGAGCCTGGAGTTAGCACTTTGACTAGGGACCAGATTGGCTAATAATGCCTGGCCGGGCCTGAAGGTCACGGTGGGTGGGGCTTAACATTTAGAAATGTTTCTAAAACCAGGCCACGAAAACAATGATTTGTCTTTTGTTTTGTAGGTTCCTGGTTAGGACAGGTGGCTCAGCTTATTCTCTTTCATTGGTTCCCCAAGATGTCAAGGAAAACTATGATTATATTAATGGCAAGGTCACTTATGATCCTGGAAATTAGGAAACCACCTTAAAGTCCATCAATAGGGACAAATCTAATAACATATGGTGGCTCTATGTGAAGGATGGGCCCTGAAAGTCATTTAAAAACCAGGACATAGGGATCCCTGGGTGGCTCAGTGGTTTAGCGCCGCCTTCGACCCGGGGCATTATCCTGGAGACCCGGATCGAGTCCCATATCAGGCTCCCTGCGTGGAACCTGCTTCTCCCTCTGCCTGTGTCTCTGCCTCTCTCTCTGTGTCTGTCATGGATAAATAAATAAAATCTTTAAAAAAAAAACAAACGACATAGTAAACATAGTAAGCGTAACAAGGATTTTACCTACAGCTGTAGCCCTGGGTTGAGGGCCTTCTGCATGTGGGGCACAGGTACCCATTCTGATAACTCATTTTCACAGCACGTCCCCATTCTACAGATGAAGAGATGGAGTTTCAGAGAGGTGGGATAATTTGGCCAACAGCTGTGATGTGCAAAGACGTTTGTGACATCTTAAATTTAAAAAGCAACTTAGAACTCAGGACATGTGGGATCATTTAAGTTTTAAACACAAGGTCCCGTAATGGGGGATTGGTAATATAGATTGTGTCACATAAGAGCCAGCTCATGAACAGCCCTACCACCATTACAAGTGCTGCTGTGGATTTCTAACAGTTGATATGGAAGGAGTTTATGGGATAGTCAATTTAAAAAGGAAGAAGAAGAAAAAAAGGCATAATTTGCAATATGATTGCATTCTGTATGTGTGCATGTAATCAGTGATTTTAAACTGAGGGTGATATGCCCCTCGGGGGACATTTGGCAATGTCTAGAGATATATTTGGTTATCACAAATGTAGAGGTCAGGGATGCTGCTAAATATCCTATAATGCACAGCATAAGTCCCACAACAATGAATCATCCCATGCAAAATGTCAATAGTATTACACACTCATACATACACGAACATGTATACACATGCAGAGAGAAAAAAAGTCTACAAGGAATATTTCAGAATAACGATTGTTACCTTTAGGTACAAGGTGAATTTTTTTCCCATCTATTTTCTAACTTATTTGGTAAACAAGGAACGTGATTAAGTGTGTGTGAGTGCATCGGGGTGGAGGGTGTCATCTAGTGACAATTGCCTGAGAAACAGTTCGGTTGAAGATGCGCAGCAGAGGGGAGGAAGGTTTGGGGGAAGTTTTCCAGGGGGTTCAAGCCCATGCCCTGTGCCGCCGACAAGCCTCGCCTCTAAGGGTTCCTCTGATCCAAAGCCTGGGTAAAAGCCCAGCCCGGGGCCCCCTGCGGGGAGATGAGTCTTTGGGCTGGAGTCCCGCAGGGGCGGCCGCCCAGCCTGGGGAGGTCGGGGCGCAGCGGTGGAGGTGAACTTGCAGAGGCGCTTCCCCAGCACAGGGCGCGAGGCCAGGGTTTTGTTGCCTCGCTCATGACCTCATGACGGGCGGCAGTCCCCTCACCTGCTCCTCACGCTGTGTGATGGCTCTGTTTGCTCTTTGCCCCATTCCGCACTGAGCGGCAGTTCTGTAGCCACCTGGGTCACGGCTCCTTATGGGAAATAAAGAGAGACACAATAGTGTCCCAGCTTAAAACAGAAAGGCCCCGACAGCTGCTGAGCAGCTCTTGTGTAGGCTCCCTCCCAGGGCTGAGGAGCAGACATAAACCATCCCATATAAAGAGGGCAAGAGGGGCCCCAGACAATGGCTGGAAACTCAGAGGGGCTCCTGGCAAGTTTCCTGAAAGCCCGGGTGAAGAACCAGACAGCACTAAACAAAGGGCCACCCCCAGGGCCACCTCATAAACCCTGCTCCTCATCAAGAGGGAAGCATGTGCCTCTGTGCCGAGCCCCTTTCTGGAGTGTTCGAACCTTTGAATCAGACCACAGGTTCCCAGGGCTAAGTGCTGGTCAGCTGCCCCTCCCCGTTCCCATCCCACCATCCCCATTCAATTACGGAATAGATAATAGCTATGCTCAGCGCTTTCCCCGTGCATGCTGGAGAAATCTCTTGCTTGCCAAGATTTTCCAAATCAGTGTTCTGCGTCTGAACTAAGCAGATTCCCGGACCTGTGGCTGTAGATCAAGTAAAGCACATAGGCTTCTCGTCTCTGAGTGACGGGAGGTGGCTGTCTGCTGTGCTGGGTCAGGAAGCGCCCTGGGACTCTGTCCAAGAGAGTGAGGAATGAGCTGTGATTGCTGAGCTCTGCCTGTCACCGGGGTACATCTGGGGAACTGTGCCCCAGTGTACCCCCCTGCCTGCTTTAGCCCTTGACCAGACTATCCACGTGGTTATTCCCAGTTGCATTGGAATTTCTGATGCTGTCATTCCACTGGGCAGTTATTACCAATTCCAGGGGCAGGAATATGACAGCTCACCAGCATCAGAATAACTCTAGGGACTTGTCAAATGCAGATTCCCGGACCTCAGTAACCTGTGTTAGAGGATCCTGGGGGGACTTATCCTGAAATGCCAGTTTCTGGGCCTCACTCCAGAGCTCCTAATATGGAATTTCTTGGAGGTGGATGCAGAAATCTTTACTCTTCACAGGCATACTCTCAATGACCTGTATGTACACCAGAATCTGAGGACCATTTATCTAGAGATATTGTTTCTACCTGGAACAACTAGGAACATTCTCAAAATCCCTATTGGGTTATGGTGGTTTTAAAATATGTACAGTATTCTTTTTTTTTAAAGATTTACTTATTTGAGGGAGACAGAGAGAGAGAGAGAGAATGAGCAAGAGTTGGGGGTGGGGCAGAGGGAAAGGGAGAGAGAGAATCTCCAGTAGATTCCCCACTGAGCATGGAGCCCAACGCAGGGCTTGACCCCATGACCTTGAGATCATGACTTGAGCTGAAGTCAAGAGTTGGATGCTTGACCAACTGAGCCACCCAGGTGTCCCTAAAATATGTTCAATATTCTTTAATATTCCTCCCTTGAAAAGGTGAAGCTTAATTCCCACCCCCTAAGTGTGGGCCAGACTCAGAGACTGACCTAAAATGAGTAGAATGTGGAGGATGTAATTAGATGAGTGCATAGTGGCACATGGCCTCTTCCTTGTTCTCTTGGCTCACATCTTTGAAGGAAGCCAGCTGTCAGGTCATAAGAACAGCCCTACAGAGAGCCCTACAGTGAGGAGAAACTGAGGCCTGCCATGCAGAGCCATGTGAGCGAGCCATCAGGAGGCCCCGGTCAAGCCTTCAGATGATAGCAGCCCCAGGAGAGGTCTTGAGTGCGACTCATGAGACTCTGAGCCAGAAGCACTTAGCTGAGCAGCTCTCAAGCTCCTGACCCACAGAGTCTGTGAGATAGTAAACATGTCTTGTTTGAATTCTCCAAGGCTGAGGGCTTTTTGTGATGCAACAATAGAAAACAATCATGTGAGTAAATAGTCTCCACACTGATCTTTCACAGGGCTACACTGTTCACTTAGTAACCAAGCCCTGGACAAGCGAGCTTGACTTCTTCCAGAAGAAGATGTTGTTTTCTTGCAGCCAGTCCTCTGGTCAGAGCCAGCCAGACTCTGCGGGCAGCTGTCCCCAGGCCATCTGAGATTCCACAAGGCTGAGGCCCTTGCTGGAGGCCCTGAACTATGTTTGCGCAGAGGAGTTCTGTTTGACGTTCCACCTGTGCATAGGTACCCTTTGCCCTGCCTCCCCACAGGGGCTCTAAGCCCTTAACAAAGCTCACAAAACCTGAAATGTTTAGCCTCACCCCTCCCCCTGCTCCCATCTTCCAGCATTTTGCTTCTTTACACACAGAATGTTTCCCTTTCCCCACCCCCCAGCACCCAAAAATCCATACCTGCATGCCTCTGCCTAGGATGGCCTTCCACACCCTCGTATCACCTGCTCTAGAGCTTTTCTCAGCTTCCCCATGTCCCTTCCACGAGTGTTGGGGCTTGTCCTCTACTGAGCAGAGCACTGAATGTGGAATCCAGGTGGGAAGCCCCTCTATAAAAATGAAGATGAGATGACTTCAAACCACCCCCTTCCTGTTCTGATTTTCTGTGATTCTAAAACATTGAGTTGGCATACTTCAGTGTCAGATTCACAACTCAAAAGAGGACCAGGCAGGACTCACAGGGGCTCAATCATGCCTGGAGAAGGAGTTGGAAGAAAATTCTGGAAATACAGCATGGCCCATATCAAACTAGGACTTCTGAGAAATACAAGATTGTTTCAATGCTGGTAGATCGCGCCACAGCCTCTGAAATCCACCGAATGAGCACTGTGGCTGCCTCCCCACCACCTGTCCACTCAGCTCTGCTGTGTGACAGCTCGGGCTTGCATGGGATCGAGACAGCCCCAGCCCCTTGGTGTAATGTCATCTCCCCTGCCGCAGGGATTCATTCAAGTACTGATTAGAGTGATAACCCGGACTTTTGCTCAGTGATTAGAGAAAGAAAGGCTACCTGTTTTGCATTTGTTCTTGAGAACATGGTATAGAATAGAGGTTGCAAAGCCTCTCAAGTCCTGGACTCAGATCTGACCCACTGTCACATCGGTCCCTTCCATTGATCCAAGCAGATCCCAAGCCCTGATTCAGGGGTGAGGAAATAGACTTTGGTTCTTGATGGGAGCAGCAACAAACCATTGTGGCCCTTTTGCCATCTCCCGTAATGACACTGCAGGGAAAAGAAAGGGAGAAGGGAGGTTGTGTCCCTGCAGAACCGTTACCAGAGGAGAATGTTCCCTGGGAAAGGAGGCAGCAAGGCCGCAACCTGTTCAGGAATGGCCT
Organism: Canis lupus familiaris; assembly: GCF_011100685.1. Lineage (NCBI taxonomy): Eukaryota > Metazoa > Chordata > Mammalia > Carnivora > Canidae > Canis > Canis lupus. The sequence goes on from NC_049241.1 coordinate 19,689,449, forward strand.
TGGGGTGGCTAATTATTCTTGTACTCTCCGTGAAGCACAACGCATTAGCATATTTCTTTCTCTCTGTGCTAAAATGCCAGGCCCCAAGATCTCTATTATAAATGACACAATTAAGTCCTTGGCAAGAAAAAGTCAAGTTCACCAACCTCTCTTCTCTTTTTCAGGAAGCTTGTGAGGACAAGCAGAGCAAGTACATGGAAGTCTGCACAAGTGACAAAAGAATATACATTTTGAGACATTAAGAGAGGTCATTGGAACACTAGGTTTCCTTAAAACAAAGGCTTCTGTTTCTCACGGGCAAACATGAGTGGAAAAAAAAAAAGCAGGATATGAAGCAGTTGATCCAGCCTTACCTTATCCCAACTTTTTAAAGAGAAAAATATTTCATTATACAGAAACCTAGAAAAACAGCTGAGGAAGACAGGTACACCACAATATTAACAGCAGTTGGTCATCTTTGCTGGGATTAGAGGTGATTTTAATTTTTTTTTCTTCTACGTCTCTGAACTTGCCAATTTTCTCTAGTAAACCTGAGTTACTTTAGAATGGGGGGGGGGGCGGGGATGTAATTTAAAAAATCCACAAAGGATGGTTCTAATTGCTTCAACATTTAAAAACAAAGCTCTAAGTTATTTGATTGTGTTGTTAATGGCATTTGCTGGAATTGGGGCTTCCATCTTGTTTCCTTTAAAGTGATCCTGGGTCACTCTCTTTGGTAGATCCCCCTTGTACACCTTATGAGGAGGTTTGGTTTCCATGATGCATGGCTGTACTTCCTGTTAGGAAACAGTGAAATGAGGTTATTTATCTTGGATGCTCTTTGCCTTTGCTGCTGGGAAGCTTAGAATCAAATTTTGTGCTCAATTAAGGGAACCTCCTTCAGCCAACTTTTTCTATCTCGTTAAATAGTACCACCATCCATTTATCTGGCTGTAGCCAGAAATCCCAGACAACATTCTAGGATTTTCTGTCTCACTGTGGCAGTTGCCTATCAGGGAGCTTTCTGCCTTTGAAATTCTCTCTAATCTGTCCACCTGCCATTTTGTGCCTGTATTGCTCAAGTAGCCTAACTGGACTTCCTGAATCATTCCTTACCCTGCTCCTCCATGCACCACCTGCAAGGCCCCCTCCACTGCCCGGAGCCAAAACCAATTGCCCATCTCCTGCACTGATGGGTAAGTGGTCTTTCTAACGCGCCATCGTGTTCTTGTCATCCCCTAGTTAAAAAAAAATCTTTCCGTGGGGGGACACCTGGGTGGCTCAGTGGTTGAGCACCTGCCTTTGGCTCAGGGCGTGATCCCGGGGTCCTGGGATCGAGTCCTGCATCAGGCTCCCTGCATGGAGACCGCTTCTCCCTCTGCCTGTCTCTCTCTCATGAATAAATAAATAAAATCTTTATAATAAATAAATAAAGGGTGGATTTCTTAAAAAAAAAAAAAAAAACAACCAAACCTTTCCTTGTGAAGTCTCGACTCCTTGGCCTCTCTTGCACACGTCTCCATCCGTCTCTCTCCACTGCCATCTTCCTTCTCTCCAGCCACACTGGTCAGCGAGGCCAGATGTGCAGATGCAGATGCCCCTGTCTGGCATCTGGATTCTGCACATCCTTCTCCTCCGCCTCGGGCGCCCCTGCTCCCCCACGTCTCTTTGCCTCGGTCAGTGCCCAGAGGCTTGCCTCAGAGCTCGCCTCCCTCAGGCCATCCCGGGATCCTTCCCCCACCCCGACTGGTCAGGGTCCCCGCCGTGAGGGGTGTCTGACGGTCCTCGTCGGTCTCTGGCCCTCACATGTCACCCCGAGAGGGGCCCGACCCCGGGTCTGTCTCTCGCTGTGCGGTCCCCGGCCTGACCCGCCGCAGATGCTCTCTGACCACTCGTTCGAGGGACGAATCAGCTCGTTTTCTGGCACAGGAGGTCTTCCTCCCGCCCGCCCCCTCTCGCTCACCCCCATTATTCACCTATTGCTTGGCCCTAGTGCTTCACATAGGGCGCCTCAGTCACCCAAGGCCAACCTGTAGTAGGTGGTTTTTCAAAACTGGACACCATGTCCCCTGCTTTGCGGCACATCCGATGGAGGAGGCACTTGCCCACCCCCGGAGCCCAGAGCCCGGGCGGCCACCTGAGTAATAGCATGCACCCATGGGCCCGGGCTGCCTTTGCTCTGGCTCAGCCAGCCCCAGGGCTTCCGTTCCCCCCTTGGAACATGGGACCCCCAGCCCCAGGGCCCATCCCCTGCGCCCCGGCCTCCAGACACACAGGCCGCCACAGGCTCAGCTCAGGCGGCCCCACACAGACCGCCTGAGCGGGCCCAGGGAGATCGGCTGGCCTGGGCCCAGATCGCCGGGCACGCCTCGTTTGGACAAACAGGCTGAGTGGCCAGTGACAAAGGCTTGTTGTCATAAACCCTCACGTGTGAAGGTGCTTTGTTACAGTACGTCTTGGCGCTGTACCCGGTTGCTGACCTCAACTGCCACACTCTCCCTCCAGCCACAGGTGACTACTTCGAAGTCTCCAGAGGGTGAGGGTCAGTCTTGTCTTCTTTTTGTCGAGCACCTTAGGCTGCATGATCCGAATCCGTTTTTAAGGGCAGAATGATAAAGCGTACCCCAACTTTTAGGTCACCAGAACCCTCATACATCCTTCTTTCACTAATCTTCTTCCAGCATCTCCCACCTCCACCCTTAAAAACAAAGCACATTTTAATTACATTCCTCTTCCCTGGACTCTACCTAAAGTATCCACATGTTGCTTTTGCACTGCCATCCTTTGAACTAGCCCAGTGACTGGCTCTGAAGTCTGGGTGACCTGGTGCTCATAACTGGGTCCTCCATGACCTCCAAGGAGTCACTTAACTTCTCTGAGTTTCAATTTTCCCGTCTGTAAAATGGGTGCTATAATTCTGCCTGTATCCAGAGGCCTTGAAAATTTGTCCATTCCATGAATATTTACTGTGTGCCAGGCGTTGTTCTAGGCACTGGGGACATGTCAGCAAGCAAACGCAGGGGAAATAGTCTTTGTCCTATGAAGCTTACATTCTTCCAGAGGGATACAGACAATGAAGAATGAATAGAAGAAAATTATGTAGGGTGATTGAAAATAAGTGCAATCACAAAAGATATATCTGGATAAGGAGGATCGGGAGGGTAGAGGGGGGCTGGCAGTGTGGGTCCTGGTTGCAGTTTTACATGTTATCTTGTTGGGGTAAGTCTTAATGAAATGATATTTGAAGCAAGACTTTAAAGAGGTGGCATGTAGCATTGAGGGTGTCTGAGGGAAGAGTATGCAGGTAGGGGACAGCCAGGACGAAGGCCCTGAGATGGGAATGTGCCTGGTGTGTTTGAGAAGATGAGAAGCCCCAGTGTCTGGAGGAGAGAATGAGGCAAGAGCTGCAGGAGAAGCAGACAGAGAGAAATGGCAGGGAGATTGCTTGGGGACACCAGTCTCGGGTTTTACTTGGAGTAGAATGGGCAGCCATTGGAGGGCTTCAGTCAGAGAGATAAAGCTTGTGGTTGGATCAGCAGCGTGCCTGGCCTGGAATAAGGCCTCCAGAGTTTTATAGCAGGCAGCACCGTGTCTGGAAGGAGACAGGAGGGCCCATCTGAAGAATGTAAAGCATGGACCGCATGCCCCTGCCAGGGCTGAGCCAGAGCCTTTGTGTGACAGGTAACGTGTGCCCCCCTCTGCACTTCTCAGCACACTCAGCTCCAGGGAGTGGGTAGGCACATTTGCATGAGGGCCTATGGAGCCTCTTGGGAGAATGAGAGACTTAGCAGTGGTAAACATTATGTTGATGGCAGCGGTACCACCTGAGGTCAGTTCCCAGGAAAGATGCCAAGGGCCCCCCAAAAGGAAATCCTCTTGGGGCAAGAGGGGTTGTCAGCCACTTTATGAGTTTAAGTTTCGGTTCTATAAACGTGGAATCCCGACTTGGGGCTCTCTGCCCAGGAGTGACTGCATGGACACTGCGATACTACCTTTCACCAATGGGGGAGGCTGGTGCGGGCGCCTGGATCACCAAGGCCTCTTTCTAGCAGCAGCCAAAGACACAGCCCATTGGGCAGGACTGTCTTTCTACATCAACCCCCCAAGAGAAAACTGTGCCACCTGGACTCGCAGAGACGGGTCAGTTTCTGTATCCTCCCCCCTCCTGCCCCCCCGGGGGCTTAGGCACAGGTTTGATCCCTCTGGAGTGGTTAAGGGCCTGGGGTTCTTAGAGGGGCAGGGGGTTCAGAGAGGGCAACAGAGAGGTTGAGGTAATGGGCATGCTGCTAATCAGACAGGAGGAAGCTTGGAATCAATAATGTGAGTATTAAGAAATGATGTGTCGGGGTGCCTGGGTGGCTCAGATGGTTAAGCCTCCACCTCGGGCTCAGGTCATGATCTCAGGGTCCTGGGATAGAGTCCCACATCAGATTCCCTGCTCCGTGGGGAGTCGGCTTCTCCCTCTCCCTCTGCCTGTCCCCCTGCTTGTGCTTTATCTCTCTCTCAAGTGAATAAATAAAAAATATTTATTAAAAAAATAAAGAACCAATGTGTCCTTATCCATGTCTTAAGCTGCTAGAGATGGTCAGGTCAGCTGATCATTGACGTTCTTGCTCTTGCAAGCATTCTGGAGAGTGAGTCGTGCTATGCCTTCATTACCCCGAGGCCCCCCTTCCAGCCTACATCGCGGTTTATCCAGACTTCAGCCCTCACCGTGAACCAGGCCGTGAACCATGGGGAACTGCTGAGGTAACAGGGAGCTGGCAGCTGTTGCCCTGGTGAGGCTCCAGTAGCCGAGCGCTACTGGCCAAGTCATTTAGATGCAGTCAGCTCCAAGCACTCCTGGGCGGTGCTGCTCAAACAGTGTGCGTGGGAATGCCCGAGGCATGCTGTGTAAAGGCAGGCTCTGGTTCGGGCAGTGGGTCTGAGGGTGGGACCTGAGCTTCCATGTGGGGACTCTCAGGTGCTGCTGTTGCAGAGTAAGAGCATCAGTTGGGGTTGCAACTCCAGCTGCATGTTAGAATCCCCTGGGGGAGCTGGAACTGCATCCAATTCCAGGCCCCACCCCAACAAATATTCCGACTTAATTGGTTCAGGGTGAGGTCTGAGCATTGCAACTTTAATCTCTCCCAGTGATTCTGTTAAGCAACCAGGATTGAAAACCACTGGTTTAGTCCATGCTCCTCACCTTCCACGGCTGAAGATTGAGATTACATATTTTATCTTCCAAGCTGGAACACATTTTTAAAAAAGATTTGTTTATTTATTTGAAAGAGACAGAGACACAGAGACAGAGAGAGGAGAGTGTGAGTGGGGGGAGGGCCAGAGGGAGAAAGAGTCCAGCAGATTCCCTGCTGAGTGCGGAGCCTGATGTGGGGCTCTATCCTGCAACCCTGAGATCACGACCTGAGTTGAAATCAAGAGTCGGACACTTAACCCTCTGAGTCACCCAGGCACCCCTGGAACACCTTTTAGAGTGCAAGGTGTCACAGGTGATAATCACACAGGCTCAGCAGGTATAAACCAGGGTTAGCCTGAGCAAATCCCCTTGTGTGGTCAATTGCACTGTGGCCCGATGGGGCATCAAGCCCTGCCCAAGGTCACAAAGGTGATTAATGATAGAAACCCGACTTGGAACCCAAGCTCCTGACTCTTGAGTTGCTATTTCAATTTTTCAGAACCTTAATTACTCAGTTTGGGAAGTAGGAATAAGAATGCCTATCCTGTCAACTCTAGAGTGAGTATAAAAAGAGTCCATAATCCATGAAAAGGTCCTTTTTTTTTTTTTTGAAAAGGTCCTTTAAAAGGTTGAGTCACTCTATGGAATGGGAAGGCATTTTTATTATTGTGAGCCTGTGGCCACCAGAACCAGGCTGGGATCTACCCATCCTGAGTTAGAGCAACCACGGCTATTTGAATAATAAATAATAAATAATAAATGGGGCATATTAGCTAAAATAACCTTGACAAAGTGGAAAAGTGGGGAGATGGGAATCAGAGAGGCATTTAATAGAGAGGAGTGTCATTCCCTGGATCCAGGTTGAGCAGAGGTGAGGGAAGATAAGAATCTCAGAGTGGCCCATAAGCTCAATGGGAATCAATAATGTTGTCTCTAAAAATAATTAAGTTATAATGACACATAAATAGAAGCATGGTTTCTGTAAACCATGAGATCATCCTAGCAGACCTCTCAGACCTGAGGATGGTGTCACATGAAGAGGGTGGAGATGACATTGGAACTGAAATCGTCGAGGCTTGGGTGGTAGAAGGTGGGGGGCTGCAGATGAAAACCCTGAGGCCCGACAACCAGCAATGTACTGGCGAAGCTCAGACTGGGCTGAAGTTCTGGAAAGTCACTCCAAAGCCTTTCCTCGTGTGTTTATGTCAAAAGAAATGCCAGTTGGGACTTAATCAATAATGCTGACCGCATGCCATTATGATATCCCCCCAAACTAATGGCAGTCCTCTATTATCAGCTAATACCCAGTCCCTCTTCAAATATGCCCGGTCTTCTCAAAAACAGCTTTATGACTGGCTTGTCCAAATCAAGAACTAAATTCCTCTCTCCATCCCCACACTGCATTTGCTCCAGTCTGCTTTAATCGTTAACAGTTTCCTCTTTTTTAATGCTATTCATTAGTTGAAAAAAGAAACCCTGGGGGCAGAGAGGCGCCTGGCTGGCTCAGTCAATGAAGCATGAGACTCTTGATCTAGGGGTTGTGAGTTCAAGCCCCATGTTGGGTGTAGAGAAAGAGAGCTAGGGGGAGGGGTACTCTGCGTTGAGCACCAAGCCCGACCCTGAGATCGTGACCTGAGCTGAAATCAAGAGTGGGACGTAAAGCCCACATTCTCAGCCACGCCATGCCCCACTTTGAGGTCTGGCACGGCACGTTGCCACCACATTTTCTCCCCAGGTTGGGTGAACTTCACAGGAATGTGTAACTGGGAGACAGGTTTGCTGGGAACAGTGAGACAGACTATTAGACGTTGGAAAGATGTTGGAAAGCCTTGTGGTTCTATCTCCCACGATTTTTTGTCTGAGAATCTCCTTGAGTGTTAAGACGCAGAGACTAGAGAAGGGGCCTGGGAATCTATGTTTTTAACAGAACACCTCACAATTCAGCAAGTTTGAATAACTGTGCCTCCCGGCATTGAATGCAGGCCCAGATGGAGCGGATTTTTAAAAATCTAAGCAGAGAAAGGAATCTTAAAGCTTTGTTGATGCCCCATGACCCGCAGCCGCTGGGCGACGAGTCCTGATTACAGTGCACGGTGCACCCATTGACAGGCGGGTCCTCCCGGCGGGCCGGCCGTCCTGCCTGCACCTGGTCACTAACCATCCGGTGACTAACACCTGGTAACTAACCTGGCCCCTCGGCCCACAGGTGATTGGACACCTGATCAGGCTGACCCAGCCAAAACTTTCCTCCCAAGAGCTTTAAATAAAAAATTCTAGCCTGGCTGTTGCTGGGCACCCCATCTCTCAATTCATGTGAAGTTATGGTCAGTATAGCTAAGTGGTGGGGAAGCGCTGAAGAGAAGTCTTATTTTAAAAAGGCAGTGGAGGGGCACCCGGGTGGCTCAGTGGTTAAGCGTCTGCCTTTGGCTCAGGGTGTGATCCCCCGGCCCTGGGATCGAGTCCCGCATCAGGATCCCCATGTGGAAACTGCTTCTCCTCTGCCGGTGTCTCTGCCTCTCTCTGTGTGTCTCTCATAAGCAAATAAGTAAAATCTTTAAAAAGTAAATAAAAAGGCAATGGAGAGTGGTGCCTGGATGGCCTAGTCTGTTAGGAGACTGACACTTGGTTTCAGCTTAGGTCATGATCTCAGGGTTGTGAGATCCAGCCCCACACTCAACGAAGAGTCCTCTTAAGACTCTCTCTCCATGTCTCCCCCACTTCTCTCTGCCCTGCCCTCTCTTTCTTTCTGAAATAAGTCTTTTTTTAAAAAGTTAGAAAAAAATAAAAAGGCAGTGGAGAGAGAGAAGAGCAGGGGGGAGGGGAGGGCAAAGGAAGGAGCAGAGGGCAAAGGAGTGGGGAGATATAAGTGTGGTGGATATACAAAGTGGGGGGTGGAGAGGAGACAGAGAAAGGGTTTAGTGGCTTAAATAGTAGCCCCAAAAATATACAGTTACTCAGGACCTCAGAATAGGACTTCATTTGGAAAAAGGATATAATTAAGTAAAATATCCAGAGACAAGGTGACCATGGGTTTAGGGGCACTGCTATCCTCCATTGGTTTCCTCCAGGGACTTTGACACTGAGACAGGGGAGGGCGTGCATGTGAAGACAGAGGCAGACTATGAGGGACATGTCCCCCCACCCCTCCCCTGCCAAGGCATAGGGAATGCCAAGGACTGCTGATGGCCTCTAGAAGCTGGGAGAAAGACAAGGCACCCATTCCCCTTCAGAACCCCCAAAATGAACCAACTCTGCAGACACCTTGATTTCAGACTTCTAGCTCCAGAACTGTGAGAGAATAAATTTCTGTTGTTTTAAGCCACAATGTTCGTGGTGAGTTATTACAGCAGCCCTGGGAATCTAACTCATCCTAGGAGACATAAACTCTTAAGCTGGAGAGGGAGAAAGGACCAGTAGGGAGAGGAAGGAAGGGTAAAGGAGAGGGGAGCAGAGTCAAAGGAAGGAGAGAGCCAGAGCAGTGGTATCAGAGGAGCAGGAGCCAGGGAGAGAATGTGCCTGCTCCCTCCTGGCCCTCCCCTTGTGTCCATGCTCCTTGACCCTGATTCGTCTGAGGACTCTGATTCGCCTTAAGTTCCCGAGGAGCCCGCTGCCTCCTGACATGATATCACGGCCATGAGAATACTTTCCACGCCTGCTGGAATACACCAGAACAACAGCAGTGGGGCACACACCTGAGGGTTTTACAAAAGCCAAGTTCCCCTCTTGTTTTCTATCTCATGGGATATATAATTTTTTCTTTTTAATTTTAGAGAGAGAGAGAGAGAGAGCTCATGCATGTGCAAGCAGGAGCCAGGGAGGGGGTGAACACTGGGAGAGAGAGAGAAAGGGAATCTTAAGCAGGCTTCACGCCCAGTGCAGAGTCCCATGTGGGGGTTCCATCTCCGAACCCTGAGATTATGACCTGCGCAAAATCAAGAATCAGACACAACCAACTGGGCTACGTAGGTGCCCCTGGGGTGTTATTTTTTATTAACGATGGGCCAGACACCCAGCCAAATGCCCTACAGGCATCATCTCAGTGGTTTTTCCCAACCACTCCATGAGTAGGTAGTGCTATGATCCCACATTAGAGGGAGTAACTGAGGCAGATCAGGGAAGTAATGACTCTGCACGAGGTCATCACAGGAGAGGGACATTCTTGGGATTCGAACTCACAGGCTGATGGTGAACCACTGGACTCCACTGCTTCTCTCTGTGAGCATATTTTGAATGAGGACAATCAGGAATTCCCAACATGTTTTCACAGTCCTCTGTTAGTGAAACCATAATAGGTTTTTATTGGTATTTCAGTTGGGAGAATAAGGATCTGAGTGGTTCTTACCTGGGCTTCTAGCCCTGGGTGCCTCCCATCGTGTCTACACTCCACTACCTGCACAGGGAGGGCTGGAAGGGCCAAGGAAAATGAGTTGGGAGAAGGAGGCTGAAATTTCCCTTGACTCTGATGTGAAAATCATAATCATGCCCAAACATAAACTCATTTTTTTCATTTGCCGTCTGCTCTTGCCCCAGACTTCAGAACCCATACTGCAGCTCCCCCCAGGCCCCCTGAGTCTTCCTGCCAGCCTGGAGCTCTCCCATCCCAGCCTCCCCAGGGCCATTAGGGTATCACCTATGGTTTCCCATGTGGTAGTTGGAGTGGGGATTGGAGCCAGGGAGCAGGGACTAAGCTGGAGCCCTGGAGGCAAATCTGCCTTCAGGGGTATGGGACCCTGGAAGAGCCAACCTCCCCTCTCTAGGGCCTCAATGTCCTCATTTGACAAATGAAGACAACAATGAAATCCACCTTAAATCTGTGCCATTTGTTGTATGTCAGTTCTCTTGTAACAAAGAGACTTTCAAAAGCACAATCGTCTATTGTTTAGGGATGCATACTTCGGTGGACAGGACATGTTAGGAAAAGGAACAGACCTTGGTCTGGGCTAGTTTCTCAGTGTGGAAAGCAGGGCAGTTTCCTGCCTTCCGACACCTGAATCTGCACTTTCCCCTTTTACTGTCTCCCCTTCGAGCCTCCAAGGATCTGAGTGCTCCACACTTGAGCCATTAGGTCTTAGATCTCTCTTCTACCTTCCAGCTTTGTTTTCTACTAAATAACACAAATAAACCTGGTTTCAAAAAATGATGCATGTAAATGTGAGTATATGTGTACCCCCTGCCTGAGTAGGTATTTGCATCTGAACCAGGCCGTTTGCATGATGAGAATTTCAGGCATTTTAGCCAGTTTTAAGGGATGGTAATACCCGGATGCCTGTTTTCCTGTCAACTTCCCAGGTAGATAGTCCCCCTCTTTACTCCCTTGAGCTTTCCTCTGGCACGGCCACCGGATGTTAGAATGGTCAGTTCAGGTCTCTCTCCCTTGCTAGATTATGAGGTCCTTGAGGGCAGAAGCTTTGAGTTCTTCTTTCCATCTCCCACATGCAAACATGTTTGATGAATGAATGCATGTTTGTTGCTTATCATAGCAACCTCCTTTGGAAGCGTTTGAAAAATCTGCATTTTTTTTCTTTCTCATATCTTGGCAACTCTTCTTGATTCCTTAGAACTCCACCAGCCTATGATAGTTACCATGCACATATGCTACTGAGTCTCATATGCTACTGGCTAGTCTGAATTGACATATAAAACACTAGACATAAAGCACTGGATCTCCTTGACTTAGTATGAAAAAAAAAAGTAAAATATCTCATTGTACTTAAAATTTATACTCATGCATACTTTTATACTGATTCAGGTTCAGATGATATTTTAGCTATATTTAATTAAAATATTATTAAGATTATATTATTAATATTGAATCATTAAGATGATTAAAGCTTATTTCCTCTTACAGTATTTAATGCAGCTACCAGAAAATTTTTTAAAACTTTTAAAAAAAGTTTTTATTTATTTGAGAGAGAGAGAGAAAGAGAGCACAAGGAGAGGCTGGGCAGTGGTGAGGGGTGGTAGGCAGGGGAAAGGGAAGAGGGAGAGGGAGAAGCAGAAGTCCCAGCTGAGCAGGGAGCCCAATGTGGGGCTCAATCCCAGGACCCCAAGATCATATCCTGAGCCAAAGGTAGATGCTTAATTGACTGAGCCACGTAGGTGCCCCAGAAAATTTTAAAATTGCATAATGTGGCTTGCATTATATTTCTACCGGACAGCGCTGCCTTAGTTTCCCCATCACATGTACAAGTTTTCCTCACTTCCTGAGGAGTAATTCATGTGAGTCTGGAAGCAGAGACTTATTTCCAGGAGCAAAGGAGCCCCCAACAGTAGCTTGTCCTCTCTTAGTCTTTGATTCCTTCCAACACAGTTTTTTTCCTTCCAATTTCTCCTGTGGGGAGGATGCCATCAGCCTGTAAATGCCAGCGGCTCAATCCTGCTTGAGCCAAAGCATCATTTCTATCAGCACTGGGTCTGCAGCAGAGGTTCTTTTTGGTCCTGGTTGGCTGAGCAGGTCTTGTTCCTAAGCCTAAAAATCCCTATTCTGGGACAACTTAATAAGTGGGGTCGACAGGCATGAAAAAGCAGAGGAGGAGAAGGTAGCCTGCCAGGAGACGTGGCACCCCTGGGGGTGGGGCTCACAGTGACTGCCAGGAAGCAAGAGAGGGCTTCCAGTCAGGAATGTGCTGATTCTTGATCCATGTGCTGGTTATGTGGGTGCTGTCACTTTATGAAAAGTCTTTAAAAAAAAAAAAAGATTTTTCTGTTTAAGTAATCTCTATACCTAATGTGGGGCTAGAACTCCCAACTCTGAGATCAAGGGTCACATGCTCCACTGGCTAAGCCAGCCAGGTGTCCCTATGAAAAGTCTTCAAACTATATGCACCTATGATTTTTTCTCTTTTCTATAGATATGTTTATATTTCATTAAAAAATTTTTTTTAATTTTTTTATTTATTTATGATAGTCACAGAGAGAGAGAAAGAGAGAGAGGCAGAGACATAGGCAGAGGAAGAAGCAGGCTCCATGCACCGGGAGCCCGATGTGGGATTCGATCCCGGGTCTCCAGGATCACGCCCTGGGCCAAAGGCAGGCGCCAAACCGCTGCGCCACCCAGGGATCCCTATATTTCATTAAAAATTTTAAGTAATAATATAAATAGAAAATAAGTGAGAATCTCAAAATATGAAATATCAAAATACGATATAGAATTAAAACCCTGTGAAAATAATTGTCTACGACAGAATATGAAAGATCTTCCATTATTTCATTCTTTCAAATACATCAAATATGATAAGATTAAAGATAGCATTTGGACAGATGCTTAAGATGGCCCCATGATCCACCTGTGGTTGTGCCTTGTAGATCCCCTCCCCCTGAGGCAGAGCAGAACTTGTGACTCGCTTCTAAACAACAGAACATATGATTACATGTACATGACTACCATCCATAAGATGCTGCTACAGTCTCTGCATCTCTTGCTGGCTTGCATTGAGGAAGCATGCATCCATGCTGGAGGACTTCTTGTGGCAAGGACACACCATGTGGTGTGGTGTTTTCTAGCAGCTGAGGGTGGCCTCTGACCAACAGTCAGTGAGAATCTGAAATCTTAATTCTAAACCACAAGAGACTTCTTTCTGCCGACAACCTGAAGGTAGGTGAAAGCAGATTTTCTCCAGCTGAGCTTCTAATGCAATCCAAGATCAGGGTGGTTGGGTTCTGGTGAGAGCTCCCTTCCTGCCTTGTAGTTGGCCACCTCTTGCTGTGTCCTCATGTGGCAGAGAGAGAGCGAGCATGAGTTTTCTGGCTCTTCTCCTCCTCCTTCTCCTCCTCCTTCTCCTCCTCCTTCTCCTCCTCCTTCTCCTCCTCCTTCTCCTCCTCCTTCTCCTCCTCCTTCTCCTCCTCCTTCTCCTCCTCCTTCTCCTCCTCCTTCTCCTCCTCCTTCTCCTCCTCCTTCTCCTCCTCCTTCTCCTCCTCCTTCTCCTCCTCCTTCTCCTTCTCCTCCTTCTCCTCCTCTCCTCCTCCTCCTCCTCCTCCTCCTCCTCCTCCTCCTCCTCCTCCTCCTCCTCCTCCTCCTCCTTCTTCTTCTTCTTCTTCTTCTTCTTCTTCTTCTTCTTCTTCTTCTTCTTCTTCATTTTTTTAGAGAGGAAGAGGCAAGGGCAGAGGGAGAGGGACATAGAGAATCCCAAGCAGGCTCCAGGTCCAGTGTGGAGTTCAGTCTCATGACCTTGAGATCATGACCTGAATCAAAATCAAGAGTTGGATGCCTAACCCACTGAGCCAAGCACCCCTGGTGTTTTTGTCTTATAAGGAACTAATCCTATTGTATTAGGATACCTCTCTTATGACCCTACTAGTCCTTAATTACTTCCTGGTAGGTTCCATCTCCAAATAGTCACATTGGGGTTGGGGCTTCAACTTATGGTTTTTGGGGGAAACACAATTCAGTCTATAGCAGTGTTTTTTTTTTGTTTTTTTTTTATTTAATTTTTAGGGATGCCTGGGTGTTTCAGTGGTTGAGCACTCCCTTCGGCACAGGGCATGATCCTGGAGTCCTGGGATCAAGTCCCACATCGGGCTCCCTGCATGGAGCCTGTTTCTCTCTCTGCCTGTGTCTCTGCCTCTCTCTCTCTCTTTGTCTTTCATGAATAAATAAATAAAATATATTTTTTTTAATTTTAATTTTTAGGGCAGCCCGGGTGGCTTAGTGGTTTAGCAGCCTTCAGTCCAGGGCCTGATCCTGGAGACCCGGAATCAAGGCCCGCATTGGGCTCTCTGCATGGAGCCTGCTTCTCCCTCTGCCTATGTCTCTGCCTCTCTCTCTCTCTCTCTCTCTCTCATGAATAAATAATCTTTTAAAAAATTTTAATTTTTAAAAAAAGTTTTTAAAAATTAAAAGTAGGACTTTATTTTGTTTTCATTTAGCATCATATCCTATTTTCTCACATCATTTGATGGACTTCTACAATATTTTTATTGGTTGCATAGTATTCCTTATGTGATAGCTGCATAATGGCAGTTTGAATGTGCCATTAGTTGTTTAATGACTCCTGTATGGTTGGATATTTAAATGTCTCCAACTCTGTTCCATTATAAATGATAGAGGAATTAATATAATTCAATATGCTTTGCATATATGCATGATTAATTCCTTCAGGATAGATAGAAGGCATTATCTTGAAGAATTTATCAAAAAGGAATCCCTATATCTTTGCCTTCGTTCTCAGCTATGTTACAGTAGAAAAGAGAAAGGCAAACAGTATTTGGAATTTAGATCTTGGATTTCCCCTGTAGTTTTACAAACTTCGGGGTGCGGCTCAAGGAAAAAATGTTATCAGGAAGCCAAGGAATTACCCAGGAGACAATGGGAAAGGAGGAGCTTCCAGGGGCCCTTGGCAAGCATATGCTTTGTGCCCTGACGTCATGTGTTGGGGGGCAGTCTTCAGCCCCTTTGGATAGATGTCAGGGAGGTGGAGTGTCATCCTATAAATTAGAGATGGAACTGGCAAGGGGATGTTTGAATCTTATACTTGTGTTCTAGATTATAGAAAGAAGCAAGGATAGAAGAGAATCCATGCCATCAAGCACATGGCCAGGCTCATAGGAACTGCTGATGTTGGGTGGTGTTAAGGAGATGGTTTTTCTGACCAAGACATCAACCTATCCAAGTCCTGCTTTGGACCACCTTTTCCCAGAAAAGGTAAAGGTGGAGAGAACAAAACTAAGGAATATACTGTAGAAGGCTTTTGTTGGTTTTGCCTTTCCAGTATTCATTCTCCATTCTTCTGATAAAAGGAAGGACCCAAACACTCCTTTGGGGACCAGCCCTTGCCTATTCTCTGTTCAGGGGTGGGAACCAAAGCCAGGCCTGACCAGTCCATCAGCAGATGCAGTCAGACTTGTGACCAGGCCTAGCCAATCCTGCCTGATGTAAGAGAAAAGAGGGGGCTCCATTTATTTCTACTGGTAGAAAGACTTGTCCCCATGTTCTCAGCCTTCCTCCTGTTTTTGTCTCACCTCCTAACAACTGCTACTTCCTTACACTCACTTGGTGTGTCCTCCAGAGAGTAGGTTCCAACTCAGTTAGCCACTGTCTTCCCTATCGGTCAGAGTTCTTACACCAGGACTCCTCAATGGCTGCTGAGCAACCTTAGGTCTATGGATGGCCTTTTGGGGCTAGTAGGTCCAAACAGACCATGGTCAGGGTGGAGATGGTGGGAAGTTGCAGGTAATGCAACTAATGGCTTCAAATGGGACAGTGCCTGTTTTTTCCCTCAGAACAGAAAATCCCAATGAGGATTTAGAATATTCCCCTTTGCTCATCTCTTCTAACCCAGGTGGAAAGAATATATAGTATATTGTCATGTCTATCTGTGTCTGTGAGAGTTGATACAAGCATTCAAATGTTCAGAATATTTGACACCGGAGCTTTTCTTTTACACCCTCACTCCTCTCTTTTTCAAGTCATCTCTAATCATGTGAGCCAGACTGCATTGCTTAGGCTAGAGGGGTTTTCTTTCAGGCTTAGCCTCCCTTCAGCCATCAAATGTAGGGCCCTGTCCTGGAAGGTGAGCCACTAGTGAGCCATTTCTAGTCACACCTCCTAGATGATGTACCTGGTGAAAGATAACCTGGACACCAGACCCTTCCACCTGTCATGGTAGGCCACTGGAAGAGCCCCAGCCTGGCCATTTCAACCAGAAAGATGGAAAAGAACTCTCCTTTTTGAGTCATTTTCCCTTACTCTGTTTGCAGAGCCAGTTCTCAAAGGATGACCCCCAGACCAGCAGCATCAGGAAAAGCAATTTGTCTGAAAGGCACATTCTCAGTTCCCAGGTCAGATCTACTAGGTCAGAAGCTGTGGGGTGTAAGGCCCAGGGATCTGTTTTCACAAGCCTTCCAGGTGAATCTAATGATCTGTAGAGTCTGAGAACCCATGGTTGACAGCATGGTGTCACAGGGTTGGAGTCTGTATGGTGTCTGTATGGTGAAAGTGTTCACAGCAGCCGACATTAGCTGTGGTTCTGTGCGCCTGGCTCTGAGCTGAGCACTGTATCATCTAGTGTAGGGCTCTCACCCTGACTGAACGCTAGAATCAATGAGAATCTTTTGAAAAATATGGTAGTTCCCCCTTATCCGTGGTTTGCTTTCTGTGGCTTCAGTTACCCCAGGGTCAACTGTGTTCTGCAACCAGGTGATCCTCCTTCTGACCAATCATCAGGTCAGTTAGTAGCCTGACGCTAGGTCACAATGTCTACCTTCACTTCACTGCATCTCCTCGCTCAGGCATCTCATCGTCTCTCGTCATCGCAATATGAAGGGTGACTACTGTACAATAAGGTATTTTGAGGGAGAGAGACCACAGGCACATTACTTTTATTAAAGTATATTGTTATAATTGTTCCATTTTATTAAAAGTTATTGTTGTTAATTTACAAATTAGGCACAGTGAGAGATTAAACTCTGTCATAGGTATGTATGTACAGGGAAAAACATAGTAGATACAGGGCTCAGTACTGTCTGTGGTTATGGGCATCCCCTGGGGTGTTGGAACACAACCCCCATAGATAAGGAGGGCTGCTGTCCTAATGCTGGGGTCGACTCCAGATGAACAGAATCAGGTTGCTGGTGCAAATTCAGCCAATGGGGCCTCTTTATTATTTTTTTAAAAGATTTTTATTTATTTATTCATGATAGATAGACAGCGCGAGAGAGAGGCAGAGACACAGGCAGAGGGAGAAACAGGCTCCCTGGTAGGGAGCCTGATGCGGGACTGGATCTTGGGGCTCCAGGATCCCACCCTGGGCCAAAGGCAGGCGCTGAACCGCTGAGCCACCCAGGGATCAATGGGGCCTCTTTAAACACTCCCAAGTGATTCTGATTCACAGAGAGGGTTGAGAAGCACACCTTGGGCCCCTCTCTGACACCTTGCAGCTGTGTGACTTTGGGAACATTCCCATGGCCACCACCCCCACCTTGATTTCTGAGTCTTTAAAAAAGGAGTGATGATATCTAGCCTCTTAGCCCCCAAGACTGTTACGTGTAATAAATGAAGTAACAGATGTGAAGTCTTATAACTGCCTTTAAAATTATAAACAAAATGAGCCGGAATGCCCAGTTCAAGAACAGTGAGAGACCCAGAATTTCTTTCAGGAGACCAGGGCAGTGCAGTGTCAGAGGGGAACTCCCCTCCCCTAAGCATCTCTGGCTCTGACTTTCCATTTAGATCTACTTCTCCGTCGGCCTACCACACATGCTCTATCGTACCCCAATTCTCCTCTGGCCTAACCCGCAGCGGTTCAAGCTCAAGGCTATGTGGATGACAGACTCTGCTGAAGGTCAGAGTGACATCACAGGCCTGGAGCAAAACACAGCAAACACCTCTAAACTGCCGGTAAGTGTGTATATCCTTCTCACTTCTAGGGGCTGCTTGCCGGTCCTCTTTTCCATTTGTACCCCAACAGCCCACCTTCTTGCTACCCTTCCCGTCTCCTCCCTAGCTCCTGGCCTCCCCAGATTCACTTGTTCAGTCCGCCCACCCCCCCAGTGTTCTTTAGCTCTCTGTCTCCTCTCTAGCCCATCCTTGCCTAGCATGCAGGAGAGCTTTTTACAAACTAAATGTCTCATCAAGGAGTTTTGCTAAGTGGAAACACTTGTCTCCTTGAAAAGGCATTCTGGCCCAGTTTTCCTCCTCCCCACCCTGCTTTCTCACTTTTCTCCTCTCCCTCTGCTCCCCATCCCTCTCCTCTCTTTCCTCGTCTTGCTTCCTCCTCCCCTTCCTCCTCTCCTCCTCCTCCTCCCAACTACATAAGCAGAACTCTTAAGAGCACCAGCTATGGAGGCAGCTGTTCAGGGTTCATAGCTAAAATTTGACCTTACAAAGCTTATATCATCCCTCGCCACTCCAAGTATGGTCCACCACCATCAGCAGCAATTGGGAGCTTATTACAAGATGCAGACCCTCAGGCCAGCCCCAGACTTACTAAAATAAGGATCTGCATGTTAATGAGACCCCCAGGTGAATCATTTGCAAGGGGAAAATTTTGGAAGCCCCATTCTAATTTCTCTGAGCCTCAGTTTCCTCATTTGTAAAATGAAAATAATGCAGATGTGGGGAACTGTGGAAATTCCATGAGATGATGCATGCAAACAGAAAGCATGGTGTCATAGCCTTCAAGAAATGGCAGCCAACACTAGCTCTGAAGCTGGACTAGCACTGTGCCTGCATTAGGGATTGTTATTGTAGCGCAGTATACAATCTCTCAAGGTGCTGGGACCCTCTGTGTACAGTGATTGCTACGTGCTGGGGCCAGGCGGATGGGAGCTGAGGGCAAGGCAATCTCTGAGGTTTCAGGACTTTGGAGTGAGGGAGAGATCAGCCTGGACACTAAGCAAAAGACAAAGGTGGAGGAGTTCAGTCTCTGCCAACGTGGTCTGCACATTCAGGTGCCCTGAGGGAGATGTGTAGCCCTGGGTTCATGCAAGGCGTCTTCTGGGCATGGTGTGTTTACTCATGGCATGTAATCGAAAACACCATTTACATATTAAAAATGGGTAGAGAGTACACAGCATGGTTCCACCTCTAGCAGGTTCTATAACAAACTAAACTAGGGCGATAGAAATAAAAATATTGGCTGTTTGTTGAAGAGTAGGGAAAGAGTTTGAGGGAACTTTCTAGAGGGATAGAACTTTCGAGGGGGATAGATCTTGACTGGGATAGCGGTGCCCTTTCTCACAGTGCATTGAAGTGTGCACTGCAGCAAATCAGCCAAACTTTACTTCCTTTTCATTCCTTTAAAACAAAAGTTGGGAACGGAAGGGAGAGACTACAGACACCCCCTGGGACTTCTATTTGTTCCCAAATTATTCTTTTGTCCATTTTTTTAAGTCAACTCTACACTCAGACTCATGACCCCAAGATCAAGAGCCACATGCTTTACCGACTGAGCCAGCCAGGCAGTCCTGTTTGTCCCTAAACTAGCACAGCCCACACAGGGTTCATGCTGGGAAAATTGCTCTTCTCAGTGTCCCTGTGGATCGGGGAACATTTGCCAAGGTACTACTTTGCACCTCTGAGAACAGTCCTTCACATTTTCATCTCTGGGCTGCTGGCCTTGCCCTATTAGTCCATAAACGTGGCCTCAAGTGATCACTGCCAGGCTGGGCTGTGTTCCAATCAACACCTTCCTCAGTAGCCACGCCTTGGCCTGGAAAGAGGCACTGAATTCCCTGCCATCCCTCACCTCCCCATGTCCTGGGCCAGCTCCTAACTTCCCGGAACACCCTGGGGACCACACTTTGACCTAACATAGGCCTTTCTTCACCTTGGAGTCTTGCCCAATAAAGAGAAAATTTTCTCCTCTAAATCTTCATTTTCTGTCTTGGGATAACTTCTTCCTAGGAGAATCAGCAGTGGGATGTCCCTTCCTTTGAAACTCTACTTGCATCTTCAGTGGTGAAAAACTCAGAGGGTGGGTGGATTATTTAGTCTACACACACACACACACAGACACACACACTTGAGCATAGAAAGAGGAAATTGACTTAATGGTCGATGACTGAGTCACCAACAGAACACAGGTCTCCTGACTTCTAGGACAATTCTAGTTCCTTTGGGGCTGAAATTCAGCCTCTACCGGGGAACTCATTCTGCTTGTGACTCCACTGCACGATTCTGGCAAGCCACTTAATGTCTCTGCAGCTCTGCTTCTTGACAGTAATTGGGGATGATAATAGTTACCTACTTCACAGGGATATTCAGCAGCTCAATTAGTAAAAGCTTCTAAAGTGCTTGAGTCCCATTATTACTTGTAATGGAGTATGTCTGCCAGGGTTGGCCGAGCTGTTGGCTCTTGGTGGGAAATGCTCTTTCCAAGGAAGAGCCATAAAGACACGAGCTCTAGGGAACCTGGGAAAATAGGAGTAGAGCCTGATGCTTCTTGATGTTTCCAAACCCTCCTTGTCATTTGACTATTAAGAGAAGTTGTTAGTGTGAAGTACTCAGTGGAGGAATTTCTGCCTCCCAAAGTGATCCTTGAGTTTATAGCCATGGACAGACCCATCATCAAATCGATTGCATCGCACTGCATGGATCCACAGGCATCAAACTGGGACAAGAAGGTGATGGGGAGGAGCTGCTTCAGATTCTTGGAAATAAAGTTGTGTTTAGAGTTGTCCAAGTAAAATTTGTTCCCAGTGGTTGTTAACAGCCATCTGTGTTCGTGAAGACACAGGGTAAGCTGCCAAACAAAGAGTTCCCAAGACTTATACAAGATCTAAGTAATCTCTCTCTCATGTCACAGTGCAGAGGTGGCAGTTCAGGGTGGGTGGGATCCCTCCATTCTCAACACATGGCTTTTGCTTATGAGTCCATGTGTCACCTCCCAACCAGTAGGAAGGGGGAAGGGAGCAAGAGCACTCATCCACTTTTTTCTAAAGACAAGATTCTGAATTGATACCAGCGTTGCACTTTCTAGCCCACTGGCAAGAACTTAGTCTAATGGACACGCCAAGTTGTGAGGGAGGCTGGGAAATGTAGTCCTTACCTAGGCAGTCATTATACTGAAAGGACAGGATGGATGGGTGCTGGTGGGTTCTGGACAATGAGTAGTCTGCTGCGCCATCCTTGAGAGAGACCATGAGACCGCAAATGTGTAACTGAAGAGTTCCAGAACATCCAAAACCCCAATGGCCTCATTGGGAATAATCACAGTAGTAGGTCTGGAATTCGATTATAATTTACTGAATAAGTATCAAGAAGAAAGGCCAGGGTTCCTGAAAGAAAATGTGAAGATAGATACAAAGGGCACCTGGGTGGCTCAGTGGGTTAAGCATCTGACTCTTGATCTCAGCTCAGGTCTTGATCTCAGGGTCGTGAGTTCAAGCCCTGTGTTGGGCTCCACACTGGGCATAGAACCTACTTTTAAAAAATTTTAAAAAGAAACTAGTCCTTTGCCACTGAGGTCTTTTAACCTCTCTGAAAGACTCCTAGAAAACAGTGCTTACCTGTGCCCAGGAGTCTAACTTGAGCAAGAAGCCTCCTTCCAGCTAGGGGTTTGTACTTCTAGCTCTTGATCCTGAATTATTGCTGAAGGGGAAAGAGGAAGGGTGCAAGGAGCTTTCCCAGATGGTAGCATCAGTTATACATAGAAAAAAGAGTTTCTCTACATTTTGTTAAAGGAGGAGGAAGAGAAGAGGGGAGGAGGGGGAGGGAGAGGAGAGGAGAGGAGAGGAAGTGTGGAAGGGTGGGCAGGGAGATGAAGAAGGTAGAGGCACCTCCCCTTGCACTTCAAAACCCATCCAGGTTGCCTTGCAAATTTCTGGAATAATGTAATTTGCATGTGACTTGAATGACATCCTGGTTGGTGGATTAGAATACCTGGAGAGAGAGAGCACCCCAGCAGCTAGTGAGACTTTGTAACATAGTGGTGGTTGCCATTGGGGGGGGATCTTGCTGCTAAGGCTTCTAATGTAACAGCCCTCTGATGTGTTCAGAGACTGCTTTTCCCTCAGAACATTTATGCCTAAACCCCACCACTTGTCAAAATTAGAACAGAAAAATCCCCTCCTGGAGAATTTACTTTAAAAGATTATAGGATGGAGCTGGGGAAAACAGAGACTGAATCAAAGAGATGAAATTTTTATTAGGAAAAAGTTAACACATATACAATAAATCCAGCTACAGCAATCACCAACTCTTGGCCAATCACATTTGTCCCCTGCCCCCACTTCCTGTCTTCCCCCCTGGATTATTTTGAGTAAATCCCAGCATTGTGCATTTTTAATCTGTGTATTTCAGTGTGTGCCTCTAAAAGATAAGAATTCTTTTACAAAAGACAAAACCATAATACATAATCATACTTTAAAAATCAATAATAATTCCTCAATATAACCAAATATCTCATTATTGAACTCTCCACTTCTTCCCACCCCACCTCCAGGTGTGAGTGCGCACTCTCACACCCCATGCACTCCCTCCCTCTGTCTCTCTCTCTTTCCTTCACAATTGATTTGTTTACATCAGGATCCAAACACAGTCTACTTATTGCATTTGGTTCCTATGCAGATGTCTCTTAAATTTTATTTTCACTGACAGATTTCTGTCTCTATTTTTCCCCCTTTACACTGTAAAGTTTCCCAAGGTCTGGATTTGCTGGGGCCACTGAGCACATTCCTCATCCTCTGCATTTCCTGATGATTGGCTGCTAAATCCTGAGGCTTGGTCTTGGGTTCTCGTGTAGCTTAGTTTTGACTTAGTCAAGGTGTATGTTCCTTCAGCAGGAGGCCTATTGTGCTTGGTTGTCTCTCTGCGCTCTTAACAGACATTGATGATGTTTTGCCCCATCTTATTCCAGTAAGGGTTTCCAAAAACGGAATATTTTATTTTATTTTATTTTATTTTATTTTTTTCTTTTTTTTTTTTTTTAAACAGAACATTTTAATTCTTTCATTTGTTCTTTATTTACTGGCTGAAATTGGTTCTATCAGACAGCTATTTGTGGTTACCCTGAGGGACAGACAATTCATACGGGAAAGACAGGATAAAGATTTGACTCTTCCCCTTACTTACCAGTTTTCAAAATAATAAATTATTTCCCTGTCATCTTCCAAAAGGACAGAAGGGGTTTTTTTGTTTGTTTTTGTTTTAGTCTTTGTGAGCTCATGAATTTTTACATATGCAGTGTGATTCAGTCCTTTGTGGCTAATTCTTGTTAATCCTCGAATGGTCCCATTGTTGGCCATTGGGATCTTCTCTAAATTGATTCCTGAATCCTTTTGACATGACTCCATTAGCCTTTGATAGCTTCCTTGTTTTCTGATATGAGTAGATGGCCAGGCTTATCTTAAATATTTCTTGCCCTAGCCTTGAAATCAGTCATTTCTCTAAAGAGCTTGGTTTTCTTTAGCAGTAAGTGGTATTTAGAGAGCACAGTCTGGGCAGTTCCAGTTTTTAAGACAATGTTCTTTATTTAATTTGAAAATAAAGTATAAGTGTTAATAATTAGCAATTTTAATTCAAGGACTCTATGAAAAAGCTGAACAAGGATGCTCTAGAATAGCGCTGCTTAATAGAACTTTCTACAATGATGGACATATCCTGTATCTGAGCTATCCAATATGGTGGCTACTAGGTGCATGTGACTATTGAGAGCTTGGAATGTGGCTAGTACAACTGAGAAACTGATTTTTAAGTTTAATTTTAAACTAATTTAATTTTAAATTTAAATAGTCATATGTGGCTCTTTAATACTTTATCAGACAGTGCTAGAAATCTAGAATCCCAGTGATTAAATTCCACAACTATGTTTCATTAAGCACCATCCCTGTGCAAGATAAAGAACTAAGTAGTATGCTATCATTCCTGCAAGAATCTTTCAGTATATTATAGTAAAGGGAATAAGATAAATCCCCTAATAATTTTAGTGTAACCACAATGGTACTTGCTAGCCAGGTTGCAGTGCAGTGAGAATTCTGAAAAAGAGAAATATATGTTGTAATCTGGTTGGGATGGTCAGAAGTGGATTCATGGAGAAGATTACATTGAAAGATACTTTTTTTTCTTTTGAACTGTGACCTTCGTTATTTTATTTTTATTTTACATTTTTTAGGCTTTTTGGAGTTTCAGAAAAATAGACTTTATTTTTTGAGACAGGTAACTGAGAGGAAATATAGGATTCTCATTTACCCAGCACCCTAACACATGCACAGCCTCTCCTGTTAGCAAAATCCCTCACCAGAATGGTTCATTTGTCACAATCAGTGAAACTATATGGATGCATCATAATCACCCAAAGGCCATAATTTACATGAGGGGTCGTTCTTGATGTTCATTCTGTGGCTTTAGACAAATGTATAAGGACATGTATCCATCACTCTAATATCATACAGGTATTTTCACTGCCCTGAAAATTCCCTGTGCTGTGCCTATCAACCTCCCCATCCCTACTGCTGGGCAACCACTGACCTTTTTACTGTCTCCATAGTTTCAGTTTTTTTTTTTTCCAGAAGCTCATATAGTTGGAATCATCTAATATGTAACCTTTTCAGATTGGCTTCTTTCATTTACTAACGTGCATTTAAGATAGTTCCATGTCCTTTCATTGCTTGCTAGCTCATTTCTTTTTAGTGCTGAATAATATTCCATTATCAGGATGTACCACAGGTTTTATCCATTCACCTACTCAGAGACGTCTCATCTCATTTGGTCCCAGGTTTTGTCAATTATGAACTGCATTATGAAAGTTGCTATAAATACCCATGGGTAGGTTTGTGTATGGACATAGTTTTCATTTATTTTATTTTATTTTATTTTATTTTTTAAACATTTTTTTTTTTTTTTTTTTTTTTTTTTTTTTATGATAGTCACACACAGAGAGAAAGAGAGGCAGAGACGCAGGCAGAGGGAGAAGCAGACTCCATGCACCGGGAGCCCGACGTGGGATTTGATCCAGGGTCTCCAGGATCGCGCCCTGGGCCAAAGGCAGGCACCAAACCGCTGCGCCACCCAGGGATCCCCATAGTTTTCATTTTATATGAGCAAATAAGAAGTACAATAGTTGGATTGTATGATAAAATTATGTTTAGTTTTGAAAAAAAAAAAAAACCAAACTACCAAAGATGCTTTTAGAACTATAGTACCGGTGGTAGTAGTAATAATAATAATATCTTTCATTTGTTGAGTATATGCTCTGGACCAAGAACTTGATATATATAATAACTCATTTAACTCAACCCTAATAACCTTATAATGTGGGCTTTTTTTTTTTTACGAATTTATTTATTTATTTTTAAGATTTTATTTATTCATTCATGGGAGGCACACACACACAGAGAGAGAGAGAGAGAGAGAGAGAAAGAGAGAGAGGCAGAGACATAGCCAGAGGGAGAAGCAGGCTCCATGCAGGGAGCTGGATATGGGACTCGATCCCGGGACTCCAGGATCACGTCCTGGGCCAAAGGCAGGCGCTAGACCGCTGAGCCACCCAGAGATCTTCTCTTTATTTATTTCAGAGAGAGAGTGTGTATGTACGCGTGAGCAGGGGGATGGAAAGAGGGAGAAGGAAGGAAGAGTTTCCGCTAAAGGTGAAGCCAGAAGCGGGCTCAATCTCCCTTCTGGGACATCATGACCAGAGCCAAAACCAAGATTCAGACACTCAACTAACTGAGCCACACAGGCGCCCCTAATGCAGATGTTTTTTGTTGGCTTGTTTTTTAAAGATTTTATTTATTTATTCATGAGAGACACAGGAGAGAGGCAGAGACATAGGCAGAGGGAGAAGCAGGCTCCCTACTGGGAGCCCAATACAGGACTCAATCCCAGGACCTTGGGATCACACCCTAAACCAAAGGCAGACGCTCAACCATTGAGCCACCCAGGCACCCCTAATGTACATGTTTTTAATCTCCACTCTACAGAGGAGCAAATGCAAGCTTTAAGGGAATAATGACTTGCTCACAATACTCCCAACTCCCAAGTAAAACTGGAATTCAAACCCAGGTCTGTCTCACTCCAAAGCCTCTGTCCTTCCCTGCTGTGTCTAACTCTCAGACCCCAAAGGTTTCACAAAAACTTCAAAAATGTGCCGAATTGTCTTTGACTCTTGGAGCCCTCCTGAATAAAGATAACTTTCCTTCTGTACCTCTGAAAGCCCACTTGCAAAGAAGCAGGAGGATCTGCTTCCAAGAGTAGAGGGGAAAAGCCAAGGTGAACATGGAGGGAAAGCCCAGTGTAAGTAGCAGAGCGGATGGCTCTCAGGGTCCCAGGTGAAGCTGTCTGAACACCTCTGAACACCTCTGTCCAGCCCCTCAGCACTTCTCTCCCAGCCTCCCTGTTTTTTTCTCCCCACAGTTGCTTGAGCTTGGGGTCTCTGATTCTTTCTAAAGCTTGTACCCAGTTTCTGCTTCCCTGCCCAATCCTGTGAGTTGGCCTTTGTAATGCTGTCTGTACGTCTTCCAGTGTTTCATCTGAACACTGTCTTTCCCACCTCCCTTACTGCCAACTTTGCCCCAACCCTGGGCCTTGAAAGGCTTCCTGGAGCCTGGTTTTAGTGGAAAGCCCCAGGCTCATCTCCTCATCTGTAAAATGAGGATATTAACAGTACTTGCTCATAGATTTCTTTTGCAATGGCTTTTTAAAATTTTTCCTTTAAAAAAAACAACAACAATCTCTTTGCCCAACCCTGGGCTTGAACTCACAAGCCCAAGATCAAGAGTTGCATGCTCTGCCAACTGAGTCAGTCAGGTGCCTGTCTCATGGATTTCTTAGTAGACTAACATGAGATAAAACTTGTATAACTTTTAGGATAGCACCTGGTATTAGTAAGCATTCAATTGTGCTCGCTTCGGCAGCACATATAGTAAGCATTCAATACATATTTGCCATTAATAATAATGATTACTCAAGCAATGGATAGATGGCCCTTGGTTTGGAAGAAACCTGGAACAAGTAACGTTGTAATTGGGGTACTGTAATTTGGTTGAGTGCTAAGAGTTCTAAGATAACTGGGTTCAAGATCATGGTCTTCTTTTTACCTGTCAGGTGGCCTTGGGCAGTTACTTAATTTTCTGGAGCCTCAGTGTCCTTGTGTGTAGAGTGAGAATCATAACCTGCTGCTGCCTCCTGGCCTTTGCACTGCCATTCCCTCTGCCTGGATGTTCCTACCAGAGCTCTGCATGGCTCACTCCCTCACTTCATTCGGGTCCCTGCTCAAATGCCATCTCCTCAGAGAGCCTCCCCTGACACTGTCACTAACCCCTGCTCTAACTCTTTTATAGAGCTTATTATGACCTCATATTATCATACATGTACCATGGGCTGTCTCCCTCACCTCCTCACAGAAGTTCAAGCTCAAAGAGGTAGGGGTACTAGGTCTAGCTTGCTCACTCCTGGGATTCTAGCTCCAAAGATGGCACCTAGGATGTAGTTCAGTCTCAATGAACATTGTTGAAAGAGAAAATCAAATCATATAAGAAGGTCTTTTCAAAGTGTACAGAGACCTAGAGGCATAAATGTGTGCACATAGTTTCTGGGCCATCTGGAGAACAATGTGAAAGGTCTATAGATTGAATTCAGCAAGTTGAAACACCTAAAATGTTCAGCATTGCTGAGAGAGGCATCTTTTTAGAACCATACTTTATTCTATTGGTTTGTGATGGGCTTTAAGGAACCCTGCCAGCACCAAAGGGAGACAAGGCCAACCATGATGGAAGTGCTCTAGTCATTTCCTTGGGGTGCTAGCCAATCCAGTGATGTACTTCTCTCTATCTCAGGCCCTTCCTGCACCTGAGGGCTTGGAGAGGCCTCTCTACTCCTCGCCTCCTTGTAAAGGACTTAGAGAAATTGACCAGGGCCCACCTGGACTTACACCATCCTCTGACTATAAAACTCACCACCTCTCCCAGGGAGTTTGCTTTTATTTTATTTTATTTTTAAGATTTTTAGAGAGAGAGAATGCATGAGAAGGGGTAGTGGCAAAGGGAGTTAGAATCTTGAGCAGCCTCTGCAGCTGACTGCAGAGCCCCTTGTGGGGTTTAATCTCATGACCCTGAGATCATGACCTGAGCCAAAACCAAGAGTCAGATGCTCAACCGATTGAACCACCCAGGTGCCCCAGGGAATTTGCTTTTAAAGCTAATCCTTGGGAAGCCTGGGTGGCTCAGCGTTTGAGCGTCTGCCTTTGGCTCAGGGGGTGATCCTGGAGTCCTGGGATCAAGTCCCACGTTGGGCTCCCTGCATGGAGCCTGCTTCTCCCTCTGCCGGCGTCTCTGCCTCTCTCTCTGTGTCTCTTGTGAATAAATAAATAAAATCTCTAAGAAAAAAAAAAAGCTAATGCTTGGCATATAATCTCATGGCCTATAGTCTTACTATCATTTATGCATGACTATTTTAATCATTAGTCAATTATCCTAATAACTCTCCAAAGTTAAATATATGCCCCCAAGTTCACCAGTGGAGAAACTGAGGCTCTCCAGGCTTTGTAGGTTACCAAGGATCACAAACTTGGCAATGACTTCAAAGCCCTGCTCCTTCCTTCATCTGCCCTTCCTTCTGCAGGCTGGACAGTGGAAGCTAGGCTTAGAGGGGAGAGGGCTGAGAGCAAACACACAGTCCTCTTTGGCTGCTCTTGCTCACAGTAAGAGGATATGTTTCCAAAGGGCTGCTGGCAAATAATTTCGAGGGTTTGGCTAGCCTGAAATAACCGATCTATTTAGAGGTTTGAAGACCAGGCAGCAGAGGCTAAATAAGGTAAAGTGTCTGTCAAGAGTGGAGGCCCAGGGAAGAGAAGAATAGAATATTAAAAAACTCATGGTTCATGTCATGTTTTTCTTTACCCGAGGCTCTTTTAAAAAGTATGCTACAAATAGAAATCATTGCTGTCCTCACCTTAGGATACAGAAATTGTGCTACAAGGCCGGATGAAACACACACACTATAAATGTCACCATAAATATAGATTTAAATATAAATACAAATTTAAATATAAACATAAATATATAGTGTATACATATTTTTGGTTTCTGATCTACAACTAAACAGCTTCGGAAAAAGTAGGTTGATTATATGTAATTTGGGGGAAGATGGAGAATGCTTAGCCAGAGCTTCATGTTCAGATTATGGGTATAGGAATTCAGGGATTTCTCCTATAGGAAGTTCAATTTTTAGTAATCATAGTAGCTGTCACTTATGTAGCACCTTTTATGTGTCAGGAACTGGGCTGGCCCCTTCCCATACTTTTTACACTTAATCATCACAATCCTATTTTCCATTTTATTGAAGGACAGGTAGATGTTCAGAGAGATTAAGCAACTCACCCAAGGTCACACAGCAGAGCCAGGTTTTGAACTAAGACTACAGAGTATAAGATGCACAAGGGTAGGAAAGCTGTGTTTGCCAGTGTGTTACCTGATGCCCAGAATGGAGCTAGTCACTGCAAGTGCTAAATAAATGCTAAAATGAAAAATGAATGTATGAATAAACGAATGAACGGCTCCAACTCCTGTATCCTCAGCAACGCTGCTAAACTTCCTTCTCACTTTTTTTTTTTAAGATTTTATTTATTTATTCATGAGAGATACAGAGAGAGAGAGAGAGAGAGGCAGAGACACAGGCAGAAGGAGAAGCAGGCTCCATGCAGGAAGCCTGATGTGGGACTTGATCCCAGGTTTCCAGGATCAGGCCCTGGGCTGAAGGCAGGTGCCAAACTGCTGAGCCACTCAGGGATCCCCTTCCTTCTCACTTTACTCCGCACCTGCCAGCATCACTTGGCATCTGAGTTGAGTCCCCTCTGCATCTAAGGTAGAATAAATCTGACGTAGGTGTCCTTGCCTCCTTTTATCAATCTTTGGTGGGGCGCAGAGGGCAGTGCAGGAATAGCTCGGCTGCGTGTTTGCGTATCTCTATGAACGGATCAGGGTGGGAAGTATGGACAGAAGAGAGGTCCACTCTGCCTATGTCTGCCAGCGAGTTCTCCCACTTGTTGCAGTTGCTGCCCTTGTGAAGAGAACCGAGGACTCTGGACCTTACAAAGTCTCCTAACCTCAAAGAAAGGAAAGAGGAAATGACGGGCAGCTTCCACTGCAAGAAAGAAAAGCAGAAATCCAGTAAGAAACAGAAGTTCTCTGGCAGTGCCTTGTTATAGTTCCTCAAACTGGAACTGAAAGTCAGGGGGGTGTCATAAAAATCTCACAGTACTGGAAATCAGGAGATCAGGGTCGAGTCATTGGCTGGCTTTGTCATTGACTTGGATAAGTCATTTTTCTGCTTTGAATTTTAGTTTCTTAACTATAAAATCTATAAAATAAACAATTTGGACTAAAACCCTGCACTCAGGAGTGTAGAATGATGGGTGTGTGTGTGTGGGGGTGTGTGTGAGGTATTTTTGGTGGACATATGATTGATGAGTAGCATTTGTGTGTGTGTTGTGGGGGGTGGAGCCGGGGATGCTAAATGTATTCAGTGCTTAAGACCACACAATGAGAAACTGTCCCACTTAGAATCTGGAATGATAATTAAGAACCGCTTCATTGCTAAAATACTGTGATTCTATTCTAGCTGCATGGATTTGAATCATCCGAGTCACATGATGAAAAGAAATGAGATTCGGTGTAAAAGAAATCAGAAGTAATGTGTATTATATATTTCTAAATGCCTGCCAATGTACCTTCTCTGAATGTCAATGCAGTTTCTTTACCTGGAGCGCATCTCTCACCACTGTCCCAGGAAGCAGGAGGGAGCTGGCCCCAGACAGGAAGCGTCCTCAGCAGTCACTCTGGGACAGGAAGGGTAAGCAAAAAGCCCTTTTTGGCACTGCAGAAATGAAGGCTGTGAGTGGAGTGGGTGACAGGTCAGTGGTGTAGAAAGGGCTGAGAGAGGCAGCCAGAGCAATGGGCCTGAGAGCAGGCACCTTCTCCCAGGGCCTGAGGGTTTCCCACCTGGAGGGGAGGAAGGGGCTGGGATGCTCAGGGAGCAGCTCACAATGGGAGGCTAGGTAAGACACAGACTTCAGCTGTGGGCCTTCCTATGAGAAGTGGAACCAAATCCTCCTCAATGGATACTTTCGAGGGACTCACTTACATCACACTGCCACCGCCCAGAAGGCCAGTGAATTTCCACAGATGAGCACTTCCTTCCCCACCAGGCAGAGCTAGCTAAGCTTTACCCCATATCCGGATGCCATCTTTGTTGGTGCTGTCTTGTTGAGATGTCGCACGCACCCAGAGAATTATCCAGATCGTCAGCGTACAGCTTGATGAATGTTTACCTATGTACCCACCACGCAAATTAGGATATAGATCATGTCAGCACCTAGAAAACTCTCTTGAGCTTCCTCCCAGGCAATGAGCCCCGCCAAAGATAGTCACTTTTTAACTTGATTTCTAAAGCATAGCTTTTGAACCTCACATGAGTAGAATCATACAGTGTGTGGTGTTCATTGTCTGGCTTTCTTCACTCAGTATTCAACCACTGGCAATTCATCCATGCTGTTGCATTAGGAGTTCAATTTTTCCTCACTGCTGGGTACTATTCCATTGTACGATTATGCCACGATTTATGTACGATTAAAGCATAATGTATTCATTCTACTGTTGGAGGACATTTGGGGTGAGTGGAGTTTCCATCTTGAGAAAGAGTAAAAAGTATGGAAACCTCTCAAGATGAGAAAACAGTCCGTTTAGGGAATTTGACCCTGAAAGAGACCATTTTAAACTAGAAGCAGCAGAATGACCTTCAGTTGTCAAGTTTGCATTTTGTCTACCATCTACAGAAATGGGGACTCCAGGAGTTAAATGAGGTCAGGAAATGGAAGATTTTTTTAAATTTATTTTTATTTATTTTTAAAAGATTTTATTTACTTATTCATGAGAGACCCAGAGAGAGAGGCCAAGACACAGGCAGACGGAGAAGCAGGCTCCCTGCAGGGAAGCCTGATGCGGGACTGGACCTGAGGACCCTGGGATCACGGTCTGAACCAAACGCAGCCGCTCAACCACTGAACCACCCAGGTGCCCCTGGAAGACTTTTTTCTTTTTTTTAAATCACATTTTGGTACATCTGAATTGAAAAGTGTAAATTCTGGCCCTGCTACTATGACTTTCCGATAAGAAAAAGTGGTGCACAGAACAGGCTTCAGGCTTCTTGAGGCAGTAGACCAGCTGTTGCCTTACTATTAAGCACCAACAACTTGGAAAGAGATAGATTTGAGAGGTGGTTTGTTAAAAACAGGATGAGTTCAGGGGAAACTATTCAGAAGATGTGGAAAATCTGAGTGAACACCTCCACTGGGGGGGCAGAGCTGGGCTCACAGGGGACTCTGACAGAATTGAAGTCGGCCGTGCGACAGTTGTCAAAGAAAACACCAGCCTAATTCAGAAAGGTGCACAATTAGTCACCCTGCAGTGGTCAAGGGATTTTGTAGCTGTTCTGACTAATTTCAACTTGTTTCTCTTAAGAAAAATGGGAGGCATTTGGAAGGATCTCAAATCAAATAATCTCGATGATTTAGGAAAAGAAACATGAGCCCAGGGTGAAAAAGTTAATGGAGTTAGGATTGTTGTTGCTGTAACAAAAGACTTTGCTCTCTGTAGAATGGGTATTGCAGTCCAGGAAGGAAAGCGTTGGCATCCTTTTGCGGCAAAGTTGGCATAGCTCTCCCTCAATGCCTTTATACACCTGATCGGGTGGTAAGAAGAGGACACAGGTGAGTTGTGTATCTTCCCCTCTGTGGTATACAGGACGTGTCCACAAACACTTCCACTCAGCTTTTCTCCGGCACACAATAGGACTGTTTTTGCCTGCCCACTTGAAGATAAGCACAGTCATGGAATGTCCTTTGGCTAATGACATATGAGCAGAAGTGACATGTTTAAAGCATCAGCTTTACGAGCCAGTGTGATTTTTCCCCAGAGACTTGTTCCTCTCTGTCATGGTTCCAGGGACTGGGCTCCAGAGGGAGTAAGATCCCCAGCCCATCCTTGATGGATGTTTTTGTGGACAAGAAATATGCTGCTTTTCCTTCAAGCCACAAAGATTATTTGTTTTCACAGCATAAGCTAGCCTACCTGGAACAATTAAGTTGCTTACCAGAGTCTCTAGAAATGGTCACTTGATGTGCTCCTATGATGTGGCCTCTTACACCCAACTGTAAGCCATGGGCCTCTGATCAAAGGCCAGTCCATCGATTCTTTCTCAGGAATCAGAATGCCAAGAGATAACAGGGACGGTGGGCAATCCATAGTAGTAGCTACAGTTAAGAGGATATGAAGGACAGTTTGGACTGAGCCATGTTGGGCCAAGCACAAGGCCAATGCAAGACAGCTGCCCTATAACAGGGAATGGCAAATGCAGGGACTAACGTGAGAAAAGGAAACTGAGAAAGGAGGTACAGTCCCCAAATAGCCCCAGTTGTGATTTTCCAGTTCATTCCTATAGGGTTGATTGTACTTTGTTTCCTGTTTTTAGTTTCTATGAGATCCCTATAGACTAACACTGCCTCCCGAACACACCCCCCCTTCTTGCTTGAAGCAGTCCAGGGTGCTTCTGTGCTTTCCAACAAGAACCCTCATGAGAACAAAGTAGAAACAGCAGCAGAGAGTTAATGGTAGCTGCTAACACTGGCTAATGCTTACTGTGCACCAGGCACTCTTGCGAGCACTTCATGAGTAGTAGCCCATCTCACTCTTACAGTGATATTATGGGGTATGTGCTTTCAGCATTCTCTCTTTTACAGATAAGGAAACTGAGGCATGGAGAGGTAGAGTGCCTGTCCCCTATCCCCCCTATCACCTTGCTACTAAGTGGTGTCTGATTTTAGATTCTAGACTTTAAACCATTATGCTATAATGAACTTCTAAATGCCATTGGTGATGTTTTGTTGGCAAGACATTTTTGAGAGCTGCTTCAGCATGTTTAAAGTTAAAATGATTGTTATTTATTTTATTTTATTATTTTATTTATTTGAGAGAGTGCCAGGGGGAGGGACATAAAGGATAGAGAGGGAGAGAGAGAATCCCAAGCAGACTCCCCACTTTGTGCAGAGCCTGATGTGGGGCTTGACCCCAGGACCCTGAGATCATGACCTGAGCTGAAACCAAGAGTCAGATGCTCAACCGACTGTGCCACTTGGTGCCCCTATTGTTATTTATTTTAGGTGTGACAAGTATTGTCTTTAGAAATGCATACTAAAATATTTACGGATAAAAAACTGATGTCTGAGATTTGCTTCAGGTAATGGGAGGGAACAGGGAATGGGTGGCAGTTTAGATAATCCATGGTTAAACATGAGCTGGTCATTGTTGAAGCTGGGTGGTGGATACATGGGAATTTTTATGTCACCCTCTGCTTTTTTATGTGTCTGAAATTTTCCGTAATAAAATGTAAAAAACAAACCAACCAATAAACGTACAAGAAGGCCTGGAAAAGACTACGACTGGCACAAAATTTAAAGGCTGCATTTTGCTTATCTATACTATTTTCCTTCTAGTGCAAGGGTCCTCAAGCTATGACCAGTGGTCCAAGTGTTTTTGTACAGTTTATAAGCTATGAATGGTTTTTAGTAATTGAAAAAGTACCCACTTAGTGTTGATAAATAAAGTTTTATTGGAACATATTCCTGCCCATTTGTTTTTATCTTATCTGTGGCAGCTTTCACACTACAGAGGCAGAACTGAGTTACTGTGACAGAGGCCCCATGGGCCACAAAACCTAAAATATTTACTGTATGGTTCTTTATAGAAAAAGTTTGCTGGCCCTCTTTTAGAAGGGGATTTATTCATGCATAACTTTGTTTTTAAAAACCAATAAAAAGAAAAAACAAT
Organism: Canis lupus familiaris; assembly: GCF_011100685.1. Lineage (NCBI taxonomy): Eukaryota > Metazoa > Chordata > Mammalia > Carnivora > Canidae > Canis > Canis lupus. Next base: position 19,723,860 of record NC_049241.1, read on the forward strand.
ATTTTCTTTTTTCATTAGGCAAGTAATACAAGACCATTGTAGATAATTTGGAACATACCAGAGTATGAAAAAGGAAATGAAAATTATCCACCGGGTACCCATTTCTAAAATCTTCCCCCTTCCCTCTCATTGACCAACTGTTGACAAAATGAAAGCTGCTCTGTTTCAGGAAAAAGTAAGGATTGTTTTTCTGGTGCACCATTGGACAAGAACTGCAAGCGAACATATGCTGTGACAGGGAGACACCTGAAAGGATTTGAAAGAGGCCATCTGGGATCTTGTTGGATTTAAACTGTAGGATAAACTTCCCATCACATCTCTAAACTCCTGTATAAATAAAACCTAGTGGGAGGGCATTGTAGTGAACGTTCAACATAGCAGTGAGAACTGATACTTGGGGTGTGAATCCAGTTAACAAGTTCCTGGGGAAAAAATAACAACCTTTATTTTATTTATTTTTTGAAGATTACATTTTTTAAAGTAATCTCTATACCGAACATGGGGCTGTAACCCACAACTCCAAGATCAAGAGTCGCATGCTTCTTCAACTGAGCCACTCGGCCAGCCACTCCCAAGATAACAAACTTTAAAACTGACTCAACCAGGTGCCTGGGTGGCTCAGCTGGTTAAGCATCTGCCTTTGCTCAGGTCATGATCCCAGGATCCTGGAATCGAGCCCCACATCCAGCTTGCTGCTCAGCAGGGAGTCTACCTCTCCCTCTGCTGCTCCCCCAGCTTGTGCTCTCTCTCTTTCATTCTATCAAATAAATAAATAAAATCTTAAAAACAAAACTGACTTAACCCATTTCCTAGCAGCACACTAGCCAAAAGACAGAAGCCACCCAAATGTCCACCAACAGATGACTGGATAACAAAACGTGATAAACATGCAATGGAATACGAACTCAGCCATACACAGGAAGGAAATTCTGGCACATGCTGTGATGTGGATGAACCTTGAGGACATTATGCTAAATAAAAAAAATAAGCCAGTCACAAAAGGGCAAATATGATGTGATTTCACTTCTATGAGATATCTACAGCAGTCAGGTTCATAGAGGCAGAATGTAGAACAATGCTTCCAGGACCTGGAGAGAGGAGGCAATAGGAGTCACTATTTATGGGGACCGAGTTCCACTGTGGGATGATGAAAAAGCTCTGGAGATGGTGGCAGTGGTGGTTGCACAAAATGTGAATGTATGTAATGCCATTGAACTGCTCATTTAAAAATAGTTTAAGTGGTAACCTTCATGCCATGTGTGTTTTACTACAATTTTTTAAAAATGACTTAAATTTTAAATAGTTGAAAAGTGATAATAGTAGGCAAAGAAGCCAAATTTTAGCAGCAAAGAGTTCTATTAACTAAAAAAATGTCTTAAGCCTGCATGATTATTATCATGCTTACAGGTGGTTACTGATGAGGAGACGATATGGAGCTTCTGGACTGGCAGTGAGAGTTTGCGTTCGGTATTTGAAGGTTCAGGAATAGGTCTGCCTGGGAAATCAAAAACTTGATTCTTCTGGTTCAGTGATTTTATAATAATGCCAAGAGAATGGTCTAAAGGAAAAGTCAGAGCTGTCATAGTTGTATCACCCATGATCTGACTTTTCATCATTTGCATGCTGCGCTTACAAGCCTGATTTTAGTAAAATTTGCTCAATTTCTAATAACCCACTGGGATTATGGCCATTGCCCACATCATTTAGGGACTGAGTATTGGCCCAAGCTGCTGGGCAATTCTTGGCTACCCCAAGCCACCAAGTGTGTGCACTCTCCCTTGTGAATGACTGTATGGTCAGGTCAGCTAAGCACGCACACTGGAAAGATCCAATGTCTGGTTCCCTGTGGGAAAGCCCTGGAGAATGGGATGGGCTGCTGTCATCCACAGCCTAACAAATGCCAAGTTATATCCTAACCATAAATTAGAGTGGAAAAGATTTTCCCACGTGTTGATGAAGAGGAGCCATTGACTATGCCTGATGTGAAGCTGTGTGATCAGATGCCAATGATGGTTGGACCAAAGTGACTCCTGCTGGCTAGACCTAGGACAGTTGGACATGTTACATAAAAGCAGTGTCCATTCTAATTCACTCATTTGACCATTCTGATTGGCTAATGCCCTGCTTGGCCCATTGTTAAATGTTTTTAAAAATAAAAAAAAATAAAAATAAATATATTAAAAAAATCACTCAGCCAAATCATTCTTCGCTAGCAGCTTCCAGGATCTGACTGACACCACAGTAGGGTTAAATTTTCTGATAACTGCTTTAAAAAAGTGGAGTGGCCATTTAACCAACCTCTCATTCCCTCACACTTGGGGCTTTTGAAATGTGTTTTCATTGGATTTTGTCTAAAATATCAAAAGGATAAGATCACTAGGAGTGGAAACCAGAGCCTCAAAAATAGTAAAAACAACAATTTACTGAATATACTATTTATTGGCCACTTTACGTATGTTATTTCTAATCGCCACATGAAGAGTTAGGTCTGTTTCTTATTTTACTTATGATGGAAGCCAAGGCTGAAAGAAGCAAAGTGACTTGTGAAAGGTCATTCACCTAATAAGTGGCAAACCCCACATTCAAATATAGCACTACAGTATTTTGTCTCACATTTGGGAAATCCATGTATAACGCTTCGCTGACGTGGTGGACCTCTGTGGTTTTTGCCACTCAACACATCCATTCCAGTCACCTTTCTTCTGCTAACAGTACACTGATACTCCTCTGGGGCTCTCCCTACTCCCCAAGTCTCATTCCAGGTGTCTGGGAGGGAGCTCACAGGACCCAAACCTGGCCAATGAGTGCATGGTATTTCCCAGGCTACGGTGACTAACTCAGCACATATCCCTGGCCACAGTGACACATTCAACAAATATTTTTTAGAGATTTATTTATTCTAGAGAGAATGAGAGAGAGAGAGAGAGAGTGCTCGTGGGCAAGTGGGGGCAGAGGGGCAGGGGAAGAGGGAGAGAAAGAATTTCCAGCAGATTCCCCGCTGATGCAGATCCCCAAAGCGGGCTCTGTCCCAGGACCCTGAGATCATGACCTGAGCCGAAATTAAGAGTCCGATGCTCAACCGACTGAGCCACCCAGGCGCCCCTCATTCAACAAATGTTTATTGAGAGGAGTTGGGACATAGAACAGGGATCAAGAAGGTGAGGATGCTGCTCTGGTCGAGTTTATTTTCTCGTGGGGGCAAGCAGATAATAAACAAGTAGCAAATACTCAGCATAACTTCGATCGATAATGAGTGTTTTTAAGAAACAAAAAAAAAAAAAACATAAAATAGGGTAATGGGAATATAAGAGTAACCAGGAGCAGAGATGGACTCCTCAAGAGAGTAGCTGGAGTCAATGAGAGGCAGTGACACTTGTGTTGGGTCACACTGCCACCTGACTTGAGCTTGGAAGGGCATGGGTCCCTCAGACTGCTGGCAGCCACCTTGCCCATCCTTGGAGTCTGAGAATAAAGTCAATGTGGGAGAAAGGAAGAGAGAGAGAGAGAGAGAAATAGGGTCCTGAGGATCCTTGAAGCCTCCGAATCATGCTGTAAGTGAAGTGAGATGTGCTCCCCAAACTTGTGTGGAAGAGGAGCCTATCGATTTTTCTTTTTCTTGAGAAGTTTCGGTCATTTGTATGTTTTATGTTTCTCGCACCAGAAAGAATCTTAGGTTGTACAGCTGGATGTTCAGACTAATCACTGCCTGGCATATGAACCTCCTTCACTACTGGCAGATGTGAGTAGATTTTGGATAGATAAGCAGATGGCCAAATAGACAGATGATAGCTAGATGGCTCATAGGCTGATTGATATAGAAAAGATACAAGTTACTGATTGTCCATGCATGAAGAAAAGGATCAAAAAGATACACACTCAAGTCTTCATATAGTTAACGCTGGAGGGTGAGAGGTAGGGGATTTCACTTTTTAATTATTAACTGCTAGAATGTTTGCATTTAAAAGCAAGCACGAATCACTTTTCATATTTTAAAAAAAACCCTGCAGATCTGGAAGGGTGTGGCCAGAGAAGCCTGTGGAACAGCACATGCCCATAGCCTGTAAAATGAGGTGTTGGAGGGCTGTTACTCCATGTAGCTGCTAAAAGGGATGACTCTTGGGGCTACTCAGCAAAGAAGGGGCTGCCTTGCTGTCTTTCCTACAGAGCTTCCCAACATTTTGCTTGTCTTGTAAGGGCAGCTGAAGGATGATAATGTCTGTACAGCTCATGGGAGAAGGAAATAAGTCCATGAAGCCAGAAGTCTTTTCTTGGGCACTCTGTTGGCCCCAGACCCTGCCTAATTCTCCTCAGAGCCGAGGGGGATCAATTTATTTACATGGAATCCATTTACTGAGCAACCGCAGGCCATGGTTATAGGACAAAGGCTCTTTCTACTGAAAACATATGATCCCTCAGGGCACCTGGCTGGCTCAGTCAGTAGAGCATGTGACTCTTGATCTCTGGGTTATGAGTTTGAGCCTCATGTTGGGCATAGAGTTTACTTTAAAAAAAAAAAAAAGAGAGAGAAAAAAGGCAGGATTCTTAAGTACTTCTTCTTCATGCCTAAGGAACTGGATCTATCTCAAAGTTCAGAACCTTGATTAACATGATTACAGATGTCTATTTTGATTTTAAAATATTCATAGAACTTACAGAGTGCCTGGACAGCTCTGTTGGTGGAATGTGTGACTCTGGATCTTGAGGATGTGAATTCGAGCCCTAGGTTCAATGTAGACGTTACTTTAAAAATGAAATCTTTGGGGGCGCCTGGATGGCTCAGTTGGTGAAGTGTCCCCCTTTGATTTCAGCTAGGGTCATGATCTCAGGCTTGTGAGGCCAAGCCCTGCATTGGGCTGTGTGCTGAGCATGGAGCCAGCTTAAGACTCTCTCTCTCCTCCTCCCTCTGCCCCTCTCTCACCCCACTTATGCAAAATAAATTAAATAAATAAAATATTTACAAAATAAAATACGCATAGAACTTATAATTACATGCTTATTGTTGCCTGAATTTTGCTTCTCTCTTTTTAGTAGATTTCCCTTAAAGAACAACTTTGGCAATCATTCTGGGATGTCCTTTCTCTTAGATACTTTCATTAGATCATGGATTGTTCCTAAATCATAATCCTAGGCGATTGCTATTTCTTAGAAGAGTCCAAAGTCCCACATAGATTACAGCTTTGCTATTTAAAGCAAGGAACAAAATTCTACGGCAATGTTGTCAGAAAACTCTTAAAGGTCTATGATAGAACCAGTCCTCATCATGCCTCCTTTCAACTTAGGAAAAAAATAATCACTTCTGTATAGCAGATCCCATTTGGACCCAAATAAATTGTGTGCTAAAGCCTTCTAAAGCTGTAACTACTGAAACATTCCCCTTGTAATTGGACTTTTTTATTTAATCACTTTGCCCAGGGAAAAGGCAAACTCCAAACTAAGGAAGGTTGAATAATCACAAATTCCAACTTTAAGGAATCTGAATTAATGAGATTTCATGGGATTTTTCTTGCCAAGAAAGAACTACCACCTTCCTCCCATGGGTCTATGATGCTTATAACTTTACTTACAGGCTTACAATATCATTCCCTAGAGAAGGAATTATGGTCAGACTTTAATTTGGATCAACAGATAAAATTAGAAAATCTCTTGAGGGAAATGTCATTCATTATTTACAAATGTACATAATTAAAGGAAGAAGTTATATACAGGAGAAAGACTGTACTGTAGAGCAAAGGCTTAAATATAAGTACAATTCCCTGGAATCTCACCAGGTGCATACCTGTAACACATTAATTTAAAGTCTACAACTTGGGGGTGCCTGGCTGGCTCAGTTGGTAGAGCATGTGACTCGAGTTCAGGGTTGTGAGTTCAAGCTGCACAGTGAGTGCAGAGCCTACTTTAAAAACAGAAAAAAGAATAAAAATAAAAATAAATAAAGTCTACAGTTTGGAAAAAAAATAGCTTGAGGAATATACACCAAACTATTACCTGTGTTTTTCTCTGCAGATTAAGGAGAGAGGTGGTTATTGAGGAATAACTTGAGTTGATAGAAGAAATTGATAATGTTTGGTTACTTAATAACTATAACAGGTATTGATTAGGCAACGAGAACACATTTCCTATATTTGTAAATTTCTCATCTGAGTATTTCTAAACCTCATTTGTAACTAGATATAGTAATCAGAGTTTCCAGAGAAAACAGAACCAATAGGTTAAAATATATATTACATATATTATATATATTATATATATGTAGTATATCTATACAGATACAATCTATCTATAGAGAGGTGGGGGGAGAGAGAAAGAGGAAGGAAGGAAGAGAAGGAAGGAGTTTAAGGAACTGGTCCACATGATTATGGATACCCAGGGAAGAGCCAATATTACAATTCAAGTCCCAAAACCACTGCTGGCAGAGTTCTTTCTTACTTGGGGGGAGGGGTGGTCAGACTTCTGTTCTATTCAGACCCTCAACTGCTTAGATCAGGCCTGACTCCACATTATGGAGGACAATCTGATTTAATCAGACACCACTGATTTAAATGTTTATCTTATCGGAAAAAACCCTCACAAAAAAATCCAAAATAATGGTTGACCAAATATCTGGGCACTGTGGCTCAGCCAGGTTGACACATAAAATTAACCATCACAATGAAGTGTAGACATTTGACCTAATCTTTACACAGGCTTTGGTTTGGAAGTAAGTGCATGTAAAACCCATTCTTCATGTAGGTAGTAGTGAAGACACACCCAGCTTACATAGGCAAGATGGCAACAGTCCCAGTGGAAGGACTTTGTTGTTTGAGTATATTGGGTTTGTGCTAGCAATGACAGCAGAAGGTTCTCCACAGGAGGTGTCATGGGTTTGTTAAATCAAGTCACATTCTTTAGTCCTCCTGAGAATTTAGTGAACTACCTAGTTCCTTAAATACATTCCTCTTCTGTTTAAACTAGGTGGGGTAGATTCTATTGTTTGCAGCTAGGACGCCTGAAATTCAACAAGCATATTGCATCAATTATTACCATATAACAAATTACCCTCAAACTTAAAGCCTTAAAACAAGAATACACATTTATTACATCCCACTATCTGTAGGTCAAGAATTTGGGAGTAGATTGGCTGGGTTTTTCTGGCTCAGGGTCTCTCATGAAGTTGTGGTCAATTTGTTGGCCAGTGCTGTCATTATCTGAAGGCTTGACTGGGGATGGATGATCCACTTTCTAGATGATTTATCCACATAACTGGCCAGTTGGTGCTGGATGTTGGCAAGAAGACCATGTTACTCTTGTGTGGGCCTCTCCATACAGCTGCTTGAGTCTTCTCACAGCATGTAGGCTGTCTTTCCAGAGAGAGAGAATGACCCAAGAGGAAAAGATGGATGTCACAGTACTTTTTCTGACCTTGAAATCACATGCTACCTATCTACCTCATTCTATTTTTTATAAGAAAGTCATTAGGTCCAGTTCTATTCAAAAGGAGGAAAATTTGTTTTTACTTTTTGAAAGGTGAGGGTGGGAATACAAAAGAATCTGTAGATGTATTTTTAAATTTTCTATGGTAGTCAGGTTCAAGATGCCCCCTTAATTATCCTCACTTCCTGATATTCACACCTTTTGTATTTCTGTCCTATACTCTATCACAGTTGTTCTCTTTGACCAATGGCCTGAGGAGAAGTGATGGTGTGTCACTTCTAAAATTAGGCTATAAAAATTTTCAACCTCTTTCGCTTTGTTTCTTTCTCCCTGCCTCCCTTGCTTTGGAGGAAGCAAGTAGCCATGCTGTGAGCAGCTTTATGGCATGATCCATGAACTAGAGCCTCCAGCTAACAGCCAACAAGGAACTGAGGCAGGCCAACAGCTGTATGAGCAAGCTGGAAACATCCTCCAGCCCTCACTGAGCCTTCACGAGACTGCAGATTCAGGAGACAGTTTGTACCCTCATGAGGCCTCTTGAGATGTTGAGCCAGAACCATTTAGCTAAGCTGCTCCTGGATTCCTGACCCACACAGAACCTTTGGGAGATAATGTTTGTTGCTTTAAGTAGCTGACATTTTGAGGTGATTTTTTAATGCAGTGATAGATAACTAATATATCACCGTATAAGTAGCACTATTTTTTTCCCCAGAAGAAATAAAGGTTTGCATATGTGTATGTGTGATGAGTGTGAGTGTGTGTGTGCCTTGAAAAGAGAGTGAGAGAATAAAATGTAGCTCTAAGTCAGCAAAGGCAGACATGACTATCTTTCAGTCCTCACAGAGTATTCTGTTATTTTCCTAACCACATGGAAATTCTCAACTAAATCTTAAGTTGAAATTGTTATTTTTTTAAGGCTGGAAGCTGCTGCTTAGCAAGCTGTAAATTGCCACCAAGATTGTGTGAGGCAAATCCTGGGCAGGCGTTCCCTCAAAATGGGGGGTTGGGGCCATATTGGACTCCTATATATACCAACAGGCCCTATGCTTTAAAATTAGTAATAACTGTTCTTTTAATTTCTAGTTAGCCTTATTGCTTTAGAAAGTCTATAGTTACAGACTCTAACAAGTATCTTGTGGGTTATCCAATCATATTTTTAGATTTATAATAAAAACAAATGTACAATCTACATTTTTTCAGTTATTTAAGATAATATAGCATCCATTTTTTCAATATACATTAGACGAGAATACTGGGTACCAGCACCAGCCCAGGCCTTGGATGAGGCTCTGTCCTCAGCGCCACTGGAAGAGAGCAAATGCCATTGTGGCAGTAGTAACACAATTATGGGAATGCTAAAGCCCCCCTCTTCCATCTGGTGAAAAAGCCAGCAGTCTGTCTCAAAGGAGCCCCACAGGGTGACTTGCGAATTCAACCAGCTCCGGGTTCTGGTCATAAACTTTGTAGGCAGCACACCGGGAGCAATCTATGCCCCAGGGAAAATCTATTAACCACACTCATGAGAGACTCTTGCATAAACCAGAAGGTCAGTTTATTAATTTACAATGAAAATTCTAACTATCACAGGGACCAGGACACTCATGTTTGCACGTCAAGCCTTCCTCCCCTCTTCCTGCCCTCTCCTCTTCCCTTACTTCCATTCCTGCTCTGATGAATACTTGGTGAGAACGTCCCATGAGGCAGGCACAGGGCTGATAGCTGGAGGAACAGTGGCACATGTAACAAACAGAGCTCCTGCCCTCTGCCTGAGAGGTAGAAGGAACCCCTAATCGAAACCTTCGCACAGGTCAATGTCAGGTTCCTTTGTGTTGGAGCCTTTGAGACTATAATGACCGTGAAGGTTCCTGGCCTCAGGACAGTGGGCATTCTCAGACACACACAACATCGTGCACATAATTTCAGGGATTCTCAGTTACCCTGAAAGCCATCTGGGGTGTGGGGTACAGAATATCCCCCTCTATCAGCAGAACTCTATGGGAAGCAGCCAAGTCATACCCAGAAGTTTGCTTCAAGATCATGGAATTGGAAGTAGGGTGTTATTTAGGGGAATTGGATGTTCAAGGGCATTAGGCTAAGATTTCCCACAACATGTCATAAGTGACTTTGCCACTTGAGGTACTCCATCCATTGGAGGTCTCCCTCAACTTGGAGCAGCACTTGATTGGAGTCTTGCCAGCATAACCTCTCTTCTCTAAGTGAACAAAGCTGACCAAACCCCACTTGGTTGACTAGTCTCTCTTTAGTTAGACCAATACCTTGATCCACTGAGAGCCAACATACCTAGCCTTGGAGGGATACAGTGGCTTCAGAGGACTCCACATATCTTATCTCTGATCCATCATGAATAGATTTAAAGCTAACCTTCAGTGGAAAGCTGTGTCTTTCTTACTTGCAAGTTCTTAGAAGCTGTAGTGTTCTGGGCCCCAGCAACTTCCGGCTGGCTTTTCCAAGAGCATCTGGAACATAAGAAAAGGCAGACACCTGGCTCATCAAAAAACTCTTCAGCCTACCTTTCTTCTCTCCACAAGATAAAACAGGAGTTGGCAAACTTTTTCTGTAAAAAGAACCACATAGTAAATATTTTAGGTCTCTTTCGAAACTACTGTGTTGTTGAGTGCAAAAAGCAGCTGTAGATAATACATCTATGAATGAGCACAGCTGTGTTCCAACAAAACCTTATTTACAAAAAGCAGTGGGCTGGTCAGATCTGGCCTGTGGTCTGGAGTTTGCTGACCCCTGGTCTAGGAGATGATCTTCCTCCTGACGGCTTCTCCCCAGCTCCCTCTGTTCTCCTTCACTGGTCTTCCTACAGGATTTATTTCCACCTCATTTCAGAAGATTTGACAGAGAAAATAGTCCTTCTGTGGAAACAGCAAATGGAAGATTGCTTTCAGCTAGGACAGGCTCCCCGTCCTCGGTGCTTAGTCCTGCCTGGTTTATACAGCGTGCAGAAACAGTGGGGAAGAGACATCAAACGGACGTGGGAAAACGTGAAGAATGTTTAATCCAGAGAACAGAAGGTTCCAGCAAGGCACCAGGAGCGGTTAAGAGTACTTCCTCCTCCGTCAGATAATGACATTAGTAGCAACAAAAACACAACACAGATGACATTATTGAACACTTATCCTGTGCCAGACATTCCTCCAGGTGTTTTTCTAAATAACCTATTCCGTGCTGGGTTGGCCTTCCAGCTGTGCCACCCGCTAGCCGTGTGACAGCACTTCACCCCTCCAAGCCTTAGTTCCTCCATCCGCTAAACAAGGGTGTGGAGTCACCTATGAAAAGCACTCAGCACCGTGCCTGGCTCCCACGAGTGCGCAGTGAGAGTTAGACCTTTGTCATTCCAGGCTGTGGCGGGGCCAGGCTTGTTCTCTGCACCCCGGGGCTTAGTGACGAAGCCAGGTGTTAGAACCTCAGGAAAGAGGGACTCCAGCCCCAGGAGAAATTTGCGGACCCAGCACTTCCAGGATACAAGGTTCTGTGGGATGGTTGTAGATTTTTTTTTCTTTTAAGATTTTATTTATTTGAGAGAGAGAGACCAGGGTGGGGAGGACAGGGGGAGGACACTCCCCACTGAGCAGGGAGCCTGATGCGGGACTCGATCCCAAGACCCTGGGATCACGATCTGAGCTGAAACCAGACACTTAAATGACTGAGCCCCCCAGGCACCCCCCTAGATGATAGATTCTTGAAGAAAGTGTTCTGTAGTGAAACAGATTTGAGCAACTATCAGTTAAGCAAAATTAAACAAGTTTCTCAAAGGCTGAGATATCTTAGAGCCCTGAATATGCCGCTGTGGTATAAATCACTATGCAGGTATTATCACCCGCAGCTTTTCCCAGGTGTATTTCTCCACCAACCGTTTCTTGCCCCCAGGGAGTCCTTGAGGATTGGTTTGTCGCAGAAAACCCTTTAAGGAGATGCAGCTGGAGATGTGTGAAAATTGATTGGCTAAGCCAGGTAGTGAGCTCCTCATTAGGGGATGTGTGCCAGCAAAGGCTGGATGCTGGAAGGGCAGGTGTGTGGACAGGGTCATCCCGCGGTGGGTGGCAAGGGGACCAAGTGAAGTGAAAGGCTTCCATCATCCCCCACAGCTGGTCTTGTCCCATCAGGCTCTGGGGGCTGTGCTGGTTTTCTGTTCCAGACCTGGAATTTTAGATTTGACTTTGAATGATACCAAGAAAGGAGCTTTTGGGGGTGAAGGGGTGTGCTGGAGTGTCCTGGTAGCCCCAACAAGGCCCCGAGGAGCCAGGCAGATTGTCCCCCTGCTTTGGGGTCCCCTCAGGTCTGCTGGGGATGAACCCCTCAGGTTTGTGGGTCCCCCAGGGCAGTGAAATCACATTGTCTACATAACACGGGAGCCCAGGAAATGTTCCTGAGTGCCCTGAGATGTCACTGGCCGAGCGCAGACAGCCCGGCCTGGACCCAGCGGGGTGGTCCCGGCAGATCCATTTCTCCAGGCCTCCGGTTCCTTAGGTGTGCAACGGGAACGGCAGACACTTGCTGTTCACCGTGTGCTGAGGGTCCCCGGGCTGTCGGGCTGTAGCTGGCCCGGACACCATGCGGGAGCCTCAGGCACTCCTCAGGGCTCGGGTGCAGGCCCTCCTGGGAAGCTGCAAGCGCCCGCCCCCAGGAGCAACCTCGGATCAGAGGCTGCAGGCCCTGGATGACAGATGTCCCGGCAGCCCTGGGCCTGGGGGCGGCCAGTTCTGGAAGGCACTCCCATCTCATCTCCACGGGCTCGGAGCAGTGACCTCACTAATTCACCTTGTATCGTTTCTCCACTCCTGTCTTATTCTTGCCACTACCTCTGCTTGCTCCCAAGATCACCTCTTTTTTTTTTTTTTTTCCAAGATCACCTCTTAAAGAAACTTCCAGTACCTAGACTCTGGTCAGGCTTTGCTTTTGGGGAAATCCAAAGGAAGACAGGATTGAAGAAGACACTGTAGGTATCTGGTTCTGAAAAGTGCTCAATAATTATTAACCAATTGTTATTGAAAAATGGGGTCTGGCCTGCCTTCTGGTCTCTGTCATGCTACCGCATGTGTGTGCATACACACACACACACACACACACACATGCATGCACATGCTCGGGCCAGCAATTCTAAGGCTACTTGAGGTCTTATTCTCCACTCCCGGTTAAGACCTAGCATTTCCCCTGTCCACTCAGAGCTGCAGGAGCAGTCTGGTTAATAAAACCCTTTAAATCCCTGTGGACAAACTACAGGACACCATGGGCTACACCTAGGGTTATTCTCTTTCCACGCGACCAGTCCTGTTCTCCCACCACTCTTTGCTCCTTGCTGGAATTTACCTGCTGGTCACTGGAAAGGATGGATTCCAAAGCTGACCTCATCAACAAAGGCATGTTTCCCTGACTGGTGCCGGGAACACCGAACACAAGCAGGGTGCAACTTTCGAGACTGGAGATCGGTGGGTTAAATAGATGTTAGTGAATCAAAGAAAGCAGGGGTGCCCGGGTGGCTCAGTCGGTTAGGCATCTGCCTTCTGCTCAGGTCATGATCTTAGGGTCCTGGGATCAAGCCCCACATCGGGCTTCCTGCTCAGCAGGGAGCCTGCTTTTCTCTGTCTCCCTCTGCCCCTCCCCATCCCACTCATTCTCTCTCTCTCAGATGCATAAGTAATATCTTTAAAAATAAATAAAAGAAAGCATTTGGATGCTGTCCCAAGGAGCGGCGAGGATGTACCCTCTGCTTCTGACGTCTCCTGCGGTGGTAACAAGTCTCTATCTTCTGCACTATTAGCAGAGATTTTTCTGTTCATGACACTTACGCCCTGCCTGAACCCCTCCCCACCCTCCACCCCTATTTAGTCATCTCTCAGGTTTGGGGAATGTCTGTTGAAAACTCACCATGCATTATCACGCTTTTCACCTCTCCGGACAACGGAGTACTTTATGGGAACCCCAGACCATTATGACTCTGTTGGAAACCCCCTCCCCCTTTCCCTCTCTGTGCTGACCATCTCCCCTCACCAGCACAGTATGAGTGGCCTTGGCGGTCCCTGCTCAGTTAGTGCTCAGCCCCATGTCTGTGCCTGCACCCTCCCCGGCCTTGCTGAGCACATCACTGGTTAATTGAAGGACTTTACCAGTCACAGGAGGTGACCTACAAATGAATAGAAATTATCTCTTGATTTAGTTTAGTAGATAATGATGACAGAGAATGTTCATTTACAGTAAAGCAAAGCAAACAGTTTGGTATTATGAGGATGAACTGAGGCACAGTGGAAGAGACTGGGTCTCAGGGATAGAAAGGTCTGAGATCGAATCTAGCCGCGTGTTTCGGGCAACTTGCTGAACTTCTCTGGATCTTGATTTCTTAGTCATTATAAATGGGGCAGATGACACTACGTAGACATCTTTTTTCCCCCTTTTTCTTCTTCTGCCCCCTTAATTACATATTCTGGTAATAGCACATCCTATTTCATGTGGTGGTAGTGGAGGTGCTGGTCATAGTAATGATACCCAGTACCTGCCACCTCTCCGTTGAGCTGGCCCAGGTGTGGCTGCTAAAACAGGCAGGGCTCCTTCAGAGGATTTTGTATGTAAATGCTGGAAGAAAGACCCTCTGTCGTTCCTCTGCTGAAGTGAAATGACGAAGGTCTGGAGCTCTGGGTAGAAGCTCCCTGTCCTTCTAAGGCCCTTCCCCTCGACCCCCTGCCTCTCCCTCCTCTCTCCTAATGTGGGGAGCAAATAAAGCCAATACTCAGAAGCAGATCTGTAAGGAGGGAATCCCAACAGCATCTGTTCACCTTTCTTTTGAATTCTCTTTTGTAACTGCTGCTCCTTTTTCATTTGGGTTTTGTGATTGTGTTGGAACCAGAGGGTCTTTAAAGGTTATCGGGCCAAATTTTATTGTTTTCTTGATGAGTGAAATGGCTTGTGAGACAGGCCAGGCACCGCAGGCCTCAGGCTCAGGACTGGAGCTCCTGGATACGTGGCCTCCGTGGTACCTTAGCTTGCCGTCAGGCCAGGCAGGTAACTCCCCGGGCTGCTTAGAAGTATAACTCCCAAATCACTAGATGGTGTCTCCCTAACTTCACTGCCCCCAAATCCTTATCTTGCTCTCTACCACTCACTGAGCCAACGGTATCTGGGATACCACTGTGGCACTGATTCCCGTGTGTCCTCTTCGTGCTTCTTACGGAAGAGGTCATGCAGACAACGAATGTAAACTCCTAGATGAATTGCTTTTAGGACCCTCTTTCATCACAAGGAAAACGACTTCGTGTATCTTAGAATAGATTAGGGGAGTGTAGAATGTACAGCAAAGATTCCAGAAGAAGGAAAATGGGATACGATGGGGGGCGGGGGTTTGGCCAGAGCTCCTGGAGACAGACTGCTGCACTTTTCGAATCTCCCTCTTCTCTCCATCACCATATCCCCCTTCTCGGGGTTCCTACACAGAGTCAACATCACAGCCGTTCCTTCCCCTTCTCCAAAGCTGCAGAATCTCCCTCCTGCCTTAAAGGCTGAAAATGTGACTCACAAATTTCTCGGTTTGCTTGTAGCTAGAGTACATGACCGATTCCTGACCAGTTAGACATCAAGGGGACTGTGGCGGAGTTGCTTCTGGGAAGGGTCCTTCCTCCTTGATTAAAGAGAGATGCAGGGCAGCCCGGGTGGCTCAGCGGTTTAGTGCCGCCTTCAGTCCAGGGCATGATTCTGGAGACCCAGGATTGAGTCCCATGTCAGGCTCCCTCTATGGAGCCTGCTTCTCCCTCTGCCTCTCTCTCTCTCTCTGGGCCTCTCATGAATAAATAAATAAAATATTTTTTTAAAAAAGAGATGCACAGGGGAATGTCTCTTTCATTTCTGCTTTTGAATGTGGCAATATAGAGACATGATGGTTGGAGTTGTTGCAGCCACCTTGCCATCATGATGAGCCATGTCTAAGACAAAGGCCAGCAGACAGGATTGTGATATGGACAGAAGCGAAGATGCAGGGTCCTAGGTGACACCATTTCTCTGCAGAAATAATCCTGGCACAGCCCAATCACTGAATTTCTTGTTCTCTAAAACAGTGAACAGTCTTTATCGTTTAAACCACTTTTAATTGGGTACTTTCTTTCTTGCAGCCCCCAATCATTCTATTACTTTGTCTCCCACTTGATTCCAAGAAGTTTCCTTAATAGAATATAATTTTGTCTCTAAAATAAAGGGTTTTTTAAAAATGTTAGTTTGTACTTTTTTATTACTGGGGGCTCTATTTGATTTTTTTTTTCAAATCTACTGGGTGGCTTAATAGTTTCCTCTCCCATAGAGCTATTTTTGACCTTGTCTTTTATTTCTGTAAACATTTTATGCGTGCCTAGTTTATAATCTATTCCTGATAATTCTAATGTATAAGACTATATATTACAAGACTACTTCTGCTGTCTGCTCTTTCTGCTTGTTCTTATTCATCGTGCCTTATTTCTTTTTATCCCTGGTTATCTTTGACTGTATGTTGTTCATTGCACCTGAAGAATAATTGTAAGAGTAATTTGAGGTCTTGGGTAAAGATACCTTACTCCAGAGAGGATGTGTGTCTGCATTTGTCAGGTGCTTGGGGACCACCTTAAACCAGGTTCCAGAGGTTTTTGGTTGCCTGGACCACCAGACACTTAATCCTGGCTGCAAATCCACAAGGTCTGGGCTACTTCTTGTTCACTTTTTCCTGGAGTGTGTAGGGCCATGGGGTCCCTGTTATTATAGAGAGGGTCTCTAATTCGACTGCCCTTTTTATTTCTGACTCCCTTATCCCACAAGGTCATCAAAACAAAAGTTAAAAATGCTGGAATTGGCTAATGCTCTTGGTTCAGAAGACTTCCATGTTCTGCTTATCTTTTTGGGTTCCTGTTTTCCCTTCAATTTTTGCCTGGTAGTATCTTACTATATAATTAATGTTTAAGTATGTGTAAGATGCTCAATTTATTCAGCAAGTTTTCTTGTTTCCCAAAGGAGGGCTGGTCCAAATAGCCTAACACACCATGAGCAGAAATGAAAGATTTTCCTTGTCTCATGGCCAAGTTCTCTGCCAGTGACTCAACTGTGTCTTCAGGGTCCTCACTACCTGACTTTTCTGTCCATGGGTCTGGCATTTTCTTGCCTGTGTCTCCTGACAACTTTGCCCTGATCTTGATTTTGTTATCCTCCTAATTTTTAGCCTTCAATTTGATTTTAACTTGCCCTGAGCCTTGACACTTGTTTATTCCAACCACTACTGGGTTTGGTTATTTATTCCAACTGCTGACTTGGGTATAATAGGGTTCCAGCTACTCACCCAGCTCTTGACTCTCCAGGTGCCCCTGGATCCAGGACCTTATGATATTTGCCAACAATGGTCCCTCATGTGCCTCCCTTCCTCATAAGCCTCCTGGCTACCCATCTGGCCTTGACTCTTCTGAATAATTTTCCTTTCCTTTATAGAGTCACCTACTGCTTTGGTATCACCTATCCAGTTCATGGCACCATCTTGGTCTTCCCTTGATTATTTTAAGTAGATGCATTTAAAGCTGAGTCTATTTAATTATCTTGGTCACCACGCTATGGGAGAGCCTCATGATGGTTTTATACTGTTGAGTAACTCTCAGATTTTAATCTTTCTTTAAAATGTAGGTCAAAGTTTATGATAAAAAAGAAACTGAAAATGGCCAAAAAAAAAAAAAAATCAAACCTGTTTTACCCATTTTATTTGGGTATTGAGAGTCTATTTGGCCCTCTACAAGAAAAAGGCAGTTAAGTATAATGATAGAGGGCACAGTCTTATAAATCCAGGGGGCCCAGGCTTAATCCCATTTCCACCCCTTGTTAGCTATGTGGATTTGTACAATTCATCCTACTCTTCTTAATGTCTATTTCCTTACCCATAAAAATGGCGCTAATATTTCCCTCTTCATAAGGTTGTTATGGGCAAAAAGAGATAAAAGGCATGTTTAGCACAGTACCTGTAGTCCATAATCTCTCAATTAAAGACATTATCATTATCATTGTTATTATTAACAGTAGCAGGGTCTGCCTTCAAATATTTCACAAACTGGGATGTCATGCAGCTGCTCATCCTTTATCCCATCCTGTAATCTCCACCACCTGAAGCTTGACTTCATTAAGCAACAGTGTGGTGGTAATTATTCCCAAATGGCCCTGGCTAAAACACACATGTTCCTCTGGCTCTTACATGGTCAGATTTGTTTAATGAGGTCACTAGTTGAAACAAGTCCTGCTTGATGAAGTTTGGGATTGTGATATGAAACAAGTTACATTCAGAGTTGAAAAAAGTTATATTCATTTTTTCCATGTCCAAGAGTTGTTTTTCCAGAAGACAAGAAGCCCAGCAGAAGACAAAGATAATGAGGCTCCTAGTAGGCCATCAATGTACATGGCCTTAAGTGTCTTTGGTATAGACACTGCAGGATTTTAAGGCTAAATGGGTCAAATCCAGTCTCCTCACCTGCCAGATGAGGAAACCAAGATTCAGAGACATGGAATGACCTTCCCAGGGCCACATGGTCTATTGGTGGCAAAGCCAGAACAAAATTCCCATCCTGGTTCTATAAACTAACCGTGTGACATGCTAGATATTGTGGTTTAAAAGATGTCTGCAAATACATCCACAAATCCTTTGACATTCCTCCCTTCAAAAGCTGGGGTGCAATTCCCTTCCCCTTCAATATGGGCTTATACTTAGTGACTCACTTCCGAGGCATAGAATGTGAGGAAGTAACACTATGTGATTCCTGAGGTTGGGTCCTAAAAAGAACATAATGTTTCCTGGTTATCTCTCCCTCTCAGTCCAGCCACCATGTTTCAAGGACACTTATGGGAAAATCTGCTAGGGAATAACTGAGGCCTATCACCAACGACCAGTACCAACTTGCCAGCCACATGATTGAGCCACCTTGGAAGCTGATTTTGTAGTCCCAGCTGAGCCTTCAGATGACTGCAGACCTGGGAGACATTGTATTTGCAACCTCATGACAGATCCTAGGGCCAGTACCACATAGTCAGGTTCCTCTCCAGTTCCTGATTCACAGAAACTGTGGGAGATGCTACATGTTTATTATTATCCTAAGCTATTGCATTTTGGAGTAATTGTTAAGCAGTACTAGATAACTAATATACTAAAGTAACTAATAGTAATATTTAATTTAATATTAATATTTACTCAGGACTTTTTGAGTTGGAAGTGATAAAAATCCACCTCACTGGTAAAAAAAAAAAAAAAGAAAAAGAAAAAGAAAAAGAAGAGAGAAATGAGAGAGAGAGAGAGAGAGAGAGAATTATTATTGGTCCTATACTTGGGGAGACCAGAGACTAACTTTAGGGATGCCATGTTGTCAAATGATGTCATCAGGATTGTTTTTCTCTCTCATCTCTCTATTGGTTTCTCTTTTGTGGCTTCTCTCTGCTGGCTTCATTCTCTCCTTCTACAAAGACACTTTCTCTATACAGTATGGGTTAGCTCAGCTAGAGGCAACTCAGGGTTTCTTCATTCCGACTTAATGGCCCTAAAAGAAACAGATGGCTTCTCTCCCCCAACAGTCACGGAGATTCCCAGGAGAGATTCTAATTGGCCAAGTTTGGGTCTTATGCCTGTGCCTGAACCACTCACTGTGGCTAAAGAAACTGGATAGTATGACTAGTACCAGTGCCTTGGCCTTAGCTAACTTGTTTTTCCCAGTGTGATCCATGAACCAGCAGGAAAGCAATCACCCCGGGCCTTGTTTGAAATGCCAAATCTGGGCATGGATCCTGCTTGGGATTCTCTCTCTCTCCTTCTGTCCCTCCTCCCCCACTTATACATGCATGTTCTCTCTATATATAAAACTTTAAAAAATAAATACAAATAAAATGGAAGTAATGCTATTCACCTTAGAAGGGAGCTCATGAGGCCTGAATGGAATAACACCCCTCGGTGCACATCACAGTGCCTATTATGTCATAGATATACAATCAGGAGAGCTAGTACTCTTCCCTTAAACTGGCTGCCATTTAGTGTTTGCCAAGCACAGTGCTGGGCCTTTTATTATTACATCTTCCCATTGAAGCTTCACTGTATAGCTCACAGTTGTATTGGGAAACAGGTGTTTTGAAAATTTAGGCATTTAGACAAGTTCTAAATCTCTTCATTTAGAAATCAGGAAATGAGGCAAGGTCATACAACTAATAAGTGATGGAGGTAGGACCTGAGCCCAGAACTGTTGACTCCATGGCCTTGTTCTTAATCGCTCTGCTATATTGTATTGCATAATGAAGTCTTTCAACCAATATTTGTTAAATTAAAAAATAAAAGCCCTAGGCTCCCTAAAACAAGGATCACAAGATCAAAACCAACTTGAGCCAGGCTGATGATATAACTGAGAGACAAAGATCAAGCTAAGGAAACAGTCTCTTCCCTCTTTACAGTAAGTGGGTCCAGCAGGTATGATGATAAATGGCAGGTGACCTTCACCTCAGTGTCACAGAGAGAGAAGGACGGATGAGGCCTTGGAAGCTAGGGAGCACATGGGTGGCTCGTGCCTGGCATCTGTTCTAATAGAACAGCACCGAGCCATATGCACTGTTAAATATTTTGAATCTGGCCCCCGAGAAGGTGGATCCAGTGTTGTCAGATCTGATCTGTTCAAATAAAGCCAGAGATATGGACTTTTATGTGAAATCCTGGACTTTTAAATATTGGTGAATAATTTACCTTTTTAAAAAGTGCACGGGCCATACATGGGGACAGGGAGGGGTTCCTGTGGAGGGTAGTGGTAACCACACTATAGCCTCTGTACTACACTGTGCAAGGAAATATATATTGACTTTTGGTTACAAAACCAGTACAAAAACAAATAGGGAGGGGAAAAAGAAAGGAAGAAGGAAAGAAAGAAGGAAGGGAAGAGAATGCTGGCTACTTGACCACTCGAGCATCAAGCAGTAAGGTAGAAGACAGCTTTCAGCTGGGGAGGACAGGAGGAAAAGAGGAGGGACAATTAGCTCTGTGGCTAATTGTCCCAAGGGCCACAGCTTCCAATGGGGAGTCCATTCTACCTCCCAGTGCTGCCAAGGGCCAACCCAGCTAATCAACTTTTTTTTTTTTTTATCACCTTGGAGGCCCTGTCTTTGTTCAGCTGTAATCTTTCTTAATTAGATAATTGAAATAATCATCCAATTAAGTTGGTTTGCGTGCCCCCCCTTACTTGAGGACTTGCTGAATCCAGCTGACTTCTCATTTCCGCTGACTCTGTTTCTCGTCTCACGCAGGGTCTGAAACAGGTTTCAAGCTGTTTTCTTTCCCCTTTTTCAGTGTGCCGTTTCAATTCATAGGAGCTACAGCTTAAGTTCAGTTCGGGATGATGTCAAAACAGACTCCCTAAGCAACAAAAGCCAAAAGTTATAACTGGCACCATGGTGGACATAGAGTTTCAGGCTCACGAGGATTTGACTCCCTGTTCTGAGTCTATGAGAACCTGGGCACTGATCTTGCAGAGGCACGGTTTCCTCATCTGTGAAATAAGAATAACAACAGAACTTCCCATAGGTTAAGTTTGCTTAATTGAGATCATATAAGTGAGGCCATCAGCCCCATCCGTGCCTGGCACATAATGAGGACTCAGTACATGCATGAGATTTTTTTCAACATGGAAAAGGATGTATTCTTTTTTTTTTTTTTTAATTTTTATTTATTTATGATAGTCACAGAGAGAGAGAGAGGCACAGGCAGAGGGAGAAGCAGGCTCCATGCACCAGGAGCCCGACGTGGGATTCGATCCAGGGTCTCCAGGATCGCGCCCTGGGCCAAAGGCAGGCGCCAAACCGCTGCGCCACCCAGGGGTCCCAAAAAGGATGTATTCTTAATAGCTCAAAGAGTTGCATCACATCTTTGTAATAGAAATAGAATAGAGGTGCAAGGGTGGCTCAGTCAGTTAAGTCTCCAACTCTTGATTTCGGCTCAGATCATGATCTCAGGGTGATGAGATGGAGCTGAGCCCCAGGTAGGGCTGAGCACTCAGCAGGGAGTCTGCTTCTCTCCTTCTCCCTCTCTCTCCACCCTTCCCACCCCAGTCTCTCTCTCTCTCTCAAATAAATAAATTCTTTAAAAATAAATAAAGTCTGGGAATTCCTGGGTGGCGCAGCGGTTTGGCACCTGCCTTTGGCCCAGGGCGCGATCCTGGAGACCCGGGATCGAATCCCATATCAGGCTCCCAGTGCATGGAGCCTGCTTCTCCCTCCTCCTGTGTCTCTGCCTCTCTCTCTCTCTCTCTGTGACTATCATAAGTAAATAAATAAAAATTATAAAAAAAAATAAAAAAAATAAATAAATAAATAAATAAAGTCTAAGAAAGAAGAGAAAATAGAGGAAAGAAAAAGAAAGGGGACTCAGAGAGATAGAAAATGTAAATGATGCCAGAGATTCTGTGGCTATTTGGTATGCTGACATGGTGTTCATATGCTACCTTCCAGTTAACTCTAAAACCCACCCACGAGATTTAGAGATAACAGGCTTTCCCTTCAGGCCCATCCTCTGTAAATGAAATTGCAAGGCAATTGCCCACCAGATTGGAAGGTCCATGTGGGCAGGGCTGTGTCTACTATGGACATCATGGTATCCTGGGGGGAATTACCAAGAGATAATTATTCAATAGGTACCTGTTGAACACGGGGGAACTTTTCTCAAAAAGGACATCCTAGCCAGTTTCATGTAATCATACTTTGAAACATTTTAAAATGAGGATATAAGACCTGTAACGCATTAGCTAAGAATAGAGAGAAATCTAGAAAAGGGCTAATATTCCTAGGATCAAAGAGTAAAGCAAAAACCAGTTGTATCTCCAAAACCCAAGTACCCATCCGGGCCTAACCTTAACCTGCTTACAACTACTGAGTAGCCAGAAACCGGCAGCCAGTGGGCACAGTGGATTCTCCACCTTGGTTCAGCCTCAGATGCATTTCAGTCTTGAGTGCAGACTCCTGGAAACTCATTCTCTCTCATTTCAGAAGAGTCAGGGATTGGAGGAGAATGATTGCAGTTCTGTGCAGAGTGTATTTTTTTAATGCTTTTTAATCTTTTAAAAATTACACAAGCAGTACATCACTTTTTTAAATGGGAAAAATGCCCATAAGTAAAAAAGAAAAATGAATTTTCAAAGATTGTTTTTTATGGTTTTTTTTTTCCCCCCCGAGGAGTGTAATCTTCAACTCCTGTATAGGGCCACAATGTGCTATATATACAGTGCATTTCTCCTGCTAGCAAAACTAAAATGTTTTTTAGTGCTTTGCTCTGGAGTTCAGCTCTGGATAAAGGCATTGCAAATTCTCATTTCTTCGAACACATCAGTAGATCAATATTCTCCAAGGTTGGATTGCTGGACTTTGGCTGGAGAGGACTGGTTTGGTGTTGAGTATAGTGGGAAGTCAGTAAATGTTCCAGACAACTGCTCAGTCACTAACTTTCTGAGCATACACTATTTCTGCCTCTTTGACTTAGTGCATCCTCATTGCGGTAGCCATAGTCTCAATGATCCTCTTCATGGTCACATGTCTGTATAGGGCTGGATTATGTAATAAATGAGATATCGTAGAAAGGATGGAGCATGGCTTCGAGAGCTAAGTCATGAAGTCATGGCAGTTTCTGCTTTGCTGTCTCTTGGAACACATGCTCTGGGGGAGGCCACATGGCAGCCGTGTTGTGAAGATGCCCAAGCAGCCCTGTGGAGAGGTCCACATGGTGAGGAACTCCCACCAACAGGCATGTGAGTGAGCCAGAGTGGAAGCAAATCTTCTAGCCCCAGTCAGGCCTCCATATAGCAACCTCCCCAGCCAGTATCTTAACTACACCCTGAGCCACAACCACCCAGCCAAGTTGCTTTCAAATTCCTGACCCACAGAGCTGTGCAAGCAAAGATTTGTTTGTTTGTGTTAAGCTGCTAAATTTTGCAGTAATTTGTGATGCAGCAGTAGGTAATTTATACATTCACCTGTCTATGCAGAAGACTTACTCCTTTCCTCTCCAGATTCACTCTCTCAAGGCTCACATCAAATTCTTCCTGCCTGCATTCTCCAGCCCAGAGTGATGTCCCTTTCTCTGAGTCCAGTCACCATGCCTGTCCTTCTTACGTGGCATTAGGTTAGAAGGAAGGACAGCTCAGACAGGCCTGACATCTGTTGTGTCTTTATTAGTAAGTGACCACATAATTTATCGTCCGCACTGAGACACTTCTGAGAGTACTAAATAATAATGATCATGGGAATCAGCAAAATCCAACACAGTTCTAGTGCAAACTAGAACACTCAGTCACCCCAGCTGTAATAGGTGCTATCACCTCTTCCAGAAATCTAACAAGAGGGAGAATATTGTTTAGCAGGGTTTCAGTTTTCCTTGCCCTAGGCTTGGAAGGGCAAAGAAAATGTAACTTTTTACATTTTTCTGGAATAGGTCTTTTTCCTTGAGTCTCTCCACCTGGCTAGATAGTGAAAGGGGGAAATAAGATTTTATGCTAGCCTGGTTAATTTAAACAATCTGTGAGATGGCTCAGTCATCGCCTGGCTGAGCAGGGGGAGAAGCACGGCCAGAGGTCGGAGCCTCGTCTTCCCATCCCCATCACTGCAAACCCTCCTCCTCACCCCTTCAGATGGGACCTGAGCGTACCAGGGATGAGTATGAAGTGGAAAGGGAACCAAGATCTTCATAGGCTTCCTTTAAGGAATGATGGGTGTGAGCAGCTACCTGGCCTGGGGGGACTCCAAGGGCTACTGGTTTACCTAGCTTTTCTGTAGCTATTCTGAAACTAGAGCCATCTCTAATGGGTGTGGGATTCTTCCCTGAGCAAGCACACCCACCAAGGGGCTGAAATCTAGCCACTGCTTTGCTAACTAAGCCTTGAACCCGTGGGGCCGTGTGTGTTGGAGGAAGGAGGCTTTTTTCTAGTTAGCACAAAGGCATTCTGTGGGCCAGGACAGACCCTGGCCAGCACCCAGAGTCCAGGTTATTCGCTCCTGGCTTTGCATTCTTTGCCTGTGGCAGCTTGTTGCTCCTGATTACAGGCCAGAGCTCATTCCACCTCCCCAGTCCCGCAGTGCGCCTATGGGAAATTCTGGGTCAGGCTACAGAGGGCCTGGGCATCTTCCTCAGATTCCTCTAGGTACAGGCTACCACCTGCACACCATTGCCCCCGGGCTGAGGGACCCAGGGTGATCGTTAAGTCAGAGGCAGGTCCCCCAGGAGCTGGCCGACTTCCTTGCACTCTGCCCTGCGATGTGGTCCACTTACCTTGGTGTTCTCACACGTCCCCCTTCATTTTCTAGATGTTTCTAAATCTCTTCTCCCTCGAGACACTTGTCCTTATCAATGGCCTTCAGCTTTTCCTTTCCTTCCCACCATCTTCCCGGGGTGGCATGAATAGATCTGGAGCATATCTGGGAATGACAAAACTCAGTGATCTGGAGTGGCACTTGACTACCTTTTTCCTCTGGTAACATACCTAGAAAATAATATGTGTATGGCACACTGGGTGACCTGGAGGGAATCTGGAGCCCTGGAGGGCTGTCCTGAGGAACTGTGAGCCCCAGCCACCAAGACCCTACTAGGCTATTCCAAGAGCAGTGGAGACCAAGTCCCCTGGGGTGCATGGAGGAACTCTCGTGGGGCAGTCCTCCCTAGAACCTCCAGCCAGACTTTGCTAGAGGGGAACTGTGTAGTTGAGAAATACCTTTCATCCTCCATAAAGCCTAGCTTTCAAGGCCATTGTCTGTCTGCAGAGGTCAAGAACCTCAGCTTGGAGACTAATGCTGATCAATGGGCTCTTTATTCTTTGATGGTTCCTTTTCCCTAGGGCTCTAAACCTCCTGGCTCAGCCCTAGAGCCGGGAAGCAGCTAGAAAATAGTTTCAAGTGGGAAACTAAAATACATAGGCAGAGCCTTGGTGAAATAGGATCCCCAATATAGCTGTAATGATAGGAGCCCCTCTGGCAGTGTGTGTGTTGGGGGGGGGTGCACTATGGGTTTGGGGTTGGTGGGTAAGACCTCAAGGCAGCAGCACACTTAAGTTTGAATAAACGGAATTTATCAGCATACTTGAATAAATTGTGGCTAAACTGCCTTCTAAAAGAGCAGATTCATGTTACTTCCAGGGCTTTTGTTCTGCTGAGTGGCTTATGCAAATACAAAGGCAGCCCAGTGGCTCTGAGTGATAAAGGGGAGGAAACACTGATAATTCCTTTCTAGCTCTCTCTGTGCCCCTTCCCCGTCTGTACTCATCACCACAGATTAATTTTGCCTATTTTTGAAATTCCTATAATTAAGATACTACAGCATGTATTCCTTATGTCCGGATTTCCTTTGCTTAACATCATGTCTCTGATACTCATCCATGTAGCTGTGGATGGCAGCTGGTTGTTCTTCTTCATTGCTACGTAGTATTCTGTTGTGGCAAAATCTCCTCAATTTATCTTGCCTTTCTACACTTCATTTGGATCGTTTCCATTCTAGTTATCACACACAGAAGCTGCTATGAACATTTTTGTTCATGCCTTTTTGTGGACACGACTCATTTCTCTTGTTACGTGGGTTTTTAAAGAATTCTTGTGAAGTAATTATTGTTTATTTCTGATAAAAGTCATCTGTTTATTTAGAAAATGGGACTTCAAAAGTACAAGGGTTTTAAAAAGTCCTCATCAAGGTACATTCAATTTTGTACTTAGGTTTTCTTCCTTCCTTTCTTTCTCTCTCTCTTTCTTTTTTTCTTCTTTCCATTTTAGGTAGGCTCTATGCCCAATGTGAGGCCTGAACTCACGACCCCAAGATCAAGATTGGCCAGCTCTACTGACTGAACTAGCCAGGCACTCCTGTACTTGGCTTTTTCACTTCAAATATCATGAACATTTTTTCATCATAGTCCATATGGAAGGATCTTACCACCCCCTTTTTTTTTTCTTACCTTCCCCCCCTTTTTTTCTTTCCTTCTTTTTAATTCCTTTTGGACTTGTTCCTTGAGAAGCTAATATCTGTGATGATTCTGAGAAGCTTTACCCAGCAGAAACCTGGAGACAGCTGGCCATCTACCCTATCCACCACAATCCCCGGACAGATGCAGCCTGTCTAATGTGAGAATGCGCTGGGTCAGGAGGGCAGATGCCTCCCTCCATCACCCCTGGACTGAGCAATCACAAATGGACCTAACAAGGTGGAAGTACAGGCTGCAAATTGAGGAAAGAATGAGAAGTGCAGCTGTGAAACTGGAAACCAGAGTAATAGTAAATAGGGAAGCAAGTGATGAGTTTGGAGAGCAGTATTACTGCCTCACTGGAAGTGAGGCACGTCAACCTGCACGTGAACGGTTTCAGCGTGTCAGTTCTGTAGCATCCGTGGATTCATGTTACCCTGACAAAGAACATCACAGGACAGATGTAGAGCTAATGCTTTCCCATTTCCTCCCTCTCTTAGTTCACCTAAGATATTGGCAAACATTTCTCAATCCCTTGTTTGCATTCATTTGCCAATTGTGTTTGGTCATAAACCTAAGTGTCTGGAAGTACTTCTTGGTACTTGTTTCCTTGTCTGTGAAATGGGTGAGTGATGATCCCCTGTCTCTCACAGCAGGGTTTTTCAACCTCAGCACATTTGGGGCCAGTTAATTCATAGGATGCATGACCCACTAGATGCCATAGTAACAGCGTCCTCCTCTCAAGTTATGAGCAGCAAGAATGTCTTCACATATTGCCAAATATTCCCTGGAGTTGAGGGGAAGGGCAATAGAACTCCCATTTGAGAGGAACTGGTTGTGTCACTGTAAGTATCTCATGAGATAATATCAGTAAAGTGCTTAGAAGAGTACCTGGCACTAAGTTAAGTACCCAGTGTTGAGGAGGAGGTCCTAGAAATATGGACTTGTGGCTGGGGCTGCTTCGCAAACCAATTTGCTTCTTTATTTCATCAGTATCACTTTTTGCATTTTCTGTTCTCCTTTCTTCAAGTGCCATGGCTTAAGGGCCTTTTTTTCCTTCTTCTTCTTATGAGCAGTGCCTTTCTTTATAGGTACAAGTATCAGAAATAAAACTTAGAAGCACTGGCATTTGCAAGTGGCTTTTGAAACTGGAGAATGTCAAAGAAATGTAAATCATAATCTCCATGAGCAGGAGAGTGCCTTTTTCTGAAGCTTTTGCAACCATTAACTCATTGGACACCACGACAGTGTGTTTCTAGCTGAGCCTAAACGGAGTTCTGAGCTTTGCTGTTGGTGGACAGCCTGGGCTGGTGAGAGACCACAGGGTTGGTGCGCACCATGGGGGGGAGGGGTGGTGGTGCACGGAGGTGGTGGGGGCGGGGCGCGAGGGTTGTTGCTTGGTTTGCTTATTTTTTCCTGGTCGAAGGGACAAGACTACTCTCTGGACTGGGAGGCCTGAAGAAGACAGAAGACGAGGAAGACAGCCGGATGGTGTAAGTCCCTTCATGCAGCCTTAGGGATTTGAATGACGAGAGGAAGCTTAGGACAGTGTTGCAGAAGAAAACTGCTGCCAGATGCAGGGGAGGGGCAACCGTGCGTCAAGTTCTCTGCCACACACACTGTCAGCTAGGGCTTCCTGAACCCACATGCCCTCCGGAAAGGATTCCGAGTAGCTTCGGGTCACGTGCATGCCAGACCCCATTCTCACCAGCAGACACAGGGAACAGCAAGGTGTGTGACGAGGACCTCTTCTCTGCTCTTTTGCCAGGCCCCCTCGAGCCTGTCCCCACCCTTGACTCAATTCTGCCTTGATTCTGCCTAGAGTTCTACCGGCTCCGGGGGACCAAGGGCACAAATCTTTAAGTCCCTGGGGTCCCTGAGATGAGGCCAGTCTGCAGCCTCCTCGGGTTAATGACCTGGGACTGACAACCACGCCCACAGCCTGTCCCCAGGCTCCGGCCACGCCCTCGCCTGTGACCACGCCCACAGCCTTCCCCAGGCTCTGACCACGCCCCCGCCCGTGACCACGCCCACAACCTTCCCCGGGCTCTGGCCACGCCCTCGCCCGTGACCACGCCCACAACCTTCCCCGGGCTCTGGCCACGCCCTCGCCCGTGACCACGCCCACAACCTTCCCCGGGCTCTGGCCACGGCCTCGCCTTGACCACGCCCACAGCCTGTCCGCAGGCTCTGGCCCCGCCCCCGCCCGTGACCACGCCCACAGTCTGTCCGCAGGCTCTGGCCCCGCCCCCGCCCGTGACCACGCCCACAGCCTGTCCGCAGGCTCTGGCCCCGCC
Organism: Canis lupus familiaris; assembly: GCF_011100685.1. NCBI lineage: Eukaryota > Metazoa > Chordata > Mammalia > Carnivora > Canidae > Canis > Canis lupus. The sequence continues at coordinate 19,752,517 of NC_049241.1, forward strand.
CCCGCCCGTGACCACGCCCACAGCCTGTCCCCGGGCTCCGGCCACACTCCCAGCCACGCCCGTGGCTGCGGCCACCCCGCCTGGACATTCCTCCTCACAGCTGCTTTCAGCCAAGTGGCTGCCACCAAGTTCCTGCGAAATGACTCACAGGAGACTGCTAGCTCGGGGGGGAAATCTCGTGCCTGCTTTATTTGTATGTTGTGGAGACCAGTATGATGGGAGTCCACATAGTACCTGAACTCTAGAGCTCTCAAAACTCTATATTCAAAACTTAGTATTTTTCGAAGGCCCCTGCACACCCCTCTGTGCGACACTTGGGGACCCGCTCTCTTTGAGTAGAAGAGAGGCCAGCCATGAGTACCCCGGCACAGTTTTGTATCTCAGCATGGCATTTGGGAGGGCCTCCAAGTACCGCTGTACCTCCCAATGTATCTGTGCAGCCCAGTAAACTTAATTTCCCATTCTGTCCCTTTGTCCCTGGGATCCTCACCAGATCAGGCTGTGCCAAAGCCAGCTCAGCCCTGAGAACCGTGCCATGGCTCTTGGAAGCCCTCAATATCCATTTGGACTGCCTAGCCAGCTCCTCCCCTCTAGAACAGGAGCACTCCAAGGTCACAGACTGTGTCTGCTTGGTCCTTGTTTACAGGACAAAAATTATTAGCATATGAGTGTTCTCATTTCTTTCTCACTGTCTCAGAGGCAACCTTGCAGTTGACAGCCCATCACCTCCCTCTTGCCGAAGAGGAGGGATTCTTTCAGGTTGGTGAGAAACTGGGTTGAACTGTAAAGAAATGGAGAGAGGAGGGCAGAGGAAAGTGTATAAATGAGTGCTTCCCAAACTTAACCTGCATCAGAACCACCTGGGGATCTTGCTAACACAGCCTGGATACTTGGCCCCCATCATTCTCAAGAAATGCAAGGATATTCATTGTTTGTCAGCTGCCCAGCCTCTAGCCTGTCTTCTTCAGCTAATGGCTCTCCGTTTTTGTCTGACGGAATGGTTAGCCAGGTGCCCGCCTCTTCCCGGCACATGACTGCTGGCGAGGCCAATGAGGGCTCCCACTCTAAAATCTGAAGCATGGATTCAGGCCCAAAACAGAGAACAGTTGGAGTGTTCTCTTTCCAGCCAAGGCAGCTGGGTGAGATTTTTGAGCATTTTCTGCTGCCAAGAACCTTCTGGAGATGCTGGGTGCCTGATGGCTCTATGCCTGAGTCTTTAGCCTTCCCTTTGCTCTAGAGTACTCTCCAATATCCTTCCAAGAAATTCTCTTTTTTGCCTAGACCAGCCAGAGTCAGTTTCTGTTGCTTGCCATCAAAGCACCCTGACAGATATGCTATTTAACCAATATAACATTTTGAGCTATTGTTTTGAAATAGTGTTTCATTTCCTTACTCTGGGGTGAGGGTGGGGGGTAATTTTAATACCGCTTCACCCCTTAGGCTGAACCTATGGTTGCTGGTTTTATACAGACTGCATTTGGAGTCCATGCCTAGCTCTGTGCCTGAGAGAAACACAGTAGGTGCTCAATGAATGGCCATAGAAAGAATGAGCAGTCATTTCACAGCATGTGTGCTGAGCCCTGGCATCTGTCAGCTGCCCCTGTGCCCAGGGACATGTTAGATGGCCATCAAATACTAAAATAGCAACAGCTTATAGGAAAGCCTGTGTAAGCTTGTAGCAGCACCAGCTAATAAACTTGTGACCTTTTCCTTGGATTTCCTTTCTACCTGTATCTTTTAAGAGCAAAGTGTTATGGAAGGTCAGCAGGGAGCATGGTCTTTGTTCCATGAATGTATTGTGGTTCCATTAAAATATTCCCAGTTAGATAAGAAGCATGCCAGCATTTCCATGATGGCCTTTCCAGTTGTGGCAGTTATTGCTAAAAAAGAGATCCACTCTCTATATACTATAAAGGCTGAAGAAGCAAAAACAACAACAAAAAACCTGCCATCTCTACTGCTCTATGAACTAGTGATCCTTGGGCACGTGACTTAAGTTTTCTGAGCCTTAGTTTACTCATTTGTAAAATGGGCATAGTATTAGCATCTTCCTCAGTGGGTTGTTGTGAGGACTCAGTAAAGCAATACATATAAAGCATTTATGTGCATTAAGGCAATGCCTCTAAAGTGCCTGGATCATTGTCAGTACTTGATAAGTGTAAGCTATTAATAAAACTCATTTTTCACGAAAGCCAGAATGTATAATCCTTCCCTCCCCTACATTTAATAGAAGTCTTAAAAAAGGCATTTGATCCAATTATGGTTAAAAAAAAATTATGACACACATGCAGCAAAGACAGAAAGAAAACATACTATGATTTTTAATGTTTGTCTATGGGTGTGACATTATGTCTATTTTTTTCTTTTAGTTTTCTACGTTTTCCAGCTTCTTTTGCAGTGAACATGTACATTACTTTTATAACCAGAAGTCCTGACAAATGCTATCTTTAAAAAAGAAGGAAAATACTGAGGCAAACTGCAGCATGATTTTGTAGAAACTGGGTGGGGAAAAAAACTTCCTGTTAGATGGAGAAATAGATGTTTTCTGGTCAAGAGCTTATTGGGAGGGAAATGACATCAATTTGGGTTCTCATCAGCTTGAGTGGCAAATCATAATGCAAAATGAAAGTACATTCAGGGGAGCTGAACCCACACTGGGATTTTGCTGCCTGAATCATGAAGCTAGAAATGACCTCAGGAGGGCACGTGACCCCGCCCCCTTCCCTCTCCTCGGGAAGGCTGGCCCTGGGACTTTTCAGGACTCATGAGCAATGGTCCTATTTATAAGCCCTCTAGGAACTAACTCTACATATATTTCCTTCCTCCTAAGCTTTAGGCAGGCTCAATTTAGCTTCTGCAGGTGCCCTCAACTAACGATCTCCAACCTAGTTCTCCTTCTGCCTGGAATAGGCCTGGGAATTGTCCCAGATCTTTTCTATTCACCTTGGGTCCTCATACAAAACCTAATCCCCCCGGAAGTCAGTTTTGTCACCTGTAAAACAGGAATGGGAAGGATTCAAAGAGATAATGCAGAGCTGGGAGTTCAACAGGGGCCATCTTGTCCTGCGACACAACCCATGTGTTTAACCACGTCTGACCCCCCTGATGGGAAAAGGGAACACAGAGAGGTAGCTTGCCTACAGGAAAGGTGACGGGTTTTAGGAGGTGGAGTGGCAATCCTGGGAGAAGGAAGTGAGAGGTGGCTGGGAATGGGAGGAAGAGAGATTGAGGGGGTCCAGATTAAAATGGAGGCCACTCAGGGCAGCAGTGGTCGGCAAGGGTGTGCACAGAGCAACAGAAAGCCCTGTCACAGCAACCACAGAGGAGCTTGAGGACCAAGCTGCTAGAGATTCCATTTTGATCAGTCTACTATGCAGGACTGTAATACCCTTCCCATTATCCACAAAATTTTAGGGCCCAGCCTTGTGTTCATAATGCTTTGAAGCATGGAGGAAGTGAGCTGGCCTGGCAGTAACAGAGGGGGAGGGAGACCCGATGCAACAGCCTCAAGAGCAGCAGGTGAGAGCTAAGGACTAGGGAACAGTATGGAACAAGGCTACAGTCCCTACTGACCAGAGTAGAACTTTCTAGAAATCTGCAGAGTTTCTGAAGAAACTTTTCAAAGCACTGCAGTGGAGGTTGAAGCCACTTTTCTTATTTATGAAAGGAAAGAATGATTACTGGACTTCTAAGAACTTGGGCTCTCCAAGGAGGAGGTATCTGGATGACAAGTATTAGCAGGGTTAATATGAGTTGTAGTGAAGAGTATTACTATTATTACTGATATTCGTATTGGTATTGGTATATTCCTTCCCCTCCCTCAAGTCTTGAATAGCTCTTGCATCCATTCTCCTGGGGCCAAATCAATGAACCACTGCTAAGACCCTGCCTCCCTCTGCGTTGATGAGAGTGGCATGCGGTATCCAATTAAAGGCCCTCCTGAGACCAGAGAGATACACTTATTGTCCACACCCCCTCCATCCACATCCACGGTCACTTCATCATGAAAGGAAGCTAAATGGGCTTGCAATGAGTTACTCTTCCCAAAGCCACGCATTCAGGTCCCTAACCCTCCTACATGGCTGCCAGCTGAAGGGCTTGATCATCTGCTGCTGCCTGACAGATCTCCAGACAATTTAATAGCTTTAAATAACAGTACACTTTTATTGTCTCACTCAATTTCTGTGGGTCAGGAAATAGGGAGTGGCTTAGCTGGGTGGCTGTGGCCTGAGGTTGCTCAAGAAGTTACCGTCAAGATGTCACCCGGGGCTGCACTCCTCTAAAGGTCTGGAGATGAAGGACCGGTTTCCAAGATAGTGCACTCATGTGGCTGGCAAGGTAGTGCTGGCATTTGGCAGGAGGTTTCAGTGTCTTGCCCCCAAGGACCTCATTTGATTGTTCTCATGACATCGGAGCTAGTTCCCCTTTTCCCCTAGAATGAGTGAACCAAGAGAGAGTAAAGCAGAATCATAGTACCTTTATGACCCAGCCTCAGAATCATATGCTGTCATTTCTGCAATGTCCTGCGTGTCATAGAGGTCAGCCATACTCACTGGGGGTGGGGACCATCCAAGAGCATAAATACTGGGAGGTGAAAACCACTGGGGACCATCTCAGGCTGACTTCCACCTTCCCCCACTCCCACCCTGGTACCAACTGAAACTGACCATGTTACAACTCCCAGAATCATTGGTTTTTTTTCTATTTTCTACGTGAGTGTGAAATTGACCAATTTTAAGTTACATGAATAATTGTAATGATGATCCCACTTGACATTACTGCATCAATTTCATCTTCTGGGAGCTATTACTGCTCCATGCTGCAAATGAGGAAATGAAGGCTCAGAGAAGTTCAATGACTTGCCCAGTTTTCCAAAGTTAGAAAATTCTGGATGGCTTGGAACTGAACTTGTGTTGTAGTTCCTGGTCCAATGTCCTTGTCCTCATACAACACCATGCCGACAAGCCTCAAAGACACCACATGCCTCCTTATTTTCCAGGGCAAATGTGGATTAGAAAGCAATGGTAGTGTAGGAGATCTCATCTTTATTTGGAAACAAAAAAAACAAAAAACAACTATTACACAGGTAATCCATGCTCATTGTGAAAAAAATTACAAAATAAATTTTTTTTAAAAAAAGAAAAGACATTCCTCTATAATTCTACCCACCCAAACCTACACTGTTAAAATCTTAGTGTATTCCTGTAAGAACAAAGGAAATGGTTTAAAGTACATTGCATTAATGGCATCTCCAGGGCAAACTGTGAAGGAAATCCCATCCTCAAGCTTCACCTGAGGGGAGAAAGGATGTGAAATGTGAAAGTCATGAGTGCAGTGGGCTGTGTATATGTGTGTGTGTGTGCTTGTGTGCACACATGTATACATGCCTAGTACTTCTCTGCCCAGACCAAGAGAGGGCTTGGCATGTCAGCAATTAGCCAAGTTGGCAGGGAATTTATTACAACTTAATAGAGAAGTGTCTCTTCAAGCGAGAGGCAGAGCAGCTGTGACTCCAGGTGACACAAGTGGCCTGCCCTCTAGTTTGATTCAAGTTCCTATAGGCAGGGGAAGATTGATTAATTTTAATTCGAGGGATGGAGTCCTTGCGTGGTCCTAGGGCACTGCGAGATTCCCCTCATCATTTTTCATACACATGAAATGTCTTATACGTGACTATCTCCCCAGTTCCTCCCCCAGGCAGAAGGTGAGCCCCAGAGAGGAGGTCTCATCTGCCTTGCTCACCTGTGTCTAACTTCCAGCACCTGTCTCACTGTCTGGCAGGTTATACTACTCGAAACATGTTTGGGGGGACTACTGCAGAATCAGGGGTTATGCACAAGATAGCTGCTAAGGGCATCCATACGTTGTATGTAGAAGGAACTAGACCCTTAATTGTTTCGACAATCAGATTCCTCTGAAAGAGTTACCAAGTCCCAGGCACCTGTAACTCAGGAGGACGCCTACATGAGGAAACAGAAGAGCCAGGTCCATGTCTTTTCTTCCATGAACCGCAAGAAGCATTCCGATGTATCGTGCACTTGTTTGTCTCAAACTTGAAAGATTGAAGGAAATTGACTCAACTTCATCACCCTCATTTGGTCTCGGCATCTAAAGACTTCTCCCTTCAAGTACATTGTCTAGGAGGCAGTAGGGGGCAGGGTTGTGAGCAACAGGCTTAGAGTCTAATGAACCAGGAATCAAATGCCAGGTCATCTACCTTCCAGCTGTGTGAGCTGCGAGAGTTTTGTTGACCTCTCTGAACTTCATTTTCTTCATCTGTGAATTGGGAATATTAAATGTGCAGTGTTGCGCTGCTTAAATGAGGTAAAAGTGAAAGTTGCTAGTGTAGCGCTTTGGCACATCGTGTCTTAAGAATATATATATATATATATATATATATATATATATATATATATATATATATATATAAAATTTCCCTTGGGGAAAATCTTTAACCTTGAAAGTCTAAAAGTAGTGCCAGCTATGCAGCCCCCAAGGTATTTGCATGAGGAGTGATAAATTGATAAATTCTGCCCATGGATGGCTGCCCACTGAACAGTGTCTCTGTTCACTGATATAGAACCATCTCCCTGTGAGATTAGGAGATTCTAGAGCACAACTCCAGGCAATGAGGCAGAGGGGCCCGCCCAGGAGTCCCAGGAACACATTCCCAGCACCAGGCAGGACCAGTCAAGGCTGGAAAGGATACCTGCATCCTAACGAAGTATGTGCACAGGCTGACCCTAAAGGGGGTCTTTTTTCTTCTGCTTTGGATGGGCCAGAGAGGTCCCTTCCCAGCCAAGAGTCCAGGTTTTTTGGGCTGAAGTAGAAATCCTAGAAAGACCAAGGTTCCACATGATAATCCAAGGACCGGGACACTAGGGAATCGATTAAGCATGTCCCCTGTGGCTCCTCTACCTGTCTCCTGTTGGGCTCCTTTCCTCCCTTGTGGCGTCTTTCTTGTCAGAGGGGCTTTTGGTGCTTCAAGCTCTCTCACTATGGCAACTTCTCTCCCCATCAAAACTTATCCATACCTGGACCAACTCTCTGAACCTAGTTGTTTTGACAATAGGACTCATATGAAAGAGTTATGGGGGTCATCGTTTGCAATATGTGACAACTTACATCAACTAGGTGCTTCTTGAAGATACTGCCTGCATTTTCTGGGCTGTAGGACTAGAAATCGTGCCCATTCTGCCTCCAGGATCTTCTGTCTTTCCATGATGTCTGGGGGAGTGGTCATAAAGTTTCAGTATTTATTATCTCTGATCTATACCAATCGCCTGGCTCCATTTTATGAATGAGAAATCTAAGATTTTGAAGGCAAAATTACTTCTCCCAAGTCTCAGGACCTGGGAGAGTGGGGGTGGGAGACAATTCTCTTGACCTCTTTCTATCTGCTTGTGCCTAATTCTAGAATCTTTCCATTCAAAATGTGAGCTGTAGACCAGCAGCATCAGTGTCACCTGGGAGTTTGTTAAAAATGCAGAATCTCAAATCCAACCTGAGACCTATTGAAATGGAATCTCCATTTTCACAAGATCCCCAGTTGATTCATATGCTGTTTAGAATTGGAAAAGCACTGGTTTAGAACTCACATTTCCCCCCCACCCCACCCCCTTGGCCCCATCTCCTTTCTCATCATTATTTCAACCCCAAGAGTCTGTGAACCTCTGAGACTGAATTTAGCACAATCTCAACATACAATGTTCAAGAGTCCTGGTGTCATTATATACAGCACAATTTTCTGGTGGAAGAACTTTCTTCCCGGTTTTCTGGTATTTTTTTTTCCTTTGTTTAAAGTTATAAAAGAAAAGCCTCATTAATGGAGTTCTTTTTAGAATGGGCAGGAGAATCCACCACCTTGAACTTCTAGCAGGAAAGGTATGATAGACACTTAATAAATAATCATAACTGGGTGGTGATATGTATGTGAAAGCACTTACCAAATTATTAAGCAGTGCACAAATGTTACTGATTATAATTTCCAGGCTGTAGGATCACAGAATGAGATCCTTCATGAGCCCATTCAGAGTGAAAATGTTTCTCAAGAATATAATGTGAAACTTAAAGATGTTGTTTTTTTTAAAGATTTTATTTTTTTATTCATGAGAAATCCAGAGAGAGAGAGAGGCAGAGACACAGGCAGAGGGAGAACCAGGCCTCCTGCAGGGAGCCCCATGTGGGTCTCCATCCCAGGTCCGGGGGATCATGCCCTAAGCAGAAGGCAGATGCTCAACCGCTGAGCCACCCAGACATCCCGAAACTTAAAGGTTTTAAATTATTCTCACTTTATAGACATGTAAGTCACCAGAATAGTGGTTGTGAACTCTGGTTATGCATCCAAATAACTTGGGGAGCTTTATTTAGGAGTTTTATTTTAGAAATAGGTAAGCCTGGGCTTGGCCCTTGATTCTATTTCTTGAGGTCTTGAGGGTCTGGGCTGGGCAATGGTTTATTTTTAAACACTCCCAGGTGATTCTAATACACAGTGAGCTTGGAGAACCACTGAAGTGGAAAGTTGTTAGTTCCAGGTTTATAGTAAATGAATGTGAGTGAGCATTTTATCCATATTTATGATATGGCTAAAGTCCAAATTTTCTAATTTCTGAATCTTAATGATGATCAAATCACCAGGAGATACCTTACCCACCAAACTGAAATACTACTGGCTGCCAATTCCAAACAGTATTAACTTGATAACGACAAGTTTGTTTGCCCTTCAGTCTCTTACCATTTAATGTGGGCCAGCTAACATTCATGGCTCCAAGAACTGACCTAAATTCTGACAGCATATTTGTGTACAGGCTTGTACTTCGGTGTCAACACTGAATTCTCAAATTCCATATGGTTTTTACTCTGGTGATTAGACATCTTGACAACACGGGTTTGAAAGAATATTGATGAGGATCTAGCAGACTGAAGTTCTAGGCAATGTTCTTTCTTGGAGTTGTCTGATGTTGGGTCAGTTTCCTGCTGTGAAAAATGAGGGTGTTGGACCAGCAGTTATTGAATCTGGCTGACCGTCAGATTCACCTGGAGGGCTTTGCAAAACCACAGATTTCAAGGCCCCAGAGCTACCAGTTGAAACTCCTGGAGTGTTTGTATATGTCTGTGTGGGGAAGAGTGGGAGGCAGGGTTGGGAAGCAGGATTTTTTTTTAAGATGTATTTATTTTAGAGAGGGGGGAGGAGCAGAGGGACAGAATCTTTACGCAGATTCCACGCTGAGCTCGATGCAGGGATCCGGAAGCAGGGCTCGATCTCAGGACCGTGAGATCATGACCTGAGCTAAAATCACAAGTCAGTCACTTAACTGACTGAGCCACACAGGTGCCCCTAGAAAGCAGGATTTTTAAAAGAATCCTAAAATTGATTGGGAAATTAACTGTGTTTGTGATCCATTGGACAAGATAAGCTCCTACATCCTTCTCCACTCTAGGAATCTATGACGTTAGACCTAGTTGGTTAAATTCCTTTGTCCGGAGAAGCTGGTCTAGGGGCAGGGCCTGGCCAGAGGGCTGGGTCTACCGAAGGATAAAACAGAAAACGGAACACTCACAAAAGAACTGTCATCTTTGCCTCCTGCACGTGTCTCAAGATTCTGTGTTCATATGGCCTCTGCTCGTTTTTTGGTCACTTATATTGCTAAATGTCGAATGGTCATCTTATCACATTACCTTTAAAAAGGGTTGAAAAGGTACTTTTGGGGACTAATGTTCTTAGAATAGTTTTCCTCACTTTTCCTACTACCTACCTCACCTCGCTACTGCTCTGAGTTTTACTGTGCAAGAGAATTATTTCTGGGATACTTGTTTAAAATACAGGTTCTGGGGCCACCTGGGTGGCTCAGTGGGTAGAGCATGTGATTCTGTCTGATCTTGGAGTCATAAGTTCCAGCCCCACACTAGGCCTAGAGCTTACTTAAAACAAAACAAAACAAAACAAAATGTAGCCTTTCTCAGGCTCTTTGATGATAAAGACATCCTGAATCCATCAACAAATGAATGGGTAAAATGTGATCTAGCCATACAATGCAATAATACTCAGCCATAAAAAGAAGTGAAGTACTGATAACATGCTGCAACATGGATAAGTCTTGAAAACATTTTACTAAGTGGAAGAATTCAGATACAAAAGGCCACATAGTGTACGATTCCATTAATACAAAATGTCCAGAATAGGAGAATCCATAGAGACAGAACCTTGATCAGTGGTTGCCAGGAGTTTGGAGGGAGAGAGGAATGTGGAATGAGTGCTAATGGATAGAGGTTTCTCTAAGAGTGATGAAATGTTCTCAGAAAGTGGTGATAGTTGTGTAACTTTGTGAATATATTAAAAATCATTAAGTTATATACTTTAAAAGGGTGAGTTTTTTGGCATATGAATTATATCTTTAAGAAGAGAAACAGGGGCATCTGGCTGGCTCAATCCATAGAACACACAACTATTTATCTCAGGGTTGTGAGTTTGAGCCCCAGGTTGGGTGTAGAGATTACTTAAAAAACAAAATATTTTTTTAAAAATACAAAAAAAAAAAAAAAAAGAAAAAGAAAGAAGAAAGAGAAAGAAAGAAAGAAAGAAAGAAAGAAAGAAAGAAAGAAAGAAAGAAAGAAAGAAAGAAAGAAAATAACCTAGGCAGTTGTTTAAAAAAAGCAGATTCCTAAACCCTACCCAAGACTGATGAGTTAGCACCTCTAGGGAAGAACCTAAGAATCTGATTTTAATAAATGCCCTATGTGATCCTTCTCATAAGGGAAGTTTAAGAAAAGTTCCTTGGTACACTGAAGGCCTGAGCCATCCTCTGCATGGACTCTTGGCACTCCATCTGTGGTTGGCAGCCTCTAAGATGGTCCTCATGATCCCTGCCTCCTAGTATTCTGCTCCCCTTGAGTGTGGACTGGGTTTGTTGACTCACTTATAATGATTACAATACAAAAAAAGTGATGGATATTACTTTCAATATTAGGTTTTGAAAAGATCATGGCTTCCATCCAAAGAATATATACAAATGGCCAATAGCATATGAAAAGACCCTTAATGTCACTCATCAGTAGAGAAATGCAAATCAAAACCATAGTGAGATAATCACCTCACACCCATTAGGATGGCCACTATGAAACAAAACAAAACAATGGAAAATAATGTGTTGGTGATGATATGGAGAAATTAGAACACATCTGTACTCAGATGTGCTGCTATGGAAAACAGTATGGAGGGTCCTCACATATTAAAAATAGAAATACCATCTGATCCAGCAATCCTACTTTTGAGTATATACCCAAAGGAATTGGAAGCAGGATCTTAAAGAGATATTTGCACACCCATGTTTACTGCAGCACTATTCACAATAGCTAAGGGGTGGAAGCAACTCAAATGCCCATTGACAGATGAATGGATAAAGAAAATGTGCTGTAATGCATATGATGGGATATTATTTGGCCTTAAAAAAGAAGGCAATCCTATTACATATTATAACATGGATGGACTGGAAGACATCATACTTCGTGAAATAACCCAGTCACCAAAAGAAAAATACTGTATGATTCCACTTAATGCGAGGCACATAGAGTAATCAGATTCACAGAGAGCGAAAGTTGAATGGGGGTTGCCAGGGGTGGAGGGGAATGAGGAGTTGTTCAATGAGTATAGAGTGCTGGTTTTGCAAGATGGAAAAGTTCTGGAAATCTGAGTACAATGTGAATATATTTAACCCTACGGAACTGTGCACTTAAAAATGGTTAAGATGGTTAAAAAAAAAAAAAATCATAGGGGTGCCTGGGTGACTCAATCAGTTAAGTGTCTCGACTCTTGATTTTGACTCAGCTCATGATCTTGGGGTTGTGGGATTGAGCCCTGCATCAGGTTCTGTCTTGGGTGTGGAGCCTGCTTAAGATTCTCTGTCTCCCTCTCCTTTTGCCCCTCCCATGCCCACACCTCACCACATGCTCTCTCTCAAAAAAAAAAAAAAAAAAAAAAAAAAAAAAATTTGTGGCTTCCATTGTAGACTCTTACTCTCTCTTGATACGCCACCCCCTCTGTGGCCCTCCAGCCCATGCCATCTTTCAGATCCCCAGCTGTCATGCTGGGAGGACACTTGGGCAGACTATGGAGTGACCCATCAGGTGAAGAGCAGAGGCTTGCCAGTAATATCTCAGTGAACTTGGATGTGGGTCCTCTGAGGCCTGTCAACATGTGAATAAACTTGGAAGTGGATCTTTAACCCCCCCAGTTGAAACTTCAGATAAATTGTAGCTCTCACAAAAGGCTTGACCTCACAATCAACTTTTAGGGTAGGGGCACTCAACTGAGCTGCATCTGAATTCTGACACACCGAAGCTGTGGCATCACGATGATTCATTGTTTTAAACTGCTAACTTTTGGGGTAATTTGCTATGCCGCAATAGATAATTCATACGCTATCAAATGCATTTTGCTCAGTGAGATTGTAGTGTGTGCAGACCCCACCAGGGCACTGGCTGCAATCCCATTTTTCAGGATATAAAACTGTATATATATTTTGGTAAGCCAAATAATAGGTCCCCCAAAATGTCCACATCCTAATTCCTGCAATGTGTGAATACAGTATGTCCCATAGTAATAGGGACTTTGTAGATGTAATTAAGATTACAAATTTTAGGGGTTCCTGGGTGTCTCAGGGGGCTAAACATCTGACTTCAGCTCAGGTCATGATCTCAGGGTCCTGGGATCAAGGCCCGAGTCAGGATCCCTGCTCAGCAGGGAATCTGCTTGTCCCTCTCCCTCTTCCACTGTCTCTACATATCCCTCTGCTCATGGTCTCTCTCTCTCTTTCAGAAAAAAAAGAAAAAAAAAAGATTAAAAACTTTAAAATAGATTACCCTGGATGATCCAAGTGGTCCCAATCTAATCGTATGAACCCTTAAAAGCAGGGAACTTTCTCTGGCTGGAGGTAGAAGAGATTTGGCAGAAGTAGAAGTTGGTGAGATTCCAAGTGTGAGAGGGACCCCACCAGTGACAAAGGCTTGGTGGGGAATGTGAAAAGCATGAGTTTGAATGTGGGCAGTCTCTAGGAGCAAAGACCAGCAATCAACTGAAGCCAGCAAGAAACTAGGGACGTCAACCCTACATCTGTAAGGAACTGAATTCAGCCAGAATTTGAATGGGCTTGGAAGTGATTCATCCCAAAGTCTCCAAAAAGGAATGCAGCCCTGCTGACACCTTGATTTTGGCCTTTGAAACCCAGAGCAGAGCAACCGATCCAGCCACCTGGGATTTCAAATCTATAGAGATGCAGGATAATAAATCTCTATTACTTTCAGTTACAAAGTTTGGGGTAATTTGTTATGGCAGCAATAGAAAATGAACGTATTTATGTGTATGAGATATTTATTGGTTTTCAGTCCCTTCCCACCAGGTATCATAGCTATGCAGATGGTGCACGGTATTATTTATCATTTTCCACTTATCCTGCTGAAGCAGTCATTCACTATCTTAGTACCTCTCTGTATTGCAGGCTTGAGTGTACCATGCATTGTTTTTCAGGGATCTCTGGGAAAGACACTCATTTTTCGGGAGCCTGGTGTCTGGCTAGGGCAAGACTGCGTGCATGCTGCTTGTTTCTGAGGCTACTGATCAATACTTACCATTAGGACGACAACTCCATGCATCACTAAACTTTGACCTCAGTGCCCCAGAGCAGTCCCAAGATGCCAATTGATGTCCAGGCAATATACATATTCCTCAAACGCAATATCCCTTTCATTGACTTCCCTGAATTAAATTTTAGAGGCTTCAGTGATGGCAAAATAATGTTGCTAATGTACCGGCAAGCCCAGGATATTCAGAAAGGATGCTTGGATAAAAGTAATTGTGTTTATGCTTTTTAAAAAGATCTTTTGGATGGGCATTGTGTTTGGATTGTTGATCAGCTGTCCCTGCCTTGTATACAGTGGGTGGTGTGGGCATAAAGTGTCCCTTAAGCCCATTGTGAAAATAAGTACACACCTAGAAGCCAAAGACCTCAAAACAAGTGGTTGGCTCCCCTGAGAAATCACAAGACAGGGCTACAAAGAATTGTGTTAATTGCATTTCTTTTTTATCTACAACTTTTGGAATTTTATTTCCCCAGAAGTATGTATTTTCTAGGGAATTCTTGAGAATGGTCTCCCATCACATAACATCCTGGTGCTCTGAGTAAAAGGAGATGATACTCCTGTTTTCCTGGATCTGTTCAAATGAGTTCAATTGCCAAACAGTTGTTTGGATTAAAACCAAACGGTTAATTTAATCAGGCGTTCAAGAGGCAGTTATTTTGATTAAAGGAATCGTATCTGAATGGCCTTTGGCAGCTTCTTATCTCCAGTCAGTGGGTCTCACACATATAGCTCTTCCGTGGAACCAGGGAGCATCAATTGCTTGAGTAAAAAGGGGTTTACTGGAAGAGAAGACTCATGAAACCCCATTGAAAAAAGTGTAGTTGAGCCTCATAAGAACTGAATAGCTATTAGGAACCAAAAGGCTACTCCCTCCATCTCTTTCGTGTCTTTCTAGAGCTACCTGGCCTCCCATCATTGCTTTGCTCTGAAATTCTCTGCTTACCCACTGGTGTGCTGAGAAATCTAGCAGTCTCGAGTTAATATTACCTTTGATATTGTACTCACCACCATGATTAATTTCATCCTGAGTCTGAATTCTAAGACACTCAATTTTAAATTGCCTGGAAAGAATTTTTGATTGGCTTGGTCTGGTCAGTGGTCTAGCTCTGGTCCAGTCAGCTGTCCCCAGGATGAGTCAGGTGTCATAAGACATGACAGAAGGTCTGGCCCCTCCAGGTAATGGATGAAGCAGGGAGGAAATAAATGAGAGATGCTTCCAGAATTTTTTCTGAACTGATAATAGCAGATGCCCCTTTGCCATGTCTTTTGTTACCAATCTGCAAACTCTTTAAGGGTGGAGGATTTTTTTCGTCTTTATCTTCACCACCATACTTAAGCCAATACCGCATCTATAGATTCTCGATAAGCAAAAAAAAAAAAAAAAAAAGATAAAGTTGGTCATGATCACTTCCAGTCATACACACATGGCTCTTAACATGCTGACCACCTCAGCTGGATGCTGGGGCAAGAAGTAAAGAGGTGTCACATGGGATGACTACTCTGGAGTTCTTTTTTTTTTTTTTTTTTTTTTTTTTTTTTTTTTTTTGGAGTTCTTTCTTCTAGCACTGCTTGGGTTAATAGTAACTAGTATGTATTCTCCATTTTCCAAGGGGCAAGCATAATATAAAGTGCTTTAGGTGTCACTATCTCACTTATCCACTATGATAACCTGTGAGAAAATTGGAGTTCAGAGAAGTTAAGTAACTTGCCCAGGGTCACACAGCTCAAAAGTACTGTGGCCAATTCTAAACTGAGACCTCGAGCCCACCCTCCAAAGCCTTTCATTTCCCTTCTACCTCTGTTAGGAGGAGTTGGGAATGAGGCTGAGAGGTGTTGGCTGGGTCAATGCCAATTTTGTGAACTAAATAAAATTGTTCTGTGCTAACAGTTTTTGAAAGCTTTTTGAACACGGCCTTGGGCCTTTCATGGTTCTGAGGTTTTCCAACAACTCCTCTTAATTGAGTCTTCCTAAGCTGAGCTGCTGGATTTAAGTAATGCAACAAGAAAAGAGTTCTCAGATTCTTTCTTTCCCTTTAAGCTAGGTGAGAATGTGTTGCCCAGCTTTCTGCTTTTAAACCCTAGAAAACATTCTGGGAATCTGAGACAAGACCTGAATCAGTGCTGCCATTTTTCCTTGTGCTTTGCACAGTGAGGGCTGAAATCCAGGCCGCCTTCACGCATTATGTATTATATCCTGGCACCAGGTTGTGTTGCTCGGAGGAAGAGGTGCCATGTTCTAATTCACATCTTAGGCCACCCTTTGGGTGCACTGTGTGCTAGGGGAGGGTCAGACAGGTATAACGTTGTTTCAGATTCCCTCTGATTTAAGTTTTGATTATGACTTGTGATAATGCCATTTCTGGATCATACCTAGTGTCTAGCAAGAGGAATCTAAATTTTGTTAGCCATTTTCAAGGGAGGGAGGGGTTGACGTTGGTGCCAGAACTGGGTTCCCACCTATTGGTGGGTGGGTGGGGTATTCTCGCTGCTACTTCTCAGCTGGTCCTCCGGCTCTGTAGACACAGCCCTTAACCCAAACCCCAGGGGACAATTTTAGCAGTCTTGGGAATGGTGGGGAATGAAACAGGAACGTGGTTAGCAAAACAACTTGGTGAAGGCCCAATCTAGAGCCTATATTAACGCAGAGAAAGGCTGGCTTGCCTTAGGGTTCTCTCTTTCTGAAAAATCTCAAAGCCCCTTCACCCAACCCCCAGGGCACTATAGGCCTAGCTAAGGGGTGATATAGTATTTATGGCCTCTTTACTTTTATTTGTGGTACTGTTAAAATGCCTTTCCAACAACATGCTGCCATGATTTAATATGTATGTGTGCTCATCCTGAAATATATGCACTTTGGAATGCATTTGGAACAGAAATAGGATTTTAAAGAAATAGAAGATGGTGAGTTCCAAGAACCCCTTCCTCCTGCCTTTACCCTGGGTTCACTCAGTACCGGGAGCTGTGTATTCAGGCAGTACCTAGGGAGTCCCGGGCAGTAAGACGTTGTGGTTAGAGATGATCAGTCTGGAGGGACAGATCTTGGTGGGTTCAATGTCATCTCTGCCACTCACTAGCTATATAACCCTAAGTAAATTGCTTAAATGCTCCAAGCTTCCATTTCTTCATCTATAAAACAGAGATGATAAGTCTCTTCTCCATAACTTCACTGTGAGGTTCAGTGAGATGTTGCCCGTGGAATGCTGAGCACAGAGCAGAGAGCAATTAGCACTGTAAGCTCTCACTTCAAGATGTGAACCTAAATTTCCAGTTGAAAACCTGTTGAACAGCCGAGACTTTCTGTCCTCTTTTATTGGTGGTCCTCCTTTACTCCATATGAATGCCCTCAGAATGTAATCCTAGTCCCCCGCAACGTCATCTGCAACTTTGCTCCCACCAGGGAGACGTTCTGATTCCCAGGACAAGCACCTGGCCCGTGAGCACGCCTCGGCCTCCGGGAGGTCCTGGAGGTGCAGTGGAAGACCAGTGAGCTGGTTAACGAGGGTGTGAAGCTGGAAGGAATGGGCTGTCTGCTGGATGTGCTTTAGTTGCGAAGCTGTGTGGAGAAAATGAAATGCTGAAATCTCAGGACACTGGTAAAGAGGAAAGTTCAGGGCAGCACATTTCCATTCTCACATATAACTGCTTCCATCTCAGGGGTGTAACGAACCCCCCCAGTGGCTTCTTTGTATCAGAGGCAGTGGTAGAGTGTCATCAGTGTGGCCACTGACTTTGGGATGAGACAGTCCTGGGTTGGCGGCTACCAGCTGAGGGACTTCAAGGCAAGTCATTGGACCTCCACACATAGTTTTCTCCTCTGTAAAATGGGCACATTAGTAGCATCTGTCCATCTCACTCATGTTTCGAAAATCGAGAGAATGTACATAAAGTGCCTGGCACAGAGTAAGCCCTCATTAAGTGTACTTCACTGCCAGCACTGTCATCGCAATTATTACCTACATCTTGATATTGCTGAGTATATAAGATCTGGGGAATAATCAGCCTTTAGGTAGTCAATAAGTGGTGGATATTATTATCATGTCTCAGCTGTGAATATTAATTATAAAAGCTAATCATTCTTTTCAAAGCTCCCCAAGGGCTTATCCCATTCTGTAAGGCAGCTGGTGTGTGCCCCTCACCCTATGAAAAGATACTACCAGTTGTCACCCCAACTACCAGTCCCCCTTCTTCCTTGTGAACAGAATACCAATTATATTCAAGCAACCATAGGCCTAACCCTAAGGAAAGAATAATGATTAGTGCAAGCCACTTATGGCAGTCCAGTTTACCTTCATCTTAATTGGTTTAAGAGAAGGCATGTGATAAGATAGAAGGGAAAGTCTCCCAATGAAAGGAGAGAGGAGTGTGATGTGATCCTCATTTTGGTCCCTGGCACCTTCTTCCTGCTTTAGGTAATGTCATGTGAGGATGTGATGCTTGGAGCTGCAGCTGCCATTTTGTGACCATGTGGTTACTAGAATGAGAGTGATAGAGCAAAAAAATAGAGTCGAGATTCTTGAAGACGTTGCTAAACTGCCAGATTGACTCCGAGGCTGCTTGCCTCCACACTTCTTTTCTGGTATACAATAACTGTTCTCATGGTTTGGCCTATTGTTAATCTGGCTTTCTGCTTAATTGAGTTTCTCCTTTTCTGTTTGCCAACCCTGCAGAATATCTGCTATTCAAATTCTTCCTCAGATATAAAGACATTCGGTTCCCATTTTCTTCTTCTACATTTGGGTAATTGAGTGTTTTTAAACAAATTCCACCCTCACCATTGTAGTGAAACTGCTCTTGAAAAGGTCACCAGTGACCTCTTGATTGACATGTCCGATGGCTTCATCTAATTTCACATCCTGCTTAACCTCTGCTGCAAAATAGTGAGAAGATTTATAGGTAGAGGTGAAAAGCGACAGCTTGACCACTTTCTTATTCTTAAAGTGAGGCCTTCCCTCTGTGGGTGTCACTGCTCTTTCTATACCTCCAGTCCATCCTCTGTGGTTTCTTCTTTTTCTGCCCCTCAACTCTGTGTGAACCCCGACATTCTGCCCTTTGTCTTCTCATCTCTTACCAGGTACTTTCCCTGAGTGCCTTCTCCACATTTAAGACTTTGGTTACCATCCTTAGGCCCTCGTGATTCCCACATCTGTGTCTCCAGATCTGCTTTTCTCCCAGTGAACAGGATGTGTCCACTTGGGTGTCCCCACAGGACCATCGACACCGTATTTGTAAACTGAACTATGTCCCCTACAAATTACTTCTCTTCTGTCACACACCTCACCACTCACACTAGCCCTCAGCTAGAAACTTCAATCATCCTAAGTGATTCCTTCTTTCCCAACACTCAATTAATCATCAAGAATAAAAATGTCTCTATTCTCAGGAGTCTGTTGCAGCTTCCCCATGTTCACTGCCATGGCCTCCAGTCATCATTTCTGTATTGCAAAAGTCTCTCACATGCCTCTAACCCACCCCCTCACCCCCTTTCTAATCATCTGCATTGCTGTTAGAGTGGGTTTTCTAAAAACAAACAGAATCATGTCACCAGATCTAAAATTTTCCAAGGAGGCGGTGTGGGGAGATTGTATTAGCCATCACACCTTCCAGATAAAGTCCACACTTCAAAACGGCACAAAAAACCTTCTAGTTACTCTGGGAACAGACTGGACTTTGTGTTCTATTTCCTACCAACTCCCCTCTACCTTTCCTGCATTCTCAGCTAGAGCTCCTGGGTGGGACTCTTTCTCCTCATTATTTCAAATTCTGATTAGATGCTGGACTCCTATTCCCCAGCATTCTGAACTAGCATCCTCCAGTTCTCAATCAAGCTGTACTTCTTCCCCAAAGCATTCCTCGAGCCAAGGACTAAACCAGAGTTTCTCAGCCTCAGCGTTATTGACATTTCGGGTTGGATAATTCTCTGTTGTAGAGTCTGTTGTAGGATGTTTGGCAGGATTGCTGGCCTCTACCTGCTGGATGTGAGCAGTACCCGCCTCCCCCAATTTCCACAGCCAAAAAAATGTGTCCAGACACTGTGAAATTTTCCCCAGAGGACAGAATCACCCCCTCCCCCGGTTGTAAGCCATTGAACTAAACCAAGTCCCCTCTTATTATCCCTTAGCCTCCTGTCCTTCTCTGATCATAATACCCTTGATATAGTCTTTTTTTTTTTTTTTAAATTTTTATTTATTTATGATAGTCACAGAGAGAGAGAGGCAGAGACACAGGCAGAGGGAGAAGCAGGCTCCATGCACCGGGAGCCCGACGTGGGATTCGATCCCGGGTCTCCAGGATCGCGCCCTGGGCCAAAGGCAGGCGCCAAACCGCTGCGCCACCCAGGGATCCCCCCTTGATATAGTCTTGAAGTGACTTGTCTGATTGTCTCATCTGTTCCAACAGAATGTTATCTCCAAAAGGGCATCTCCCAGGGCCTGGCACCCACTAGGCATATAGTATAGCTTCATGAAAGAGTGAGCTCCCTGATGGGAGCAACCTTGTCTGTTCTCTGCATAGTGCCCAGTGTGGTGCTGGCACATACAGGGCTCAATAAACATTTGTTGAAGGAAGGAATGATTCAATCATCCCATTCAAATGCTTCTCTCTCTGTGAATCTTTTATTAGTATCCCAGTCAAGGTTAGAGTCTTTTTTTCTCTTAACTCCATAGTATTTTGTGCATGCCCCTGTCCCCCCAGCACTTACTACATTGGATATTAGAATCAATTTGGTAATATATACTTGTGGAAATGAAATCATGTTCCCTGGGAGTGCTGGGGTGGCTCAGTGGGTTAAGCATTCGACTCTTGATTTTGGCTCCGTTCGTGATCTCAGGGTGGCGAGACCAAGCCCTGCATTGGGCTCTGTGCTCAGCACGGAGTCTGCTTAAGATTCTCCTCCTTTCCCTGTGATCCTCCCCGACGGTTTGCTTACACATTCATATTCTCTCTGTCTCTAAAAATTAAAAAAAAAAATCGTGCTCTCTGTATCTTCGGGTCTCTCTCTAGAAACAGAAAAACTAGGGCCATTCCTGTGCCCAGGAATGTCATGATCTACCTTTTCCTTAAACGACTACACCTGTTCTGCCCCTGGCTGCTCTCAGCCACACCCACCACACACACACTCATCCATCTTCCTTAGCCGACTTCAAAGAGGAGGAAGAGCTCAGAGCTGCTGGGCATTGAGGACCCACACATCTGCTTCACGGCCCCGTTTTGCCTCTCTCTTCCCTGACTGTGCTCCCAGCAATGGCAATGAGTTCTGAGAGGTCTTAATAACATATGGTCCTTGCTCACAAGCCTCTTCCGGGGATGGGAAGCACCACATCTGCAATATGCCCACCACCCGATGGCTTGAAATGCAAGAGGCTATAGCAAACCCCATATCCCAGTGGAAAGGAGCCGGGATACTATTAAACAAATAAACATTCACAATGGTCAGAAAGGAGATCAGCCTTCTTTTGAGAGGAGTTCTGTACTCAGAGAAGAGTAGGGTAGCTTTTTGGGCACGTAGATGGTTAATATGCATTCTTTAGTCACAAAGTCCTGTGGGGAGAAGATGCCGAAGTGAATATTTATATTTGGCATCCAAGTCTCCGCATAAATAACAGCATAGAACCTGGTGTTTGGTTTGAGGTCAGCTCCGTTTAAACAGCTAGACCAGGTGCAGACACACATGCTGGACCTTTGAACTCCATGTGTTGCAATCCAGATGTGCGGCCGAGGTGATGAACTTGGGTCACTGATGGTGAGAGAGCGTATAGTGCTCTTCTAGCATCTTCCATGGGGAGCCCTGGACAGTAGACTTGGCCCTAAGCCCACTTTCCTCGCCAGAGTCAAGAAACAGTAGCAGCTGCAGTTGTTGCTAGGGATAAGAGATCATCCACTGGGGAGTTGAGATAGCCAGGACAGGGGGTGGGTAGCACGAGGGAGGTCACGAAATTGACCGTGCTTAGCCTCTGCCCACGTCTGAATCACTTGGAGACATTCTGCAATGGGAAAAATATTAGGCTTTTAATGACAGCCCTGACAAACATGATCCGTATGACCAAACCGGTCTCAAAAGCAACTGCTAATCATTTCTTAAAGGGGGATTTGTCAAACGGCATGTTTCTCCTAGGGTTTTCCTAGTCCCACACTTTGCCTCGAAAATGTGCACAGAGTGAGGGGTTTGAACTTTCTGAATTTAATGCAAAGCACATATGTTGTTTGGGTTTTGTTTGTTTTGTTTGTTTGTTTTTATGGTTGCAAAATATGTTATATAAAAAAAGAACCATATAGCAATAAAATGGTAACGTAAACACAAATCCTCCAAAAGCATGCAACATATTTCTAATGAAAGGAAACAACCACCTTCGCTTTACCCACAAAAAAATTAAAAATGATGAAGAGGGGCCGTTTCGTTCACAGATTGTAGAATCCTACTGTTTACTGCTCTCCAAATGAGTATTTTTGAGGCATGACTTAAAATGGGAATTTTCAAAACGAAGCAGCTCCTGGCATCGTGAAGAGAACGCTGATGTTGGTTGGCAGCCAGGCAACTTGAATTCTGGTTTTGACTGCTGACCCCCCGCTTCCTGGCTCCCAACCCCAGCACTCCACTCCAAGTGCTCTTGTCAAGGGTACCAGTGACCTTCTAATTGCTAAATCCAAAGGGCATTTTGTAGTCCACTTTTGACCCGACCTCTCTTCAGCAGATGACATAATTGCCCACTCTTTCCTCCTTGAAACCCTCTTGCTCTGTGCCTTCCATGACCCCATCCCATCCTGGTTATCCTCCGGCTTCCCCCTTCACTCCTCAGACACTCTCCAGGCTTCTCTTCTACACCAATGGCTAGGAGCAGCTGCTGTGGGCTGTGGTCATGTGGGGTTTTGTGGGCATTTTCTTATCAATTCTTCACAGCAGCTCTGGGAGGGGGTACTTACTGGTTCCCTTTTATAGACAAGAAAAAGTAAGGCTCAGAGTGATGAAGGTTCAGAGTGATCTTCACCTTTTAGGTCAATGGCTAATAAGCAGCAGGACTGGACTTCCCATCTAGGTCTGTTTGAATCCAGAGTCAACTTCTCAACCATTAACGTTGCAATTTTTCTTCCTCGGGTAGCCCCTTAAATAGAGGTATTCTCCGGAGTTCTGTGTTTGGCTCCTTGTTCTTTCTGCTCTGTGCCCACAGGAGCACATCCACAGCTTTCATCATAGCACCTCTATGCTATCTTCAGCCAAAATCTGTCCTCTGCTCCTCATTTCCAACCGTTTCCAACATATCTCCATTTGCATGTGCCACAGTCACTTGTAGGGGTGGTGGATGATTGGCTGAAGCCAGTGATTGCTTAAGGAGTAGCATGTGACTCAGGCAAGGGAGATTTCTTTTTTCTTTCTTTCTTTCCTTTTTTTTTTTTTTTTTTTTTTTTTTGCAGGGGAGATTTCTGCAAATGTCTAGGAAAAGTTTTTCTCTCTCTTAAATAGACACATGAATGATGGTTTCTTTTCTCCTAGATATTGCTGTGCCTTGTAATATTAGAGTCATGACTACCATCTGTAACCATGAGAAATAGGTCAAATTCAACAAGAGAAGATGGTACCTGGGTCCTTAATGACCAGCTGACTAAATCTCACCTAGGACAGGGGCTTCCAACTATATTATAAATAATACATTTCCTTATTGCGTGTATGGGTTTTTGCTTTGTTTTGTTGTTACTTGCTGCTAAAAGCTTCCTAAGTGGTACATCAAATTCATCATATCTACAGCTCAACTCAATATCCCCTCCTCCAAACAGCCTCCCTTCCTATTACTCTAGTTCTATTGATATCACCATGGTTGACTCATTCACCCATGTCAGAAACCTGGGCATCATCCTTGACTCCTCCCTGTGCCTCACCCCCAAAGTCCAATCATGAATTAAGTCCAGGAGATTTGCAGGTGGCTGAGGACCATATTGGGGTTGAGCACAGTTAACTGTCCTCCTCTGTATGTGCAGATCCCTGCTCAGGTAGTGGGAGACAGGGCTTGGCTTTGCAGCTCCCCAGGAGCCAGGCCATGTGGACCAACAGCCAGGATCATGCATTCTAGACCAAGGTACTTTGGGCTGCCATGGCCAAGCTGTGCCCCAGCACCATCATGGCCATCCCCACCAAAATACTGTATGGCCTGTCCTGCATACCACCTAGAGAGCCACAGCAAGGCCAAGCCATTTGCCATCTGCCTGGGCTGAGTGGCCGACATCTTCAGGTTATGCTATGTGAGAGTACCTGAGGGGCTCCTGAAAGACTTTCTACCAAGACCAGTGGCCCTGGTGTTGCGATGTTCGGAGAAGCTCATTAAGGACCTGAACCCCTTTATTTCTCTTATGGGCATCTCGATTCCTGACCATTTCTTCATGTAGGATTTGGCCCAGATGTTTGGAGCACCATTTGCTATTATCAGTGCCGACCTCAGCTCTTAGGCCCATTCTCAGAATGTCTTGGAATTCCTGTACTTCTGCTCTCACCTGTCCCTGGTCATTGATAGGGGACTAATTGAGGATGGCCAGAGCCATGAGTATTGCTTGGACAAGTCAAGTTAACATGTCTATACCTGGCAGGTTTGGTATCATTCAGCCTCGAACAGAAGTACGTGCTCCTCCCTAACAGGGATCCTGCTTGCGAATCCCGGTAAAAGGAAGGGCCCAAGGACTGAAGCTGGATGCTCTGTGTCCTGTCTGCTGGTGACTGGCAAGACCTCATTTACAGAGACCAGGAGGGCTGCAACATCACTAGTCCAACTCCTTAAGGCAACATATCTCTCTGAACATTGTAGGCCAGGCCCCAAGCTGGGGTTTAGTCTTACACCTGGTGGGGGAGGTCTTATGTGTTATCTGTAATTTCATATATCAGCCAAAATCTCACTAGAGACTTTACTTGAGAATATTCCTAGGATGGCCTTATTTTTTTTTTTAAGATTTTATTTATTTATTAGAGAGAGCAGGCTTGAGAGCACAAGGAAGGGGTTGGAGGGAGAGGGAGAAGCAGCCTCCCCGCTGAGCAGGGAGCCTGCCACAGGGCTTGATCCCAGGACCCCAGGATCATGACCTGAACTGAGAGCAGACGCTTAACTGACTCCACCCAGGCGCCCCCTATACATTTCTTTTTAAAAAAATATTTTTGAAAAATAATTTAAAGAACAGATTTGGAATCTAGCCAGAGCCTCCTCTCTGATGGGTAGTGGCATTTAAGGTCCCAATCAGCTAGAGCACCAGCTGGTGCTGTTTAAAAGTCTCCAGTGACTAGAGAAGGCACATGTTTGTGCATCTGAAGCTGGGACCAGGTTAGGATAAAGACTGTTGAGCCTCAGGCCCAACACTATTTCCTCTGAACTGGGGGGGCAGGGCGGGGGCAGGTGGTAGATTGTGCTTTAATGCCCGGTGGAGAGAGTCCTCATTTTGGACTAATGGTAGGAAGTGAGCTCAGTTGGAAGGGGTGAGAGTAGGGAGGTCCAAATTAAGAAAAATATTGGGGGGGCGCTTGGGTGGCTCGGTTAAGCCTCTAACTCTTGGTTTTGGCTCAGGTCATATCTCAGAGTCATGAGATCAAGCCCTGCATCAGGCTCTGCGATGAGCATGGAATCTGCTTAATATTCTCTCCCTCCTTCTCCTTCTGCCCCTCCCCTGCTTGCAAGCATGCTCTCTCTCTCTCAAAAAAAAGAAAAAAGAAAAAAAGGAAAACAAATCTCTTATTTTTCTTAAAAAAAAAAAAAAGTCCAAGAGATTCTGCTTGAAGATGTCTTATTCTTTCTTCCCATTAACCCTCTCCTTGTCCCTTTCAGTTCTTTGCCATCTTTGCTGTCCTTCTGTACCCTTTCTCATTTTGAGAGGTCACCACGGTCTGTGTTGCTCCCAAGGAGATTTTTAAAACTCGGTACTAATCTTCTAGCTTCCTTAATTACAATGTGTCAATAGTCTACCCTTATCTTCAAGATAAACTCTGGCCAATGTGCAAGGTGTGTAAGCTGCATCAAGACAGGGCTCACCTCTCTGTACTGTCACCTCCTCTGCTCTGATCATTGTAGTTCGAACACACCTGATTTCCTTGTGGTCCATGAGCCACTGTCCCTTAGTGTCATTGCAAGTATGGTTCCCTGGGCCTGGGATACCCTCTCTGAGGCCTCCCTGAACTATCCTGACTGGCCAGCATGTTCTCGTGCACCTTGGTTTGCCTCTCCTATGATGTAGCCGGCATACATTTCAGGCATGCCAGGCATATCTTTCCTTATTTTCATCTCTTTCATCTTGATTTGTATTTTGAACCCCATCCCAAGTCAGTCTCCATCAGTCTGGGGCTCCCCTTTCTCTAGGGGTGAATCTAAGTTCTAGATACTCTAGTGTTGCAGTGCTGAAGGGAGGGGGGTTCCTGCCTGGTCTTGGGGCATCTGTTCATCACAGGTTGCCATAAAGACACTCCTGGTCTTCATGGTCCCTTCAAGTTGAGGAGTCATGGAGGCAATGCTTAGTCCATACTGGGTCCCTAGAATCTGCAAGGCAGCCTTGGCATTGTCCGCATGGATACTACTACCACTGCACCTGCTCTGAGGTCCTGCTGCCTTCTTGCCCACCCCCACCCTTTGCTCTCTGTCCCTCAGCTCTCTCCAATTAACTCCTTGTCTTCTCTCCCTCCGCCAGCACCTGTGAAGAGTTTTCTTGTCTAGAAAAAAGCGCTCCCCTCCACTTCCTTCTTTGGGACATTTGTTTATCCCCCTACCCGCCCTGGGTTGCCCCTAGGGGAACTTTGTGAGTTTAGAATTATGGAACACAAGAGGCCGAGACTGAGAGGTCCTTTTTTCTTCTACTCTGTCAGATTTCTTCCTTAAGACAGAGAGCACAGGCCCAATAAACTGCTTGGGAAAGGAGAAAAAAGAACACTGATAACTATGATCACCTGGCCATCAGGGTGCTTACCACCCTGGAAATGATCTGCATGTGTACCCATTTCTTCCAGATTGTGTGCTCCAGGGGCCAAAACCTGCCATGTCCTTTATCCTGGTATTATCAGCCTCTGGTATCAGGCCCATAGGAGGTGCCTTGTAAATAGCTATCAAAGCTAAAAATGAAAGTAAGAGGAGGAGTGGTCTTGAAAGTCAAGGACACCTGAATGAATCCTGCCAGCTCGATATGCTTGCCTCAATAGGTGGCGTGGGGCAAAATCCTTTACTTCTCTGTGCATGGGCAGGAGCAACAGGGAGAGGGCACAGAGAGGGGTTGGGGGACTCTGTGCTCCTCAAAGGTCTCTGATTTCTACATTCCCTTCTTCCCAGGCTTCCCAGGTTCTGGCTCCATGTTACCCTCTCCCCTCACCCTTCAGTTGGCCCAAACTTCTATATCATATGCCTCTCCCCCGACAAATTCAGTTTGTGCATACATAGATTTTTTGCTTGTGCTCTTTCAGGTTGGGTCCCTTCCCTTCCTCCATTGAATGACTTTCAGGATTCTTGAGTTCCAGGGATTCCATTTGTGATGAAATGCAAAGAACTTGGAATTCTGGTTCCACCATGCCCTGGCTCTGGGATGTTGGACAAGTATCTGAGTGTCAGATTCCAGATTCCCATCTTCCAGATGGGAATGATGACTAACTCAACTAGATCCTTTAGGACAAGGGCTTGGGAGCCCAGACTGCCTGGATTTGAATCCTAGCCTTGCCACTTTACAGATGTGCAACTCAGGGATGTGACTCTACTTTGTCTTGCATTCCTTATTCATAAAAAGGGCGCCTTCACAGAACCCACCTCATGGGGTTTTGTTAGCATTCATTCATGAAAGCATCTGAAGCTTTCAGCAGCACACCTGAGCAAGCACTCCATACAGGTTGATTATCACTATCCCATGGGTGGCCTCTCTTTAGCCACCTACAAACTCATGACACGTGTCCTACTAGTGTGCATGGGGTGCTGTAACAAAATACAACAGACTGGGTGACTTAACAGAAATTTTTCTCTCATTGTGGAGGCTGGAAGTCTGAGATGATGGTCAGCAAGGTTGGTTTCACCAAGGGCCTCTGGTTGACTTGCAGACAGCCTCTATGTCACTAGGTCCTCATATGGCCTTTCCTCTGTGTGCATACATCCCTCATGTTTCTCCTGTCTTGTAAGTAAACCAGTCACATTGGATTAGGTCCCAGTGTAAAGGCCTCATTCTAACTTAATCACTGCTTTCAAGGCCCTGTCTCCAAATGCAGTCACATTCTGGGGTCCTGGGGGGTTAGGGTTTACTCTATGAATTTGAGGAAGAACACAAGTTCAGTCCATGACAATGTATCAACAGACCTCCAACATTAGATGTTCCTGTGGGTGAGCCTCGTTTTTTTTTTTTTTTTTATTTAATTTATTTATTCATGAGAGACACACACACACAGAGGCAGAGACACAGGCAGAGGGAGAAGTAGGCTCCATGCAGGGAGCCCGACGTGGGACTCGATGCCGGGTCTCCAGGATCAGGCCCTGGGCTGAAGGCGGCTCAAAACCCCTGAGCCACCCAGGCTGCCCAAAGCCTCGTTCTTAATTCAATTCTTAATGAATTCCAGGATGTTTGGGTTCCATGGGTTCCCTCTGTGGGAAAGTGGAGGTAGCTTGCCATCAGAAAAGCAAGTTTTGAAAGTTTAAAACCTGCTTGTTGGGGACACCTGGGTGGCTCAGCAGTTGAGCATCTGCCTTCAGTTCAGGGCATGATCCTGGAATCCCATTGGTTTCCCTGCATGGAGCCTGCTTCTCCCTCTGCCTATGTCTCTGCCTATCTCTCTGTGTGTCTCATGAATTTAAAAAAAAAAAAAAAAAAAACCTGCTCATGGGTCTATGGCCTTAGGCAAGTCATGTGTCCTGCATGAGCCTCAGTGTGCACATCTTCATTCTAAGATGGACGATGGTAACTCTCACGGAGGAGAGGCATGTGTGAAAGCCCTCTGTAATCTCAATGCTCCCTCCCCCCAGGTTTTTTGCCTCTGAGCTAAAAGGACACAAGTAGCTAGATTGATTGTCTTGACTCTCCATTTTAGCCTCCAAATTCTGTGACTCTGATTCTAAAGGTAGAAAGTATCAAGGACAAGCTGCTGGGGAAGCAATTTCTGTGTCCAAAGCAACAATAGATATTGTCAAATCAATGAAGGAAATCACACTATCATAGGGAACCCTCACTCTGCATATTCCTAAGGCCCCAAATGGAGCAGTGCCAAAGTGCATCACTCATTCCCTGGGTTTTGGCACACATGTCTTGTCTGATTCGGCAAGAACTCACTATAATGTGGGCTCCTGAACTAGGTATACCAGAGCCAGAAAATCTGTGTTTAGGAGGACCCTGGGACCTTCTGTCAGAAAGGGTCGCTTGAACTTCACCTTCCTCAGGCAACCTCCCAAACTGGCTGGTTCTTTGTCAATGAAAGCTGTGTTTCAGAAGCAGCACAGTGAAGACAGAAATTAAGAGGTAGAGGTGGGGGTGCCTGGGTGGCTTAGTCAAGTGTCTGACTCTTGGTTTCAGCTCATGGTCTTAAGGTCTTGGGATCCAGTCTGGTATCAGGCTCTGTGCTCAGTGCAGAATCTGCTTCAGATTGTTTTCCCTTCTTCCTTTCTTTCTCTGTCTCTCTTTCTCTCTCTCTTTCTGTCTCTCAAATAAATAAATAAATAAATCTTTTAAAAAAAGAAAAAAGAGGTGGAGCTGCAAAATCATATGCTGAATTTGAACTCAAACCATGTCCCTGACTCTAGGCAAATCACTTCCCTGACTCAGATTCTTCAACTGTCAAATAAGGCGGTAACAATAGTTCTTACCTCACTGGGTCCTTTGGGGCTTCAAGGGGGTAATAGATGTAAAAGTGCTTCATTCATTCCACAATACTATGTGGAGGAACATTTTCTATACTGTTCTAGGTACTAGGGATACAGAACGAAACAAAGCAAATTCACTGTCCTGATAGAAATTAAACTCTAGTGAGAGAGTCAGGCAAAAACAAAGAATACAACATGTAATGCCAGGGCATAGCGATGATGGAAAGAACAATAAAGCAGGATAAGGGGGAAACTGACTGGGGGTTCTGCTGTGTCTGCTATCTCAGTCAGGGAGGTCCTCTCTGAAGGGGGGACATTTAGCAGACATCTAGACAATGAGAAAGATGGAGCCATGGCAATATGTGGGGCGAACAGATAGAAAGGCCCTAGGAGGTGGTTGGGCTTGGCAGGAGACCACAAGAGGCCAGTGTGCCTGGAGCTTGGTGGGAACTGGATGAAATCAGTAAAGCCTTGAAGGCCAGGATCAAGATTCTTGATTTTAATCTAAGTGTCAGGAGAAGTCCTTAGGGGATTTTGAGCAGGGGATTGCCTTTGTCATGGACAGCCTTCTGACCGCTGTTTGGAGAAGAGACTTTAAAGAAATATCGTTATCATGAAGCTGACGGACACATACTTCCTGCTCTCCACCTCCTGGGCACGTGGTGGGCTGCACTTTTTGTCGCTGAGTGGGGCCATGAGCTGTGACCAGGGAACAGAAGTCAGGAGTGTCACTTTTTAATTAGGTGTCAGTACAATTCTCTCCAGAACTCCTTTCCCCCTGTTTCTGTGACCAGCACTGCTCAAGTACTGTTCCATCAGCCTGGGTTCTAGAGGGATGAGCTACGGGACAGAGCTGCAGCTGGCCTGTAGTGGGCATGCCACTTCTGGGCATAACCTAGCACATCCAGACAGGTGCAGGGAGCAAGAGGAGAGGTAGGGAGGTCATTTAGGTGGCTGAAAGGTGATCCTAGCTTGGACTGAAGTGATAGCAACAGACACAATGAGAAGTGGTCAGATTCAGAATGTGTATTGAAGATCAAGTGTGTAAGATTTGCTGATGGGCTGAATGTTAGGTATAAGGTTAAGAGAGGAGTCAAGGATGATTCTAAGAATCAGGGCCTGACTAACTAGGTGAATGACTAAGGAGAACACTCAGGAAAGCACAGGATTACCCACAGTGCTAGGCACACAGCTCAACTACGAAATGCTACCTCCTGTGGTTAATATTCTTAATGGGGGCAAGCGATATGGAATGGAGAGGCTTGAGGAATTTTCCATTCTAGAACGACAGAGGGATCAAAAGTCAAATTTAGTCAGTGTAATTTATATATCATGAAACTTTTTTGGGGGTATACATCTGAGTTTTGACAGGTGCATTTTATCTTGTAGCCACCTCCACAATCAAGATGTAAATTGCTTCCATCTTCTCCCCAAATCCCTTTTTGCCACTCTTCCCTTGGATCAAAACCTCCCTCCACCTCCAACTCCTGGCCACCACGGATCTGTTCCCCATCCCTAGACTTTCGCCTTTTCCAGAATGTCATATAAATAGAATCACCCGGTACGGCACCTCTTGAGACCGGCTTCTGTCACTTAGGATAACGTATTGGAGATTCATCTGTGTTGCATATGTCAGTGGTTTGTTCCTTTTTCTCGCTGAGTAGTATTCCATGGTAGGGATGGAGCCACTCTTTGTTTCTCATTCACCAGCTGAAGGACATTTGGGTTGCTTCCAGATTTGGGTGATATGAATAAAGCTGCTATAAATATCTGAGTACAGGTTTCTGTGTGAACATATGTCTTTATTTCTTTTAGTAACTTTCTAGAAGTAGGATTGCTGGCTCATATGGTAAGTGTATGTTTAACTTTATAAGAAACTGCCAAACCGTCATCCCAGAGGAACTGTACCATATTGCACTCCCACTGGCATTGTGAGGGTCGCTGCACTTCCTCCCCAGCACTTGGGATTGTCAGGATTTTTTTGATTTAAGCCATTCTAATGTGCAGTGGTATCTAATTGTGCTTTTAATGCGCATTTTCCTAATGAATAATGATGCTGAGTGTCTTTTCATGTGTTTATTATTTATTTTCATGTGTTTATTAGCCAGACACATATGAATGTCCATTCAAATCTTCTGCTCATGTTTTGTTAGGTTGCTTATCTTTTAGTGTATAGTAAAAGTTCTACATATATTTTTGCATGTGATTCCTTTATCAGATACGTGCTTTGCAAATATTTTCTTCCAGTCTTTGACTTGGCATTTCATTTTCTTAACAGTATCTTTCTAAAAAGAACAGTTTTTAATTTTGATAAAGTCCGAACTATCAACTTTTTCTTCTATGGATCACATGTTTTGTATCACGTCTAAGAAATCTCCGTCTATCCAAGGGCACAAAGGTTTTCTCCTGTATTTTTCTCCCAGAAGTTTTATAGTTATAGGTTTTACACTTGGGTCTATGATCTATTAGGAATTAATTTTTATTAATGGCATGAGCTATAACCCAGGACAATTTTGACTGGTGATATTTCCTACTGTGCCAGAAGCAGATCAATAAAACTTCATAGCTCTGATAAGCACGTGCACAGGTGACACTGGCTGGTTGCAAAATCTGGTTAAGGTTCAAACACAGATGGTCAGGGGAGCTCCACCTCTCTCTGACTCCAGGGCTGTTTCTTCAGACGTTAATCCTATCCTTAGTATCGCTCTGCAGATGTCCCCAGTGATACCAGCACAAGCCTGAGTCTTTCTGTGAAATAAGCTAGGTTCCCCCCAGTTCCTGAAACACTATGTGCAGTTAGTTGCTTTGAGAAACAATGTTTTCTCTTAAGCACTGAAGAACATTGAGTGCAAAGTAGGGCATTAAATCTTAGCCATTAGGGTGGAAATCTTAACCTTCCTAGTTTCTGTCCTGTTTGGGTGGCTTTGTTAGTCACCAAATCATGCTGTTTTTTTCCTTCCTCTTCTCTGTAACACTCCCACTGAAAGTTTCATTAAAATCGTTTAGATTTTGGTATGCTTAAAATGTCAAGAATAAAATTGGTGAGGAGAGAAGGTTAGAAAGTCAACATAAGGGTGCCTGGCTGGCTCAGTCAGTAGAGCAGTCAGTAGCCACCTCCACAATCAAGATGTAAATTGCTTCCATCTTCTCCCCAAATTCCCTTTTGCTGTTCTTCTCTTGGATGAAACCCTCCCTTAAGCACATCCCTGGGGTTGTGAGTCTGAGCCCCACACTGGGTGCAGAGATTACTTAAGAAGAAAGAAGTCAACATAGAATTGTCACCTTGTGATGTGGCCAATTGAGAACATTTTAAGAAAGACAACTAATGTCTACTATTGCCTCTATTTAAAAAAAAGGCATTTATTTATTACATCAAGAATGATGAAACAGAAAAAAGCAAGAGTATTTGAAGGGGTCTGGCACTATTTCTACAAGAGTATTATGTCTTTAGTTCAAGATAGAAATATCGAATTCTTACACTGGTCTAGTGCATGAATCTGATGCTCTCACTCAACTATAAACAAGCCAAAAAGTTAATAAACCTAGAAATATATAAAAAAAAAAAGAAAGAAAAGAAAAGAAAAAAGTGGGGGGGGGGGGGCGGAGGAAAGGGGGCATTACATTATTCAACCTTCCAAGAAAAGAAAAAAGTTGGAAGGACATGATCTCATTATAAAAAAATACTCTTTCCCAATAATCAATTGTTGATAATTTACTTGAATGTAGGAAAGTATTCATACATTTGCCCTTAGTTTACTTATTTTCCCTCACTGCAGACCAGTGAAAACCTCACACGGAAACCCAGTTTGGGACTCAGACCAGAATGTGAAACATGGATGGGGTGGGATAAATCGGGAGATATTTAGAGAAAGACTTTTTTCTCTCATTTGTTTATAATAACTATACTGGATATTCCTAAGGTTCAAAGTCCTACACTTAGTGAGTATGTAGGTTTTCTGCCTAGAAGTAGCACTTGCAAATTTAAAGGTAGAAGGCAGCAGAGTCGATAACATTCCAGACCCTTCTTTGGTGAGGACCAGTCATTTTTGCTTCTTTCTTGAGCAAAAGAAAGGAAGTTGTTGGAGCTGCCCTCCTGCTCCAACTATCAGGCCAATTTAAAGGTCCTTCATGACCTCCCCCTCCAGGGGGATGCTGCTTTCTCCCAGCATCTCATTTATTAAGGCAAACTACAAACAGTCTCAGGTGCAACAAATATTCTTGGTAAACTCGTCAGTGGCTTCCATGGCACTTGGGATAAAGGCCCTACTCCTTCAATGCCTGCTTACAAGGCACTCTTCAGGGCACTTATGTAGAATAGTGGAAAGGAGAAAAACAAAACAAAACAAAAAAACAAAAAGAAAAAAATCCTTGCTGTTACGGAACTTATATTCTACTGGGCAAAGATCTGCTAAACAAGATAAGTACACTACATGGTATGTAGATGGTGGTAAGTGCTAAGGAGAAGAAAGTCAAGTAGTCAAGGGGGACAAAAGCAAAGTAGTTGAGGCTTCAGGTTATGGGTTGGTGTGCGATATGTTTAGATAGGGTGCCCAGGAAAAACCTCACAGAGAATGTGACTTTTGAACAAAAACCTGAAGGAAGTGAGGCAGCTAAGAATGTGGTTATCTAGGGAAAGAGCATTCCAAGTAGACAGAATAGCAGGTGCAAAGGCCCTGGGTTGGGGAACATGAGTGCTCCAGGAACAGCAAAAGAAGCCAGTGGTCTTTTCTTCTGTCTTGTGTATCTGTGGAATCATTTACATCGGACACTTCTTGGGGAGTGCTTCTAACCAGTGTCTATTCTAAAGACCATGGATTTCAAATGGTTTTTAAAGCAGTAGAACCTTTCCTTCAAATGAAACTGGAAATGGAAGTTCAAAATAGGAAACAGAGGAGCAGGGGAGGTGCTGTCTGTCAAATCCCACTCATCCCTACACCTCACAGGGGTTCAAGGCAACACCACAGAGGAAGATTTGTTCCCCACACAGGGTGGTAGTGGTGCTGCCTTGAGCCAAGGTATTTTATAGCACACTGCTCCAGTAGTCTTGTTTGGCTCTTGTACCTACCAGGAGACTTTCAGTAGATATTTACCTCCAACAAGGGAACGAAATTAGAGCCTCTACAGTTACAACCACATGGTGATGTGTGGGTCTGATATGTTCCTAGAAATTAGGAGCTCTATTCTGGAGCTTCTTTTTTAAAGACATTAAAAAAAAAAAAAAAAAAAAAAACATTGTTTTTTGAAAAGGTGAAACAGGTCAAAGAATTTAAAAAATGCACTAGAAAAGTTAATCTCTTAGGGATAACTACATTGTTTGCAATGGAATTCCACATACTTAAGCAAGCAAATAAAAGGGAACTACTGATAATAGGCAACAAGATAGAGGAATATCTCAAATATTACGTTGAGTAGATACACGAATACCATATCATATAACTCATGTCTATGACACTCAAACAGGCAAAGCAGATCTTTGGTGACAGAAGTTGGAATAGAGGTTGCCTGAGGGGAGGGGAATTACTGGGAGGATGAAAATGTTCTATATCTTGATCCGGATGGTGGATACAGAGGTATAGTAGATATCTATAAAAATTCACGGAGCTGAAAAATGATGTATGCATTTTATTTCGTGTATATAATAAAGTCAGTCTCCTTTCCACTATCTCGGCTCCCAGCTACCCAGTTCCCCTACACAGAGGCCACTCCTCTAGGGATTTCTTAATGTCCCCTTCCTTTCATTACCTTCATTCATACCAGGGGTGGAGTCCTGGGAGGAAGCCAGGCAGACACCAGAGGCCAAGGCTGTGGGCACCGGGCCACGGCTTGTGTGCATGCCCCCTGGCTTCTTCTGGCCCCTTTGGCCCTCTGTCTCCCTCCTCTTCCTCCTTTTCTCCCTCCTTTCCTCAGAAAGCAGGGGTGCGGAAGCCAGGGAGGCCCCCCGCAGGTTGCTGACCCTTGCTAAATCCTGCTGTCCCTCCTGGCTCTCCAGGGTGTGCCTGCCTGCAAAGGACAGCATGTGCTGATCTAGCTTATCGTTGACACATTCATTCCCTCCCTCTTTTATTCTCCTTTCTGTTCCCTGGAATGATCCTAGGACTTCCTGCTCCTTGGGTGATTCGGTCTCAGTGAGCTTCCCCGGGGTCTGGTCTCGTGCCTCCCTCGGTGATGTTTCCCTTCCAGGGGGCAGTCCTGATAACCCACTTTGTGTTTGCATGTAAATATATCTCAGTAGATGTCGTGGGCCTGTCTTATCTTCCCTCCACACCCCTATCCCCACCTCCCAACTTCTGGCATCATTCTTTGACCAGTTCCCTACCCCCTACCCGGAGCTTCCGCCCAGCCGAACCTTTTATCTAATCATCTAGGGTCCTGACTCCCTGAGGGCAAAGGGGCCTGAGTCACGTTCAAGTCAATTTGGCGAGCATTCCCGAAGCTGGGCAGAAAGCAAAGGGTACTGACTGCTGCTACCTGTTCCTCGCCTTCAGGAATGTTCTGAAGCTGGGGGAGCCGCTCGGTGCTCAACCCAGACCCACTTAACGGTAGTTCTTAACCCAGTACTTTGGACTGGTCCTTCCTCAACGCCAGGCACCGGCTTGCGTGCTTTCGGTGGATTATACCCGAATTCCCCGAACGGTCCTGGGAGGAAGGTTGCTCAGCCTCACCTTGCAGGCAGGCGAAGGAGCTGAGGCACAAGGTTAGGCTGCTGGCACGTGGCCGCCGGGGATTTGAACAGCAACTTCCCTCGGGAAACGCCCCAGTTAGGCTCCGGCGGGGCGGGGAGGGAGTCGGCGGCCCCGAGCTCGGCGTCGGGTTTCGGGGGGACCCTTCAGCCGTGCCACACCCTTTCTGCACAGTCCTGCCCTGCGCCGCGGGCCGGGGCGGGGGCTCGGGGCCGGAGTGTCGGCAAGGAGGCCGGGGCTCCAGCAGGGGCCGATACAAAGCCCCGCGTGGCGGAGCAGCAGAAGGGCGCGGGGGCACACGGGCCCAGAGAAAGAGGCCCTGCCAAGCTCCCGGGGCTCGAGCCTCGAGGCGTTGCAAGCGGCGCGGGGCGGCGCGGGGCGGCGCGGGGCGGCGCGGCGCGGCAGTTGCGAGCCCCGGTGGCGGGCGCCAACTACTGCGCCCAACTACTTCCCCGGGGGCGGCCCGGCGGCCCAGGGTCCCCGCGACAGCCCCGCGGGGCGGGCGCGCCCGGGCGGCAGCCCCGCGCCGCCCCCCGGGCGCGGCCACGTGCGCCCCGCCGGGCTCGCACGCTCCGCCGCGCCGGGCCGCCGGGCCACCGGCAGGCACGCGCGCCCCCAGCGCGCACACACTCCCGGGCACGCACACCGACGGCCCGGCCCACGTCCGCCACGCCCCGCCCTCCCCCGCGCCCCGCCCCCGCCCTCGCGGCGCCGGCCGCCGCGCTCCCATTGGCCGCCCGGCGCGTGACGCGCGGCGCCCGGCCCCGCCCCTCGTCAGTCACTCGGCGGAGGCGGCGCTGGCGGGGACTAGTCTCGTCCGGAGACTGGCGGCGGCGGCGGCGGCGGCGGCCGGAGCTCGAGCCCCAGCGGCGGAGGGCGGGCGGGCGGGCGCGGGGGAGGGAGGGGGGCCGGTCCGCGACGACTCCCCGGACGGCGTTTCTCCTCCGAGCGGCGCCGGGTTCGGCTTTGGGGGGGGCGGGGGTACAGCCCATCCATGACCATGGGCGACAAGAAGAGCCCGACCAGGTACCTGCTCGGAGCGGAGGGGGCGGAAGGGGCGGGAGGGCGGGGGGCGGGCGGGGGCCGGCGACGACTAGGCCCCGGAGCCACCCGGGGCGGGGGGAGGCGCTGCTAAGATGGAGATCCGGGGGCGGGGGGAGGCGGCGGCGGCGGGCGGTGGCGGCGGCGGCGGCGGCGGCGGCGGGAGGCGGTGTCGCTCCGGCTCGGGGCCGGCGGCCGTGCGCGCCGCAGCCATGGCGGCTCCTCCTCGGCCGCCCTCCGCCGCCGCCGCCGCCGCCGCCGCCACTCCTCCCAGACAAAGGGAGATTTAACCAGGTGGGGAGGGAGGGAGGGAGGGAGGGAGGGCGCGAGCAGGGGAGGGGAGAGCGAAGGAGCCGGCCCACTCCCCGCCGCCGGCCTCGGGCTGCCCCTGCGCGCCCCCTCCAGATCCGGCCCGCGGCTCCCCTGCCGGCCCCCCCAGCCCCACGCTCAAGTCCACAAGTCCGCCCGCTTCCTGCGCCCGCCGCGGCCCTTCCCGGGGCGCCGCCGCCGCCGCCGCCGCCGCCGCCTGCCGCCTGCCGCCTGCCGTGCGAGGCAGCGCGGCCCCGGCCCGGAGGTTGCAGGGTGCCGGCGGCGGGGGCGCCCCCTGCCCTCCTCCCTCGGTCCCCGGAAAGGGGGGGAGGGGGGAGGGGGGAGGGAGGAGGGAGGCTGGGTGGTCGCCCGAGCGAAGTTTCCAGCGCTGGATCCCTGCGGAATCGCGACGGCTCACCAGCGCCTGTGTTGTGTTTTTTTTTTTTTTTTTTTTTTTTTTTGCCGTTTCCCCCCCCCCCCCCCCGCCCGCTCCTCGTCTCTCTCGCCTCCCCTTTCCCCCCACTCCTCACCCCTTCGAAGGCCAAAAAGACAAGCGAAACCTGCCGCAGACGAAGGCTTTTGGGATTGTAGCGTCTGCACCTTCAGAAACAGCGCTGAAGCCTTTAAATGCAGCATCTGCGATGTGAGGAAAGGCACCTCCACCAGGTACTTGAGGATGTGTGTTAGCTTTTGTTGAAGGACTTTTCCTAATTTTTTTTTTTTTTTAAAGGTGGGAGAGAGGGTACAGAGCTATACTTTGTGCCCCCTCTCCAACTTGTTGATTATGGCTTTTTTTTTTTTTTTTTTTGGCATTTGGGGGTGGGTGATGTGTGGTCTTGGTTGTGTGTATTTCGTGTTGGGTGCAAAGCCTCCTATGCACTGAATGATTTATGGGAGGGAATTTTTCCAGGTTTTCGTCTTATTTCAAACAGGCTGGATTTATTTGACACTTGTATCCATTGGCTTATTGGTATTGGCTCAAAAAGAGAGGAAGCAGTGCTTTTGCTATGGATTGTAGGACTTTAGACCTTTTATTTTTGCCATGTGTAGAATGTTTTTA
Source organism: Canis lupus familiaris (assembly GCF_011100685.1). Taxonomy (NCBI): domain Eukaryota; kingdom Metazoa; phylum Chordata; class Mammalia; order Carnivora; family Canidae; genus Canis; species Canis lupus. The sequence continues at coordinate 19,791,012 of NC_049241.1, forward strand.
ATTTGCCTGAACTGAATTATTTTTTTTCTTCTCTGAGCCATTTATAGTTATCTGAGGATGCTGGTGGTTGTGTGTGTGTGTGTGTGTGTGTTTTCTGCCTTGAGCTGCAAACGTCTGTTATTTTCTTGGGCTTGAAAATAAATGTTGGGGATTGATAAAGTGCATTTTTTTTTTTTTTTTTTTTGGAAGGCCGAGCTGTCAATTTGTGTGTGTGTTTTTTTTTTTTTTTTCCGATTAGCTTATGCAGAATGGTGATGGAGGACGATTTTGCAAAATGGTGAAATGGATAGACTGTTTTGAAGTTTTTTTTGTGTGTTTTAAAGCTTTATTACGACGCAAAGAATGTTGAAAGAATTCCTTTTCCTTCTTGGGAAGGTAGTAAATCCCATCTGGTATCAAAACGAGTTGAACTGCTCCACATTTTAACATTTAGATATATTTGGGTAAAACGTCAAAGCTGGATTTTGTAGTCTTCTGGTCATCTTTTAAACTGAATCTGGAATTTGTGTCAGTGATGTTAGAGTTTGAAGTTAAACTATTCTTGATACTCATTTAATGGGAAGACATTGTGCTATATGTATGTGAAAGCTGGGGAGAAGGAATGAGTTCCTAGTGGATCCTTGAAGGCTTAAGTTGATTGCCAGGAGTCTTCATTTCATCAGGTACTTGTTTCTGAGTTGGTGGTGTTCCAATATGACTGTGTAGTAGTACTCCATAGTTCTAACTGGATGTTATTCTTTGACTAAATGAAGGTGTCCTGTTAGGGTTTCCTTGCTTTATTTATACCTGGGATTACATAGGATATTGGATCACCTGAAGAATTTAATTCCGGGATGAATTATATTGGTCCAATTACTTTACTGGTGGAGCAGTTCTGTGACTTCCACTATTTAAATAATGAGTGATTTGAAAAAAAGTACTCAAGAACTAAAAATATTTCTCCAGAAGTTGTTTTTCCAGCAAATTCATGTCCGTTTTTGTATTAACCATAGAACAAATTTAGTTAAAATAAAAAGCACTTATTGGGAGCTTAATAGATTTTGTTTTGCTCTCTGAAACAGGGAATTCCATCAAATGGCATGAAAGTTTAGAAATGTATTTATTATTTAAAGCAATAGTGATTGTATTATATTTATGAGTAATGTTTTTTTACATGTAGAATCCCTCAGGGGCCAAACCTCTTTATTGTGGTTTTGCTTTGAGTGTTACCGTAGATGATGTTCAAGTAAATGACTAGGAAACTCCTAAGAACTTGAGAACTTTACTGGTGAAGAGCAAAACCAAATTCAAGTTTACATCTGATGTATTGCTGGGAATGATTATCTTATAATGAAATGCATTTCAGTTTCTACGTGTATTTAAAAAATCTGACTTATCAACTTTTTGGAAATAATGTGGGAGGTTTTGATTTTAAAAGCAATAGAAATGTTTATAAAGTTTTTTTCAGAGTTACAGATGATGACAGTGAAATTCAGTTTTTTAACAAATTGAAGATGAAATATTTTAAAGTCTGTTCAGGAACAGGATACTTTTCTCTTTAAGGGTTTTCCTGTAGTTTTTTGAGGTCTCTTATTGAGTAGAATTTGAACACAGATTTCCAAGATCCAAGGACTTAGACGCTTATCAAATCGTGATACCTGTATGTGGCCTAAGTTTGTTTCATCTTGGTTATTATCAGTGTTTGGATGTTTGAGATCTATTCTTGAAGGCATCATTAAGTGGAAAGTAAACAATATTTTGGCTTTCTTACAGTATGAATGGGTTTCATGTAGAAAGGTGAATATCACAGGTCTTCCTTCAGGCTTATCAGGTGTAGAAAACTGTTGGTTAATTTCTCTGCCATACTAGTTACTGCTGTGTGATTTTTCCTGGGTCTTACTCTTGTACTGTATTTGGTACCTCAAAGACTTTAACATTTTCTGCCTTGCATAGTTTTAACCAGACCTGGTATTGATGACAGTACAAAACTTGTTGGGTTTTGGATGCTGAGTAATAGGCAGAAATTTGTGATTTTAGAATGACTTTTAAAAATAATAAAAGGGCTTTGTTAACCTCTGTTGACTGGTATAGAAGTTGGGTTTTATTGCTCAGAGCTGGTGTTTGGTATTCCTCTTATACAGCCTAGCTGGTGGCCTCGCCAGTGGTCATTTGGAGTTTGTTCATCATTTTTGTCATTGTTGCCATTATCTACCAAGTCAACCAAGGAAGTCAGGTTTTAATTAGTAGGTCTGGTAGGACACAGAACTGTATGCACTCTTTGAGGATAGAATTGATGTTACTTAATTTGATGAGGAAAATATTGAGTGTTCTACAAAGAATGTTTATTAAGCTCCTAAGATGCAAAATACTGGTCAGGATAATTGGCGAGGGGTGGGAGGGTTGGTTGGACATGTACAATGATGATCAGAATCCAAGCTATACAGGCTCTGAGAGATGTATAAGTGAAGTGCTATGGGAGATTGGAGCAGTCTGAGTTGGGGAATCAATTAGAAGGATTCCTTCTCCCCATTTCTTCTGAAAAGGGAATTGATTTCTAAAAAATCACCTGCCAAATTTTTATGGTTATTGTCACGTGTATGTTATATATTGAATTCTGCAGGTAGATTTGTGAAAGTGATGGATAAGGCCTTTTTTTCTTCTTGCAGCAGCATAGAGCAGAATGAAAGTCGAGGGTCAGATGCTCCCAAGGAACATGTTAGGGGAAGGAGGAAGAGATACTTAATGAAAGGCTACTTGGAGGCGCAGGGGGCAATAGAGATCTGTATTTTGGATGTGTTAATTATATGGAGGGTCTCTGGGTCTTAGATACACTCCTTTTTCTAACTATATCATCCCGCTCTCTACCTTTTGCTGGTGATTTTTTTTTTAAATATAGTTTTATTGAGTTTTATATACTATAGAATTCACTAATTTTAAGTGTATATATGATTCATTGAATTTTAGTTATCTTAAAGACTTGTGCAACCATCACCACAAACCAGTTTTAGAAGATTTCTTCATATCATATGGTTTTCTCCTGCCTGTTCTGTGATACAACTTAAGAGATTGGAGGGGTCACCTGCAGCCTCCTCCCTGTGCTGAGAGAACTCCAGAGTAAGCCGTACAGTATAGGAAATAAAGGAGTGTGTATATAAGGTGGCTGTGGGTGGGGAGGAAACACTATCCCTTTCCTAGGTGATAAATTGAAGATAAAGTGGGATTTCCCAGCCTTGTTTGCCAGTCTCATGAAAGATGATAACCACCAGTTTTCTGAAGGAAAAACGCCTGCAAATTAACAAATTTACTTAGCCATTTTGTTAAGTTGAAGCTCTTGAGTGTTGAGCAGAGTAACTTCCTATACTTGGTGATGAATAAAATATACTTAGCTTTGGTTTTGCTACTTTTATGAATCCAACCATGTTTTTGTTGGAGATACAGATTGCCAAGACCCTGCTGCAACTCTAGCTGATTGGTGAGTGGTTCTTTGATCATAGTGCTGCATTTTGACCTTCAGCTACCGCTTAAATGACATTCATTTGAAAATGGGTAGATTTTTGCTCTGGGTAGTTACCATAGATTTAGAACTTATCCAGTCTTTAGTGCCAGATTTTATCCTGATACTGGGTTCAAATCATGTTTATTTGAATACCATCCCCCTGAAAAGTGTACTGTTTTTAGAGCTTTTGCAGACAAGTAGAGGTGAGGAATTTACTTTAGATATGTAATAAGATCATGGCCATTTAAAAATAAAAAATGTTGGTATTCCGTTTGTAAAATGCTTTTTCCTTGTTCAGGAACTTGTATTTCAGTGTTGTAAATTTGGATGTTTTCTCTTCCTTAAGTTCAGATAGCCTAATAACTGAATATCCATTGAATAGTCATGAAGTACTTCAGTTTTAGGGGAAAAAAATACATGATTTGTGGCAGTTCCAATCTCGCTTCAAAAGTGCATCACCCTGAGTTACTTTTCAGATAGGAAAACTCCCAGAAAGCAGGGGTGGGGGTGTACCTAATCTGGAGCAGAGCCAAGCCACTTTCCTATGGTTTTGGATCATCCACCACAGTGGTTTTGCTCCTTAGGTCACATTGGTTTTACTGTAGTGTTTGTCTTTCACAGAATTTCTCCATAAAATACATGGAAAAATTACCTGTCTTCCGAACCATCAAACCTTACCAAACCTTTCGGCCTCAAAGCTGGTAGAGTTTTTAAAGATCACTCTTATCCAGAAACAGTGATAATTTATTTTGTATTTGCTATTACATTGGACTTACTGATTTATTGGTACTAACTTGATCTTATGTATACTTGGTGACCTTAAAGTAAATTACCTGGGTAGTTGTGGTTATTTGACAAGTTTTTATTGAGCTCACAGCTAAATGGGCTCTGGATATACAGTAGTGGAAAGACAGACAAGGTGCTTGTTCTCATAGAGTCTGAATTACTATGGAGAAGAAGAGAAATAAACAGAAAAATAAAGTAATTTTGGCCAGTGGCAAGTGTTTTGAGAAATTAGAGCAGAATGTGGAACTATAGAGTGATGAGAACTGGGGGAGTGACTGCTTTCTAGACAGTGTTAAGATACACATTTGCCTTTTTAGGCAGCATGCATGCTGCTTTCTTTTGGAACAAGGGGATAGTTATTTCTGTAGGTTATTTCTCTAGCCTGTGCCATCTAGCTCATTGGGTTGGGGACAGTTTAGAGTTGGAACCTTTGTGTACAGGCTACTCAGCTTTTCCTTAGTTGCATGCCCTATACTGAGGCCAGGCCAGCTAACTTGTCAGTATATCCTGTTAGTTACTGGGATGGGAGGTTTGAATGGATTATTCATGTGGCATACATTTATCCTGTGCTGTCAATGCTGAAGAAATGCCAAGATTAATAAAAACTATTTTGGTAAACAACAGCTACTTGAGGAAGTTGTCGGCACTAACTCAGTTCATTATTAGTACTTCAGGTAACAGTGGGTCTCTGTCTCCTTTGCAGTTTGAACTAAAACATTCTACAGTCTTTCTGGCTCTCATTTTCTCTTTGGCTCTGTCACCAGGGCCTTTTTTTGTTTGTGGCATCTTTTATCCTCCCCATCAGAAATGTTCCCTTCCTCTTTTTTAGGTAAAGAGGTTTTTTTCTTTTTTCAGGTTTATTTATTATTTGAAAGATTTTATTTGTTTTGAGAGAAAGTGGGGGAGGAGCAGAAGGAGAGAGAGCGCACTTGATTTAACGGAGTGGGATTAAGGGCTCAATCCCATGATCTGAGCCACTCAAGAGATGGATGCTTAACTCACTGAGCCACCCAGGTGCCCCTTTAAGTAAACTTTTTGAACAGTAGCGTACATATGGAGAAGTGCACAAATCAAAATTAAAAGGCTTGAGGGACCTTCATAGGATGAAGACACCATGTATCTTGTACCCAGGGTAGGAAAACATTACCAGGACCCCAGAGTCCATTGTACACTCTTAGGACGGTCACTTCAGCCAGTGTCCTAACTTCTAACGCTGGAGAGGAGTTCTGCATGTTTCTGAACTTCGTATAAGTCATACAGTTATGTTCACTTCTGTGTCTGGCTTCTTGAGATTCATCCATGTTAGTGTATGTGGTTCTTGTTTTTTCAACCAGTGTTGCTGTTTTATCCTAAGAGTATCTTAGAGCTCAACTCTGCATGTAGACCCTTCAACATTCTAGAGATAGGATCTCTCCTTGATAGCTTTTTATTACCTATTTAGTTGAACACAGTTGTTTTCTTTCAGCTGTAGTGTAAATTCACACATCATTAGGTGTAAGGATAAAACCTGGTATGTGGAACTTTCTACAGTACAGAAATGGAGTAAACTTTTGCTTCTCATCAGATGTAGTGTTTATCAGTCATTTATATTTCAAGTCATTGGTTAAGTAAACAGAAAATTCCTGCTTTCAGAAAACCTAACAAATGTTGAAAAGGTAAGACGGTAAAAAGATGTTCAGTGATGTAAATAGGCATGGAATGAATGAGCACATGGTAGAAATAGTCTGTATGGGTACATTGGGAAAGGCCTCACTGAATCTGGAATTTAAATGAGGCCTTTATGATTCTGTAGAGTTTCTTGTACCGGCTAATAGAAGTTGTTTGCTCCCTCCTACATCCTTTTCAGCTCTTCCTCATTTCAGATGTCATCCATACCTTTCCATTTCTCCCCACAGGCTGGTAATTCTAATACACTATTAACCATCCATCACCACCCTTATGCATGCATGTTCATGGCTATCAAATCCAACTGATTTTGGGGCCTCTCCACTTGGTCAACTTATATCAGCTCCTATTCTTATTGCCTTCAAGATACAAAGTCCAAATGCTGAGCATCACAATAGTCCTTTCTTGTTCCTTTAGGATTTCTGGAAGCAGACTGCCACCACACCCCATCTGCCCTCCACATACAGCATGTGTGTGTTTCATGCCAAACTGCTTGTTTCCCAAGCATGGGCCTATCTCATTTCCATACCTTCACACCTTCCCTTCTCTTGATTTTCTCTGAAGTGCTTTCCCTTGCTTCTGTGTCCTGCCTAACTTCTATTTGTCCTTCTAGATGTTTCAGGAGGCCTTTCCATTGCCCTCCAACCAGGTGTACCTCATCGTAACACTTGAACAGAATTTTTATTTGATCACTTACTATGTTTTCACCTTTTCGGAGGGCAGGACCTTTCTTTCTTTCTTTAATTAATTAATTTTAATTTGAGAGAGAGACGGAGATTGAGAATCTAAGCAGTCAGTCTCTCCGCGCAGCCTCAGAGACCGATGTGGGGCTCCATACATCTCATGACCCTGAGATCATGACCTGAGCGGAAACCAAGAGTCTGATACTTAAGTGGCTCAGTCAGTTAGGTGCCCCTTAAGGGCAGTACCTTTCGTTTCACAGCTTTATTTTTCTTGAAAATCTAGTACAGTGCCTGGCACTTGACGGGCTCAGTAAATGTATATAGAATAATGAAGACTAAGAGTTTAAATTGGGAGTTCTCTTTAAAACTGTTCCAGTTTAAAAGTTTTATCTAGGGCAGCCAGGGTGGCTCAGAGGTTTAGCGCAGTCTTCAGCCCAGGGTGTGATCCTGGAGATCTGGGATCAAGTCCCACATCAGGCTCCCTCTGCCTGTGTCTGTGCCTCTCTCTCTATCTGTGTTTCTCATGAATAAATAAAATCTTTAAAAAAAAAGTTTTATCTAAGAAATATGCTTTCATACTGAGGCTTGGATCATGTATGTGTAATGTTATTGGTTTAGGGGAAAGTTGTCTTTATGAAGTATGTCCTTAAAAGTGGTATTCCTGTTTTTCTGGTTTTGTTTTTGTAAACGTGTGCTGGTAATTAATGCACCGCTGTAGGCAGTGCATTTTTTTTTTTTTTTTACTTTTAGGCAGTGCATTTAAAGTACTTCCTGGAGTGGTTTGGAGCTTTATAACATAGGCACATTTACCTAAATAAGAACTGTGACGATTCTTTTTGGGTGCCTATGTGGGAACTAGATGGGTGTGCTTGTTTGTAAGCTGGCATTTAAAGGCAGTTTAAAAATGGGCACAAAACGTTTTGAGTGTTATTATGCTGTCCATTGTATAAGTTGTGTTAACGTACCTATAAGTTGGAAGTTGTACCTTGTACATGGAGAATATTACTATCCTGTTGAGTAATTTGGATTAAGCACTTCTGTTAAATTGAAGTTTTGACTCATTCACTTCATTTATTTAGCATTAATTTCAGTTCCATGCAGTGATTGACACAGACTGTTGTGTCAAAGAAGAAATCTCAGTTAAGGCAATGAATGTAGTAAACTACAGTGTTAGAAATCATGAATAGTTGAAATCACAAGGTAAACAGGTGAAATTTTAATTTTTCAATAGCATTCGATACTACTGCTCTCCTTCCCTGCCTCCATCAATTTAGAAAAACTAAATTATCTTTTGGTTGGAAAAAGAAATGGTGGAAGGGATATGTAAAAAATAAAATCTTAAAACTTTATAATTTAAGAACATTAACAATATATATTAAGATGAAGTTCACTTTGAGAGGGACAAGAAATTAAAGGTGATGTAGGATGCTAATTTCATCAGCCTATATTGGATCTAAAACCTAGTCAGTACGTGGTGGTTAGTCATGGAGGAAACAAACTTGGTGACTGCTTTCTTTTTGTTTTTGTCTTTTGAAGACTTTATTCATGAGAGAGACAAAGAGAGGGAGGCAGAGACACAGGCAGAGGGAGAAGCAGGCTCCATTCAGGGAGCCCGATGTGGGACTCGATCCCAGGACTCCAGGATCACGCCCTGGGCCCAAGGCAGGCACCCAACCGCTGAGCCACCCAGGTGTCCTGGTGACTGCTTTCTAAGAAGAGATCAGATTTCACATATAGGTTATAAGGTTTATACTTGTTCATTCCTTTATAGAACTAAGAGTTGTTTAGTATCATAAGTCTGCCAGAATATTCAGGGTTTCAAGAAATAATTCAGCTCAAACTATCTTAAGTCAAAATAAAACAATTTTGTTGTCTTGGGGCATCTGGGTGGCTTACATGTCGGTTACATGGTTGCCTTTGAGACTCAGGTAATGATCCTGGGGACCTGAGATCTAGCCCCACATCAGGTTCCCTTCTTACTGGAGTCCGCTTGTCCTCCCCCAGCCCACATTCTCTCACGCACACATGCTCACTTTGAAGGAAATAAAACAATAAGGTCTTAAATTGTTTTTGCTGTCTTAACCAGTAATGAGAAGGATACCATTTAAACTCAGAATCAACTGCAGGAATCAGGACTCCTGTTAACTTGCCCAATTCCCGGGCCATTCTTTGTTTCCTGGAGGTTGGGACGGTTGGATTGGCCAAGGCTAACCAGTCTGCAGAGTCTTACTTGAAGAAAAATGGAACACTTAACCAAGTGGATAGGAAAATAGCTACCATAGTAACACACCTTTGTAACTGGGTAATAATACTCATATATTCAGTTCGAGTTTCAAACTATAATAAACTGGATGATTGGAACTCTGTTTACCTGGTACTTACCCATTTTTATCATACAGATAAAGGAAAGATTATCAGTGCTTTGGTAAAATTTAAAAAATCTGTATGTTATAGGTTAATTTCCTGTACTATTACCTATGATCATGGTTCTCTTATTTTAGTTCTGAAGATGGTAATACATGCTTATTATAAGAAGTTTGAGGACAAAACAAAAACATAAGCAAAGGCCACCTATATTCTGTCATGCAGAATTTTTTTTTATTTGTTGACCAATTTATTCATGCTCTGGACCACAAATATTTGAGTCGCTATAGTTCTCCATGTGCTGTTTAATATGCTAGTTCATTGAATTTTCAGAGTATTGTAGGTGGTAGTTCCATGTAGGAATAGGAATGTCAGGCAGCGTGCGATACAAAACATTTAATCTCTGGTTTGAAGGATATGCATTCTGACTTGTTAGTTTTATGTGGTTTATTTTGGGTTTTTCTTCTAAGGGAAATTTTTTGTGAACACTTAATGGTTTGGGGGATTCCTTTTTGCACGAAATAAAGCTAACATCCAGTTTCCAGTTTTCTTTTTGAATTGTTTTAATTTGGGGGAGAATGAAAATACATCATTGAATTCTTAATATCTGGTGTGATTAACTTTGCTGAAGTCTTTCATGCAAAGAATAATGAAGTATACAAAGCAATCCAGATTTAATGTTTTTATATTAAATTCGTTTAGAGTGGTGATTCTCATACTTTGGCATGTATCAGAATCACCTGGAAGGCTTGTTGAAACACATTACTTGATTCCCTACTCTATCCTCCACTTTCTGGGTTTTTATTAAGTAGGTCCGGGTAGGGTCTGTGAATTTGCATTTCTTAAAAGTTTTAGGTGATGTTAGTGCTGCTGGTGCTGGTCTAGGGAGCACACTTTTCAGAACTATTGGTTGAATGACCTTTAATTCTCCTAAAGAAAAGCCAACTTCTCTTAATGAAACTGGAGATAGTTTTTGATATTTGTTTTGGAAAATTATGTGTTGGCATTTCACTGGGATTTTAAGAGAAGTGATCAACATTCGTGTTTTTAATGAAGAGCTGGCATTGGAGGTGATTTCTTAATAAATAGGTTGTGTGTAATATAGGAATATTTAAAAATTGCTACCATATCAACTAGTTTCTTTTATACATTGGAAAATCAGGATACTGTCTTGCGTTAATACATCAATTGGATTTCAGATATATGTATTTTTAAAATCTTTGCAAAATATGCTAGAACCAACTTTTACAATCAGTAAACCAACATTTCAGTAAATAGTTGCCAAAGAACAGGAATAGGTAGTTAATAAAAGAACTACAAATTAAGTCAGTAAACATGAGAAATTTACAGCCTTCCCATTACTTAAATAAATACAAAGTAACATTTTTGATAAGCCACACTTTAAAGATTAAAAATTTTTTAGTGAGTCTAGGAAGAAGTGGACATTCTCACAGACACTTGGTTGCTGGGGAAGTTGCTTTACGTTTTCTGAAGGCCATTATGACAGTTGATATCAATTCCTTTAAAAATGTTTGTACCTTGTAACCCAACAATTCAGTTTCTAGGAATTTAGGTGATCTGCATATAAAAATATCTGTGTATATATATTAATTACATCATCATTATAACAAAATGACTGGCAGGCTGATGGACTCAACAAGTGTTGATAGTGTGCTACATGAGGGGCAGGTCTTTTGCTAACACCACAAGGTCTTTGGCCCAACAAGTGGAGTTTGATAGTAATTCTTGCTGCAAGTTAAAAAATTACCTGCATAGGAATCAGCAGGGAATTGTTAAAAACTATGGACTAGCTCTAAATATTTTGCAGATCTAAAAAATGTTTTGAGTTCTTTCATACATTTGTGTTAGAAATGTAGAATGATAAAGCCACTCTGGAAAGTAGCTTGGCAGTTGCTTGCAAAATTAACCATATGCATACTGTATGACCTAGTAGTTGCATTCCTGGGCATTTATCCCAGAGAAAGGGAAACTTAGGTTCACAGAAAACCTGTTAACCAATACTCATGGCAGCTTTATTTGTAATGCCCTAAAACTGGAAATAACCCACATGTCCTTCGGTAGATGAGCGTTACGTTTATACCTCATGGAATACTACTTACTCAGCAGTTGAGAAGAAACAAACTCTTGATACATACAGCAACTGGCATGGATTTCAAGGTGATGATGTTGAGTGAAAAAAACCAGTCTCAAAAAAAAAAAAAAAGAAAGAAAAAAAACCAGTCTCTAAAGGTCATGCACTATAGGTGACCAATTAACATTTTTGTAATAACAAAATTAGAACAGATTATCAGATTATTGGTGCCAAGGATTAGGGCTGTTGGGGTGGGAGGGAGATGGGTGTGACTCTAAAGGGATACCAAGAGGGAAAGTTTTACGTTGATGAAATCTAATCTTGATAGTGGTGGTGGTCACGTGAATCAACGCATGTGATGAGGTGAAATAGAATGGTTACACACACATCCCAATGTGAACTTTTTTTTTTAAAGATTTTTTTATTTTATTTATTCATAGACACAGAGAGAGAGAGGCAGAGACACAGGCAGAGGGAGAAGCAGGCTCCACACAGGGAGCCCGATGTGGGACTCGATCCCGAGTCTCCAGGATCACACCCCAGGCTGCAGGCGGCGCCAAACCGCTGCGCCACCGGGGCTGCCCCCAATGTGAACTTCTTGGTTTTGATGTACTATAATCCAGAGAATGCAACCCTGCCTGAGAAATGGGGTGCAAGTTATGTAGGACCTAGTACTACTTTTGCAATGTCTTGTGACATTTATTTCAAAATAAAAAGTTATTTATTTCAAAATAAAAAGTTATTTATTTCAAAATAAAAAGTTAAGTTTTAGAGTATGTAATAGAGGAAATGTTCATAATATTAGCAAAAAAACGGTTCAAAATGATATGACAGTAAGATCCCACTTTATATTTCATGCCACTGGGATCCCTGGGTGGCACAGCGGTTTGGTGCCTGCCTTTGGCCCAGGGCGCCATCCTGGAGATCCGGGATCGAATCCCACGTTGGGCTCCCTGAGTGGAGCCTGCTTCTCCCTCTGCCTGTGTCTCTGCCCCCCCCCCCCCTCTCTATCATGAATAAATAAATAAAATCTTAAAAAAAAATGTTTCATGCCACTTAATCTAATATATACCTGGAAGTAATGAGTGATCAAAATATTAATTCTGAGCAATAGCACGATGGATTCTTTCGTGTGTGTGCTTTTCTGTAATTTCTGCAGTGTAGATTAGTTGGTATCACTTTGTAGTTGGCAAAACCAATTTTCGTGATAGGAAGTTCAAAAAAATTAATTCTGGAATATTTAACATTTTACATTGAGATTGTAAAGTTTTGTTTATATTGGTTACACTAATTTAGCATTTAAATAGCTATTAACGGAGATTGGAAAATATATTTATACTCTAAAACATGTTATGTTTGTAAATTTAAAGCTGTTTTGTGCTTGTGGTATTACAAAAACATACAGTATGATGTTCTAACATCATAACTTATGCTGTCCAACATAAGTATATGCATTGCAAACCACACGAAATTATAAACTTCATTAGCCACAGTGGGAAAGTAAAAAAGCAGGTGAATTATTTTGAAGAATTTATTTTAATCCATTATATCCAGAATACTATCATTTCAATATATGATCAGCATAAAATTGCAACGAGATATTTTACATTCTTTTTAGTGTACTAGGCCATCATACTTTGGTGTACATTTTATAATCACAGTGCAACCAAGTTCAGACTAGCCACATTTCAAGTTCTCAGTAACACATGTGGCTACCATATTGAAAGTAGTAGTAGGAGTTGAGAGCCAGGGCTTTGGTGTCAGGCCTAAGTTAAGTAACACCAACTCTTACTTGCTAATCTTGTGATCTTGGGCATGTTACTTAACCTTGTGCTTCAGTGTTTCATTTGTGAATAGTAACTTCTCCATGGTGGTATTATAAGGATTAAGTGAGTGAATGTGTTTAGCAACTTGGCACAGGACCTAGCACAATAAATACTGTAAAAAATGATAAAGCTGTTGATGGATTGTATTGTATTGTATTGGATTGAATGACTAATCATTTTAAAGGCACAACTGGTTTCTTAATAATATTACCAGTGAAAATACATAAGTAGTACGTGAGACCTGCGTTTTCTGGAATTCAACTTTTGGGACCTAAGTTTTAAATGATGATCGAATAAATGGACAAATATTTGAGCACTTATGTGCAATGTATTGCGCTAGGCACTTGAACATTTAGACTGTAAATCTTAAGATGATATTCTCAAATATTATATATTTGCATAGCACTTTACATTTACCATACCAGTTTTTTATCTGTTTTCCCAATGTAATACTCAAAGCAATCCTGAGATAGAGTTGTTATTCCCACTTTCACAGTTGAGGAAGTTGAAGATCAGAAAAGTGAAGTAATAACTTAGTTGATTTCATACCTAGCTAGTAGAATAGAAGAAATAGAAAGTTGACATAATTAAATGGACAAATTAATATTGTACCAAAGTGTTTTAACTGGCTTCTTTTAATTCCTTCCCTTTCTCCTTTGCTGTCTCAAGAGAGAATACTTTTCCAGGGCCATTTAAATTAGATAAGGGCAATAATATAATGTCCACTTTATTGAGAATTATCCTGAGATTTATTAGCTTAACCTTATCTATAATATAAAAGGTTAAAATAAGTCTATATAGGTTAGGTGATTTATTGTGCTTATTGTGATTTTTTTTTTTTTTTTTTAGAACGTTGACTTTTTCTCACTCTGTCTCTTGGTGAAATATACTCCGAAAATGGGCTGAGAATATGCAGTATATACTGTCTGAAAAATAAACTTTGAAGTAGTTTGTCATGTGACTCATTCAGAAAATGACACAATTCTTTGAAAGAACCTGGCATGCCGCCATTAAAAATCAGTGGTCAGAGGCAGCAGTGGGAGGTACCTGCTCCTGGGCAGAGTCTCATGGAGCACATGTCATCAGGCATTAGGTATCTGTGTTCTCTAATATGTAGAATCTGCTTTCAGTGTATGCATGGCTGTCTGTTTGTGGGATTTTTTTTTTCCCTCCAGTTAAGAAAATTGAGGGAGTCACAGGAGGTCTAATTTGCTGTTGAGTACTCTGGGACAAAATGTATGACAGTGAACTTATCCTGACATGTACTTTTGGTGTGCATCATTGAAATGTATTTATAAGAAGGAGAATTAGATTTTGGTGCTCAAGACAAGAGTGATAATAGGGGGAGGTGGGAAGGTAGGTAGAGTGTTCTTTGTTCCCTTGGTTTTTTCTCTGCCTTTTCTTTTTTCTGGCTCAGCATAATGTGCCTGACAATGCGTCTCTTCTTGTCTATCTAAAAGAACCCCTCAGAATTCTATATGAAAAACTCACTTCTGATCTTTGTGAATTTTAGCAATGTGAAATTCTGCAATTAGAGTTTTCTTTCCCTTCATTGAAGGGTTGTGAGGCTTGTGGAATGTGGTTCTCTAGACGGACTGAAATTCGACGTAATAGGATTCAAGATTTTTGTTTTTTCTCCATGCTAAGGATGTCTTAAAAGCTTGACTGTACATAGTTCCTGTATATTGAAAGTAATTGATTTGCAATGTCTCATTTCTCCACCCTCAAGATATGTCAGTAGATATTTATATATTTCAGAATCTCTGAATGGGAAGGCTTTATCTTGCTAAAACTTTTGGCAACGGAATGTGTAGTTGAAATTTCCTTATTTAAGTTATAGTTAATGCGTTTATTTTGAAATCCTTCATTTATGTACTTAAATATCTTTATCCCTCTCTTTCCCAGTCTAAGAAATTAAACTCATCACAGACTGACCAAAACAGTAGATTCAGTTAATCTCCTATTTATGGATCTCTAAGATAAGGGCTTTCTGTCACAACACTTGATGTAGAGGGTATATTAACTACAGACAGGTGTACTACAGCCCTAAGGGTATTCTTAGTCTTTGTTATTTCATTTAATTAAAAGAAAACTCCAATGCTTCTCTTGGGGGGCGGGGGGGGGGGGCGGGAGTTTGTATTACTGAAATAGTTAATATTGTGTCATGCCCCAAGGCAAAGCTTGTTTCTAATAGAACAGGTGTACATTTGTACTTTTTTATGCTTAGCTTTTATTGAACAGCCATTATTGAGTGAGTTAAGTACTATAACTGAAACACAGACCTAGGAATTTCATTGGTTAATAGGAAGAAGAGTGAGACACAGCTCTTAAAAGGCTTCATCAGTGACCTGCAACTAACCCAATAATAATGCTGATAAGGGCCAGCATTTAATGGGCATTTGGCGAATAGCAGGCACTGTATTAAGCCTATTTCATGGATTGTCTCCTTAGTCTTTTTTTTTTTTTTAATAGATTTTAATTACTTATTCATGAGAGACACACAGAGAGGGGCAGAGACATAGGCAGAGAGAGAAGCAGACTCCCTACAGGGAGTTCAGTTCGGGACTTAATCCCAGGACCCTGGGATCATGACCTGAGCCAAAGGCAGATGCTCAACCGCTGAGCCATTCAGGTGTCCCTCATTTAATCCTTTTAATGGTATGATATTGTATCTCCATTTCACAGATAACAAAATGAGGCTTAGAGTTTATATCCCCAGCCCGAGTTTATATAGCACAGTTGCACTTGACTCGGATCTTTTCCAGCTTCACATTAATATTATTTCTGATGGTGACGCCCGGGTGGCTCAGTGGTTGAGCATCTGGCTTTGGTGTAGGTTGTGATCCCAGAGTTCCAGGATCGTGTTCCACATTGGGCTCCCTACAGGGAACCTGCTTCTCCCTCTGCCTATGTCTCTGCCTCTCTGTGTCTCTCACGAATAAATAAATAAAATCTTTTTTAAAAAAAAATTGTTTCTAATGAGTTTTTCTCTGAAAATGGCATTACCATCTATACATACACCAGTCTATGGACATCACTTTAGACACTCAGCTATAGCAGTCAGATGTCAAATTCTGTGGCTTTATTCCTCTTGTATTCCTGTTTTACCGCCTTTAGGTCCTCAATATTTCATTTTTTATTTCAGTGTGAACTTCATTAATTGCAAGTCTCTATAGTCCAGGCCTGCTTCTGGACTATTGTAGTAGCTTTGGTCTGCCAGGTATTCAGTGATCTCTAGAAAACACATAGATCATGTACCTTGTCTGTCTAGAATCCTTGGTTATTTACTGCCTTATTGCCCAAGGAGGTATTGCCTTGTCTCCTTAAACGACCCGTGAGGCCTAGCATGATCTGGCTCTGTCCTATGTACCAGCTCATCTTTGCCACTTCTTACCATGCACCTTCTGGTCAAACTTGTGTTCCATCAGCATGTTCTTTCATGTCACTGTGCTGCCTGGAGACTTTTACCTTAGTATTACTTAGTAAATGCCACCCGTAGATGTAAGATACAGCTCATGTCAACTCTTTTGGGAAACCTCTCTTGATTCTTTTTTTTCCTGTGATCATTGAAGAACTTTGTGCATTTCTTTAGCATAGCACGTCTTCATTTTGTAGTGAAATTTGTTTACGTTTGTTGCCCCAAATTTAAATTTGAAGCCCTCATGGGCAAGGATAGTACCACTGACACATTGTTAAATCTTCAGAGGCAGGATCTTAATGCCTCTACTGCTTTGTACTTTTAGGTGTACCTTTTAAAGGTTAATCCATTCTTCCAATCTCCAGTTTAAAATGTTTCCTTTTTAAAATGTCATATTGGTTAACCCTTTCTGCAAATAGGTTATGTCCATTAAAAAAAAAAAAGGCACTTGAATGACTTGGAAATACTGCCAGCATTCATTTACTTCCTCTCTTTAGTTTCTAATTTTACTTTTTGCATAGTCTGTTAACATAGGTCCTTTTATTAGCTTCCTTTCAAGTTCATACCTGCTCCTCTGCTCACAGCTGAGACAACAGTTTATTGCAAAATCGAGTTCATCTGAACTAGTGTCTGTTTTAAAAAGGTTCACCTTCTCAGGAAAACTAAAAAATGCCTTTCTCTTAATGTTTTGTGCTTGCTGGCTTAAGGTTTTAGAAACAGAGCTATCTTGAAAGGTTTGTAGAAAAGTGACTAGAGTGGTCTAGATGCACTATGGCTTAAGGAGGAAAAGGGTTAAAATGGACAAGATGGTGAAGTCTGTCTTGGAATTTTGCAACTGAATAGGACTCAGAATGGCTGGAGTTTTTTTAGCAAAGGATTTTTGAGAGGTGGGCTGGAAAGTTTTTTGAACTGATAAGTAATGTAGATACTGGTGGTTTTATCTATTATTTTTCAGGATTGAAGTCCTAGATGCTCATTCCCTTTCAGTTGGTACTGTTTTGTAAATGAAGATCCTTAGTTGTATATCAATATTTTTCAAAACTCATTGATCTAAAAATTTCATGAAAGAAGATGCATCTGATGAATTGGAATCTTCTGGTAAAAAGAATTTGTTACATTTTAAATTAATCTGTTAATGGGGTGCCTGGGGTCGATCACTTCGTTAATCTGCCTTCTTTTTGCTCAAGTCATGATGCCAGAGCCCTGGGATTAAGTTCCATGTAGGGTTCCCTGCTCAGTGGGGAGTCTGCTTCTCCCTCTGCGTGTCCCCTACTTGTGCTCTGGTTCTCTCTTGCTCGTTCTCAAATAAATAAAATCTTTAATCCGTTAGCTATTAATAAGCATTTAATTACTGGAGCACAAACTTTGAGAATATATAAATTCTCAAAAATAGAGACTAATGCTGAACTGCAAAGTTGGCTTCTAAACAGATTTGCAGGCAAACTTTTGCAAAATCCATACTTAGTTTTAAAAACATTTGCATCAGGGAATGTCCTATACAAACATGAATAAATTTAGTACACAGCAACGATGTTGATCCCTAACTGGGGAACTTTTGCTAAATTTAGTATGGGGCTTAATCCTATTAGTTAAACCAGCTAATGGTAACTTGATGAATCATTGTGATCCTCTTGTGGTTTTGAAAGGTGTATTTTCAGAATTAATTTTATTCATAACACGCTTAGAAAATTGTATAAGGATATTGCTTTGTTTTTCTCTGTGACCAGTATAATCTTTACTTTTCAGTTTTGTTTTGCAATCACCATAAGTTTGTTTTGTTTCCAGTTCATTGATTTGGTCAAGTAAATAGGCCCTAATTATCTTATCCCATTTCTCCTTCCTTTATCCAGGCCCTCTAGTTTTATATGATATAATGTTTTAGAAATGATAGTTGTATTTATAACTTATAGTTCTTAGAACTCTTTGCTTTTTCAAGTGTCTTATCCATAAAGTGAAATTTAAATATTCAGTAGATGTCTCCAAAGTCTTAGTAATAGTGTGGTAAAGTGGAAAAATCTTTGAAATTCTAACATAATGACAAATATATCTTGGCTATTTTTGTCTCATTTTAACTTTTCTAACTTTAGTACTAACAAATCGGATTTTTGAGGAAAGACTTTGACTTCATGGTGGTGTCTGCTGCTACTTAGTCTTTCATTGTAAAACCCTTACCTTTATATAATTGAGTAAACATATCTAGATTGTAGAGAATAAATCACAGAATGCAGCTTTTTTTTTTTCTTTAGTGAACAGCCTTTTGGGCTGATGGATTGTCCTTTAGAGTAATAATATTTGTAGTTTTCAGGTAAATCAGACTTCTTCTATAAGTCCATTTGTCCTAGAAGATTATAATTTGACATTCAGGTTAGCAAATATTTGTATTAAAGTGTGGAATACTATTTATTATATACAAATGAATACGTTTTTTAAATCTTGCCACTTGGCTGTATTCAAAATCAAGAAAACAATCTTGTCCTCCTGCCTCTGCTTTACAGCAAAGAGTGGCCTAAGAGTGATGAGTGCAGAACAATTAGTGCCATTTTCCACTTGTTCTTTTATGATTTAGACTTCACATAACCTTCACATAACCTTCACAAAACCTGAAAAATTCATTTTAATCATTAGTTTAAGCCTTTTCATCACCACCTGACCCCAGCCCCCAAAAACCAACCAACCAACCAACCAACCAACCAACCAACCAACCCAAGCCCTGGAATTTAAAAAAGAAGGCTTCTGGCAAATTAAGAGTTTCTTCCCTTACCTCTGGCTTTTCAAGACTCAGGGATTCAAAAGTAGTGAAAGAATACCCACCTCTCCCTGTGTCCAGCCCCACAAAAACTTTGAGATGCTATGAAGCAAGAAAGAGGTAACTAGAATATTGACCCTTAAGTAAACTTAGCTTGGCTATGTTTTTTGCCTTTCCTGTCTTTTCACATGTTTTAGACATAAAAATATTTGGACCAGATACTGGTATGGAGATCAGGAAGAGGATTTTACTCTATTAATAGGGAATATAAGAAATAGCATAGTGACCCCGAAATTACATGAAGCTGTAAACAAGTTAGGTTAATGAACTCTTCCAGCCATTAGGAAAACCACTTTATGCCTTGGTGAAACCCTGGTGGTACAGATTGTTCCTGAAGAGGTGCATGTTATAATTTATGGGGTGTGTTTTGTGTGTGTATGTAATGGTAATGATGGTATTGATAGTAAATTTACAGCTAAAATGTTAGGTACTATTGCCAATTAAAATTACTAGAAATGAAGATAGAGCATTTAGAAAATACTTAAGAGCTAGTGAGAAAATACTTTGCTCTATAAAAAATGATGTATTTTTAGCATTTCTAGAATGCACTCTCAAATAGTACTAAACAAGTAGATTTGACCTCCTGATTTAAAAAAAAATGATGAATAATAAAACATAGATTAACTTATATAGTAATGGATAATTACTCTATTAAATTCTGTATTAGCCCCTTAAGAAAAACTAAAAAGTACTGTAATCAGGAGAAAAAGCATGGCACCTTGTTATCTGGGTTTAATTCTTTTTAGCTTTGTTAAAATGTAATTGGCCTATAAGAAACTTCACGTTTGAAGAATAACCTGGGAAAAGTACCACAAATAAGATAAATATTATATCTTTCCCCCGAAAAAATCTTCTCTTGCCCCTTGGTAGTTCCTCCTACCTTTCTGTTCCCAGTCTACCATTAATCTGCTTTCTACAATTACACATTAGTTTGCATTTTCTTGAATGTTGTATAAATGTGATCCCATGCTATGTACTTTTGGGTTTTTCTTTGGTCTCTTGCAGTCCGTGTGCTTATTTTGAGTTCATCCATATTTAATTCCTTTTTGTTGCTGAATACTATTTCATTGTATGCCTGTTTTGCTGTTTATCTGTTCACCTGTTGATGGTCATTTGAGTTTCCAGTTTCTGGCGAATAAAAATAAAGCTGCCTTCTACATTCCTGAACATATGTGTAGACATAGGCTTTTGTTTCACTTCGGTAAAGCAGTGGAGTCACTGGGTATGTTTAACCTTTTAACAAACTGCCAAACTTTTTTTTTTTTTTTTACAGTGGTTGTATATTTTAAATTCCCAAAACAGTATGTGAGAGTTCCAGTTGCTCCACATTTTTGCCAGCCTTGATGTGTAGTCTGTGTAGTCTTTTTAACTTTAAGCAAATAGAGGGAGCCTGATGGTATCTCATTGTGGTTTTGTACCTTTTCCTAATAACGATCATTGTTTTGTTTTCACGTGCTTATTTCCCATCTGTATATTTTAAGTTCCTTTTTAATATCTTTTACTCATTTTTAAGTGATTGTTCGACTTACCGAATTGAGTTCCTTGTTCTAGATTCCAATGTATGTTTTAAAGTATTTTTTTAAAATTTTTTTTTATTTATGATAGTCACACAGAGAGAGAGAGGCAGAGACACAGGCAGAGGGAGAAGCAGGCTCCATGCACCTGGACCCCGATGTGGGATTCGATCCCGGGTCTCCAGGATCGCGCCCTGGGCCAAAGGCAGGTGCTAAACCGCTGCGCCACCCAGGGATCCCCAATGTATGTTTTAAAAGTGTTGAACACTAGGTTAGATGAAGTCCAATTTGTTATTTTTTCTTTTATTACTTTTTACTTTTTGTGTCATTTTTAAGAAGTCTTTGCCAAACCCAACATCACCAAGATTTTCTCAGATTTTTGCTTGTATGAGTTTTATAGTTTTAACTCTTATATTGGGTCCTTAGTCTATTTTGAACTGATAATTGTATACAGATTTATAAGGATGAGTTAAATGTTTTATTTTAAACATACAGCCATCCTGTTATTCTGGATCATTTATTGAAAAGATTATTTTTTCTTCATTGAATTTCCTTGGCATTTTGGTGAAAATCAATGGAGTGTATATATGATGCTGTTTCTGGACTCTCTTCCATCAATCTGCTTGTCTTTACATTGGTACTATGTTTCTGGACTCTGTTCCATCAGTTTACTGTATTTTACATTGGTACTGTACTGTCTCAGTGTGTGTGTGTTTAAGGTCTTGAAATCCGGGATTTTGGGACTTCTAATATTGTTCATTCTTAAAGTTATTTTGGCTTTTCTGGGTCCTTTGTATTTGCAAATAAATTTTAGAATCACCTTGTCAGTTTCTATTTAAAAAGCCTGCTGGGATTTTTATTGGAATGCATTGAATTTGTAGAAAACTGACATCTTAACCACATTAGATTCAGTATTCCAATCCCTGAAAGTCATGTAGGTCTCCTATTTAGATCTTCTCAACAATGCTTTGTGTGTTTTAGTCTATAAATCTTTTGCATATTCTGTGTCAAATTCATCACAAAGTGTTTCACATTTTTTGTGCTGTGTAAGTATTTTTACTTTAAAGATTTCAATTTTTGGTGGTTTTTAGATGATTTATACAAATAGTTATTTTTTAGTCTTGTACTGCATCTTTACTAAACTTTCCTATTCTACTAGCTTTTTTGTGGATTTTGCGGTTTTTTCCATAGATGATTTTATCTGAATTTTCAATTTTACTTTTCCAATTTGGATGCCTTTTATTTTTCTTGCAAACTAATTAAGCAGGTTAACTCTTCAGAACAGTGCTGACTAGAACTAGTAAAGAGTTGACATCCTTGCACTGTTCTTAAATTTTAAGGGAGTAAAGCATTCAGCCTTTTACTGTTAAGTATGGTATTAGCTGTAGTTTTTGGTAGGTTGAGGAAGTTCTTTTCTAGTTTGCTAAGGGCTTTTGATTAAAGAATTGACAAGTACATTTCCCTGCTCTGTATCTCCTGCATCTATTAAGATAGTCATACAGTTTTTCCATACTTAATGCTGAATTACATTGTACAATTACATTGTACATAATCAATTACATTGATTTTTGGATTTTAAACCAACCTTGCATTTCTGGGAAAAATCCCACTTTGTCATGATGTATTTTCTTGGCAGTAATCCATGATAGATTATTATTTTTTTATTTGTATCTATACTCATGAAGGACATTGGTCTAGTTTTCTTACCTTGTAATAATATATGTGGTTTTGTATTCAGATTGATGTGGGTCTCAGAAGGAGTTGAAAACTCATGATTTTTCTGGACGAGTTAGTATATAATTGGTATTATTTCTTCTTAAAGGTTTGTTATAATTCATCAGTGAAGCCATCTGGGCCTAGAGTTTCTTTATGGAGGTTTTAACTACAAATTAAATTTCTGTAGGTATATAGGAATATTTAGATTATTTGTTTCCTTTTGGATGAGCTTTGGCAGTTTCTGCCTTTAAAGGAATGTCGGAATTTGCTCATTTTATTGAAGTAAAGCTGTTGATAATATTCCCATATCATCCTTTTTAATATCTGTAGCAGCTATGGAGGTATCACCTTATTCCTCACTGGTGATTTGTGTCTTCTCTTTCTGATGAGTCTGGCTTATCAAAATTGTATTGATCTCAACAGGATTTTGATTTTACTGGTTTTTTTTTTTCTTTGTTTCTCTTGTTCTCCATTGATTTCTAATTTGATCTTTATTTTGCTTATTTTGAGTTTCATTTGCTCTTCCTAGTTTCCTAAAGTATCAGTGTGGTCATCTATTTAATAACTCTTTTTCATGTATAGGCCTTTTTAAAAAAAAAAATTTATTTATTCATGAATGAGAGAGGCAGGGACCTAGAGGGAGAAAAGCAGGCTCCCTGTGGGGAGCCTGATGTGGGACTTGATCCCAGGATGTGGGGATCACATCCTGAGCCGAAGGCAGATGCTCAACCACTGAGCCACCCAGGAGCCCCTAATGTATAGGCATTTGATGCTATAAATTTCCTTCTCAACTATGACTTTAGTTACAATCCATAAAATTTGATAATGTATTTCATCTTCATTTGGTTCAAAATATTTTCTGATTTTCCCTTTCTCTTTTGGCTGATGGATTATTTTCAGTTGTTGCTTCAGTTCCAACTATGTGAGGATTTTCCAGTTATCCTTCTGTTTTTTACTTCTAGTTTAATTTCTTATATGGATAAAAATCTAGAATTGTCTTGAGGAACTGAGCCCTGTGTCATTATGAAATCACCTGTGTCACTGGTAATTTTTTTTTG
This sequence comes from Canis lupus familiaris, assembly GCF_011100685.1. Lineage (NCBI taxonomy): Eukaryota > Metazoa > Chordata > Mammalia > Carnivora > Canidae > Canis > Canis lupus. The sequence continues at coordinate 19,814,415 of NC_049241.1, forward strand.
CTGTGATACTACTTTGTCCTATATTACATAGATTCAATAAATGAGTAGGGTTAGCATGGTATATCTTTTTCCATATTTGTATCTTTATATTTGACATGGATTTCTTATAGGCAGATATAATTGGGTTCTTTTTTGTAGTTAAACATCATAGTCTTTGCCCTTTTTAAGAGACCATTTACATTTAATGTGATTATTGATACAATTGATTTTATTTTATTTTATTTTTTTTATGCGATTGGTTTTAAATCTCTCTTGCTGTTTGTTTCTATTTTTCCCACTCATCCTCTTTCCCTTTACTTCTTGCTGTCTTTGGCTTAGTTGAGTGTTTTTTTAAAAATCCAGTTTATGTCCTTTCTTTTTAGCTATAACTCTTTGGTTTTAGTTGTTGCTTTAGTATACATCGTTAATACCACAGATTATCTTCAAGAGATAAACTTCTTTACATATCCAATTGACCTTTGAACACCCTGGGTCTCAGGGGTGCTGACCCCACATGTAGTTGAAATCTAGATATAACTTAGGAATCCCCCAAAACTTTAAGTACTTAATAGGCTATTTACAGGAAGCCTGATCAATAACATAAACAGTCAAATTAGCACATATTTTATATGCGATATGTATTATACAGTGTATATTTATAATAAAGCAAGTTAGAGAAAAGAAAAAGTTAAGGAAATCATTAGGAAGAGAAAATACATTTACAATATTGTGTTTTTCGAGGGAAAAAAAAATCCACTTGTAATTGGACCCGCGCAGTTTAAACCTGTCTTGTTCAAGTGTCATCCGTCGTATAAGAACCTTAGTGTCGTTCACTTCCACTTTCCCATACCTAGCCTTTCTGCTGCTACTGCTGTTGCCATCCTGCATAACGTAATTTTTATGTAGTCAACTTATCTTTTAATGAGATTGCAAAATATGACAGAAGAAATCTTTTATACTCTTCCACATATTTACCATTTCTGGTACTCTTCATTCCTTTGTGTGTGCAGATGTCCATGTGGTTATATTTCTTCGGCCTGAAGGACTTCCTTTTAATATTCCTTATAGTTAGGGTCTGCTGGTGATTCTTTGGTTTTTTACATCTCAGAAGTTTTTCTTGCTTTCTTCTGATAACAGCTTTTTGAAGCTGCGATGCATATATTATACAGTTCATCTATTTAAAGTGTGTAGTTACTGGTGTGTAGTATATTCACAGAATCATGAACTGTGGCCTCATTTCATCACCCTCAAAAGAAATCCCGTACTTTCTAGTTGTCACCTTTCAGGGTGCCTCCACTCCCCACCCACCACACAGCCATCCCCACTCCTAGGGAACCACTGTTAAACTCTCTCTAAAGATTTGCTGGTTCTGGGTATTTTGTGTTAAGTGGAATCATAGGACGTGGTTTTTGTGACTGGATTCTTTCACTACCATAATATTTCTAAGACTCACCTTGGAAACACGTATGTTGTAGCATGTGTCAGTACCCATTCCTGTTAATAGCCAAATAATATCCCATTGTATAGATACACCACATTTTGTTTATTCGGTTGGTGATTATTTTGAATTTTTCCACCTTTTGGCTATTATGAATAATTTTGCCATGAACATGAGTATACACATTTTTGTATGGATACGTGTTTTAATTTCTCTGAGGTATATACCGAGAATTGGAGTTGATGGGACAAATGATAACTCTTCAATTCTTTGAAGTCTACCACTCTTTTCCAGAATGGCTGCACCATTTTATATTAGACCAACAATGTATGAGGCTTCCAGTTTCTTGTTCTTGTTTTGAAAGTTGTTTTCAATGGGTATAGAATTCTAGGTTCAGTGGACTCCTTTTACTAGTTTAAAGGTATTATTCCATTATTTTTGGGTTTCATTATTTCTGACGAGTAATCTACTGTCATTCCCCTTTTTTCCTTTCTCTACGGAGTGTGTCTTTGGTTGTTGCTTTTTAAGATTTCTCTATACCTCTGGCCTTTAGCAATTTGATTATGATGGCCTTGATATTGTTCTCTACGTGTTTTTTGTGCTTAGGGCTTGTTGAGCAGCATTGTGCTTTCTACTTAAAGTCCATATGCAATTGGGAAATAAATAATGTACAGTTTTATAAAACTAGCTAATGTTAAATCCACATTCATAATGGCTGTAGTCCTATCTGGCCAAGAAGAGCTAGAATTTTTTGAATTGCCCTGGGCTACTGTTCTTCCTCCATGGAAAAATTTCTTTCTAATGGGCCTTTAGAGATATTTTTATCCAGCCATTCCATCTAGAAAAACTAGAATTTGGTGAGATTAAGTAAGTGACTGACCCCAACTCATGAAACAGGTTAGTAGTAATGGAACCTGGGCTAGCTTTGTCTTCTTGCCACTCAACTGTACCACCTTTCTGACAAACTATGCATTAAGAAGATGATTAGAGGTATTTCTCTGCACTCTATGCAGTATGAGTGTGACTGCCTTAGATTTTAGGGTTTTTAACATTTAAGATTCAGAACTATGGTAGGCACATGTGTCTTTCATAATGAAATAAGAATGGTTTCTTAATTTCCAGCTCTCATTTTTCTCTCTTTAGGCACTTTTGTGAAATACTCCTGTAGTAGCTCATAAACTGTTTTAACTATCTTAGACTTTCAGTGCTTGTATGTTGTCATAAGAAGTCTGTGATTAGGTTTGCATGACAGGGAAATTTGATATGAGGGGATTCAGGGTGTGAATTAGCTTTCTCTTGATATGTTTCTGTTCTGCTCACCTAATTTCTCCCAGTGGGAGGTATGTATGAGTGTGGGTTGGAGGTTTTTTGTTGTTACCATCACATGTGTAATACTCCCTTACCCTTTGTAAGATTTCCTTTGTTTTTAGGGATCCCTGGGTGGCGCAGCGGTTTAGCACCTGCCTTTGGCCCAGGGCGCGATCCTAGAGACCCGGGATCGAATTCCACGTCGGGCTCCCGGTGCATGGAGCCTGCTTCTCCATCTGCCTATGTCTCTGCCTCTCTCTCTCTCTCTCTTTGTGACTATCATAAATAAATAAAAATTAAAAAAAAAAAGATTTCCTTTGTTTTTAGAGACCTTTTATTTGATTATTCCTCTTGATGATTTTCTTCATAGATAATTATGGAGCACCTGTAGTACTTTGGCAGAGGTGGAATGTTTTACATGCCTTTATCCTTTTTGAAGCTTATCTGATTAGCTATACAATACTATGCATTGGAAACAGATTGTCTAGTCATATGGAACATTCGGTTGTCTTTTGGAGTTGGTTTGATCAAACTGGTTTGGTTATATGAGGTTTTAAGGGGGCCGTTTAGAAGTACATGATGAGAGGAGTTAGAAACGTTTGGATTGAATTTGGAAAACTGAAACGTTAAACAATTTGAAAGAAGTATATGAGAAAAATATGAGAATTTCTTTTTTAGGTCAGATGTATAGAGGTACTCATATACAGTAATATTAATCCTTTTTGGTTACAGGTCTGTCAATTTTATGAATTTAGCCTTGTAATTACAATCAAAACAATATTTGCATCATCTCCAAAAGTGCCATTTTGGTTTTGATCAACAGTGTAGAAATCCCCGTCTCTATGTGTCCTCAGTATTTGACATTGCCAGTTGTTTGTTTGTTTTTAATAACCAATATATTAGATGTTAGTGGTACACCATTGTAATTTTAATTTGCATTTCCTTAACAACTAATGAGAAGTCTTTTTTCATGTGTTTATGTAAGTCACCCATGTATCTCTGGAGAAATTACTTCAGATTTTTTTTGCCCATTTTTAAATTGTGTTCAGCTTTTAGAAGTTTTCATATATTCTGAATAACAGTTTTATTAGATACGTATTTTGCATGTTTTTTATCCTAGCCTGGGTTTTCATTTTCTTAATGGTGTCTTTCAGGGGGAAGAGGGAATTCGAGGAAAGTGGTCAAAAGGCACAAATAACCAAGTTTTAAATAAATACTAAGGATGAAATGTACAGCATGATGACCATAATTCTGTTATGGTGTATAGGAAACTTGTTAAAAAGAGTGAATTCTGAAGAATTCTTACCACAAGGAGAAACTTTTTTCTTTTTATTGTATTTATATGAGATGATGGGTGTTAACCGAACTCGTAGTCATTTTATGATATGTATAAATCAAACCATCATGCTCTGCACCTTAGACTTATACGGTGATGTGTGTCAGTTATTTCTCAATAAAACTGGGGAAATGGTGTCTTTCAAAGAATGGAAATTGTTAGTTTTTTGAAACTCATGTGTATTTCTTCTGCAGTTTATGCTTTTAAGATCCAAGGAATCTTAGCATAGACTGGGGTCTTAAAGATTTTCCTTTGTTTTCTCAGAAATTTTATAATAGCTTTGAAATTTTACATTTAGGTGTTTAATCCATTTTGAGATAATTCTTAATATATGGATTAAGTATGGATTGAAGTTCTTAATTTTTACGTATAGACGTCCCAGCTTTTTCTATACCATTTGTTGAAAGACTCTCCCTTATCGAATTACATTGGTATCTTTGTTTAAAAATGATCATATATATGTTTGTATATATTTCTGGACTTTGTTATCCTTTTGCCAATACCACACTGTCTTTAAATACTGTAAGAAGTCAGCATAAATCATGAAATCCAGTAACATCAGTCCTTCAGCTTGGTGCTTCTTTTTCAGAATTTGTTTTGAGTATATGAGGTCCTCCTGTTCCATACTTAACTCCTGTGAAATTTGGTGGGATTTTGACAGGATTGCATTGAATCTGTAGATCAGCACAGTCCAATAGCGATAGAACTTTCTGTAATGAGGGTAATGTCCCCCCTCCCCAATTCTATACTCCTGGGCCACTAGTACAATATTGACTAGAAGGCTTAGTTTGCTGGCTTTTTAAAAGTTATGATTATGAATCATGTTGAGTTTTATTGATGCTTCATGTATTACTACGAGCATACAGTTTTTCTTTAATATATTGGCATAGTGAGTTATTTTCGTTTTTCAGATACTGAAACAATTTTGCACTCGTGTAAACTCACTTGTTCATCATATATTACCTTTTTAGATATTGCTGAATTCAATTTTCTAATTTCTTAAGTTTGGGTTCCATGTTCTTGAGAGAGAGCTCTATAGTATTCTTGTGTTGTTATTTCTGTTCTAGTAATGCTGGTTTTATGTCATTGAGTTGAAAAGTGTTCTTTTTCTTGTGGAAGAATTTGTAGAATTCTTAAATTTTTGGTAGAAATTCAATGACGTCGTCTTGGTTGGGGGTTATTTTGGTTTTATTGTTTTAATTGTTGAAGTTTTTAAGTACACAGCAGTTTTTAAAATATATGTAGGTTTATTTATTTAATACGTCTATTTATGTTACCTGTTATATAAACTTTGGTAATTCGGAAAAGTTTTATCAAACTTACACATTAATTGTTCATAAGTTTCCCTTATCCTTTTGATACCTGTAAGACTTGTAATGTCTCTTGATTTCTGAGAGAACTTGTATCTTTTTTTCTTGGACTTAATATACTACCCCCTTTTAAAACATTAGGAAAAAAAATCTTTTAAAATAATAGAAAAACACAAAAAGTAATATATACCTATCACCTAATTTTAATAAATGTTAACATTTTTCCTATATTTGATTTGTATAGTTTTTATTAAAATGTTTAGAGAACATCTAGCAGAAATTTAAACAGTGAGAACCTCTACTGACTTTTTTTCCCCTCAGTGCCTTTCCCAACAACTATTACTGAAGGAGATGTATATTATTCTTGCATATTTGCCTGTTTTTTTGGTATGTGTTTGTATGAATTCATCATCAGTATAAACCTTTTTTTCCCCTCTAGTTTGGAAAGACTAAATGCTGTACTGCGCATAACTTTTTGCACCGTGTGTGTGTGTGTATGTGTGTGTGTGGTTTTCTTCCCAGTTAGCATTGTCTGAGATAGAACCATGTTGATAGGATCTAGCTTGCACATTTGAACTGTTATGTAGGGTTTCCTTGGATAAAATACAGGTTATCCTTTTAGGTAGCTTCTCCTTGTCCTTAATACGAATTCCACTGTTGTGAGCATCTTTGTATACATCTTGTGACAAATACAAGAGATCTTTAGGTTAGAGATCTTTAAGTGGAATTACTGGATTATAAGATATGGGCCTTTTCAGCATTAAGAATTATTAAATTGGCTTCTAAAGTGTTTTTGCGAGCAGCAGAGTTCCAGTTTTCCTATATAATATCAACAGTTGGGGTTATCAGATTTCAGATTTAGAAAAGAGAGTGGAAAATGTAGGGTGGGAAATGGTATTTTTATTCTTTTAGTTTACATTTCCCTTATCCAGAAGTTTACTTTTTGTATGTTTGTTAGATGTTTGAAATCCTTCTCTATTTGTTAACCATGTTGGAATGTTAAGAAGGTTTAATCTTCTAGATATTGTCCCCTGAGTTATAATTTGAATTCTGGTGTTCTTTTCTTTTGGTTCCTTTATAGTCTCTTCTCATGTTTTCTATCCTTTGTCTTTAGTTACCGGTTTATTTCAGGGTGCAAAAGGACTACAGTATGTGCCCACCTTGCTTTTCTTTCTGTTGTTATAAATATCAGGTAATGTTATAGTTTTCAAATGGCTCCTTTACTCTTGCTCTTTACTTTGAAATGGAGAGGAAGGTTTCCCACCTTTACTGTCAGCCCTCCTTTTCCTGGCAGCTGTCCATTGCATTTGAAGACTTGCTGGGTGCCAACAGTTACTAGATTGAAGGGATATAGCTTTGCACACTTTATGTGGAGTTGAGAGATGAAGATGAAATTGAGCTCCTAAAAAACTAAAGTATAAGCAGAATGGCAGTTTATTGTGATACTTCTCTCCACTAACCAGGCATCTTAACAGATGGGAGTTTAAGGTGTTAAGGCACTAAGAACCCAGCTTAGTGATTTGAACTCACTTGATAAACTTGAAATTAATAATGAAAGGTGTGCCTTTTTGTGTGTCCTATAGTCTTGAAGGCATGGCTTCATCTATACCACACTGTAGAAAATACCTTTCTGAAGAAATTGTTCCTGGGTTTTTGGTAAAAATTTAAATCTACCTCTAGAGATTGTTTTATGCAGCTTGGTGTAGAAGTTTTAAGTGCTGAATTTCTTTCCTGTCTTTGTTCTCTCGTGTTTAAAAATCAGTAGTTAATGATTGATTTGGTCTACTGCTGTTCAGAAGGTTTATACCCCATTAAAAAAAAGAGTACTATATTGCAACATTTAAATGTAATGCAGCCTCAGAATATTTGAGGTATCGGTATTCCAAGAAGTAGCAGTACAAATATACTATGTTGATTATTTTAACTTAAAAAAAAAACTTTATCTTGAAATAATTGTAGATTTATATACCGTTGTAAGAAATTCTTTCAGAGACATTTCAGAGACCCTTTATCCTGTTTTTCCCAGTGATAACATCTTGAGTGACTGTAGAACACAATATTACATCCAGAAAATTTGACGCTGACACAATCCAGACTTTATTTAGGTTTCTAAGTTTTACTTGGACCTATCTGTGGTGTTGTGAGATAGAGGAAGTGAGAGAGAATGAGAGTGCATGTGTGTATACATATTTAGTTGTAGGTAATGTTACCATACGTGTAGTATGATGGCCACCATCATAGTAAAGATACAGAATAAGCCATCACAAGAAACCCCCATGCTACTCTGTTAAGAGTTACAGTTCCCTCCTCTGCTCCCAGCCTCTCTGACAACCACTACTAACTGGTCTCTATCTCAATGATTTTGGCATTTTAAGAATGTTTTGTAAATGGAATCATATGTTACCCTCTAAGATTGGATTTTTTTCACTTCTAATCTGTTCATGTTGTATGTATAAGTAGTTCATACCTCCTTAGTGGTATTCCATCATATGAATGTACCAGAGCTGTACATCCACCCACTGAAGGACATTTGTGTTGTTTTCAGTTTTAGACTATGATCAAATAAAGCTGCTATAAACATTTATATACAGGTTTTCATGTAAACATAGGTCTTTCTCCAGAGTAAATGCCCAAGTGTACGAGCAATGTATTGATTGGGTTTTGTATAGATGAGAATGAAATATCTTTTGTGTTTGGCATTGCTAAACAATATGCCTTAAAAGGAAAACTATCATCTTGAATTCCTTTTAGTTCTAATACAATTTGTGTTTGAAAACATCTGTTATCTTTGGTAAATATGAGAGTATTCTGAAAATTAAATTAGCTTCTATATTAACTTTTTGGAGGGTTGGGTTAAATTTTTCACTTATAACATCTTTTTTTACATTATAATTTACTATACAATTCACCTGTCAATTTTAATGAATTTTAGCAAATTTATACAGTTGTACAGTCGAGTTCTGGAATACTTAGATCACCTCAGAAAGTTCCCATTTGCCTGTTTGCAGTCAGTCCTTACTCTCCAGGCAGCAACTGAGCTTTTAGTCTCTGTAGAAATAACTGGAATAGTTCTGTGTGTAGTCTTTGATGGCTCACTTCTCTGACTTAGCATAATGTTTTTTATATTTGTCCATCTTATTGCTGGGGAGTATTTCATTGAATGGTTAAGCTACATTTTCATTACTCACCAGTTAATGGATCAGGATTGTTTGCAATTTCTGGCTGTTAAGAGTAAGAGTAGTGCTGCTATAAATATTTGCACAGACTTGGGTTTCTCTTGAGTAGATAACCTAGATAAACTGCTGACTTGTAATTTCATGTCTAACCTTTGAAGAAGCTGTTGAACTGTTTTCCAAAGTGCTTGTACATTTTATATTATACCAACAACATAGGAGGGTTCCAGTTTCTCCATGTCCTCACCAGCACTTCTGATTATAGCCTAATTTTTAGTGGATGTATTGTGGTTTTAATTGGTATTTTTCAAATGACTGATATTGAAGATCTTTTCTTAATGCTTATTAGCCATTTGTATATGTTCTTTGGTCAGATGTCTATTCAGATATTTTGTCCATTTCTTGAACTGTGGTGTTCAGAGTTTGTAATACTTTTTTCTATATCCTGGATATACTGTGTCATCTATCAAATATATATAATATATATAATTTTTCATTTTCTTACCTGTGTCTTTTGAAGAGCAAAAGTTTTTAATTGTGAAGTCCAGTTATATTTTTTGTCTTATTAAAAGGTAATTTTGCCAATGAAAGAACAATATATATTTATATTTACATCATGAACTTTTATTACTGTTTCTAAAATGATGCTGGGTTACTGCCTCGAGTCTTTTCTTTTTTTTTTTTTTTTTTTTAGTTTTCTTACCCAACAATGGAAAAAACAGCTTATAGTATCTATGTTTCTGCCCCAGAACCTTCTGAATGGATTCTAAATCTTGTGTGAGCAGTTTTGTTTTCATCATTTGTTTACCATGAAAAAGCAAGTAATACTTTCACCGTAGGCCTGTTCAGGACATTTTCTTGAAGAAAAATACCAGCTTAATTGAGATGCACTATATATATATATATACACACACACACACACACACATATATATATGTATACACACACATATACACGCATTCTAGAATGAGTGCCACATGCCATCCGATTATTATTAGAAAAGCAGGCTAGTGGGGAACCAGTGTCTCTGAACTGTTTCTATCTTCACTCTTTTTAGAACTCTTAGGAGAAGAAATAAAAAGGCTCTCATATTTCTCCTTTTTGAGGCTTTTTAATGTAGACTTTATTGTTGCAACAAGCTTTTTAAAAATTGCTATCTGGAAATAAATTGCAGTGTAATTGTGGCTTCAGAGGTATTAATTTTTTGTCATCTTTTTTCTTCCCTTCATACCTGAATGTCTCCATTTCATCTTAGTTTGCCATCATCAGTTTACTAGTAAAATTATCAATGCAGGGCAGATTTTTGAGTAAATACTGTTAAGGATAATCTTTAAGGAAAAGAATGCAAATTATAACCTAGTTATGGCATTAGTGTTGGACTTCTTACCCATTCATCATCTTAATACATAGAAGTTAGCACGGATGAAAATTAAAAGTAAACCTCTTGGGTGCATATCAAAATGGGTACAAGTTAAAAAGATACTTGAGTACTTCTTCCATATACTTAGCACTGCCTCATATCAGCCATTTTTTATGAACTCTTCTGTGCCCAGAACAGTCCTGCTTTGGGATCATATAAACATATACAGACTTACCCAGTTAAAGTGACTCTGAGAATGATCATGAGAAACTGGAGGGGTTCAGATCGCCTCTCAGGACAGGATGGACTGCAGAGTGTGCACTGCTGGCTTCACAGGCAGATTGTTGCTTGCAGAAGTTACAGATTTTTCTTGGTACTAGGAAGCAAAACAACAGATCTCAAGTTTAATGAAAGGATGAGGGGAGGTTTAGTAGGAATTTAGTAATTGCTTCACTGAAAAGCTTCTTACATGAGAATTCTGTGAAAGAGAGAGAGTGCGGCATTTGGAGTAGTGTTGGGTAGAGTAACATGTTAAGCTCATGGGCAGAGTCATTCCCACCAGAGAACTAGATGTGCCTTTTTGCCAGGTGTCTCCTTTGCTGGATATTATACACGGCTGTGTGGAGGTTCATCTTGTAGATATGGAGGGTTGGCTTCTGTAGACCCACAACTTAGTTAACAGGTTTTTTTCCAACGTAATTGATACACAGAAGTAAAAATACGGGAAGGTGTTTTAATAAGCATGCTATAATCTTTTAAACATCTACTGTCTTGGAGTTTGCCAGAAACAGATTTCAGGGAACAGTTTTGAGGCCTTCTATGGTGACGGGTCCTATTGCGTTAACCCCAAGCTTTTAGTTAGGCTGCGGCTAGCACAGCAGCACCTAGCTGTGTAGGCAGTCTGATTCTGTCCTCTTGCCACCTATTGTCTAGGAAACTGAGTGGATAGGGTCCTGCTCAAAAGCTGACGTGGATGCTTTCCCCCAGTTATGAACCAGGAAACATATTTGTAGGCTGTTGAAGAAAGGTGGGTAGTGGAACAAGCAGGTGACTAGAATTAATAACTTCCTTGCTTTAATTTTTTTCCCCAAGCGCCATGGTTTTGCTCACTGGCTACATTTTCACTGTATGAGTTAAGTTTTTCTTCACAGCATTTAGTTGGAGTTGATGATGGATTTTGTTTTTCTGTTTTTGAAGAATATTCTCTAATAACACTTGTTTGTTGGTGTCTTTGGGAGTAGGAAGGGGAGGGTGTTTGGGCAAGGAAGGCTGCTGGACTACATTTAAGGTATAAATGTGCTGTAAAAGGTAAACCTGCTAACAAATAATGGAATTTCTTTTGGTGCAATACAGGAAAAAATGTGTATTGTTTCTTATTCACAAGTTAGTATAGCTGCACAAGGATTGATTGGAATCCTGAATCTTCTGACAATGATAAGAGTGAGCCACCTTCATTTTTGTCTCCCTGTAGATCTTGGCCTTTAGTTTAGCATTGCCAATGTGTGTGTATGTAGTAATGGTCACTTATGAAATGGTTTCATGGTACGTGGGAGAATCCTCTTTTAACGTTAGTTTCTAAAGATACCTATTAAGGAAGCTGCTCATCAGATTTATAATTGGCTAAATTATCCTTAATTTTTGCTATTCTAGAATTTTTCATCTGTGCTAGAGTTGATTAATCATTTTCCTTATCTGTAAGTTGTTCTTAGGTTTGTGTTCTGAGGTATCTGTGTAGTTTGGGATATACTTTAAAGTTTCTAAATACATCACAGCAACCACTAGGGTAGGTAACAACCACTATTAAATGAAATAATGACAATACTTTGACTTGAGTCAAGTAAATTCAGACTTGGATTATTCATTCTGGTAAAGCAAGTTAAATGAGACACAAGATGTTATTACAGTTGAACTTGTGAAATATCTTCTTATAGAAACCATAACGATGTAGTGGGTTTTTTTTTTTTTTTAATTCCTACAAAATTGGTATCTGTAAGTTCGATGTTCTTAGCATATTAGAAAATACTTCTGGTAGTAATCTGTTTCTCACTGATGAGGGCAACAATGTCAGTAATAGAGTAAACACATTAATAGTATTTTTAGACTAAACTAATAGCGAAATACAACCAGTTAAGCTTAGTTGTTGTAAGATGTGTTCGTGTGAATGTAAATACTGTTTGGGGAGTGTTATAAAGTAATACTTTTTGTTCCTCATCATTGCTTTTGCTCATTATTGCTTCATTATAAAGTCTGTTTTTTGAAGTGGGGTATGTTTCCTAAAAAGAGGACAAGTCGTTACATGGAGAATGCCTGGGAAGTCTGGAGTTCAGTGTGAGGACTGCCTGAGCACCACCTGTGACTCTGGGCAAGTCGCACCTTCTCTGGCTTTTGTTTTCTAATTTGTACAATGAGAGGCTTCTACTTATTAGAGCTCAGCAATGCTTTTCAGCTCTAAATCCTCCAATTTGCACTCTGTAATTTTTTTTTTTTTTTTTTACAAAGCTTTGTTTTAAATAAATACATCATCATCTGAGAGGCTTACTAATTGCATTATTTGCAGATATCTCAGGGACTATGGAAAATAGTGTATCTTACTGCTTTTTTCCCTCTCCCCTCTGAGAGAAAAACACAACAGCAATGGAAATTCCTCACCATTTACTAGCATTCAGATAAGAGCACAAACCTCAGGTTGAGTTATATATCCGTTCTGTGTTCGGTACTAAGATAAGTGCAAACACAGCGTTCTTAAGCCCAGCAGCCTTTCTTAATCGGTTCTGGAGAGAATTGGCTCCACTGCTATAAGGCTTCCATTGGGTAGTGAATTACCTTCTCTGTGCATTTGGAATCATACTGGTTATTTGTATCCTTGGGAGAATTGAGGAAATAAAGGAAATAATCTCTGAAGTCATTTTTTGAGTTGTGTGGTTGAGGTGGAGACAGGCTATGGAGCTAGAAGAATACACCATGATAGAATCAGTTCTCATGTGAATTTACCACTGCAAAACAAAGCTGGCAGCAGAGATGGTCTTTGTACTTGAGACATCACCACCAGGCATATGCTTGTCGTTTTCCAGTAAACCAAGTACTTAGCGCCTGCAGTCCTTTGTAATCTTCAGTGATAATGTGCTTTAGCTGTCCAAATGAGTGGGGGGTTTCCCACACTTACTTGTCTCTCTCCCCTTACATAGATATTTTTCCCTCCTCGGGATGTTCACTTGGTTCACTCATTGAAGATTCCCTCATCGTTTCCTTCCCTCATCTCCTAGGGCAAAGTTGGTGTTCCCTCTTTTTTTTGTGCCACAGTACCTAGTATCCTCACCAGCATCTTTACATTTGAAATTAATGTTTTACAGAATTGGCCACCCCTGTTCCTATCCATCTCCAGAAGGCAGGTACTGTTCAGCTTGTCAGCACTTAATGTGTGTTGGTTGACTTTTGGCTGAAGCATTCCAGTCTCTGGCTCTGGATGATGGTGGGCATTTATAGGAAGGTTTTGCAGCAGTAACAGCAGCAGCATATCTGGGCACCGAACAGGAGAACATCTTAGTCTACATGGAGATGGAAATGCAATCTTGGTTTCTGTAACACCACACTCAAACCACTCAAACCCAGAACTACTGCTACTGCCTGAAAAGAGCACAAGAACATGAAACCATGTCCTTAGTGCTGTAAAACTATAATGCATCAAACGCAGGTATGTAGTTAGTGGCAGAGGATAAGCCGAGCAGGGTCTTCTAAAAATAAAAAATTAGGGATCCCTGGGTGGCGCAGCGGTTTGGTGCCTGCCTTTGGCCCAGGGCGCGATCCTGGAGACCCGGGATCGAATCCCACGTCGGGCTCCCGGTGCATGGAGCCTGCTTCTCCCTCTGCCTATGTCTCTGCCTCTCTCTCTCTCTGTGTGTGACTATCATAAATAAATAAAAAAATTAAAAATAAAAATAAAAAAATAGAGTATCAGAGGAGGGGTGTACGAAGAAGATTTAAATAAGGTTACCTGCATTGTCATTAGCTAGGTCTTAAAAAGGTCCATACCATTGGTGAATCGCTCATAGTTTTCTCATTTGTGAAATTGTTGTTTTGTGAGAATTATTTGAATGTATGAGCAACTATGTTGAAAGTGAGAAAGCAACAAAGTACAAGTGTGAAGTGTAGTGAAACTGAAAATTCTAGGTTTGAATTGTGGAGAGGTTTCTAGCTGTCAGTTCCTTACTGTCAGTAAGAGGGGCTAATACATAGGTCCTTACGTATATCCACTATATAAATATTTGTCAAGTCAACAAAAGGAGTCTCAAGGTATAATTAACAAGAATGACCTCATGGGTTGAAGTGGGCAGCGGAAAGAGTCGTCTGGGAAAAGGGGACCACTGGAAAAAGTCTAGAAGTGCCAGTGCTACTGAGGAAGGATGGGTCGTGAAGTTAACAGCTTAGATCTAGCCCCATAATGCGTGTGGGGAAATCAGGCTCATGCTTTTTGAGTAAGGGAGTGGTATAATAATCAGTGACCGTGAAAGAATGAACTTTGGAACCCTGTGATAAAAGAAAGGGATGTACTCTAGAGGTGAGGAGGTTTGTTTGTACTAAATAGCTCAGGTGAGCTGTAGTTTGATCTATAGCAGGAGGTGGGATAATAACTATTGAGTGAACAATAAATCTCCAGTAAGTTTCCCAGGCCTGGGAAAAGGCATTTTTAGGTGACTCCTTTACAGTAGTCATGAAGGTCCCTGGTATCACTCTCATTTTAAATCTTTTTTTTTTTAATTTTTTATTTATTTATGGGGGGGGGGGGGGCAGAGACCTAGGCAGAGGGAGAAGCAGGCTCCATGCACCGGGAGCCCGACGTGGGATTCGATCCTGGGTCTCCGGGATCGCGCCCTGGGCCAAAGGCAGGCGCTAAACCGCTGCGCCACCCAGGGATCCCTCACTCTCATTTTAAAGATAAGAATAGCCTTAACCCATCCAGAGCATACATATAGTCAGTATGATATACTGACTTGAGTTGCAGAGGAAGGAGCTACAATGAGAAAAGTGGGGAATGGTCTCAGTGTTGTTGTGGAGGATTGCCCTTAACTGCGGCCCCACCTCTTCAGGCTTTGCCTTTCCAAATATGGTGGAGAACGAAGGTGAAGCTGATTTTGATGTCTTTGGAAACATTACTTGTTTTTACTCAAATTATTTAGTAGTTACTATCTCAATAAGTCAGACCTTTAAAAGTCTTTTTGTTACATTGAACATCAGTCTTACTATGAGGAAGGATCTTTATGTTGAAAATGCATAACCATTTTTAAAAGATCATCTGATATGATGGATAAATGTTAAAAATTTGTGAATTTGGGGAGAAAAATAACAGCTACATACTTTTGAAAGTAAAACTAAGATCTCTGTCCAGTAATAAACTTCCCACTTTGAGTAACTTAAGCTATTTACATTAACCACCCAAAGAAGAAATGAGAATACAATTTTTACCATTCAGGTACTTGGCTGAGCACACACTGTCAGTTTTATATTCCAGAGCCCCCTTTCTTGAACAGATTAGTTTCTCCCTCTCAGGTCTTCACACTTCTTTGCCTTCTGTGGATGGTATAGATTTCTACACAGTAATCCACTTCATTTGTCTCCTATTCAAGCCTTCTTTCTAATTACATTTATTTCTGAAATGTCTTTTATCAGCTTGTTGCCCTCCACCCTTTGTCACTAACCCCAGAGATTTGAGTCACATAGATTCCTATAAATGTGTTCAGCTACTCTGTAGGAAATCTTTTTTTTTTTTTGTAGGAAATCTTTAGGATGTATTGCAACATATTGCTATTGCTAAGTATTACAATATACTTTGCATATTAATTGCTATTACAGTATACTTTTGCCTGTATATTTACCAGTTCACTGAATGAACTATTTAGCTTGCACCAGATCTTTTGTGTGTATGAGTGTGTGTGTGTGTGTGTGTGTGTGTGTGTGTGTGTGTGTTTTAACTTTGAATGCCCTGAATGTCTTGTGTTGTCTGTTGGTTTAGAATATAATCTCCAAAACAGAATCAAAGTATCTTTCATTTGTTTGGCATTGAGCTTAATCCAGTGCAAGCAGGCTCATTACTTTAAAAATAGCTTTTAGTAACAAGTAGTAGTTTAACGTTTGTGTGTTTTCACATACAGTTGGACGAAATACTAAAGGTAGAGGAAATGATTTGAGTAGTATGAAATTTCTGACTTTTCAGGGGCACCTGGGTGGATCAGTCTGTTAAGTGTCTGCCTTCGGCTCAGGTCATGATCTCAGGGTCCTGGGATCAAGCCCCATATGGGGCTGCCTACTCAGTGGGGAGCCTGCTTCTCCCTCTCCACTGCTACTGTGCTCTCATGCTACTGTTCTCTCTCACTCTCTCTCAAATAAATAAAATCTTTAAAAAAATTAAATTACTGACTTTACAGAAATAATTTTTAAGTAACACACAAAGAGAAATGTATTTGAAAATGCTGCCTGAAGCATGATAGAGTAATTTTGCATTGTTTTGCCAGTCCTAAGATTTATATTAAATTAATATTTTAAATACAAAGACATACCATTGCCTTAATGGTGATGATGGGATAGAACATATTCCCAAGAATGCAGCCATTGTTAAAAGAAATACTTAACACAGAATGGTGTTTTTTCAGTTATCCTTTTTTTGAGAGTGTAATTATGTTTGGGGAAGGAAATAAAAATCTAATTGAAATGTGTTTTAAATTATGTCATCAAAAGGCAACCTGCCATGCCCTTGTTCTGGATTTAAAGAAAAAGAAACATCTCATGTATGTTTGAAATTTAGAAGTTTGGATGTGGGAGGCATTTGCTGAGCAGACATTGTTTATTTAGTTCATTCATTCAAGATTCTCCTTAAAACTGTGTTAGACTGACAAACTACATGTGCTACATATACATAGTTCAGATGCTTTGCCAAGTGTTCAGCCTTTTTAGCTAATAGGAAGTAAAGGCATTAAGAAGCCCAATAATGCATTCTCACTAAGCTCTATATACTCTGGTCAGTGGAACCCAAGAGAGATTGTGCGCATTAAGTGGGATGGGAGGGATCCCTGGGTGGCTCAGCGGTTTAGCGCCTGCCTTTGGCCCAGGGCGCGATCCTGGAGTCCCGGGATCAAGTCCCACGTCAGGCTCCCAGCATGGAGCCTGCTTCTCCCTCTGCCTGTGTCTCTGCCTCTCTCTCTCTCTCTCTGTCTATCATAAATAAATAAATAAATCTTTAAAAAAAAAAAAGTGGGATGGGTAATGAAAGGCACTTCTGCCATTGATGTGAGATTCCATAAATGAAAATGACTTGAAATAATGGTGCCAGGATGGTGTGATTTACAGTTGGCCCAGGTTCATCTTATAACAGAAAGTTCTTGGAGAGAGCTAATTTTTCTCATTGTGTCACTTGTCATTGTTCTTAGAATGGGTTTAGTTTTAAAACAGAGAAGGTGAAAGTGGATTGCATAAATTTTATCAAACCCTGATTTTTTATATGTAAAATTGCCTATATTGTGATTAAAATTTCTTTTGTGCTTTGCACCTCAACCCAATACTGGAAGACGTGTGCACAGATAATCCAGAGTAGCCAGTGAAATCTAAAATTGTTCATAACATGCACCTAATTTTGATTTATTTTAAATATTACCTTTGTATATAACCAGCATTAGGGATATAATCTTATTAATACAGTAACATTGATTAACAGTTTTCTTCTATTACAAAACAAAAGCTATAGCCAAAATCTCTGTCCTTGAATTCAGGCAATTTTAATAGCTTAGGAGTCAACCTACATTTGACTTATATTTAAGGGTGTTTTTTTTTTTTTTTTTAAATTTATTCATGAGAGACACAGAGGGAGAGAGGCAGAGACAATAGGCAGAGGGAAAAGCAGGCTCCCCCAGGGGAGCCCATAGTGGGAATCCATTCCAGGATCTCAGGATCACACCCTGAGCCACCCAAACGTCGCCATATTTGAGTTCTTGTAACTGTTATATGCCTACAACTTTGGGAGCAATTTTGAATGTATTCCTCTCTTTTGAATTTCTTGGGACTCTGCTGCCTATACTGTTCTTTTAGTTTCTCAAAGCTCTTTGCCTGGGAAACAAGCAAATATGAATCAAGTGTTTTCTCTTTTCTAGTTTTTTTCTTTTTTGCTAATGATGTGGCAGATTGTTTTGTCTTGGACAGAATACACTCATCTCATTTTGTCTGCCACCTTAAGGATTTTACCCCTTTTGCACAAATTAGAATTTTGACTAGGGTATTCAAGACTGAACTGGGTTACTTTAAGGGTGGTTTTTAAATTCCAGTTCAACTCCTCCACCCGCTCTTCACTTTTTATAGCAACTTGCTTGTTTGAAAGGGTGTAAAAGAATGAATATAGTTTCTGGAATGTAGGTACACAGATGTGTTTGGGAACACCAGCAGTTGGGTTAAACCTGGGGGGTGGAGAAGAGGGGAGGAGGGCGTATGTCTAATGCTTTAAGGAAGAACTAGGAGAAACACAAAGCTATTTCTAAGAAGTTTGTTGGGAGAACTATCTCTAAGATAAATGGTTCTCTACCTAGACTTCACATTAGAGTCTCCTAGGAGTTATTTAAAATAATTTTGCTCAATAAAATACATAGGAATAAATTTTGTTAATCCAGGAGGTGAAAAACCTCATATTTCCCCAAACTGTAAGGCATTGAAGTTGAAGACAACACATGGAACGGTATACCATGCTCATGAATTAGACGACTTAGTATTGTTAAAACGTCCATGCTACCCAAAGCAGTCTACAGATTCAGTACAATACCTATCAAAATACCAATAGTATTTTTTCACAGACCTAAAACAATTCCATAATTTGTATAGAAGTACAAAAGACCTCGACTAGCAAAATATTCTTGAGTAAGAACAAAACTGGGGGTATTATAATCCCAAATATGAATAAATAGTACAAAGTTACAGTAATCAGAACAATGTGGTACTGGCACAAAAATAGGCACAGAAATGGAACAGGATAATGTCTCCTCAGGCAGGGGATACAAAAGCAAAAGTAAACTACTGGGACTATACCAAAATATAAAGCTTCTTTTTTTTTTTTTTTTTTTTTTTTTTTTAAATTTATTTATGATAGTCACAGAGAGAGAGAGAGAGAGAGAGAGAGAGAGAGGAAGAGACACAGGCAGAGGGAGAAGCAGGCTCCATGCACCGGGAGCCCGACGTGGGATTCGATCCTGAGTCTCCAGGATCGCGCCCTGGACCAAAGGCAGGCGCCAAACCGCTGCGCCACCCAGGGATCCCAAATATAAAGCTTCTGTAAAGCAAAGGAAACAATCAAAATAAAAAGGCAACCTAGTGAATAGAAGGTATTTACAAATCATATATCTGCTAAGGGATTAATATCCAGAATATATAAAGACTCATCACCAAAAAACATTTCAATTTAGGAATGAACAGAGCATCTGAGTAGACATTATTCACAAGAAGATTTACAGGTGGCCAACAGGCACATGAAAAGATGTTCTAACATCTTTTCTAACATGTAATCAGAGAAATGCAAATCTAAACCATAATGAGATATCACCTTTGCCTTTTTGAATGGCTAAAATCAAAGACAAGAAGTAACAAGTGTTGACAAAGGATATGGAGAAAAGGGAATCATCATTCATTATTAGTGAGAATATAAATTGGTGCAAACACTGACAGTATGGCGGTTCTTGAAAAAAAAAAAAAGAAATACCAGAGGATCTAGTAACTCTACTGACTTTTTACCCAAAGAAGCAGAAACACTTAATTCGAAAGGATATATGCATGCCTATGTTTACTACAGCATTATTTACAGTAGCCAAGTTAATGGAAGCAAGCCAAGTCTCCATCGATAGATGAATAGATGAGAAAGATAAGGTATGTTGACATTGAAGTGTTACTCAGCCATAGAAAGGAATAAGATCTTACCATTTGCAGCAACATGAACAGACCTAGCAGGCATTATGCTAAGTAAAATAAGTTAGACCAAGAAAGACAAATACCATGTGATTTCACTTATGTGTATAATCTAAAAAACAAAAAGAACAGAAAAGGGAGACTTAAATAGAATAAATTGGTGGTTGCCAGAAGGGAGGTGGGTAGGGAGATTGAGCAAAATAGATGAAGAGGATTAAGAAGTACATACTTGAAGTTAGAAATCATCAAGTCACAGAGATGAAAAGTACAGCGCAAGGAATATAGTCAGTAAATTGTTATAACATTGGTGACTACACTTATTGTGAGCATTGAGCAATGTATAGAATTGTCAAAATCAATATGTAACATGATACTGTAAGCCAATTATACTTCAGTTATAAATAAAAACAAAAGCATGTAAACCAGGAAAAATAGGTAAAATAAAATGCATTTGCCTAGGTGGCCCCCATCTTTGGCTCATTAAATTGGTATTTCTGTTGGTGGAGTCAGAGCATCATTGCTCTTTAAAGGCTGGCTCCCTGATTGATTCTAAAGTGCAGTTAGATTTGAGAACGCAGATTTCTAAGGGTAAGCATGATTGGGAATCATTGATACAAGTTTGATAGGATTGGCGCCCAGGCTGCTTATTTCTTTAACAACTTGAGTATTTAGTTTAATATTTCAGCACATTTTTGTTGATATATTTAACTTCATTCAGCAAGTAGATTTTAAGTTTTTGACTATAATAGAATAGGGAATTCATGGTGAGTGGAATATATGATCCCTAATTAATAGAGCCTATCTGGCTCCCTGCCTGCTCTTCTGGCCTCATTTTTTGCTGCCTGGTCTTTGCAAATCAGCCACCTTGGTCTTAGTATTACACAACACCAGAAGACTTTCTTTCTACCACAGTGCCATTTTCTGTGTTTCCCCTACCTGAGACTTCTGTCCTTGACTCTTTCCTCCTTATATCCCTCAATGACTCCCACACCTCAAGACTATGTTCTCTGAATATGCCATTGATTGTTTCTTTGGAACATTTTCCTCCTTTGTAATTTTCTGTTTGTAATTATTTGCTGGATGACTCTATTTAGATGAAACTCTTTAAGAGCAGAAATCAGCCTGTTTTTAGTCACTGTTGTATTTCTAGCATCTAGCACAACGCTTGAGATACAGCATATGTTGAATGAATGAAAAATGTAAGTGCAGAGTAACTGGAAAAAAAAATTCCACTAGTTATATGTGTCTATGGAATGAAATAAAGAGTAGGAGAGCTAATAGGAGCTGGAGGACTGCTGAGGCTGGAGATCATATCATGAACAGGAGTAGTCAGGAAAAGCTTTGGAAAGGAGGTAGGAAAGGGAATGGTTGTCATTTTAGGGGGTGAACAGAGTCAGTAGCCAGACTTCAGTCGGTCAGGGGAAAGACAGGGTGTAGACTGATGTTCCATTGTGGACTTTAGGATTGACTTTATAGATAGTTGAAAGGCAGTGAAGATCTTAGAGGAAGGATCATAGCCATATTTTAAAAGATGATTTTGGCATTAGTATAGAGACTAAAGTGGGAAAAACAGAAGGAATTGGAAATACCAGGCATGGGAAAGAATAGACTGGGTTTTCTTTTACAACTTCTTGGAGTGTAGTTTTTAGGATTCTGAAGCCTTATCTGGTCTCTCTCATGTTTGCTCTGGATTTGGAAGGGAGAGAATGGGTGCTGGTTATGTGTCATTCCTATTTGTGGGATGAGTGGTAAGGAGGAGTCAGTGTGAGAAAACTTGTAGAGGAGAAATAATAAAGAGCAGTTATTTTGTAGTGGAACTGTTATCAGATGGTAGCAAAATCTATTGACTTAAGATATGTGTGACTTCATTGGGTGGGTTATTTTTGAGATGGAGATAATTTTAAGTCCAAAATTGGCAGGCAGACCAATTGTTTGTTAATTTTTTGATTCTTATTGATGGCAGATGAGTCTTAATACAAATTTCTAATATGTAGGAATGTTAAATTCAGGATATTTATATGAAATTTTATAAGGAAGGCAGTGTTAGGCAATACTAAAAGGCATGACCACTGTACCCCCAGGAGTTAGGAGAGACAAAATAACAGTGGAACATTTGGAAAAGCAGTAAGTATCTGCATTTCATTTTTGTCATCTGTAAAACAAAAGAAATTGGAGTAAATATTTTCTAATTGTGAAAGAACCAATAGAACATGGTTACCTGCTATTCTTTTTTTGTCTGGATTTACCTCACTGCTTTAAATAAGACACAGCCTAATAAACTGAGGAAAAAATTATAATCATGGTTGGCTCTTTTTTTTTTTTTAAGTTCTTTCTGTTTTTAATTGTCCAGGGAATAAAATACACAAAGATTTATCAGTATTCTTTGCTAATGACTGGCCTTGCCGGAAGCTTATGCTTATTTAGTGGTTAAACTCACCGGAAAGCATTGGCAAAGCCGGAATATCCATGGCAGTATCCTGAAGACCTTTCTGTGATGCTGGTGGGCTCCTCTTCTGAAAATTTTCCAGGTGAGAATCACCTTAAATGGCCTATGATGCAAAACTCTTGGGAGGTCAGTTCAAGAACTTGTCCATGTGCTGAGATGGGCTCTCCAAATTAAAAACTGAGACACTGCCTATAGCTTTCTCTGCTCTTCACCCCACAAGTGGGTAGCTGGCCTGGTTTTAAGTGCCTTAATTGTCATACCTCAGCACTTACCTTCTGTTTGATTGCTAGTATCTAGCCCTTATCCAAAATTTTCTGCTGTAATTGATTGATTAGTTTCTCCCCAAAATTGACAAAAACAAAAAATTTCTGATATTAGAGGAATATTAAACTCCTTAGTCCTTTTACTCTTAAACTCTCTTCTTTAATGTCAAGTGGCCCCAACCAGAATCTGTTACTCAGTGGGTTTCATATGTACCCAGGAACCCTGGGAAACTCCAAGCCAAAATTTGAAGTTTGATGAAGTATAGCAACAGTTACACATTCTTTGTCCTAGTCCTCATTTTCTGCTTTTGTTTTCATTTAATATTTTTTTAATATACAAATAGTTCATCTGTGATTTAAAAAAACATTGTAAGCCATCTCATCCTTTGTAGAACACAGAAGAAGGAAAATAATGGTCAGATTTTTTAAAGTCCCAAATCATTTAAACATTAGTTTCATTTCCACTTTACTCTGAAACATTTAAGTCTTTTCTATTCCTTCTTCAACCCTCATTAATTTGTGGAATAGATTTTATTTGGAAAATGATGATTAAACATGGCACAGCACTAAATTTATTAAGAAATAAATTCAAGAAAATGTTTTTTTAAAACATTGAATTTTCCTAAAGCACTTAATATTTTTCAGTTTTAAAAATTTTCAATATGGACTCAAGTACATTTGCAACTTTATGCTAAGTATATCTAAAATATTGAAGACTTTAAACAGTTTCTCAATACATAGTATGCTTGGATTCAGACTAGATCCTTGTTGTCACCATATGCCAAAGATAGGATAATGATGTCTTCTTCAAATGCTTTTGGTCACCAAGCAGGATACTGTGTAGCCAAGTGTAAGACTATATATAATTTCCCAATAACTTGATACTGTTATTTTCCTGTAGGCTTTTCAGGGTCTTTGATTGGCCCGCCAGACTGATTTCAAGTTCTTGAGTGATATTTTCCTTTAAGAGAGTGCATTTAGCAGGAAGCCTTTATGGGGGGGGAGGGGAAGAATTCTGTGGAGATTACTGGGTCTGTAATGTTAGAGGCTGGGACAAAACATTGTCTTAAGGCAAATTAATAAGGAATTAGACATTGCCTACGGAAAACGTTTCACTGACTTAGAGAATTCTCCTAGTATGAGCTCCTAATAAGCAAATGGAGTATTTTCTAGACCTTAATTTCTTTATATTTTCTTGCCTTTTTTTTAGTGTAGCACTTGCTTACCACCTATTATCGCTTAAGGAGACAGAACTTACTTTAGGCTTCTTACCTGTTTAAAATATATGTCAGTCATGAGTTTTTAACCACTCAGAAGATTCAGGTGTAATAAATTGTAGTTCTGTCACGTGGAATATGAATCTCAAAGAAAACAAACAGCTGGGCAAAGACTCAGCAGCTAGTCCAGAGTGTAAGGATTAGATGTTGGAGGTCTCCTGAGTCTTCCATTGTGATGAGAGCTAATTTAATATGATTAACTTCATTCCAGGGACCCATTGGTGTAAGTCAGTCGTGTTTACAGAGCTGTGTGCTATATATATTATATAATATTATAAATAATACAGAGCTGTGTGCTATATATTATATAATATTATATATTAGATATATATCAATAAAACCTTAAAGGGAAAAAGAGTGTAAGATATACATTTAAGTTGCTATTTGGGGGATGATTTGTTACACAGCCATAGATAACTCATACATAGACACACACACACACCTCTCCACATTTCCCAAATATACAATAATTATGTATGCACACAAAATATTGGCTAACCCATTCGTCATTTTTGCTACTCAGACCTTTTGTTTAATGATAAATTTATTTGCCGGGAGTATTCCCATTATTGTGCTCTTGTCCTTAATATTCTTACTGAAACAAGTTTGTATTTCTTCCAGTTTGACAGGAATGCTATCTTTATTCTTCTGACTTTCGTGTTGAGATATTGTTAACTTGGGAATGGCCTTACTGTCTTAGGAAAATAACAGCCACTATAGTTTGTAAGGTTTGTTGTTTTTTTACTAATATTTGCATAATGTGCAGCCTGTGGGGAGGTCCTCTGAGAGACACTAAAAGTTTGGGATTGCTTTAACATGAAAGACCATCTACTTCTTGTAGTCTATGCTAACCACCTGTATTTAGAGGGCCTGGGATTTCAGAATGGTCTTTACATTTTTAAATGATGATTATATAAGCATGTCCATAATCTTTATTTTTGCCTCTTGGCCTACAGAACCAAAAATTGTTGCTATGTAGTTTACATCAAAAGTTGGGTGACTCCTTGTCTAAAGGAATACAGTAACTATTGTGACAGTACCTGATTAAATATCTGAAGAGTTGACTATGAGATCAGAGCTGGCTTACTTAAATTTAAGATTCACTTCTAGCTTCTTCGGATTAACCTTTATTCTCTCTAGAGCAGATGTGATCAGGATGTTTAATCTTAAAGGTTTTATAGAAAATAGTAGATTTTTAAAGGCTTTTTTCCCCTTAACTTTATTTTTTAAATTACCATATATTTGGAAAATGTGGGAGGTATGTGTCTATATATGTATGTATGTATGAATGAATAAGTTAACTATGGCTGTGTAAGAAATTATCCTCCAGATAGTGACTTAAACATACTATCTTACACCCTTTTTTCCTTTAAAGTTCTATTGAGATATAATTGACATAACAGAACTAGTAAGTTTAGGGCATATAACATAATAATTTGTCAAATGATGACCACAGTAAATTTAGTTAACATCTGTCACCTCATATAGTTTAAAAAAAAAATGAAGAGGGAAGATTTTTCCTTGTGATGAGAACTTTTAGGATTTATTCTTAGTGACTTTCAGATATACCATAAAGCAGTGTTAATATATTCATGTTGTACGTTACGTCCCCAGTACTTACTTAATCTTATAAGTGGAAGTTTGTAGCTTTTAACCACCTTTATAATTCTCACACGTTCTTCAAGAGTTAAGAATCTAGGAATGGTTTACCTGGTTCTGGCTCAGGGTCTCTAGGGACCTGGTAGCAGAATGTTGGGTTGGGTTGCAATCATCTGAAGGCTTGACTGAGGTTGGTGGTCAGCTTCTCAAAACAACTTTATGTGACTTTGCTGAAGAGCTCAGTTCCTCTCTGACTGTTGGTTGGCATGGCAGGAGGTCTTGGTTGCTCACCATATGAACCTGCCCTTAAGGCTTTGTAAGTTTCCTATGACCATGACTGCTGGCTTCTCACAGTGGTCCAAGAGTGGAGCAAGGAGGAAGCCACAATGTTTATATTCTGAGCTCAGAAATCTCTTAACTCATACTCTGTTAGATTCTTGTCACTAGGTGTAGTTCATGGTCAAAAAGAAGAGATAGTTAACAGTGGAGTACTGTTTTACCTGGAAGAAAGGCTGCTTGATGGGAAAGAGTAGGCTCTTATCAGGCATGTTGAGATTTCATTTGGAGGACATCAGGAGAGGCCATATCTCTGCTCTGGAAAGCTGCTTTGCCCTGAACTGGGATTATCTTGCCTTTCTGTCTGTGGCTTTAGGAAATGTGGAGAGGTGTGTGTGTGTGTATGTATGAGTCTTCTATGGCTGTGTAACAAACCATCCCCCAAATAGCAACTTAAATGTATATCTTACACTCTTTTTCCCTTTAAGGTTTT
Source organism: Canis lupus familiaris (assembly GCF_011100685.1). Lineage (NCBI taxonomy): Eukaryota > Metazoa > Chordata > Mammalia > Carnivora > Canidae > Canis > Canis lupus. The sequence goes on from NC_049241.1 coordinate 19,840,600, forward strand.
ATTGATATATATGTATAATATATGTAATATATAATATTATATAATATATAGCACACAGCTCTGTATTATATATTATATAATATATTAATTATATATATTATATGAATACACAGGTCTGTAAATAAAAAGAAACTCTTTGGGAAATGTGGAGAGGTGTGTGTGTATGTATGAGTCATCTATGGCTGTGTAACAAATCATCCCCCAAATAGCAACTTAAATGTATATCTTACACTCTTTTTCCCTTTAAGGTTTTATTGATATGTATGTATAATACAATATAATATATATTATTATATAATATATAGCACACAGCTCTATATTATATAATAATATGAATACACTGGTCTGTAAATAAATTTTTGAAAAGGGCTTGTTAGAATATATTCCAAAATATCTCTATTTGAGAGGACTTGAGAGTATAGATTTTGAATTCAGGGCTAATGTTCAAGGTGTCATAGAAAAGAAACACAACTTCTCTCAATCCTGTGATACTAGATGTTGGTAATCCCCTTCATCTTCAAGGTAATATTTTACAGAGGCTCAGATTTCAAAAATAAATATATGAACTATTCTTGATCACAAAATAGGGAAATTAAACACACAAGCAAAAACTCAATTTTAGAATATATCAGCAAGTTTAAAAATAAAAACTGTGCTAATTTCTTTGTAATAAAAGGCAATGACATGGCTGGGTGAAGAAGGAAAGATAGAATGATTCTTGGATGTGGATACTAAATTAGACCTTAGTGGAAATAATGTAGGTGACTTACAGAAAAAGGGTAGGATGGTATTTGTGTATGTATGGCTGTTCTCAATCATTTTAGTTTAGCTATATTTTTGGATACTATTCAAGGTATGATCCACCTTAAATGCTAAATTTGTAGTTCTCCTAGAGGATAAGAGAAGATCAGTGAGCTTGAACATTAACATTCTGAGATTCTGCAAGTTACAGATGGAATCTTGGCCAGTCCTCCCTATTCTTGTTTTTCTATAAATCGATATTTGTTGGACCAGTTGTAACAGTGGGACCTACAAATCTGAAATTGCACACAGATACTTACTTGTTTGTGCACTTTTTTTCTGAGTAGGTTAATAACTTTCCCAGATTCACAAAAGCTTCCATAAAAGACCCCACCCAACCATGCATGTTAAGTACTGAAGAATTTATTTAAGGTAGTATTCTTTATTTCTGTTTCCTAGACACTTAGCACAGTGAATAAATCTATCCCAGGGACACAAGTTTGGTATTTTTCTGGGAAAATTTATTACTGTAGATATCCCATAACTCCCTCTATTGATCCATGCTCTTGCTTTTCTCTTTGGGCCCCAGAACAGCAGAATAAAACGCAGATCAGGTTTTTTTTTAAAGATTTTATTTATTTATTCATGACACACACACACACACACACACACAGGCAGAGACATAGGCAGAAGGAGAAACAGGCTCCATGCAGGGAGCCTGATGTGGGACTTGATCCCAGGACCCAAGGCAGATGCTCACCCAGGCGTCCCAATGCAGATCAGTTTTAAGAATACTTTTGCTGGGTCATTTGGAAATTTTTAATTTTTTAAGGTACTTTTTTAAAACAGTTGACAGGCATATGGTAACAGCTACTTCCCTGAAGCTTTAGGTTATGTATTAACTATTTTGGAAGGAGGGAGTCCAATCTGACTTTAGAACTAGAATATTGGAGTATTTTTAAGTTAATTCAGTTTTATTTTTAAGCACTATATCTATCACAGTGTTAACTATCCAAGGCAAGTGTTAAGTGATCCGTAGGAATAAATCAAATCATACCCTATTTTGCCTGTTCTGATACATCACTTTCTCATACTTTAATCTATCTGAAATAGTAACACATATTACAATTGTTGACATTGCAGTTGGTGTTAGAAAGTGGGAAGTGTAAAAATTTCCCTTTGACACTTGGTAATATTAAGAAAACATGACATCACTTGGGCCTTGGAGTAGATGAGTAAGACTTGTTTTATTTAGCAGTGACCCTTCTATTATAAACTGAGAAAAACGTTTACTGGGAGGCTTGGTTAGGTACTTATGTGGTTGTTACTTTGTGTTAAATGAAACTCAGATTATTGAGAAAATTACTAGTTACCTCTAAGCTTCGTTCATCAGTAAAATAAAGGAAATTATTACTATGAAAAAGAATAGATCTTTCTTGACTTACAATGGACTTATATCCCAATAAATGCATTGTGAGTTGAAAATATCTTAAGTCTACAGTGCATGTAATAGTACCTAACCTGTGGAACATCACAGCTTTGCCTGGCCTACATCAAACATGTTCAGAACACTTAGATTAGCCTGCAGTTGAGCAAAATCCTCTCTGACAAAGCCGTTTTTATAGGATGTGCATATTTTATAATAATACCTCCTGTAAGGGGTCCTGGGTGGCATAGTCAGTTAAGCATCTTGACTCTTGGTTTCAGCTCAGCTCATGATCTCAGGCTCGTGAGATTGAGTCCCATATCAGGCTCTGCACTGAGTGTGGAGCCTGCTTAAGATTCTCTCTCTCTCCCTTTCCATCTGCCCCATCTCTTCAAAATAAAAATAAATAAAATAATGAGATCTCTGGGTGGCTCAGCGGTTTGGCGCCTGCCTTCGGCCTGGGGTGTGATCCTGGGGTCCCAGGATCTAGTACCATGTCAGGCTCCCTGCATGGAGCCTGCTTCTCCCTCTGCCTGTGTCTCTGCCCCTCTCTCTCTCTGTGTCTCATGAATGGATAAATAAAATCCTTAAAAATAATAATATCGCCTGTAATTTGCTGAATTCTGTCCTGAAAGCAAATAACAGAATGGTTGTCAGTGTATTGGTTGTTGACCCCTGCAGCTGCCCAGCAACACAAGAGAGGATCATACCAAATACCACTAGTCATGAAAAAGATCCACATTCAGAATTTGAAGAATGACCTCTACTGATTGTGTTGCTTGCTTCCCCAACCATCAAGTCATACCACTGTAAGTCAGGGACCCTTTTCTTTGCACTTTGAACAAAAGAGAGAGTATTGAACTTACTAGCGCAAGCTCTGTGGGTATTCTCCTCTATTAACAATTTTGGAAGGCATTTATAATCCTGTAACTACAATAAGATTACTCTGGGAATTGTAATGTATAAAATGTTGGCAATTGGCTACTAACTCAAACATAGGCAGAGGTAAAAGCAGGCTCCCTGCAGGGAGCCTGATGCTGTAAGTAATCCCAGGACTCCAGGATCACTACCTGAGCCAAAGGCAGATCCCTGGGTGGCACAGTGGTTTGGCGCCTGCCTTTGGCCCAGGGCGCGATCCTGGAGACCCAGGATCGAATCCCACGTCGGGCTCCCTGCATGGAGCCTGCTTCTCCCTCTGCCTGTGTCTCTGCCTCATTCTCTCTTTTTCTCTGTGACTATCACAAATAAATAAAAATTTAAAAAAAAAAAAATTCAAAGGCAGATGCTCAACCACTGAGCCACCCAGGTGTCCCTGTACTTTTTTGGGTAGATATCCTATAGTACCTCATTCTGGTCCCTGTCATATTCACCCTCATTTTGTTGCAATATTTAGTATGAGACCAAGTTTGCATTAGTAGACCCTGAAAAATGTATAGACTTGAATTTCCATCCTCCCTCATAAGGAATTGAAGTATCTCTCATTTCTGTTTTTTTTCCCTAATAAGTGCTGTTGATTTCCTCTTAGTGGTGCAGCTTTGCATAGGCAGAATTGGGGCTTCAGGCAAGATCTTTTTGATCAAGAGATGGTCTTATCATGAGCTTGGGTGCATGTGGAAGTTGGCAGTAGCCCAGCCCTCCTGTCCAGTCCAGTCATTGCAGACTGTGTGTGGAACTTGGAATGTAGATAACTACTCGCGACTCAGAAAATTAGGATTGGGGGAATTGCTGTATGCTGTGTCGTTCCCCCCCCCCCACACACACACACAGTTGAACCACTTGCTCTGCTTATTATTCTGTTCTAAGCATGTTCATATATTTCTTAACTCCATGAGATAGTTTGTTCAGTTTTGCCAAAAGCTGGTGAGCACAAGGGGCTTATCACATTCTTCAGCAGATGAAAAGATAGAATGACGCTAATTCTATTATTCACAACAAATAAGTTAAATTGATAATATTCATTAATATTTAATTTTGTGCTTTTCTAATAATTAAGAATTTGCTGATTCTTTCAAGAAAAGATGGGTCATGTGTTGGATAGAAAACACCTCTGTATGATTAGGATTTTAATGGTTAGTCCTGATAATGTCCTCACCCATTTCCCTACCAATTAAAACTATATTTGCTAGCTGCTGTTTGAAGGGAACAGATTTGGTCTTGATTTCCTGTATTTGTCATTCCTGTGAGGTATTTCCTACTTTAAGAATAAAGATGACTATTTATGTGTTTGTCTTTTTCAAGTTTTCCTTACTAGATTTTAGATTTGGGGTGTGTATACATATTGAGATAACATGACTGTGACTTATTACTAGAAGAGTTTATAATTTAATTTTTATTTTTTTAGAGATTTTATTTATTCATGAGAGACACACGAGAGAGAGAGAGAGAGAGAGAGAGAGAGAGAGAGAGAGAGAGAGAGGCAGAGACATAGGCAGAGGGAGAAGCAGACTTCTTGTAGGGAGCCTGATGTGGGACTCGATCTTGGGACTCCAGGATCACTTCCTGAGCCAAAGGCAGACGTTCAACCGCTGACCCACCCAAGCATCCCTTAAGTATAATTTTTAAATGTATGTTTAATGTTTGATGGATTTAATGCAGTAATAACTTATTTAGGAGAGCAAGTTTCTTGAAAAGTCGTTTGGGAAAGATGCTGGATTCGTGGTCAAAAATTGAACGCATAGTAATCTGCTTCTGAAACAGTAGTATTCTCAATTCTAGCATGTTATTTTATAAGTGCATTCCAGGTTCCGTGGGTGTGGATGGCTCCTTATTAACAGTAGGAATGATGGACAGCTGCTAAAGTAGCAGAGATGGCACTACTGTGGCACTATCATCAGCATATACCATGAAAACTGGCATGGACTGTAGGGGGTTGGAGCTGCTCTGCATACTTCTCCAGGGAATCTCACTGTAATCCAAAAAAGGCTAAATTATTTCCCATGTAATGTTTAATAATACGAGAAATAAAATTTATAATTTTAAAAAGCTGATTTTATTATTATTATTTATTTAACACTGTTTGATTCTGGGCAGATTTACTTACCTGGAAAATTGACTTATCACTGGTAGTATGCAATAAATGTAGTGTGGCAATGAAGGCTTACCTTTTTTTCTTCTTGGGGTATTTATGTATCATCAACCCTCTGAGGCATATATTGATGTGAAACTTGGGGAAATATTCTTCCATTTTTACTAAAACCAAAGTTTTAAAAACTTGAATATGCAAAAATGTGTGAATGTGAAAACCAAAATAGGTCTTCTATTCTTGTCTCCCCAAGTGTTTGTTTTGCTGGCCCAACATTTTATCCTTAACCTTATGAGAGGAATGTGGGACTGGTGTTTTCTCTTTAATTGAGGCTGAAGGCTGTCATTCTTCTAAGTTATTCTGCAAATTGATAAAAGAACCAGAGCTAAAATTCCATTTTCTTAACATCCAAGAATCTTTTCACTAAACCAGTTATGTTTAGATTAAGAAATACAAGAAGCAGATTTTCTCTATTAATAATCTATTGTGTGAAATCTTATTATCTGATCTCAAATCCATCACTCCGGTTTGCCTAACCTCTTCAGAATTTCATTCTGTCATATAAACTGGTAGCTCTTCTTTTCAGTCTTGTTACCTGTCGACTCTCTGCATCTTATTTACTAATTTTTACAAGCTGTTATATATAGTGTGTACACTTTTACTCATCTGGGTCAAGTGGGTAGTTTATAAGAGTTCGTTCATAATAGTTTCTTAAATGTCTAGTTCAGAGAGTCAAAATTGCTTTATTTCATTACTCTGACAAAAGCAGACAAGTGGTTTCTTTACCTCATTCTCTTTGAGTTCTTGTATATCAGTTAAAACATTAAGACATTTCTCTGGCATGCAACCCCAGCAGGTTTCTGGTTTATTTTTAACAAATGCAATTTAAACACAAAAGTAGAGACAACATTCTCCCTACCTATCACCCAGCTTCAACAGTTAACATTGGCAAACTTCTTGATCTTCAAGAATATTATAAAATCTTACTGTTTCTGGTAAGTCATCAACTGCACTTGTATAAAAGTACATCCTAGGCAAAAAGTTGACTGAACATTTTTAGTCTTTGGGGAATTGCATGTTAAAACCACATCGAGATACTACTGTACACCCACTAGAATGATTCAAAAAGACTGACAGTACCAAGAGTTATTGAAGATGTGGAGCATTTGGAATGCCCATACTTTGCTAGAGGAAATGCAACACAGTGCAAACCCTTTGAAAAATAGTTTGGCAGTTTCTTATTAAGTAAAATATATGCTTGCCATAAAGTTTAAGTATACATTTGCCATAGGAATTTTAGCCAAAAGAGATGAAAGAAATGTCCAAAGACTTGCACATGATTGTTCATAGCAACCTTATTCATGATAGCTAAAAATTGGCAACAGCCCAAATGTCCATCTTTAAGAGACTGAGCAAGCAAAACACAGCACCATGGGTGAATCTCAGAAATATTTTCAACAAAAATAGCTATACACAAATGAATATATGCCATGTGATTTCACATAAATTAATATGAAACTGACAGATTTATTTTTTTTAAAAGATTTTATTTATTCATGAGAGAGACAGAGAGAGGCAGAGGCATAGGCAGAGAGAGAAGCAGGCTCCTTTCAGGGAGCCCGATGTGGGGTTTGATCCCAGGACTCCGGGATCATGCCCTGCCTGAGCTGAAGGTAGACGCTCAACTGCTGAGCCACCCAGGTGTCCCGAAACTGACAGATTTAATCCAAAGTGACAAAACAAATGGATAGCCTCCTGGAACTCAGAATGTGGGTTATCTGGAAGCGGTACACAAAGGAACCATGATTGGGGGTGATTACTGCTGTATACATTTGTAAATTACATTTTGTTTTATGTAAATTGTGCCTTCTTAAAATGCATTCTAGGCAAAAGTTGTTCCCGTTAGCAGAACACAGCACCTTTTACTCTTCTACCTGCTTCCCTTGATTTCTATCTGGATGGCAGGTGATTGTGCACCTATAAGCAATTGGGGAGTCATTTTGGAGATGCCACTAGTTGTTTTTTCTAAGGCTGTGGACAGAGCTGCACCGAGGGTACAGGAGGGGTTTCTTTGTTTCCCACACTACAAGCTGCTTATTCTTTGGAACATGCACTCAGCTTTGGCTTTTGTACCCTTTCCTATTTCCAGTTTCTTCCAGAGCCTGAAACCTGCCTCCCCTCCCCCAGTGCCAGAAAAAGAAGTTTTATGTTTTAGAGAACACTTTCTGACTAACTAGAATCCATCATCATTCCTCTTGACAATTTTACCTCTGGCCACAAAATGTTTGATGATCAAGTGTGTCTTTAGAAACGCAGTAGTTTTCTGTTAGTAGAAGCATTAGATTAGTGAGTATATTTGGAGAAAATGTGCTCTCTAGCACTCCCATTTGCTCAGACATCAACCAATTTCTATTAATAGTTCTGTATGGAATGTAACACTGATTGGTATAGGATGTAATGATTTATCATTTTATGTGACTGATAAATGAGAGTTGTTTATTTTCTAGCTGGGCTAAATGGCTTTGGGTACAGTGCTTAGGAATGTAAAATAGTCCTACAAACAGTTGATCCTAAAACCTGGATTTTAATGGCTCAGAAAAGGATGAGGGCATGTCCAGAGAACTGAACCTGAAGGAGCTACTGATAGCCAAAGCTAAGACAATTTGAGCAACAAAATAAATAATGGTAGTTTTGGATTTTAACCTATAAAATAAAGTGTAAATATCCGTGAATTTCTACTGATATAAATAAGTGGAGAGGAGACAGCTCTAACCTATAGAATTCTAGTTAATAAACATAAAAGACGGAACCAGAAAACCACCATTAGGCAAAAACAAAACAAAATAGTAATTTTTGCATAATCCACGTTTAGACACGTTTAGATGCTGAAGTTAACGGGTGCAAGTTTGAGAAGAAACTGCATGCATACATACATATATACATATATACACACACTCAAGATACCTCTTTTAGGATCTTTATTTGAAAGACAATACCTTTAGGGCACCTGGGTGGCTCTGGCTGAGCGGCTGCCTTCTGCTCAGGTCCTGATCCTGGGGTCCTGGGATCAGTCCTGCATCAGGCTCCCTGCAGGAAGCCTGCTTTTTCCTCTGTCTCTGCCCCCTGTGTGTGTGTGTGTGTGTGTGTGTGTGTGTGTGTGTCATGAATGAGCGAATGAGTGAATAAATACATAAATTCTTAAAAAAAGACAATGGCTTTAGAGAAACCTGATTGGCACCACCTCAGCCAAGTGTTTATACTAAGACATGTAAACATGAACCCTTTGATACTTGATACAATGCATGCAGGAGGACACGTATATTGGCTGTGGTGTAGTCAAAATGGGTAACCTCATTTTGATCATGAGAAAACATCAGACAACCAAAAATGAAGGAAATTACAACAAGATAAGTGACTGGTGTGCTCTTCAAAGTTATCAAGGCCATCAAAAACAAGGAGACCAAGTAGCTAATGAGAAGTAACAACAGAATGCAATGCAGGGAGCCTAAACAGGATGCTGAAAGAAAAAAGGGACATTGGTGAGACAAGTGTTGAGAATAAAAAAGGGTTCAGGAGCATCTGGGTGGGTAAGTGGGTTGTGTCTGACTCTTGATTTTGGTTCAGGTCATGATCTCAGGGTTGGATCAAGCCCTGTGTTGGACTCTGTGCTGGGCGCGCACAGCACACCCTGCTTAAAATTCCCTGCCCCACCCCTCTCAACTCACGTGCATGCATGTGGGCTCACTCGCTCTTAAATGTCCAGTTCAGTTAACAGTATTGTACCGTGGTGTTAATTTTTTGGCTTTGATAGTCATGTTTATGGAAGAAGTAAACATTAGGAGAAAGAAGCTGGGTGAGAGGTATATGCTAACTTGTTACTATTTTTGCTACTCTAAATTAGTTAAAAGGGAAACATTTACATTTATTTTCAGACTTAATGAAACAAAGCATTTGAAAAATCTGTTTTATCTTTCCAAGTTAGTGAATCAGATTTTGAACAAGAAAGAAAGATTTATACAAGTTTGGCTTAAGAGCGGGGGGAAAAAAGTCTTTCAGAGACGCTTAAGAATCATTTTTGGAAATCTACAGGCTCTTTACCTTGTTGGAAACTTGTTACAAGGTGTGCAAATTGACTTGCATTGATGCTGAAGGCAGATACTTGATTTGTAGTAGAGTGCCAACCTGAAAATTTTCTTCTATTGAAATAGTGTGGATATTTGGCATGTATGCACTATAACATCACCTCAAATTTGTACAAATACCTTTTTTTATGTAAGCAAAGGATTTAGATAAATCTGTGTAATTGGAGAGCTTGCCGGAAGTAGGGAGACTCTCACTTGATGACATAGTACTTTTGTGATGTGGATTCTGTAAAGTTAAATAACCCAACTTATTAATTTTGCTATGCTTTGAGAAGTCATTTGTTACTACCTGTAGATCTTACTTTGCTAAACAGAAAAGATCAAGAGTGTTCTTGGGCTTGACTTCCTAAGAATTTTGTGCCAATTCCTTGGCCCTAGATATTTAAAAATAACAGCCATTGTACAATAGAATGTCAGAGTCTGTCTTCTTCACACATACATAGTTGTGAGTGTAGGTTGGACATGTTGGAATAGTCGGGATATTTGAGGTAGGAGGGGTATATATGTAATGTAGTGAAGGAATGGAAGAGAAGGGGTATATATGTAATGTAGTGGTATATATGTAGGGGTATATATGAAGGGGTATATATGTAATGTAGTGAAGGAATGGAAGAGAAACCTCTTTTGCAAATGCAGCTCCTTGATTAGCAGATTCATTCAGTCTTAGTTTGCTGCTGCAGCTTTAAATATTATTGGCTCTTCTTTTCTGGAATCAGTCTCGCTCTTGGTATACTATTCCCTTTTGTTATCCTCACTTTCATTGGCTTGGGTTCACTTCAGCTTCCTAATCAAGGTTCACTGGGTGGACAGTGTGGGTTAGAGGAAAGAGCATAAACTTGGATTAAACTCTACCAACTCTGGCCTTCCGTTTACTGTTGGACCTTCAGGCTTTGGTTCCCTCGGTGACTTCAAAAAGTTGTGAGAATTGTGAAATGATACATGCAGGACATGCAACACAGTGCCTCTTTCCAGGACGCATCTCATTGCCAATTAATTTCCTTGCATCTTTCTTCCTCTCTTTTAAATTGGGAGCTATTCTGTCCTTTGGGGTAGGTATTTATATTCATTGAGAACCTACTGTGTCCTAGGCTTTTTGCTGGGGAATGGCAATATAAAAGATGGGTTGTACAAAATCCCTCAGTTCTGAGGCCCAGAGAGACTGTTAAGTACAGTGTTCTAATACTAAAATCTTGTGTTACATGCTGATACAGCATCTCCTGTCTGCACCATGTGGTACAGAGGACATAGATTCCTGTAGCCAGCATTAACCAAGGTACCGTCAGGGAACAGGCAATTACTTTGAAGCAAGTTTGGGAACTATAACAACATTTAAAATATCAGTATTGCCTCAGAGATGTTCATAATCTAGTAAGAGACAGGTAAATAAAGTGGTATTCTAAGGTAGGGTATTTAGTAGTAGTGGTAGGTCAGAGCCATTTGGGTACCCTGAAAATCTGGCCATAGCCTGGAATTAGGGTTTTGCACATCAGATGTGGGGAAGGACATTTCAGAAGCTAAGGGATCAGTAAGAAAGGCAAGCAGAGCAAGTGGTAAAAGGTATCTTCTGAAAAAGCTGAGCTAAAGTATGCGTGGCTTAAGCTCTTAGAACTCAGGAGGAAGCTGAGGTAGGTGGTGGTGAATGTGGAGGAATGGTGAGCTAGAGAGGAATGTTGGAACTGAATGTGGGGAGTCCTTCACATCAAGTTAGGGAGTTAAGACTGACTTCTGTAAGCCACAGGCAAGGGCAGAGCTTTTAGACCGAGAAATAAGCGATTGCATTTGTTTTTCAGACCCTTGGTCTCAATAGTGTCATGTGAGATTAGCTAGAGGGAAGACTGAAAGTTACCAGTAGGACCCTGAGGAGGGAGGAAGTGCTTAGGTACTGAAGTAGAATGGAGGAAGACGTGAGAATGGAGAAGATAGATTAGGGTAGGGTGGATTGAGGTAAGTGGACAGTGTTCTGAGGTAATGATGAAAAATGAGGAGAAGGAGAATATATGAGTATTCCCAAGAAGGTGTTCTGAACACATTAGTGTGTTTGACACCGAAAACATCAGGCAGCACCCATTACACCCATTATAATAACATTTGTATGACATCGGTTCGCCACACTTTCTTGCTAGGAAAGTTCTGAGAATTTTGCTCAAAGAAAAAAAGTACTCATAGGAGGGTCTGTGCATAAACTAAACTTTTTATATCCAAATGTTTGTTACTGTAATGTCCTAAATACCTATTTTCTTTGGCCCTTCAGAATTCAAGGGATCCATTCTATAAAGAAGTGGCTTTCAGTGTTTTCCAACACATTTTCTTTATCTGAAGCAGATTTTGATACTTGCCCGACTAATTTCTTAGGCACTGAGATAAGGTGCCTGCTTAGACTTGTTTGGGTGTGATATGTGACTGGTGACAGCATATCTCAAAATATTCTTGTCTTTATTTAGGTTTCTATTCTTATTCAAATAATTCTCCTTATTTTCTGGTTAATTCAAGATCTGTTTCATTCATTGTAACAAATAGGACAGACATTTAATTCACAGGTTTATTGTACTGTTTAAGTTGATACCTGAATTCCTGTCTCCAGCCTGTGCTACACTATTCCACACTGCACCGGCAAAACAAAATTGTACTTATTGAGTTGAAGGAATTCGCAGACTCCATTGCTTGTTTCTCTGAGAGCTACCGGTGGTTTCAGAGTCTTCATCTTCTTTCACGTCTAATTTTTCATCTGTTTGAGGCAATGAAATACCCTAAAATTTCCCTTCGTTTATTGAAAATAAAAACTGTGATTCACCTAAAGTGCCTGAAATCTAGATGATCTTAGTTGTCAGAATTGAAATTGTATAGAGATTATCAAATAGCCTTTCCTCTGGCATCTCTTGGTGATGGATCAGACTGGTCTCATGATTATTAGTATCAGTTGCTTTACAAAGCCCTTCAGATGCTTCTTCCTAGATCCCAATCTCTGATAACCCCCAACAATTAGAATAATGAACACATTACAGATGTTTTTGGTGGATATATTTTGATAAAATTTTAAAGGAACTACTGTTATCTGGGCTCCTGTCCCATGTTTATATTTTATTCTTGTACACACCAGTGGTTTTCACCTGGGAATGAGTTTGCCTCCCAGAGAACATTTGACAGTGTCTGGAGAAATTTTTGCCTATCAAAATTTAAGGGTGGGGTGCTACTGGCATCTGGTAGGTAAAGGCTGGGGATGCTTCTAAATATTCCTCGGTGCCTAAGCACAGCCCCGGCAGCAAAAAAACTTTGAGGTCCAAAATAACAGTGCAGAGGCTGAGAAAACCATGCAGTAGACTGCCTTCCAGAGTGATGGTGGGCTTTATTGTTTTGATTACCAGTGATTTAAGAAACTCATTATAACATGATAATTTGACCAGGAACTAGTTTGTTAGTTAGAACTGTTATTTTCTAGTAATGTACGTTTTTTGGTTTTGTTTTTAAGGATTAGAGTTGAAGGAATCCTTAAAGATTACCTTAATTAAGACCAGCCCTTTAATTTTACAAGTGAGGAGGCCAAGACCTGAAGGACCTGACTTGTTAGACTTCAGATCCTTTGAATTATCTAATCCCTTTTTCCCCTTTGAAGATTTACTAATTCTTTTTGTATGCTTTGCAGGTCCCAGTTTTGTGACATGAGCTGTGATTTCAAAGTGGTTAAATATATTTTAAATGGGATCTTTGACAGCTATAAAGTAATGTGCAGAGTAGATTGGATTGCCTCAGTATAGTGTTTCTTGGAGAGAGAAAGACTTGGTTCATCATTGGGCTTATTTGCATCTGAAAATGTGGTTTGCTTAGAGATCTGTGATTTCTCTTAAATTATTGATATGATTTATAAGGTAATTTTTTGTGTGTCTTTTGCAGGAAGAAAGGTCCTATCAGAGTCACTAAACCAATATAGTTGGTATGATGTACCTCATGATGTTTAATCCTGTTTTTTTTGTTTTGTTTTGTTTTGTTTTGTTTTTTAAGAAAGAAGCTAAATGAGTTACAGCATAAACTGAAAACTTGCCTCTACCTTGAGAACAAACATTCTGTTTAGTTGTCCTTATTAAATATTGAATACAGGTGTCTCAGTTAAAAGAGCCTTAGAGATCACTGACCTTTAATCAAATCTCCTTTGCCAGTCAGGAAACTAAAGTTTAGAGAAGGTACTGAACTCATCCAAGGTCACTGGGTTAGGTTCCAAAATAAATACAGAAAGAAAAGAGGAGGAGACCTTATGCATCTCACCTGTTAAGTCCTATAATCCAGCTTGTGTGACAAGGATCACCCCATAAAACACAGAGGACCCTCACCAGTGATCTGGGCCACTGGAATCTATTATGTCATACCTTATCAATTCTTTGGAAAATGAGCATATATTCCCACACATCCTGAGTGCACAGCACCCTGACTTGACATATAGTAGGCAAAAAGAAAAACATGTTCAGTGAATTTGAAAACAAAAGCCAGAATACCAGAGGTGAAACTGGGAGAGAAGACAGCACAAGCAAGGCATGCCACATCTCTCCTCCTTTACTCAGATGGGGTTTGAGAGGTAGAAGATGCTAGCCCAGAAAATAGGGATTGGATTCCTGCGTGGACTTTTCCTCCTCTAAACAGGGCAGGTCTCCACCACACCTGTAGTCTCAAGGACAGCAGCTCCAGTGATAACGCTACCTCCAGTGTGGCAGTGATCCTAAAATCCAAATCCTCAGTAAGTAAAAGACCCTTTTCAGACTGAACACTGAAGTCTTTTGCTATCGAATTAAATTTATATTGAAAATGATGGAGGTACCAAAAAAAATTCAGTTAGCCATCTTGAAGAAGGTCCAGTTTAAAAACAATTTAGGAAACAGTTTTCTTTACATAAAGTCAGCTAGTACATTCTTTATCAGTGAGTGGGCTTACTTTTGAGAAATGGCTGTGGGAGATCTAAAGGGTGTGTTTAGGGATCCCTGGGTGGCGCAGCAGTTTGGCGCCTGCCTTTGGCCCAGGGCACGATCCTGGAGACCCGGGATCGAATCCCACGTCGGGCTCCCGGTGCATGGAGCCTGCTTCCAGAGGGAGCTCTGCCTGTGTCTCTGCCTCTCTCTCACTGTATGCCTATCATAAATAAATAAAAATTAAAAAAAATAAAAATAAAGGGCGTATTTATTATGGGACATTTACTTAAAATATTTGAATGACCACAGTAAAAATCTGTTACGTTAGGCACCACAAGAGAGAGGAAATAGAAGGAAGCCAGATTTATAGTCTGTGGTTTAAATAGTTTAAGCCCACTCCTTAAAAGTTGTTCTGCTGTTTAGTAAAGTTGAAAATTTTTCTTTATTTTCATACCTTTTTTAACGTGAATTGGAAGTATTGTTGCTTTTCTTTTCTTTTTTTAAAGTTTTGTTGAGGAAGAATTTAAGCTTGAGTTATTTTAGAAGCTGCCTTTTGAAGTGTCTTCTTTCTTTGCTTGTAATACACCAGACTTGCACAGTTAGAAAATCTGGCATGGTCCTAGGATAGCAGTTCTCAAGCTTTTTGGTCGGAAATTCCTCCAACTGTTGACACTGTTGATAAAATTATTATAGACCCCAAGAAGAAGCTTTTGTTCATACTGGTTGTATGTATAGATATTTTCCATATCAAAAATTAAAACTGAGAAATGTTTAAAACACAAAACTATATACAGTTGACCTTTGAACAACATAGGAGTTGTAGGCACTGACCCCCCCCCACAATCAAATCTGCATATAACTGGACTCCCCTAAAACTTATAATTAACTGCTTACTTATAGCCTACTGTTACCATTTCTCACTGATAACAGTTGATTAACACGTATTTTGTACATTATACGTATTACTGTATTCCTACAATAAACTAGCGAAAACGTTAAGAAAATCCTAAGGAAGAGAAAATACATTGACAGTACTGTACTAGAAAAGACCTGTGTATAAGCAGTCCTATTTAGTTCAAACCTCTGTTGTTCAAGAGTCTGCTATACAAACATATTTCATTAGGTGTCAGAGCAGTGATGTCACATGTCATGTAATCTTTGGAAAGTGAAAAAGCAAAGTAATGTCTTAGAATTGTGGAAATAATTATTATGGAAAATAAAATTATTATGGAAATAGTTTTGGCCTTTGTAGTAGGTAGACCCTCCTTGAAAAGGTCTGGAGGACCACCAGGAGTCTCAGGACCACACTTTGAGATCCATGAGGCTAAGACACTTACTGCTACCAGGTTGTTTTATAAACTAGGTATCTTCCTTTCAGGACCCCAACCTGTAGCTCCTTTTGCCAATTGAATGTGTTTCTAAGGTCTAGAAAAGTTATATAGTGCCTATACTTAGCGGTTATTTGTAAAGTAAGTGTGTTTTCAGGGCATAAGAGACATTTGAACATTCAGAATGACCATTTTGTATCTAGAATAGAACATTGCTGAATCTGCTGTTTATTAATGATGTTTATGTTAGTCTTTTGGAGCCAATTGTTCCTAACCAAGTTGTATCTGGTGAGAGTTTATTTATGTAATACCATAAGTATTGTGCAATTGAAGTCTGGTGGCTTCCCCTAAAAGCATCCTCTTTTAAAAAGAAATATCTGCAAAACCAGAATTCTCTCTGACAGGCAGAAGTATTGGTAGCTATGTTGATGAAGGATCCTTAGTGCTGCTGTTGCTGCTAAGTAGTATAATTAACTTTAGGACACTAACATATGTGAAGGATTTATGTCTTGAGCTAACTAGGGCAAGGCTTACCAACTTTTTTGACTTGTAAATCTTGCCATTTGCTTCCCAGTTTCTGAGGAAGGGTGGTAGACACATCTGCAGCTGGAAAAGTAGTGCTTTGAAATGTATATATTACTTGTAAGGGGAATTATTTTGTTGAGTATCTATGCAATCTGTGTACATGTACTTTGATAAGCTAAGTGAACTTTGCCTCTTTTAGTCTTGACTTCAATTGTATTAAATTAGATATGGCCCTGTTTCCATTTTGAGTAACTATGACTACTGAGCTCTCAGTAGTAGCAGGGCCTATTTAAAGTCCAAGAGCTGTCCTATCTATGTCTTAATCCCAGAGTCTGTGCTCTCCCTTTCAGTTGTGTGTTGAAGATGGCAGAAGGAAAAATATAGGAAATGAAGGGGATGGGTTTTGTTTTAACTGATAGTTGGAGTCAGGTTTGAAAGTTTTAGTTTTTGGTACAGAGTAGAGTGGTTACCCTGAGTCAAGGATGTATACTGTTGGGAAGGAGTAACCTAGGTTGGTAACTAAGACCCCTTAGATCACTTACTTAATGGTTCATTCTAAAAGATGAGCCAAAGGATTTGAGAAATTTCATGAAGACAAGTGTCTACATGAGAGAGGAAAGAACACTTTCTGTACATTTAGAAGGAAAAGAACAGCAAGAAGAGATACTATTTGGGAAGCAGAGATAATAATGCCATACTGTGTGTGATCCTAGCAAAGTTGGGTGATTCTTAAAGTTGTCCGTATTATAATAGTTGGCTTTAGTGAAGGTCAGTAGGTCATGCAAGTTTCTTTTTACCCTGGTGCAGCATTGCCTGATGATGTGGCAAGCAGCTCTGGGGAAGGCCATGAGTACTGATCTTCCAGAGCAAAGCCCAGCTAGGTCCTAGTAACATTGACATGGACCCTAACCGGCAATCTTGAAAGGGCACCCTCATCATTGAGACTAACAGCTGGTACCAACAAGGTCTTGTGTGTCCTGCATCAAGGAGGAATTAGGTTGGAGGAATTAGGTTTCATTTATATTCCCATAGCTGAATGTATGAATATTTGTTCAACGGTCTGTTAAGATAATCAGTCCTTTGAAATAGCGGAAAGGAAAGCATGTACGTAGAAACTCCCTTGGGATTTAATTTTTTTTGGGGGGGGGGGGTTACTTTTAAACCAGATTATCTGCTGTATTTCTTCATCTGTTATTCTTCATTGGGCTAGTTGATCATGTTGGTGATTCTTAGTAGTTATACACTACCCTATAACACTGCAACAAATATGTAAAAGTACAGCAATTTTTAAGAGATTAAAATACTTTATTTAAAAAAGTCTCAAAAAAAAAAAATAAAAAAGTCTCAGCCTCACATGATATAGCTGAAAGAATGCCACGCTAATAGTCTGGAGATTCTCCTTCTCATTGTAGTTGTTAGCCTTCTCATTTTTTAAAACTGAGACTCTTATTCTCTAACTTACTTTTTATAATTGTTGAGGATAAAGTGAGGCAATAGTTGTTATAAATTAAAAAAAAAAGCATATGTGGAGGGGGAAGAGCCCTAAAAGTGGCCTTATAACCTTAAATCTATACATGTCTAGATTTTATTTTTATTTTTTTAAATATTTTATTTATTCATGACAGACACAGAGAGAGAGAGGCAGAGACAGAGGCAGAGGGAGAAGCAGGCTCCATGCAGGGAGCCTGATGTGGGACTCGATCCCGGGTCTCCAGGATCACACCCCCGGCTGAAGGCAGTGCTTAAACCACTGGGCTACTGGGGCTGCCCCACATGTCTAGATTTTAAAAGTCTTACATCACCTTTTAAGTTTCCACGGTCATTGATGTTGGAGCTGGAATTCTAACTACTTCTGTTTCTGTTTGCAGCATTTCTCCTCTGCATTATCTTTGGTATTTAAAAAAAAAAAAAAAACAAAAACAATAGGTCAGGAGCTGGTGTCTATAATGAACAGAAAACAGGTTGTACTTGTAGGGCCTCTTTCTATACTAGTCATCAAAGCCAGGGCTATTAGTGTGTCTTGGACATTGTTGTTGACCCAACATGTACATTGCCTTAGAAGTAAATGCAGACCTTGCTGTGCTCCGAGCTGGTGTATTTTTGTTTGGGGGGATCATTAATGTAAAAATTCAGTCACTGTTTTTTTTTTTTTTTTTTTTTAAATTCAGTCACTGTTGGGTGGGGTAGAATCTGAGCTGTCCCAGTACATATGTGTAGGATGACCTTTTGCACATGGGACAGGAGAATGGGTCATGTGAAGGTTCCTTTTATATTACCATGCTGATCCATCATAAAGAATCATGGGCTCCTGATAGGAATGAGCTAATAGTGGAAAGGTACTCTGAGAACTGTTAAATCCTTGATGTTGCTATTCTTCAACTAACACATTGCTAAGGGAAGTAAAGGATTGGGGGGGAAATGTAAATGTCCAGAGAACTTGAGGACATTATAAGCTGACTTAGTGATGATTTGTAAGTTTGTAAAGTACCTTTTTTTCCCTTAAAATGGATGAATTGGTTGTCTGATTCCAGAGCCTTGGGGGGGGGGGGTATTTTAATTGAAAACACCAGATGGAATTCTCTAAGTTGGCAAAATGCACAAATGATAATTTAGGAAAAGCTGAACATAATCAAGGAAGATAGTTTGTTAGAGATTTCTTCTTGTTCTTTGTTGCCTGAACCACAAGAAATGGGTTTATCTTGTTGCTTGTTTGGTAGCTGAGATACAAAGAAGTGCAAGAGAGAGAAGTACATTTCTGAGTACACAAGCAGACACAGAAAAGGGTATATATGGTGGAAACACCTCTTAAAAATAGGTTTGACTAAAATTAAAAAAAAAAAAATTGTGCTCCTCCAAAATGGCATGAGTACACAAACATAACAAAAACAATTCAGAAAGATAGTTTTGTGCTCATTCATTCACGTATATTCAGACTCTGAAATTTTTCATTTTCTAAAATTAAGGCTGTCCCTACATGAAGATTTGCTTCGCTTGTTATAGAATGGACACTTTTCTGAAATATTAGCTGTGTTAAATGTAAATAAACAGGCATACTTTTCTGATGTTTATTGAAATTTCACAGCAAATTTCCATTTGTACAGGTTATTGAAACAGCAACAATAAACCTATAAAATAATATTAAGAAGACTTTTTTCCCATTAAGAAGTCTTGAAGAAGATACAAATAACTTGGTTGGTGTCAACTTTACTCTGTAAGGAAAGTAGGCCCCCTGTTCATAGCACTTCTCAAATAGGGTTTTCCATTGTTAGTTGATTAGCTTTAAATCAAGGCTTAAGGCATCTAAAGCTTAAGCCATGTGTTTTGATCTACTGCTTTCCACTGTATTGTGAAGGCTATTAATTGCTTATTTTAAATTTGTTAGTTGGGAAACAGGTAATTTTGAAGAACTCGGAGTGGCAGCTGCATATTGAAGAATTGACTTTTTGCAACATGTTAGAAGTTTTGTTTGTTAAATGCACTGTCTGTTATAGGACACTTAGAAGACACATTAGGCAATATAAATCTGTGGGAGGTAATGATTTCTCACTGATCAGCACTATCCCCTTTCATGATAAAGGTTCACTCCTTCCTGGGAATGTTCTATAGACAGTGGAAAGCATTCTTGCCAGCCCCCGACCCAGCCCTCTTTAAGAACAACCTAAGTAGTCCTTGCCAGAACAAGGATGGTGAGGCTAATTAAGCTACTGACATTCCCTTGTCTAGCAAAGCTGCAGCCTGGATTGACCTGGGCTTTTCATCCTTGGTACCCCAGACCCAGTGCATACACATAGACACACATTCTACACACACACACACACACACACACACACACACACACACACACACACGTCTGGGCTCTACAACAAGAGTCCAGATAGATTTGGGTTAAAAATCCCCCAGCTCAGCTACTTGTTAGCATTAGATGAGTTTCTTTATCTTTCTGCTCTTCAGTCGTTGTAAGATGGAGACAGTCCATCTCTCCTGTAGAGGTGCTGTGCCCAATCTTACTGCATGCTGTGCCTCTGCCACTCCAGGCTGTTCTCAGTGTCTTGTCTGGAGAAGCTGGCATGGCCTCACTGGAGCAGAGTGTGCTGTTCTCACTGTAGATTGGACATTCTCCTGCCACATGCAGTCACAACACAAGCCTAGGAACAAGAAGAGGACAGGTGGCAGGAGCTGCTGGAACAGTTTTGACAGGGTGGCACTTTTATTTGGTAGGTTGACACTAATGGGCCTTCTAGTTTTCTTTACTTTGCCCTTCCAAAATGTTGGCTTCACTTTTTTGAACCAGTAACTATGCACTTCGTTCAGAAACACTGCACCTCTTAAAAATTGGTTAGGGGGCAGCCCAGGTGGCTCAGTGATTTAGCGCCGCCTTCAGCCCAGGGCGTGATCCTGGAGATCTGAGTCCCACGTCGGGCTTCCTGCATGGAGCCTGCTTCTCCCTCTGCCTGCGTCTCTGCCTTCTCTGTGTCTCTCATGAATAAATAATATCTTTAAAAACAAAAAATTTAAAAATTGGTTAGGTGTGGGGCACCTGGCTGGCTCAGTCGGAAGAGCATGCAACTCTTTATTTAGGACTGTGAGTTCAAGCCCCAAGTTGGGTATAGAGAGGACTTAAAAATAAAATCTTTTTAAAAAGTGGCTAGGTTTATTTCCTACCTCATCCTCTGTGCTCTAATTCTAGAAGTTCTATAGGACACGTTGGTGGGGGACAGAGAAAAAGCTGGTTTGGTAATTTAATAAATGCTTATCTATCATTGTGGAGGTTGTGTGTATGTGTAGGATGGAAGTAGTACCCAAGGAGTTAGGTTGTTACTTTAGAATATATATGACATAAAACAGCAATATTTTTGAGATGACACAGATGCTTTTAGCAGACACCTTATATTTCTTGATTCTTTGCTTATTATTGGATCCCAAATAGCCTTGGGTCCTTTTCATTTATGATGTGTTGTGGCTTGGTTGGCTTTTGGAGGAGAACAACACTTCACTATTCTAGTCAAATACTCATTTTCTTAGGAGCAAGTAAGAACAGTCCTATGGCTGTGTGTACATGTGCCGCATATTAAGAATTACAGCTGGATTTCACTTAAGTACATGTAGGGTTTTTTCCTGTAGATACTGGATCATGGTGCATGTGCTGAAAAAGAAGTCTGACAGTGTATTTGAAGTGTTAGGGAATGATCACCAGGGGAAGAAACACACGGACACCTAAGCTGTTGTCCACAGTGTGCCCAGAGCCTCAGCAGGCTGGCCTCATTTGCGGATACTCGGTCCTAGACAAGCATGAGGTCTGGCTGGTTGAGACCTGGTTGATGGGCCCCTACACTCATGCCTTTAAGGGCAGTTTGTGATATACAAGTAACTTTTTGATGGAAGCTACACTATGGAATTGTTGAATCACCTGACAGTAATATAACATTGTATCTCAACTTTACTCACATTAAAAAATTAAAATGAGCAATTTCCTTTTCTCTCTGCTCAACATCAGCTCTCTTTTCTGCTGTTAGTGCCTTCTACTCAACTGAACCAGACACCACTTCTAATGTCCATGGTTTCAAAATCTCTTCTCTGACTTCTCACTTCTAATTTCTCTCTTCATAACCCCTCTTTATCTAGCATCCCTCTCCTGCCTCAGAAGAAAAGTGTCCCTATTCCTTTCTCAGGATTTTTCTCAATTGTAGTTTGTCTCTGTCCCAGGAGTTAACTCCTCTCATTTGCCTGCCTTGAGACTCTTTCAGCATATACAACATGATTTAAGTTTCCTTTTCCTATAGAACGGTGAAGCGTGGCCTACTGTTTTCGATATTGGCTAGAGCCACTCTCTCCCTCAGCACCATGATGCTCAGAGAAGGGTTCCAGTTTCCCACCTCTGTACTAGTCCTCGTGCAGCCTGTAGTCCATCAAGTCTTTGCAACCCTTAATCTCATGTGGCCTCCTCTCCTGGAAGTAGTCATTGATCTCCTTCTGATCACCAAAGCCTGGGCCCCCTTGTCCATCCTCATTTTACTTTGTCTTTCTCTGCTATATTCATTTATTCTTCATTCATCCAGTAGATAATGTTATTGAATACCTGCCACTGCTGAACGACATGGTGACAAGAATGATTAAGATGTGATCTTACCACTGAGGAGTGTATGGTTGATTGGCAATTAGAGTACAGTGTTGTAGGTTACAGAACTTTGTAGGGTATTCTAGAGTGAGACAGACACCTCTAACTCAGATTGGGTGGCCCTGTTGATGAGGCTGGCTGTGACCTTTGATTCTGTCTCCTTTGAAGGTTCTCATAGACTCCTGTCCAGGTGTCCCCTCTTGTTTTTGCACCTCAGAGTTCCCTGGAGTAAAGTACATATACTGGCTTAACTGAAATTCTCCCTCAAGGTGTAGTTTTTTATAAAGTTTTTATGGTTTATTCACAGTATTAACTCTGATCGAGTTATTTCATTTTGATGCCTGAGTAGTATATGGCATTTTGTTCTAACTGATTTAAACTCCTCCGTAATCCCATTAGACAGCTGATCTGTTTGCGTCCCCGGTGAGTGCTTGTGAAATGTTTGGGTAGTGGTGATTATCTTCTTTGTAAGTATTAACACATTCATATTTAATCTTAGGCAGAGTAGAATGTGTTAGAATGGCTGCTGTTGCTGCTACCTTTCTCAGAACCTGTGGGAAACAGACCTTTCACATGGTGTCCTGTGTGTGTTTAGGGACTGGGGGCTTAGAGTAAGTACATTCCTCCCTTTCCTTAGGGTACTTTACTTCTGTGTTTGAATCTCTTGCCCAGTGACAAGAGACTGTGGTCCAGGCTGAGGTGTACCTGTTGACTGGGTTTCACAGTGTGCCTTTCCATGACCAAGGCAACATGCTCTGAGATTGTGCCTTTGTTTGGTCTGTTTTCAGACAAACCCATACTAGCTCCAAACAGGTACTGAAACACTCAGAGCAAACCCAGCGCCTTCTGTGTTCAGGCTCACCTTGATGAACTCACAGGAGTTCAGGAGTAAGCCATTTATCTCCTTGTCCACACCACACTTGCTCTTGAGGAGCTCCAGAAACTTAAAGGTTAACTTAGGGGTTCAGCATGTCATGTATCTAGCAGGTGTTTGTTTTGTTTTTCCAAATTTGTTGGTGATGTGTCCTCCCTGCTCCCCCTGCAGTGTTCCACCACTGGCCTTCCCACTGATGAGCCAGACCTATGTTGTCTGGTTGGTTGTTTTTTATTTCCCAGCCCACTTCTCTGTCCTGAAGGTGATGATTACATTGTGGCAGCCAGTCGTTCACCTCATTAGTGACGCATCTGGGTATTTGTTTCCTACCTTGTTTTTGGAGACATTATTCTATTACAAATGGCAAACTGGATGGGAATGTCTTTGAAAATGAATATTGTATAGAAATAATGCATAGGCTCCTCTTTCTCCCTTTCCTGTTTGGGTCTGAATGCTCATGCATTGTGTAGAGTGTTTGGCAGCACTTAGAATTTGTAAACAATAGTGTTAAGAGCCAGTGTCAGTTGGAGATTGGCGGGGACAGAATGGTTGATGGCACAATGAATGTATCACTTGTCTGAGGTTTTTTGTTTTTTGTTTTTTTTTTTTTTTTTTTTTTTTTTTAATAGTGACTTTCCATCTTTCACCCCCTTGGGAACTAGTATGAACCACAGTTACCTTTTATTGCTCTATGTGTGTTGTCCATGCCAATCACAGAGCTGCAGGGGAGCAGACCAAGTTGGAATAATTAGATTGAGGAGTGAATGTCACACTTCTAATTTCATTCTCCTTTCAAGGGATTACCAGTGTCCATTTAATAAAATGAGATTAACCCTCTGCAGCAGGAGTATTTGAAAGCTGTCACTCAGTATAATCTTGACAGCTCAAAAGAAGTCTGTTCTCAGCATTCTTAGAAACAGTGTAATGTTTTATGGGCTGAAAGACTTTTTTTTTTTTTTAACTGCAAAGGGATGTGTATGTTTGAGCACATGTGTATGTGTCATTAAAGGTAGATAAGTATATAGGAGGTGATTGAAAGAGGAAAAGTTTCATGGACTTACTCATACTGCACAGAAGCGATAATGTAGAAATAACAAGTAATTTAGTTTTGAGGTCCCAGATACCAGTAATAAAATATCTAAAAATGATAAAATTTTTAAAAATGAGAGAAATAATTTATAAAGCAAAGAGTGATGTGTCTTTTCTTGAATGTTTTAGAAAACCTCGGATCAATTCTCAGCTGGTGGCACAACAAGTGGCACAACAGTATGCCACTCCACCACCCCCTAAAAAGGAGAAGAAGGAGAAAGTTGAAAAGCAAGACAAAGAGAAACCTGAGAAAGATAAGGAAATTAGTCCTAGTGTCACCAAGAAAAATACCAACAAGAAAACAAAGTAAGTTCCCAGCTAACTCAGCACACTATATTATTTTGCAGATGAATTTAAACTATGTTTTAAATGTCTCTTTTTGTATCCCCACCTTAGACCAAAGTCTGATATTCTGAAAGATCCTCCCAGCGAAGCAAACAGTATACAGTCTGCAAATGCTACAACAAAGACCAGTGAAACGAATCACACCTCAAGGTACTTGAAACTAGAATGAAATATAGCATTGGTGCTCTGATTTATTCACTTTGCCTAGTCAATAACCCCCGGGGGTGGTTTTGTGCCTGTGGGTTTGCAGGCTGAGATGGGTGTTAGGAGGATGAGCTGGATGTGGGCTTTTAACTTTGAAGACACACCTGTGTATATGCAGGCTACTTCTGTGTCACTGTGGCCACAACAGGAGAAAGATAAATTGATGATAATTGCTTTGGTGCAAAAGCTTTGCTTATTGGTGGTTTCTATTGCTAAAGTAGTAAGCTTTGGACATGCAGTGACAATTTAGATTCATCGCCACAGGGTCATGCAGTCTCTGTATATTGATGCAGAAGTCACTTGAATCCATAGCTTATTTAATCGGCTGTTCCCTGGGGTGTTGTTTTCAGGCCCCGGCTGAAAAACGTGGACAGGAGCACCGCACAGCAGTTGGCAGTGACTGTGGGCAACGTCACCGTCATTATCACAGACTTTAAGGAAAAGACTCGCTCCTCCTCGACATCCTCATCCACAGTGACCTCCAGTGCAGGGTCAGAACAGCAGAACCAGAGCAGCTCGGGGTCGGAGAGCACAGACAAGGGCTCCTCCCGTTCCTCCACGCCAAAGGGCGACATGTCAGCAGTAAATGATGAATCTTTCTGAAATTGCACATGGAATTGTGAAAACTATGAATCAGGGTATGAAATTCAAATCCTCCACCTGCCCATGCTGCTTGCATCCCCTGGAGAATCTTCTGTGGACATCGGCCTCTTAGTGAAGCTGCCAGGATAATTTCTGCTTGCCATGGGCATCTGGCCACCAAGGAATTTCGCACCCTGACGATTACTCTTGACACTTTTATGTATTCCATTGTTTTATATGATTTTCCTAACAATCATTTATAATTGGATGTGCTCCTGAATCTACTTTTTATAAAAAAAAAAAAATCTGCTGTGCACAATTTTCCATGTACATTACAACTGGTTTTTTGTTTTTGTTTTGTTGGGGGGGGGGGGTTGGGAGGGGGAGGGAACTTTTATTTATTGTGTTCACAAACGCCATCTTTTCAGCATATCCTTTTAAGTTTAGTTCTTTCTTCCAGTTATACTATGTACTATCAGTTTTGATATAACTATATATATATAAATATAAAATTATATATAAAGGGTTATTTGAAACCAATCCATGGCAACGCTGGTGCTTGATACACTGTGAAGTGAATACAACATTGAACAGTTACAGATCTGGGACAGTCCCTTCTATGAAAGTGCTGAAATTAAATTAAAATCAGTCTTACATGAAGTATGTTCCAACCCACGTGGGAACTTGACTCTCTCATCTGTCTAAAGAGTACTGGACGATAGAAAAATATATATATTTTTTGAACAATGTGATCTCAAATTTAAAGACTGCTCCAGATAGCCTGCATTTGCAATGGAATAACTGACAAATCACAAATGGTTTAGTGGGGAGGGCTTTGATCATTCACAAGTAACTAAACTAGCTCCAGAATGCCAAGTATTCGTATAAGTTCCGGTTCCATGTTAACATTGCTGTTCTTACATAGGCACTCATGAAAATATGGTATTCTGTAACTCGAATTCCATCCATTTTCCAGACCTCAACTCATGACTGAGGTAAATCTATAAATCGTCTCTTAGTTTTAGGATTAAAACCGTCTAAACTGTATTTTTGGTCCATACAAGAAGCAACTCCCTATTTCCACTTGGCACGTGACATTGCAGTCATGGTTTTCGTAATTAAAATTGGTTTGCCTCGTGTCTCCCCTCCTACCAATTTAGTTATGAGAATTCTTTTTCTTTCTTAAAATCTACTCTTGTTTGTTTTACTGAACAAAGGTTATCAACCGCACATCCAGTCCGGACATGGAGCTTTTCAGTGTTTGGAGACATTTCTCAATTCCCTGCTGTGGGAAGGAACTCAAGTGGTGAATGGTTTAAGCACTAGCAGCCAGAATTGCAGGGAAAGCTCATACTTCCTGCAAGCCTGTGATCTTTTTCTTTCTCATCATAAAGATAGCTTGAGCAAACTCTTTCGAAGTTTCTTTTCATTCATTTTTTTTACTGTCTTGCAAAAACAAACAACAAAGACCACTAATACGATTCCACTCCCTCCTTATTTTTCAACTGTTTTGTTTTGCTTTGTTTGGAATTAGCGTCTCTCTTCTGTTCGACTCTTAAGGTTCATATCCACACAGTTCATAGGCTTCAGAGTCATTTCAGGCATGGGAACTTGGTGTTACCTTCCTTTATTTGATCATACTGAAGGACTCACGGGAGGGCAGCCGATTTGTGATGAAGCACCACCATTTTGGTGTGGTGTGAAAAGCCTGGTTTGCTTAAGAACAGAAGTAAGTGTCTGGAGGCAACGAGTAAAAAAAGAAACAATTAACAGCTTGATTTGAGTAGCCAACAGGAAAGGTTCCTTTCACATTTACATTAAAACTATTCTGTAGTCACTAATGTACCATAATTCAAATTCTGTTCTCAAAGGTATAGATTATAAAGCAGTGCCATTTGTTGCTGTGGTCCTATTCTCAAATGCATGGACAATTGTTCCCCTCTTTTTAAAATAATGCTTGTATCTGGGATGCAAGCTATGCTATCTTTTTAAATACATTTTTAAAGTATTTATTAATGAACCAAAGGAAATCAGATGCTTTCTGTAAGCATCAGAATATATAATACATAGTGATTTGACTATGAATTTTAAATCCACATTTTAATATTAGTGGGATATTGCAAAGACATTCCTTCTAAAGTTTTAATATTCCTTTTATTAAGGGTCTCAGGGAGGGTAAATTAGTCAGCCATATTTATTTTCCAGAGATGTAAGGAATTGCTACGTTTTTTAATTAACTTTTTAAAAAAATTTTAAATGCCACCAAACTCATGTGGGTTGCACTGCTTTTTGAACCAATAAGTGTTGGTATGCACTTTGTTCAGAAACACTGTGTACTTTTTCAAAATTAGTTTCATGTAAAGTGATTGGACCCCTAGATTAGTGGAAAAAGCTGATTAACCAGCTACTCATAGGCTGCTAATTAATTCATTGCCAATGTCTTGGTTTTTTCAGTTTTGCCTCCGTGATAAATCAGTAAATGAAAGAATGGGAAGGGGTGAAGGAAGGGAGGATTGCTTTAGAACAGGTGAGATGAAATTGGCATTCTGATAGAAACTGCAGCTAACAGTGGGACTTCTCTCAACAGATGTTATCGGGCCAGTCCTCTAGCTGCCGTTGTGTATTCTGTTGAGGTAGTGAGGTGGTAGGTACCTTAAACTTTTAATTTCTGAAATTGAAGACATCCCTCAGGCATGTATTCTGGAAATGGAATTCCTGTAACTTCCTGCATTTGCAGTTTGCCCTACAGTTAGTAGGCAGCGTGTAAAAACACTAGTGTAGATTATAAAGATATATATTAAAAGAGGACCAGAAATACTTGGTATTCAGTGGCACAGTAAGCAGGTTATAAAAACAAAACAAAAAAAAAAACAAAAGCACAGTGTTAACGCTTGCAAGTTTCCATTTGTTTTAATACCACACGATCCTTCACACTCGTGCGTGCGCACACACACAGAGCTTACCTGACTTGCTCTGCTTGAGTCATGCAGTTTTAAAAAAAGGTAAAGACGTCTTGACACCCACAAAATATTTTAATCAAAACCTTTCAGTTTCAATCTGGATCTTTAAAAACATTGGCAGAAGCTTCTGTGAGTTTAGTTCCACTAAGATGTTCCACCTGCCTTATCAAGACCATTCTCAGTCTACTTTTTTAAGCTACAGTATCTTAAATTATTGAAAATTTATTAATTGCTGAATATATAATAACCTTTGCTTGTATGTAACCGAAAATGGTTTAAGAGCCAACATTTAGAGTATGACAATGGAGCTGAACAGTTTTTAATGCGCAAGCAGTTCTGTTCTTGTGTATGACTTGTAACCTTAATTTACTGTGTAAAGATGGTTACATTATTTCCTTAGCTTTGTTTGTTGGAGACAAATAGAGAATGCTTGTTAAGTATGTCAAAACATAATCTTATCTTGTGAATTTTTGTTAATGTATTATACGAGCTATATTTTTCATTTGCCCAGAAAGACAGCTTGTATAACGCTTTGGGAAGTTTCTGCTCTGTAACGTCTTTAGAGCTGACAGTCTGTTAGGTTTGTTTTTTTCCTTCATGCTAAAGTGTCAGTTGGTGGTTTTGTGAACTGGTCAGAAATTCACAGGTCTTAAATGTTTTGGGAAAATTTATATTGGACACTGCTCTTTGTCTAGCAAATAAAAGATGTTAATATATTCCTGTTACTGGCATGTGCACGACTATGTTATTAGAAGCCACTTTATCATTTTCCTGCTTTAAATAGAAATGTCTATTTATGAATTCTGCTTGTAGTTTTTTCACAAATAAAATAGTAAAATTTACACGGAAATCTTTATTTTCTTGTGTATAGATTTTAGCCCTGAAGAAAATGACCACTTTTCATACAGATTTTTAGCTTGTGGGATTTTTCCAATGGGAACAGGAGGCTAAGGAGGAAGACTCCTTGTTTATCAGAAGCGCAAGTTGATTTGGGTGTCTCAGGACACGTCTCTTAAGCTACAGCAGCAAACGTAATTGAACAAAAGGATGTCGAGGTGAGGGGGAAAAACCCCACTAACCTGTGTGTGTTCATATTTTGAGATTGGTGGCAGTAATTTAAAGCAGGAGACGGTGGCCGAGGACAATTCAGTGGATGACTGGACACCCGGAAGACCCATCAGTTTCTGGCCCCGTGCAGTCAGCTACTCTGACTTGGATGTCCGCAAAACACAGCATCAGATCTAAAAGTCACACCAACAGAGCTGGGGGGCTGCTGACCAGATGCCTCGGCAGTTGCTGAACCCTTCCAGAGAACTCGGAAGCCACTTGAGACGCTTCAAGATCTGCCCCTACCCATCACTCTTCTCTGTCCTGAGTTTGCACTTGTACTGAAAGGAAGACCATGTAAAGTGCAGGATGCCGAGTTGGAAAGTGGTCCTGCCCTGGTGAAAGGAGACTTAGCAGACTATGGTCTCCTCTGTCCTAACCCAGTCTGGCTCCCTAAAACTCTCAGGTCCTGGAAGGTTGGAAGGGCAGGGATCAGATGCTGTCTCATGTTTCCCAAGGGGTGGAGGGCAGTGTGGGCATGGACAGGTGATGGCTATGGACTGTACCCCTCCTCCCTCAGCTTTCTCTGCTGCCTCAGGAGTCCTGTGTGAGGGTCCCCGCTGCTGTTGGCACTGACTCCACCCTTTGGAGGAGGATGGAAACTGCCCTTCACCCTAGATAGAGGCCTACAGCAAGAGGTTGGCCCTTTCAGTGAAAGCGCAAGGACTTCTTTTAGGGAAAGAGTATGGATCCTTCCCAGTCAGGACAGGAGAGGAGGCAAAGGCTCCCTCCCTCTTGCCCTCAGCTAAACCCCAGCGTTGACCCATGTCCAGGCTCCCCATTGAGGAACACTGTGGCTAGGGTGTGACAGCACGGTGAGAAGTGGCTAAATTCCTCTTGGTCAAGGATGGGATGATCTCTGAAGCTGGAAAGTGCCCAGGCTTGTGCTCCGCTTTCATAGTCCTGCGACAGGACAACCAGCCAGCCCCAGCCTGGGGCAGCGAAGAGAAGATGAAGGGTTTCTCTTCTTGGAGGCCCTAGGTCTCTCTCATCCCTGACCTCCCAGCAGGTCTGGAACCTTAAAGTCACAGGAAGGAAAGGCTCGGAACCACCATTGTATTAGAATGAAAAACTTGATCAAGATCCTACCAGGAAAAAGAAAAAAAAGATGCTACCAGAGATGCCAGGGTCTAATCTGGCTACTCCTAATGGTGTGTGTCGGGAAGGCACAACCTTTTCCCCAGCAGTCTGGGCTCTGCTAAGTGCAATAGAAATGGACCCTCGAAAACTGCAGGGAAGGCTCTGCTCTGATTTTTCTATCAAAGGTCATTAAGTCATGTCTGAAAAGATGAAGGAAGGGCTCCGGTCTGGTCAGACCCTGGAGTGACATCCAGGTGATCTGTTCAGCCTGGTAAACCTGCCTTCCCTCCAGACGTCAGTCACAAACACAGCAAAGTGCGTGAGTGTGTGGATTCAGACTGAAATTGGCCCAGTCTTGCAGGTGCTTTTGACCTGGCGTACCAGCGACAGCCTCCACCCCGTCCTCCCCATCTCGAGCCTATGCCAGGTACCACGAATCAGTTATAGGACTTTTTTTTTCCAGCTGAATTCAGACTCTGAATCTTCAACACAGCTCTAGAGGCTTCATGACCCCATGTTCCTGTGTGATAAAACTCATTTACCATTCCTGCCCTGGACCAAACCCACCCCAAGCAGTTGGGGGAACCCTACAAGGCTGATTTTCATCAATTCTTCAGTTGTGGGGCACTCCTGGGGCCAGAGGAATTCCAAGCCGAAGGCCAGCTGAGAGGCTTGGAGGAGTTGAGGAAAGAAGAAAACTAAATATCCAACACCAACTCTTCAAAAGGCTCAGCTTTCCTGTTCAAAATGGGACCAGAGGAGGCGGCCAGTGCGGAGCACTGCAGCTTTAAATGCCAGACCCAGAGGCCTGCTGACAGTGATGGGTGTCACCATGTAGGCTAGACCGGGACCTGCCCAGGCTGTCACACCGGTTCGGCCAACCCCAGAGACTCAAATAACAGGGCAATATACCAAACGGATGTGATTCCTGGAAGCAGCAAGATACACCCTTGGAGTTAGAACTGTAGAAGGCTCTCACCTCTACCTGACTGGGTGATCTTGGGCAAGTCAGCCTCTTAAAGCTCATTTTCCTCATCTCTGAAACAAACCCTCCTCCTCTGCCTTGTTCTCTGTTCCCAGGGACAATGGGCCAGTGCCCCTGTGGTGGTTTCTATTTTGTCTTTTTTTTTTTTTTTTTTAAACAACAGGGAGCAACATTCATCTTGGAACATTTACTAGAATGCTTCAGTGATGTCAACACTCTGAATGAGTGAGAAAGGTCTGTTCTGTTTTGTGATTGTTTTACCTTTTTATATTTTATATGTTACCCCTGGCCCAGAGCAGTTGGGTGCAAGCCACATGTAAATCGATGCCGGTGGTATTTTTTGACAGCTGCTTGGTGTTTCTGTATCTACAGTGTTACAAGTATGGCTTTTCTTCTTCATTAAAAGTCTGATTTTTTTAAAATGATGTTCACTGCTCTGTTATTTCCCAAAGAGAAAAAGTTTCAAGTCAGCGGGAGAATTTAAGATCCGCTACATTATGGAGTGCCTGGCATCAGTACACCATAGGAGCAGCTAAGCATTAGTTGCGGGTTGTGCACATGTACTGTACCTGCATATGTATATACGTGCCTACGTCTGTATATATGCACATGTGTATTGATGGAGAATGGGATTTTTCATTCATGCATAAATGTCACGAGCTCCTAGCATAGAGAAGTTTGAGCTACAGGCCACTAGATCAGCCACAAATACACTCATGGAGAGTGAATTGTAGATGAGAACCATTTTTTCAGCCTGAGTGATTCAGCCATCAGAGCAGCCCCAGAAGGAGGAGAGCTCCGTGTATGGGAGCAAGGCAGATATATAAATTGTATTCATTGCCTCTTCACATTTAAAGGAATTTGTACCCGTTTGGAGAAGTCTACAGTAGAGTTATCTCATTGGCTGGAATTATAACAATCTGCCAGAGTGGAAAATGTGTGAATGTGAGGCATTCCCAAGAGGCAAGACCCTCTAATAAATTATACTGTAACGTTCGAAGTGACTCCTGCGTGCAGAGATCATCCTGACAATGCAGACGAAGGCAGCAAACAAATAGGCTAATAAGAGGGAGGATTGCGAGCACCTCCATTCATCTGGGAACAGTCAGCAGCCGCTGCTGGACAGATGGGCCAGCTCGCCTGTGTGCTTGGCAAGAGGTGGGGACCACTCTGGTGGCTGCTGAGCAGAGGCAGGGTGCCAACAACTGGCTGGGCTTGCTACTCTTCTGTAGAAGCCCGTAAATCCCAAGTGGGAACTTACGCTTCAATGGTACTGAGTGAGCTGGGAATGGTGGGTGTGAGTGGCAGATTCTGGGAAGGACACTTGCCTAGGACCCTTTTTTTTTTAAATCGATTATTCTCAGCTTTATGAAGATTCCTCATTTCATCCTGACTCTGAATCCATTCTACTCTATGTGCAAGGGCATTACTTTAGCAAACTTTATTTAAGTAGCAAGGACAGCACACTTTCTTGGTACTGTTTTTAGGGCCTTACTTAATCCTCACTTAATATTACCTCCCTTAATCCTCACAGAAACCCTATGGAATTACAGTCAGGGTGGGCAAGCTATAGCCCGTGGGCCAAATCCTTCCCCATTGCTTGTTTTTGTACAGCCCATGAGCAAGGAGTTGATTTTGCACTTTTAAATGATTGAAAAAGAATTTTAAAGGATAATATTTGTGATGTGAAAATGATATGAAATTCAAAGTTCAGTCTCTAAATGAAGTTTTATTGGAATACAGCCATGCCCATTCGTTCAGGTATTGTTTCTGGCTGCTTTCCTGCTACAAAGGCAGAGTGGGGTTGTTGCAATGGAGACCCTGGGCCCACAGAGGAAAAACCGGACTGGCCCCCTAGGGAAAAACCGGACTGCTCCCTGGAACATACACTGCCATCTGTCACATTCTATGAGGTAAGCACTGACATAGCCCTCAGAGTCTAGAAGGGTTACTGGCAGAGTCCGTGCTGGATAAATGGCTGTGGAATGAAGGAATCGCTGCCCGCCTATTTTACAAATGAGGAAACTGGAGTGCGGAGACCTTAAGGAACTTGCCCAAGGCCACCCAGCTGGTAAGTGGAGGAACTGGGATTCGAATCAAGGCCGTCCTATCCAGAGTCCTGGCTTTTCGCTTTCAAGAGCCTGAATGGACAGCTTCCTCCAAAATATGTTCCTTGAACACAACTTAGGCCAGATGCCTCATGGGGCCAAATAAATTTGGTGGAAATCCTGTTTAATGTAGGAGCCCTCTTGGAGTTTCCCGATGGTCATTAGCATATGAAAGGCTCTGAGAAGTCATGCAGGAAACAAACCCATTTCACTTTCTTTAATATGGTATTTTAAAAACTTATTCCAGCAACTAGTATAACTCTGAGGGGGGAGCATTTGTGAAAAGACTTGTAGTTCAGCCACGGATGGCCCGTGGCCGTGAGAAAATTATGGAGCCTCTTTGAACCTCTGTTTTATTTTCTCTCTGTACAATGGTAACAGGCATGATAAAGATTTAGTGAGGCTGGTAAGTTCCTGGGTCCTGGTAGACACCTACAAAATGTCACTTCCCCGTTCCGCAGGGTGACTCGGCTGTCCTGCACACCTGCCATTTCCTACCTTTGAGGCCCCACATGGAGCCACAGAAGCTTTCCAGAGGCATGGCTTGTGTCACCTTCAGGTGCCTATCCGAGGACCACACTGGGCTCTAAAGCAGAACCCCCAGTGCAGGAGAGGGGAGGTCTGGCATCCTAACTACGGACTCTCCAGCCAGTGCAGCCAGCGCAGCCAGCAGCTGGCTCAGCCCTGCCAGCCTGCGCTCGCCTCGGGGGCTTCCCCTCTGTGCCTGTCCCCTTCTGGGGACATCTGACCGTGCGCTCCGGAATCTGCTCTCATCTCAGTCACACTCCTGCTGAAGTGAGTCCTTCTTGACTCCCTGGCCCCCCGCCTTTCTCCCTGACGGCAGGTGATGCGCTGGCAGCCTCTCCACGTGGCCACCCACTTCAGTGCCTGCGAAAGCGCCCGCCGCCCGCCACCCAGGCATCTCGAGAGTTTGCTTAATAGACTCGGCTGCGCCAAGGAGGGGTGTCGGGGCGCGGGGGGCGGGGAGCTGCTGCGCCTGGGTCCCCGCCCGTTGTTCCCTCACCGGGGCCGCCTGGGCCCGGCCGGGGAGGGGATGGGGATACAGGGACCCGGCCCGGGAAGAGGGCGGGGCCGGGATGGGACCTGGGCCAGGTCCGGGGACAGGGCGGGGAGGAGGCCAGGGAAGGGGACCCGGAGGGGGGAGGGGGAAGGAGGGGGAGCCAGGTGGCTGCCCCCGGGCTGGCAGGAGGGGCTGCCCCGCTGTCCTCCCGCTGGCCGCGTGCGCTTGAAGGATGGAACCGCAGACCTGGAAGCCCTGTCGCGTGCCCCAGCACCGTCCTTCCAGCCTGCCGGCGCGTCCCTGCCGGGCCGGGGGGAAGGAGGGGGACCTCCGCCTGGCAGGTGGAGCCGGGGCCTCCTCCCAGGAGCGCCTCTGGCAGCCCGCGCTCGCAGGGAAGGCCGCGCTCCGGGGCCGGCGCTGACCTTGCAGCCGCTGGGGTCGAAGGGACAGAGCTCGGGCGCTGCAACCGGAGACCCTCCCTCCCTCCCTCCCTCCCTCCCCCCCCCAGGCTTGGGGAACCGGCTCTCCCGCCGGGGTCACAGGAGCGCAGGGGCAGGCGTCCCAGGAGGCCACAGCTCCTCTGGCGGGGACCCAGCTGGGGGCCAGCCCTCCGCCCCGCCGCCCCCGGCTCCCGCGCCCCTCTCGGTCGGCCCGCCCCTAGGCCCCGCCCCTAGGCCCCGCCCCCTCCACAGCCCCGCCCCCTAGGCCCGCCCCCTTCACAGCCCCGCCCCTCTCGGCCGCCCTCGCCCCGCCCCTAGGCCCCGCCCCTAAGCCCCGCCCCCTCCACAGCCCCGCCCCCAGGCCCGCCCCCTCCACAGCCCCGCCCCTCTCGGCCGCCCTCGCCCCGCCCCTAGGCCCCGCCCCCTCGGTCGGCCCTCCCCTAGGCTCCGCCCCCTCCATAGCCCCGCCCCCTCGGCCTCGCCCCGCCCCCTCCGACTTCAAGCCTCACTTTTGCCTGCCCCTGCCTGGCTGCTCTCCGTCGGCCCCGCTCGCTCGAAGTGTTTGCCTGCAAGAGTCCACCCTGGAGCGAGTCCGACGGACTCCCGTGAAACGACCATCCCAGACCCGACAGGATCCCCAAAAGCCTCACACCCTGACAGCCCTTGCCGCGTGTGGCCGGGGCACGGCGGGGTGCAATCAGTCCGATGAGAAGGGCCAGATTGGAATATAAAAGCAGAGACATCTTCCAGTTTCGCAGTAGAGACCCCTAATGTCCTGGGATAATGGGGGGGGGGGGGAGGCGAGCATACTCTTAAGTTTGCGCGATTCCTCAGGACTTGGGGCTTGGAACTTGAAGGTGATGGCGGGAACTCTCCGTCATCACGGGTCGTGAGGTCACCTTGAGGATGGAAGCTGCATAGTAAGAGTTAGAAGAGCTGAAAAATACAGTTCCGATGAGTCCATGGAGCGGTCTGTCGTCCCACGGTGCCTGCCTAGCTCCCGACCCCTTATAGGTGAGGCATAACTACTCTTTTACTTAAACCACTATGTATTAGTTGGGGCTCCCCAGGGAAAAAGAACCAACCGGTAGGAGATGTGAGTCTGCCTATCTATCAATCATCTATCATTTATCAATCATCTATCATCTATCTATCATCTAGCAATCATCTAACATCTATCTATCTATCTATCTATCTATCTATCTATCTATCATCTATCAATCATCTATCTACCATCTGTCTATCTCCACTGCAGGCCAAGAAGGATCCAGACAATTTTGGCATGACTCTCACTTCCTATAAATGACTTTCTCCCTGAAGAACAAACGGTGTGTATTAGGCAGAAAACGTGGTGGGCACATGAGTTCAGGGGCAGCTATCAGGCAGCTTCAAGCGACAGAAATCCACACCCAAATCAGGCAGCTCAGGCCATGTTCTGGTGCTGTAA
This sequence comes from Canis lupus familiaris, assembly GCF_011100685.1. Classification (NCBI taxonomy): domain Eukaryota; kingdom Metazoa; phylum Chordata; class Mammalia; order Carnivora; family Canidae; genus Canis; species Canis lupus. The sequence goes on from NC_049241.1 coordinate 19,877,033, forward strand.
CAAGACACCTCAACCCAGCGAAGCTTACAAGAGCAAAGGTCTGTTTCTCACCCAGGCTAAGAGTCTCTCTCAGCCCCATTTCCTGTCCCCTTTCCTCTGGAACAGGGCTCGCTGTAGGATATGATTGTCTGTCTTGTGGCAGAAGGGATAGCAAAACATGCCTGGCTCCTTCCGGCCTCTGTTAGAAGTGACACACCTCACTTCCACTCACATTTTATTAGCCGGAGAATCACATGGCCATACAGGATAGGGATGTATAATCATCCTCCAGGCTGGATGCCACGGGGTGGGGCAGCAAATGTTTTGCACATTAACTGGTCTACCACACCATCTTGCTGGACTACAAGAATATAAACAGAAACGGACCTAGAATTAGAAAGAACCAACTCCAACTTCACTTGCCCCATTCCAATGCCTTCACCCAACTGTAGCCAAGGAGAGACTCTGAACAGAAAAGCCAGTTTCCCATTCTGGCTGCATTGTTAACAGTGGGAGGCAAGTGAAGCCCGGTGGCAGCACGTGGAACTCTGGGAGAGCCAGGCTGAAGACTAATACGGCCCCATGTTCCCACTTACCTTTTGCTTCTAGTCCAATTCCTCTAAACTGAAAACTGGGAAATGTTCCTGAAGTGGGGGAATTCTGTGGTCTGAGGTTTGGGTTGGGGAAGAGATGAAATTTCAGTTACACATGTAATTGCTTCTGCTCTGGAAGATCTTTGTGTGAGTCTGGTCCATCTCTGGAGCCCTTGATGCTGAGTCTCTGGTGTGATCCAAAGGCAAGACTCATGAGAAGCATATGTGTAACCGATGTCCACCCTTACCCATCTCTTTATGCCTCAGTCCTGGCCTTTATATAAAGATGCTTTAGCATATAGTGGATGCTCCCTAGGTACCCCTACTCCACAAGCCCATAGTCCAAAGAATCTCCTGGATCAGCAGGTCATGTTAAGTGTTATGGATTGAATTGTGTTCCCCAAAATTCATATGCTGAAGCTCTAACTCCCAATGTGACCTATTTGGAAATAGGGCCTTTATCTATCTATCTATCTATCTATCTATCTATCTATCTATCTATCGAAATAGGGCCCTTAAAGACACATGTAGGGGCACCTGTATGGGTCAGTTAAGTGTCTGCTTTCAGCTTAGGTCCTGGGATTCACAGATGTTGGGCTCCCTGATCAGTGGGGAGTCTGCTTCTCCCTCTGCTGTTCCCCTTGCTTGTGTGTGCTCTCTCCCTCTCTTTCTCCCTCTCTCTTTCTCCAATAAAGTTTTTTTTTTTTAAAGACATATGTAAAGTTAAGAGTGAGGTCCCTTAAGGGAACTGGTCCTTATAAGAAAGGTAGAGACACCAGAGACCCGTTGCTCTCTCATCACACACAGAGAAGAGGCCATGTGAGGCATAACAAGAAGGCAGCTGTCCACAAGTCAGGGAGAGGGTCCTCACCAGAGACCGTCCCTGCTGCTGTCTTGATCTTAGATTTCCAGCCTCCAGAACTGTGAAAATATAACTATCTGTTCTAAAGAAAAAGCCACCCAATCTGTGGCGTTTTGTTGTGCAGTCCTAGCTGACCAGTACTTTAAGAGTAACAGCAACCCCAGCTTCCAGTCCAACTTTTCTTTTCTTCCATTTCCCCTTCTTTAGAGGAAACTCTTTTTTTATTCTTTATCACTATTACTTTGGCATTTCTTTCCATATGTCATAAGAATCATGCCCAGTGGGTTCCTTCCTGAATTTTCCATCTTCCATGGTACTTCTTGACTTCTGCTATGGCAAATGAGATTTTAGCTCTCTTTTTTTCTGCCCATTTTCACTCTACAATGCGGACTTCTCCCTGCCCCTGACCTGCTCTCTGTATTATTATGTCATATTTGATTAGATTAATAGCAGTACTTATATTATTTTGACTATATATGTAAGTGTACATCATGGTGGAGTTTTATGGCAAAACTATGATTACTTTGTCTTTTTGGTTTGCTTTTCTGGAGGAATGATTTTTGTGTGTTTGCTTATTTCTCTATGCATTTATCACCAATTCAAAAACAAACATACACAGGCTTAGGTCCCTGGTCAGAAGAGCCTGTCACCAACACATGGGCTTTCAATCCAAGGACTGTACATGAAAGGTCTATTCAGAGAGGTGTGGACAAGGATGGAAGGCACCCCTAGACTTTAGCAACAGTAGGAAACCATTACCAGTGTCAGGCCTGAAGAGCAAAGGGGGAAATAGGGTTACTGGATCCCAGCAGATTTGGAGCTGTAGAGGAGGGGCAGCCTTGCAGGATTTGTAGTCAGGGAAGGATAATGTAGCCACTGCCAAGATGGTGGCATCAGAGCAGGAAGAGAGGGGCACGAAAGACACTTGACCTCCCTTGCTTCCTTGCCTCTCATCTTCTGCCAGTGTTGCTCATTAGCCAACCCAACAGGAAGCTGAGGGCAAGGGAGCCCAGAGTTACAATCCACAGAGATGGCCTCCTGGAAGCTGCTGGTCAGGAAGGGGAGGAAATGCAGAGGGGACGGTGAAACTAAAGGCTAACTGGCCTGTCCTCTCATTTTTTGCCAAGGATTCATTGGCTTCAGGTGTCCTAGTTTTAGCTTCCTGGAGACATCTGTCCTAGAGTGTCCTGACCTGTTCCCATCCATACTCTCACTGTGGGACCTCCCTTGACCATCATCCTGGCATGTCCTTCCTTCTCTGTTGTATATCCCATTTTCTGTCACCCCAGTCTTCTTCTTTGTGGCTTTACTTCTTCATTTTAGGGGAGCTCATCCTCCAGTAGCTTCCTGAGAAAGGATGTGCATGTGAGAACTTCATTCTTTGAGACCTTGCAAGACCAACAATGTCTTTATTCTTCCTTCACACCCACCTGGCACGATCCAATCTTGGAAGTAATTTTTCTTCCTTACATCTGGTAACACTGATGAGAAGCCTAAAGCCCCCTGGTACCCAATCCTGTGCATTGGACATCTTTTTTTCTCTTTGTACATTTAAAGAAGCTTATCTGGGGGCACTTGGATGGCTCAGTTAGTAGAGCATGGGACTCTTGACTCAGGATGTGAGTTTGAGTCCCACACTGGGTGCAGAGTCCTTAAAAATAAAATCTTGGGAGGCCTGGATAGCTGAGTTGGTTAAGTGTCTGACTCTTGACTTTGGCTCAGCTCACAATATCAGGGTCATAGAATTGAGCTGTAGGTCGAGCTCAGTGGGGAATCTGCTTGGGATGCTCTCCCTCTCCTTCTGCCCCTCCCCCATCTCTTAAATAAAAAAGTAAATCCTTAATAAAATAAAATAAAATCTAAATTAAAATAACAAAGATTTTCTGTGTCCCCAGTACACTGACATTTCATGACTATGCTCTTTGGTGTGGGTCTGTTTTCACAACTATGCCGAATGCCCAGTGGGTGCCTTCAATCCCTAAATTCAAATCATTCAGTGTTGGGGAATTCCCTTAAACTAGTTCGCTGATGACTTCATTTATCTTTTTATTTCTAGAACTTCTGTTATCCAGATATTGTACCTCCTCTGATTTTCTTGTGATTTTTGTTTTGTGTTCATTTTATGCTTTTGTTCTTTTTAGAAAGAAACGACCTCATCCTATGAACTGCATTATGCCCTGCAAAAGATGCTGAAGTCCTAATCCCTAGAGTCTGTGAACGTGACCTTATTTGGAAGTAGGGTCTTCACAGAGGTCATCAAGTAGAACTGAAGTCAATAAGGTGGGTCCTAATCCAATATGATGTCATTATTGCAGGGCCAGTTTGGACACAGGGATGGACCTGCATATAGATAGAATGCTGAGTGAAAATGAAAGCAGAGATTGGGGTGATGTTTCTAAGCTACAAGACACCAAGAATTGCCAGTAAACCACCAGAAGTGAGGAGAGAGGCAAGGAACAAATTCTCCTTATAGAGTCCTCACAAAGAACTAATCTCTCTGCCAATACCTTGATTTTGGGCTTTTGGCCTCCAGAACTGTGAGACAATAAATCTCTGTTGTTTTAAGCACCCCAGTCTGTGGAACTTAGTTAGAGTAGCCCTAGGAAACTGATACACCTCATCTTTGCCTTCCATTTCTTCTATTAAGTTCTTCATTTCTTCTGTCATGTTTCCAATTTCTAAGAGCTATTTTTTGTTGTTGTTCTGTGCATTTCCTTTTTGTCATTTCCACCTCTTATTTCATGTCTGCCCTATATTTTCTCATCTGAGAAAATTAATGATTATTTAAAGCTTTCTTTTCTCAGACTAGGTTGCTGTTGTTAAGTTCCTTGTTTTATATCCTGGTAAAGGCTCTTCTCAGGTGTCTCTAAATCTCCTATTTAAGAGAGGAAGGCTAAGAGGCTAAAAACACCAAGCCAAGAGTAGAACTTGTTAAATGTAGAGGAATGTGAAGGAATTCTTTTTTGGGGAGCCTGGAATGTAAATGTCTTTAGGTCTTTCATTTTGGGCTCATCAGATCCTTCCAAACTCCTGCTTGGAGGTAGAGATATACAGGAAGCAATCTAAGGCCTCAGTCTTTATCATGGACAGTCACACATCCTTTGCCTCACACTCTCCTGGGGAAAAACCTCCTTTCTGGAGGGGGGTGGGGGAGGGGAGGGTCCCCTGCATCCTAAAGTGAGAGGTGAGCCTTGGGAGCAGATGTGGGAAGCCATCACTTTTTTTTTTTTCCTTTTTTTTTTTTTTAACTGGCTTTTAACCAATTCCCTTTATTCAGTTCTCCCCACCCTTCACCTCCACTTCTAGAATTACATGAGCAATGAATTCCCGACTTTTTTGACGATTTGGTTGGTTGTTGGTTTTTGCAATTTGGCTTAGATTTGGTTTTCTGCAGGCAGTGGTTGCCTACCCATCTATTTTCCAGCTTAAAATATTTTCTTCTATTGTCTCCTCTTCATTCTCTCAGAACTGTGGTTTTTTGCAAAAAACAAAACAAAATAAAAAACTTTTACTCCACTTTAGATGGTGTTCCAAGAGAGAACAAAATGATATGTGTATTCAATGCTCTGTCTTTATCTGAAAGTCTTGAGGTCTCTTTTTAAAACTAATTTTCACCTTTGTGATATAAAAACAATCAACAAACTAGGAATAGAAGAGAACTTTCTTGGGGCCCCTGGGTGGCTCAGTCAGTTAAGCGTCTGCCTTCAGTTCAGGTCATGATCCCAGAGTCCTGGGATCAAGCCCCATGTTGGCTCCCTTCCAGCAGGGAGTCAGCTTCTGCTTCTGTCTCACCCTCTGCCCCTTCCCACTGCTTGTGCTCTCTCTCTCTCTCTCTCAAATAAATAAAAAAAATCTTAAAAAAAAAAAAAAGAAATTCCTCAAACTGAATGAAAGACATCTATGAAAACCTCACATCATACTACATGATGAAAGACTAAATACTTTCCCTCAGATCAGGAGAAAGGCAAAGATGTGTGCTCTTACCACTTTTATTCAACATTATACTGGAATTTCTAGCTAGGGTACTTAGGCAAGAAAATGAGATAAAAGACACCCAAATTGGAAATTAATAAGTAAAATTATCTTTGCATCTGTCATGATCTTATTTGTAGAAAATCCCAAGGAATCCACTAATGAAGCTATTGCAACTAAGTTCAGCAAGACTGCAGGAAAAAAGAACAATATTCAAAAACCAATTGTATTTCTATATATCAACAATAATAATCTGAAAATAAAATTAAGGAAATTCCATTTTACAACAGCATTTAAAAAATAAAATACTTAGAATACTTTTAACAAAAGAAATGCAAAACCTATACTATGAAATGCAAAAACTATAAAAATTGTTGAAAGAGACAAAAAAAGACCTAAATAAATGGAAAGACATCCTATGTTCATGGATCAGAAATGTAATACTGTTAAAATGGCAGTACTCCTCCATAATCTACAACACAGTGCAATCCTATCAACATCCCGGTTGGCCTCTTTGAAGAAATTGACAAGCTCATCCTAAAATTCATATGGCAATGCAAAGGAATCAGAATAGTCCAATCTTTAAAACAAACAAACAAACAAACAAACAAACAAACAAACGAACAAACAAACTTACAGGACTCACACTTCATACACTAAAAACTTATTACAAGGCAACAATAGGGATCCCTGGGTGGCGCAGCGGTTTGGCGCCTGCCTTTGGCCCAGGGCGCGATCCTGGAGACCCGGGATCGAATCCCACGTCGGGCTCCCGGTGCATGGAGCCTGCTTCTCCCTCTGCCTGTGTCTCTGCCTCTGTCTCTCTCTCTGTAACTATCATAAATAAATAAAAAATTAAAAAAAAAACAAAAAAACAAGGCAACAATAATCAAGATATTGTGATACTGGCATAAGAATAGACATATAGAGCAATTGAGTAGAATTGGCAGTCTAGAAATAAACCTCACAGTCAATTGATTTTTGACAAGTATACAAAACAACCGAACACAGAAAGAATAGTCTTTTTGACAAATGCTGCTAGGATAACTGGATGTCCACATACAAAAGAATGAAGCTGGATGCTCTACCTCACACCATATACATATTTAATTCAAAATAGATTGAAAACCTAAATGTAAGAATGAAAACTATAAAAGAAGAAAATACAGGAATAAATCTTCATGATCTTGGATCCAGCAGTAATTATTTACATATGATGTCAAAAGCACAATCAAACAATAAATTGGACTCCATAAAAACTAAAAACCTTTCATGCTTCAGAAGATGCCATCAAAAAAGTAAAAAGAAAGGGATGCTTGGGTGGCTTAATGGTTGAGCATCTGCCTTCGGCTCTGGGCATGATTCCTGGGTCCTGGGATTGAGTCCCTCATCGGGCTTCTCCCTCTGCCTATGTTTCTGCCTCTCTCTCTCTCTGTGTCTCTCCCGAATAAATAAATAAAATCTTTTTTTTTTAAAGTGAAAAGACAACGCATAGAATGGGAGGAAATATTCTCAAATCATATATTTGATAAGGGACTTTATACAATATATGAGGATCGCTTACAACTCAATTGTAAAAAGATAATGTAATTAACAAGTGGGCAAAGGATCTAAATAGATGTTTCTCCAATATACATATACAAATGACCAATAAGCACATGAAAAAATGCTCAACATCATTAACCATGAGAGAAATGCAAATCAAAACCATGGTGAGATACACCCCTTAAGACGGCTATAATAAAAAAGATGGATGATAAAAAATGTTGGTGAGGATGTGGAGAAATTTGAACCCTCATACATTGTGGGTAAGAATGTAAAATGATGTAGCCATTTTGGAAAATAGTCTTGAAGTTCTTCAAAACGTTAAACATAGTTACCATACAGCCAGCAATTCCTGGTACATACCAAAGAAGTGAAAACAGGAAAACACGTACACATGATTATTTAGAATAGCCAAAAAAGTAAAACAAACAAACGAACAACCCCCCACCCCCCACCCCAAATATCCATCAACTGATGAATGGGTAAAATAGAATGCAGTATAACCATAGAATTTCCAATGTTAGCAATAAAAAGAAACACAGTACTGATCCATACCACCACACAGATGAATCTTGAAAACATTATTCTGACTAAAAGGAACCAGACACAAATTTTATATATTGTATGATTCTATTGATATGAAATGTCTAGAACAGGCAAATTTATAGGACATGTAAAGGGACTGCTCAAGGGTACAGGGCTTTTCTGGGGATGATGAAATGTTCTTTTTAAAAAATATTTTATTTATTTATTCATGAGAGACACACAGAGACATAGGCAGAGACATAGAGAGAAGCAGGCTTCCCGCAAGGAGCCTGATGTGAGACTCAATTCCGGGACTCCAGGATCACGCCCTGGGCTGAAGGCTGGTGCTTAACCGCTGAGCCACCCAGGGTGTCCCAATGTTCTGAAATTGATTTTGGTGATGCCCACACAACTCTGTGAATATGGGAAAAGTCTCTGAGTTGTGAATTTTAATGTTTGAATTCTGTAACGTGGGAATTATATATAAATAAAATTGTCGTTAAAAAACATCAAATTTAGGGGCACCTGGATGGCTCAGTCAGTAGAGTACATGATTCTTGATCTCGTGGTCATGAGTTCTAGCCCCATGTGGGAGGTAGAGACTACGTAAAAAAAATAATCTGCATTTCTACTATGACCCTTTATGTTAATTTGGGCAGTAATTGAGCTATGCATTACAAATCAGCATAATGATGGGGTGCCTGGGTGGCTCAATTAAGCATCTGACTCTTGGTTTCAGTCCAGGTCCAGCCCTGGGACAGGCTCTGCATTCAGCATGAGTCAGCTTGAGATTCTCTCTTTCTCTCCCTCTGGCCCTCCCCGTCCCTGCTCACACTCTCATTCTCTAAAACCAATCAATCAATCAATCAATCAATCTTAAAAAGAAAAATATCAATGTAATGACACCATGGATTTGGATGGAAGTAGTCGGGTCATGGACAGGGGGTCAAGCACACCTGTCACTTATTAGCCATGTAGTCTTGGAGGACTGACTTAACCTCTCCTCTCCCAGCCTCGGTTCCATAGTCTGTGGAATAAGATTAATAATAGAAGCAGAAGAAGGGATTTTATGTTCATAGTCAGAACGCTGTTAAGTAGACTATAGGAAATTTGTTGAGATGCTTCTTGCCTGTCTTACACCCAAGCAGAATGTATGGAGGGACATATGAAGCAGGACTCCTTTGGTTGTGAAAGATAGACAACAAAACACAGTAGCTTCAGCAAATAAAGGGAATGAATTGGTTTGTGATGCTGGGAAATGCAGGTTGTAGCTTCAGGCATGGCTAGATCCAGGGGCTTAGCTGATGACATCTCTCCTTCTGTCCCTTGCTCACTCGATGGTAGCCTTAAGAGTGAAGACTCTGGAGCCAGATTGCCTGGATTTGAATCTCACTTGTTCTGTGACATGTGGCAAGTTACTAAACCTTCCTATGCCTCAGTTTCCTCATCTATGTAAAATGGGGATATGATAAGAGTACTGACCTCAGAGGAGAGTTGTGGGGATTCCGGGAGGTAATATACATACAAAGTATGTTTAGCATACTGCTTGCCAGAGTCAATACTATATAAGGATTTAATATTATTATTATCATTGTGATTTATTTTGTGGTTCAGTTGCAGCCAGGATCACTCATCAGGCAAGAACACTGGTTCCTAGAAGCTCAAGTGTATATCCCTACAGGGAAAAATATTTTTTTTTTCTTTCCAAGAGGAGGGCCATCTTTACACACTAGGTACGAGTCCCAAGGACTTTGGGTCACGTGCCCACCTCTGACCTGAACAGAGGGATGCAGTCCTCCAAATGGCCCAGCCATGATGCCCGGGGACTGGGTACCATAATGACCCCGTGGAGACATACGGAGCTAAAGAGACCAGAGGAAGCAAAAAGTGGCCAGGCAGACAAAAACCTGTCCACCCCACACCTGCTGTAAGGAAGTTTCTAAACATGTTTGGAGAGAACAGAAGGCTTCTGGGAAGGCTGCATTGGGGCCACGGCAAGCAGGGAAGTTCCTGGCGCAGCTAACGGTGGGGAAGACGCTCAGCCTTGGTGCTGGGGCCCTACTCTGTGCCACGCCACTGTAGTTATCACTAGAAAAATGAGGCCTCGCAGGCTTTCTTGAGGCTGAGGAATGCCATGTGGTATGCATTACCCGCCAAGTAATAGACCGTTTACCTTCTCCAGAGCTGGGAGCAAACAGACCTAATTGGTGTAGCCACTGGAATATTGTATGTCTCTCATTGTGGTCCTGGAACTTGAGACCCTCTTACTTTTGCAACCAGGACAACATGTTGAAAAGATGGTGGTCTTCAATCTAAATGGAAAAAAGCACCACCACCACATTTTAGACGGGTTGGGGTGGTTTGAAGTGGTTTCTGGCCAGCCCAGCTCCATCAGGCCATCTGAGAGGTTTGCTGCATCTGGGGGCCGTGGAAGGAGGAAGTGATTTCGCTAAGCCAGCCCGAGTCTGCATTCCCAAATATGGAGTTCAAGGACTCATCTTGAAGAAAATGAAACAGAAGCTTCCAACAAAGGGTTCTTAGAAGTCGGTTTATAATTAACCTTTCCGTGTAACATGAGATTTCTGAACTAAATGGAGGGGGAAAAATAGATTCAATTTTTACAATTAACAGATACTTGTAAACAGCAATGTGCTCTACAGAGCATTGATTACCATATGCTGGGGATATTAGTCGACGGGCATGTCTAAACTAATCCAATGAACGTCTTCTTTTTGATTCGGGTTTTCCCCTATACTTGACAAACAGGCCAGGCCTTGTCGGGCTCTGCAGGGAGCCACTGCCCAACCTCTGGAGCCTGGGGTACAAGCGCCACAGGGAGGCCCTGGCTCCAGTACCTGCCCTCATTTAATCTGTGACCTCGAGGACTCATCTCCAAACCATAATTGAATTCCCATTTGATCTGCTTGACCTCTGCTTCCCGCAGAGCCAATTCCCAGTGGAGAGCATGTGGCCGGGACTGGGGAAGCACGGCGCTGCCACCTGTGCCCTCTCCCCCAGGATGCAGCCTCCAGACAAATTTCATCTGGCCCATCAGGGTTGAAAAGTGTTTTTGGATGCAAATGCCTTCAGATGCCGCCTAGTTTGCTCCTGCTGCTGTCACCAAGGACCATAGACTTGGGGTGGGGGGTGGCTTCAAGGACAGAAACTAATGGTTTCACAGTTTGGGGGGGCTAGAGGTCCCAGATCGAGGTGTCGAGGTGTCAGCGGGGGCCTTCTGAGGAGTGTGGGGACAGGATCTGTCCCAGGCCCCCTCTCCTTGGCTGTTTTCTGTCCATGTGCCTGCACATCACCTTCCCTCTGTGTGTGTCTCTCTGTGTGACCACATTTCCTCTTTTGATAAGGACACCAGTGAGTCACATTGGATTCGGGCCCACACTAACAACTCTCATCTTAATTTAATCTGCAAAGACCCTCTCTCCTAAGAAGATCATATTCCGAGGTACTGGGAGTTAGGACTTCAACACAGGAATTGCCAGGGAATACAGCTCAACCTATAGTGCACACTGTGGGGCTTCATTTTGCCACCGTCTCTTTTATTCACTAGCTCCTGAAACTAGGTGCCTTTCACAAATTCTATTTCCTCCAGACCTCTGTACGCTTCTGGACTGTGGCTCTGCCCCTGTTGGGTCATTCAGTCATTGATTCATTCATGTATTCCATCAAACATAATAGTACCGACATTGCAAGATTGTTGAGAAAATGAGAAAACGTATTTACATTTTTAGCTTAATGTGTGGCATATGATAGTTATTCAACTGTGTTTATTCAACCATTCATTAGCCAATATTTATCAAGCCCATCGAATGCCAGGAACGGGGCTGCGCTTGCAAGGCCAGGCAGTGTCTCTGCCCCCAGAGTGTAAAGTGAGCTGGAGGATGCAGACATGCTCCAGGAGCCCCAGCAGATGCATGTGAACAACTGTGGTAAGGTCTCTGTTAAGCTGGGAGCAGGAGTCTGGTGAACATAGTGGCTGGAGCAAAAAGAGAGGGGCAGGAGGAAGGCACATCGTGGGCTCCTGGGGGCAGGCCGTGCAGAGCTGTGGCCTACAGAAAAGTGGTGAGCTTCCTCTGAGTGTTGGGAAGTCTTCTGATAGCTTCTCAGTAAAGAAGCTGAGACATAATACTGAGAGATAATCAGAGCAGTGCTGCAGGGATGAGGTTGGAGCTAGGTGAGAAGGGGCTCCAGGAGAGCCCCCGGGGAAGCAGCAGCAGGAGCCCTGAGGGAGGGGTGGTGAGGATGGGCAGAAGCGGTTGGCTTAGGGAGATTAAGGGGAGACTTGGCAGGCCTAGGGAGTGGGTTGGTGGGAGGTGCCAGGGTTTACAAACCTGGCCAGGGGGTGTGGCTTACAGCTGAGAAACACAAGAGGGTCTGGTTTGCAGGGACATGGTGAATTTGAGGCAGAGGAATCTGGACTTGATAAAGCATGAAGAGTTATTGTCAACCATGTATTCATTCATTCCCCAAATATTTATGGAGCACTTGTGCACAGCGAGTAGAGTGTTGGGTGTCAGGGATGCCTCAGTGAGCAATTCAGAGTGCAGTGGACAGTCTAACGGGGAGCTGGACAGCAAGCACGTGAGCACATGGATGATCTCACTGCGGACTATGGCCAGGACACATGGCCAGGTGAGGTAAAAGGGAGCCACGGGCGCTACCTAAGTTTTATTTATTTATTTATTGATTGATTTATTTATTGATTTATTTATGATAGTCACACAGAGAGAGGGGAAGAGACACAGGCAGAGGGAGAAGCAGGCTCCATGCACCAGGAGCCCGACGTGGGATTCAATCCAGGGTCTCCAGGATCACGCCCTGGGCCAAAGGCCGGCGCCAAACAGCTGCGCCACCCAGGGATCCCACTACCTAAGTTAGAGGAGGAAAGGAAAGGCCTCTCTGAAGAGATGACAAATGAGCTGAAGCCTGAAGGGGAGGGTGAGCCAGATACAGATACAAAAGAGCTTGGGGCAGGGGTGGGGTGGGGTGGGGAGAAACATCCCAGGTGGAGGGCACAGCATGTGCAAAGGCCTGGATGAGAGAGAGGCAGGTTCGGGATGAGGGAGTGAGAACCAGGGGCCAGGTCACGCAGAGACCGAGAGGCTAAAGGAATGCATTCACATTTTCCCCAGGGCTGCAAAAGACCTTTCAGGGGGCCTTTAAGCAGGGGAGCACCAAGTCTGAAAAAAACTGCAGTGGAATTCTAGGGACTCGGCCCATATATCTCTCCTTTTGGCTTAACTTGATTTGAATTGAGTTTTTGTCACTTGGAGCCCAAGGGTCTTGATGAATGCATTTGGGAAGAAAAGCTTTTCTGGGGAGCATTGTTGAGATCCAAGAATCACACAGAATGTTAGAGCTGGATGGGGCCTCAGGGATGAGCCAGGTTAGTAATGTTCTCACTTCTCCCTGTGAGGACTGAGCGTGCCAAGACCCAGACCTCTCTCGTGTGCAACAGCTGCTCGGTGGTTATACACATGGAAGCCTGCCTCTGCTCTCTCCAAATGGTGTCCTCGCCTAAAATTGGAGACCTTTGAGCCAAATGTATGCTACTCCATTATAGATGGCCAAACTGAGGCCCAGGGAGATTTGTGAATGCCTGAGGCCATGCGACTGGGAAGAGGTCATGCCAAGAGCAGGACGTGGGTCTGCAGCCCCCTTACAGTGTGCTTTGCAGCACAGCAATCTGCTCGCCACCAAGGCCTGGACTGGGGATCTTGCTGCAGGGCCGGAAGGTTCAAGGTTCAAGGGTGCTCTTCCTAGATATGGCCAGTGATGGGCTTGAAGAGGCTGCAGCTTTGGATCATCCTTCCCCGGAAAGGGATGGAGCCATGGCCAGATTCAGAGACTGGGGCAAGTAGTACAGAATGAGGAGAAGGAAGGCCCTGATATTGAACTTCTTTTTGGGGTTCCATATAAGATGGAGGTGAGTCTTGCCGACCCAGCATCCTCTGGGGCTGACAGTGCCCAGGACTGGGCGGTACAGCCCAAATTAGGGATTTGGGGTGCAGGCTTTGTCATCGGAGCTGACTTCAGGTCCTGGATCTGCCCCCCTCTGGATGTGGGGTGTGGGCACATCACCTGAAGCCTCTGAGTCTTTGTTTTTCATCTGATGTAAAGCGTACAGCAGCCTCGCGGGGATGGGGTGAGCGCTAAGGAGATGCTGCACAACCAGTGTCTAACGCGGTGCCTGGTACCTGCCGAGCACCTGGATTTGCTACTGCTTTGCCATGGTCATTGAGCCAAGGCCAGGCTTTTACTCTGAGGTCCACACAGCAGGGCTAGGGAGAGGCAGAGCCGGATAAAGGCTGGCCCAGTGGCTGCTCGGCCAATGGGCATCAAAGCCCCACCTCACAGGAAATTCCCAATGGACATGAAAAATGGGAGTCGAGTGTCTTCCCAGTTAACGGAATTGAGACTTTTCATCCCGCCATGGTTCTTCCCCACGGGTTCAAGTTGTAGCAACTGCCAGCACTGTTCACATGTCTTTGTTTTATTTTTATTTGTGTGATGAACCGTCAAAGTAAATAAATCGGCTATGTGATTTCAAGTAACTGAAACAAAACAAAACAAAACAGAAGAGAAAAACCTGCCTTGCCAAGTTCCAGATTCCTTTCCTCCCAGGTTCAGGCTCCCGGAGCTTCTTTGCTGTGGGATACACACATGCTTCCCGCAGGAATTTCCCAAGGCTCGGCGGAACAGACTGGACACATCTTTACTCCTCCAGGCATTTAAAAGATAGAAGACTGACATTTCACTACACCAGGCGCCCGAGTTGTGTTTTATGTATATTCTCTCAATTAGTTCCCCCCAAAGCCAAGGATTAGTATTATTCCCTCTTGCAGATGGGGAAACTGAGGCTCAGAGTGACTCGCTGGAGGCAACACAGCAGCTGGAAAAGATCCTGAGAGGGATGCTTGGGTGGCTCAGTGGTTGAGCATCTGCCTTCAGCTCACGGGTCCTGGGTTCGAGTCCCTACATTGGGCTCCCCACATGGAGCCTGCTTCTCCCTCTGCCAATGTCTCTGCCTCTCTCTCTGTCTCTGTCTCTCCATGAATAAATAAATAAAATCTTAAAAAAAAAAAAAAACAACGATCCTGAGAGACCCCAGATGGAGTGTAAGGCAAATTGCAGGACTCCAGAAAAGATGCTGAACCCCCTTTTGGCCTGGGGAGACTTTCTCGGGGAGGAGTTGGGGTATGACTGCTGTGTTAAACTACAGTGGCTTTCTGGGTTCCCAGGGGATGTTAGCAGAATACATACCAGCCACAGCTCACAGTAGTAACTTCCTGAAAGACTGTGGACTTCAAAGAATCGCGGTCTCCTCCTACGTAAAACCTCCTAAACTTTCAAAGTGCGTTCATCAAATTTTGCTGTCAAAATGCCAAACAACGAGCAACTCCCCCCAAATCTTAGGAGCCTAACAAAAACAACAATTTATATGTCCTGCTCTTGGGTCTGTGGATCATCTGGGGTAACTCTGCTTCAGGCTGGGTCTGTGATTGGGTATGTTCCATGTATTTCTTTGCTCTGCAATCTGGAGTTACCCTTTTCTGTCTTTCTTTTTTATGATTTTATTTATTTATTCATGAGAGACACAGAGAGAAGCAGAGACACAGGCAGAGGGAGAAGCAGGCTCCCTGCAGGAAGCCGGATGCAGGACTCGATCCCAGGACCTCGGGGTCATGCCCTGAGTTGAAGGCAGATGCTTAACCGCTGAGCCACCCAGGCGTCCCCTTCCCAGAGGATTTCTTATGGTAAATGGCAGAAGCAGAGAAGACCGAGTTAATAATGAAGCAAACACCTCTAAGACTTCTGTTCCCACACACTCACTTACACCCTGTGGACCAAAGGCAGTCGAATGGCCAAGCACGCCATCAGTTCAGGGAGAGGTACAAGCCACTTGCTCGACAATCCAATCCACCACACAAAGGCAGCTCACCCCAAGGCCATCTTGCCTTGCTGCCGTGGGAGAAGGCTTTGCCTCCTTTTTTCATGAGGATGAGGCTGGAGATTATCCAGTGGAACTTTACCAAAGACTAAAGGGAGAAACAGGCGGTCATGGATGCCAATTGGTTCCACTTGCCAAGAACCTATTCTGCTGGTAAATGATTCCTGATTTCCCTGTGCTGAATCACCTCCTGGCAGAGGTTGCTGTCCTGACCCCTCACTGCAGGGGTAGGTCCATTTCTGGCCAGTGGGAATGAAGGCTGAAACCCCTTGATCAAATGATGGGTTCTGGGCTGGTCATGTGATTCCAGCTGGGCCAATGGGAATGATACCCAGGACTTATGCTAATTAGAATTATTAGAACAGAAGGTCTTGTTTCCAGTAAATTTGTAAAGCAGGGTAGAAACCTGGAGCCTCAGGTAGCCACCTTTGGACTTCTGGTACTATAAAGTGAAGCGGATCCTGAGGAAAACAGAGCCAAGGGGTGAGTCAGAATTGTGAGAACACTGAGCAACTAGATCCAGCTGTGCCTGAAAGCCCAACACTCTTACAATAAATTCTTTTTGGGAAGAGAGGTGGGCTTAAGTTTGAATTGGATAATTGTTCCTTGCAATCAAAAACACCTTACCAACTCAGAAATAGAGTTAAAGGTAGTAGAGTGAGGTGGCTAGGGTGAGCCCTGGGTTCAAATCCTGACCTTGTCACTTAGAGCCGTGTCAGCTCATTGTGCCCCTGTCTCCTCATCTGTAAACCTGATGACCGTTGTGCTGGTAAACCATATAAAACGGGTCGTCTGGGTTTGACAAATTGTTGATCCTCAATGCATGATGTTTATTGCAACCAAAGGATTCAGAAGCAGGCTTCCTGTCCTCCCTGGGCGAGTATCCAGCTTCACGGTTTGTTTGCCCACAGATCCCACAAGTCACACGACACCCCTTCCTGTCGCCCGTGGGAGGCTGGGGTTGGCACAGGCTCTGAGCTCTGGCAGGCTGTCCCTTCTCTCCCGGAGCCTCTCTCTTGCCTGCCCTCCCAGCCAGCTGTGGGCACAGCGGACTCGGCACCTGGGACATGCAAGCCGGCCAGCCCCAGCCCCACAAGTACCCCTGGGAGGAGGCCCCCCCTTCTCCCCCGAAGCACAGGCTCTTGACCGCAGGGGACCAGGAGCACTGGGAACTGGATGCTTTCTGCTTTGGTGGGGCTCTCGGGGCCTTGAGCCAGGAAGTGGCACACCCAGAATTCAAACCCTGTCTCTGCCTCCACCCTGCTCCCCTGGGAGGGAAGGGCGGGGCTGTGTCAGCACTTCCCCACCTGGGGGTCACAGATGATTTTAGGGGACATGCCAATACACGTTGTGACTTTTAACAGCTTTGTATTTATTTGGGCAGTTATCCTCCAGCCTGTTCCACAGGAGGATGCCCGGCCCATGAGGATGGGGATTCACGTCTGCGTCACCCCGACTGCGTTTCCAGAGCCTTGAATGGCATCCAGGACGTAGTCAGTGGTTCACTAATGTTTTGGGTGGGGGTGGGGGGGCGGACGTGATGAATTGCAAGTGGTACTGGTTTCCCCTACTCACAGGTGAGGTTCTCCCTGGAAAGACACTTGAGTAGGGGAGCGGGTTGGGTCCCCTGAACACACATCGAGGGAAGAAGAGCAGAGCGGCATGTGGAAGTGAGAACAGTGATCAGGTGGAGTTGGGGGGCCTGGATTCAGCAAATGTCAGGTGACTTGGCCCTGGTGCCCCTTCCAGCAGGCAGTTCTGTGGTTCTCAGAAGCCTGACCTTCACGGGCCGAAGCAGGCCATGAGCCTGCCCTCCCCAGGTGTATGGGTTTCCTGCGGCTGTCCGAACCAATTAGCCACACACTGGGCGGCCCGTAGCTCCAGAAATGTATTGTCTCAGGGTCCTGGGGCCGGGGCATCTGAGATCAAGGTGGCGGCAGGGCCACACTGTCTCAGAGGGCTCTAGGAAAGGATCCTTCCTTGCCAGTTTCAGCTTCTGGGGGCTCCAGGTGTTGTGGGGCATGTGGCCGTGTCTCTGCCTCTATCTATACATTGTTCTGTCACTTAAAAGGACACTTGTCATTAGATTTAGAAGCTCCCCCAATAAGCCAGGATGATCCCACCTTGAGATCCTTAATTACATCTGAAAAGACCCTTTCCCAAATACAGTCACAATCACAGTTCACAAGCTCCAGGCCGCAGGGGTGGGGGGGGGGGAGGGTGAGTGTGTGTGGGGGGCTTGGACGTGTCTTTCTAGTGACCACCATTGAGCTCCCTTACACCTGGCATCTGGATCTGTCCAGCACCAAACCCAGTCCTGCAGTGTCACCGTCTCCAGGGGAGCCCAGCTATGTTCCAAAGCCTCTCAGGGACAGGGAGCTTGGGGGGTATTTGGTGGGGCCCGAGTGAGGAGCAGCCAAGTCCTCCCTGGGGAGGGGGCTGGGCTCGGGAACCCATCAAGGGGGAGTCTCTTCTCTGGCCAGTCATTTCCAAAGAAGGGAAGAGGTTCAGGTGCTAGAACCTGGTCCCTGGGGAATTCATTGAGGGCAGGGGCTGGCCTGTGCTCTTCTCAGGACTCATCTAGTCCCTCTGCAGACTTTTATGAATCTTGGTTCCTGAGTGCTTGTGGGAAGGACAAGGGGACAGGAGTATCTGCTTGAGGAGGTGGCTGGGAGTCCCGTAGGCCTGGATGCCAGCATGCGTGTGCTGAGGTCACTCAAATATTCATAGACCAATTTATAGATCATCTACTATGAGCCAGGCAGAAGATAAAGCACTCATCAACACAGCGACAGCCCTTGCCCTCGTGGGGCTTACAGCCTAGGGCAAAAGAGAGATTAAAAGTGAAAATAGAGATAAATTAATGACAAACTGTCATCACTCTAGAAAGGAAGCAGACCAGGTATGGGGATGCAGAATAACAGCAGGGGAGGCCTTTCAGAGGAGATAGTATTTAAGCTAAGACTTAAAGCCCGGGGTGGGGACACCTGGGTGCCTCAGGGGTTGAGCATCTGCCTTCAGCTCAAGGCATGATCCCAAGGTCCCAGGATGGAGTCCCGCATCGGGCTCCCTGCATGGAGCCTGCTTCTCCCTCTGCCTGTGTCTCCGCTTCTCTTTCTCTCTCTGTGTCTCTCATGAATAAATAAACAAAATCTTAAAAAAAAAAAAGCTGAGGGTGGGGTATGGGGGCAAGCATTCCAGACATGGGAACAGCATGTGCAAGGGTCCTGAGGTTAGAAAGAGCCCAGTACATTAGGTAAATGGAAAAATGTCCTGTGTGCTGGAATGTAGTCAGTGGGAGTGAGGGTGGGAGAGGTTAGCAGCTACCAAATCCTGCTGATGCTGTGGGTTATGGGAAGAAATTTGGACCTTATTCAAAAGATTTTAAACAGTTTGCATCATGACTTGAATTAACATTTCAAAGGATCCCTTTGGGGAACAGGCAGAGAATAGATTATAGGGCAAGGGTTGTGATCTTTCTCTGCAAAAGTCCAGATAGTAAATATTTTTGGCCTGGGGGACTGTGTTGTCTCTGCTGTGACTAATCAGCACTGCACCAAGCAGCCAGAAGCCATCCATAAGTGACCAGGTATGGCAGTGGTCCAATTAAACTTTATGAAAAGAGCAGCTAGATTGTCCTCTGGACAGTGGTGTGCTGATTCCCCTTGCAGGAGGACAAAAGCGGAAATGAGAACACTGTGGTCCTGAGCAAGTGACCTAACTTCTCCGAGCCTCAGTTTTCTCATCCATGGAATGGACACACCTTATCTCACAGGAATGTTGTGAAATTGCTGAGTCTTAGGAGAGATAAAGTGCTCAGCACAGAGCCCTGGCTGGTGGTACGTACCGGCCATACCCTCGCAGCAGCTCTATTATTATAGTGATCCGGGGTGAGTGTGTTTGTAAAGCAAAGGCTTTAAAACATGGAGTTAGGGGCACCTGGGTGGCTCAGTGGTTGAGCATCTGCCTTTGGCTCAGGGTGTGATCCTGGGGTCCTGGGATCGAGTCCTGCATTGGGCTTCCCTGCAGGGAGACTGTGCTTCTCCCTCTGCCTGTGTCTCTGCCTCTCTCTCTGTGTCTCTCATGAATAAACAAATAAAATCTTTAAAAAAAAAAAAAAAAAAGACCATGGAGTTAGTAGAGTTAACCAAGTGCTGGTCCTAGGATGCTTTAGTGACTGATTGAAATGTTTGTGTGCACAACTAAACAAATGCTGCAATGACAGTGATTGGGGCCTCCCCTAAGTAAAGCCAAAAGGCCTTCTGCAGATCCTGTCATCCTCTTCTTTGGGGAGACACCCTTGCAGCTGCCACTGCACTGGCCCTCTGGGCTGCAGGCGGGGCGGGGGGTGGGGTGGGGAGCGGTTAATTAACCCTTGATTACACCTTCCCATTGCTTTCTTCCCTTTCTCCCAACATAGGAGATTCGTAGGCTTCAATTTCTGGTAGCTTGGTAGGAAAGAAAGCACAGAGAGGGCCAAAAGGTATGTTTTTCTTGAGAAGTCCTGGCTGGGGACAGGAGAAGTAGGGACAGAAAAGTTGGGAAAGGTCTGAGAGCACATTTGCCTTCATCTTCTGGCCAATGCTGAGGGTACGAGGCAGGAAGGCTAATGCAAGGCCTTTCCCACTACACTGTGGGGGTCACGGTCACAGGTATTAACCTTTGAGAGCAGGGACTTCGGGGTGGGGGGTGGACCCTCTTACGAAATCTGGAGATCCAGAAGCCAGAGGGATGTACAGAGAAGCAGGGGGGTGGCCAGGATCTCGGGGCAGAAAACTGGTGGTCCAGAGGCCAGAGAGGGGAACAGGGAAAGAGAGGGAGAGCGAGAGAGCGAGGAAGCAGCAGGTCTTTGTCAACAAAGATTTTGTGGACTCCATTCATCCGTCAACAGAGATTTCATGAGCACCAACGATGTGCCAGGCATTTGTCTGGTGCTGATTACACAATGCCAAGTGAAATAGGCACACTCCTTGCTCTCACGGTGCCCTCATTCTGTTGTGAAATCTAATGCCCTGGGCCAACAGAAACTATTTTTATTCTGCTGGTTATTTCCTAGGGTGAGTCACACAGAAGCCCACAATTACCCCATCATCAAGCAGGAGAAGGCAGAGGGCAGGGCCTGAAGGCCTGGTACCCGCAGAAGTAAACTTTAAGAGGCTGACGGGTATCATTGAGCCAAACCATTAATGTAGCAGGGTCAGACCCACTCGGGTTCAGATCTCTCGCTTGGTCACTTACTGGCTGTGTGGCCCTGGACAAGTCACTCTACCTTTCTGAACTTCAACCATTTTGTTGAATGTGCGTGTTGAGGATATGGCAGTGAATGAGGTAGACAAAAATCCTGGTCTTTGTGCAGTTTAAATTCTTGTTGGAGGAGACAGAAAATAAACAAACACACACATCTCTAATATACCAGTTGGTGATGAGTGGAATGGAGAAAAATAAACCAGGATCAGAGGAATGAGGACTACCAGGACATGGATGAGGGGTTTCATCTGAGCAGACTCTTGAGGGAGGTGAAGGAAAGCTCCTATATGGATATTTGGGGGGAAAGCATAGGAAGCAATGAATAAAACAAGTGCAAAGGCCCTGAGGTCAGAGGCACTTGGCAGGTGTGATTAACTGAAGGATCTTGAAATGGGGAGATTATTCTGGTGAATCCAAGGTAATCACAAAGGTCCTTATTAAGAGGGAGGTGGGAAGCTGGGGAGGCAGAGGCAATGTGCAAATGAAAGAAAGAGAGGGGAGTGATAAGAGGCAGAGACCACAAGTCAAGGAACAGAGTTGGCCTCTGGAAACTGGAAAAGGCAAGGAACCAAGAAGAGTGCAGACCTGCCAATACCTTTGATTTCAGACTTCAGACCTCCAGGACTGCGAGAGAATACATTTGTGCTGTTTTAAGCCCTTAACTTTGCGGCAATTTCTAACAGCTGCAATAGAAAACCAATATAAATGTAGCTTCTTTCTTTTCTTTCTTTTCTTCTTTCTTTCTTTCTTTCTTTCTTTCTTTCTTTCTTTCTTTCTTTCTTTCTTTCTTTCTTTCTTTCTTTCTTTCTTTCTTCCTTCCTTTCTTTCTTTCCTTTTTCTTTCTTTCTTTCTTTCTTCTTTCTTTCTTTCTTTCTTCTTTCTTCTTTCTTCTTCTTTCTTCTTTCTTTCTTTCTTTCTTTCTTTCTTCTTTCTTTCTTTCTTTCTTTCTTTCTTTCTTTCTTTCTTTCTTTCTTTCTCTTTCTTTCTTTCCTTTTTGTAAAATGGGACAGTGATTGCCCCTGCCTGAAGCCCTGGAGTGTGAGGGGAGTGGGGAGCCCAGCTGGGACTGGCTGAGGGCCTGGCCAAAGCCTAAAGGATCATACATACAACTTCGAAAAGGACCTAATATCGTAGGTCCCTACGGCCTTCTTCAACCAATCGCAGACGCAGTAAAACTCTTCACAAAAGAACCTCTACGACCACTTACATCCTCTATATCAATATTCATTCACTTATATTCTGGGACTCAGGAATCAGGGTCTTCGTTCTGCCCGCATCCCACCCCAACCAGGGCTGAGGGCACCTTTTCCTGCCCACCTGGGATCTGGGGTGCCCCCAGATGCCCATCCTGTCTAGCCTCCGGGTCTTTGCATGGACTTTCCCCCTGTCAGGAGCCCCCCAGCTGATGCCGTCTGTCCCTCTGCTTAGCGCTAGATGTCTCCGATGCCTTCTATCCCTTCCTCCTTCCTTCACTGTTTCTCCCATTAACGGAGGTCGCTTTCCTGCCTTCACTTAGCCCCTAGCACATCCTTCGTATTTAAATGCTTGTTTCCTTCTTTGGTTTGCCCATAAGAGTAAGACAAATAGTTCCTGTTTATTGAGCCTTTATTGTGTGCCAGACGGGGGCCCTATGAAGAGCTGTGGAGGAGGCCGTGACTGGTCACCTAGGACATGAGTCGGGGCCGCAGGATCGATGAGAGGTGGCTGCAACTATGCTAAGTGCCTGTTAACTCTTCCCGACAACCCTGTGACCTTATGGGTGCTTACGTCCCATTTTGCGATGATGAAGCAGTTGTGGGGCCGAAGAGAGAAACTCTCAGCTCCTCGAGTCTTACATTTTTTAAAGCATTTAATGAGCATTTTGTCAAATCTTCACCATGACACTGTGAGACTGGTGCTAGAGTCATCCCCGTTTTACCGAGGGGGAAATTGAGGCTCTGAGCCAAGAAGTCACTGGCCTAAGGTCACCGATCCAGTAACTGGCTGAGCTGGGATTCAAAGGTAGGCTTGTAGGAAATCTTAAGCCGCACGAAGGAATGAATGAGTTAGAGGGCAGCCTTCTGTTCCTTGGCTGTGCCGTTGGGGAGTCTTCATTACTTGGTTTTAATTTGCAGCTATGCGTAGCTGTGAAGGTCAAATGAGCTCACATCCTCAGCAGCTCTTTGAGAACAGGGTGACTGTGTTAGTGTGGGAGGGATTTTTTTCTGGGCTCATACCTGGGTTCTCAGCCTGCCCCGGTTCAGAGGAGAGCCTGGGTTTTCCTCCTGGCCCTGGAGGGCCCGAGACCCTGGGTCTTCCTGGAAGAGGCCCCATGCCCCACGAGGGCCTCCTTATGACAGGTAGGTCCTTGGCTCTTCCCAGGGGAACCCCAGAGAATTTCTTCCTGTTTTTACCTCCCCGTCCCTGGGGACCAGGCCCCAGTAGCTGTAGTGTCAGGAGCAGCCCAAGCCCCCAGAGAGTCTGTGGAGTCCTTTGGGGGGTGGGGGACAGGTGGCATTTCAGGGTAGCTGGGGACAGCCTCGCCAGGCTCAGGGAAGGAAGGAGCGGTTGCCAGGCTGCACAGCTGCCTTCCAGCACTTTGGGGCTGAGCTTCGTGGCTTCCCAGGTACATTCTCAGGGAGGATCTTCACGAATCCTTGCATATGCCCATGAGATGAGTATCCATAATCACGAATGCTCATATTCCTTGGTGGTTTACTAAGTGCCAGGCACTGAGGTGAAGTCTTTGGATTCTGTTTTCTCCTCTCTCGAGTTTATAGAGGAAGAGCCATTATTCATATAGTTCGCACTTGTGGGTGACAAAACCATGCATACGGCAGGTGGTAGAGGCATCTGAGCTCTGTCCAACACCTTCCTGTTAGAAATGTGTTTAACAGATGAGGAGACTGAGGCTCAGGAGGTGGAACGTCTTGCCCAAAGTCCTCAACTCTGCCCCTGAAAACCAGCCCCCCAGTGCCTGCTGGGGCAGCTGAGGGAGGGCGGGAGTTCACTGTTATCCTGGGCTCAGATGGGGAGGCCCCAGGAGTGCCGGGTTTTGGGAAATGCTGTGGGCCTCTGTTTCCTCAGCTATAAAATTGAGGAAGTAAGAGAGGTGTGCCTGACAGACACACTGCTCCTTCCCAAGGCTTCCCCAGCCCCACATTACAAGGCCTGAATTTTCCAGGGCAGAGTTTGGCCCCTGTCCAAGCCCCCTAACCAGCCGGACCCGCCCCCCCCCCTGGCTTTCCTTCCTCCCCTCCCCCTCACCAGGCTCCTATAACGGAGTCCTGTCAGTGAGTTATTGGCTCAATATTTTTATAGGCTCCCCCAGCAACCTTCCTCCCCCTCCGCCACCCCGTTCCCCCCAAATAAAGGAGCTATAAGACTAGAGCCAAAAACACAGCTCACCGAATGTGCGCCAGGGACCCAGCCCCTGCAAGGGTGAGGTGGAGAACTTTCCATCTGGGCCCAGCCCTGGGCAGGGCCTATTCCCGTTCTCCCTCTGGCGGCTCCTGCCTCCGTCTTCCTGCCCCAGCTGCTCCACAGAAGCCGCTCTGTCCCTCAGGCTGGGCTTACTCCCTGTAGGGCCTCTCACGGTTCTGGGACAGGTAGGGACTGTGTTTACAGGCCAACCCAGAGGCCGTCGGCCAGGAAAGCCGGTCAGTCAGCCTGTCACGGTCTCACAGTCAGACTCTGACCCGCAGCCCGGGCCACACAGTGAGGCAGGGCCACTCGCGACACGAGTCGCAGCAGCTGCGGTCAGCCAGTCGCCCGGCCGGCCTCCACCAGTCAGCTAGTCAGGCAGTCAGCCACTGACTCACAGTTGGACTCAGTTACACCCAATCACAGCTGTTCACACCAGGGGTCATGGTCACAGCCAGCCGCTCAGCCAGCCCGCCCAGCTCAGCCAGTCAGTCAATCAATCGTTCGTTGTCTCAGAGGCAGACTCCGCTACACAGCCAGGGCTACATGGTCAGACGTGGCCTCTCACAGTCTGAGTCACAGCCGTGGTCAGCTGGTCTCCCCCAACTCTGGTCAGTCTCAATCTGTTGACCAACCGGCCAGTCAGCCAGTCGAGGCAGGTCAGTCAGCCTCCCTCATACAGCCAACCAGGCCCCCCATAGTCATCTGTCACCCAACGGCCAATCAAAATCGGTCAGCCAGTCAGCACATTTAAAGCATGTCAGTTGGCAGGGTGCTGTCTCACAGCTAGGCTCTGTTCCCCTGGTCATCAGGTGGTCTATAGCAGTCAAGGCAGCCAGACACTCGATTTTCAAGGACTAAGGCAAATAGCCATGTCACCCAGCCAGACCCATCCATTGGGCATAGTCAGTTTCTGCCTGTTGGTCAGTCACCAATAGTTATTGGCAGCTACAGTCCATAGCCTGGTCAGTCATGGCCATGAAGGAATAGCAGCCGGCCAGCCAGTTGAGAGTCAAGTGTGCACTAAAGGGCACCAGTCAAGGTTCTGGGGTCGTTGTCAGACATCCAGTCCTCAGTCTGAAGAAGGCTGTCAGTCTGAAGAAGACAGCCACTCCCCCAGCCAGCTAACGTCACTCAGGCAAGATCATCACTCCATGCTACTGGGTAGATCACTGTTAGTCACCCAGTTTTCGAGTCAGTTTGAATTAGGAAGCCAACATGTCAACTACCCACCAAGTGCGTTGTTGTCAACCAGTCAATCAGACTTGGAGTCAGCAAGTCCATCTTCTGGTCAACCAGTCACCTAGCCAGTCAAGCTCGATCCATCCACCCAGTTCAGTTGTCCTAGTTAGTCACAGGCTTCCATAGCCTGGGGCCTGGTCAATCCCAACGACAACCAGCCAGCTACCACCAGCCCGTCCCTCATCTCAACTCATCAACACCAAGACAGGCTGGCTTCTTACAGAACCAGATGAATCATTAGTGAATCACAGACAGAAACCCTAAGTGGAACCAGAAACATGCCCGAACCCCTTGCAGCAATGCCCAGAATTAGTGGTCCCAAATCAGCCTCTTGCTCTTGATTCATCAGGAAGGAGGGGTGTGGGGTGGGAAATAAGCCAACATGTAACTCCGATAAAACCCACTTGTCAGCCAGAGAGGCCACAGGCTGATGGCCAAGGAGATGGGGGAGTCCTTGGCCAGCTTTCTACCCCCTACCACCTGGATGATCCATGAGGCTTTCCTCAGAGCAGGGACCCCTGTGCTCTTCCAGTGGAAGGAGGCAGGGGACAGTGAGAGCATGAGATGCCCCTGAAATCCCTGGGGTCTTCCTTTTCCTCCCTCCCCTCCCCTTTCTCTCCCCCTCTTTACTGCCCCCTCTATCCTCCATTATGAGCTCCCACCTGCCCTGCTCAGATAAATGCCTAACCCTCCCCATCTGTTCACATCCTGCCCTTGACATCCCATTGTGCCACTCACCTTCCCTACACACGTGCGCACACACACATATACACATGCGCACACACACGCACACACGCCTTGTTTCTTGGCTTGCCTCCTCATTTCAGAACATCCTGTTCCAAGCAGCCTGGGAGAAAACACTGGGCCCCCTCTCTGCCCCGGCCCCTCCCGTCTGCTCTTGAAGCAGTGCAGGGGCCCCTGCTAGATCCCCATCCTGGCATGAGCATCCCTGACCTGGACCTGGATACTGGACGCGGGCAGGTTTTTTCCTCCTGCAACCCCTCCTCCTCCAAGCTGGAGGAGAGGAATGTCAAGGAAAAGCCTGGGAGGGAGGTGTCTCACGCACTGAATTCCTGCGCTTGGGCCTGGGGCTTTCCCCGCAGCCAGGCAAGGGTTCCCCAGGCATTCTGGTACCTGCTGGCTGGTCCAGCCAGGATTTCTACGCCTAAGGGGAGAATGTTCATCTCAGAGAGACTAAAGTGGCTTTCTGCTGGAAAGGGGTGTGCTTTTGGCAGAGAGGACTCTCTGGACCCCTTCGAGCACCTGAGCTCAACTGCTTATTAGCCTTGTGACCACACTGGGCACGCTGGGTGTTTAGAGCCTGCGCACCCTCCTCGTTCAGATGGAGATGAGAACAGATCCCACCTCCTAGGCCCTGTGCGAGGATGAAATTGAAAAAGTGTGGAAAGGATTCAGGGCATTCTTGTGACTGCCAGCCTGCTGGGACTGGGTTTTTCCAAGTGGGCAAAATGATAGCCGAGGCCAAAGGGGCTCCTAGAAGCTTCCTCCCCTGCGGCTTCCCTCCGCCTGATTCCACTCACCCCTGCTCTGTCAGAGCTTCTAGTGGCTGAGGGCTCCCTCTGGGTGCTGCACTGCTGTGTGTGCTGTTGACAGTTCACACCGCCCCCTTACAGTAACCCAGGAAGTCCGTGCGCTGGCTATGCCCATTTCACGGAGGAAGAAACTGAGGTCCCAGGAGTTGGGAGCATTTGCCCAAAGCCACCGGTAATGAGGGGCAGAGCCAGAACCTGCTGACTCCTAAGGCCCACGAGATGATATAGGGCACCCCCACCCCTTGTGCTGAAAGCCGCGTGTGTATCCTGCCCCTGCACCCCATGCCCTGCTCCCCGACATCTCGCTCTGGTCTTTCCCCTTCAGAGATGCCTTACACCTTTAGCCCCCCTTTCTTCCTGGCTCCCCTATCGACATCGATCTCTTCTCCCTCTCTCTGGGAGCCTGATGCTCTCTGCTTAATGTCTGTCAATATTCTTCGTTCTTTAGAAATTGAACTTCCAAATGTTAGGGGGCACCAGGCCTCCTGAAATAAAGATGACGTTCCTCAGCTCTCCTTGCTGCCAAGTGTGGACAGATAGCTAAACGGTGGCTGATAGGACCCAAATTAGGGGCTGCTCTCTGCCTTTAGGATGTCCTTTTGGTGAACTGGAAAGAGCTCCTCCTCTGAGCAGCTGCGGCTCCTGGGCCCAGGGCTTGGTGAGTCTCTGCGGGATGGGGTCAGCAGGCGGAGGGTGCAGCCCCGCGTCGGGCACTCAGGTGAGGGGCAGGATGGAGACTGGCCTTTCTGTCTCCACTCCCCCAGCTGGGGTGCTGGGGTGAGGGCTCAGGGGGCTAGGTCCTCAGGACTGTCAGCTCTCGGGCTCTGCGCACTTCTCTGCAGAGGGCGGGCAGGGTGGCGGTGCAGTACTGCCCTGAGCTGTGTGGCCTGGGACCCCAAGGCTGCCTGTCCTGGGGCCTGCGACTGTCCCTCTGTCCCCATGAAGCTTGCTTGCCTCCCTCCCACCCTCCTCTCCTCCTTCCATTCTTTCTCCCTCCTTTCCCCTCCTCTCACCTGCCCCCTCTCTTCTCCCTTCTTCCCAGTTGGTCTGTTCTCGGTCCTCCGCCTCCCCTGACTCTCCTCCTCCTCCCTCCGCCCTCTGTCTCTTCTTCTCCCGGTCTCTTTCTGTAGATCTCTAATCTTCTCATCATCTTTCCCTCAAGTGCTCTCTTCCCCTCTCCCTAATTCCACCTGTAGGTTCCTTTTGTCTGTTTCTGAGTCTCCTTTGGTTTTCTTTTTCCTCCTCTGGGGAATCTGCATGCTTCTGTGAATTCAGTTTTGCAAGAGCTGCCGGGGCCTGTATATTCCCCCAGGTAACCCGGGCCTGACTCCGAGCTCCTGTCCCAGGGCTGGTGGGACTGGCCCTATGGAGCCACCCCACCTCTTCGCTGCAGGGTTGGCCTACAGAACAGAACTTCCAGGCCCTTCTGGCCTTTCTCCCACACCTTGGTCCTTAGACATCTCGGGGCTGCTCCTCATCCATCACCATCTGCCCCAGCCTGACCGCCCCCCTGCTGGTGCCCTGAGCATCTTCTGACTCCATCCCCTTCCTAGGAAATCATTCCTCTTTATTCCCCCTGGAAACCCAGCCTAATCTAGATTTCACGGCAGCGGGGACAGGCTGTCTCCAAGCCCTGCGGCCACCCCAGAGGGCCTGGCTACCTCCTGGGGCCTGCTGAGAACAAGCCCCAGACAGGCTCTGTCCTGATTCTTTCCCAGCAGCAAAGACAAAACAAACACACACAGACTGAGGTCTGAGTTAAACACCTCTCACACCGCCCCCCTCGCCTTCCTTCTTGACCTACTCTTGACCTCTCTTGTGCCAAGCGGGATGCCCGGGAGGGGGCGGTGCAGCAGGACCCCCTGGGGAGAACCCAGTCAACCAGGCCAGGGGGCTGGCTCCTGTCAGGTCGACCACTCAGTCTTCTAGGCTCCACCAAGGAGAATCTTAGGGCTTAAAGACCCCCTAAGCTTCTTGGAAAGATTGCTAGGGCCCCCGGGGGAGTGGCTGCGTGCTGTTTCCTTGGCTCCTGGCACACCCCTGCACTCCGCTCCTCTCTCCCAGCCTCTGCTCCATCTTTCAGTTCCCTGGCAAGGTGCTCGTGGACACATCTATTCGTCTAGGACTGGTGAAAAACCGAGTGGGTACTGGTGGAGGCAGGCGGGGAGGTGGCGGCCTGGGGACACCTCAGAAACTCCCGTTTGGGATCTGAAAGGAATGTAGGGGAGGACTCTGGGAGAACTAAAGAGGATTTTGGGACGTCATGGTGGTGCTAGGAGAAAGGCTTGTGGCATCCAGATTGCCTCAACCTGTGGGGCCCTGCTTAGATAACAGGGATCTTAATGACTCCACCTGTCAGCTCCTTGCAGGTGGGAGGGGACATCTGAATCTAGAAACCTTCCCATTCCCAGTGAGGACCTGAGGGTTCACCCTTGGGCCTCCTGAGACGGGGCCACCCTGTAGGGGAGATTTCAGTAAGCCACCCTCTGAGGGCCCTCCAAGCCACCCCCAGCAGCTCAGTGGAGGCCTTTCTTTATTTGGATTTGCACTTGGCAGTGAGGACACTTTTTGAGGGGCCTGCGGGGTGGAAGTCAGCCCAGTAGAAGCCCTTCCTTCCCAGGCCCGAGGGGGCTTTGCGGAGACAGCGCCTCTCCCTCCCGCTGAGCACAAACCCACCATTTCCCTCACTTCCAGGCTCCAAGGGGGAGGGCCGGGGCCCAGTGTGAAATGCTCTTAGAGGAATCCCGCTGGGGTGACAAGACTCACAAGAAAAAGGCAGATGGCTCCCCACTGCCCTCGGGCTAACATCCAAATGGCCTGCCTGCCGATTAGCACAGGAGCACAGGCCGCCGTCCTCTCCCGCCTCCTCTCCCGCCGCACGCAGCCCGGCCCAGCCAGGCGAGGTCTTGGGTCTTCAGGGCAGGCCGCCCGGCCCCCGCTCCAGCTCCACCGCTCCGCAGGGACCGCCCTGGCCTCCTTTACCTCTTGGCTAACTCCTCTGCATCCTTCAGGACTTAGATGCCACTCCCTTCAGGAAGCCTTCCCAGAATGCCTCACGGGAGAGGCAGTAGAACGTGATTAGAGTTCGGGCCCACTTGGGTTGGACTCCCACTCACTGGCTCTATCAGTTGCCTAGGGCTGCAGAAACAAAGTGCCAGACTTGGGGACTCCAACAAATGAGATTCATTGTCACACAGTTCTGGAAGCTAGAAGTGTGAGATCAAGGTGTCAGCAGAGTTGACTGTCTGAAGGCCCTTGCAGGAGAATCCGTTCCAGGCTTTTCTTCTAGATTGTGGTAGCCTCAGGCATTTCTTAGCTTGTAGATGGCAAGCTCCCTGTGCTTCCACCTGGTCTTTTCCCTGTGTGATGTGTCCAAATTTCCTTTTTTTAAAAAAATAAGGATGCCAGTCATATTGCATTAATGCCCACCCTAATGAACTCAACTTAACGACCTCTTGGAAAACCCTCTTTCTAAATGAGGTCACATTTTGAAGTGTGGGGTGGGGGTTACATTTCAATTTATCTTTTTGGGGAGATACACTTCAGCCCATAACACTTGTGACATAGAGTATGTTGCCGAATTTCTCTGAGCCCTGATTTCCTCATCTATTAGATGAGGATTGTGAAAGGGAGAATTGCCCCAGGACCCTGGGGACTTTGGTTCAGGCTCAGTTCCATTGACCAGCGCTGTGACCTCAGGCGACTCCCCTAACCTCTCTGAATCTGTGATCTGCTGCTGATCTGTGATCCCCCAAGTTTAGTGGCTTAAAACAACCATCATCATATATTTTGCTCACAAATCTGCAATCCGAGCTCAATGGGGAGAGTTTTTCTCAGTTCCCTGTGACAAAAACTGAAGCAGCTTGGTTGGGGCTGGAGGGTGTACATCTGAGATGACTCAGTCATGTGGCCAGCAAGTGGGTGCTGGCTGTTGGCTGGGGGCTGAGCTAGGGCTGTGGGCTGAAAGCTCTGGTCCTTCTCCATGGGAGTCTGTCCATGGGGCTGATTGGGCTTCCTCCCAGCATGGTGGCTGGGTTCAAAAAGCAACTGTCCCCAAAGAGCCGGGACAGGTGTATTATCTTTTCTGACTCAGCTTTGGAAGTTACATAGTGTCACTTCCGTAGAAGCCACAGCCTGCCCTGATTCTAGAAGAGAGGACATAGACTCTTAAAAAAAAAAAAAAATGTTATTTTTAACTAATCTCTACACCCAGTGTGGGGCTTGAACTTATAACCCTAAGATCAAGAGTTGTGTGCTCTACTGACTGAGCCAGCCAGGTACCCCTAGACTCTACTGCTTATTGAGAAAAGGGTCAAAGTCACATTGTAAGAAGTGTATACAAACTAGAGGTATTGTTGTGGTCACGTGTGGAAAATACAGAGGCCACACTTTGTCTCGTCCTCTCCATCCGGGGCTCCCACTTACACAGACAGTGGGCTGAGGCCCTCATACAGAGTATCTCCTTCAATGCTTATGACAACCCCATACTGCTGATTAGCATCTTATTTCACAACGAGGACATGGAGGTCCAGAGGGGTGACTTGCCCAAGGCCACCTACCTAGACAGAGGCGGAGTCAGACTCTCCTTGCCTCTAGGACCTCTGACAGCTCAGGGGGACATCAGCAGTCTCTGCTGTCCTGAAGCTCCTGCCCACCTCCTCCCCCTTACCCCACTGCATGGCCCCTGACTTGGGGGCTTACCTGTGTTCTTGGCCTCATGAATTCTACCTGTTATGCCCTAGTCTCTTCTCATGGAATAGGGCCTGGCGGGCTGGTGGTAGAGCGAGGTGGGTATAATCCTCTGAACTGGCCTTAAGCATGGACCTGGTGGCTCAGAGAGGATCTCGTGGCCTGAGAACACTGTTTCCATGGGAAAGGATCTGGGATTCAGCCCACTGCCTCCCAGACACTTTTAGGGCTGAGGCTGAGGCTGGAAATGGCCTCCTACCAACCAGTCCACCTATTTCTTTAGATACAGCCACTGGGGCCGGGTCCCGATTCTGGTAGTCCTAAGGCATTGGTTCATTATCACAGGACAAAGAACTACCCTTGCTACCACCCCGTTTTAGACATGAGGAGTCTGGGGCTCAGAAAGATGAGCTGACTGGCCTGAGGTCATAAAGTACATAAAGGGAGGAGTAGAGAATCGACTCTTGGGGCTGAGTCTTTTTTTTTGGGGGTGGGGGCTGAGTCTTTTTGGCCTGAGCTCCTCCCCTTGTAGCTGATTCTGTGCCTAGTTGTTGGGTGATGTGACAAAGGCCGCTTGGCTGGCGAGGGGGTCTGGGGGGGGCAGTGGGGAGGATGGGCGGCTGTGTAGCTTGGCAGTTGGGGCAAGGGTCAGCGGACTCGAGATTCCCACAGACCTTGCTGCGATCCTGGCTTCGTTACCTCTTTGTCGTGTCACCTTGGAAAAACACGTACCCTCCCTGAGGGTTCACTTCCCTGTCTGAAAAAGGAGGCTAAACAGAGCCACTTCACTGGGTGGTTGTGGTGTGATAGAAGAGGTGCCTGTGGAGGGTCTCTGCTCGGGGCCTGGCACAGGGGACACGCTCGGGGAAGGTTTCTGGGTTTATTTGTATCTGTTGCCTCCCAGACTCCTGAGGTGGCACTGGTGTCAGGGGCCGGGCCTACGGAGGTGCCCCATGAGTGTTTTTTTAACTGAATGACAATTCCCGTTTTCAGAGGCTTAAGGGAAATGACTTTAATGCTCATAAAATGGCAGACGTTCTGTAGCATGAATGAATGAATGTTTTTGGTGGTGAGGCTGACTCCCTCAGAAGCAGACTCTGAGGTAAAGGTTTGAGGGGAGCCCCAGAAACACTGGCAGAGGTGTAGGGAAATGAGATAGGGAAGGGAAAGCAGCCAAGAGAAGACACGGTAATGAGCAGGTTGTTGCCACGGGCAACTGGCCTCCGTGCCAGCGGGTCCCCTGGGAGACCGTGTGGAACACACCTCAGAATTGTCCCACTTGAGGTGCGAGGCAGCAGCATTTGATCCCTACCTCCCCACTGTCATTGCTTGAGGCTGCTCCTGGGGGGCATGACCTGCATATTCTTTGCGTGGCCAAGCTTGCTCCTGAGACCAGGGGTTCTCATGGACAGAGGGTCACAGGTGCTTGCCTGAGAAGCCTTTGGATGTCAGCAGAAGTGAGGGCCCAGGGGACAGAGGTGAGGCAGCAGCTAACTCAATTGATTCAATTTCGGTCCCTTGATCCTGGATGCCCTTCAAGGCCAATATGATTCTCTGTATTGTCCGGTCCTCCTGTCCTCCCCTCTGAAGTCCCCATCTTTCCCAAAGAAAGATGGGTCCAGGGCACCTGGGTGGCTCAGTGGTTGAGCATCTGCCTTCGGCCCAGGGCGTGATCCTGGGGTCCTGGGATCGAGTCCCACATCGGGCTCCCTGCATGGAGCCTGCTTCTCCCTCTGCCTGTGCCTCTGCGTCTCTCTCTCTGTGTCTCTCATGAATAAATAAAATCTTTTAAAAAAGAAAGAAAAAAGGTGGGTCCTTCATGAGGAATCCTGCCACAACTGGTGCCTTTTCCAGCTCTTTCTCCTCAGTGCTTCTAGAGTAGGACATCCTTCCCGAGGCTCTGAACAGTTGGGGCTGGCTGGAAAATTGGTGTGCTGGTCTGGGAGGAGCTAGTTTGCACAAGGACATTGAAAATGTGTTTTGGCTAAAGGGGCAAGGAGGAGGTTCCTTGTGTGGGTGTCTGGAGGTTGGGCATGAGGCCACTGGCTTTTGGCTTGCCTACCCTACCTTTCCCCAAAGGCTCAGAGTCCTTTGGAAGAAGGGGCTGCCTTGGGAACTGAGGTCACTGTTCTGGGTGAGATGAGGGGATATGCTGTCCGCTCAGTATAGGACGGGACCCCTGACATTCACCCTGGATTTGCAGTTAGGCTTGGGTTCTGATCCTGCCTGTGTCACTCTCTGGCTGTGACCTTGAACACATTACTGTCTTCTCCAAGCGTCATCCTTCTGCATCTATGAAGGGGTCCAGTTGGGCCTACCTACCTCACAGGAGAAGGCTTGGAAAGGAGAAGCAGATTCTGGGGAGCACATAGCCAGTAAGTGGTCCACCTGGGATGGGAATGCCTGTCTGGGTGACTCTGGGATTTGGGGTTCACCAGGAACACAATAAAAAGAAAGTCCTCCTTTATTCTGAATAGGAGGAAGAAAAAACTAAGCCGAGAAACTCATCTAGCGTGCACGTCAGAGCGGTATGTGAAGAGGGCAGGAGAACTCTCTAGTGGGACAGGCAGTGTGATTTGCTAGACCCTGTGCAAAATGGAAATACAGGGCCCCTTGTTTAAGAGTGACTGGGAATTTCAAGGCAGGAACAGCGCTTATTAAACTGACCTTGGGGCCCTTCTAAGTGCTGACCCCGTAAGACTGCTTGGGTGGCATGGCCTTGCAACTGGCCCCATTTCCCTGCTTCCAGCAGCTAGTGGGTACAGATAGGGCTCCCTCTGGTAGGATGGGTGAGGGGCAAGCTCCAGCATCAGGTGAGCTGGGTTCCAATCCAGGATTCCAGGCTTCCTAGCAAATGACCTCACACAACTTCTTAAAACCCTCTGAACCTCAGTTTGTTCCTCTGCAGAATGGGACCGGCTTCTTTCCTAGGAGCATCGTCAGGCAGAGACAAAACCATGCAGATAGAATGCTGAGCACAGTGCCTGGCGCAGAGACCCAGCAATACCAAGAGCTGGGGTAGTCCCTTCCCCCTTCTCCCTACCCCCACCCCCGCCCCAGGCACAGACCCAGGGGGCATGCCAGGTCCCAGTGGTCATTACTTGTGTCCTGCTCAGCCTGGGCTGGAATCGTGGAGGCTGCAGTCGCCTGCTCTGGCAGCCCTACCTCCCCTCCCCATCCCCCAGGCTTTTAATGAGTTTAGTATTTTCATCAAATCATTCTTCCTACAACACAGGGCTGGGGGAGGCTAAAAATAGCTCCCTGAGTCACATGATGGTTCCAAATGCGGAGGCTCCCAGCAAAGGTACAAGTGCGACTCCTTGTTTCCTAGGAAATGAGAGTCATTGTGATGCCTGACGCCGGGCCGCTGCCAAAGCCGGGGCTGCTTGCAAAGGCACATTGTTTCCTGTGACATCCCTGCGTGCCTGCGACAGGCAGAAGGCAGGGGCACGGGGTGGGGGGTAGTAGAGCCCCAGAACTGGCTGAGCCCTGGCCTGGTGCCCTCAGACCGGAGCCAGAAGCTTCCCGTGCCTTCAGGAGTAGGAGCCCCCAAGGCAAGTGCTTCATCACACCTGGACCCCCCTTCCATGGGGAGCTGGCAGGGAATTGCTTTGCCAGCAGGAGAGCTGGGTTTTCTCTGCTACCTACATTCCCTGCCCCTCACTCCCCTGGTCAACAACTCGCAACTAAAGGTGTCTTATTGTTTGGTGGGGGCGGGGGACACCTAGCTGGTTCTGTCCCAAGAGCACGTTTTAAGTTCAAGCCCCATGTTGGGTGTCAAGATTATTAAATAAATAAATCAACTTTTTAAAAGGGTATTTTATTGTTTGGTAAGGAAAGCAAATCTGTTGACAAACACTCCCCCGGGGAGCCTTGCCAGGCTCCTCCCTACCCTCTCCTCCCACTATCAATCCATAACCCCTCACCCCCTATCTCAGGCTCAAGTGCATCACGGGCACCTGGAGGGCTTGTGAACATATGGGATGCTGGGCCTCCACCCGGAGTTTCTCATCCAGTAGGTCTGGAGTCTGGCCCAACGATGTGCATTTCTCGTTCCCACATGATGCTGATGCTGTGCTCCACAGACTTTGAGAACCTTGTCCTAAATGCTGCGGTCCATGTTTTTCCCAGTCCCTCCTCCTCTTCCTATTCCTCTCTCACCACTTCGTAGCAACCCGAAAGCACATTTAGTCCCCAGTGCCCTGGCCCTGCACTCAACAAGACTTTCTGGCCTCTGGGCCTCGGCTTTGGGCCTCGCTGCCTGGAGCACCCTCCGTCCCCCTTCTCAATGGCTAACTGCTACAAAGTGCTTTAAGTATAAGTACTGAGAGCGACCGCTTCTTGAACAGGAACCATACATGCTTCCCTCTTCAAGATTCTACGGAGATAAACACTATTATCTTCATTTCACCCACCATTATTACCTCCATTCTACGGTGAGAAAAGTGACATTCAGATGGCCAGTCACAACCCTAAGTCACAGAGCTAGAAGACAGAGCTGGCATTCCTGGTGGCCTGAGTTTCAAGCCCACAGGTGAGTCACAGCTCCCATGACTCCCTCAGGAAGGCTTTTCTAGATCTTTCAGACTAGATAGATCTTGTACACCGCCTTGGAGACTTTGTACATGGGTGTCTTTGTCAATGTGCTGACAGCCTTGCAGAACAACTCCAGCTGTTGATGGGCCTGTCTTCTTGCTTAGACTATTTGTTGCTTAAAGACATGGGCTTTGTCCTAATCATCCCTAGTCATTGGAACAGGCTCTGGCATTAGTAAATGCTCAATAAACGCTCACCTCTTTGCTGAGTTACTGAATAACGGTTGCTAAAATGTTCGTTGAGTAGGTGAATAGGTGGTTGGTGCCTCAACACTATTAAGTGAGTATGTAAATAGTGGGTGCTCATTGCTGAGTAAATAAATGAGATATTAAGTTCTCTACATATGTTGCTTGAATGAATGCATACATGAATAAATAGTAGTTGCTACTAAATGTTTGCTGGAGAAATGAATGAGTATAAGCGTCTGTTGCCTGGCTGGATGAGTAGATGGGTTGCCTGGTAGATGGATGGGATGGGTTGGGTTGGAGGTGGTTGGATGGTAGATTGGATCAATAGGTAGCTTGATATATAGATGGATGGATGGGTGAATAAATGAAAGGATGGGTGGGTAGATGGATAGGTTGGTGTAAGGATGGATGAATAGATGAAAAAAATGGGTGGGTGGGTTGGTGAGAAGATGGATATTTATCCAAGCAAGTTGGTGGTTGGGTTGGATGGGAGGCAAGGGCCAGATTTTGGTATTTTTGGCATGGGGGCACTCTTTGTGTAATGCCACTTTTGCCAGATAGATGACAAAGAGTGAGTTATTCATGGAACACCAGGGCAGGTGAAGTTGCAGCCAGCAGGGCAGCCTGAGGGTCCTCTGGGCCATGACTTGGAAAGCCAAATGGATGATGCATCATGAATGTTGCAAGGGGGCTGTGGAACTAACTGTTTTAAATGTCAGGATGTCGCCCAGCTGTGAGATGGGGGCTTGACGTTTGTCATGTTCCCGAAGCACTCGTTTTAATGACTAATTATTTTCCCTCTTCTGACATGGCTCCTTGGGAGGGGAGCAGGGAGCTTGGCTGGAAGCCTCAGACTTGTGCTCCGAAACTGAATTCACTAATAAGCCAGAATGAATTAACCCCTACCTGCCAGGTGGGAAGCAGAAACTCGAAGGCCCCAGGCCCAGGCCCAGCCAGATGCTGCTCAGCTGGAAGTCCCTTCTGGGCTGGCTGGCAGCTTCGAAGAATCCAGAGCATCTAAGCCAAAACCCTGGTGGATGTCCAAAGATCTGGAAGAAATGCAGGTTGTTGGCTTCAAAGTTATTTGAGTTTGATCTAAATGAAATGATCAATGATTTGTTTTAAAAAAAACAACAACAGTACTTACTGGGGTGCTTGGCTGGCGCAGCCAGTGGGGTGTGTGACTTGTGATTTCAGCTCAGTCGTGATCTCAGGGTTGTGAGATGCAACCCGTTGTTGGGCTCAGCACTCAGCATGGAATCTGCTTGGGATTCTCTCTCCCTCTGCCCCTCCTGCTTGTGTGCTTCTCTCTCCCTAAAAATATATAAATAAATCTTTTTTAAAAAGCAGTACTTCCTATGTATGGGACATTGTAAAAATGCTTTACCTAATTATTTCATCCTTTGAGGCAAAGGTTTTTCTCATAACCTTCCCCATTTTACAGACGGGGAAACTGAGGGACAGTTTTCACAATGGTTTTAAAATGTGCCTGCAAGTTCTTTGCTCCCTTCAGGAGGCAGAGTCTAATTCCCTTCCCCTTAAATATAGGCTGGATTAGGACCTCGATTCTGAGGAGTGGAGTAGAATAGGGATGACCGTGTGACTTCTGAGACCAGATCACGATGCCGGAGCAGCTTCCTCCTGGCTCTGTCTCTTTTGAGATGTGCATCTTTGGAGCCTTAGACCTTCATTAAAGAAGTTGGGGAGCCTTAAAGCTCGTGTATTCTAGAGAGTGGCCGAACCGGAAGGTGAGCCAGGCAGGCTGGCTGAAGAGCCACAGCTCCAGCGGTGAGGAGCTCCTGCCCTGCTCCTGTCTTTCCTGTATAATCCACCCATGCACGAACTGGCAGGGCACTCATCCCAACCGTGTAGGTCTGCAGGAGGATTCAATTAGACACTTCTGGTAAAGCACAGGGTTCAGCGGTTAGAACGTAATAAATTCACTAATGGCAACCCTGTCCTTGTAGATACTTAGCTGTAACCTTGCCATTACCTTCAAATTGCTCTTGCGCGCACATCCCCACTCTAACATGTCTGCAGATGGATTTGGTGCTGCTACTCTGGGTCCAGAAAGCCACTGCTTCTCTCTCCCTGCCTCCACTCTACTTACCCGTGCCAGCCCACCACCTCCTGCCTGCCCCGCTGGAGCAGCCTTGCCACTGGTCTCCCTGCATCAGTCCTGGCCGCTTTGGCTTCTGCTCAGCGCCTTCGCCAGAGAGATCCTGATGAAACTTGGCACCTCACTTCTCTCGTCTGCCTAGGACCTTCTGAGAACAGCCCATCTCTCCCAGCATGGCAAACAAAGTGCTTTCGATGGCCTACAAGGTTCTATACAATTTCCCCATCAAACACCTCCTTGATTCGGTAAATCAAGTAAATTCACCATTTACTTAGTCCAGCCACGTGAGCTACCTGCGGTTCCTAGACCAAGCCGCGCTGGCGCATCCTGCCTCGAGGCTTTGCATTTGCTGTTCCCTCTGCCGGAATTGCTTTGCCTGCTGGTATCCACACGGTTCACTTCTTCACCTCTTTCAGGTCTTGGCTGAAATGTCGCTCTCTTACTGAGGCCTCTCCTTACCACCTATGTAAAATGACAAGTCCCCTTCGCTACCCTCCTTCCCCTTCTAGTTTTTCTCCATGGCACCTACCACCATCTTACACACGCATATCTTTTCTTACTCTTTTTTTTTTTTTTTTAACTATTACTCCCTCCACTAGGACATAGCACATAAGGACAGAGATTTTTGTCTGTTTTGGTCACTGCCTCTGGGGAGAGCCGCCTCGGGCTCATGGTTGGTGCTTAGTGCATCCTTGTCAAATGAATGAATGAATGGCTGTTGGCTGCCATCAGGGAGGCCAGGGAGGAAGTTACTGAGCTACTCGAGGTCAGGTCAGACTGTGCAGCAGAGGCTGAGATGGCTGGGCTATGCAGTCTGCGGGTGGCCCCTGGTGTTCTGGCCTGTGCAGGGAGCTCCCGACCCTGGAGATGCGGTGGGAGATATGCCTGTGGAGGAAGGGGAGATGGCATATTGGTACTCGGTAAAGTGGGTGGCCAAGTGATGTCTAGATTAGTGGTGGATGTGAGGACAGGAGAGGAGGTGGGAAGTCCAGCATGAGAAAATCCTGGGAACTCCCAGGGAGCAAGTGAGAGTAGGTCCTTTGGGGGAGTGAACGGGGGGTGGGCGAACAGAGTCCTTTATTCTAATGCCCATGGGGGTCAGGCGGGAGCACCAGGGAGGCAAATAGAAGTGCCCACAACCCTGCTGGGTTCCATTGGCTTATTGCCATGTGGAAAGACAGGCCTGGGCTTGTAAGAGCTTCTAGTTTGTTGAAGGGAGCCAGAAATCTGGGTTTTTTATGTGAAATTTCTTGATTTTTGAGGCTGTTTATTTCAACTATGCTAAAGGGTTGTATGGACCCAATAATCCCCATCTGTGAGCCTGACTCAGCCCATGGCAATCTGTTGACAACCTCTGGGGTATGATAGTGAGGGGAAGGTCTAGGGGCAGAACCTGGGGAGAATGGGTCCCAGGGGGTGCTCTCTGGCCAAAGGCACAGAAGGTAGGAGTTCTAAGCAGGCAGTGTGTTGGGAGCACTGAACATCATTGAGAGGACCACGGCGTGAGACTGGAAACTTGATCTTCAGGGGATTGCATGGGGGTTTTAACAGAGTAGGTTTGTGTAATGATACAGGCAGAAGTCAGTTTTCTCTGGGTGTGGAGCTGTCCTTTCTGTTCCAAAAGGTGTCCATTTTCCTTATGTGCAACGATGAAGGGGAGACAGATGGAAATTTCTTTGTTTCAGGCCAGGGCTGCAGGGACAAATGAGCCAGTGGGAGGGAGTCCAGGTCCCCCAGACCCTGGGAGGGAGACTGCACTGCTGACCTCCGGCTGAGGCCTCCTGGGGGGTTACCTATGGGGACATTGTGACATTCCTGTTGATATCCAGAACAAAATAGTGAGGTTGACTGCTCCCACCCCCACCTCTTGTACCGAATGCTCACCCGCACACCTCAGTCCCTGAACCTGCATGTGGCTGTCAAAGCCTGCAACAGCACCACCCAGCAAAACTTCCCATGTCATTGCCAGCACTCTCCACCTGGGCCGCTCAAGATGGAAACCACCAGCCACCTGTGGCTACTGCACAGGTGATGTGTGTTTAGTGTGCCTCAGCAGCTGGATCTTTGATTTAAAGTAATTTCAGTTTAAGTAGCCTTATGGGGCCATTGGCTGCCATAGTGGACGTGCAAGTCTAGAGATTTGGAAGAAACCATCGTGATTATAGAGACAATACTCCTCCCTGCCTCCTTGCTTATTCTTCTCCAAAAGCAGGGAATGCCAACGGGGAACTGAGTTTCCTGGTGGGCATGGGTGTGATTGCCTCCTCTCAAGGCCTGGATGGCCAGTGGAGGCCTGGCCTACGTCCTCAGAGCCTGTGTGGCAGTCTTGGCTCTTCTCCAGGCCTCATGGGCATCTCTGACACTCGGGTCTTATCAGGCCAAGCAGACAGCAGAACATGAGGCCAGGGCTCAGTGGGCTGGAGCAACCCACGTGGGTTCTGGGCCTGCCTCTCATGCTTCAGCTCAGTTACCGCCCAAGGCCTCCGCCTGCCTGGGCATTCAGCCCAGCTCATAATAAAAGGGCCACTTTTAGTTTCCTTCCCTGATCGCTCATGGGAGTTTGTCTCCCAAAGGGACTTTGTGGGGCAGGAGGGTGTATGGCAGAGGGGAAGGAGGGTGACTCTGGTTTGGCAGGATCCAAACATTCCCGAGTTTCTACAACATTTGCATCTAATAAGGTCTCAAGCCCCTCACAATGGTTATTTTAAAATTTGTCTTCTGGTATTCTAGTTTTAAAAAAAGAACTTTGCACATAGTATATAAACGTATCCCCTTTGTAAAAGATTAAAATAATTCAGAAGTTCTTCCCTATACATAGAATTAACTATGGCCTTCCTCCCAGTCTTCTTTCCATTTACACACACACACACACACACATGCACACCAGTGGGATGTTCTTTCCCTCAGAGGAATCCTACTGTACACAATCACTTGTTCTATGACTTGGGGTATCTTCCCATATCTGTTCATGGAGGTAAGCCCCATTCCTTGTTGACTGCCACATAGTATCCATCTGCTTATGTGTAGTGTGGTTTAGGTAATCCCTCCCTATTGATGAATATTTTGGTTTTTAGAGGCTTCATTTTTTTTTAAAGATTTTATTTATTTATGAGAGACACACAGAGAGAGGCAGAGACACAGGCAGAGGGAGAAGCAGGCTCCATGCAGGGACCCTGATGCAGGACTCAAGCCCAGGACCCCAGGATCACACCCTGAGCCCAAGGCAGATGCTCAACCACTAAGCCACTCAGGTGCTCCTCCTTGAGGTCTCAATAGCATCACTATGTTGCAGTGGACATTCTCGCCCGTAAGCATTAGCACACACACACACACACACACACACACACGTGACAGGGAGTGGGGTAGACTGGATTATGGTTCAGCAAGCATTCCCTCCTCCCCTACTCCTAACTTCATGGTGGGGAGTATGTCTCCGTCCCGTGGTCAGGCTTGGCCACAGGGCTTGCTCTGCCCAATGAGATGGGGGTGGGAGCAATGATGGCCAGGTCTGAGCTTAGGCCTTAAGAGGCCTTGAATGTTTTCTGTTTGTCCCTCTTGTGCTTCTGCCGGGAGAACCTCATTCCCTGGGGAGCTGCTGGCAGGGGGAGGAGGATGGGAGACACAGCTTGGAGCCCGGCCCAGCCCTGCCCTGCCCTGCCCAGCCTGGCTCAGCCCAACCCACCCCTCCCTGGCTGCACTGCAGACAAGTAAGCCAGAAAATAAATGTTTGTTGTTTTGCGCAGCTGAAATTTCAAGGTTGTTACACAGGAAAAGTTGCCTGACATGGGGGCGAAAACTGGGAGAGCTTTTAGCATCTATCAAAATGTTTAATGAAACGCCCTTTGACCCAGTGTTCTACTTCCAGGTGTCTAGCCTACCGAAACACTCCATATCGAGACACAAGAACAATGATATTTAGAGCAACTCCCGCTTTGTAAGGGAGGGTGTCCTCCCTGTCCCGTTTGATGGATGGGGCTGTCCAGGCATTGAGCTGTGAA
The DNA here is from genome assembly GCF_011100685.1 of Canis lupus familiaris. Taxonomy (NCBI): domain Eukaryota; kingdom Metazoa; phylum Chordata; class Mammalia; order Carnivora; family Canidae; genus Canis; species Canis lupus. The sequence goes on from NC_049241.1 coordinate 19,919,509, forward strand.
ATCACTTAGTGGCTCTTCCAGGGTGCCTGGGAGGGAGGGGGGGTGGGGGAGAACCGGGAAGCCTCTGTGCTGGGCCTCCCCTCCACGCAGAGAGGCAGCCCCCGGGGTCAGCAGCCCGCACAGCTGCACGTGTGTGGGCACCACCTGGCCCGGCTGCAGCCACAGGTCACAGGCTTGAGAGCCTGACAGTTTTATCATCTTGGGAGCCTTTCCCGAGCTGGACCTGCAAAACCCCCCTCACCCTTCCCCCGCCCCCAGCAGTTCCAATTCCTAGAGGGCTATGGGGGGTGCAAGATTGGCTGGCAATACTCCTAAGATAGAATGCCTGGGGAAACAAGAATTTGTCCTGGGGTTGATGTTGACCGTTTACCATTCACCCCCAGACAGTCAATCCCTTTTCCCGAAGAGCTGCATTTCTCAGATGCTTTTGTCCCTGGTCCTCCAGGGGCCCCTTTGACAGGATCTCGGGAGAGCTCCCTGGGTACCAGGATGCTCAGGGCCGCGGCAAGGGGCTTGCCTCCTGGGCGCCTGCCTCCTTCCTCGGCCACTGGCAAAAGGCCGAGGGGAGGAAAAGTCACTCCGACACAAGGACCTGCGGACACCTCTGCAGAGAAATTCGTCTTTTGTTGGGGGAAGCCCAGATGGAATCTCGGAGCTGGGAAATAGACCTGTTTGCCTGCTGTCCCCACTCGCCTCTCGGGTCATCTGTCACTGTTAACTCAGTGCTGATAATTCTGTCGAGTTGGAGCACTCGCCCGGCTTGGCAGCGAATTGAGTTGAGAAGGAGTTTTTCCCCAGCAGAAATGTGCTGTGTCCATGGTTATCTGTGCGAGATGCTGTTGTGGGAACGTGGAGGCTGTATCTAGGGGGTTGGGCCCATCAGGGGCTTTGTGCCCAGCTGAGATTATAGGCCTCAGCCTGCAGGGCCCGCCAACCCACGGGGGAGAGATGAACCAAGAAAATTGTGCTCATCAACCATCCCTGGGTGTCCGTTAGCCCATCCAGAGGGAGCTGCTCCATCTCTCCATAGAAGGCAATGGGGGGGGGGTGCTCAGTCCTCTTTAGATGGCTGCATACTATTCCCCTGTGTACCTGTGGTATGGCAGCAGGGATGCTGGAGTAGATGACTGTTGGTCGAATCACCGTGAGCACAGGGCTGACTGTCCACAAGCTGGTTTGTGGTTTAGGAGGTGCCGGGTACGAGGTCCTGCTCAACTGGTACACCAGCATTCACCTCAAGGTCAGGCATGGGGAGGGGGAGTAGCTCCTTTCATCCTAGGAGGTAGGTCCCATTATCACTAATTTACAACTTTTGCTCATTTGTAAATTGGTGATAATGGGACCTACCTCCTCAAATTGAGGCATAGAGAAGTTAGGAGTCTTGACAAAGATCACACAGCTACTAAGTGGCAGAGCTGGGATGCAAACCCAGGCCTGACTGACCCCAAAGGCCACCATTCCTGTAACTACCTCTGCCGACCCCCAACCACCTGTCAGATGTACTTGGGAAGTTTGCTGAAGTCCTGCTGCTGATGGGGAAGCTGAGAGAACACAACTGTTCTTTAGTCCCTAAATCGCTTGGGGTCCCAGGTATGACAATAACCCTTGCTGTCCACACTTGACCACTTTACGTGGCCAGGGTGGGTTTCTGGTTTTGGGCAGCAGTCAATCCAAAGCCCCTGACTTTTAGTTTGCATCCTTTTTCCTTAAAATAAGCAGATAATTGAAGCTGAAGCAAGACGCTCAGCTTGACCTGCATAATCCAGTTGCCTCCTAACTGGACTTGCTCTGCCCAAGGGAAGCCTTTGCCCTTCTGTCACCTGCTTGGAGGTGGTCCCTGTCAAAGCCAGAACCCTGGACACCAGCAGCAGCTCTTACTCCACTATAGTCAGAGACCGCAGGCCTGGTGGGAAGCTACCCTTCTTGGTCATGGGACACTCGTGGGGGTGCAAATGTTGCCAGCTGAGTTTTCATTGGCCCCAACCTCCTGTAAGCAACCTGGAGCACAGGAGGGCCAGGCTGGGGTGGTCCTTCTGCCTGGCAGCTCCTGGCAGACGTGCTGCATGGGGCTCCAGCACACTTGCTCTTCTGCATTCAGCACGCCCAGGCTGGGCCAACACTAATATTTACTTTTGCAGGCAAGGCTGTGGCTCTGGGCTGTTTCCCGTCCCCGTGGTTCCCCTGGGCCCAGGGGATGGATTTGCAGGGTGGGGTGTTGGGACACAGCTTGTGTGGGCTGAGCGGGAGCCATGGGAGATGTCAGGCAGGGAATTAGATCCAAGGCCCCAGATCGCAAAAATAACTGTAATGGTAACAATAACAATTATTTATAAAGTACTTGCCATATGCCAGATGCTGGGATAAGTCTCTCCTATGTATTTTGGTTTCCATCTCACCCCACTGCTCTAAGGCAGGTGTATTAGAGTTTTACGGGCTAGAAACCAGAAGCAGTGGACAGTAAGGAGCTGGTCCTGGTTCACACAGGTACTAAATGAAGGACCTCGGTGGCCAGCTGAGCCAATGAGCCTTGGGAATTCTAAAATCAAAGGCCTCCACGGGGTGGGCAGTTTAATGCAATGAGCGAAGCCTGGGAAGCTTAGGGCAACAGTGAGAGGTGGGGCCTAGAACACACTGGAGAGGAGAGCCCAGTGACACGGTCAGTTGTAGCCACTTGTTGCCACCAGGACAGGTGGCCCCAGTGGCCCCGGCTTGTCTGATTTTCAAGAGGAAATCTTAGCATGTTTGTTTCTGTAATCAGGGAAAATACATATTTAAATATCTACAGGTTTTTGTTTGAAGTTTTCCAGTTTCTAAATGTTGGCAACACATTTCTTAAAAAAAAAAAAAAAAAGAGAGAGAGAGAGACCATACGAGGAGCCAAGTCAAACATGGCTTGGGGTGATAACTCTGCTCTCACTGCAAAGCCCTGCTTGTTCACCCCTGCACTCTGCTTCCTCCACACATGAGGTAAGAGGGAGACGGGCTCAGAGGCCCCCAGTCTGGACCATCACCTCTGAGCCACTCTGGGGGTGCATGCCTGGGGACATGGCCACCCTTGGGTCCAGACCCTCGGAGGGCCGAGCTCTGGCTCACCTCCATCTGTCTGGGAGCCATGAAGAGGAGGGTCTCCTGGCCAAGGGGACATGCCTGCCCAGAGCTCACAGCCCTGCTCCTTGAGGGGCCTCTGGGGACCCCAGAATGCCCTGCCCCCAGGGCCTTAAGCCCACTTGGAGGACCAGTGTATCCATTCCCCACTGCTGTAAAAGAAACCATGTCAACGTCATGGTGGGAAGCAACGATCCTGTGGGTACTACAGTCGCCCATGGCTCGCAGGCTGGGTCAGTGCAGCGGCTCTCTCGGGTCTCCTGACACCCGGTCAGAGGGCAGCCTGCTGGAGCCCCGGGCGCGTCACCCGCACGTCTGCAGGCCTCTGACCGTCGGCTGAGGCCTCAGCTGGGGCTGCCGCACAGGACACCTGCACACAGCCTCACCTTACCGTGAGGTGACGGGTTCTGGGGGTGGGCTCCCCATGACGGAAACTGAACGGAGGCTGAATGGCCTACGTGACCCAGCCTTAGAGTCACATCTGCCATTATTTGCTGGTGGCAGCGGAAACAACAGGCCGCCCAGGTGGAGGGGAGGGACGTGAACTCTCCCCCAGGTGGCAGTGGGGCCAGATTACGCGGTAAGAGGGGCCTATGGAGGGAGAGATGTTTCCATGGCCACTCTGGGGAATTTTTTCCGTGCTAGCCAGCTCGTTTCCCTTCCCTGCGGTCCCCCTGAGGACAGAGCTGCGGGGCAGGAGGCAGAGGGGGCGCTGCAGGATGGCAGTGACGGCCCGGGGGACAGCCGGCTGCGCACACGCCGGCACACCAGGCCCTCTGACCCGGGCAGCGTCGAGGGCAGGCTGCGTGAGGGTAGGGCAGGCCCTCGGCGTTTGCTTTGAGGAGTTCCCCACCGAGAGCCACATATGGACCAAGCAGAGGTCAGCTCCTAGGGGGCCGGCGTGACGGCCACCACTGAGCAGGAAGGGCCACAGGGAGGAGAAGAGAGACGGAGATAAATGACTCGCTGTGTGTCCCTCAGCCTCCTGGAGAACACATCTTGACTGAGGTGTGGAAAGGAGGGTTTAGCACTTGCCCGGTGCTGTGAAGGATACCACAGGAACTTTCCTTGGGGGACGGGACAGATACACACAAGCCAGCCATCAAATGATGAAAGTTGCAGGGGAAATTTGGGTCAAATGGAAAGGCTTTGGGTAGCCTGGGTGGCTCAGCGGTTTAGCACCGCCTTTGGCCCAGGGTGTGATCCTGGAGACCCGGGATCCAGTCCCACGCTGGACTCCCTGCATGGAGCCTGCTTCTCCCTCTGCCTGTGTCTCTGCCTCTCTCTCTGTGTGTCTCTCATGAATAAATAAATATTTTTGTTTAAAAATGGGAAGGCTTTATAGAAGGGAGAAGTTAGAACACAGTCTCCATCCCGCCTGCAAGTCCAAACTGCCTGGGTGAGCTTGCAGAAATACCAATGCCTGGTGCCCACTCAGCTCCGTGCTGATGCAGGGCATCCCTTGGTGGCCAGTGTGCGGGGCTTTACAAAGTCTCCCCAGTGATTCTACTATGCAGCCAAGTTTGAGGTCCACTGAGCCAAAGGCAAAGTAACTCCCAGGTCTTACTGCAAGAATGGCCTCAATGCACAGGGAGGCCAAGGAAGCAGGCCAGGTAGACAAAACAGCTGGAGCACAAGAGGGGGGTGCATTGCAGCAGCAGGGAGCAGTGTAACATAAGGTCAGACACTCTAAGATGTGAGTATTGGTAATAGAAAGAGTAAATGTTGTCAGGCACGTACATCTCTTAGGATAGAGCCATGCTGGGAAGTAGAGCTTTCCAAAGGCAGCAGTATCAAAGTGGTTCTTTGTCCGCCTCCCCCTGCAGACTGTAGGCTCCCTGAGGGCAGAGGCCAGGTCTGGCTTCCCCTGGAACCCCATGTGCAGCATGATGCTCCACATGATATGGTCCTGGGAGTGTTGGGGTGAACATGAATAATTCTGGGCCTACTCTAGAGCCAACCAAACTCAGGTGTGGTAGAGATTGTTTGATGGTCACCTCCATAGGAGCCTCTTCTCTCTCCTTTCAGCAGAAACCCAGCGTTAATGGGAGCAGAATTTCCAGACTCTTGCAGCCCTGGGAAGCCATGGGATGCAGTCTCACCAACCACGCTGTCTCAGGCTGGGTTCCCCGAAGCACAGTCTTTGAGATAAAGGGCTAAGAGCCAGTTTATGTGGAAGGTGATTCCAGGAAGGGTGTGTATGGAAGTGCAGAAATGAGACAAGGGAGAAGCCAAATGTGGAGTGGGTAAGGGAGAGGTTATTGCTAGTGACAATGGGGTTCCATCCCACTGGGGACCTCTAGGAAGAACAGCCCCAGCTGTTTCCACCAAGGGAAAGAATGCTTGGGTATCTGTCCATTGTTGATCGAGGCCACCCCTGGGCACCATTAACTCTGACACTTCTAGCCTGCTCTGTGTGTTGATCTGAGCAAGCTTCTGGGGCCAAAGGAAGGTGTCTATAGAAGGAGATTCTGTGGTGACTGGGTGATGGCTGTCAAGGGGATATGGGAGGGGCAGGGACAGAAAGCATCAGTTGTGGCAAAGGACTTCCAGAATAGCCTCACAGAAGAAAGGTTGACTAAGCTGGTAAGAACCCTTTTGTTCATGACCTTCGCACTTTCCTCTTGTTTAGAATATAGATTTAATGGCTGGAACTGTGGCAGCCATCTCATGTCCATGTGGCAAAGGCCAACAGAACCATCAAGATTTCATTCTGTTCTGACATGTTTTAGTTAAAACAATTTCCTACTAGACATTGTTATCTAAGAAAAACCAACCTAGGGATGCCTGGAAGGCTCAGTGGTTGAGCGTCTGCTTTCGGCTCAGGGTGTGATCCCGAGGTCCTGGGACCCAGTCCTGCATCGGACTCCCCACAGGAAGCCTTTTACTCCCTCTGCCTATGTCTCTGCCTCTGTCTCTCTCTCTCTGTCTCTCATGAATAAAAACAATCTTTTAAAAAGACCCAAAAAAACAAAACAAAAAAACTCCCAATCTCTTTATAGTTTAAAGCAACCATTAATACTTGGATTTCATGTTACTTGCAGCCTAACTCAATCTCACTTCAATAAATCATAAAAATTGAAGAATGAATAAATTGAATTCTGGGCAGAAGGTGGGGGCGGGGCGGAGAGCACTTTTGCTTACAGAGATATCCAGCAGGTTTGACTGAATTCTCAGACGGTAAGCTCCTGAGGGCTACATGATGATTATTTGTGCTTATTATTTCATCCTCAGCTTGTACAGAGGAGACTTGCAATAATTATTTCCTGAATAAGTAAATGGCCAGTGATCCTGAGGGAGGTGAGAGAGTTGAGGATGCTCTAGACCGATTTGAGTTTATGTTTGTGGAGCGTCTTTTCATCTATCAGATTGTGTTTCTCTGTAGCTAGGGAGGTGGGATGAAGCAGGAAAGAGAAGAAACAGCAAATGAGCTAGGATTCAAGTATTAAAAATTGAGTAGGCTAAACTCCCTCTCTCTGAACCTTAGTTTCCTTATTTGGAAAATGGAGATAATAACCATAGCAAACTGAAATTTGTTGTAAGGACTAAATGAGATAATGTATGACCAGGGATTAGCAGCGTTCCTCGCTAGAACTGGGTAGGTTCTCAATAAAAATGTAGTATATTGGGGCACCTGGGTGGATCAATGGTTGAGCATCTGAGTTGGCTTAGGGTGTGATCCCGGGGTCTTGGGATCGAGTCCTGCATCGAGCTTCTCCCTCTATTTATGTCTCTGCCTCTCTCTATGTGTCTCTCATAAACAAACAAACAAACATTAAAAAAAAGAGTACTATATTATTGTTGTTTTTGTACCTGTACCGGGCCCTGTGGGAAGTAAATAAGACATGGTCCTTGTCCCCAGAGAGCTGATGATCTGATAGGAGGGACTTGCCGTATAATGAGAAAGGACAAAGACGATTCTTCTCATTTTATGGCTGGGGTCATAGACTCTGATGGGGTCATAACATGCACCCAGGATCAGCTGATGGGTTTGTGCTGGGATCTCAGCCAGCAGCCGCAGGAACTCCCGAGGAACGCTAGAAGCATTGAGAACTTCGGGAGAAACTCTGTGATTTGGTCTTGTACTCAGAGCCAGGGGTAGACAAGGGTCCCAGTGGACTCTGTGGTGGCAGCTCTGGGCTCCTTCTCACCTTACCCCGTTCCTTCAGAAACCTCCTCCACAGGCCCATCCCAGCTCTGAACTTGAAAATGCATTGATTGGAAGGAGCTGATTTGACCAAAAGAGGTGCCATTTGGCAGAGCAATGGGTGAAAACATTTTCAAAATGAGGATGATGCACGTTATTTTCCAGATTCGTCCCTGAGCAAACTGCTTCTCGGGACCATGTTGGCACTGCTGACTGCAGAGTTATTCTCCCTGAGATTGGACACTATGGTGAACATGGTGGCCGGGCCTGCTCTCTGAGGGGAGAAGTGAAGAAGTCCCCCTTGGCATGTGGCCGGGAGCCCTCCCCAACTGGACGAGCATGTTTGCAAACTACTTTCATGGTACTTTTTTTTTTTTTTAAGATTTTATTTATTTATTCATGAGAGACACAGAGAGAGAGAGGTGGGGGGAGGGCAGAGACACAGGCAGAGGAGAAGGAGGCTCCATACAGGGAGCCGGACCTGGGACTCCATCCCGGGACTCCAGGATCACACCCTGGGCCGAAGGCGGTGCTAAACTGCTGAGCCCTGGGGGCTGCCCTACTTTCATGGTATTTGATGGCGTTATGGAGATTCATTGGGTAAATCATGCTCCTGTTCAAAAGAAGCTCGGGTTCAAAGCCGATCTAACCTCCCCATCAGTCCTGACCGCGACTACCACCCCATCTCACAGATACAGCGACTCTCCAAAGGGTGGAGGATGGTCGCCCTCAGAGGGAGAAGGTCAGGAGCATGGGGCTGAGAAGGCTTGCTTAGTCTCAGCATTGAGACATTGGTATCAAAGCAGGCGATATTGGGCTTTGGGCTTTATCCAGCACCCTCTTTGATAGTTGGATGTCTTAGGGCACAAAGCAGGAGTACGACTCCTTCCTCCGGCATCTTGTCACCCAAGAGATGGTTCTGCTAGGGTGACATATGCCCACAGGCATAGCTCTACTTCTTGTGAAACAAATAAACAAAAATCATCATCATAAGCCTTGACATAACCGTGTGAGAACAGGTGGTAGGACATGATATGTTCTCTGCTCCCTGTGTTTCCACCTTGCTCTCTCCTCCATTCCGCCAGCTTTGAGCTTTGTACTCCTTGCCTCCGGGACAGGATGACTCAGCAGGAGCTCTGAGAGAAAAGAGTGTCAGCTCTTGGCTTTGGAGTTTCAAAAGCCTAGGCCCCTGTGCATGACAGAGACTGAGGGCATAAATAATACATGTAGGAGGAGAGCTGGGGAAGACGGAAGCTTCTGGACCTGGAGATGGAAGGACTCTAGGGCTAGGGGGAGGGAGAGAGGTGGAGGTGCTGTAAGAAAAGAGTCCCCTGTGAAGGGAGACTGGGGATGCCCAGTGGGGCTCCATCAGCACCTCCATATGCTGCAGTCTCTTCTTGTGGCCCCCGACACAGGAGCTACAGACGTTGTCCTCCCTGTGGGCGGCTACTGAGGTCCATTTTGGGGTGCTCAGCGTACCGGCCCAGAAGGGCACCTGCCACAGTGTCTGTCCTAAGACCTTGAGTTCTATCATCCCATGTGCATGCTCCCATTTTAACGTGCCAGGACACGCATAAACTGTAGGGGTGGGTTGGGACCTGGACCCCTCCTGGGGTAATAGTGATGGAAGGCACAGAGCCCTCTCATGACTCCCATTCCCCTGAACCCCTCCAAGAGGTCCCCGCTGAGATAGGGCAGGGTGAACCACGAGGCTCTTAGCTCCCCACATGCTGAGGGTCGGGTAAGAAGGGCCGGGCGTTCATGCGCATCCCTTAGGATCAGCTCTAACTCCATCTTTTCTGTCCGTCTTTGGAAAACTTAACGGGTGCAAATGTGAACAAGAGGCCTGCTCTTCCTTCCTCCCCTGCAGAAGCTCTGGGGACGCGGTCTGTTTCCTCAGCTCTGCTCACTGCCCCTGGGGACACTGCTCCTCAGCCCCGCGGCCCCGGGGGTGGAGTCTCCCAACTGCCCCCTGCCTGGCCCGCTCCCCATCCCCCCCACACGTCCACAGGCCTTTCATTTAAAAGAGTTCACTGCTGCAGGAAACAGATGGGAGTAACAAACATAATAAACAGTGAGAATTTCAAAGGTTCCGGAAACTTCGAGTCATGGTCTCAGGACTGCAGTTAAAGACTTCCTTCTGAGATGGGTTCTGAAAGCGATTGCAGCCACTGTTTATTTGAGCTGCTGGGATGGCCACGCAGGTACGGGCGGTGCTGGGTGAGCATCGTCAGCCCCCGGGTGGGTCTGTAACCCTCGCGGGGCCCTGCGGACGGAGGGTGCTGCTACTGCCGGTTTACAGATGCGAAAATGGAGTTGAGAGAGCAGGATGGGGCCTCGTGACTTATGGGGCCCAGTGCAGAATGAAAATACAGTGCCCTTGTTCTGAACAGATGAAGCATTTCACCACGGCCACAGCAGAGCTTCCACCCAAGGCGGGGTCCGTCTGGGCACAGGGCGCGTGTGACAGCACAGGACACGGGCCCCGTCAGGAGGACACAGCTTGTCCAAGGACCTCGACCTAGGGAGAGGCAAACCCACGTTTCGGCACAAGGTCTCGAACAGTCTTCAACTGAATTTGGTTGTCTTGTGTTTACCTGTAGGCGCCCGGACTCCCTCCTTCCCACTGACCACGGCTGATGAAATCTTGGCTGTGACCGGAATTTCTATGACTTAACAAAGAATAGTAGAAAGCAGGGCATGACTTTAAGACGCCAACACGACACAAATCCTGATGTTGTTTCAAGAAGCCCTTTGGCTTTTGCCACAATGGGAGCTGAAAGACGATTGGGCACTGCCCATCCCCTAGCCTTCTCCATTCAATTAACTTGACATGTAAACATTTTTGAGACAGATGATTCTCATTTTCAATGCAGTTTGAAAGTCCCTAGGGGCAGGAAGACTACTCAGGCTTACTTAGCTTCAGAAGTGGTGTCTTCACTCCAATTTATGTGGACTTCAAGGGACCGCAGTGGGCTCAGCCCAGCTGAGCAAGCTGCCTCCCCAGTGGGACATGGAGAATATAGGGTTTTCCATATACATTTGATGCAGTAGCTTAAAACATGTTTATATGAGTATATATTTGTATTTTATTTTTTTATCATAGTTGTTCTCGGGGGAGGGAGTCACTTTCCCCCAACCAGGGGACATTTGGCAGTGTCTGGGGACATTTTTGTGGTCTTGGCTGGGTGTGGGGAGCCGCTCAACATCCTGTAATGCACGGGACAGCACCCCCCCCCCCCCAGAGCAAAGAACTATCCAGCCTCAAATATCAGTAGTGCTGAGGCTGAGAAGTCCTGACTGACCATTAATTATCATTCATTTTGGCTTTTTTAGGGATTGAAATAAACCTTTAGCACTGGAACCCCACCTAGGAAACGTCTACCTCTAGGAAATGAAGTTTTGAGAGATGCCGACTGAATTTGTGATCACTGAATAAGAGCCAACTGGGCATCAAATCAGGGGTCAGGTGAACCTCAGGTGGGCCTCAAAACCACCCCAAGAAGTCTGCTTTGTTACCTTCATTTTGCTGGTGGGGAACCCGAAGCTTAGCGAGGTAATTAGGGAAGGGTTTCCTGGATGTGGGATCATCCAAAGATGCCTTAGCAGAGCCAGGCACAATCATGGGGTCTCTTTGGCCCTAAGAGGCCTCACACCTCCTCTGGTTATCCCAGCTGGGGGCCACCCAGCTCTCTGCCTCTGGCTCAGTGGCTCCTAGTTTCCTTGCCTTACACCCACCCCCATCTCTATTTCTTGCAGGCATTGAATTCGTAACACCTGGACTTTGAGGGACCCAATCTCCTAGGAGCTTGGGATAAACTCACTCCACGCTCAGAGTCTAAAGGAAGGGACAAGTAAACCAGGTAGTAAGTCCCCTGGGACACAGTAATGGATTTGAGAGAGTCCCATGACCTAATCAGAGCCAGTGAGAAGCTATGAGAGGCTTGCTGTCCATTGCTACCCCAGGAGACTGAGGGGCTGCCAGATAAAATAGGGGGAGCCCGGTTAAATTAGAATTTCAGATAAACAATGCATTAAAAAAATTGTAAGGCATAAGTATGTCTCACTAAATATTTGGTGGTATTTAACTTATACTTAAAAATTTAGTGGGGCATACTTACACTATAAAGGTATTTCTTGTTTATCTTAAATTCAAATTAAACTGACATCCTGTGTTTCTGTTTGCTAAATCTGGCAATCCATCAGAGGAAGTTAAGAGGACAGATGGCTCCTGGTGACATCATCTGAGCCCTGAATCAACTGTACCTGAAGCCAAACTACCCATGCACTTGTAGCTGAAGGACTGCTAAGGAATATTCAGGACTTTCTCAAAATCTTGGCCTTAGGAAGCTTGGAAAGAGAGCTTCTTAGGGGTGTCCTACACCTGCTTCTTCTCAGTGCTCAGTGTCCAGGGATGATAAGGCTTGTTGAACAACAGGCACTGCACCTCACTCCCTTTACAGTTTTGAGCATCCACTGTGTGCCAGATGCTGTACTGGAGCTCCAACTTCAGTTACTTCTCCCCACCCTTCATATGTGTTTGAGTTAGGTTCTATCACACTCATTTCCCAGATGAGAAAACAGAGGTCTGGAAAGGTGACATCCTTTACCTTAGAGCACAGGCTGAAAAAGTGAGAAACGGAGACCATGGAACAGGCTCTCTCATTCCCGCAGAGCCAAGGCCCTTCCTTTCCAGTTTACTGTCTCCCGGCCCCCACACCCTGCCTGCCAGTCAGCCCCTTGGAAGAACCCCAGTGTCATCCATGACCTTGGCTTCCTCTCTCAGCCCCCAAAAGACCCCCATTAGCTACCCACCTCCTGCTTGAAACAAGCCGCTGAACATCTGGAAGCCCTAGGAGGCCGTTTCTTTGACAACCTTTCAGGGCTCATGGAAATTCTTGCCTCAACTGCTGTGACGCGAGCAGCCCAGGTACACAGGCCCCTGGAGGCCAGACGGCTGGCAACATCTGCTTCCAATTACCCCAGGGAGGGACCTCACCGCCAGCCGCTGGTAACAGGAGCCCCTGGCCTCTGATTTATGGCCCATTTGGAATGAAGCCTCAGGAGCAATTACTTGCTGGATGGAGCCAGGCGAGGGGCGAGAGCTTTGCAGAGCAGAAAGCAGATCTGACTTGCTGGGCTCCCTCCCCAGGCAGAGAAGAATCATCTAGTGAGTACTATCTTATTTATTTAAATTACCAAACTTTTATGGACCTGCCTATGTGCCAGGCGCCCATCTCAGAGCTTCATGAATATTCACTCCATGAACTCCAGTGAGGGAGGTGCTATTATCATCCCATTTTACGGGTGAGAAACAGAGGACACAGATGACATAACTGGCAGTAGTCAGGCAGCTGGGACCATGGGCTCAGCTGGAATCCAGGCACCAGGATCCATGGTGAACATCAGGCTGCTCTGCAAAGGAATGATCTTTCAAACATGAAAACAGGACCACCAGGGACACCTGGGTGGCTCAGTGGTTGAGTGTCTGCCTTCGGCTCAGGGTGTGATCCTGGGGTCCTGGGATCCTCCCCTGCTGGGAGCCTGCTTCTGCCTCTGCCTGTGTCTCTGCTTCTCTCTGTGTGTCTGTCCTAAATACATAAATCTTAAAAAAAAAAAAAAAAAAGAAAAGAAAAAAGAAAACAGGGACCGCCAGATTTGCCACCCAAACCCCCAGTGGCTTCCAAACACAGAATGAAACCCAGAGCTCTGAATCTGTGAGGACCTCCCTGCCCTGCCTGGTTCTCTCTTCCCGCTCACCCTGCTCCAGCCACCTGCCCCTTCTCTCTTCTTCTGGTTGCTTGTTTCTTGTCTTTTTAACAGCTTTATTGACATATAATTAACATATCATAAAACTCACCCACTGAAAGTGAGCAGTTCGCCGATGGTGATGTTTTTCACAGAATTGGGCAATGATCGCCACAATCTGACGTAGAACGTTCTCATCAACCCCCAGAGAAATTGCATCCTCATTACCAGCGCCTCCCACCCCACTTCTCACCAGCCCTCAGCAACCAAGCATGCGTCCACTTTCTCCCTCCACAGATTTACCTACTCGGGGCAGTCCGTACGCGTGGAATCCTACAGTACATGGGCTTTGTGTCTGGCTTCTTTTCTTCAGCGTCATGTTTCCAGATTCACCTAGGTTGTGTTGCTGGTTCTTCACTCCTTTGTGTGACCAAGTAATATTCTGTGGTGTGGACATACCGCATTTCAGGTATCCATTCACCAGGTGACGGACACGGGGTTGCTCTCGCTGTTTGGCTTATGAATAATGCCGCTGCAAACATACGTGCCATTTGTGTGGACCATTCTGGTTTCCTGACATACTGAGCATGCTCTCCTAGCAGAGTCTTTATCTTAGCTATTCTCTCTTGCTGGGGGGGTGGGGGGTGGGGGGCGTTTCTCCTCCAGATCTTCCTGGGACTCAACGCTCTCACTTCACTTCTCTGCTCACATGTAACGTCAGAGGTCCTCCTCGACCACCCTCTCTGCTCATCACCCCCTCTTCCCTTATTCTGCTTTAGTTCTCTTTGACTGTCTCCCTATCAGAAATCACTATTTTTTATTTCTCCTCCTCCTCCTCCTCCTTCTTCTTCTTCCTCCTCCTCCTCTTCTTCTTTTTGAGAGAGAGAGAACAGTGGGGAGGAGGAGAGGGAGAGAGAGTGTGAATCTTAAGCAGGCTCCATCCCCAGTGTAGAGCCGGATGTAGGGCTCTATCTTATGACCCTGAGATCTTGACTTAAGCCAAAATCAAGAGTCAGACACTTAACTGACTGCGCCACCCAGGTGCCCTGACAGAAATCACTTTATATTGTTATCTGCATATTTGATTTTTCTCCCCCTGCATGGAAGCTCCATGAGGACAGGAACCCCAGTGGTCTTGTGCCCTGCCGGGCCCTCAGTGCTGGGCATATGGACAGTGCTCAATCAGTAGACAGTCGACGATGACATGGATCACCCAGGCCATGCTCCATGCCAGCGCTGGGCTTCTAGGTGGAGAGCAAGACATGCCCTCTGGTTACCAGGGCTGCTCTGATCATTGCTCTACTAGCACCATCTCGACTCGGCCTTTCTAATTTCTTCCTAAGACAGCAGGGAAGACAGAGGAGTCGGCCGGTAATCCACCAGGGTGCTGTGTAGGATGGTAAGGCTTTTCAGAGGGAGCACTCCAGCTGGAAACGAATGGGTTGTGACTACTTAGGAACTCTGTGATGCGAGCAGTTCACTGTGTTTCTTTGCCTCAGTTTTCCCAACTGTCAAATAGAAAATCTCTTTACTGGCTGGCTGTGAGGGTTGTGTTAGTTAGGGTTCTTCAGAGAAACAGGACCAGTCGAATATATAAGATTTAGTGCAAGGAACTGGCCCCGGGGCTGGTGGGGGTGGAGGAGTCCAGGGGTCTGCTCTCTGGAGTTCGGAGACCTGGGAAAGCCGGGGGGTGTTCTGAGAACTGGAGGGCAGATGGTGTGAGTCCCATGTGAGGACGGGAGACCCGTCTCAGCTCGAGGAGTCACAAATTTCCCCTTCCTTGGCTTTTTTGTCCTGTTACAGCCTTCCAGGGATTGGATGAGGCCCACCTCCACTGGGGAGGAGGACAAGCTGCTTTACTCAGGCTGATGTTTTTAAATGCTAATCTCTTCTGGAAACATCCTCACAGACATGCCCAGAAATAATGTTTAATCTGGATACCCCAAGTCCCAATTAAATTGACACAGAAAATTAATTACCACCAGGGTAAAGTGAAGTAACGTGGGTGAAACATTCAACGCATGTTAGCTATCTGTATGTGGATAAATAGAACCATCAGGAGAGCGGGGGAAGTGAGGAGGATGCCAGGAAACGAGGCTGGAAGGCAAGGGGAGAGAATCAATGAGGGCTTTCTGGGGGAGGTGGCACCTAAGCTGGGCAAGTAGGAGGTAGCCCGGGGAACATGACATCCCTCCTCCTGCCTCACCTCCAGCTCAGGGCTGCCACATGTAAGACGGAGACTGTAGGCAGACATCCTGCCACCTCGGCTTCCCTGCTGGCAAGTCTGACATTTGCCGGAAGGTTCCTGGGAGAAGAGGCAACATGACATGGTGGGTAAGCTCAGGGCTCAGGGCAGCCCTGGTGACCTGGTGTTCAAATCCCCTGGCTTCCCAGCTGCCTCCCTGGGTGTCCCTGGGCAACATGCTGAACCTCTCTGAGCCTTCACGTCCTCATCCATAAATGGGGATGGTAGTAATGGGGCAGGAGTGTCCTGAGAATATCCACCGAGGGGATACACGGAAGCAGGTGCTGTTGCCTCCAACTCTTCCCAGAGCGATGGTAAAGCAGGCAACTATTTTTGAACCCAGGCTCTCTACTTAAGGAGCCGGAGCAGACTAGGACAGTGGTGTCCAATTCTGCTCTGAGCCCGCTGTGTGGTCTTGGGAAAGTGAACCACTCCTGCTGAGCCTGGGGGGGGGGGGGGCGCTGCCCCTGGGGGGAAATGAGATAAAGGCGGCCCAACCCTCGCTGCTTCCCGTCTGCTGCAATCCCTAGGAGCGGTCCCCAGCCCCTCCTCCACCCTCATCCCTCTCCCGGGGCTTAATTGGGCAGCTGCAGGCACTTGGCACTTAACCTTCTCCCCATCTGCCCTCCCGGGAAAGAATGAACGCTAATCCCCGGAGCTGCTTCCCGCGCCCTCAGGGAAGTGTGCTGAGTGCAGGGAGCGGGGAGCCGCGCGGGAGCCAGCGGGCCTCCCAAGTAGCCCAGCCCTTGCCCAGAGTCCTGCCCCCTTCCTGGAGCCGCGGGGGCTCAGCACCGCGAGCAAGCCTGTGAATCACCCCCCTTCCAGCCCGGCCCTGTCCCCCTAAACCAGCGCGGCCTGATGGAAATAGGATGGAGCCACCTCTGTAACTCCCATTTCCGAGGAGCCACATTCAAGAAATAAAAAAGAGATGAAATTTTAATAACGCACTCTATTTAACCCAATATATTCCAAATAGGATCTTTTTTTTTTTTTTTTTTGCTTACTTATTCATGAGAGAGAGAGAGAGAGAGAGAAGAGAGAGGCAGAGACACAGGCAGAGGGAGAAGCAGGTTCCATGCAGGGAGCCTGACATGGGACTCGATCCCGGTCTCCATCCCTGGTCTCCATCCCAGGTCTCCATGCCAGGTCTCCAGGATCATGCCCTGGGCCCAAGGCAGACGCTCAACCGCTGAGCCATCCAGGCGTCCCCCAAATAGGATCTTTTTAACGTAAAACCAATATGCACAGTTACCGGTGAGTGAGCTCCTTTGTATTCTTCTAAGCATACAAAACCTTCCACATGCAGAGTGTGTTTTATGCTTTTACAGCGCATTTCAATTTGGAAGCTAAATTTTCATGGGAATACTTGATGTGTATTTTGATTTCATAAAATTTATAGTTGAAAGAGTAGATTCACCTACTCAAGTTGCTCCAGACCCACAGAAAAGTTTTCAAATAAGGAGACGGCAGGATCTGTTTTTAAATTTAAATGTACGTTAATTAAGGTGACATAACATGAATGATTCAGCTCATCAGTCACCTGCAACCACCCTGCAAGGAAGGGCTCAGCGTGTGGCTGCTGGTTAGTTTAGGGTCCCGGAGGCCCTGCTCTGGTCTCTGCGCCTGAGCCCCCAGGCTGCCCCTCACCTCCCGCCCTGGAAGGTGTATGGCACAGTAGCACAAGAAGAGGTGGGAGCTCTGCCTCCAGAGTCACTGAGTGACTGGGTGGCTCAGCAGTCACTGGGCCTCTCTAGGCCTTTCTCTTCCTAGCTGTCAAAACTTTTCATTCAAAGAAACCAAGTGCTTGCAACTCACTACGGTCTGTTCTAGGCTCTGGGAACGCGCAGTGAGCGCGCTGGGAAGAGAAACAAAGCAGGAAAAAGGGAGGAGGGCTGTTATTTGAGAGCAAGAGGACAGAGGTCACTCTGTCTTCCTGGCTGACCAGACACTCCCTACCATCCCTGGCAGCCTTATCAAAGGCCTATCACGTGCTTGGCTTTGCAAGGCAGAGGGAGGCCCCAAGACAGAGGGTGAAGAGCAGGAGTCTGGAGGGTGGTTCCTGGCTCACATTTGCCCCGCAGCAAGAAGAGGCTGGGCACCTGAGCTGCCAAACACAGCCAGGCCCTGCCAGACAGGTGTGTCACGAGGGCTGGGAGCCAGTGAATCACAGCTGCTGGGCTGAGCCAGGCCCACGCCAGGGTCTGGTGGAGCAGCTGGCCCCAAGCCTGTCCTGAGCACTCCCTTCCTCTCCTGTGTCTCTCATCTTTCCCCCTTTGCAGCCTCTTTCCTAGGGTCTCCCATCCCCTTCTTCCTCTCCGGCCTCACTCCCCTTCACCCACCCACCCCATGTTTACTGAGGACTTACTATGTGACAGACACTGTGGGAAGCTCTGGGATGCTGCAGGGACTAAGAGGTGCCTGTCCTCCAGGAGCTGTATGTATGACTGGGTGGCCCCATAAATAAGACTGTAGTGTTGGCTTAGGAAAGAGAGATGTGTGCCCCTTGAGATTAATGCTGAGACGCACTGGGGGAATTGATAGACAGATACTATGGTCAGAATTAAAAGACCAAGAATCAGGGAGCTTTGCACCTTCTGGAACACAGAAGGAGCCCACTCGAGGGCATACAACACGTGGTTCGAGGCCTGGAGCTGAGCACCCTCCCTTCAGGGCTGAGCCTGCTCTTACTATTTGCTTTCTTTTCTTTTTTGCTCGCCTTCTATTTGACATAAAATAACAGTGCTCTGTGAGTAGATAAGGGCACTGACTTCCTGACTCAATGATTCCAACAGGAGGTCAATCAAGAACAAAAATGTCATGGGATCCATCCATGCATCCATCCACGGACAAGTTACTAGGCACCTAGCACTTTCTATGGATTGAAGCTCCAGCACGGAACAAGACAGAATTCTTAACCTCAGGGATTTTGAGTCCCAGGTGACAGGGCATTAAAAAAAAAGGCCCTTTGAGGTCATGAGTGCAAACAGGCAGGAGAGTTGCTAGGGGCGGTGGGGGGGTGGGGGACTCATGGAGGTCACCACAGTGTAGACATTTGGCGACTGGGAGGGACACTGCTAAATGATACAGCTAAGGACAGCCTCGAAGCATGGGGAATGATTAGCTAGGAAAAACGGGAGAAATTGTTCTGGGCAGGGGGAACTGCTTGGAAAAGTTTAGACCTTGATCTATACACACACACGTACACAAAGACACAGTGTGGACACAAAGTAGTTCCACCTTGTAGGAGTCTGGATCAAGGAGTCCCAAAAGATGGGTCTGAAGAGGTAAATGGGTCAGCTTACAAAGGATGTAGTAAAAGATGCCAGGGAGATTGGACCAGAGAGTAACTTTCAAATTTGTGTTTTAGAAAGATGATGTGGGCCAGATCCTGAATAATGGAGGGGGAGAAACCTGGAGCCAGAGAGACTGGTTAAGGGGCTGTTGCCAAAATCCAGGGGGGAACTGACAGTGGCTTAAGATAAGGAAATGGCAGTGGGGATGGAGAGAAGTGGATGGAGGTCAGGTCAGAATTAAGGTGAAAGGCCACAGTGACTACATATTGGGGGAGGGAGGAATCAAGGGCGACCCCAACTTCATGGCTTGAGCAATCGCAGGGGCTGATGGGGCTGTTGGGCAGTGGGAATGCTGGGTGGGACCTGATTGGGGGGGGAAGTTGGGATGTTCAGATTCATGGATGATGAGTTTGGGGTCCTTGTGAACCTCACTGTGGAGTTATTTATGAAGCAGTTTGATGAATCGGAACATGAGATGAAGAATTAGGCTGCTGATCTAGAAATGGGAGATACTGGCTGCCAGACAAGATGAAAACTGGGGAGCAGGGGCAGAAACTCAGGGGGACTATATCATGTGAGGAAAGAAGGGACCAAACATTAGACACTGAGTTGGTTAGTTGGATCAGGAGCCAAGAGGCTCATGGTTTCTTGTGTCTGCCCCTCACTGGCCAAGTGAGTTTTGCCCAATTGCAACTGCTCTCTGGGCCCGTTTCCCCATCTGTGAAACACTGAGGCATGGAGAAGATCATTGATCTTCTGCCCCATGGGAAGTTGCCCCAGGGTTCCCAGGAAGCCCTCCAGTGGTCAAGGCCAGAGCCGAGGTGGCACTGGGCAGCTATGGCTTGGGATGATCACCTCCTCCTAAAGCACAGTAGTTCCACTACGATTTGCTAATTTGAACTTCTGACTCTGTTTTGGCTTGGTGAAAAGGCTCCATGACTCAGAAGAAGGTGATGAGAAGATGACCTCTCCTGTGCCATCTGGCAGAGGGTAGAGCCACACCCAGCTGGGAGTGTCTCTGATGCTAGAAAGAATGATGCCTCCAAGAGCTGGAGGGAGTTAACGACAACACTGACCCTACAGCACCTTTTGGCCCACGTTCCAGAGTCAGGGGAATCTCGTGATCACTGCATTCGAGGGGTCCCAGTGGACTCATCTGGACTGTTAGCATCACCAGCCCAAGTACTGCAGGGATGACAAATGAGATTCAGCTCTAGTGACACTTGTAGTTGATGGGAAGGTGGCCTAGAGCAGCACTGAGGATTCCGAGGCTGAATCTCAGTGAGGATAAAGTGCTGTGATTGATTGACAATGTCTGCCCTGGGCAGCAGATGAGTGGTAGCGGTACGTGTGCCATGGATCTGCTAGCTTTGATCTAATCTTTGTTCTTAACAAGGACATGAACTTTTCATCCCTGTCAGCGTCCCTGGCTGCTCTATTGTGCTTTCTCTTCTTTCTCCTCCTCTTGCCATTGAGCACTTCAAAGGTTCATCCTGGCCCACTTCCCAGTGGACCAGTCACTTCAGGAAACAAATGGGCTGCTCTCTGGAGGAAGCCAGATCACTCAATGAGTTCCCATTTCTCCAGAATTAGATGGTTAGTCATGCCGACCAGGGGCAGTCGGTAGGCTTGTGGCCAGGGAAGCACAATGCCTTTCTGCCGAAACCCTGGGTGTGGGCCTGGTTTCTGAAGATATGCAAAGCTGTGTTCAGGAGGCTCCTGACACCACCCTCAAGTCTGCTTGCTGTATCGTAAGGAGGGCCTGCCAGTACTAACAGTGAAGAAACAGAAGGGGACTCTGCTTCATCTCGGGACACTTCAATCTGCCTGTTATCTTTCATGTTTTAAAAGAAATACTTTTCGGGATCCCTGGGTGGCGCAGCGGTTTGGCGCCTGCCTTTGGCCCGGGGCGCGATCCTGGAGACCCGGGATCGAATCCCACGTCGGGCTCCCGGTGCATGGAGCCTGCTTCTCCCTCTGCCTGTGTCTCTGCCTCTCTCTCTCTCTCTGTGTGACTATCATAAATACATATTAAAAAAAAATTAAAAAAAATAAAAGAAATACTTTTCATTACTTAAGCAAACCCATGTTTGCTGTAGAAAAGTTGAAACTATGGATAAGCAACAAGAAGGAATTAAAAATGGTCTGCCGTCCCAATACCTAGGAAAGAAGCACTATTTCAACAAGTTGGTGTGCATCTTTCTAGATCTTAGCAGTGTGGGCACTAGTCCATTAGTGGAGACAATGGCCACAGCCCTGGCGTAGGTGAGGGCCCCTTGCTGGGTCAGGCATTAACCCTCTAGCTGCCAGGTCATGGGGTGAGGCCAGGGCAGGCGGGGTGGCATGCATGGGGTATAGGAGGTAACTTCTATCAGCCAGACCGGAAATACCTGAGTATTTAATGACTTGAGCTGGTCCTCTATGGATGATCCTCAGTGTCCTCTCCCAGTTCCTCTGGAGGGTGTAACTGGATGTATTGGCTGGATACGGGCCTGGGTTTAGGAATAAGATTGGTGGGTGGAATTGGAAGGCCTCACTTCCCAGCCAAAGATTCTATCTGCATTTGGAGCTTCGTTGCTTCTGGAGGGTGAACTGGGCCACTCCCCTTTATCTTCTTTAACTAGCAAACCACTTCCCTGCCTCCCCCACTCCCTCCCCCTACCCCCACTGGCCCCGGGACCAAGGAGTTTCCTAGAAGTAAAGAATCTAGGATTCTGGCCTACATCTTGAAATTCAAAGTTAAAAATAACCTTGTCTTTGGGATTTGGCTGCCTTCAGTCAAGGCCAGATTAGAAAGGACCACAGGATTTTAGAGCAGACACTTATGAGGGAAGGGACAACCTGGATAGGAACAAGGACTTGGCACTCATGCCCAGCCCAAGGGGAGTGGGAGACAAGGGATCCTTCTGTGTAGGTTCAAGGCTGATCCTAGAACCTTCCTGACTGTGCCAGCCTCGCTGAGTGGGTACCCTCCTCTTCGAAGGCCCTAATGCTTTGAGGCTCAGGTAGCATTGCTGTAGGACCCTTCTCAACTACAGGAGCCTCTGCACTCCAATCTGAAGGTCAAGGAGATCTCCCCAGATGGGGGAATCCAGGCACCAATGACAGATCTCACACAGTAGCGTCAGGTCAGGGAGGGACCAGTCACCAAGACTGGAGCTCTCCATCTCTCCAAGCTCACAAAGATACTCAGGACTTATTTCACAAGTGGTTTAACTTTGTGGTTCAAAGCACAGGTTCTAGAGTTAGACTACTTGGGTTTGCATCCCATCTTGAGCACTTATTAGCTGTGTGACTTTGGGCAACTAATTTAACCTCTCTATGCCTCAGTTTTCTCATCAGCAGGGGGTACATCATACCTATGTTATAGAGATGTTATGAGAATTCAATTAATTAACATACACAAAAATTATATATAACTGATTGTTAGAATTACTTGCTGACATACACATACATCCCTGGGTGGTCTTGAACATGTAGCATTTGAGAAGGAGAACCTAGGGAAAAGCTAGAAGTTCTTGTTAATGGGGACGGTGGGGCCTTGAGCTATTGCGCTTCAGGGAGTGGTTCTCAGACTTGAGACGGCATTAGAATCATCTGGAAGTCTTGTTAAAACAGATTGCTGGGCCCCACTCCCCAGGGGCCTGGACCGAAGATGAGAATCTGCATTTCTCACCAGCTCCCAGGTGATGCCCATGCTGGAGGTCCCCACAACACACTTGGAGCGGCACTGGTTTCCAGCTGTTGTAAGTGTGCCCTGAGCTGTCTCATGCTGGTGACACATCTTTTTTTTTTTTTTTTTTTTTTTTAAACTGAAGTGGGATCTTACCTGACATTTTGTAATCAGACTGTAAGCTTGACAGGAGCTGGGGTGGTGACGTTTCTCCCCAGTGTGTATGTAGCATCTGACGCATAGGAGGTGCTCAGTAAATATTTGTTGGAGGAAGGAAAGAAGCATGCTTGCTGCATTCAGCAATATTCTTGTGTACATTTTTCCTGTTAATAAATACTCTTCCACAACATTGTTTGGTTGGCTGCATAGTTTTCCCTTGTATGGATGTCAGGCAGAGAACTTGAGCTTGCTGGAACAAAAAGGGGCAATGTACTTGGAGAGGCAGAGTGCCTCAGCAACTGGAACCACCGATGGTGGGAAGCCACGAACCCGTGGAAGGACCCTTCCCCATGTCTCTCCTCAATGATGCCACTTCACTGTGACAGGTTTGTTCCCTTTCCTTGGCTTTTGTTACTACTTTGTCCACGTGGCATCCAAGGTGACTGCCCACACGTCCCAGTTCTCTCGGTATGGATCCTGCCGCATGACCAGTCAAGTCTGTCTGCCCCTCACATTCTCTCTCTCTCCTAGTCCCCCCAGCTGGGACTCTGCTCGGCCCTTCTGGGGTCAGGTGCTTACTCCTCATCCAATCAGAGAGGAGGGCTGCATTTTCACACTACGGACGCCAGGTGCCCTTGTGGTGGGGGTACCGTCAAATGGGTGGTGGTGATGCCCAAGAGATCCATTGGAATTGCTTTTTATTCATCTCTCCATCTCTGTACTTAAACCTGATTTCAATTTCAATCTGGTGACCAGGATTTGGTTTCTGTGGACTTTTCTGGGCTCAGAGCAGGGATTTGACTGACTTAACCCCATCTCCCATCCATTAGCGATAATGGCCCATGGCGGCGTCGTAGGTTTGTCTGATGTCTTTGAACATTTAATCCGCGCAACGTGATTTTGAGGGAGGCAGGAGGTTTCACCCAATGATGCCTGTTTAGCACCAGCAAGTCTGTTCATGATCCGAAATGCAGCTGAAAAAATAAATATAATTAAAAAGATAACTCAGGCCAGCGTTGCCGGAGACTGTTTTACATGGGTGCATAATGAATGCTAAGCTCAGTGCAGCAGCGCCAAAAAGCAAAATAAATTCTTGGAGTTGGTCTGTTTCCTGCCTGCAATACATTTGCTTGTTCCAAACAAATATATTTGTCAATACAACACAATTAGGAAGGCTGAGCCAATCAGACCATCAAATATCCAGAGAAGCAGAACGTGGCTTCCATACGCCCTGCTAGATGGAGCCAAGGTCTGAGCATATTATGACCAAATCAATTATAGCCCAGGCAAGCCTTGCGTTCCCGGCCAGGACAAGCTTTCTCATCTCTCCTGGTTGCTTAGAGAGTTCAATCTCTTTTTTTCTTCTTTCTCAATGTTACTCATAACCCTTGAGGCAGGCCTTCCCCTGACCCCTCCCAATCTTTGAGGTTGATTTGCTTTCTTTCTTTTCTTTTTTTTCTTTCTTTTTTTTTTTTTTTTTTTTTTTTTGCTAACAGCTAGAAACAATTGCTGACATACACAGCTTTTAGAATGAGAGCTTGCTGAATTGGGACTAATAATTAGTGTTGATGATAGTAGCTACTACTTCTTCCATAGATGCCAAGCTTTTGACATTCATGGTTTTTCCTGATCCTTGCAACAAGGAAAGGCCTATCCTTGCCTAGGATAGGCATTACTAGTTCCATATTACGTATAAGGAAACTGAGGCTCCCAGAGGCCAAATGGCTTGCCAAAGAGGCCACTTCGTTAGTGAGTGCCTGAGCTGAGATTCAAACTCTAGTCTCTGATGCCAGAGCTTATATTAGGACTATAGATGTTAGGAGACATAGAATTCAACTCAATTTGGCTTTAAACAATAATGGGGTTAAATGGCCTTTGGGACTTGATAGCTCTGAGGTGAGCTTCAGGCAAGGCTTAATCCAGCCACTCCAGTGATGTCACCAAGGGCCAAGTTTCTGCTCTGGCTGCCTTCATTGTCAGGCTCCATGCTACTGGGTTTGCAGCCCACCTCTTTGAGCTCTCCCCTCCTGGAAGGAAATAACTGCTATATCCTTTAAATCCTCAAGTTATGGGGAAGGAAGAACTTACCCTCTGGGGGCTCCTGTGGAAGAGAAATGAACTATTCTCAAAATCTTGGTATCCCATTTGCTTGACTTGAGTTAGGAGCCCATCCCTGATCTACGGCACCTGGCAGAGGGATTCCACGTGCTGTCTGCCTTAGGCTGGAGCCAGGGGGTAGGGTTGGGATCACCCCAGCCACCAGGCTGAGCACTGGAGGAGAGGAGGGGTCTGTGATTCTAGAACAAAACTGCATCAGAATAGAGGGAAATGACCTAGTTAACCAACTGGCCAGAGGCACAGGCACTGACCAATCAGAACTGACACCACCCCCAAAGACTCAGTTAACCCTTTGCTACTCAAAGTGGCCTCTGCTGACTGCTGCATTGGCCGACTTTGGGAGCCCTATGGAGATGCGGAATCTCAGAACCTACCTCTGCGATTACTAAATTAGAATCAGCATTTTCAACAAGATCTTTAAACCTTCACCCAGGTTTAGCAAATTTGAGCAGCATTCGTTTAGCAGAGTGGCACAGCAGGAAGGACAGTGTTTTTGTGCCAAATAGGTGGGGTTCCATGGCTTACTAGCTGGGTGAGATTGAGCCGGGGCGTAATACCACCTGCCACCCCCACAAAACTGCTGGAGGAGTAAAGGAAGAAACTTGTGCTTGGCATGTGGTGAGTGCTTGATAAACATAGCTCCCTTCTACCCATCCCGGATGTTTATAAATGAGGAAACTGACCCAGAGAGGTCTCTACTTGCCCAGGACACGGGACGGGACCTCGGGTGCCCTGAGCCCTGGCCTGGGGCTTTGCTTTACTCAGTACCCTGGAGATTCTCAGCCCTGGCTGCACATTAGAAGTCGGTGGAGAGTTTAAAATATCTCGATGCTCCTGTGTCACCCCAAGTCAACTTAGAAACTCGGGGAGGGAGACCAGGCATCAGCAACGTTTAATTCCTACGGGTGGTTCCTAGGGGCGGCCAAGGTAGAGAACCAGTGCCTTCCACTTTCCAGGCACCTTAATGAATTTGGCTGTAAGAAGGCTCAGCTTTGAACAATGCTTCCGGGTGGCTAGCTGCAAACCCAGTGCTGGGTGGGGGTTCTTGCCTTCAGACACCTGTGCTCTGCTTTGGCTTTATGGGGGAACGTGGAGGAATTTGGTTCTCACTTGCACTTCTCAGACATTCAGCTAAATTTCAGCTTTCGAGCCGGGGGATTAGCGGGCTTGAGCCCACGCCCTTGGTACCGGAGATTCAGTGGAGCAGGTGGGGACCTGGTGCGGAACCATCTCTGCACCTGAGTGAGAAGGAATAGACCAGAAATTCTAAACTTTTGTGTGTTACGGATCCCTTGGCATCCAGTGAAGCTCCTTGACCCTTCTCAGAAAATGCTTTTATTTTATAGAATGGGACTAAGGAAAGCAGTTGTTTTGAAATACAATGATCAAAATAGAAAAAAAAAAAAAACAATTTGGAATATATGTGCTTCTTTATTAACACTAAATAGTAATATCTAGCAGTGAGTTTATTAACTACCAGAAGCTTGAAATAGTGATGAATATACTGAATATTTTATCAGTATCTGCAACAGCTGTCCTGTGATATTAAAGAATTGGTTGATTTCTATTGGTGACAAAGTCACAGGCACTGCTAATCCTACTGGAGGTTTTTGGTTAGAAGCTGAGTTGCGGTTAGAGGTTAGTGAAAATGATCTGATTTTTTTCCACCCATGTCCGCTGACCCCCTGAAATCTATCCAGAGACTCCTTGGGTTCTGTGGCCCCATGTTAAGGACCCTGGGGACAGAGAAACGGGCTGAGGGCAAGGCTCTGGCTGCAGCGGTGCTGTGGAAGATGGGTGCTTCACCCAGCATAGCGCTGTGCATCTCCTTCAGGACATTCAGCCTGTAGTTTCCTAGATGCTGAGGTCCTGGCTGCAGAGCTGTGTGCCCTGGAGTTAGGGGTGTGCAAGACAGAGCTTCAGAGAAAAGCACACCAAGGTCCTCATCCCAGGTGTCCTCCTCATGGACCCAGGCATGCTGCTTTACATCTTTAGACCTCGTTATCTTTATGTATGGGGTCCTCATACTCCCTCCAAGGGTTTCTGTGATAATGAATGAAAAAGACACAGTAGTAGTGGACCTACTGGTTAAGGGTGCTGGCTGGGTGACCTAGAACAGGTCCCTGACCTCTCCGGGTCTTGCTTTCCACATCTGTAAAATAGGCTGCTACGAAGTGCCTGTCTTACCATGAGGGTGCCATGCATGACGGCAGGGGAGCATTTAATGACCTTGACCTTGAGCGGGGCCTGGCACCCACACAGCCCACCCGTACATGGTGAGCTGAGGCATCCCGTGGGGGTGCCAAGCACAGTGACTTTGGAGACTGCTTCTTCAGACAGGCCCCATGGCTTGTTTCCTGGGCTGGACCACACAGGTGGCTGCCAGCAGCAGGGGTAGCCTTGGAGGATGCTTGGTAACCTCCTGTCCTCAGGCACACCAGCCTGCTCCTGAGGTGGGGAGGAATCTGATTGGAACCTTGCAGGGGGATGACAAGCCCCTGCTGCTGGGCCCCGCTGCCAGCCCTCCCAGCTGCCGACCCCGACACCGTTGGGCTGGGCCCTGGTGTCTCCCCAAGGCCTGTTCCTGGCTCAGCCATGGGTACACCTGGGGCCGGGCCCGGGGGAGCCAGTCGGCAGCCAGCACAGCCTGGGGCCTGCTTTTCTTAGGAAAGAACTCCTCTGCAGGCCTTTCAGCCAGTCACTCCCCGTCTGGAGTCTCTCATTCTCTTTCTCTGTTTCTGTGGATGGTCTTCTTTGTGCCTTGCTTCTGTTTCTCTCTCTCGATCTCTCTACCTGCCTATCTCTGTCTCCACCTCCCTACTTTTCTCTGTTTCGCTCACCAGCCTGCCTTGCTTCTGCCTTCCCTTTCTTCCTCCTTCTCTCTCTTTCTCTTTCCCCACACCTGTCTGGCTCTCTCCATCTTTCTTTCTCTTCTGCTCCTCTCCCTGTCTCTCCCTCCGTCTGTCTATCAGCCTCTCTGTCTCTTCCTTTCTCTCCAGTCCCGCCACCCCCCATGCTTGCATCCCCAGCATCTCATAAACCCCACGGCATTCTGCTGACCCGTGGGGACTCCACTCATCTGACATGGTGAGCAGTGTCACTGTAGAGGGTACACGCTTCCTGAAGTTTTAATTCCCCAACTCCAGAGGCAGTGTCCTGGGAGGAAGAAGTGGCCCAGAGGATGGGCCGTGCCTGAGGCTTGTGAGCAGGCCATAGATCTTTGTGCTTAGAAGTGGGCAACAAGATTGTGTCTGTACTACCTTCAAATCGGTAACTAGCCCTGCTGCATAGTGAGGGTCAGTAACTACACAAGTAAGCGATAGAACAAGAGAGTGCACTTAACAGTTGTCTTCTCAAAGTCCAAGATACCCATAATGATGTTTGCCTGTTGGTACTCCTTTATGGTTTTAGGTGATAAAATCCATAGGTAATTCCTTAAATAGTTAATTCTTTTTTTTTTAAAGTTTGTGTTTATTTTTTTTAATATTTTATTTATTTATTAATGAGAGACAGAAAGAGAGAGAGGCAGGGACACAGGCAGAGGGAGAAGCAGGCTCCATGCAGGGAGCCCGATGTGGGACTCGATCCCGGGACTCCAGGATCACACCCTGGGCTGAAGGCGGCACTAAACCGCCGAGCCACCCGGGCTACCCAAATAGTTAATTCTTATTTGCTCCTTTAATTCTAAGTCTCCTGCCACCACCCTGCAACCTCACATTCCAGAATATTCCAGAATGTTTCTTCCCTCTTACTCCTATTCCTTCTCCCCATTTCCTCTCGGATGTCCTGTTCTCCGGGAAGCTTCCCTGGTCGCCAGGCTGGGTTAGGCTTTCTGCTTCCGTGCTCCCACAGTAAGCCATGCACACCCATACTTTATCCTCCTCTGTTGACTTGCCCCTCTCCCCACTCACTGGACTGCAAGTTGCTTGAGGGAAGGGAGCAGGCCTTTCCTAACCAGGTGCTGGGCCTGGCGGGGCCCACGTGCTCACCGAATGCATCCGAGCACAGGAGCACGTGAGGGGTTGCCGGGGAGTGTCCGGTAGCACAACTCCACTCCTCAGCCCTATCTCTAGTTTTCAGCTGTTAAAAAGACCATCCCGTCCAAGAACGAGAAGACCACACAGAGTGCAGGCCGAGGCCAGTCGGGGGAGGCCACTCCCAGGAACACCAAGCTGGCTGTTGCCTGCACAATGGTTACCTGGCCATCAGACTTCCACTTTTGACATGTTGGTTCTTAGCCAGGCTGAGCCCCAGGCAGAGAAATAACTACCTGTTCAGACCAGTGGGGCGCCACCATCCCCCACACCCCCCCTCCCGCCCGTGCAATGTTTTTTCAATAGGAGGAGGTGAAATGAATTAATTATGAGCCATGTGCGCTCACAGGCATGCATTCTGTCCCCCGAGCTCCCGTTCTTAAAATGTGCAGTCCCAGTTGCAAATGAAATGCTCCCGTCCTTCCCCTCCGTGCTCCAGAGGGTTCTCATAACAGCCCCTTTGTGGGCTCCCTTGAATGTCTGCCATGCCAGGGAGGCCGCACATTCCTCCGGCGGCCTCGCCGGGCTTTGAGGAAATCTGCTGGCGGAGGCCCCACTTTGCAGGAGGTGGGAGGGCATGTCGGAAACGCTGCTCTTAATCTGCCCATCTCCCCCCCAGCCCCAGCAGCCCAGGGAGGGGGGCCGAGATAAAGCCACATGCAGCAGGCAGGAGATTAAGACTGCTGTTTTGACCGCGGCCCTCACAGTCTCCTGTAACCAGGGCGTTAGCCAGCTGGGCAGGGTGGCCGGGGCTGGGGTGTGCGTGCAGGGCCGGCGGGGGAGGGGCGGCGCCACCGCCAGGCAGCCCACCATGTCCCTGCTGGGAAGCGCGCGTGGGCAGCCGTAGCAAGGAGTAAAAGACACACGTGGTCCTGGATGGTGGGCTGGCGGTGGGAGCTCCCTACACCGTTGGATTGTTGGTGGCTCGCGTTCAGGAGAGTTAAATGTTAGCGGGAGGATACAGCAGCAGCTCACATTCACTGTGCACTTGCCACCTGCCCGACACTCAACCGGGCATTTTTCACCTGTTACTCTAATTAATTCTCACAATAAATCAGAGCTGTAGGTGCTGTTCTGATTCACATTTTTTCAGAGTAGGAAACTGAGCCTCACGGGGGTGGGGGGCTCAGGAATGTGCAGAAGGTCTCCCCGGTGGTCAGCAGTGGAGGTGGGATTTATACTGGCGGGATCTGCCTTGAGCGCATACGCCTCTGCCCCCCAGTTCCTTCAAGGGAGCATAGGTGAGGACAGACTCTGCTGTCCAGAGGAAAGCAGGGGAGTGTCTTCAGCTGAAGGTACAACCTTCTCACCCTCCAGCTCTGCAGCTTCCCAGCTGGGTAACCTCAGTGGGGGGCAGGGGGTGTCCCTTCACCCCTCAGAGTCTCCACATCCTCATCTGTGACACTAAGACCATCACCCCTTCCCTGCAGGCTACTGTCAGGCTTAGAAGATACAACATGTATCAAGGGTCTGTTATGGGCTGAATTGTGTGCCCCCCCAAATGATATATTGAAGCCCTAACCCTCCCTGCACCCCCCCGCAGAGGTCCTCAGAATGGGCAGAATGGGACCTTGTTTGGAAATAGGGTTGTTGCAGATTTAATTAGTTGAGGTCATATGGCGTCGCTGGGTCCTTAATCCACTGTGACTGGTGTCCTTAGTGAAGGAGGTCATTTAGACACAGAGGCAGACGCACACACAGCGCAGACAGGGAAGATGGCCCCGTGAAGACAGAGGTGGGATCCTGCTGCCGCGGGCCAAGGAATGCCCAGGGTTGCGGAGGGCTCCCAGAGCTGGGGGGAGGCAAGGAAGGGCTTTCCCCAGAGCCTGAAGAGGGAACTAGGCTTGGCCAACCCCTCTATTTGGGATTTCTAGCTCCCAGAATTGTGAGAGGATACATTTCCATTGTTTTAGCTGCCTGGTTTTTGGAACTTTGTCGCAGTAGGGACAGAAATGAAGAATACAGCGCCTCACCACAGCAGGTGCTGCGGGTGCCTGTCTGCCTTCTCCGGGCTACCCTGGAGGTCACCTGCCGTCCAGTGTGTGCAGCACGTCTCTAACCTCAAGTGCCAGTGTCTCTGTGCCTGCAGGCTTTCCCTAAATGCAAGAGCAAGCCCAGCCGGGCACAGAGCAGGCTGCAAGCACCAAGAATTAATGCCCCAGGAATCTGCCTGTAGCCAGTGAGGGGCAGGAGCGGTTGGATAAAACAATCCAGCTAATTCAGCCCTGATGGAACGGTTCTGAGGCATGTGCCACACAGCATCTCTGAGGTGCCCAGTGGCATTGAGGCCAGGTTCCCAGAGCGGTAACCCAGTTGTTAACAGCCTCCTCCCATCCCCTTCCCTTCCTTACTCTCTTCCTGGTACTTCCTGGGACCAGCTCCTCAATAGACTACTTGTGTCCAAAGCCTCATCTCAAGTCTGCTTTGGGGGAGACCCAAGAGACTGAAAGACATGGAATGATACTCAAATGGCAACCACTTTTCTCTTCCAGATCACAGATGGAATGTCAGATGTTGGCATTAAGTGGACCAGTAGCTAGTCCCCTATGGGGTGGGGAACTCTGAGGGACCTCAAAGACAAAGATGACATCCATGACAATGAGGATGGAGAAAATAGTGTTAATCAAGATTCTTGGGCTCAGTGCAGCCCGGGTGACTCAGCGGTTTAGCGCTGCCTTCAGCCCAGGACCTGATCCTGGAGACCCAGGATTGAGTCCCACATTGGGCTCCCTGCATGAAGCCAGCTTCTCCCTCTGCCTGTGTTTCTGCCTCTCTCTCTGTCTCTCATGGATAAATAAAATCTTTAAAAAAAAAAATAAAGAAAGAAAGAAAGATTCTTGGGCTCAGGCCTGGAGAAGGCCGTCTGATGAAACTGCTCCCATAAAATAAGAGTGAAGACCAGCCTGTTACCCCCCAGGGGCCACTTGGTCAGGGGTGGCAGTTGGGGGTGGGGCAGTTCCGTGTTGGGAGCCTGGATTCTTAGAAGGTGGCAGAGGGTAGAGCTGAGATGCTGACAGGCTGGGTTATGGGCTCCATGATCCCCGTAGGGACTCCTCTTCAAGTCTTCCCCCAAATTATTAAACTATGAAATCCATGCATGTGACAGGATTGCTTGTGAGATGAGTGGCAGGGCCAGGATCTGAATACAAACCAACCCGAGCCGGCATAGTAGACTCAGGGAGTGCAGAAATGAGATGGTCAGCCTGCTGGAATTGTGGAGAGGAGCCCGGAGCCACACAGGCTGGGATATCAGGGTCTAAGCCAAGCTCACCCAAATCCCAAGAGACAGAGAATCAAGGAGCAGACATGATCATTTGTGGTTGCCCATCACCCAAGAACCCTCTCCCTACATTTCAGATAATTTCCCCCACTTTCAGTCCTGCTTTAAGGACTGAATACACATTGCTAGATTCCCTTGCCCTCTGGAACATAACCTGCAAAGTTCTGCAAATTCGAAGCATCCCCCTGTGCCTACTGTTCAGAACTCAGTGCCTTGAGGGACTCACAAAGGGAGCCTGATTTCTGGCAAGATAGCCCTTGGGTTCTTGCCCTCCAGGGGCAGAGGTGTGGTGCTCCTGCCTCTGGTTCTGTATGTCTGAGGAGCCCCCAGGAATGACAGGGGAGCCTTGTTTTCTCAGGGAAGTCCCCACGGTGTGGTGTGTGGCCAGTCAGCGTTTCCCTGCAGAGCTTCAGAGTGGCCTTCCACAGCCCTCCCAGGGATTATGCACACTGTCAGAATTCCTTGAATGAATTCTGCAAACCCAAGTGGATTTTCTTAGTGCCCCTAAAAACCCCCATCCAATACGGGCCTGAGTGACTTCTGGGTTCCGACAGCAACAGCTGACCTTTCCTGGGGGCTTATTATGGAGCTGACTGTGCCCAGTGCACCTGACACGTATAACACCCCAACGGCCATGTGGGACAGAACTGGCGGGAAGCTGAGTGGCAGGCTCAGGTCTGTCCGGACCCACACTTATGCTTTTCACTTTCTCTTGGATCCATCAGACCTACGACAACCTTCTTCATGGGCCTTGCTGAGTGGTGACCGCCTACCTTATTTTGTGTACAAGAGCCCAGATGAAAACTACCTTCCCTGTTTTGCTCTCCTTTCCGCTGCCCTAATGATGGACCCCTGCTGCTGCAAGTAAAAGAAGCCTGTGTCCTGAGCTTAGCACTTCAATTGCTGGAAGGAGCAAAGTTGGAAGTCGGGAGGGGGTTGTTCCCACAGAATCTTCTCGTTTCTGCGTTTAGCTGAGTGGAAATGATATAAAATTAAGTCCTACTCTCCATTGTGACTCTCCCTTACCCACTACACCAGAAATAGGCCATCGTCAATACTCCGGTGGTCGTCATAGAGTGAGCTCAAAAGTAATTGCTTTTGAGCTCTTTCTGAAGCCGACACGACTATAGGCACATTGAAGGTGATGTCACCTTTTAGATACACCGGCAATTTAATATCAGCCTGCAGAGAATAAACAAAAAGAAATAATAGCTACCGTATGTTGAGAGCTCACTACCTGCCAGGCACTACACTCCCACTCTCTTTCATTTATTAGCAACTGGGTACGATTATCAGTAGCTTCAATTTACAGAGGAGGCAACGCCGGCCTATAGAGGGGATGTGGTTTGCTTAGGGCCGCACGGGCGAGAGAGACAGAGCCCAGAGTGGGAGTCCAGAGCCTGGCTCTTGACCGTCGTTCTGGAACATCTCCCGAGAAATCCCACCTTAAATCCTCTGATTGATTTTAAGTCACATCTTGATTTTCGAAATGTTACAAAATGAAGAAGCACGTGTCTTGGAGGTGAGGAAATATAGAAGCACTCGGCTAGTGGAGGAGCCCCGGGAAGGTCTCCATAACTCACCGCTGCCTCCCCTGCCTCCTTCCCAGGAGGAAGGATGCAAAGGTGGGACGTCTCAGGGGTTGATGGCTCAGCAGGGCCGAATCTGTCTCTGCCTCCATTTCCCTCTGAGGCTACCATTCATTTGGGCTCTTGTTACTCTAGTGATGCGTGCTGGCATCGTGACTCTTGACAGGGTTGGACCCTGCCACTCAATGCAGAACTTTTCCCTGGGTGACACGGTCTCTGGTTCTGTGCTGCATCTAAAACCCCAGAAAGCCCCGTCGAGGGGCTGAATCACGCTCCCCTTCTCTTTTAATTATTCAAGAACCGACACGCTGACTGGGAATACATCACTCAGAGTACATGACTGGTAAGATTAAATATTAGAGGAAACTCTTTTAATTAATTTTTAATGCATTCTTTAGAACAATTCTTCATACCTAACCACACACTGAAACAGAGTACTTAAAAGAGAAATTAACGTTTCGAATTTCAGGGGCTTGCCAGTCTGGACAGCCCCTCGATGTTGGTTATCTCTGAGCTACACATCAGGATGTATGAGGGATGACATCCATGCCGTGGAAGCTGGGTGACCACACGCCCTGCTTTTACTGGACAGTCTCAGTGAATGCGTGTTGTCTCGGTGTACTTATTAATAGTGCCCCCTTTTACTTTCCAGAATGTTCCAGTTTAGATGCTAAATTATATGCTCACTCCACACATTAAGGCCACCACCTTCCCTTCCCTTGCCAGTGACAGACATCACTAATTGATCACAGCATTCTTTCTGTGGTGATTTCACGTGCATTCTCCAAGGCATTCTCAATACAGTCCTCTGGGCAACCACTCTAAGTGATTAAAGTTGCCATCACGATGAACCCTATTTGTTTTTCCTAAGAAAGCAGTTTATATCAAATCCTTAGATTTTAATTTCATCTTTATCTTTAAACCACTTTTCCGTTCAGCCCCTTAATTTTGTGACTTACTGTTTCTCAGGGGGAGCCCTGCTCTCATTTTGTTGTGGATGACTATCTCGAACATTATAGGATATTTAATACATTTGATATCCTTGGCCCCATGGACATTAAATTCTAGTAGCACAATGTCTTCCACTCCCTAAGCCTGGAAATTGTGACAAACGACATTATGTCCCTTCTCCCCGACATTTCCACAACACCCTCAGGGAAGTAGTAGTTTCCCTGAGTTGGAAATAAGTGCAAGCATTAAGAATGACACTGGTCCAAAGAATGTTGCTTTGGTTATCTATTGCTGTGTACTAATGCCCTTTGCTGGGTTAAAACAACAATTTTTAAAACATTTGCTCACAGTTTTGCAATTCCGGCAGGACTTGATGGGGCAACTTAATTGGTTCTTCGCAAATGGTTTACTCAGATAACAGACACATTGCAGGCTGTCAGCTGCAGGACCAGCTGGGACTCGAGGCATAGTTCAGTTCTCTTTCCTGTGGCCTCTCTACTTGGCTGCTTGGGCTTCCTCACAGCATGGTGGCCAGGCTTCAGAAGGGAGGGAGTGGAAGCTGCGGATCCTCTTAAAGATTTGGTCTGGAACTGCCGTGTCATCACTTCTTCCATATTGTGTGGGTTAAAGCCATCAGAGATTCAAGGGATGAAGGAAATAGACCCATTTCTCAGTGGGGGGAATGACAAAGAATTCTATTTTAGCACATGTTCCTTCACATGACCTCATCTTGAGAATCATGATGATCTTGAGAAGTATCGTGGGCAGATCCCATGAATTTTCTCACTTTCTGGCAGTGAAACCGAGTCTCGGAGGGCTGATGGGGCTGGCCCATCGAAGATAGTGGTCAGGAAGCTGTGGACTTGGAGCAGTAGGAAGGGTGGTGGCAAGCCCTGAAGAATTCTTGTGGGTTTCCTTGGAAGTAGCATAGTGAGAACCAAACCAGAGAGTCAGAGAATGTGTCACTTGGATGAGAGCACATTTCCTGGTAGCTCCACCCGGTGCTTTGCTGTGTTAGACCTATTAATTGTGCCAGGTTCCTTATGGCCTCCGAGCTTCTGTCACTTCCTCGGTCATCAAATATTTATTGAGCATCACCAGGGACCAGATGCTGTACTTGACCTAGGGGATGGCAAGGGGAATGAGACAGCAGTGGCCCTGGTGGCCTACAGGGGAGGCGATAGGGACTTCAGTGCATACGCTGAGGGACAGCTGCAGCTGTGAGGAGAAAGCACTGGGTGCCACGGGCATGCATAAGAGGGTATCCAGGAGGTGTCCCTGAGGAGGTGACGCTTCAGCTAAGGTCTGAAGCACAGGGGAGCAGATAAAGAGACAAAGGGAGAGGTGTGGGAAGGATAGTCCAAGTAATGCAACACCGTATGTCATGATGGGGGTGTGCAAAGGAGGCCAAGTGGTGACATCTCAGAGAGAGGCTTATGGGGGAAGGAAGGGACTGCAGGGGGCAGAACCTAGTGTGCCCATGAAAACTGCTCCTCTGTTTACTATTTTCGTGTGTTATTCTGAGAACAATGGGAACACATCTCCTTTTGGAGATTTGGCTCCAGCTGTGTCTTGGAGAATGGATTGAGAGGCAGAGCTTATGTGGGGAGAGCAGGCCCTCAGCCCCTGCTGAG
This sequence comes from Canis lupus familiaris, assembly GCF_011100685.1. Classification (NCBI taxonomy): domain Eukaryota; kingdom Metazoa; phylum Chordata; class Mammalia; order Carnivora; family Canidae; genus Canis; species Canis lupus. The sequence continues at coordinate 19,955,485 of NC_049241.1, forward strand.
AAAGCAGCCCCCCGCACAGTATAAGACATGGCCATCCAAGTGACCCAGCGGGTCCTTCCGCTGCTCTCCCCAGTGGCCAGCACCCGCCCCCTCCTCAGCCTAACTATTTGAGCTGCCGTGATTGAGACAAAGGCTCTGCTCCATGATGTTAGCAGGGTGGGGGTCTCCCCATTCCTAGCCTGTGCCCTTGTCCGCAGGGCCTGGGATGCAGGCTGGGACCAGGGTGAGATGAGCAAGCACTCTGGGAAGTGAAATGGAACAAGACTTTGGTCTTGGTCTGCACGGTGCAACCTTCTGGCCCGAGCGCCTGCTTACATTTTGCCCCCTAGATACTTCCCTCCTTCTTGCCCTGGCTTTTCTCCAGACTCACATGGTGTTGGCAGGAAGAGGAGAAGGGGGAAGGGGAGGCGGGCCCCTTCCTTGTAAGGCCATGGCCAGTGGTCGCCAATGAGGCTTCTTCACCCCTCCTGTCAGCCAGAACCCCAGAACCGAGTCACTGGCTCACGCAGCTGCTGGGGACCTGGGGACGCAGCACTGTCATCTGGATCCGGGGCTGCCATGTGCGGGGCTCAGGGAGGGAGTGCTCTAACTGCAGGACAGGAATTTGCCCCGGAGCGCAGGGCAGATGAGGTTTTAGAGTGTGGTGCTGGGGAAGGGAGGTGAGCTTCAAGGCTGCAGGGGCTGGATTCAAATCCCAGTTCCACCAGCTTCTGGCTGAATGGCCTTGGGCAAGATATTTAAATTCTAACCCCCACCTCCCCCCACCCCCAGCTGTGGAGAAATGGGATTACAATAGGACTTCTTGCACAGAATACTAGGAGAGGTTGATTCTGGACACTGCGTGTTGATCGGGTTCCAAAGTCTGGGCTGAGAGAGAGCCAAGAGGTCACTTAGTCGCTGACCTCACTGTAAAAGTGAGAACACTGAGCTCAGAGAGACAGAGGGCTTGCCAGGATTACACATGAATAGAGCTTGGGGGCTGGATCCCAGCTCCAGGGGAAGCCCAATTTCCTGAAAGCTCATTTTCTTAGCAGCCCCTGTATGGAGCAACTCTGATAGACTCCTCCTGAGGGGCAGGATGCTCTGGCAGGTGGGCTGCAGCGGGCGATGAGTGGGCTTCCCATTACCCCTTACAGGTGGGTGTGGACAGGCCGGGGTGGGGCCAGAAGGGACACTTGGACACTCTAGTCTCTGGCTGAATTCAGAAGTGGCTCTTCCTCCTCTTCTCCTTCCCCTCCCTCCTCTTCCCCTCTCCTCCCTCCTCCCCTCTTTCGTAGGCCTTCCTCCCTTCCTTGCTGCTTGTCCTCCTCCCCTCCGCCCTCCTGCTCCCTCTCCCCATCCCCCATTCTCTCATTCCTGCTGCCCTCTGCCTCCCTCCCTGCCATTGTTGACATCTCACTGTGGAAAGTCCCCAGTTCATGCTTTAGGCAAAAAGAGCCCCATGACTCCTGTACTGTGGCTCTCTCCTGGCCTGTTTGGGGGCCTACCAGGTGGGTGAAGGCTCCTACCTCCCCGTAGCAGCATCCTGGACCACAGGGCCTGCTTCTCCAGGCAGCCCTCCCCTCTTTTCCTCACTACCATGCCCCTTCCCCCTCCCAGCCCAGGTCCTCTGTCCAGCTTCTACGGCTCTTCCAGACCCTCACTGGTGAGAATTGCCCATAGGGAAACTCGGGGTCCTGGGGCATTTAATACAGAGCAGCGTCACCCTCTAGCCTGGACCTGCTTTATGTTCTTTGTGTGAGTGAATATTGCAAATATTTCACGTTCTCCTGGGATTTTGCTCTGCAGGCAGTCTCTGGGGTAACGAACCTGGTTTCAGTGGGAAGATCTCCCTCCCTCTTTCCCTTCTTTTCCTTTCCACTCCCTGCCACTCACCCCTCCATTCTCTTCTTACCTCTTCCCAGAGGTAAAAAAACCTTTAGTTTTCTTCTTTCCCTTCCTTTTAAAAAAATAATAAATTCACAGCAAACATTGTGCCACATGCACTGTGCTAAGCACCTTGAATGAATTAACACATCTAAGCTTCCTAAGAATCCTAGAATGTGAGTACTATTAATATGCCCATTTTATGGATGAGGAAACTGAGAGCCAGGAAGCTTAGGTCTCTCGCCAGGAGTCGTACAACAAATAACTAACAGCTGGCATCTGAGCCCAGGCTAGCTACCTTTCCTGCTAACCCCCTGCCCACGCTGCCTTCCATCTGTGATCAAGGTGCAGAGCATGCCGTTTTACCTCTCTCTTCCTCATTGCCCCCTCCCCTTGCTGTCTCCCTGTGGCATCTTCACATGGTAGGGATTTCTGGCCCCAGCCCCTTGCTGCCCCTGCCTGACTAGATGTTCTTTATGGGCCGGGACAGGGCCAGCTGTCTCTGCATCAGCTCCTAGTGCTTTGGGCGGAGCAAGTGGGCCATTTGGAGCCCCAGTAAAGAGCCTAGGGAACCCAGCCTTCACTGAGGCCTTGAGTGATAGAGGTTTCAGGTCAGAGTCAACCCTAGGGTGCTCCATGGAAAGATAAAAAGAAGAAAAAAGAACTGGAGAAATATGGCACAGAGTAGCACTTAGGGCAGGTAGCCATTCACCAGTCTGGCTATTAGGCATTTGAAATGTGGCTCGTCCAAACTGAGATGCAAGTGGGGGATACACAGTGATTTCAAAGTCTGGTGAGGAAAAAAGAATGTCACATAATTCTAAGTCATTAATAGCTTTTTGTATTGATTATATGTAGAAGAACATTTTGGAGATACTGCGTTAAATAAAATATATTAAATTGAATTCCAGCTGTTTCTTTTTACTTTTTATTTATGGGTACTAGAAAATTAAACATTACCTGCATGGCTTGCATTTGTGGCTCGTTATATTTCCATGGAATGACATGGGCCTGGGGTGTTTGGGCTGTGAGAAAGACAAAAAGCTTGGTTCAAGTGCTTTAAATAATAAGGAACTAATTATTTCATAAAAGCAGAAGTCTGGAGGTAGGGTGGTGTTGAGCTGGTTAATTCAGCAGCAAGACTGGTTCTTTCCATCTTTCTGCTTTGCCACCATCACCGTGTTGATTTCCTCTCCCCCTTGGTCACAAAGTGGCTGCCAAAGCTCCAGGAAGCTAATAAAGACACGACAACAGCCTGTGGAAGAAAGAGAGGGGCTCTTCCCATGTATTTCTTTCTGTTTATCTGATACCCATCAGCAGACTTGCCCTGTCACATCTCATCAGCCTGAATTGAATCAAAGGCTCATGGTTAAACTGATCCCTGGCAAGGGGATGGAACCACCAATGAATACTTTACAGATATCATCGCCCACTCCTTCCTGCTGGGGCTCCAGATCTGTGTCAGTGAATACCTGTTCTTTGGGAGGAAGGGAAAGACCTGAACATGGTGCCTGTAAACTAGAGAAAGGAGGGCCTGGATGTGGAATAACCATCAACAATATCTTCTCTACCAGAGATGTTTCAGGCATTTGGGAGAAGTATCTCATTGCTTCTGCCAGGTTGAATGTTTTTTGAAGGCAGCAAAGGGTGCTCTTATACTATGTGGTGTTGATATAGATGACCCTATGGCACTGGTGGCATAAAAAAAAATACATATTTGGTTTTTGTCCCTGGTTCCTGGCACACAGCTCCTAAAATCCTTAGAATCTCTAGGGTGATGAGTATTTTTTGTATGCTGATAAGATGACAGATGGTTGGGACCCCTAAGTATCTGCAGGATTGGGGCTGTCTCTAGAAAGACCAAGGCAGGAGTAGAGGACTGGAACTCTCAGCCGTAACCCCAACCTCCAGGGAGGGAGACGGGCTGTAGATTGTGTTCAATCACCAACAATTTAATCAACCATGCCTACATAATGGAACTTCACCTCAAACCCCTAAATGATAGAGTTTGAAGAGCTCCCCCATTAGTACACACATTGGGATGACCGGACAGTGGCATCTGGAGAGGGCATGGAATGTCTGTGTACACCCCACACCCCCATACCTTGCCCTGTGCACCTCTGCCATCTGGCTATTCCTGAGTGGTGTCCTTTTTGACAAGCCAGTATTAGTAAGTAAAGTGCTTTTCTGAGCTCTTAAAGTCACTCTAGTGAGTTATCAAACTGAGGAGGGGGTTATGGGAACCACTTGAATTTGCAGCTGACCAGTGAGAAGCACCATTGACCTGGGCCTTGTGAGTGGCATCTGAGGGGAGCGGGGGCCGTCTTGTGGGACCCTGCCTTCGCTTGTGGGATCTGACACTGACTCCAGGTACTTTGTGTCAGAGTTAGGGGTAATAGGATACCCAGCAGGTCCTGGAGAGGCAGGGAAGTGCTATGGGAAAGACACCGCATATTCAGTGACACAACATTGTGAGGAAGAACAGCACAGAGCACTTCTCTTATCTCTGTTGTCCAGCATCTTTTCCTTTTTGAAAAGGAAGAAGTCCTTGTGGCTCCTGGCAGGGCTGTGGATGACAGAGCCTCTGAGATGGGGAACTGACCCTGAATCACCAGTAAGAGTACGGGTCAGCCAAAAGAGCGGGCCTATTTCCTAAAGGGGCCAGCCGGAGCCTCAGGGAAGGCTCTGAGTGCCCGGCGCGAGTCCACGGGGAGAGCCTAGGTCGAACGTGTTCCCATATGGTCATCATGGAAGCTGTGATTTGGGGAGAATCCAGAAAGCTGCCCCGTATCTAGAATAGCTGCTGGCATACAGTCACTTCTCAATAAATACGTGGCTACTGAATGTCTTTTTACTGTCCATCTCGGCAGGAGCCGAAGGCCTGGTCTAGAAGCTTCACCTGATGACCTCCTACCCCACCCGCTACCCTCTCTGTATCCCTGCAACTCACAGAGTTTTCTAAGAACAAGTCAACGAAAAGTAAAAATAGAGCCTGGATTTTGAGACGCTTGACAGATGTTTTCTTCTCTGCTGGTGAAATCTGAGGCTCCGTTTTGGCATTTCTGCTCAGGACCAGCTAGTTTGGGGGAACAAAGGCAGACTTAAGAGCTTAAGGTGTGTGTATGAGGCTCATACTCTCAGTCTCTGGAACCTGGTGGCCTGGGTTCAAATTCCCATTTTGCCACTTGCTAGCTGGGGGGAGGCGTGGTGGTGGTGGTGGCGGAGGCCCTCTGAAGGTTTGCTCAGCCTTCTTGCCTTAGTTTCTTCTTCTATGAAATGGGGATGATGGCCAAGGTGCCTGTCTCACAAGGAGATGGTGAGGAATCAGTTACTAAATATCTGGGGCTGAGCGCACTTGCCTGCCTCCCTACCCCCCCACCCGTGGGCTCTTGTTAGATCTGTGACCTTAGATACATCACATAACACCTGCCACGTGTCTGGGGATCTGGCCTCAGGGACTGTCCATGAGCGGGCGCTGGGACAAAGGTGGGAGAGTGGAGAGGTCACCGATGTCAGCACGGGGCCGTGTTCCAGGGCAGCAGATCCACTTCCTCAGGCTCTTGCTGGAGCAGAGCCACCCTGGGGTCCCTCGTCCCACGTCCCATTCGCTTCTTGTTCATCTGAGACAATGAGCCCCCTGCTCCCAGGGCTTGACTCTGCCATCACGTGACAGCGTCCCATTAACAATCTCTGTGCATCGGCCACACAGTGAGGGTCGATTGTGCAGGCTTCGGGGAGGGGTGGGGGCAGGCACCGAGTTTTGAAAGGAAAAGGAAACAAAGTGCTTTTATTCCCTGTTGCATGAAAAAAAAAAAAAAAACTTCCAAGTTCTCTGATGTCAAATCGTTTCCTTACTTTCTCCCTCCGCGATTTGCCAGAGACCCTGGCTGTGAACCTCGCTCCCCCAGCTAATTGTTCTCCTATTTGACTTGCATTTAGACTGTGGCTCCCGTCAAGTGGAGGCGCGTTGATCTGGGCCGCTTTGTGCTTTGCTGGCCTGGCGCACCTGCTTTGGGTGAGCGAAGTCTCATTCACTCAAAAGTCCCCCTTGGAAATACCAGAAAGGGAGACAGAACATGAGAGACTCCTAACTCTGGGAAACGAACTAGGGGTGCTGGAAGGGGAGGAGGGCAGGGGGTGGGGGTGACTGGGTGACGGGCACTGAGGGGGGCACTGAGGGATGAGCACTGGGTGTTATTCTGTATGTTGGCAAATTGAACACCAATAAAAAATAAATTAAAAAAAAAAAGGGTCCCCCTTGGAGACTCAGAGGCAGAGAAGGAAATTCCCTCTGGAAGGGCCCTTTGGGGGAGGTGAGAGGGGCTGCTCCCCTGGGCACTTTGCAGCTCCCCCGCCTTGCCCCCACCGCCTGACCCTCCGTGTAGGAGAGATAGGCACTGTTTCCACTGCCATAGAACCAAGAGATGGGGGATTGGGACTCGAAGCCAGCCCGGGCTGTGTTCCCTTGGCCAAATTGCTTTCCCTCTCTGGTTTCCACCTCTGTAAGAAAAAGTTAGGATTTTTCATTTTTCACCCAAAACTTGGAAAGAAGGCAAAAGGATGACTCTGTGTCCTTTGAATGTCACACCAGGGCACCGGCTGACAGGCCCGCCCTTGGGTTATCTAATTCTTCGGGGACCAGGCCAAATCTGGCCGCTGCCTGTTTGTGTAAATAAAGTTCTATCAGAACACAGCCACGCCCGTTCATTTGCGTATTGTCTCCACCCCTCCCACTTTACAACCAGGCTGAGTCCCTTAGTTGCAACAGAGACCAGATGGCCCACAAAGCTGAAAATTATTTACTGTCTGTCCCTTTATAGAGGTTTACTGACCCCTGCTCTAGGGGAGTGTAGCGTTCTCTGATTTACTATTTACTGCTGATTTGGGCCCAGACCCTGGAAAGTGTGATGCTAATTTGTGGAAGATTGATAACTTGCAAATGATTTTGGTCCAGTAGCTCTGAAAATGATTTCTGTCCAGTATAAAAGACAACCCCAAAGTATACGATTTTATTGACCTGCAGGATATTCATCATTTCCGTGTCTAACTTGGCAACGCTATTCTGGCATTCTTTCTGTCTTTAGCTATATTGACTTTGGTCTCTCTCATAAGCCTTTGGGTCGGCTTTCCCATCCTGCTGGTTCCCCTATTAATCAATTAATAAATCTCTCTTTAAAAGCTCAAAGAAATCCCCACCATGTGCTTGTTTTCTATTTGTGTGAGAGTCATGTTCTTAACTTTTTGGAAACTGTTCTTTGACACACACAATGGCCCAGATTGGCGGTTAACAAACGGTGCTCTGGGGAACCATCGGAAGTCCCTGAGGTGGACACTAACGCAATAAGGGAGAAATGAAATCAGGGTCCCTCCTTGCCTCTTTACCAACCCGAGAAGCTTCCATTTATAAACCTGCCTTGTCTTGTGAGATATCAAAAGTAAAATTCCTTGAGAAAAAGAAAAAGCATTTTGTTGCAAAAAAAAAAAAAAATATATATATATATATATAAAAAGAAAGAAATATTGCATGCGCCAGATCAGGTGATGGGGAAGTTTTCAAGCTCCCCAGACCTCTGCATGGAGCAGACAGGGCCTGGTAGTTGCTTGGGGGCCGTGCATTCCTGGGCTGGATCTGTAACAGGCTCCTGGTCGGCCTGTGGCCCGCTGGAATGCTGTGTATTTATGCTCCTTCAGAGGAGAGCGAGGCCTCCAGAGAGCTGTCTTGAATACCAACAATTCCCCCAGGTCTTAACAAGGGAAAAAAAAAAGTGTGCCTTTCCTTCCTAATTGTGTTTCTTAAGAAAACCTATCTGGAGTTGCACAAAGCCTAGTTTGTGACGCCCAGTTATTGACAATTTCTCATGAGAACATTCTGGAAAAGCAGCACGACTTCATGCCCTCCAGAGAGCTGTGGGGCTCACCGAGTCCTGGGAGGGTGTCAGGAGGACCCTGTGGGCCTGCTGGAGGCAAGGTGGGGGTAGGAGGAGAGGAAACTCAGAGCACTCTGTGTGTGTGTTTCCCCTTTTATTTTGGGGGCTTAGTTATTAATTGCGGCTCTAGGGGAGGTGAGACATACAGGCCTCAGTTCAGCTACTGCGTTTCTGGGAGCAAGCCTGCCTTCTCCCTCATTGGGGCTTCCTGATAGTGGGGCCTGGGTGGGATAAATTAGAACAGCTCTTGGAATCTAAGCCATACTTGTTGGTATTAGCTTGGATGAGCCTGTCATATGGGTCTTTCCATTCTTGCTGGATTGATCTTTTCTTTTTTTTTTTCAATTGAAGTAAAATTCACATAACAGAAAACAATTTTAAAGTGCAGTTCGTGGCATTTAGTGCATCCACATTGTTGTGAAACTATCACATTTAGCTAGTCCCAGAACATTCCCATGACCTTAAAAGTAAATACCCATGAAGCAGTCATGCCCTATTCCACACACCCCCAGTTCCTGGTGTGTCATCTGCTTCTCCTGTCTGCAGATTTATCTACTCTGGATAGCTCATGGGAGTGGAATCCCATAGTATACAACCTTTTCGGTCTGGTTGCCTTTGGAGAACAATGTTTTTGGAGGTTCCCCCACGTTGGAGCATGTATCAGTACCTTGTTCCTTTTGATGACTGAGTAATACTGCTTGTGTGGTTAGACCCCATTTTATCCGTTCATCTGAAAGATGGGCATTTACTTTGTTTCTACCCATTGGCCATTATGAAGAGAGCCACCATGCAACCCAGAGTCCCTCAGCTGCCCGACTGCTCACACAGTGACAAGCCCTACCGCAAAGAATCCCCCAGGTATTTCTGGGTGTCCCTGGGGATGTTTCGCATGACTGATGTTCTGTTCCAGGTGCCTGCTTGCAGCCTCTGAGCTCAGTGCCCTCTGTGGGCGGACAGCACCACCTGAAGCCCTGAGCCCCAGTCCAGCAAGTTCATCCTATCAGATATGCTGTGTGCAAGGTGTGCCTGGGGGGCAGGACCTGGCGACGCTGCTTTCAGTACAAGATGGGGACCTTACTGGCTCATGAGGGCATTTCCTTCCTCCCTTGAAGCCTAAGGTCTTTTTTCCTGGGCTGATCACTTTTCCCAGAAAGGAATCTTCTGCCCTTGGAGAGATATAGGCAGGGTAAGACCTTATCTTGGTTTACCTAGGACTTTCCTGGTCTTAATACTCAAAGGCCATCTTTTTGGGATACCCCTGAATCCCAGGCAGATGGAGACAGCTGGTCACCCAGATTTCAGCCGGTTGGGGAGAGCCTCATCATTCAATGTGTTGAGTTTCACCTAATCCCCCTGTTTTGAATCTGATGGCTGGGCTTGGCCCTCCATTGTGCCCCTAAGCCCCAAATCCGGAGGCTCTTTGCCCAAAGCTGGCTAGAGGCTAAGCCTCTTTTCCTTACTGAACTGGTTAGTTATTTTACTGCCTGGGGTTAGAGAAGGAACCTGGAGATCTAAATTCTCTTTTTAAAGCTTTTTTTTTTTTTTTTTTTGCCTCTCTTCTTGTGTTCAGCTCCACTTGCTTTCAGAGCTCCCCAGTGCCTCTGATTGTTGATGCTTTCTGGGATTCTGGGGACATAGATCACCTTCCTTCATGGTGTTTTCCCTTAGGCTTGGCTTTAGCTTCCTTAGCTCTGATGCATTAGTTAGCATTCATCTACCTGCTTTTCAGTACCCCCATTCCCACTCCCATGGAAAAAAAAAATCTTTTTGCACATCCTTCGCTTGCTCTTCCCTTCTGCTTCCTTTTCCTTGCTGGCTTTTTTATGACTTAAAAAAATGTTCCTTTATTCTCATGTTAGCAATTTTCAGAAAGGAGCATAGTAAAACATGTGTTTTTTTTCTGACATTTTTAACAGGAAGTCTCATTTCCTCAGTATGTGAGGCCAGTTTGGGTTTCCTTCTTGGCTTAGCCTCTCAGCTAAGTGGCCTTGGACAAGTACATTGACCTCTCTGAGCTCCATTTCCTTCAAAGCCTGGGCCTCCTTCAGAATAAGAAGAGTGGAGTGGTATAATAAAAGCAAGCCAGAGAACACGTGGGCAGGGTGTGGGTGGCCAGCACGAGGAGGGTGCCTGAAGAAACGTGCTCTGGCCCCACATCTCCTGGGGTCTTAGATACATGTCCTTGGCACATGTCTCTTCTCCCCACCTCTGCCCCATAGAAGCTCAGAACCCAATGACACTCTGAAAGGAACATACTCATCTTGCCCCCATTTTTCAAATGCATTTTTTCTAGGACTTCAAAGCAAAACCTTCCTCTTTCTTCTGCCAAGGGCATCATCAGCCCACCCTTTCCTCCAGAATCCTGGATTGAGCTCAGCATGGACACCTGTCCCCAGCTTTCCAGCTTACTTCCACCCCACAACATGTTATTGTCTCCCCATGGCCAAAGTCAAAGCCATCTTCCCTCCAACAAGCCTTTCCTCCACAGACAGCCCCTCCCACACTTACAAGGGAGTAGACACAGGGCTAAGTGTTCATGTTCTTGAGTTATTCCCCCAACCTCGGGTTTAAGTCTCAGCTCTACGCTTATCAGCTGTGCTGCCCTGGGCAAGTTGCCACCCTGCTCCCAGCCTCAGTTTCCTCTGGTCCACTGGGGGTTAATAATAGTGCCTGACAATTACACGGAGGATTGCTTACTCCCAAGATGAAATGATGTGGCATCAGTAAAGAGCATACTTAGTGGCCGGTGTGTATGTGTAAATACTCTATGGAAGTTTGTTGTGATTTCTGCTTCTGCCACACTTTGAGTTTGATGTAGCTCAACTGTCAGGCTGTCTCTAGAGGTGGGAACTTGTTTTCTTCCTCTTTCTACACTTTGCAGGCCGTCTCCAGTGACCCAGGATGTAGTAAAGTGCTGCACCAAGAATCTGAAGTCCGGTTTGCCTTCCATCATGGGCAGAGTAACCTTGGGCAGGTCACATCACTTCTCTGAGTCATTGTTTTTGGAGGCAGCTGGGAGAGAAATTCCTGCTGAGGCATGCAGAAAAGAAAGGGAAAAAGAGACTGTAGCTTTTAATGTGTGTTTCTCTTCTAGTGAGTTCATTCCCCACCAGCTCAGCCAGAGAGCCTTGTTATCTCACAGTTGGATGAACCTTGGGGTCCCTGCATCTCTGGCTCTCACTCTCGGCTTTATGTGAGAATAAACTGGAGGGATTTCAAAAGCATAAATGCCAGAGCCTGACCTTGGATGAAGGAAACTGGAATTTTGGAGGATGGGGTCCATTCAAAGAGGTTTTTCAAAGCTCTTAAATAGTGCTGATGCTTCTGGACCATGGCCCAAACTGAGTATGGAGGCTTTACTCAATCCTCCTGTTGCTCCAGGAAGCATCTAAGCACCTTTGTGCCGGACAGAAGGGGCTATCTCCCTTTACAGAGCTCATCCTTTGAGCTTTGGCTTGAGTTCCTCTATGGAAGCAGAACCCTCTCTTGTCCGAGGCCCCTTGCATTGCTGGACAGCAGCTCTGATGATTAGCAAGTCCTTCCTTTCATTGAGCAGAAGCCAGCATCCGTGGAAGCCCATCCCGTCGTCTTTGTTGAGTGTGGCTCAGCCTAGCTCAGGGAAGCCACCGTGCTCTGAGCTGCCCCTCATCTGAATGGCTCTGGCAGGGGTCACACATCAGGGGCACTTGGAGAGCAGGATTCCAAAGGCAACTTGGTGGATTTCAAATGGCCTTGGATCCGGAAGAGAGGCCTTCCTCATCTCTCTCTCTCTCTCTCTCTTTTTTAAAAAAGATGTTATTTATTTATTCATGAGCGACACACACACACAGAGGCAGAGACACAGGCAGAGGGAGAAGCAGGCTCCCTGCAGGGAGCCCAACGTGGGACTCGATCCTGGGACTCCAGGATTAGGCCCTGAGCTGAAGGCAGAGCTAAAACCCTGAGCCACCCGGACTGCCGGGTGGCTCCTCCTCTCTTAACTAGGCATTAGTCTGCTGCTTTCCCGATATGCCTCCACTAGAATTTTCTGGGCAACAAACTCCAAATATAACTCACTGAATCAGAATCTGCAGGGGAGGGTCGAGGGAAGCTGTTTATTTAATAGTTGCCCCAGGTGAGGGCTCTGATCAGGCCACCTGAGAAATACCTTCTAAGTTGATTGGATTAGCTAGTTCTGGCTACAGAAGGTTCTAGGAGACAAACTCTGAGATGGAAAAGGGCCTGGGGCTGAGTGGGGGGTGGGTAGAGATGAGCAGGCTGAGGCTTAGGGAACCTGGGCCTGGATGGGCTCCCACCTGGTGGTCTCCCTGGGACCATGTTGGTCTCCTGTTGTTGTACCAGAATCCCTCGCTCCTTTGCCTGAAGGGGTCCTTCCCTTTCATCCTCAGTTCTCAGAAAGATGAAGGAAATAGCAAGGACCATTTATGTCTCACTCATGCCTACAGCGTTCTGTTTTCTGAGAAAAGATTCACTATTTTAGGGATCAGTTGCCTGTTTGTGTTTTTTGGTTTTTCTTCTCAGCTCTTGGAATAAGAACATTAGTTTTAATTAAACAATTCAATTTTTTTTTTTTTTTTTTTGGTCATGGCTGCCATAACAAAATATGACAGACTGGGCAGCTGAAACCAAAGCAACTTATTTCTCACAGTGGTGTAGACTCAAAGTGCGTGGTGAGGATGTTGGCAGGGTTGGTTTCTCCTGAGGCCTTCCTCCTTGGCTTGCAGATGGGCCCTCCCCCAGTCTTCACCTGGCCTCTCCTAGGTGCTCGGGCATCCCTCGTGTGTCTGTGTCTGAATTTCCTCTTCTTCCCCCCACCTTTTTTAAAAGATTTATTCACTGATTTGAGAGAGAAAGAGCATAAGCAGAAGGGGCAGAGGGAGAGAGAGAATCTCAAGCAGACTCCACTCTGAGCATAGAACCAGACACCCTGGGATCATGACCTGAGTGGAAACCAAGAGTCAGATGCGCAACCAGCTGAATTTTCCTGGCACCCCCTGAATTTCTTCTTCTTATAGGACACCAGTCACCTTGGACTAGGGCCACCCTAAGGGCCTCACTTTAACTTAATCATCCCCTTTAAGGCCTGACCTCGAAATGCGTCACATTCTAAGGCACTGGGGGCTTGGACTCCCACATATGAATTTGTGGGGACACAGCTCAGCCCATCTTATTCTTCTTGGGCTATTTAGGTGGGTGGCTGAGTACGGTGTGCAAAGGAGGCCCTGCGGGAGCACTTTTTCAACAGGACGGGGAGGAAGCAGAGAAACCAGGGCTAGAAAGCACAACCACATCAGGTGTCTCACTGTGGTTACCCGCCCCTTCTGCTATCCTGTTTTCAGTTCCCACAAACCCTTATTTTCTATACATTGCTGAGAGTATCCCATTCTTGCTTAAAGGGTATATTATCTGCTCTTTGTTCGGCTGTTTTTAAAACATTCTTCTGCCTCTTGCATCCTCTCAATTAGAATTTCCCCCCTTCATCTGTTTTGGTTTCTAAGTGTCTAAGTGTCAAGGTACAAGTGTAGGGTGTACAGCCATCTGATTAGAAAACCAGGGGGTGGACATTTTTTTTTTCCCCGCAGAGCCCCAGATATTGAATCTTCTAGGTCTTTGCTTTTGGCTCAATCAACTTCCCTGAAGAATAAACGTGCGTAAGGTGCTGTGTGTGTATGTGTGTATGTTGGAGGTGGGTGCAGGATGCCGATGAGCTAGACAGCAGGCATTCTGGAGCTGAGTTGGTAGAAAAGGACCGAGCCATACTCTTTGATGGACATTCACTGACTCACTGTTTTCAGTACAGCTCCTCAATCTTACCCCAAGTGGGACCCGGTGGCCCCCAAGCCAAAGTCTCTGGCATAGCTTCTCTTGAGACTTGACTTCCCACTGGCAGCTGCAGATCTGGGCACTTGCCTGGCAACGTGGGCCTAGGGAGGAGGCTGGTGCTCTAAGCTTGCACCCACTTTCAACCCACCCTCCTGTTTCAGTGCCATCCCATATGCCCACCTCCAGAGGTACCTGGTACTTCAGATTCTTGAACCTTCCAAGGTTCTGCAGCGCCTCACCTCTGCTTATTATTGGCTTCCTTCCTGCAGGCACTTAGCAGAGAGGAGAAAGCTGAGATCCACATCCATTGTCACTTGTCGGTCCATTCTTCTGTCTTCCTACATTGGGTTGATGTTTCCCATTTGCTGGTGTTCCCTTTCCTTTTTCCTTTCTTTTTGTTTATGGCTTTGTCCTTTCTTGATCCTACCTCTAGGGAGTTTTGGGGCCTGAGCAAAGACCAACATCTGCATGATTAGCTGGAAATCAAACTCCCCTCTAAGCTTTAGGCTCCTCATCTGTGAAACTAGTAATAGTTTCAACCTCAAAGTTGGTAGGAATTAAGTAAGGTAGTGCTTATAGAATGCTGAGTGTGGGATCTGACAACAATATCTGATGAATACTAGGAATATAACTAAAACTATTGACCCAATCCAAGGGCCTTTGGAAATCCCTGGAAACAATGAAATAGTTAGGACTCTACCAAAGAGCATCTAGCTTAACATTCTGTCCGCTAGCCTTTGGTGCTTCCCTTTTCCTCCGCTTACTGAAAAAAGAACCAAAACTTGACGTTGACCCACAAAAAGAGGTCAGCCAGAGTGATGCTTCTTTTTTTCTTTTTAAAAATATTATTATATTTGACAGAGAGAGAGAGAGAGAGAGAACGCGCACACACAGGGGGAGCGGCAGGCAGAGGGAGAGGGAGAAGCAGATTCCCCGCTGAGCAAGAAGCCTGATGTAGGGCTCAATCCCAGGACTCCAAGATCAAGACCTGGGCCAAAGGCAGAAGCTTAACCGACTGAGCCACCCAGGCACCCCTGGAACGATGTTCTTTAAACTTTGCTGTGTACACCAGTCCCCAGGGATCTTATTAAAATGCTGATTCTGACTCTGATGCTCTGTGGTGGCCTGGGAATATGCATTGCTATCGGTCCTGCTGGTCTGAGGGTCACACTTTGAATAGCAAGACACTGAATGATAGAAATGGACCCAGTTGGCCAAGGACATCCTCCAAGGACTCCTTTGGGTGGTGACCTTTAAGTGGGTCTTCTCTCCTTCAGGACTGAAACCCAGAGGGAATAGTGTGGGTTCCTCTAAATGGCCACAAGATGTCATAATGTCATTATACGAATTCTCCCAGAAAGGTTCAAGTTTGGGTGTCAAATTACATCCCTTAAAGCAAGAGATGGAAAGTGGTGGTGATCCAATCAGTGCTGCTCAGGGACCAGCCCCACTTAACCTCTCTTCTGGGTCCAGGACAGATGTCGGGCAAATGGTTGAATCTCTATCTTATCCACCTTCTTCCACTCATCTTGTTCTTAGCATCACAGGAGAGTCACATGACCACTAGGAATGAGATCTGTCTGGAGGGGAGGCTGGTCTTCTTAGAAACTTCAAGTATGTATCGCCACAGGGTAGTTCCCAGAACCACAGTTTGGAGGGATGCTTTGCACATACAAAGATCTTCCTGAACAAATCACTCAGGGAGCTGCTTCTTGCTGCATCCCCATCAGGAGACTTCAAGAAGCCCATTAGGATGTCAAAGGCTCTGATAAGCCCTGCAGGTTTCCCACCTCCTCAACAACAGTCACTCCTATGCTTCTCAAGCATCCTCGAAGGAGTCAATCCTTCTCCCTTCTGTGAATGCTAGTAAAACCCATAAAGCCCCAACCCTAGGACTGCACATTTCATATTAGAAATGGAGGTTGATTTAGCACATTTTGGGTTTTAGGCAGGGTAGTGAAGAGTGATGAGTGTGGGGTCACCTGGCTAGAATCGTTAGCAATCTATAAAAGCAGAGTATTTACTACCTAGTCTTTTGCAGGGAAAGTTGTTGACCTCAGTCTAAGTGGTAAGTCCTGAGAGAGAATCCACAGATAAGCCGTTTTTTGCAGCTTCCCTGCTCTGCACCCCCAATGCTGTATCCTGTAGTTCTAGATGCTTACTAAATACTGGATATGGAAAATAGCTGTGAGCCTCCTTTCTGGAGAAGGATGATACCTGACCCTTCATCTTCTTCTCCAGACCTTTGGCTTCTGTATTTGGTTCACTCTCAGACATCTGGCCGGCAAGCTCCTGCTGCTGCCAGCGAAGGCAGCTTTCTCTTTTTTGAGGGGGAAAAAAATCCTTCAGAAAGTCTTGAGGGCCTTAAGCCATCAATCAGCTGGCTCTTAGATCTGTGTGGACGAGGATGTATAAATGAAGCAAACATATGGATTATATTTCCATCAAAATACACAGAGGCTCCGAAATTAAGTGGGAAAGGGCTTTGCAGGGTCACTCCATTGCTTAGTCGTCTCCAAAACTGTTTGGGAAAAGTTTGATATGTTTGATAAACCTCAAGTGCAGTGTGGAATTAACCTTTTTCTCCCCAGACTGTGCAGTGGGCTCAGAGGGGGTGGGTTGAGGTCTACCAAATGGAACTACTCATCTGAAAGGTTTTTTGAGTCTGCCTCGACAAATGATTGGCAGCTGCGTATGGGGTTATATTTTTTCAGTCCCCCTTAGAGGGGCAAAATGGAAGCAAAGGTATAATTTGCCAAAAGGGTATTTTCATTTCCTTTCTGATATATGCCTGATGTCATTAAAAAGAAAAATAAACAAAACTAACTGAAAAAAATATGATTACCCACCATACGTGTTCACTGTCAGGAAAATGAGAAGAGACAGATGAGCATAAAGGAGAAAGTAACAACTGGTCTGGTGTCATTTTACGGTGATGTGATGGCCAAATGGTCCTATGCTTAGATATCCGAGCCGAGTGCCAAGGGAAGACAGAGTTGCAGGAAAAAATCGGGAAGAAGTATCATCTTGCTTACAATACAGGATACATTTGAAGGTTGAGAAGACACAAGAGCGTTCTCATGGGGATGAGGAGCTAGGAGGGTGACAGCCTGGTTTTCGTCCCATTTTCAGTCCCTCAAATAAGGTAATCCAGAACATTCTGCCCTTAGCCTCAAACCTCTGTGCCATGCAACCACTGGGGAAGCTTGGAATGTGACTCTGAGTACCAGGAAAACATGAATCGCTCTAACTTTCTTGTGGGCCTATTAGGCTTTCAAAATACTCAGAAGTTTTGGCAGCATTCTTGAAGGGACAAGGTCGCTAGCTGAGCAGCATCAGTTACTGCCTCGACCAGCAAAAGTCTCACTTGCTCCGGGAAATACAGGGAACGGGAGGTGATAGAGACTGGCTTGGCCCATAGTCATGTTCCTCGTTGCAAGTTGTACTGGTGTTATTTTTTGGTGCATCCCAAAGATCCACTTAGTCTCCAGCCTGCTTTCCCCTGGCTCTCTCCCTGTACAGAGTAGAGAATCCCAGATAATTCCTTTCTTTGCCTCTCTTGCCACTATGGACATTGGCTACAGAGGTCCAGGCTGAGAGTGAGAAAATGCTGGGCGGGGTCTCTATGAAATTTTCCTCTTTCCTACCCAGAAGTGACGGATGATCACTTTTTCCAGTGGTCAACTGATTTCTGGCCTGGGCTGGATGGGTCACCTGGAGCTGAAGTAGCCGTCTTGTGTCACAAGACAAAGGCCAGGAGAAAAACGGAGGTTGGTCCCCAAATCATTAAAATCCATGTTGGCAACTGTCTACCTCCAGTCTTTCTGTTGTTTGAGAAAATAAACCCCTCTCTGTTTAAGCCAGTGTGAATCCAGTTTTCTATTATTTGCAGCCAAATGGCCTTTCAGCAGATGCACCGCATGACCCGCTCAGCTGGGCGTTGAGACAGGTGTATATCACTGCGACAGTGCATAAGCTTTGTTGTGGCAAAGATAAACTTTGCACCATGTTACAAATTTGGTGGCTGTGTCTCGGTCTCAGCAGGGAACTGATGATACACTCAAACAGGTTAATTGAAGAGAGTTTAATGCCGGGGCCATTTACAAAGCTGTCTAGAGGGTCTAGGGAAACATCAAGAGCTTGATCAGTGCCCCAGGGCCACCAGCCAGGGGCTGAGACACCCCTAGGCTATAAGGACAAGAGAGTAACTGATTACCTGCTACCAGGGAGAGCTGCCAGGTGAAGAAGGGCCTGACGGTGGTGTAGCTTGAGGTAGCAGAACACTGCTAGCCTGTGGAGACCCAGCAGGAGGATATATTCCCCCCCGCCCTTCCCTCCTTCCTTCCCTCCAGTCTTGACAGCACTCACAGGAAGCCAGAGGGCAGAGGAGCCTGTGGATACACTCTGTATGGGGCAGCCTCCCAGGACACGGAGTGGGGGTGGGGGTCAATCTGGAGGGGCCAATGGGAGGTCTCTAGCTCAGGGGCTCCCTAAGGAAGGGTCTGAGGCATTGCAGGGAGCCACACTCTGCCGGTGGAGAACCACTGCTCAGCTATCCAAAAGCTCTCCTTAACCTTTGAGGGCTCTTTGATGTATGTCCTCTTTCTAAGAAGAAGTGGTCTCCAGGTTTCTGGGCAGTGACCCCCCCCCCCCTCCCCACCGGGCCTCCAGCTCTGGGCTTTGGAGGCCTTTTGTAGAAGCTGAGCATTTCTGGAACCCCTGTGGGGCTGGCTCCCTGGCACAATTCGGAATGTTAATTGGGCACCAGGAGTCTCCATGGAGTGTTCTGGAATCAAGTTGGTTTTTAAAGTGCTGTTATTATTTAAATGTCCTCAGGGGCTCAGGTCAACCTGGTTACCCAGGAAGTTTTAGAAGACAAGAAAGGAAGGAGAGCTCTGGACCCTGAATCAGGACCCCTGGCCAGTGCCTCACCTTCATGTTCTCATCTCATCCACGTGAAAAGACACACCCCAATGGTTCACAAGTGGGAGGGAAAGCTTAAGAAGGCAAGTGAGCCGCAGGCTGAGGCTGGTTTCTATGCTGCCACATGCCCTCCTCTTTCTCACTTAGAATCTCCATCTTACCAGGTAGCCACCGTAGCCTCCCTTATGGAGGAGGCTTGGAGAGGTTAAGGGACTTGCCCACAGCCGTAAAACTCCCATATGGCACCTCCAAGAGGAAAACCCAGGTCTCCTGATGGACGCCAAAGTCTGTCTTCTTAACCAGTCAGGCCCAGATCCAGTCTCCCGGAGGAGACTCCAGACACACATGCCAGAAACAGCTTTCAATGGAGGAGGGCATCCTTTGGGGTTTTTCTGGCCTGAACTGACCTTGACTTGGCTCCCAAAGGATTCAGCAAAAATCATAGTGATTGTAGCAAAGAATAGTCATTCAGAGCCTTTCTGAATCAGGCAGGCTTAGGTGGGCTGTTGAGAGCTTCCACTCTCAGCTATCTTGCCTATAAAATGGAGCTATAACCCTCTTATGTTGGAATCCCGCAGGAGCCAACCTTGGGGAAAGGATCCTGTTCATTTGGCTAGGTGATCCCGGTGGAGTGATGTGAGGTGGAGGCGGGGGGTGGGGGGTGAGATACGGAGGGAAGGCAGGCATGCTGAGTGTGTTATCAAGCAATGATCACATTGGGCCACCAGAGCTTAATTCCATTGGGATTTAGCCCACTTGGGGGCCCATGAAGACCCCACCCAGGGGGTTAGCCCACTAAAGGAGCAGAGGAGCTGGGTACTGATCCTCCCACATCCTTCCCTCACCGGTGGGGTTGCTCTAAGGTGGGCTTGTTAATCCCCGGGCCCTTCCAGCCTGCGGGTGAGTGAGCAGACTCCTTTGACACGGAGACCCTGGGAGCTGGTGGTCCATGTTGGGCCTCACTGTCCGTGAGGGGACAGGTGGAGGGCACTACCGTTGTCTCCCACACACAGCCCAGTGAGCCGTTCTGAGGAGGCAGTAAAACAGTGCCTGGCACCTAGTACGTGCTCATTAAACGGTGCCCAGCCTTATTACTCTGATCATCCTCGCCATCACCACTGCTCTGACTGCTACTGACTCACAGCAAATTGAGCAGCCATTTAGTGCTTGTTCTTTGTCTCCTGCCAGCGATTTTTGACATCAAAGTGTTTCGTGTCGGCCAAGCGTTTTATTTCCCCTAGGGACCATCCACTGGGCAGAAAGCTCTGAGCTCCTGGCTCAGGGCATGCGAATTCTAGCCAGGTGTGTTTCCCAAGCACAGGAAAGAATTCGCCTTGTGGGAGGAAATTGGGCCTGGCCAGGTTCATGGGGCTGAGCTCTGTTCTCTCCAACTCTTGAGAGAAAAGCAGAGAGCACCGGCCCTCTCCCTTCCAGAGCCAGGCCAGCCTGTTTTCCCTCCAGCTGGCGGCCCCCCGTGCCACTGTGCCCAGCCGGACCTGCGTGCAGCTGTCTCCTGAGAGGGCCGTTTGCTCTCCTGTCTTGCCCCGAAGGCCCTGTCGCAGAGAAAGGCCTGCTTTGAAGCTACTCGAGGGTGGAGTTATTCCTTCTGCTTGCCCTCCTTCCTTCCTTTGTATTTTTGGCTGCTTCCTCTTGCTACCCTCCACCCCCAACCATCCTGTTTCTTTGTGGTCTTTTCTCCTCCGGGATCCTTGGGAAGGAGTAGCCTTTAGATTGGGACTATTGCCACATCTTTTCCCCCTTAGGAGCCCTGGCCACGTCTGGAGTGGGTTGAGGGGGGCTTTTCTCCCCTTCTTTCTTTTGGGTCTGCTCCATCCTGTGTGCGCTTTGATCTTCAACTGATGCCGACAAGTGGACAGGCCCACCCACCGATCCCATTTAGTGGGGCTGAAAAGACACGTTTTCATGTTCTCGGGGGCCACTGCCTTTGCGGCTTGCAGAAGAGAAGGAGGCCGGCTGGCATGGGAGCCGCTTGAACCTCGAAAACTGAGAGCTGGCAGTGCCAGCTGGCTTATTACTGGTAGTTGGTATGTGGCTTTGCTGCCCACTGAGGGTTGGAGGCAAGGCAGGGAGGTGACGTGGCAGCAGGTGAAATAGGATATATCACCAAGAAAACATAGCAGGCTCTCTCAGGAGAGACTCCTAAGGGCTGCCGTCCAGAAGCTTCTCCAGCATTTACCACTCTGGAGGAAATGCAAATGAGAAAATAAACCAGCGGGACAGCGCGATTCAAATCTATTACTAACTGACCTTCCAGTCTTGAATAAAACATCGAGTCCTGTGCCAGAACTTTTTGACTTCTAAACTGGTTAAAATGATACCTGCCCCACTGAGTTGGGGAGCTCATGGCATCAGGCCTTGGCTGCACGAAAAGAACCTCCCTAACCTAGTGGGTCATAACAACAACGGCTTATGGAGCCCACGATTCTGGGTTCAGCTAGGCAGTTCCTCGGTTTTGGCTAGATTCACTCATGCACCAGGGGTCAGGGCCGGTCAGCTAGGGGCTGGTCTAGGCTGGCCCAGCTGAGACAGTCTCTGTCCATGGGTCTGTCATTCTCTAGCAGGCTAGCCCCAGGGCTCTGTGGAATACAAGACAGAAAGCCCAAGCAGACAGCCTCTTGAAGCGTAGACTTAGGCAGGTCACATCCTCACTGCTGCTGCATTATTTTGGTCATAGCAAGTGACAAGGCTAACCCAGCTTCAAGGGGCAGAGAGATGGACTCCATCTCTTAATGGGAGAGGCTGCAAAATCACACTGCAAAGGGATGTGGATACAGGGAGGGAGATAGTTTGGGCCCTTTTCGCCAGTGATCTGCTACACCCATGAAATAATAGATTTGAAGTCACTCGGATGTGCATAAATACCTCACAGGGCAAAGAAACAGGCCAAAGACAGAAAATCAGTTTAATTCCACCCCGCAGAGGGGTGCACTGCTGTTACGTGGGTCTGCATAATCCCGTCAGGTTCTAAGCTCATGTAATGGTGTTTTGGCTGAGTAGGAAGCAGACTTTGAATGACCAGGTGAAAAGAATTAGATGAGAATTCTTTCTCTGGTGGTCTGTTTGCAACCTTTGAAAAATCCAAGTCTTCTGTCTTTTCCACCTTTGGGCTTGAAATATACTGATAGGCCTGATGAATTTTGATAGCTCCAAGGGTGGTCTGGTTTCAGGGACCCTCCTCACAGGGGATGGAGTATGGTGTCATAAACCAGATGTCTCTCTCAAAGAGAGAAGGGGTTCTGGGTACTGTGTGGTTAAGGCCAGCACCTGCCCCAGCTCATGCTGGCATGTGCGTTTTCTGGAGGAAAGAGACCATAACTGTCACCTGAAGAGGAGCTTTCTCTAAACGAATGCTTTGAGGGCTGAAGCCACCTTGTGGTGTGACCTTTCCAAGTGAGTGTAACACAGAGAACATTCCATTTATTTCTCCCAGGTGATGGTGGGAATTGCTAGCTACCCAGGGGCTGGTGCCAGTAGAGGTTTGGGACTCTGGAGGGTGGTGGCTTTTCAGCTCCACCAGCACCGGCAGTGAGAGCAAATTTTCACTGCAAAAGGTACTCCAAGGCCGCAAAATCTCCCAGACTTCTAGCCCCATCGTGACTGCACCTCATGCATACACACAGGGAGCCCACCCGGACCCCCAGAAATGTCTGCCAAGCATCGTCCTCACGGGCAATCTCCTAGTGTGTATATTTCTCCTCTGCTTTTGCCAGCTCTGAACATTTTCATTAAAAAAATAATAATAATAAAAAACAAACCCAAATTCCGCATGGTTTTAAGTGAAATCTCTTTATGCATACCTACATGGAAGCTGAAGTGTCCAGAAGCAGAAGCCATTCAGGCCCAGAAACAATTTAGAAGACAAATGATAGCAGCCACACGGTGGGACATTGCCAGCCGACTGCCGTCCTGCTCAAGAGGGTCATTCAGTCCGCACACGTTTTAATACTCACTTGGGAGAGTCCTCGCCTCTTCCTCTCCAATTACCCCGCATGGGTACCCAGCACTGCACTGGCCGCGGCCTGTCGGACCCGCTCGTTAATGACTCGGCGCCGCACTTGTACCAGCAGGAGGTGTGCCTTGGCAGTCGGTCCGTCCCTGCTGCAGACTGCCCAGCTGGGTGGCCCGCCGGGCTGCTTTGTTTTTGTTTATGTTGGCTCTGTTTCAACGCGGCCCACAGATGTGGTCAAAGTGGGGAGGGATGGGGGAAGAAGGGAGCCAATCATTGCTGATAGAATTCTATCTGACTAGAACTTTCTGGGGGTGCGGGGTTGGGGTGGGTAGTGAGAAAAGCCAGGCTCCGTCTGAGCCCTTGCTGGCCTCTCTTCTGGGCCTTTCTCCATCCCACCCAGACAGCGGGGAGTGCGGGCCCTTGGGAGTGCTGGAGGAGCTCACCTAAGGAGCCCTGCCAAACTCAGTGGCAGTGGCTCCAATTTCCAGGCCACAGGGGGAACGGCTGGGCTCATTTGCCTCTTCCCCTCTTGGGGCTGTGTGGGAAGGGCTCAGCTCTAATGAGAGGAGACAGATGAGAGAAGGAGCTGGTTTGACAGAGAACGGGCTCCCCGTGGCTCGCTCAGACTTCTCACCTGTCAGGTGAAAAGGATCCCAATTAACCGCCTCAGCAATGCAGAGCCCGGCAGCCTCTGAGCCAGTCCTGTCACCTGCCTCCCAAAGTAGTGGAAGCAGGAGCAAGACCCTGGGGGCTGCAGGGGTGTGTGGGAGCAGCCAGTCCCAGTTTGCCCCTCACTGGGGTTTGCTGTCCTATGGTACATTATCCTGAATGCACAAAGCCTGGGACCCTGCCTGGAACTCACCGCTAGCTCATCTCTGGCCCCAGCAGGCTGGGGGGGGGGGCGTGAAAGAGTTAGGGGCTCCCCTCCCTCAATTAGCTACCACCTGCCCCTGAATGGGCTGGCTCCCATTCCTTCTGAGGTTTTCCTCCCTGCTGTGTCTCTTCCACAGGGAGCCACACCAGGCCCTGCCCCTGGCTGCATCTGCGAAATGTAAATAGTTGCTAAAGTTATTTAGTGTGTCCTCACGTCTCCTTTATGTCACTGGTGTTCCCTAGGCAACCACTGCCGGAATGCAGGCAACTTGGGGAGGATCTGCACACAGGAATAGGAAATGCCTCTTGCTCACTTCTTGTTTGGGGACATCTTGGAGTGGGCTTCTTGCACTGGGAGTTACCAGGCTCGTTTCTTATTTGAAAAGAGGGCAGCAAAGGAAATATCACTGAACTGCCCCTGGAAGTCGACGAGGTGGAGACTTAAGGTCCCTTTGCTGAATTCTCTGGAGTGCATGAAAAGGGTGACAGGGAGAACCCCTCTAACTGGTTGATGCCCGTCCACCAAAACCCTCTCGTGGGAGGAGCCGTAGTTGTAGTGAAAGAGAGGGTGCTGACATTTCTTTCTGAAGACCCTATGTACATACACACATTGAACCATTAGGTTGTACACCTACAACAAATGCAATGTTATATGTCAATTATATCTCAACAACAACAAGACTATATGGACTAGCTAACTTTCTTTTTAATTATTGAAGTATAATTGACATGCAGTGTTATATTAGTTGCAGGTGTACAACATATCCATTCGACAATTCTATACATTAATGTATATAATAAGTGTAGTCACCATCTGTCACTGTACAATGGTATTCCAACATTATTGGCCATATTCCCTATGCTGCTCTTTTTCATCTCCATGACTGATGTGTCTTATAACTATAAGTGTATATCTCTCTTTTTTTTTTAAAAGATTTTATTTATTTATTCATGACAGACACAGAGAGAGAGAGGCAGAGACACAGGCAGAGGGAGAAGCAGGCTCCATGCAGGGAGCCCAACGGGAGACTCAATCCCGGGTCTCCAAGATCACACCCCAGGCCGAAGGCGGCGCTAAACTGCTGGGCCACTGGGGCTGCCCTGTAAGTGTATATCTCTTAATGCTCTTCATCTGTTTCATACAACCCCCAACCCCTTCCCTCTGGGAACCACCAGTTTGTTCTCCGTATTTTAAGAGTCTGGGGCTCTTTTGTTTGTTTATTTATTTAAAAGATTTTGTTTTTTATTCATGAGAGACACAGAGGGAGAAGCAGGCTCCCTATAGTCAGCCTGATGCAGGACTCAATCCCAGGACCCTGGGATCATGACCTGAGCCAAAGGCAGACGTTCAACTGCTGAGCCACCCTGGTGTCCCAAATGTTTTATTTTTAAAGCTTTTTTCTTCTTACATAAGCAAGACATTTCTTAGAAAAAATGAGAAAATATGGGTGATTATAGAAAAAATGATCAGTACTAACATTTTGATTATATGCATATTTTCGTATGAAATTTTTCAAACAAAAGAGGCACCCTTGCAATGTTTTCAAAGACTGTATGGGATAAACCTCACTCTATGTTGCTCACATGCATCTCCCTTGTATCAGATATGCACACTGCATAATACCTTAGCCCCAAACCCTGTGACTTTACACAGTGGTTCTCACATGCCTTTGGTTTCAGGACATTTTGACACTTTTAAAATCATTAGATACCTTGAAGAACTTTTGGTTATGCCAGCTGATCTGTCAATATTTACTATATTGGAGATGAAAACAGAAAATTGTAAATCAAGACTACGCAAGCAAATATTCCCCTAGCCATCATGGTGATGATGTCATTACATACCATGTGGCCTCTAGAAGACTCATGAGAGAATGAGAGCAAAAGGCAAATAATGTTTTCATAGTTTTACAAAAGGAGTTTTGACCTTGTGGTGCCTCTAATAGGGTTGGAGACTTTCACTAGTCGCCAGACCACACTTTGAGAACGGCTGGATTTTAAAAATTAGTATTTACTATTGCTCTTGAGTCATCAGACTACCGGGATGGATCTTCAGGTCTCAGCTGGGTGCATTGATGTCTCTGCAATCATCTATGGCCAGTGGGGGGGTTCTGTGGGTATCGGCCAGCTTCACACATGTTGGGGGGGGGGTCAGCTGGTTAGGGGCTGGTTTAGGATGGCCTCAGTTGAGAGAGTTGGGTTCCCCCCTTGTGGTCTCTCTTCTCTAACAGCTAGCTTGGGCTTGTGCACATGGTGGTGGCAGAATTCTGAGTGACTAGAGAATGTTGAGCTGGAAAACACAGCCACCAATCCCAAGTAAGGATTCTTACACCAACCCCAGAAGAGAATACAGGCCTGGCCCACTGCATCTTCTGGAGGCTCAGAGTCACAAGGGAGGACTCAACACACAAGGCGCTGGTTAGAACAATGTTGTAATTCACACGCGGAAGAGATGCAGCGTAGTGTGTGTCAGTGTCCCATGGTCACAGGACCTTTCCAATAGCCAGTGCAGGGTGATGTACTGCATACACCTCTCTTGTGCCACAGGCAAAGATCTCATTCCCTTTCCACAGGAGGGGGAGGGCAGATCTACTGGTGAACTGGCCAAGTGCCATAAGGTGCATTTGCTTCCACAAGTCACAGAATGGGTGCTTTTCCAACAGAGTGGGAGAAAGGGAGCGGTGAGGGAGAGAGAGAGAGAGAGAGAGAGAGAGAGAGAGAGAAGCAGGAGAGCTCAGCATCTCTTAAGACTTAAGCTCAGAACAAGCACTTTGTCACATTCTCTGTGTTCTGTTGACCAAAGTGAGTCACTTGGTCAGAGAGTATAAAATGGACCCCATCCCTGGGATGTGAGCTGCTGCGAAGTCACTTTGCAAAAGGCTGGCATAGAGAAAAGAGAATAATTGTGGCTATTTTTGCAATCAATCTACCACATACTTCATATTTGTTCAATGACCACATTATTTTCTATTGAATGGACATGCTATAATTTACTCTAGCCCCAACTGCTGGACATTGAGGTTGATTTTAATTTTCTCCTCATATAAATGAAGGCTGGAACAAGCATCCTGCTGCATTCATCTGTCTCTTAGCATAAATTCCTAGAGGGGACATGGCAGCGACAAAAAGTATAAGCGTAGCTAAGGTTCTTGTTATTGTTGTTGGGGTTTTGTTTTGTTGGGGTTTTTTGTTAGGGTTCTGGATACACACTGCCAAATCTCTCTTCAGGGGCCTTCCACTGGTCGGTGCTGCCCCAGCAAGGAAGGAGGAGCCTGCCCACTGAGGCTGGTTTCTGCTGGGGTGTCTGTGTGAGCCTGGGCACGTGAGGTCACTCACTAAACATGGTTCTTTATATCCGGTGTGGATGAGGGCTGAGGTCTTCAGTGGTGAACTCGGCTGAGGATAGAGCAGCTCCACCTTCCTCCCCAGAAGAACCACAGCTGGAAGACGTGGAAGAGACCTGAGGTAGCCTCCTCCCAGCCTGCGGATTCTGGGTTTATCTAAGTGTGCTACATTCTTTTCTAGCCCCTCGTTGGCCTTAATTAGTTACTCATTAGAGATTCAAGATGTGCCTCTTCCCAAGAGAAAAAGAACAGGTTTTTTTCTTTTGTTTTCTTTTAGACAATCAAGAACAATGCAGGGGGTAATCATTCAGGAACAGAGCCCGGAGCCCCCAGGGAAAAGAGCCTTCTCTGGGTGCTAGGCCGTGAGGCTCTGCATAGGGACCAGCTGACTCTGGGCAACCCCGCAGATCTGCAGTACTCTTCTGCTAGCCTTACCTCTTCTCCCCGCACCACCACCCCATGGCCTCCTGTGCTCATCATCAGCTAACTCGAAATGCTTACTTCGTAAGGCCTGTGTGAGTCTCACCAATGCCCCCACATGCCTCCTTGGCCTTATGTTTCTACCAAGTCACGTTCTTTACGGTTTTCATGAGGAAACCCTGACAAATGGCCCCCACTTCTGGGCTTCTGCCGTTCTCTCAGTGAGAAATCCCGTTCCCTACCCTCTGTCCAGTCCATTCTTCTTCTAGCTAATTCATAAATGCTTTTCAAAATCCAGCCTATGCTAATTCAAAGGGCTTACGTTTGAATTTGGGTTTACCTTTGAGTCTGGTCTACCTTTGGGTCTGCCTTTGAGCCCTGGGTTGAGGCTCTCAGGCCCTCAACAGACTCCTCTAGTGATCACAGTTGTGGCTGAGCTATGGGAGCCCTTGTTCTTGCTATTTCCTGGCTGTGTGACATTCAGCAAGTCACCCAACCTCTCTGAGCTCATTTTCCTCTTCTCTAAAATGAGGTTGATACCAGGCTTATATGTCATTCCTGGTTGCTCTGATGGTCAAAGGAATTGTTAGAAGTACATGCTATTTTATTTTATTTTTTTAGGATTTAATTTTTTTATTCATAAAAGACAGAGAGAGAGAGAGAGAGAGAGAGAGGCAGAGACACAGGCAGAGGGAGAAGAAGACTCCCTGCGGGGAGCCAGATGGAGGACTCGATCCCAGGACCCTGGAATCATGGCCTAAGCCAAAGGCAGATGCTCAACCATGGAACCACCCAGGGGCCCCAGTACATGCTATTTTAGTTGCTACAAATGTAAAACAATATTGTTATTTAAAAAAAGACCCACCATGGGTTCCCCTACAAAGCGGAGGATGAGACAAGGGTTACATGTAGACAGTTTATTTTGAAGAAGTGATTCTTGCAGAAAAGGCGTGGGGAGGGGGTGGCAAAGGGGAGGCCTCCAGGCTAGGCAGGTAGGTCGATCCATGCATGACTGCTGTGGGCACGGGAGCCTCCCAGAATGTGGAGCACATGGCAGCAGCATCCACTCAAGACACACAAGACGGGAGTATTTGTTCCCCCCATGGATTATGACTACTCTTAAATGTTTGCACTTAAATGCTTACCAGGGGCCACATGGCTGAGCGGGACCCTGGGGGACCTATCGTGCCCGGGGCAGAGAAGCCCTGCAGACCCTGAGAGACAGCCACGCAGCCGAAGCACGGCCCCACCAGTTGCCACCGCTGGGGACAGGACAACGTCATGGGTGGCCAGAGTGGGCGATGGCACGGAAACGGTAACACCGGGGATGAAACTGCCCCTGTCACAGCTGAGTCTCCACTTCTGAGCATGCTGACGGGCACAGACAGTAAACCAACGGTAAGTGAGGGATGGAGAGAGCATCTCTTGTTGAACTTGCTCATGGTGCGCCACCTCTGGTCACGGTGGCCAGAGGTTCTCCTTCCATGGGGCTTGCATGCCCCTCAGGGGCCTGGGTGGAGAAGGTGAGCTGCCTCCAGCATGAGGCTGGTTGAGTAAACCTCAGGCAAAGCGTTGGGTTGCACAAGGATTTTCCAGTTATGTCCTCCAGGGACCGAGTGGGGTGGGGTGAGCTGGATGTGCCAGGAAACAGTCCTTCCTCTCCCATCCTTCTGTCTACACTGTGCCGTTTCATCTGAACCTAATTCCTGCAAGTCATCTGAAACAGCATTTGCCAGATGTGTTCCACGAATTTGAGCCCCAGCCCCGCCTCACCTTCACCCAGAGCAGCTCCACTTTCACTCCTTTGATACGTTGAAGATTGCCCATGGATCAGCTGGGACTTGGATGCAAGCAAGAGAAACTCACTTCTCTAACGCAAGAGAAAAGGAGTTTATTGGAGGTGGATGCCAACCAGAGATCTGTGGGCAAAGAAGTTTGGGAACCAGTGAGTGGAGCAAAGTGAAGCAGATCTGTCTATTGTAGGACTTCCCAGAATCTTCAGTACGCCAGTGCGTGTCTCCGGTATATAATTTGCAAATGTTCCAAACGTATTTCTTCAATGCCAGGATGTGCTGATTGTAAGATGTCTCAGCAGTTCAATAACAGCTTTTCCAGGATTCAAAACAAAAAGGGAAAACTATCACATGGGGCACACACATTGATTGTAAGAAGCATCCTGGTTTCATAACATTCTTTGTTTGTTTTTAGGCAATGTCTACAGAGTCCTTCCTGTGTGCCAGGCACTATTTTAAGAGCTTTTATCTAAATTGACTGTCCTACCTTTGGAGGTTGGCGTGGAGCTGGGGGTGGCTGGAGAATTCTAGTCAGAGTGCTCCTGCAGGGTGACTGGCCACGGGCCCCACTTGTGAGCTCTGAACATATTTCCATCTTGGGCAGAAGCCAGTGATGGAGCCTGTCAGAGACACTGAGGCAGACCCTTTCCTGGGGGATGAAGGACTCTTCTAACAGTTGATGTTAACTCAAGAGCTCCTCAAAATTTTGCCAAAACTTTCTTCGAACTGCACAGTCATCTAAGGCTTTTTTTTCTTCCCCTTTCTTTTATGGCAGGAATGAGTCTGCCCCAAGGCCTCCCAATGTTCCCAGCCACCCCCCACTTCTCCCCATACTCTCCTACAGGTCATTCCCCCAGAACATGGCCAGCAAATCCCATCTTATCATGGCATCGGCTTCTGTTGGATCTTTTATTTCATCTCCAATTTATAATAGTGAAGCTGAAACCCAGCATGGTTACATAACTTGTCCAAGGTCACACCTCTTGGAAGGGCTAGAGCCGGTCACCAGACCCAGGCATATCAGAGCACGAACTCATAACCACTTCCCTGTACAACCTCTCATTTCAGAGTAATATGTACAAAAACTAAAAAGAAAAATGTGTCCTAGGGTCCAGAAAATGAAGCATTTGTTCATGTGACTCATTTTCTGTAGAATATCTTGTAGGACTGAGAATTAGGGAGCTAGCTGCACCATGGGAATGCTTTAGCGAAGCACCAATGTCATTCTGATTGAAGGTGTCATGGGGTAGGTGTGTCTGCACGGACCAGCTCGCAGCGGTGGACAGGAAGAGCAGAGAGAGCAATGAGCCAGCTGCCCGAGTGGAGCCCTCCGAGGCTATCCTGTCGTTGCTGTTTCCTATGACCTCCAGAAGTGTAGCAGAGACCACGCCATACACCTGATCCCTACATGGCCCCTTGGCTTGATTCTGTTGTTTCCTTGCCTCTCAGATTCTGGGTGGCCTGTTGCTGTGGTGTGGCAGAGAGGGCACAGCCCCAAGGAGATAGGAGGCTGGACTGTACCACCACCACTTGGCAAGTCAGTGGACCCCTCTTGCTTCACTCCCCTTATTTGTGCAAAAAAGATGGGGCCAGATCAGGAGTTTCCAGCCAAGCTCTCTGGGGCTCCAGTGGCGGTGTGGAGGTAAGAACCACCGATGAGAGGGGTATGAGATGGAGGAGCCCCTGCCCACTGTGGTGCATCTCAACAGAACATCTCCACTTTTATTCACTTTAATTTTTAAAAAATAATTAATTTATTTATTTACTTTGGGGGGAGGGGCAGAGGGAGAGGAAAAAGCAGGCTCCCCACTGAGCAGGAAGCCCAATGCAGAACTCGATCCCAGGACCCCGAAATCATGACCTGAGCTGAAGGCAGACACTTAACTGACTGAGCCACCCAGGCACCCCTTATTCAATTTATATATTGGGATTCTATGAGTGTCTGTAATCATTAGTAGTTGCAAACTACAGAAATGGACTCTCCTAACAGAAGAGCAAGGAAATTGTAAAAGGATATTAGAGCCAGGGACTGTGTTCAAATATTCATCCAGAGGCTAGTTAGGGAGAAATAGTACAAGAGACCCAAAAGGGCTGCATTGTCAAGACGCCACCATCTTGAAGACCACCATCCAACCAGTCTCCTGGCCTTTGGTTTCTGGGTCAAGACTGAGTCCAGAAGAAGCCATTCAGTAGGCCAAGCTTGCCTCTGGGGCAGAAAGGGGGACATGGCTCATTGGAATTCCAAAGTGGGCAATAGTCAAAAGAAGGTCTAAAAGCCCTTCCAACCAAGACCCCACAAATAGGCACAAGGTGTTTACTAAGAAGGAGACGAGGTTCTCTAGGAAGAAGGAGTGGGTGTTCGCCCAAAGAACAAATGCCCACTATATGCATTAATTTTTGTTTGTAGGGCAGTTCCACAGTTAACCTGTTTAGAAGGCACTGGGCTAAGGGGTCCTTCCTGTATCAGAGATGTTCATCCTGTGTTCTAGCTGGGACATGAGAAAGTGGCAGTCTCTGGTTTCTTTTCTTTTCTTTCTTTCAGATTTGATTTTTTTATTTGACTGAGACAGAGAGAGAGAACAAGCAGGGTGAGCTGCAGGCAGAGGGAGAGGGAGAAGCAGGCTCCCCGTTGAGCAGGGAGCTCATCTCAGGACCCTGGGATCATGACCTCAGCTGAAGGCAGACATTTTTTTTTAAAGATTGTATTTATTTATTCATGAGAGACAGAGAGAGAGAGAGAGAGAGAGAGAGAGAGAGAGAAAGGCAGAGACACAGGCACAGGGAGAAGCAGGCTTCATGCAGGAAGCCTGATGTGGGACTTGATCCCGGGTCTCCAGGATCAAGCCCTGGGTTGAAGGCAGCACTAAACTGCTGAGCCACCTGCGCTGCCCAAGGCAGAGGCTTTTAACCATCTGAGCCACTCAGGTGCCCCAAGTCTCTGGTTTCTTTCTTTTTATTTTTTTAAAAGATTTTATTTATTTATTCATGAGAGACAGAGAGAGAGAGGCAGAGACATAGGCAGAGGCAGAAGTAGGCTCCATGCAGGAAGCCCTGATATGGGACTCGATCCCGGGACTCCAGGATCATGCCCTGGGCCGAAGGCAGATGCTTAACCGCTGAGCCACCCAAGCACCCCAAGTCTCTGGTTTCTTAACCACAGAACTGAAAGCCTCACTTTTCTCATGACAGCTGGTGGGGAAAGGGCAGGAAGGCACCTGTCTTGGCTTGGGTTCCCCAAGAAAGCAGAGCTGCAAGATGAAGGCTTGCACACACGTATTTTACTTTGGGGAATGTGAGAAGCAGGGTGTAGCTGAGACCAGGTGCTGTCAGCCGCCCCCCCCTCCCTGGGTGCACATAAGTACTGCAGCATCAGCTGGAGGCAAAGGTGGGTGAGGAGGAAGCAGGGCAGGGCCCCAGAGGTGTCCCATACGAAAACCCCTTTGCCACTTCCCCCTGTCCCATCCCTCTTTGGATGTGCACATGTGCCTGATGCCAGGGAAGAGGAGGCTCAGTGGGGTTGCAAGTCTGTAAAGAAGATTCCACCTTTGACTATCTGCACAGCACAGTTTGATGAACGATGTTCCACTGGGACCTCACACTGCTTTCCTGACATCTTTTTCTCCTAGTCTTCATATTGGTCAGAAGGTGCTACTTTTGCAGAAGGCACTCAGAGGAGGAAATCTGCATCCTGTTCACCCTACAAGCAGGCTCTGCCTCAAGCTCTGTAGCCAGGGCCTGCACTCCATGGGGACAGCGAGGGAGCCATCTATGGAGGTTTGAGCAGGTGAGGTGCCTGGGTTTTGCTCAGTATGCCCAGAGAAAGGGGGAGAAAGTTAGGTTGGAACCTGGTTTGGAGTGCAGCCAAGATCATGGCAGAGGAGAGTCTCGGGAGCTCTGTTGCTTGAACTCTGCAGTATCCAGGACCTCCAAGTGAGCATCACCAGAGGCCCGAGACGTTTTTACGAGGTATTTATTTATTTATTTATTTATTTTAGATATTTTCTTAATGATTTTTTTAAAAAATAGTTTTAATTTAAATTCCAGTTCATTACCATACAGTGTAATACTAGTTTCAGGTATACAATTGAGTTATTCAACACGCCCATACAACACCTGGTGCTCATCACAACAGGTGCACTCCTTAAGCCCCATCACCCGTTTGATCCATCCCTCCTGCCCTCCTCCTCTCTGGTAATCATCCATTTCTTCTCTATAGTTAAGGGTCTGTTTCTTGGCTTGCCTTCCCCTCCCTCTCTCTCTTTTTTTTTCCTTTGCTCACTTGTTTTGTTTCTTAAATTCCAGATATTATAGCAGCATTATCTCTAATAGCCTAATTATGGAAGCAGCTCAAGTATCCATCAATTGATGAATGGATAAAGAAGATGTGGATTATTACTCAGCCGTAAAAGAGAATGAAATCTTGCCATTTGCAACAACATGGGTGCAGCTAAAGAATATTATGCTAAGTGAAATCAGTCGGAGAAAGAGAAATACCATATGAGTTTTTAGAGTCCACCTGCCTCTGGATCTCCAAGTGGAGATGAAAGGTCAGACTGTCCCTTAAGCCATGACCTCTCACCATCCTGAGGTCCGAATCCCTGTGCTCTGACCCTGCACTAAAGAGATTGCTATTGATACAGTTTTATATTGATACAGTTTAGACTATTAAGTAGTCATTAATAACCAATTTCACTTACCCACATTTATCAGGTCCCAGGCACCGTGCTAAAGCTTAACCTACCTTCTCTCATTTTTCCCTATTTAATTCCCCACTCACCTTTCAGATCTTAACTGTCCCTCCTTAGGGACATCTTTCTCAACTCCAGTGCCTCTGCTCCCCTAGTCCTCAATTACATGGTCTACTTGGACCACAAACCTTCCCTTTGAGGCACTTACCTCAGTTGACATTTTGGTTTCTTTTTGCCTTTGTTAAATTAATGTCTGTCTCCCACAGGAGAAGAGAACTCAATGCTACACACTCACTGCCATGTCCCACACCAAGCACAGGGTCCGGCATAAATAAAATTTCAATAGAATACTTATTGAAGGGGATTCCCAGGTGGCTCAGTGGTTTAGCACCTGCCTTCTGCCCAGGGCATGATCCTGGAGTCCTGGGATCGATTCCTACATCAGGCTCCCTGCATGGAGCCTGCTTCTCCCTCTGTGCCTCTCTCCCTCTCTCTTTCTCTCTCTCTCTCTCTCTCATGAATAAATAAATAAAATATATATTTTTAAAAAGAATATTGAATGAAAGGGTGATTGCATAGCCTTATCAGAACCCTGTAAGGTGGGTTTTACCCTGAGGCCCAGAGAGGTTACATGCTGGCTTGGGGTCACACAGCTAGTAAAGGAAGAGGTAGGTTTAAAGTGTGGGTCCATCTGGTTCCGAGACCAGGTCTTCACCATCACGCCCCACTGCCTTCCAGTGTCCAAGTGTGTTTTCTGTCTTCTCCTGCCCTGTCCTCTGTGGGAAAGGCAGAGGGGTCCTGCCCCCTTCTGTGGTCACCATGTTGCACTTCTGCCCCTGCCCCCTCGGGTCCTAGCATTCAATCCTGCGACCCCTCCAGCTGTGAATCTTGCCCTTTGCAAATGCCTTCCATACCGTCCGGCCGTCTCTTGGCTGCCAGCACGGCTCTCCATCTGCTGAGATGGCGTGGTGCCCGCTCACAAGATGGCACGCTATTTTTACCCAGCTTAGGTGCCAAGCCAGCCAGATGTTTTTCAGCAGCACGGGGAAGCTGAACATTGCTGGGGTGTGGAGGGAAGCTGCCAAATGTCAGCTCCTTGGGGGGGCTCTGGGACAAGCAAAGGGAAGGCTGTGCCTGGAAGCGGACATCCCCAGGAAGTTTCCAGGTGCTGGCACCTGGCTGGGGCTCCGGCCACGTCCTCTCCGTCGGCTGCTGGTGATGGGCACAGGCTGGGGCTGTGATGGGTCCACTCCAGGTGGGAAATGCCCCGGTCAGCACTCCCGGGAGGGCATGTGCTTCATCCCCCACCCTGGGGCCCAGGCAGTGATACCTGGGGACATCCCCTTCTGTGGCTTCCCTGCATGTTTGGAAAATTTCAGGTTTGGCCAGCTGCATGAGGAGGCTGCCAGAACTGGCCGAGTCCAGCCAGTTGTTGGGATTAGCTTTCCCTCAGAACAGAGGCAGAAGTCTAGTGGTCTTAATTTCTGCTCTCTCCTTCCTGGGAAAGGGGTGACCCCCTAGTTGAGGCATAGCTCCCCATAATAGCCTATTAGAAACAGCAGAGGGGATAGCTTAGCCCTGCTGGCCCTAGCTCCTGTTCTCCAAACATCTCCACTGCTCACCTGTGTGACCTTGAGCAAATCACAGCCTGAGCCTCATCTGTGAACCCTCCAAGGCCCCTCCCCTCCCGTAGTGGTCCCTAACTGTAGGGAATCACAGCTCTGCTGACCTTTTCCCGTGGCTAGCCAGTCTTGGGCCTCCAGAGGGAGGTGAGCAAACTCTCTTCCTCCCCTGCGGTGCATGCACATCTCTGCCCACGTGTGAATCCCATTTTCTCACCCTTGAGGAATCTTTTGCAATGCTCAAATCACCTATAAGAGGTTGTCTTCAAGTCCAGACTTCTGGACAAAAGGCCCATTTCTCGTGAGGGGCTTGGGGTCGTGTGGAGAGAGAAGGAATGTTTGCAGCTGTGGCCACAGAGCCCAGAAGAACCAACGTCATCTCTCCTTGTGGCCCGAAGGAACTCACTCATCTGGTGGTCCTGTGCCTGGTCTGAGAGAGGTCTGGACTGGTTAGGCCGCCAGGCCAGGGCTTCCAGAACTTGAATGTCCACCTGAGCCACCTGCTGGGTCTTTAAAAATGTAGATTCTGCTTCAGTCAGTCTGGAGTGAGCCTCTGCATTGATGAGGTAGGCAGATGAGGGGCCCCTAGAATGTCCACATCCTAATCCCTGGATCCTGTGACCATGTCGGGTAATGTGCAGAGGTGGATAAAGACTGTATTCAGCTGCCCTGGAGCTGGGAGATTATCCTGGACCATCCAGGTGGGCCTACAGGAGGTCCGAGGGATACAGTATGAGAAGCAATCAGCTGCTTCCGCTGGCCTTGGAAAGGGAGCAGGGAGTTTCGAGCTAAAGAACGCAAGCGTCTTCCAGAAGCTGGAGCAAGCAAGGAGGCGGATCCTCCCCTAGAGCCTCCAGGGGCCCAAAGCTGCACCAACACCTTGCTTCTAGCCCTGAGCGACCTGTTTCAGACTTCTGACCTCTGGAACTGTGAGGTAACACTTTTGTATTGTTTTTGAGCCACTAATGTTGTGGTGGTTTGTTACTGCTGAGTTTGCAGTTACTGCTGCAAACTCAGGCTGCGTTTCTGAGTAGCTCCCAGGTGATGCTGAGGCTTAAGACTGGCCAAGTGTGGCACTTCTATCTGGGTGACCTGGGTGACAACTTGAAGGTGGGAGAGAGCCATTTCTTCAGTGGCTTCCATGACAGCTTCTCATTATCCTGTTTTGTCTGTGTCTCCTTGTTCCTCCCTATGCAGAGATTATTTGAGGTCCCTTGGTTGTCTCTTGATATGGTCCAAGTTGGGGGTTTCCTGGTTTGTGAGCTCCGGCCCTCTAAGAGAGCTGAGATTACTGTAAGGGCCCCTCTACTCTTGTGAGTGCTGCCTGTTACTCAAATAAGTGAGGCCTCATGCAAATTGTATTTCTCAAATGTATGCAGGTGCCATGCATAGGACACCAGTGGTGGGTGGTGGTTTAGGAAAGAGGCTTTGCCCTTTGGCAAAGGGTTACACTGTATCAGGACCCAGCTGTCCCTGTATGAACTGGCTCCTCCTTCCTCCTGTGACCTGCCTTGCTCTTTTGTCCCCATCATATGTTAAGTAAGCTCCGGTCCCACTGGCTTCTTTCTGCCCTTGAACATGGGTCTTTCCTCCTTGGCATCTGTAGGCTTGCTCTTCATTCTCCCCCTTTGGGTTGATAGGTGCCTTCCCTGACCACTGTGAGCAAGCATGGCTCACTTGGTACTCTCCCTTACTGCTCTGGTACATTTTCTTTTAGTGTTTATTACAGTTTGTAGCTGCATATTTATTTGAAGAGCTTGCTTGTTTATCACCTGTCTTTCCCTCTGGATTGAGTTCAGCAAGGGGAGGGCCAGGGGCATTTTGTGTCCATCTGTACCAGATATACTCAGCACAGGTTCTATGTTTAATACATATTTAGGTGGGGAATGAATGAATAAATGAATGGGTATACATTTCAGCCCCCATAGAATTTCAGACTGTGTCCACTTGCCTTCATGCTTGAAGGCTCCACCTCGGGGTCTGTCACTGTCCCGTAGAGCACTGATCTTTGAATCCCTCTTGTAAATTAGAAGCCCCGTGGCTGACAAGCCTGGTCCTTGTTTTCCTTCACATATCTTTCTGCTTTTCGTCTCTCCTTCCCATCTCCATGGTTTATCTCTGCCACAAGGAGAATGAGCTTTGCAGCTCTCCTTTCAGTGTGATTGGCTGTCTGCTAAAGGGGGGGCGGGGGTGGAAAGATGTATGCTTGGTGCCTGGGCATGCTTTCTTCCATTGTCATCTCAAGTCAGTAGGGCTTTTGTATGGCATGAAGCTGAATACTAGTATTTACTTTTGTTTTATTCCCAGAGCTTGTCTGGTTCATGTGAGTCCTGACAGCTGCCGGAAGCACTCTGTTTCTGGTATTCCAGCTCATCTTGGTGGGAGAAGCATAGGCTGAGAACACAGGAGCTGACTGATTGTAATGGGCAGGGCTGCAGGCTAGACAGCAAGGAATAGTTCCCTACTGGCAGACTTGGTGATACGGGGACACGTTTCCCCAAGTTGCCAGGGAGCGGTTGTTTCTGGAGAAATCTGAGGGAGGGTTGACCCTGTTATTAGGGGCTGATTTGAACACAGTGGTGTCTGGAGGTGAACAATGGGCAAGATCCAGCCATAGCGAGCTGGGCTAATGGCTGACTTGCGTTTGCTCTCTAGATTTTATTATAGACATTTCCCACCATGAGTGTGAATTATTAAAAAACTCAAATCCTTATAGATGAAACAACTGAAAATCAGCGAGGTTAAGTAACTCATTCAAGGTCATACATCCAGACTGAATTCAAGTCTGACTCCAAATCTTTTGTATTCATACTTGGGAACCTGGAAAGTTCCTACTATGTTCCATAGTTATTTGTTTGTGTATGTCAATTCCTTAAGAGGGCTGCTTAGTTCTGGCTTAGGGAATCTGGGACCATTTCCTAGAGGAGGTTCAGTGTTTGGATGTGTGTACAAAGGGCTGGGTGGCACATATGTGAGTATTGTTTTCTCAGTATCCATCCTTCCTGCTTCCAGAAATAGTGCCTGATTTTTTTTTTTTTTTGACAGGGGGTAGGGAGCCCCACTGTCACCAATTCTCAGCCCTTATGGTCTGTCTGGGTAGATTCTAAGCTAGCTCCAAGAGTGGAATATCAGGCTTTGGTGCATCTTATCCTTCTGGTCACAGTTCAAGGATATATTCTAAGCAGGTCCAATCAAAGTAGAGCAAAAGATTTTTGAAAAGGCTGTCATTAAAGGATTTGGTTCTATCTAGCTGTATTTGAATGGGAGAGGAGGTGAAGCTGGTGCTGTGGTATAGCCATATTGCCATGAAGGCTGAACTGGAAAACAGATAGAATTGAATCCTAACATTCATGGCTCAAGACTCTTGATCTAGCCATGCCTGAAACTGCCATGCCTTTAAACTTTTCAGCTTAAATGTACCAATAAACCCTCTGTTTGTTTACTTAAACCTATGTGAGTCTGTTTTTCTGTCACTTGTAATGGAAAGAGCCATAGCTGATATGATAATATGAGGCTGGTGGAGTAGCATGAGTTGGGGAGAGCAGTAGGGAGAGAAACACATCATTAGCCAGAAAGTGCGGGCATGAAGAAGTCTCAGTGTCTCTGCAAGTTCACGATGTGTAACCAGCTGGAAAAATGAATAGGATATACTTTTCTTAGAGCTCCTCTGCCCTGCCCCACAAAAGGATGAAGACTATGAAACTGTTTGCCCAGAACATTACTGTCCCGGAGTATTAATGCATATTTCATTGGGGAAGGGGTTGTGTGCTCCAACAAATATGAGAAACACAGGAGCAAATAAAGAAGTAAAGGATGCGCTACCAGACTGAAGCCTTTAAAATGCTAACATGTATTGTGAGTCCCAAGGAGAGAGAAAGAGAGTGAGTGCGTGTTTCCAGAACTTATTTTTCTTGGAGCATCTCATGGGACCAGTGTTGCAAAGAATATGCTTTTGAAAACATTGGTTTAGAGGACAGTTCCTGTGCAGGCTTCAGAGAGGCCACTTTCCAGAATGAAAAGCTTGGCAAAGGCATGACTGTTTGTCTAGATGTGGGCAGGATGGGCCTCTATGAGGGAAAGGGAGGTAGCTCTTGATTCAAGGACCCCAGAAATACTGTTTGTCCTTAAATGGCCCTCTGGCCAGCCAACAACGGGACTGAAATTCCTATGAGTGGAGGCAAGATTTGGGTTTGGAGCAAATCTTCAAAAGATTCCTATTGAACTATAAATGCAGAGTGACTTGGCGGCAATATTTCATCTGCCTTCATTCATTCGTTTGACACCTACTTGCTGAGTACCTACTGTGTGCCACAGACTTCCAGGTACTAGGGATCCATCCAGTCAATCCAACAAATTCTTGTTCCTGTGGATCTTAAATTCTCGCAGATGAAGGCAGTCAAGTAAATATTATGTGATTATGGGCTGAAATAAATAGAGCTGGCTGAGAGGGACTCAGAGTGCCAAGGAGGGGATGTTTGATAGGACTGAAGGGGTGGGTGTCATTGAGAAAGACTTTTGGGCAGACACTTGAAGGAGGTGA
Organism: Canis lupus familiaris; assembly: GCF_011100685.1. Taxonomy (NCBI): domain Eukaryota; kingdom Metazoa; phylum Chordata; class Mammalia; order Carnivora; family Canidae; genus Canis; species Canis lupus. The sequence continues at coordinate 19,995,274 of NC_049241.1, forward strand.
GAGATGAGCTGTGAGGAATGTTCCAGAGAGTGAGAGCACCAGTGTGAGGGCTTCATGTTGGGAGCATGCCTGGCCTGTTGGAGATACAGCAAGGTGTTTAGTGCAGCTAGACAAGGTGGGCGAGAGAGAGTGGAGGTAATGCTGAGGAGGCAGGTGAGAACAGGTCGTGTAGCGCCTTGAGGACTCTGGCTTTCACTGAGTGGAATGCACCACGGTTGCCAGGTGTGAGCCAAAGTGGCACATGATCTGCCTTATGTTTCTAAAGGGTCGCTCTGGTTGCTGTGTTGAAACTCAGATGCAGAGGCCAAGGGTGAAAGTCGGGGACCAGGGAGAGGGTTGTGTGGTTCACCTGGACAGAGACATAGGTAGCTCAGCCCGGGGCGGTAGGTGAGTGAAGTCAGGGAGAAGCAGCTGGATGCTGGATGCATTTTGAGGGTGCAGTCCACAGGACATCCTGATAGATGGGAGGTGAGGATGGAGAAAGGGCAAGCTGAATCAAGGAGAACATTTGGTCCAAGCAACTGGAAGGATGAAGATGTCCTCAATGGGGATGGGGAGGGCAGCATTACATCTAGAAAAAAAAATTAAGCCAATGTTTAAAAATTGGGAGATCTCACATTTTTAAAAAACCACATTTCCAGCCACTCTTGAAAAATGGAAAGATCTGGCAAAATCGAACCCACCTTCTACCTGGCATCTATTGTTTAGCACTAGCTGGCAGCTCCTCCTTTAGCCGGGCAGGCACATTTGAGTTTCCTCAGCTGGATCCCCCACGTGGCTCCTTAGGGATTTGAGTGGGAGAACTTAAGGATGGGTAATAAGTAGCAGACTGGTTCTTAAACCTAAGAGCAGGTAAGAATCATCCAGAGGGCTCATTACAATGGCTCACTGGGCCTACCTGCAGGGCTTCTGATTTAGGAGGTCCAGGGTGCGGCCTGAGAACCTGAAATCCTTCCAAGCTCCCAGGCGATGCTGATGCTGCCAGTCCAGGGACCACACTTTGAGAAGCACTGAAGGAGCATGTCCTCCTCAAAGCACCCCTCCTCACATGATTGCAGATGAGGTTCTCCGAGGACCTGGGAGTGATCTGTGAGATGGATACATTTTGCTAGGGTTGGGGACAGGAGCAGTGGCTCTGGTGGGGGAGGTCTAATCAGCCAGGAGGTGCTTTGAGGACTGGGGCACTCCAGGATTTGTTAGGGTTGCTGAAGGCATACTTCGCTTGCTTTCTTTTGGCAAACACTGCCTCTTCTCGGTTGGGGTCACCAGCGATCACGGCAGAGAGTCCAAGGCCTGAAGGAGGACCAGGGAGGCCCTAGGAGGAGCCAGGGTCTCCAGAGAATCCAGGGGACAGATGAATTCCCTGCAGCCCGCCCAAACTGCTTGCATAAGCTTTCTTCTTCTTTATTTCAATTAGGCCCTAGGCTCATTATGCAGCCCCGGAGCTCATGCTTCTATAGCAAGAAGCAGAAATCAGATTTCCATCTGCTTCTCGAGCTTGGAGAGACCCCAGGGAGAAAACTGCGGCCACCACAGCACTGGCCTCCCAGTTACCCCAAGCACATGAGGCTGGAGAAGGTTCTGTAGTTTCTTCAAGCTGTTCAAGGTAAAGTTTGGGAATCTGGCCTGCGCTGGAGGGGCAGCAGTGTGAAAGCAGGATAAGCAACTTTTTCTTTTCTTCCTGACAAAGAAAATATTTCTCTGTACATCTGGTTTGCATTTTTCTTTAGGGTTCTGCCAGAAACAATTGTGAAAACAGAATGCAGCCCAAGATCGAAAGAATCTATCCATTCCTCTGGAATTCCCCATCTGTCCGGCTGGGCCCCATATTAAAATTTGAGTAATTCCTTAATGTGAAGTCACCAGGCTTTAAAAATACTGCAGGCAGGCTTTCGTTTGCTAGTGGTTTCTCACCTTCAAATGTTGGCCTCAGGCCCTCTGTCCCCCTAGAACATTCCCCATACCCCTGCCTGCCATAACTCCCCTGCCTATCATAATTCAACACGTTCATTTGTATGTCCAGTGTTTATCACACCCTTTCTCTGTGCTGAGCATTGGTAGGTCTTGGGGTCAGCGGTGAGCAGAACAGTTGCCACCCTTATGAAACTAAGTCTGTGGAGAGATAGGCCAATTAAAATTGGGTCATTAGTGATGGTTTCTATGAAGCAGTGCTTCTCTAGGATCTGTGGGGCAAGGACCTGTTATTTTTTATTTCTTCTCAACTAACAAGTGACACATGGTCCTACTTTCCATGATTTGTGTGTAGTTTGTACCCTGTGCATTTGGTAACACATGAGCCTGTCTAAATCCTGCTCAGGGACATGGGTCCACCCATCACTTGCTTGGAGGTCTTACAATAAAAGTTTCTAAACACTCAGATTCTATATGTTGGTATGGATGCATATGACCTGTCGAGGCCTATCACTGGTCTGCACTTTGAGTGGTGTTCCATTAAGGATGAGTGAGGGGTTAAAGAGACAAAAACAGATGCCTTATTTAGGTGGGGTGACTGATAGAGGACCCTTGGAGAAGTGAGACCTGAAAGATGAATAGAAATAACCAACCTGGGTCGGGACAGGGGAGTGAAGGAATCAGTGTTTATGAGTAAGAAACAGATTGTACCAAAGCCAGAGGAGGTGAAGAGTTGGCTTGTCAAGGAATGGAAAGACCCCGTTTGTGTGTGTGTGTGTGTGTGTGTGTGTGTGTGTGTGTTTGAGCATGAGGTATATTAAGAATCAGGGGTTGATTAGAAATGGAATGTAGAGCAATGGGAAGAGTGAGGCTGAGGGAGTGATCTGCCCCCATATTCATCTAGAGAAAGTCCCTCTAGTTGTGACTGAAGCATCCTTTGTAGGTCAGGGTTTTGTGGTGAGAGATGGTGTTAGAGGAAAAAGGGAGAGGTGTTGGCAGCTATATAGTTGTTGCATAGGTGGTAGTTCACCAGGGCTGCTGTTCCTCAACCTGGTGGCTTAAAACAAAAGAGATATATTCTGTGATCATTCTGGAGGCTAGAAATCCAAAACCCAAATCAGCATGTCCATGGGGTTGGCCCTTCTGAGGCTGTGAGGGCGAATCTTAGTTCCTAGTTGTAAGCTCCCTTAGTTCCTAGTTCCTGGTGCTTTGTTGGCCATCTTTAAGGCTTCCTGGCTTCTGCTACAACATCTAATCTCTGCCTTCATCTTCACACAGTACTCTTCCTGGTTGTGTCTGTGTCAAAATGCCTCCCTTTCTGTAAGGACACCTGTGGTATTGGATTAGGACCCATCCTAATGACCTCATCCTAAACCGGTCCTCTCTAAAGACTCTATTTCCAAATAAGGTCACATTCGTGGGTACTGGGGATTGATATTTCAACATCCTTTCAGGGGGCACAGTTCAACCCAGAACAGGGTGAGAGCATGGTTGTTTGCATCAGAGCAGTGACAGGGCCAGGGAACAAATGCAGGTGACCCTTTGAAATACCGGGAGTTGAACTGGACAGGACTGGGTGATGGATGGATTGGATGTGTGGAGTGAGGGAGGAGAAAAACGCTTCAATCCCTTTTTCTTAAATTCTGACCTGAGGACACTGGGGGATCTGGTTAAAATGCAGGAGGTTTGGGGCAGGGCTTGAGGTTCTGCACTTCTTACCAGCTCTCTGGTGATGCCACTGTAGTGAACACATTGGTCTGTGAACACACCACAAGGCAAGAACCTAGGACTTCGCTGTCCAGTATGACCCTCACTAACCTCACGTGACTTTTAAGCACCTGGAATGTGCTTTGGAGCACTACTCCAAACTGAAATGTGCTGGAAATGTCAAGTGCACCCCAGGTTTTGAAGAATTTGGTCTGAAACAAAGGCTGTAAAACAGCAAGTTAATTTTACTATTGTCAAATTAATATTTTGAGTTGTGTAGCAGTCAAACGAAGAGCATGATTCAAATTGATTCCACTTGGTCCCTTTTTACCCTTTCCAGTGTGGCTACTAAAGATGTTAAGGTATATATGTGGCTTGCTAGAGTTCATATTGTGGGTCTGTTGGACATGGTCCAGGCTTCCAATTTCCCCCTTCCAGAAGCTTCTTGACCACTCCAGCTGAAGGAGGTATTTCCCACAGGCATTCTTTTCCAAAAATCATTTATGTCATTTATCATCACTTTGTTCTGTAGGGATGTGGGTCTGTGTCTGTTCACCAACCAAACTCAACAGTTCCTCAAGGAGACACACTGTCTAGCTGTCTCTTTCCCAGAAGCTTGCCATTCTCTTGATAAGGCATTGATTTGGTGAGGCAGGTTTCTCTGTTGGCCACACTGTTGATTCTCAAGGGATTTGGTTGCCTAGTGCCAAGCTCAGGTTGGGGCAGAATTTGGTTCTCTGGACCCCCAATGGTGGGGCTGGCAGAAACCTGATTGCTGCTCATAGGTGGGGAGACTACTGCTTGGGACAAAGGAAAGCAGGGAGACTGGTGGCCTCTGAGGAAGGGTGTCCCTGTGCCTCTACCCCTTTTTATTCACCCTCAGGGCAAGCACTGGGCCAGTGCTTCTTAGGTGGTGAGGTTATTGCATTAAAAGGCACGACAGGGGCACCTGGCTGGCTCAGTCGGAAGAGCATGTGACTCTTGATCTCGGGGTTGTAAGTTCAAGCCCCACATTGGGTGTCGAGATTCCTAAAATAATAATAATAATAAAAACTTAAAAAGGCAGGACAAGTAGGCATTGTGCTCTCTCTCCTGCTTCTCCCTTCTCTGTGACCAGAGAGCTGGGGGACCAGAGATGGTGGGAAGAGGCCACCATCTCTCTCCTTCCTCTAATCCTATTTCCTGCCTTCCTCCCACCTGGCAGTTTGACAGGGTATGAGGCTCAGGCCAGCTCAGTCCTGGGCACCATTAAGTACCCTACTTCTGCATTCTTTCTCTCAGTCTCTGTATTTCTTTCTTTCTAAGATTTTATTTATTTATTCATGAGAGACACAGAGAGAGGTAGAGACATAGGCAGGAGAGGAAGGCTTCCTTCAAGGAGCCCAATGTGGGACTCAATCCGAGGACCCCAGGATCATGACCTGAGCCAAAGGCAGATGCTCAACCACTGAGCCACCCAGGTGCCTTCTCTGTCTCTATTTTTCTCTTTATCGCTCTTTTTTGTCTCTATCTCCATCTCTCTCTCTCTCTCTCTCTCTCTCTCTCTCCCTCTCCCTCTCCCTCTCCCTCTCCCTCTCCCACTGTGCTGTCTTAATGACTGAGAAGTTGCATTAGTGGCTATTCCCTTCCTCCTTGCTCACATCTTGGGGTGAGATTTAACACATGTGTTTGCCTGTGGAGAGTGTTGCAGGTGGAGCTCTCCAAAAGTGTGCTCTAAGAGGGAGTTTGGGATACAAGATATTTGTTAGGGGTCAAGGCCTGGAAGATGATCAGGGAGGGAGCAATACAGAGGAAGGAGGCAAGCTGCAAGTAGGCCTGACAAAGCCTCAGCTTCTGACAAGTCAGTGGGGAACTTTACAGCAGGTGTCACCTGACCCATGGCTGTAATGTCCTGGCCTGGGAGAGCCTGGCCTCTGCACTGAACTGCTCCTGACCACAACCTCTCAAGTCTCTTCCTTGAGGGGTGATCTCTGGGTCTTCCTTAGACTCTGAGACAAGGATTTGGGTGCAAGGAACTGACTGGGGAGGGGATCACAGGCACAGGATGAGGGAGCAGGAAGTGAGACAGGGGAGGAAAGAAAGTCAGTCCATACAGGTGAGATCATTAATCAGCATTCTCCGTTTTGAGGAGTGGAACCTTGCTTGTGGCAGCCAACAATTCTCTGTCGCCAAGGGTCTTTGGGAGTAACAGGTATTCTGAGCCTCATGAGACAGGAACTTGGGAGAGCCTGGAGGGCAGGCATGGAGTCTTGCTGGGTCCAGGATCCTCAGCCCCTAGCACATGGCATGTTCCATCAGTGTTTGTGGCTGCCAGCAATTCTAAAAAAGAGGCAAAAAGGAGGCTGAAGGGGGCATATAGCAACAAGGGACCTGAGTATATCCTTTGAGTATCCCTGGTTACCAGGGCTTCATCCAGTTCCTTCAGCTAAGCTCCTGGTGTATCTGAGTCCAAAGTGAAGCCATCTCATTCTGTCCTAATAAAATAGTCTCTGTGTATCAACTGCTTATCATCAATGTCAGACATGCCATTCTCTCCCATAATCTGATCGCCCTAGGACATCAGTATTGTTGGCATAGGCATCCCCATTTTAAAGGTGGGGAAAATGAGACCCAGAGAGGAGGATGAGCTTGCGCAAGACTAGGCAGCTAGGGAGTAGCAGGGATGGGAGTGAAATCCAGATCCCCCTAGCATCAGAGTGAGGGTTCATGCCTAGGCCGTACGGGACAGAGACAGAAGAGGAAGGGTCTGGAGGTGAGGTGTGAGGTAGGGGTGGAGGGAGCAGAGTGTGTTTGTGGAGGGGCAGCAGACGTGTTTCCAGCAGAAGCTCCGTGTTGCCACATCTGAGTTCAGGTTTCCCAGCCAAGCTATCAGCTCAGCTCCCTCAGGAATCAGTAGCCAAGGCCGTCCTCCGTGGGCCCGGGACCTACTGTTGGTGAGGAATCCGTCCATCATGAGCCTGGCAGTCTCGCCAGTGCTTCTGGCTTTTCAGTACCATCCCTGAGAAAAGCTCTTTGACTCTCGGGAGGAGATGAGAGTCCTTGGTATTCTCAGAATCCCCTCCCTCTGTCCTATGTCCTCCTCAGCTCCTGTCCCCCATCCTGCAGTTACCCCCATGGGGTACAGAGCTCCTCATAACTCCTCACAACCACAGCCCCAAACTGTGGTTTGTGAGCCCCCCTCCTCCCAAAGCTTCCAGTGATGGAGCCAACCTCATTAAAAGGAGGGGAACTAGGGTAAAGTGAGAGAAAGCCCTTCCCATAAATGTTTCATTTTTATGGGGCCATTAGCGCACTAATCTTCTATGGGGCTCTGCCAAGGCCTCAGATGCCCGAGATTCTCGGCCAGATCCCAGGAAATGGGCCAAGATGGAGGAATTAATAGCTCTTCCCCTCCCCTAGGTTCTGTACTTTGTGATAGCATGTGATTTGGGAACCGGGATCCTCTTGGGGGAGTAACAGAGACATGGTGACCCTCCCAGATGGTGCTGTTGCAAGGAGAGTTAGGTCACAGGAAGCCTCTGGGAAGACAAGGTGCAGGGAGCTGTCCCCAGGGGTCCAGTCTGGATTCTGTGTGGGAGAACTTGCCACACTTCGCTCTCCTTCCAGCAGAGCTGCCAGGTCTGGCCAGTGCTCAAGACCTTGCCGTAGCATAGGGGCAGGGCCTAGGCAATGAGGTAGAGGAGAAAGGAGCAAAACTGGCATTTATTGGGCCTTTACAATGGCCAGACCTTGCCCATTTATAGCTCTTTCAGTTCTCACAACAGTGCTGTGAAGTGTTAGCAGCCGTCGCAGTGGTAGTGATGGTGATGATGGAGTCATGGCAGCAGCAGTAGTGGGAATGGTGGGAGTCGCAGTAATGGTGGTGGTAGTGGTAGTAGTAGTAGTAGAAATAATGGCAGTAATAGAAATAGCTCTTGCACTTGCAACAGTAATAATCAAGACGTCTTGAGTACTTACCATGTTGCCAGCACCATGCTGTTGGCCTTTATTTGCATTATGTGTTGAACCTTCACAAGGCCACCATGAGAGGATTCTCTGGACTTTCTGAACAAACTCAGAACAACCAGCCAAGGTGAGTGCACTGTGCTTTCCTGTGATGGCTCCAATTTTATAGCATCTTAGAGGGAAGGAAACTGAGGTACTAAGAGGTTCATTGACTTGTTCAATGTTTCCTGGTAGAGCCAAGACTTAAACTTGGAAGGCTGACTGCACACAGGGTACTCCCCCAAACCACTGTGTTGGCCTTTCCTCATTTCTGCCATGGGACAGGCAGCAGTAAACAGCACCCACCTGTGCGGGCCACCGGGTCTGTTACAAATACTTGGCCCTGCCTTGTATAGTGAAAGTGGCCTCAAATAGCACGATGAGCGAAGAGGTGAAGATGTGTGCAGTAAAACTTCATCTATAAGAGCACATGGCAGGTTGGTAGGGTTGCCAGAGAAAATCTAAAACCCTGCAACCTTAGACAAGCCAGATTTGACCATGAGCCAGTTTCCCAACTTTGAATCTAGTGGGTGCCTAACGTTTGCACTTTATAAGTATTCCCTTAATTCCTCAAAAACATCAGTAAGGAAGGAGTTACTGTTCACCTTTGACAGATAGGGAAACTGAAGCTCAGAGGGAGTAAATGACTTGCCCAGCATTGTACAGATGGCTAGTGCAGAGCTGGGTTTAGAATCCACGTCTATTTGAGGCCTTAGCCTACTTATACACCAAAGATTGAAGGCTCAGGGAACAGGAGCCAAAGCTCCTGACAACCTCATGAAAATTAGGCAAAAGGGAAAGACATTCCCTGCTCCCCTGCCCACTCCTCTATGTCTGAAACCAAGCTGCTGTTTTGCTTGTATCTGACTTCACCTGGATTAATGGAGGAAGAGAAGCAATGGATAAGGAGCATGGCAGGGAGGTTTGTTGGCATGCCATACTTCCTGGTGACAGCTCTGAGCTTTGGGGTTAGTTGTGACTTCTTTCAGAGAGCACGTGGAAGTAACTACTTATTCTTTATCTAAGCTGACTTCTCTGACTTCATCCAAGCTAATGTAGCAGAAAAATAGCTATAGGACCCCTGAACTCTACCACTGAGTTCAGATCAGTGGTTCTCCATTGAGGGAAGGGAGTCATTTTGCCCCCAGGAAATCGTGCCCAATGTCTGAAGATTCTTTGGGTTGTCATAACTCTGGGAAAGTGCTGCTGGCATCTGGTGGATAAAGAGCAGAGACGTTCCTCAACATCCTTCAATGTACAGACAGCCCCCATGATACAGACTTAGCTAACAAAAACTAGAGGTAGTATGAAGTCAAGAAACTCTGGTACGTAGTAAAGTGACCAATGGAATGGATCTTTAGACCTATGTGCTCTTCTCTTTGGCCCCATCCACATTGTTGTCCTATCCCTTCTCCATTTTCTTACAGGTGGGTTGTAGAGGGTTGGTCAATCAAGGCCCTTTGGGATGAGAACTGCTGGTCTCCTCTTCTCTGTTCTCTGCAGAGGGTGTCTTCCCCTGCCCATCATAAACTTTACCCTTATTTGCCAGACATGGTCTAACCAGAAAGACAGAAACCCCTTTAACTATTTGCAACAGAGATCATTGAATGTGGAGAACTGGAGAAGCTGAGAAGACAAGGGGATGGGTCACCATCCCCTTAGCCTGTGGAGAAAAGGGAAGAGGTGGGATTGCAGATTTCCTGTGGCAAGTGCCATCTAGAAAGTGGGGACCTGGTGGGCCTGTCCAGTGGGAACTGAAACATGGGGGGATGTTGCTGCTGGAACGGATAGGATGGAGAAGGAGAAAGATCCCTACTACTTCCAACTGGGCAAAATAGCTCAGCTAGAAGTCAGCTGACCCACAAACCTGGGAAATGCAGAGTTAGCTCCTTTGACATACACAGCAGAACTGGGAAAGAGTAGGAAATGAATATAAGAATAGATCGAGGAAAGGCCTCCCTACTTCTCTTGCTAGAAGGAAGGCATAGAGGAATTCTGGTTGTAAACAGGGGCCTTGGGACCCCTTCAGACTTTCCTGAGAGAGTGAGCTTGAATTAAGAACCGAGGTTACCTAAGCATTACTCAGAACTTCTCAGAGAGGACCCAATGTATGGATCTTCTGTATATTTGTATCTAGGAAAATCCTGGAAGGTGTTACAGATACTTGAGTCAGCTTCCAATGGAGAGTTGTTTCTCCAAGTAATAATACATCACTTGCATCAGAATCCCCTGGGGAATGTTAATCATGACCATCCCAGAGTCCTACCCAGAGGTCTAGAATCAGAATCTCTAAGGGAGGAAGAGAAGGAGACCAGCAATCAGCATTTTTTACAAAATTCTTCAGTGGTTCTATGCTCTGCATTTGGAGAACCACTGCTGGCAGTTCCTTGTCATATTAGCACTGGTTAGGGTGACCTCTCCTCTCCAAATTTCCCATTGTGTTGATAATTTATGGATATAATTCAATCATTGCCATTTCCAGCTTTGAAAGTTTCTCTGGAATGTGGCCCAGCCTGTTATATTATTGATAAACTAGATTCTTAAAAAAGAGAGAAATTGGTCAGCTGCTTGTTTTTCTCTTTGTTCCAATGAATTGTATAGTGTGTGTGTGTGTGTGTGTGTGTGTGTGTGTAGGTCTGGGATATGAGTGAATGAGCCAATCCCAAGAAAGGGTTAATCTGTGATCAAAGAACAACTGTGAGCTGGAGCCACTATTAGGTGTTCCTGATTCTAAGATCCAGTTCTTCAATGGGCCAGTTTACCATCTGAGCTCACTCTAACAATAACAATTTTAGTATATGTGCTGCCGAAGCGAGCACTCTAACGATAACAAAATAAGTTCATTTTCCTGAAACCCTACTGTGTGTCAAACACTTTGAATATGTTATTTGAATTCCTCACAATAGCTCTACCACATAGGGATCAAATTTCCTCATCACAGTAGATGAGGAAACAGAGGCATGAAGAGGTAAAAGAGTTTGCCTGAAATCACAGAGCCACTGGAAACAGGATATGTGATATATTTTCATATAAGGTTACAGAATAAATCCCCTTGTTTTGTCACTCTTCCAGGAAGATTACAAGTCAAATTAATATTCAAATACTCAGCTGGCTTCTACTTCTGGCATAACAGTGTTTGGACCCTTGCTGACTGACCTATCCCCAGTGAAACTGGTGAAAACTAAAAGAACAAAATAAAACAAAACATTAAAAAAAGACCAAACAAAACTTTAGAAAGGATTCCAAGAGCACACAGCAAATGAAGAAACATTTATTGAAAAAAATATACTAATATTTGGTAAGAACAGGGAGAGTCTGTGATGTGTGAAACCAAGACCTGCTCTCTTTCAGCTTAGAGAAACAGAAACTCCATTTGAGTTTGAGGCTGATTCAGCCAAGAACACAAGGCTCCATTTCCCCCCAGCTCCCAGTCAGAGGGCCATCTTCCCAGGACAGACAGGATGCCAGCTGTTCTCATCCTGCCTCCCACTACCTACCTGTTGCAGGGGCTAAGTTTTGGGCAAGGGTAGCTGAGAGGTGGGACCTCCTTTTTTTTTTTTTTCCCAAGCCCCAATTTATAGAAAGGAAACTCTATCTTGGACACAGTGCCATGGAGGCTACTAGGGACCAGACAATGCTCAGTCTGGCTTGTTGGGTGGTGTTCCATGTTGAGAGACAAGCTAGGGTGACTTGGCACTCCTGTCCCTCCCTCCACAGACTGCTAGTTAAGATGTTATCACACACTTGTCCTGTCCTCAGCATTAAAGCCTTGACTTGGAGATTGTGTCTGGAGGATAAGCAGGACATAGAATAAGGATCTCCAAATACCTCCTGCAAAGGAACTGACTTCGTTTACAACAAGATATGGAGAAGTTCAAGCCCAAAGGGTCTTGCAAAAACAGAGGTGGTACGTTGAAAGGCAATTTGGAGATTGAGAAACTCATTGGAAGCATATGCTAAACTATGGGCAACTAATTTGCTAGAGAGAATCAGAAAAAGAACTGGGAAGAGCCCTCATGGCATCAGAAAAAAAATCTCTAACATTGACATCAGCAATTATCCCCTAAAAGCAAGCCAAACTAATGGGGTTAGTCTGTAAGCTATTGACACTCCAGAGCATTAGTGATAGTGATAGAGGGGCCAGTTAGGTAAGTAGAGGCACTTAACAGCTCTTAACCCCCAACAGTGGGTGGGGTAAAAGAAAGTCAAAGAGAGTCTTCTAAAACCGTTGTCATCCCAGGGTGATTGAGTATACCTCAGGCTGAGATCCCTGAGGAGAAATACAAGAAGTTTCATACTACAGAGTGACTTCACTGATATAATGTAGCCAGTCATTTAACAAGTAAACAAACAGACAATAACAACCCCCAGAAGAAGGTGGACTAATATCCAGAGTTGCTACAGTATATAATCTAAAAATGTCCAATTTCCAAAAAAAAAATTACAAAATATGCAGAGAAACAGGGAAATATGGCCCTTAACTAGAAAATAAACAGCAAAAACACTGCTTTGGGTACTACTTATCAGATTAAACAAAAACTTTCAAATAGCCATGATAGATATGTTCACAGAAGTAAAGGAAGCCCTAATTATAGAAGTAAAGGATGTATGATGAAATATCACATCAAATAGAGACTATTAATAAAGAGAAATTACAAAAGAGAACAAAATGCAATTTCTGGATTTGAAAGGTTTAGTAACAAATGACGATTTTATAAGAGGGGTTCTTCAGTAGATTGATAGAAGAAAGGATGAGTGAATTCAGGTAGATTAATAGGGATTTTGCAATCCAAAATTAGAAGAAAAAAAGGAATGAGAAAAATAAACAGAGCCTCAAGAACTGTGGGACACCATTAAACACATCAATGTATGTGTAATGGGAGTACCAAAAGGTGAAGAGAGAGAGAGAGAGAAACAGAAGAAAATAGTGAAACAATGACTGAAACATCACAAATGTGAAGAAAATTTTATCCATTGAAGAGGCTCAAGGAATTCATAATGACCTCCACAATAAAGCTAAAGAAATCCACAGACACACCATAGTGCAAATCCTGAAAGCTGAAAACAAAGAAAATCTTGAGGACAGCAAGAGAAAAAAGACTCATCACTTATAAGGAACCCCAATAAGATTATCAGCTAATTTTTCCTCAGAAGCAATGGAAGCCAGAGGCCGTGAAATGACTTATTTAAAGTACTCGAAGAGGGCAGCCTGGGTGGCTCAGTGGTTTAGTGCTGCCTTCAGCTCAGGTCGTGATCCTGGCATCTCGGGATCGAGTCCTGTGTCAGGCTCCCTGCATGGAGCCTGCTTCTCCCTCTGCCTGTGTCTCTGCCTCTCTCTCTGTCTCTCATGAATAAATAAATGAAATCTTAAAAAAAAAAAAAAAAAAAAGTACTCAAAGAAAAACAATTGGGAACCAAGAACTCTTTACCCAGCAAAACTCTCTTTCAAAAACGAAGGCAAAATAAAGACATTTCCTGGTAAACAAGGATTGAGAGACTTTATTGCCAGCAGGCTCACTTTACAGATACTAAAGGAGGTTGTGCAGATAAAAACAGGTAACTCAAGGTAATAATTTGAATCCATACAAAAAAATTACAGTAAAACAAATTACCAGTAAAGGTAATTAATTGTAAAAGACAGTATGCATACATATTTTTTCCTTCTTCTCTTAATTGATTTAAAAAAGCAATTGCATAAGAAAATATGTATATAATATATTGTTGGAACTATACCATGTAGAAATGTAATATATTTGCCAATAGCAGCACAAAAGAGCTGGGTTGGAACAAAGCTATATTGGACTAAGGAAAGACTCCAGATGGTAACCCAAATCTACAGGAACAAATGAAGAGAACCAGGGGAAAAAAAAGAAGGTTAATATAACCAAAGATATAAATATATACGTACCCTCAGTTCTTCTCTTAGCATCCTTGAAAGACATAAAACTCTAAAAAGTAGTAATTATAACAGTGCATTGTTTTGGTTTTTAACACTTATAGATGTAATTTATATAAGATAATAAATAACCCAAGAAAGGGAAGAGGGGAATGGAGTGGCAGATGAAAAACATTTCTGTATCTTACTGGAATTAAGTTCTTATGAATCTGAAGGTGATTTGATAAATTAAGATGTCTTTCGTAAGCTCAGGAGCCACCACCAAGGAAATAATTTTAAAAATATATCGGAAAAAAATCACTAATGAAATTAAAACACTTCCTTTATATATTAAGAGCTTTATTGAGAGGAGTCCGTGTGTGCGATTGTGGCAGCAAGGCTTGTGGTGGATCTGGAATCCACGAGGCAGGTCCTCAGGAAGGACAGGCTGCAAGCTCCTGGGCAGAAGCTGGCATTGGAGTCCGCAGGTAGGATTTCCTTTTCCTCGGGCTACCTCAGTTCTGCTCTTTAGGGCTTTCGATTAATTAGATCAGTCCCACCTGATTATAGAGGATAATTTCCTTTACTTAAAATCAATTGACTGGAGATGTTAATCACGTCTACAAAATACCTTCACATCAACACTTAGATTAGTGTTGAATCAAATCGCCGGGGACGATAGCCTAGCCAAGTTGATATATAAAACTGGCTGTCACACCTCCCGAAGACACTCCTCCTGCCTAAATGTTTGCTTCAGAGTCAGCCTTTGTGGTCCCTAAGATCCCCCTACACTGCTGTCTTCCTGGACTCTGCATGGCATGCAGTCCCCCCAAGGGAGCAGAGTTCGTTCCCAACACCAGCAATTCCCGTGACAGCCCGCGCTCTCAGAACCCCACGGCTTGTTGGGTTTTCTCATCCAGAATGTTATACGTTTGGAGATTGTGTCAGTTCTCTCTTGGACGATGTGTGCTCATGCAAGGCCAAGTTTGACACATTATTTTGGCTGCCACAGCCCCCTGTATCCATAAGCCAGTGTTTTCTGTCATCACCTTTGCTAAGCGTCCCAGGGTCCAAATAAATACCGCATCCCCTGAGTAGTATTTAAAGTTGTCTTAAGAAGGCATTCATAGGAACGTTCCTGATTTAACATTTTTTCCCCCAATTTCCCCTGAGCCCAGCGTTGAATATTTTCACCACAAAGCCTAACTCAGGACAGAAAAATAACAGATAAACATTGCCATATGTTTTTTTAAAACCATGTATGATTTTTTTTTTGAGTGAACTGATACTACTCTAAATGCATCAGATGGGGATCTCTTATCATTTATAGTTATTAAAAACAGGAGGAAGCAATTGGACTGGGGAGGCTCCATCCTTTCCTTTAAGACTTTTATAATTTCTACTGGAAAAATGCAGCAGGAGCCTGAAGACTCTGAGAAGTGCATGCAGGGCGGGGGCTAGGAGCCACAAAATACTGGTTATCTCTATTTAGGATAACAAGAGCTGAGACTTATTATCAGCTTCTGCTTGCTAGACACCGTGTAAGTGCTTTGCATGCTGAATCTCATTTGATTTTCGAAACTACCCTATGAGATAGGTGTCATTTTGGCCTCAGTTTCTTTCTTTCTTTTTTTTTTAAAGATATTATTTATTTATACATAAGAGACCCAGAGAGAGAGAGATAGGCAGAGATATGGGCAGAGGGAGAAGCAGGCCCCACGCAGGGAGCCCGACGTGGGACTCGATCCTGGGACTCCAGGATCACATGCCCTGGGCCAAAGGCAGACACCCAACTGCTGAGCCACCCAGGCGTCCCTTGGCCCCAGTTTCAAGATGAGGAGATGGACACCCAGACAAGCCAGTTTGTGAGCAGCCCCATGGGTCTGAGTGGCAGAGCTGGACTTGAACTCTTAGTTCAAGTGTGTACGTTACACTGTGCATATATATATAACCACTGGGCTATGTTGTTGCTTCTGACCAGTTCCTAATGCCAGCTGGGATGATGATGTGGGGATGTGGGCCATTCCTAACTCCCTGCTGGTCATGGAGAGGGTCTTGTTTGGATGTTTGTGTCTCAGCGCTGGTGTTTAAAGTCATTGTTGCCTGTCGCCAGGCTCTCATGGAAGAGGAGTAAGATTGGGAGGGGATGGTGAAAACGCCAAGCTGTCTTCCCACAGTGGGGGAAAAAAAACCCACCTCTATTTCCCGATCACTTGCAACAGGACGTTAACGGGAAATAACCTTTGTGACATGGAAACAATGTTGCTTAAGACATGGACTTGTCCTCCTACATTTAGTTAAATGATTAATTTTCTTCGTATTAACTTAAAATGAGCCCATTTAAAAGAGTACTTTTTTCCTTGAAAGCATTGCTCATTATGCTATCATTTTAAGTAATTAAATCAGAATAAATGGCTCTGTGAAGCTATTTTAATGTAACATCTAATTATATCTGACCTAGACTGTGAACTATAATCATTAAGTACATGAACTGTGTAATGTTCTGCACGTTCTTTAATAATTTATATGGCAGGATTCAGCTGCACGGAGCCGTAAGCAGGAGCCGTATCTTCCATGACACCTGTTATCTGCCCAGGATGGCAGAGGTGGCCTGTCAGCTGCTGTCCCCAGCTCAGCCAACTTCCCTCTCTGTGAATGCTCAACTCCCAGTGGGGGGAGATTGTGTTTATATGTTGGGTACACATTAATTATTTTGATAAGAAACACAACAAATCGATGAAATGGGTAGCATTTACATGCTTTTGGCAGCTGAAATGTTGCCTGAGCCTGACCAAAGGTGACCTTGCCAGGGAAGGTACCTCACCAAAAGAGCTAATTCTGTAGCTCAGAAAGTGTCTGGACCACCAGAACCATGTTATGGTTTTTGCTGGAAGGGCCTCTCTATGTTTGCATTTATAACTTTAAGTCTTGAACGTGGACAGGGGAATGTGTTCTTGGCTTGGGTTCAAGAGAAGACCTCTCCAAAACCAGGAGATGTTTCA
This sequence comes from Canis lupus familiaris, assembly GCF_011100685.1. Taxonomy (NCBI): domain Eukaryota; kingdom Metazoa; phylum Chordata; class Mammalia; order Carnivora; family Canidae; genus Canis; species Canis lupus. The sequence goes on from NC_049241.1 coordinate 20,011,753, forward strand.
ACCAAATTTGGGAAGACACGTCAGTATGACAGTGGTTTTTTTTTTTTTTTTTTTTTTTGAATTTGTGAGCGAGGAAAAAAATTTTTTTAATTCCACTGCTTTACTAAAATTAGTTTCAAGTTTGAATCCTTTGTTTTCTCCTTCTTCTTTTGCATGTATTGTTCTTATCCAGATATTGTAATTTTTTTTCCTCTTTTTAAATATGTAAATAGATCATGTTTCAGGAAATAAAGATGTTTATTACCACTGCCTCTTCTTAGGGGAGGGTGGAAAAACAAAAGATTTGAATCTCTAAAGTGGAAGTACAAACCCACTATTTCTTCTAAGTCTGAAAAGTTTTGAAAACTGAGAGGTCTCTCATTATTCATTTGGTGTTAAAACCTGCCCTGTCCTCCAATCATTTTGGGTAAATCTGATCTGTACTGATCAATGTTGTTGGCTCATCTATATGGTTGACCCTGCTTCTGTCAATATTCACATGCCCCACAGTGGAGGTATAAATATGTTTGATGATCACCTGCTCCTGTAAACCTGCTCGGGTATCACACAGTACACTGCATACCTGAAAAGTTCTGATTCCTTAAACGCTTCTGGATTCCAGAGTTCTAGAGAAGGAGCTATGAGCTTGGAGTAGAGATGGTATTAAAAACTATCATTTATTAAACTTCGCATATCCCAGACCCTTTGCATGTGCTGTCCCTTTTCATCTTAATGATCACTCCTTTTATAGATTATCTCCCTTTAGCAGATTAGAAAATTGAAATTCAGAGAAGGACTTGCCCGAGAACCCACAGCTGCTGTGTTTATCAATTAAATATTCTTCTGGCTAGATAAGGTATTACTGTAACATTTAGTTTTTCTGGACAGATACACAGAGTTTAGGGATTATTCAGAGTATTTAGGAGAGAGGTGACTGGTTAATCCAAACCGTTTGTTACTTGTACCTTATCTTGTGTCATACTCAGAGCATTACAAACATTGCTTCATTCAGTGCTCACAGCTCATGGTCAAGGGCGTCTACTACCACAAAGTGTAAACCATGGGTTTTTACTCATTTTATCCTCACAACAATTCTATGAGATAGGAACCGTGATCTCTCCTCTCCTATCCTGTTTTACAGATGAGAAACTGAACTTGAGAGAGGTTGCATAGCGTGCTTTGAGGTCACACCACCCTTAAGTGGCCAAGCTGAGATTGGACTGTTCTTCAAGATATCTAGGCCAGACAACCAATCACCTCTTTGCCAGCTCATTCTAAAGCTGAGAAGTGTTAATACTCACCAGGATATGGGGAGAGAATGAAATCACAGCCAATGTAACACACAGCAAAAAAAATACTTTCCAACTGCAGGACCATAAATCTGAAAATCTCCCTCCCTCATTCCTTTCTGGGCTGGTAACTGCAGACCAGCCACTAAGAATCTGGCCATACTGTCAGCATGAGAGTCATATTGAGTAGAATATACCCATCGCAATACCATTCCTGGTCTTCTCTCCTGTCTCAAAATCTCAGGTCAGTTTCATGAAGTAGCTTCTGGCTCCTATATTAAATCAACAGATGGTTACTTGAGTTACTGCCAAGTACCATGTCCTTTCTGAGGGAGCAGAGACAAATCAAAGTCTCTGCTCTCAACAAGCTCAAGTTCTAGTAACAGGAGGAGGAGTCATTAAGAAAATAAAATCCAGTATGTAAAGCGAACTGCTGATGGGAATGGGCTTCTTCCTGGGATGCTGGACATATTCTGGAGTTCGACGGTGGGGACAGTTGTACAACCTCAGGAATATTCTAAAACCAACTGAATTGCCCACATTAAGTGGGTCCATTTTATAGCATGTGATTTATAACTCAATAAAAGCAGTATCTTAAGGGGTAGTGTATCGAGAGATAAGATGAGAAATAAAGCAAAATGAAGAGCCTGAAAATGATGGAGAGGTGCTATGCTAGAGCACAGAATCATCAAGGAAGGGGTAGAAGATGCTGTGATGTCCTCTCACCTCCCCTCTGTCCATCTCGGATTCACTGAGGCAGCCGTTGTCCCTGCTGGCAGCTCTCTACCTCCAGCACCTGCATTGCTGATCCTGTGCCTCAATGCCTTCTTTCCTATCATGCAAAAATGATACAGGTATGAGCTCATACAGGTATGAGCAGGTGCAGTTGTGACAACTAGGCAGTGGGAGAATATTTTGGACTAAATTGTGCCCTCCCAGCCCCAGATTCATATGTTGAAGCCCTACCTCCCAGTACCTTAGAATATGACTGTCTTTGGATATAGGGTCCTTTAAGAAGTGAGTAAGTTAAAATCAACCTGGTTGGATGTGCCCTAGTTAATCTGATCAGTGTCCTTATAAGAAGAGGCAATGAGGACATAGAGACACCAGGGGGGCACACACAGGGGAAACACCGTGTGAACTCACAGGGAGAAGGTGGCCATCTGCAAACCAAGGAGAGGGACCTCAGGAGAAACCAACCCTGCCTACCCCTTAGTGGTGAACTCGTGGCATCCACAATAGTGAGAGAGAAATTCCTGTTGTCCAGGACTCTCAGTCTATGGTATTTTTGCTCCAGCAGCCTGAGCTGACTATGACAGTAACCAAACCCACAACTCTCGCCCGTGGTGTCAGAGTAATACAATGTGAGGAAGGCACAATCAGCTGTTGCCATCTTGAGATGGAAGGGGGGCCACGAGGCTAGGAATGCAAACACCCTCTGGAGAAGCTGGAAAAGGCAAGGAAACAGATTCTCGCCTAGAGCGTTGAGAGGATTGTGGTTCTGACAGCACCCAGATTTTAGCCCAGGGAGCCCCATTTTAGATTGCTGACTCCCAGAAATGTAAGTTAATAACTGTGGGTTGGTTTGTTGTGGTGGTTGGCTTAAAGCGACACCAATCATTTTGTTCACTCTCATAGTTGCTGTGAGTCAGGAACTCAGGAAGGGTTTGGTGGGGTGGTCCTGGCTCAGGAATCTTAGGCAGTTGCAAACAAATGATGGTTGAAGCATCATTTGCCAGGTCTGGCTAGGCATCTCCCTGTCTTTCAGTAGCCCCAGGGCCTCTCCAGTGTTGTAGTTTGGGCTTCCTTACAACATGGCTGCCTGGGGGCTGTTGGATTGTTTACGTGGTGGCAGGAGTTGTCAAGGGTGAGTATTCTTGCAAGAAAGAAACTGAATTGCATTTTATGACCTAAGAGTGAAAATCATATGGTGTAACTTCTGTACAGTTGGTTACAAGCCTACCCCAAAGTCAAGAGGAAGGGATTCAGACACCATCTCTTAATAATAAAGTAGTAAGGTTCTCAAATGTAAGTTGTTTTCAGAAACTAAGTTGTGGTGATTTGTTAGAGCAGCAATCAGAAACTCATACATGTAGCTTGTGTTGCAGCTGCTCAGCACTGCTGTGGAAGCATGCAAAGCAGTCACAGACAATATGTAAATGAATGAGTATGGCTATGTTCCAATAAAACTTTATTTATAGACACAGGTGGTGGGCTGAATTTGGCATGCTGCCCATAGTTTGGCACTATAGGCAATATAAGATCTCTACAAGACAAGACGAAAGGAAGAGGTGAGTCTTTGTGTATAGACCTATCTCCAAGATATTGTTGTTATTGTTGTTGTTGTTGTTGTTTTAAGATTTTTATTTATTCATGAGACACACAGAGAGAGGCAGAGACATAGGCAGAGGGAGAAGCAGGCTCTCTGCAGGGAGCCCTGGATCATGACCTGAGCCAAAATCAGACGCTCAACCACTGAACCACTCAGGCACCCCTTCAAGATGTTGTTAAGGAGAGAGAGAATGACAGAGGAAACTGTTTATTCTCATTTGCAAAGAAAACATAGATAGACACAGATTCACACAAAAGCATATATGCGCAGGTACCTGCATATGCAATTTCTGGAAGGTTATACAAGAAACATTTTCAGGGGCTCTTCTGAAGAACAGGACTGTGAGTCTGGATGGGAGAAAGGTTTCTGTATTATATAGTTTTGTACTATTTGAATCATTGTGTTTGAACCGTATGTATACATCTTTTTTCTATTAAATAATTCAAAAAATGCTTACAAAGCACCTATTGGAAAACAACATAAGCATTGTGCCAAATGTCCATTGTGATTTCACTTGGACAACACTTAAGAAAGCTTTTCACTGAAGTCTAGTACAGGTCCCGGAAGTCACACATATTCTACATGTGCAACCTGAGGAATTTTTATAAAGTAAGCACATCTGTGCACCCAGTGCTCCATGGGAGAAACCAAACACACGGGCATACTAGAAGCCTCTTCTGCTCCCAGATTAATAGCTCCAGAGAGTAACCACCATCCCAAAGCTTGACAGCAGAAATTAGCTTTGCTTGCTTTCACACCTTACCTAAGTGGAATCCTGTAGTATCTACTCTTGTTTTGTGCCTTGTTTTTTCACACAACTTTATGTTTGTGAAACTAAGTCTCATTTTGTGTGTGTGTGTGTGTATGTGCAGTTATAGATGGTCATTCTCCCTTCTGTGGCGTTCTGTTGTGTGAATATATCACCATTTATTTATCTTTTTCACTATGATAGATGTTTACGTAGTTGCCACAGCAGGACTGTAATGAGTACTGCTACATGCCATTTTTATTGTTTTACCCCTGTTTGATTCCTCTTTAAGAATTCTTTGCCTACTCCATCATTCCAGCGATGTTCTACTTTCTCCTCTAGAGCTTTATTTTTTACCTTTCGTATTTAGGTCTGTCATCCATTTGGAATTAAGCGAAGGATAAGATCCTTTTTTTCCCATAGAAATAGCTATAGATATAACCAGTGTCTACTGAAAAGACCATTCTTTCCTGACTACATTGCAGTGTCCTGGACTCGACTTTTAAATTATTTCAGAATTGAAGTGTTTTATACTTGAAAGTAATGAAAAAATCTAAGATATCTGACTGATAGAGTGTCTAGGGGCAGGGACACAAATATTCTCAAACAAAAATGTGTGTGTGTGTATGTGTATCTGTTAGGTATATGTGTGTATGTATAGAGGTGTGTGCATTTGTTAGGTGTGTGTGTGGCATGTATGTGTGTATGTGGTTGTATGCATGTGTTAGATGCTGTATATATTAGGTATGTGTATGCATTAGAGGTATATGTATGGTAGGTATGTGTGTGAATGTACAGGTGAGTCTGTGTGTATTAGGAGTGTGTATATTAGGTGTGTCTATATATTAGGAGTGTGTGAGTGTGTGTGTGTGTGTGTGTGTGTGTTTAGTTAAGGGCTCCTGTATGGTGATTCTACTCAGGTCACTAGCAAAGGGTTTCAGGCCTGGGAGAAGGAAGGAGATTGGAACCCAATGATATGATAAGTGGGGCAAAGGCAAGGGACTGGTTTTTTGGAATGAGGATATAAGCTTAAGAGCCTGGCTGGCTGCACAGTGGAATTGATACTGAGAAGTCAAAGTTAGGTTTGGCGTTCTCAAAATGGGAGCTCCTCTTGGAGGGATTTGAGGTGGCTGCACCCATTGGGAGCTGGAGCGCCAGTGGGGGTTGGGGAGCTGGTGAATCCTGTGTTTCTGGTTGACCAGTACCCCAGGGAAATAAGCACCGTGGATACTCTCCTTGTTCAGTGAGCTATGATGTGGGTAATCAGGGCAGACTGCCCCCTTGTCACTGAACTAGGAGCTTGCTTTTAGCTCCCCAAAAGATATTTTTTAGTTTCGAAGGGTGAATTTTCTCCACATCTACTTAAATAATACAAATTCCGCCACCCAATTTTTCTAAATGTCTGTCTTCTGTGTAATTTTTATGTCATGCTATCGAGACTGCTGCTTGAGATACTTCAGCGGATAAATTATTCTCTACTCCACTTCTGCAAAAAATTACACTCTTTGATGTGAAAATTATATGCACTTAGAGATATGCTAATACGAAAATGATTTGAGAAGTGTAGAAGAAGGGGTAGCAGCTGACTCGGAGGCCGCTATAGTCGTTTGCACCTGCACCAGGGCGATTCCTGAAGGCGAGTGAGATCTTGCCAGCTCTTCTCGGCCCAAAGTGGCTCTTAGTTTCAAAAGCCATTGATTTCTTGAAATCTGATGGGGGGATTTTTATGCAAAATATGACCATTTTTAAATATTAAGCGGCTGGGAGTCGCTAGTGGAGATTAGCATGGTATTAGGGAAACTTTCATTCATTCATTTGTGCATGAATTCAACAACTATTTATGGAACACCCCGTGCTAGATATTCAGCAGAGAATAAAACAGATGGTGTCTCTGCCCTCCTGGAGTCGTCAAAATTCAAGACAGCGAAGGGTCTGTGGGCAAAAACACTTGGAGCCTCCTTTAGATGAGACCGTTGCTATTCGAGTTGCGGTCAGTGGAGCATCCTTGGCAAGATGGTCAGAAATGCAGAATCTCAGGCACCTGCTCCTCCCCGGTTAGTGAAGGAGAATTTGCATTTGAATAAACCCTCAGGTGACTCATAGTCACGTTCACCCTTGGCTACTCATTAGAGTCATCTGGGGAGCTTAAGAAAATTCTGAAGCCCAGAATGCACTCCAAGCCAGTCAAACCAGAACCTCTGGGGATGGGACTCAGGCATCTGTAGAAAACCAGTGCTCCTGGTGTCCCTAGGCAGTTTGGGGGATGGGATCCAGGGATCTATTTATGACAAGCCACATAGACAAAAGCTCATGGGTAAAGTGCTCAGTCAGGATCCCTTGAAGGAGGAGACCTGGAAGAGTTCTGGCACAGTAGAAGGAAAAAGGGGGAGATGAAGCGGAAAGGAGAACTCAGTTTGGGAAGATGGGGGGGGGGGGCCTGAAACTCCTAGCTTTACAGCTTTTTTTTTTTTAAGATTTTATTTACTTAGAGCGTGTGCACATGAGTAGGGGGAGGGGCAGAGGGCAAAGCAGAACCCCCTCACTGAGCAGGGAGCCTGATGCGAGGCTTAATCCCGGGACTCCAGGGATCATGACCTGAGCTGAAGGCAGGTGCTTAACCAACTGAGCCACCCAGGTGGCCTTCTACTATGAACTTCTAAAAAAAAAAGACATTGTCTTAAATAATCACTGTACAAGGATCAAAACCAGGCAATGAACACTGAATTAATACTATCTAATCTACAGGCCATTTGTGGACTTTATCAATTGTCTCAATACCGTAAAAGGAACCTCAAATCACGTGTTGCATTCGGTTCTCATGCCTCTTGCTTGAGTCCTCTTTAATCTGGAAGAGTTCCTCAGGCTTTGTGTTTCATGACACTGACACTTCTGAAGTGTACAGGGCAGTTATTTTATAAAGCATGCCTCAAGTTGGGTTTGTCTGATGAGTCCTCATGAATCAATTCAGGTCATACATGTTTGGTGGAATACCACTTAGGCAAGGCTGTATCCTTCTTGGTGCATCACATCCAGACATCCTTGACATTGCCCTGTCCCATTACTGGTAATGTTAACCTTGATCGTGTAAAATGTTCTCCAGGCTTCTCTGCTGCAAAGTTTCATTTTACCTTCCGCAGTTAATTATATTGTGATGAGATACATTGGGATTGTGTAAATATTGTTACTCCTCCAACTTTTGCCCACTAGTTTCAGCATTCCTTGATGATTCATGATGGAATCTGTTATTATGATGATGGCTGTCAAATGGTCATTTCCTAATTTCATCATTCCTTTGCTATTATTACTAGTTGGCTTTATTCACAATAAGGAAGAGCTTTTGCTTCTCCACTTTTATTTATTTATTTACTTATGTAAGGTCATAGCTTCTTAGTGTATTTCACATGTTACAATTGTTCACTATTTAGTGTTCAAATTATCCCAGATTTGGCCAGTGGGAGCCCAGCCATTGGACTCCTATGTTCTTTGGACATGTCCTCATGAGTCTTTGAATACTCTCTTACTTTCTGAGATGGTAAGATATTCCAGGCTCAGATCTCTCTTTATTCCCATTGAAATAATTTGCGGCCAACATCTCCTAGGAGGGTTATCACAGTTTAATGCTGACCTGATTGAAGGAAGAGAATTTTTGTGAACCACATTTATAGGATGATTGCCCCTGGGATTTTAGACTATGTAAGAGTGCTATACTTGACTTTCAACAATTAGATGTTTTCCTGAAACAGTGTGCAAAAGTGGAGTTTGGGAGGGATCCAATTCTGTTTAAAATATAATATAGTTGTCTTGCCTACACCTGACTCTAACATTTTTTTAAATATTTTATTTATTTATTTATTTATTTATTTATTTATTTATTTGAGAGAGAGAAAGAGAGCACACACATGCACACACACTAGTGAGGGGGTACGGGTACAGGGGAGCGTGGATGGGAAAGGAGAGGTAAAGGGAAAGAATCCCAAGCAGACTCTGTGCTGAGTGCAGAGCCTGGCCTAGAGCCCCACACGGGGCTTGATCTCATGACCCTGAAATCATGACCTGAGGCGAAACCAAGAGTTGGACACTCAACCACTCAACCCACTGAGCCACTCAGGCATACCTAACTCTAACCTTTTTTTTTTTTTTTAAACTCTAACATTTTTAAAGCAAGTTTCATTTATCTCTATAAGTTTCCATAAAAATTTAACTTAGTTTTCATAGAACAGCAACTTGTATTGTCATCTCGGTGTTTGACATGATTCCTCCCCAGTAATACTCTTTTAACAAATAATGATGGTGTTAAAATGGGCTCTTAAAAATAGATTTAGTATTCATCCCCTGAGAGAGAGTGTTCTCTTGAAAAGTGACGACTGTGCCTTTTCTTGATTCCAAAACTTTCCCTAGAGCAAAGTGGTCATCCGAGAGTGATTTTTGCCCCCAGAGGACATCTGATAGTATTTGGGAACATTTTTGGTTGTCATGACAGGAAAGGGAGAGGTTGCTATTGGTAACAGGGTGGGGGAGGGGTTGCTAATGGGCAGAGACCAGGGATGCTGCTGAATATCCTACAGTGAACAGGATAGTCCCCCAAACCAAGAATCATGTCCCTGAAAGTATCAGTAGTGCTGATTTGAAGAACTTTACTACAGAGGAAAGCACCCATGGTGTGCTTTGTAAAAACACTAAGCCCCTGAAAATACACCCTTAAAAAGGATCTGAGGTTATTTGGAAAGTGTTTTGTAGTGTGTCTTAATCTTGGGGATTCACACCACTCCCAAATATAGGAAAGGCCCCCAAGAAGACCTGGAATTAAACAATGAAAACATAAGAAACATTGTTATTTGAATCAACTGAGTTATTTCAAATGAGCTTGCCTCTGGCACCCATTGTGGAATATTTGTGAAATCCTGAACTAGTTTCTACTCTAGAAAGATGCACATGTCTGCTTTTTACAGAATTTAATGAATCTGGCCTCTGGCCTCAGATAGCAGGGAAAAACAAGGGGGTGGTGAGCATCCTTAAATTCTCTATTCTCAGTAGATCTGGTGGTCGTTGACTCAATTGCTTTATATCTATTTCATGTAGATCTAGAGGAGACATGAGGCACCAGTGAGATGGTTTTAAGAGCAATGGTGTTCTCTCATTACCCACACGTTTTAATTGTTATGGGCTAAGTTGTATCTCCCGGCCCCCCCTACCTCCCCCTCCCAGCTCCAGTTCATATGTGGAAGCCCTAACCCCCAGTGTGACTATATTTGGACATACGACTCTAAGGAGGTAATTAAGGTTAAATGAGGTCCTAGGGTGGGTCCCTAATCCCTTAGGATTGGTGTCCTTGTGATAAGAGGAAGCGACACCAGGGATCTCTCTCTTTTTTTTCTGCACGTGTGCATGGAGGAAAGGCCATGTGAGGACACAGCGAGAAGGTGCTCGCCTCCAGAAAACAGCCCTTCCAGCACTTTGACCTTAGGCTCCTAGCCTCCAGAACTATGAGAAAAGAAACATCTGTTTTGTGAGCCACCCAATCTGTGGTTTTTGCTGTTGCCACCTGAGCAGACTACGATACCAACAAATAGGGAGGAAACTCTATTGTAAGCTTAAATCTACAAAGGGGTGCATTTTTTTAGGTAGGTGATTATTTTCATATTTGCATTTCAACTTTTGAATATGCCTAATTAGGCTACAAATAGAAACAAAGAAACATGATTAATTTTAACCTGAAAATGACAGCGCATCTCTGTTCTAGACCTTATTGGATATGTAGAATAACTTGGTCAAGTTTACTTTTAGTTTTCCATGTGTAGCAGAGGCTGCTGGTTGCCATCCATTACCCATTCTCCCCTTCTTTCCGAGTAACAAAACCCCAGTTCTATTTGATGTGGCAATTTGAAATGGTGAAAAGGCACCATTTCAGTTTTACTTACAGTTAGGGGCTATATATGACTGTGATATGTTTGGGACTTGGGGGGACAACTATGAAACAAGTCGATACACTTGGAAGGTATACTTCTTTGTCTTTTTTTCTCTTCATGCAGTGCTGGCCTGGAATACACATGGTAGCTGGGGCTCTCAGAGCTATCTTGGGCCATAACACGACTCTGAGGTTGGAAGCCACTCATTGTGAGTTTAGCAAAGTAGAAAGATAGGAACATGCATGCCTGATAATACTATGGAGCCACCATGGTTAACACTAAATTACCTGAACGGCAATTTCTCTTATTTATATGTGAGAAAAAAATTCTACTTCTCTCAACCGTTATTTGGGGCACATAATGCATTTTTAGTTTTTAATATATACAGTTAATGATTTTCCAACTTTGCATTGAATACATATGTGTTTATGTGCGATACAGATACTCCTCGAATTGGAAAATTTGTAGAGAACAATGTTCCCCTTTAGAACATTTCCTCTGAAGATAATTGATTTTCAATGAATACCTTCCCAGAAGAGGTATTTTGCTGCTGGCAGACGGAATGAGTTCTTTCGAGAATGGTACAAGTTTTCTTCCATTTACTTTATATATGTTCCAAAATAAATGAGTATTCTAATAATTTAGTGCATGCCAAATGATTTGTACCATATGCCTCTTTCAGGAAATAAAGGGGATCAGTGCCTTTCCTTACCTGAGTGTTGAATTGGGTTCCTCACTTCCTGGCCAGCTTCCTCCATTAGACGACTACCTGACTGGGACCAATCAGATCTTTGGGTAGCTGGCTGCACTGCTTCACAGTGGAACCTTCCAAGCATCTTTACTCACAGAAAAGCATTTCCCCCTCTTCTAGAAGGTTTAAGAAGACTCCAAAGCTAATTGGAGGATTAAGAGAAAGGAGGTAATGTGTCTGCTAAGTGAGAGCCTTGTCCTTTGGGACCTAGCTCTGTGAATTCAGGGTTAGGATGGGCATTACCTAGCTGTTAAGAGTTCTCCTCTCACTCCCTCTTTCCCTCCTTCTTCTCACATGGAATGACAGTAGTTGACATTTATTGCATTTATTACATAGTGTCTGTGTTCTATATCCTCTACTCATTTTATCCATAGGTGCCATTATTAATACCCCCAACTTGTAAAGTCAAACCAAAGCTTATTTTTCAAATGTTATGTAAAGTGACATCTCTGAAGACCCTATTTCCAAGCAAGGTCATATTCCTAGGCCCTGGGTAGACACGAATTTGTAGGGATGCTCTTCAACTCACTAGAGTGCTCCCATTTTTAAAGATTGGGCCACACCATCTTATATAAAAGCCATCCTCCTGTACTACTGTTTAGTTTCGATTATGTGTGTGTGTACATGTGTGCATTCGTGTGTGTGTGCGTGTGCGCGCATGTGTGGGTATCCTCCGGGGGAGAAATTTCATGTAGATTGTTTAATATTTCTCTAAGCACAAATTCTCTCCTAAGAGAAGAAGATGTATTCTCTTTAACAGGCATGAGGACAAGCCCAGCCCATTTGGCTTTTACTAGGTGTCCCTGCTCCATCTATCAGAGTTGCCTGTGTCCAGGAAGCTGTTTTCATGCATTTTTATGGCTGCTGGAGACTCCATTAAAGGCACGTTCAATCAGCAACCTGACAGTGACAGAGCCCAGTTGCTCACCAATTCTCTCTCTTGAAATTTATAGAGATCATAAAAGACTCGTAGGAAATCCTTTGGCTTCAGCATTTGGGTTGCAAAGTGTCTCTTTTAGATGGCCAAGCGCCACTGAAGACCGTTGAGACGCTAGTTTTTTGTATTTCCTGGGGTTATGTTCCTAAAGCCACCCTTCTCACCCAGGGCCCTGGGCCTCAGGCTTTGAAACCCCGGCTTGAGAATGAGGGAGCCTCATTAGAAGAAACAAAAATAGTGCTTCTTCGCCTATTTTTTTCCTTTTCCACCTTTCCACAGACTGGGAACTCTTTATCAGCAAGGTCCTGACTTTGTGGTAGTTTGCATCATAGCCAACCTCTGATTTTGCTATGTGGAAGGAATGGGAGTTGGGCCATTTGCATAGCCTCCAGTACACTAACGCCCACCCCGTACCCCCAGCCTCCCTGGAATGGCATGTGCTGGGCAACCGGGTCTGCCATAACTGTGTCCCTGTCAGGTAAGGGCACCCTGTCCTGGCTTTGGGGCCATCCTGCCTCACTCTTAATGTCTGAGCTATGGCCTCCACTTCCCCTGCCAGCTCCTTCCTCCACCCCACTCTGTAAATGCAGGAATGGGCTGACACTCCTTTCTAGCCCTTCTGTTGGAACTATTGAAAAAGATTTCTTTCCAGGGGACTGTGCCAGGCCTTTTGTCTTCCTTATCTTTCCTCTCCTCTTGTCTGTTTTCCAGGGGGCTGGCCCCTGCATGTTACATTTCTCAGGCTCCCCAAGCACCCTTCCCACTGAGTCGGGCCAGTCAAAGGCACTGGGGGACACTCCCCAAAAGTAGAGAGAGACCAGAGTAGTTCTCCCTTTCTTTCTCTCTCTATCCCAGGCAGTGTGTCCAGCATCAGCTGCAGCTCCTCTGCGGCTCTAGTCCCTACCAGGCTGGTTCCCAGCTCCTGGGTTCCAGTTATCTTGTTTTCTCTGTCTCTCTGATAGAAGGGAAGCAGGGGCTACTGCTATAGCTACCTACTACAGCTAATGTCCAGATTTTTCAACATCCTTGGGTTGTCCTCTCAGCAACTTCATCACTGCTGCAACCAATTCCCTGTATTACATTTTCTCCAATGTAAATATCCAAAATGGTTTCTGTTTTCAAGAGTGATAGAAGAGAAAAGTAATCTGAAACTGTAGCAGGTCACCACATGGGACAGTTAGACTGAGAATGACACTAATAGGGAGAGAAGCAGGGTTCAGAGGGGGAAAATAGAGGAAGAGAGACTGAGTTTTAAAGATGTGTGAGAAAAAAAAAGATGTGTGAGCTCCTGGATAGAGCTGTGCCTGAAGCCCCTGAGCTTTTCATTTATATTAGCCAATCAATTTTACTCTTTTCCCACTTTTTTTTTCTTTGATCCAGTTTTAGTTGAGTTTATGTCACTGCAGTTGAGGGACCTGTCACAGCAATATTGGATATAGTGAGATGCCCACTAAACATTGTTTTTCATTTTATTTTGGTTTTGTTTTCAACAAAAGGACTGCTTTTAAAAGGTTCTTTGGTGGCAACAGACACCTTATAACAGATATTTTTTTGGAAAAGTCTTCAAAGATTCACTTGTCAGCCAAATGTGAGGCTAATAGTCACTCGAAATTCCCAAAGACTTAAACAAATGAATTATTTCATCATTCTGAGCTGTATTGTTTTTTTTAAAAAAAACTGACATAAAAATCTGCATGTATATCATTGATATACACATGATACAACTAATCAAATTTTATGTACTGAATATATTTAAATATATGAGTAAATATACTCAGTATATTTTACGTACTGAGTCCATGTTAATGATTCTTTAATCAAGTTGGAAAATGCAAAAAAAGAAGCACATATAATAGGTAGACAGGAATACTATTTAGCAATAAAAAGGAATGAAGTGCTGTCATACTGGATACTTTCGATTTGACACTGCAGATGAATTTCAGACCCGTTACGCCAAGTGAAGGAAACCAGACACAAAAGCAGACATGGTGTCATTCTACATCTATGAAACTCTAGACAACACAAATCTAATCTATAATGACAGAAAGCAGATCAGCGGTTGCCTCTGGACAGAAGTAGAGGGAATTATTTGAGATGAGATTCCAAGGAACTTTTGGGGATACATAAATGTTCCATGTCTTATTGTGGTCATGGTTACACAGGGGTATGAATAGTCACACTCATTAAAATATACAACTAGAATAGGTGCATTTTATAGTATGTAAACTACACCTAATAAATTTGATATTATGAAAAAACCCACTGTGGACTTTCAATATAATAATATTGTTCCTGAATGAAACACTATTATTAAATCCACAGTATGTATTTCCATGATTGGCGCATTAGAACGGAGGGAATAGGCCATGTAAAACAAAGCCACTACAGCCCAGAGGGTGAGTGTTGTGTTCAATGAGGAGAAGTCACGGCTGGGTCAGGGAAGGCAGGGAGCCCTGAGCGTTCTTTTGGGGGCTTCTTAGCTGGTACTTCCATTCCAATTCAAAAGCCTCTTGAAAGCCAGGCAGGAGCCTCTGACAATACCTCTAGAGTCCATGGGTTTAAAGTAGAATTGTGCAAAAGTCAGGCATGGATGGGGTGATGAGGGGGGAGGTGCGCAGAATCCACATTCCCGGAGGTGGATGGATGTGGAGCCCTGTGAGCTTGGGTGAAGACAGGTGGCCAAGGCAACTGACCGCATTCATATGATTTTCTAAACCAGATGTCCTCACTGCCAGAAGTCTTGGAAATTCTTTGGTAGTCAAGTGCATGACAACACAGTGGACTTTGTGCCATTCACTGGATGGGCTGCGAGTCATTACAAGAGCATTAAAAGAACACTAATCAATTTTGACCTCTGTCCCAATTTAGGGAAGCATTTGGTTCCAATACAATTCTGGCATGAGTCACTGAGCCTGATGTCACCATGGTAGGAAAGTTCAAATAGTCCCCAAGGCATGCACCAGTACAGGCAAGGTTGTGCAGTGATTAGTGGCATTGAGAGGGACAAGGAAGTCTGGAGACTGGGACTGAGGTGTTGAGGAGTAACTCCCAGATGATGGCCTGAGGGGAGACAGTGACACTGGGCTCTGCACTCTGCCCCTTTACTTTCTCTGCCTTCCAAATTTCCTCCTTCTCCTTTACTCTGCTAGATGATGGCTTGGTTATCTATTCCCGCATACCAAACTGCCCCCAAATTTATTTATTTATTTATTTTTAAAATTTTATTTATTTATTTATTCATGAGAGACATAGAGAGAGAGAGAGAGAGAGAGAGAGAGAGAGGCGGAGACACAGGCAGAGGGAGAAGCAGGCTCCATGCAGGGAACCCGATGTGGGACTCGATCCCGGGACTCCAGGATCACACCCTGGGCTGAAGATGGCACTAAACCGCTGAGCCACCCAGGTTACCCCTGCCCCCCAATTTAGCAGCTTATAAACAAGATAGTTTTATTCTGTCATAGTTTTTGTGTGTTAGGGATCTGGGCATGGCTTAGCTGGATCTTCCAGCTCAAGATCTCACTGTAATAAGTGTCAGCTTGAGGTCTGTGGTCCTATCTGAAGGCTCACCCGTGGCATGACCCATCTCCAACTCACTCAGTGGTTTTTGGTAGGATGCTTGTGGGCTGGGCTATGGTGTGAGGGCCTCAGCTCCTCACTGGCTATTGGCCAGAGGTGCCCTCGGTTCTCTGCCAGGTAGCCCTCTCCATCAGGGCAGGCGTGTAAGAAGAGTTAGAGTGTGCCAGACAGAAATGACAGCTTTTTATAACCTCTCAGAAATGACATCCTATCCTGTCTGCTATGTTCTATTTGTTAGAAGCAGTCCCTAGGTCCACACTCAAGAGGCAGAGATCACACAGGGTGTGTATAGCCAGAAGTCATTGGGAGCCATTGTGGAGGGTGGCCAACCATGGGCAACAAACATTTATTTAAGGGTCCATAGTCTGTGCCAGATTCTGGATCAAATGATGAGATTCGTCATTTAAAGATGAGCAAGAGAGTTTCTGGCTTTAGGGTGTTCCATTTTAGGTGAAAAACTGAGCAACCGAATCAGCAACTGATTTATCACACTCAGTGATAAATTTACTGATACAAGTGTACAGTGAAGTGCAGTACAGAAAACTCTGGCTCTGGAGCTGGATTAAACCTTTGTCACCATGGGACATTGGCCAACAGATCTCTCGGTGAAGAGGCCTCAAGCACTGCTGATAGTATTGTTTGTTTACTGCCTAGATTCAAAATAGAAGACAATGCTAAATTTCAGGCAAATGTTAACAGAGAGGAAGATGTAATTTTTATTCCCATCCGGACTCCTAGACCTGAATTTTGTCCACAGACCATGGGCACCGTCTAGAGCGGTATGAACTTTCTACTCCACCAGATGGATGGGTGGCTTTTCTCACTCAACTCCTCTCCAGGCTGCCCTCAGTGACATTCACAGAGAAGGGAAGAGCAGGCCAGAGGGTCAGATAGGTATGGACTGACTCTTGGTTTAACTGTTTTATGGCTTTGTGGCCTTGGGCAAGTCACTTCATCTCTCTGAGCTTTGGGTTCCTCAGACCTATTCAGGGTGGATTTATAGGCATCGAGGGTTTGAAGGAATAGAATACCTTGTGTCAAGACCTTAGTGCATAGGGAATGGTGAGTTACAATTCTTTTTTCATTATTACCATCTAAATTTCTTTTTTTAAAAGATTTTATTTATTTATTTGAGAGAGAGCAAGAGGGAGAGAGAACACAGAGGGAGAGGCAGAGGGAGAAGCAGCCTCCCCGCTGAGCAGGGAGCCTGATGCAGGGCTTGATCCCAGGACCCTGGGATCATGATCTGAGCCTAAGGCAGACTCTTAACTGACCGAGTCACCCAGGCACTCACTCCCCATCATCTGAATTCTTTGCATCTAATTTTCAAGAACCAAATTAACTCATATTTCCTCTGTGAGAGCTTCCCAGACCAATCCAACTCACATCTCAGCATCCTCCTTTAGAATTCCTCTTTGTAAATCTAGATTGGCACTTGGATGCCAACTTGTGAGTGTAATTATATGTATATTTTAATGTGCTGGCAAAAACAAAGTAGTTGCCACCATTTTCTGAGAGCTTAAAAATATCCAGAGAAGGTATCAGGCGTTTTACATACTTTACCCCATTTAAACTTGCTTTCTTTTTTTCCTTACAGTAACCTTATAACGCAGGTACTGATATTATCCCATTTTGCAAACAAGGAAACTGCAGACCGGAAAGGTAACGTGATCTGCCCAGGTTTGGCAAAGCTAGTTGGTGGCAAAGTCAGGAAAGTGTGACTCTGGGGTTGCTGAGAACAGGAGCCTGGATTCTTTCTAATTTATTTTTGTTTTATTGTTGTTGTGTCTTGTCAGTATATAGTGCAGTTCCTGATATACAGTAGGCCAAAAGTCTGCGCCCAGATGCTGGGGAACAAACAGGGAGAGAGAGAATGGGACGATGTGGCATGGCTGAGAAAGTTCTAGAATGAGGAGCAAGCCCTGGTTATCATTCCCAATCTAAGACTATCTCTGGGTTTATCCTGGGGGCAGGGAGTGGTGTGTTGCTTGGTTCCTTTGGAAAAAGGCACACAGCCTCTAAAAATACCAAGTTAAGCCCCTGGGCTCTGGGGTTAGCAGCCTGGATTCCAGTCCCCAGCTCTTCCACCTTCTTGTGTGACTTTGGACAGATCCAAGTTGAACCTCTGTTTACCAGTGTGTCAAATGGGTAAAACACTCTCCTTATGTCCAGGGATGCTGGGAGAATAAAATGAGAGCATGCACATCAAGCGGTAGGTAGCACAGTATTGTGTATTGTATAGCGCTCTTCTGCTTGGCACAAGTGGTGTGCCATAAAGTGGTCTGTTGTGAGCCTGCCAGTGTGGCTTGTGATGATTGTGAGGACTATTATAATGGTGACAGTGATTCTGTCCTGACTGTTTGGTAGAGAGCCAGATGTGAGAGACGTCATCAAGGATGATTAGTGCACTTGGCACATAGGAGGGCGGAGGTGAGGCTCTGTTGCCTGGCTCCTCGGAGCTGGACAGCACAGCCCCTGGGGCCTCTTCAAACCAGTGGGTCGCCGGCTCCACGGCTGAGATTACTTCCTCTAAAACCGCAAGAGTAGGCTGGAAAATAAGAGTTGCAGTCAATTAGCTTTTTGTTATGTCTACACGGCATTTGGCAGCCAGTTTGATTTTTTTTCTCGTGGATTTGACCACATAAAATAATTTAGGGGAGGAAGGCATCTTGTAGGCATAGGCCACAAGGACAGCTGAGCATAGCTGGAGGGGGACAGGCTTTGGTATTAGACCAATGTGGCTCCATCAGTACCAGCTAGGGGCTTGGGGGATGTTCCTTGCCAATGCTGGGCCTCGGTTTCTTCACCTGGAAAATATGGGACACTGGTTCTTACTCCCCCTGGCTTGGGAGATTGTGTATCTCCCAAGAGATATACAATTGAGTCCTAATAAACTCTCAATAAATGAGAGCTATTAATATTGTAGTTAACAATAGAAATAAATGACAGAGTTTCATGTTGGGTATATATTGCCCATTCTGGAAAGAAATTCCCCTCTCCGGTTGCCAATGTCATAGGCATAGTCCAACAGCAGGAACAGAAGATACTTTCATGATGTAGCATATTCTGTTGTAAAAGATATATTTTGGCTCTTCATTTGACCAGCCTTGTTATTAAAATTATAAGGTTGGTGATGCAAACCACATGATTAATCTCTTCCTATGAAAAGGTTCAAATAATATAATCCGTGCATGAAGATGTTTGAAATGGTATCATTTTATCATCCAAATTAGCCTTGCATGAGTTCCTTGCAGAAACCCAGAGAAAAAAGATCCCTTTATTCATGCCAGAGAGGCCGGCAGGAACATTAGCAATGTGTCTAAATGTCGAACAAAGCTCCATTGTGAATGGGAAACAGTATGGACGATAAATAAACGTTATCCAAATCTCATAAAAGCCATAAAGGTAACTGGCAGAAATACTGAACTGGCCATTCACTCATAAATAAATATACGGCCGTCTTAAACATCCTGGCATATCCTGTTTAGTTGATTCATGGCCATTCACTGAAGACAAGGATTCCTGCCTTGGAAGATTTAACACCCTGAGCTCTATGTCATTGTCTTGTTAACAGTTCTTGAGGTGGGATGAGCTCTGGTTAACTGGCCTTGCTGACACCCGTGCTTCGTTAGAGGGTTGGCTAACGATGCCTGGAACTATTTGAAAATGAGCCCCCTCTCAGTGAGCCTCGCTCATTCTCCTGAGAAAACCTCCTTGCCATAGGGAAGCAAATGCCCAGCAAGACAAAGCATGATTTCTGCCCTAGAAAGTGCAGAAATCATGTTTTGGAAATAGGCTTTCAAACCTGGATGCCATGGCTAATTGCACTGCCTCACCCAGATTTTGGATTAGCTCTTGTTCTTATGAGCACTTGGCAGGTCAACGATCCATCTTGGTTTCCTCCTTACTGTGTCTCTTTGGCTGCCTGTTCACTCTCCCTGGCTAGGCCACTCCAGAGGGCAAATGTTTATGGTTTGGTAAATAGGCTCTCATTTTCATGACATCTCTGATCAGTTGGTGGTATCTGCTGGAGAGCCATGTGGGGAAGGATCCTGCTGCCTTGTCTGGGCTTAGTGGGGAAGAGTGATGTGATTGATTAATGATGTCTGCCACAGGTATAGAACTGGAGAGTATTGGGGTGCATGCCATCTATTTGCAATCCTGGCTAGTGAGGTAATCTGACAATGCATTTCAGATTTGACAGGAGGATATGGCTCGATCTGCCAGCCAACCTCTGTGTTTTGTTTGTTTGATTGTTTCCTGTCCTAGTAGTCCAGTAGTATCGGGTAGAGATTGGGGCGACTGGGGGATTTGCGGTTATGTAAGGACCTTTTTAAGCATTTGATGGAAGTGCTATTCCCTAGTCTCCACTATGGTGCTACTAGATCCACAGTGACTCTTTTTATTTTTATTTTTTCTTAAAGATTTATTTATTCATGAGAGACAGAGAAAGAGAGAGAGAGAGAGAGAGAGAGTCAGGGACACAGGCAGAGGGAGAAGCAGGCTCCATGCAGGGAGCCGGACGTGGGGCTCAATCCTGGGTCTCCAGGATCACACCCTGGGTTGAAGGTGGTGCTAAACTGCTGAGCCACCCGGGCTGCCCCACAGTGACTCTTACTCTGAAAGATCCCAAGCTCATTTTCCTAGCTCATTTCCACTGCAAATTTCATATAATGGCCAGTGAAGGGCAGTAAGATGGTGAGGTCAACATTAGGAATTTAAAAAGAGTAGTGACTTTGTAGATCCCCAAAGGTATGGTTCCAGATATGGAAGAGCAGTGGGGGATGGGAAGGGGAAGAGTTCCTATGATGCCAGACACTTTACTTATGATTTCATTTTCCCTTTTGAAGGACTCTGTTTCATCAATCCCCATTTTCCAAGTCTAGAAACAGGAGCTCAGAGAAGTTGAGTTGCTTCTCTGCATCACACAACTGGTAGCATCACCAACTGGTAACGGAGGTCTGTGCGAACTCCAGGTTTGGGCTCTCTCTTTTCTGAGTCACCCAGTGCCACACTGACTTCCAGGATTCCAGTCTATAAGGAATGATGGCCAAGGACACCCAGAGCCCCAAAGCTAAAGAAGTCAGTAGCCAGTGACTTCTTGCCCTACCCAGCCTCTTCATGTCCCCCAACCTGGCCTGGCACAGACACTGGTCCATCCTGCCTCTCTCAGGAGTATGCATCTGCTTCCCTCACTGCATTCTGGAGGGATCGATTTCCAGGGTATGGTACTATGTTATGCAAAAGACACCATTTTAGAGCTCTAATAAATAGCTATTCCATTCAGTCAGCCAAATTGGGGAAGAATCACTCCAAGAATATCTGCTCCCTGCTGAGCTGATTTGAGTGCAACTGACTGTCTTGCTTCGTGGAAACCAGGCTGAGGGAAGGGAGGAGTTGCCGAGAAAGCAGAGGATTCTCCTTCTAAAGAGGCCTCAGGGATTAAATTAGTCACTTCTGAGGTCTGCTGTCGGACGAGTGATAGAATTTCATCTACTTGTCACTGGAGCTAGCAGAACATGATGTGCTAGATATCTTCCTGCTGTTCCCCTGCAGAGAGAAAGAGAGAATAGAAGATTCCTCCTTCATACCCTTAGGAGACTGAGGAGGGCAGGGGCAGCCCTGTGAGCCGCTCTTTCCTTTCTTCTGGAGTTGTGGCACACAGTCCAACTGCTGTCAGTAAATTCGCCAACAAAGGCACTGGGACTCCCCAGCTTGTTCTCCTTGGAGAAAGGAAGATGACATAGCCTGCTCCCACCCCATACTTTTGTGTAAGTGAAGAAAGACTCTCCACTACAACAAATAACCCCCCGTCTCAGTAGCTTTGATGTAAAGAAGCCTTACTTCTGGCCCAGCTCGCAGTCCAGCGCTAGTCAGCATGGACCGGGGAGTGAGGCTCTGCTCCACCCCATCATTCAGGGACCCAGCCTTCTTCCACCCTTGCTTCTACCAACCCTTAGGGGCTCGGAGTCCTTCCATGAACTATCTGGCTCATGATGGAAGGGAGAATGAGGAACCACACAGGAGGTCTAGCGGGGGCCAGGCCTGGAAGGGGTGTCCGTCGCTGCTACCCACGTTCCACAGACCGGCTGTCAGTCACATGGTCTCATCTCTCTGCGGGGAATACTGGGAAATATGGTCTAGCTGTGCCCCGTGAGGCAAAGGAGATGGGATTTGGCGAAGTCCTGACATTGCTGGCTCAGTTTCCCTTGAAAACGGCCAAATCCCCAAGTCAAGGAAACAAACAAATCAACAACAAAAGGAATAGCACCAATACCAATATATTTATTATATGTATTACTTATATATATGCTTATTCTTGAATAGGTGAATTTTCCAACCCTAGAATCTAAGCCATTGCTTCTTGAAGTGAGTGAGGTGCACAGTCAGTCTCCTGAAGTGCCCTAGGGCACATGTACTGAGCAGGGCAGAGAGAGCAGGCCAACTTTACCTGAAATTTCAAGGGGATTAAAGTTGTTGAATTTTGGCTTTCTCCAAAGGTTTAGGTACCTAAGGGAAGTCCGGAGTTTCTACTGTTCCCTGGGTTAACAGTCTCACATGTGTAGGTCTCCCCTTGTGGCCTATGGGAACGTTCCTGCTCTGTTCTTATAGTTACAAAAAGTCTACAAAAACATTTTTAAAACATTTGACTCCAGATGTGTTTTTACCATCTTTTCCTCAGTTCTAAGCCACAGGCATTCCAAACTCAAGGGGGAAGGCGAGCTGGGAGTTTACCCAGATCTAATGATACTAGTAATATTTTCTGAACCAATGATGAGTCAGACACAATGCTAAGGGCTTGCATGTGTTCTGGTTATCTATTGCTGAATTGCAAACTACCCTAATACTTAGTGGCTAGAACAACCACTTTATCATCTTGCGATTTTGTGGGCCATAAATTCAGGTGATTGTGACTCTTTCTTTCTTCTTTCTTTCTTTCTTTCTTTCTTTCTTTCTTTCTTTCTTTCTTTCTTTCTTCTTTCTTTCTTTCTTTCTTTCTTTCTTTCTTTCTTTCTTTCTTCTTCTTTCATTTTATTTATTTATTCATGAGAGACACAGAGAGAGAGGCAGAGACACAATCGCAGGGAGAAGCAAGCTCCCTGAGAAGAGCCCGATGTGGGACTCAATTCTGGGACCCTGGGATCATGACCTGAGCAAAAGGTAGATGCTTAACCACTGAGCCACCCAGATGTCCTTGTGATGCTCTTTCAACTGAAGTCACTTGGTGGCATTGCACTGACAGGCTGGTCTGATGGCTTCCTGCTGGCTTTACTCAAATGTCTGTCTCTTTGACACAGACAGCTGGAAGACTGGACTCAGCCAGACCCTTCTCTGGCTCAAGTGGCAGCTCAGGGCTACAAGAACAAGTGCTCTGAGAGGGTTGGGCAGAGCTGCAAGGTTTTGCATCATCCAGCTTCAGAGGTCCTGAGACATTCCTTCTGCCACATTCTATCGGTCAAGCAGATTGCTGAAGCTGCCTGGATTCAAAGGAAAGGAATCAGACTCACTCTCATAGAGACTTCTCATAAAGAGTTTGCAGTCATCTTTCATCCGCCACTCTACGAATTATCTCATTTACTCTTCACGGCATTACTTTTATTTCCATTTTGCAGTTCAATGAACTTGATTTATTTGGTCACTGATTCATAGTACCTAATAACCTACATGCTATCTAAATAGAGTTAGTACTTTCAAAAGCTTAATCTAAATGACTGAATAGAAGGGCCCACTTATCAAAAAAGTTCCTTAATCTGCTAAGTAACTTAGAATTTGAGATGATGGTACTAGCATTTATGAAAGCCAACTTTTTGAATACTTAGTATGTGCTCCTTAGCTTCAGTCCTTATGACAGTATTATGTTAGTGTGGTAACTTGTATTATTGTTCAAAACATTGGCCCCTCCTCCATGTGGGAAGATTGTGTTTTTCACCCTATGGTGTCAGCCTTGGCCGTGTGACAAGTTCAGGGCTCTGAAGCATGAACAGAAGTGATGTTGGCTACTTCCAAGCAAAGCTTTCACAATCATGATGTGGTTCCGCCAGGATCTCTTTCCCTCTACCACAAGATCGGCAGTGTCCTAAATATAGGCTGCTGGGTCAGCCTGCATCATGGAATGAAGATCACGTGGGACCAGAGCACAGCCAACCCACAATGGACATGAGACTCAAGCAAGCAATTAACTTTTGTTGTGGCAAGCCACTGAGATTTAGGGGTTGTTACTGTAGCATAACTTAGCCTAAGCTGACTGGTACTATTAGATTTCCCACTTTATAGATATTGAGATAAGTATGGAATACTTAAATAACTTCCCCGAAGTCAAGGAGTTAACCCTAGGCTCTCTATTTTTTTTTTGTTTTGTTTTGTTTTTTAAGATTTTACTTATTTATTTGAGTAAGAGCATAAGAGGGAGGAGGGAGAGACAAGCAGACTCCCCACTGAGCAGGACCCCCAATGCAGGGCTTGATCCCAGGACCCTGGGATCATGACCTGAGCTGAAGGCAGACATTTAACTGACTGAGCCATCCAGGTGCCCCAATCCTAGCTTGTTTGATTCAAGAGTCCTTGATCTTAGCTGCCAATCTTCTGTGTAATGGTGAAAATAGAGTCAGGCAAGAGAGGCCATGTGCTTGAGTTGCATGTTTGGCTACTAGAAGTCTTAGTCAGTTTGGGCTGCTATAACAAAAAAAACCCATAGACCAGGTGCCTTAACCATAAGCATTTATTTCTCACAATTCAGGAGGCTGAGAAATCTAAGATCAAGGTGCTTGCAAAGGTGTCTGGTGAGGACATACCTCCTGGCTTGTGGACAGTTGCCCTTAGATGGATGAGAGAGGGAGGGAGAGAGAGAGAGAGACAGAGACAGAGACAGAGAGACAGAGAGAGAAGATAAAAGCAAGTTTTCTCATGTCTCTTTTTTAAGGGCACGAATCCTGTCATGAGGGTTCTACCCTCATAATCTAATTACTTCCCTGAGGGCCAACCTCCAAATACCGTCATCTTGGGAGTTCAGGCTTCAACATAGGAATTTGGGACTGGCAGAAACATGTAGTCCATAACAGCTATGTAATGCACAGATTGTTTGATCTTTAGCTCACTCAACAGCACCTCTGACTTTCAAGAGAGAGCTCTGGAGATGTTGCATGGCCTGGGGATGCAGCTGAGTGGTTCATTTCATTACAAGAGGGCAAAGCTGTATACATATATTTTGAGCATCCTATAGTATTTCACAGTACTTATGAGATAGACATCACTTGGGATGATTTAGCCTTTCTAGCCTGACTGCTTTTCTTCTATGTAACAAGAAAAAGGAGAAAGTAAAACAGAAGCACAGCTGTTCGTGAATTATAAGGTGTCAAGGGGCTATCTAGAGATCCCTACTTTCTCATTGCTGTGCAAAGAATCAGTTCTTTGTAGTTCCTGGCTTTACTGGGCCACAGTGGCATGAAAAAAAAGGGAGTTAGCACACCATGGTTAGGATAAAGGACTTCATCTGGATTTGGAGGACCAACCTAGCTTGTCATCTATGCATTGGGTTTCTGGATCCCCTGCTGTTCTGGAAAGCATCTCTTCTTTGTCCTGGAGTAGTTCCCTTTGTCTCCTACTGATATGTAGTATATAAGTTAAAATGATTTTGGCTGCAAGTAACATAAACCTAACTAAAAGAGGCTTTATGACAAGAAGTATTTATTAGCTGGCATAACCAGTTCTAGAATTGCTTAATTTAGTGGCTTAGTGACATTAAAGATCCAGGTCTTTCCGTCTTTTTGAGTCATCATCCTCGGAACATTGGCTTGTCTTCTTAGGTTGGTTCCCTTCGTGGTCCCCTGCTATAGTCACATGTGCAGAAACAACGTCTTCTACTGAAAAACAAAACTTGCTCCTCACAAGTTGGTTTAGAATATTTCCCCAGGATAGAAATTTGCATGCAGGGAGGTTTTTGGCAAGTGCTCTCAGGAAGAGCTACTGGGGAATGACAGGCAGGATTGGCCAGAGGGAGAAATCAACCAACATGTAGTTGCAACAGAGGCCTCAGTTGACCCCCACGGGGCACTCTGGAGCTGGCTGGTTCTTAACAGACTCCCAACTTGAGGCTAGAGTCCAGGCCTTTAAGCCTTGGCATCAGCCAGTAGCTGGATGTGGGCTGACCTTGGTGAGGAGTCATAACCTTAGACAAGACCCTCCTGGCAGCTATGGAAATGAGTGTCTCTGTCTCGAAGAGGAATGTGGGTACTACACCCAACAACATCCACTGTACCTATGTCTTTTTATGAGCACAGCAGACATGTTTCCCAGATGCCTCCATGTCTCCCCCTGGCCAGCATTGTTTCTCACATCCATTTCTAAACCATTTATTGGTCAAGACAATGGAGTTACCATGGTTAATTTTGACTGAAAGAGTTATACTCTAGGGATAGCTTGTGTTTCTCTTGAAGGCTGCAGCTGCTCTGAACAAGGTGAATAAAATTCAGATGTTAGCCAGAAAGATGGAGGGTGGGATGACCATTCAGTGGCAACAGAATCTGGTCCATGTAATTCTGAATATTTCTCTGATCTATTAATGCTGAACACAGTGAAGGGAATCTCAGATGAAAGCTGTCTAGAAATGTCTGCCTCTCTCAGTGCTTACAGCAGAGCATACAAGAAGATGAAGAAGATGAAGGGCTGCCTCCCATGGTCAGCATCAAACTGTGGTTGCAGTGGCAATATGGGAGGAAAGCTTCTTCTTTTCTCCATATAAGCTTTCTTCAAAATGGTTCTTATGGAGGTTGGCTGGTGGTCCCATTGTCCTAGTTCCCATGGAATTCAGATGGCCCTTAGAACATCAGTCAAATCTCTGCTGTGTACAGACATGTTTTGTTCCTCACTATGTCACTCTACATCATAGTTTGAGGTCCCCCCAGCACAGACTTTGAGACAAAGATTCAAGTACAAGCCATTTATATGGGAGACAGAGGTGGGGAGGTGGGGATATGACATAGGGAAGGGATGGAGAAGGGTTGCCAGATAAAATACAGGATGCCTGTTGAATTTGCCATTCATATAAACAATGAGTGATTTTTAAATATAAGCATGTCCTATGCCATATTTTTCAGATAAATGAGAAAAAATTTTTAGTATGTATCCCAAATAATGCCTAGGGTATACTTACATTAAAAATATATATCAGCTTCATCTGAAATTCAAATTTAACTAGGGGTCTTGTAACTCTGTTGTTGTTGTTGTTAAACCTGACAGCTAGGGTTGGCAGCCCATGTTGGGTGCATGATCAAGCTGCTACAGAGGTGACTGGAGCTTTATCCTACTGGGGACTCTGGGAACCAGTGCAGAACGCACATGCCCATGTGGCAAGGGATCTGTGGTATTTGTATATGCATTCTAGTAGTCTTTGTTTGGGAGCTAGGGTGGGTGGTGGTCCTGTGGTGGTGCTCTTCTGGTTCTGCTGACTTCCATAAGCACAGAGCAGCCTCTCTTGAGTGACTTCTCAGAAAGCCACCAGGCAAAGAGATGCAGGTCCTGACAGCTGAGATCAGATGAAACTAATTCTATCATCTACCAGCTGGTAGCCTTGGAATAGCCACCTCACCTATCTGTCTCAGTTTCCTTATCTGGAACCAGATGATATCCTTCAGCTAGGGCTCCTGTGAGAGAGGAAAGGTCTGAGGTGTGCTGGGCGCTCAATGCCTAGCACAGAGCAGAAAATGGGATCCATGGGTCTTTGTACTATTTGTTATTCCTTCCAGGAGCCATGAGGAGAGGTAAGTTCATCACTAAATGGACCATGCTTGACCTGGGATTCAAGTCTGCTCAGGTCTCTTCAAATACTTGAGAGAATTCATAGGGAGAGGATGTATTAAACATAGGGCTGGGATATCTGGGGGGATCTGGGTAGTTATTAAGAATTACCAACCTTCTGGGCCCGCATCCCCACCCTTGAAGTCAGAGTGCATGACTTGCTTTAGCCAATAAAATGTGAGAGGGGTGGGCAACACTGCCAGGTGGAAGCTTTAGGAGCCCACGCACACTTGACCTGTGCCCCGCATGTGCAATGAGTGTGAGTGTGTGTTCCTCACTGTGCTCATCAAGGCTGTGATAGTAGAGACTGAAACCCAGAATAGATGCACAGTATGTGCAGGAAATGGTCTCTTTTATATTGGAGGTTGTTTTCAGAGCATGACCTCACCCAGGGGTGGCCAAGTATCATGAGCTAAATGACCGGAGCATCACCACACCCAGTCCTTTATATACCAAGTATGGCTGCTTTCACGCTACAAAGGCCTAGCGGAGTAGCTGTGTCCTCGAAACCTACCGTGCTTACTGTGTAGCCCTTTACACAAAGAGGTTGCCAATCCTACACTAGCCCATCCTGAATGACATAGGGGTTACTTGTCTTCTACTGTGTCTCAGTGTGGGGCTAGACATCCTACATTTCTAATTCGTCCCAAAGATGTCAATGTTGCTGGTCCACGAACCAACCTTCGAATAGCAAGGCTCTCAGGCAGGGTTTCTCAACCTCAGCGTAATTGGTGTTTTGGGCTAGATAATTCTGGGTTGTGGGATGTTTAGCCTCATCCCTGGCCTGCATTCATAGATGCCAATAGTTCCCCTTAATATGTGACATCCAAAAATGTCTCCAGACATTGCCAAAGGTTCCCTGGGGGACAAATCACTCCAAGCTGGGAACCACTGCCCTAGAGTATTTAGGGGGTATCCAGCAGGCTTGCAACTACCTGGGGTCCTGATGACCAGCTCTTGGGCAGCAGAGTTGATATCTCTCCTTTTTGGTCCCAAGATTGATGGCAACGGTGCAGAAGATGAGGAGCTTCTCAGGCAGGACAAGCCAGGTACTGGGGAAAGGCAGAGGAGGCCAGGCAGGAAAAGAGTGAAATTAGACTTTCCTGCTCTGCTGAGAAAAAATGTGGATTTTTAAAACGTTTCACTGAAGAATCTGGATAAGATAGGTAGATAAACACAACTAGTGAGAAAATTTTGAATAGAAAACACAGATCTAAGTTGGATTATATTCACTGATGGTTAGAAGCCTTGTCAGATGTCTCTGCCAGACAGACATTTAAGTTTGGTCACTCTGGCTCCTGCAGCCCCTTCTCTTTCCCCACCACACAGGCACAGCAGGGCTGACTGTCATCGTCACCTGACCCTCCAGTTTAGAGGAAAGAAAAGGAGCAACGTGAGCCTGCTCGCCTCGCTGAATGTCCCAGGGGAATGGTGACTTCCATCTGCTGCAAGAGCAAACCTCAGACCAGATCCGTCAGAGGTGGGTGGCCACAGTGCATTTTCGGAGAGAAACACCACAAGCCGGGGTGCTTTGAATTCAGGGGGCGAGAATCGCCAACATGTCTCAATTTTCACCATTTGCATCTGACCGCAAGAAGAACCCCCTGACAATCTGTTTTGTTTTAATATTTGCTGCAGGCCCTTTGACATGGAATATGGTTTATTACTCTGTTTATTTTTCTGGCTTGTCTAAAATTACTAAAGCCGTACACTTTGAAAC
Organism: Canis lupus familiaris; assembly: GCF_011100685.1. NCBI lineage: Eukaryota > Metazoa > Chordata > Mammalia > Carnivora > Canidae > Canis > Canis lupus. The sequence goes on from NC_049241.1 coordinate 20,040,784, forward strand.
TTCAGGCGGTACAGAAGCGGGTGGAGTTCCCAGGGAAGGTCATCTCACGTCCCTGCAATTCCACCCTCAGGACCAACCACAGTAACAGTTTGGGCAAGATCCTGCCCGATCTTTCTATATATTTAGCACACGTGTTAGTGTTCACACATGAGATCATATCATAAGTGTGCAAGGTGGTCCTGCTTTATTGTCTCCATGTCATATCAGGGCCAGGATAGGGTGAGGTGAATGAGGCAGCGAGGGTACAAAGTATCAGGAGGCGCTCACCCTGAGGCGCATGCTGGTGCTGGGTCAGCACTTGGACAATTTGGAGAAGGATTTTCTCCTTAAATTTTGCACCCCAGCCACCTCGCTTAAAGCAATACTCACTCTCAGGGTCCTGCGAGCTTGCCTTAGTCTGGCCTCCTCTCCACTTACTATAGCTTAGAGATCTTTCTGTGTCCGTTCAAACAGGTCTACCTCACCTTTTTTCATAGTACAGTTTAAGTTTAAATGAGAACTAGTTCCTTGATGTTATTTCTACTTACTCAGTGAGTGAATAACAGGAACAAAACTACCTGGATACAAGTTTTGGAGACAGCTTGTCTCCATCACCTTCTAGAAACTTCTGTGCTCGTGTTGCTTGGCTCCTGAGCCCTTTTCTGAGCTGCCCAGGTTAATGGGTGGAGAGGAGAATGTTGAGAAGCTCGGAGAGACAAAGTAGCTTTATATTAGAACAGGCCCAAAGGTACTTGGGAAAAAGGCACAGAAGAGGAAAGAGAAAAGAGTACAGAGAGTCTTTAGGAGGAAGCAGAAAAGGGGGATTTGGGGCAGACAGCTGCTTCTGCTGAGCATTCAGGAAGAGGACATTCAGCATATGTGACGTGGTGATTCAATCTTTATGACCCTTTCAAGTCCTCTTAGAAGAGCTTTCCGTTACTTCTTCAGGTGTTCTGGAGGTGAGTTTTGTTGTTTGAGGTGCATCATGCCCTAGCACTGAGCTCTAAGGCCAACTGGCCATAACTAGGTTACATGTATCTCTTTGGTCAAGTCGATGTGGGATCGTTGGGGTCTGGAAGGTTACTTATTTTTCAAATAATCAGTGCTCCTACTCTTAGGAAGCAATTAACATAAGGGTCATTTACCACTTTGGGAACCTGTTCAGTGAACCTATTCAGAACAATGCAGTTGAACTGATACAAAATTTTGCCAGCAATATTCAGGGGATCCTTGAATCCCAGAGGCCCATCCTGGGCCCCTCTGTTGAGCACAGTGGAGAAACTTCTGCCTAGCAGTGCAGTCCCGGCCACCTGTAGATCAAATCATGTTGAAAAATTGCCAATTCAGTGAGCTTCACAGTCTCCAAGAGGACCTGGTGGAGGCAGATATGAACTTGAAACCTGAGTGTTTTGGACTCTCCCACTTGACAGGAGGAATACTCAGGAGTTTGGCAGAAATTTCTGACCCAGAAATCTTACAATGGGAGTTTGTCTCTGAAATCCCAGTGGAGACCATTAGTGGAGCAATTGGCAGGCCCTTGCTTTGCTAGGTGTGCCAAGAGCTGTTCTGTTTTTAGGAGGCAGCCATCCAGGACTGGGAAGGGGCAGGCTAGAATATTCTAAGCTCCATGGAGGGGTTCCTGGTGAAAGGTGAAGAAAAATGAAGATGTAAATCCTTGGTGTCAGGGAGAAGCCTGAAAGACTGGAGGTTAGGACTGGTCTTGAAAAGATGTCACAGGACACTGTAAGTGAGGGGTTTCCCTTGTTGTCCCAGAGTAGCTGACGATGGCCCAAAGCTAGGGAGAAAAGGCACTAGTTATTTCCTGCTTTCTGGTGTCTGTACTGCATGGGAACAGGGAGGCAGCACTCTGTCCTCAATCCTCAATGAGCTTCTAGAACTGACCTTTGTACATCATTACTGCCTTTCTATTCTCCAAGAGTTTATAGGAACAAAATGAGAGAGAAGAATGCTGTGGTTTTATAGAGACTATAGTTCCTTTTCCTTCTCCTGTCTCTCCTCCTTCCTTCCCTCCTCCTGTACTCCCCAAGACCACCACCACCTCCTCCTCCTTCTTTTCCTTGTCTTCCTCCTCCTTCACCTCCTCCTCCTTCTTTTCCTTGTCTTCCTCCTCCTTCTCCTCCTCCTTCTCCTCTTTCTTCTTCATCGCCTCCTTCTTTAAAAGCTACAGCCTCCTCACCGAAGAGAGAAGGGATCTTTTTCCCTTTCTAAACCCAAACAAGGGGGTGGGGGTGGTTTGCAAGAGAATCATGGATTGGTTGTCTTAGTTGGAGTTTTTCTAAGGACCTCTTAGGAACAGGTCCTAAGACAAGAATATTAGTGCAGGTAGTTTCTTTGGGACGGGACCTCAAGAAACACTGGGAGGGAAGGTGAGTCTGGGAGGGGAAGGCCTCTTAAAGGGTGTGTTATAGAGCGAGATGTCACTGCGGGCAATGAAACCTTTATTCTCCTAGAGGTCTCTGAGTATCAGTAGAACATGCCCTCAGAGTTATTCCCCAGAAGAGGCCGGGACATTTTATTCACCAACTCGGGACAGCTGTTGATTCAGGGCTGGTCCTGGAGGTGTTAACTCCCTGGCAGTGTCAGCCTCCAGCACACTGGGCGGGGTGGACCCCAGCAGTCACAGAAGCCTTCGGGCCAAGAGACTCGGGTGCTGGCTGTTGAAGGTCCGGCTCCCGTGTACCAGAGCAGCACCTGCTGAGGAGTCCCCAGGGCATCCCCGCTTCTGCTCTGGTCGTGAATGTCCAGCGGCCTCGCGTTCTCCACTAGCTAGTCTGCTGAGCTACCGAAGCTAACAGGCACCTCTGGGTTCCCCCCTGGACGGGACGGTACTGAGAGAGCTGTTGGCAGAGCTCAGGAGTTGGGGGTGAACTTTAACAAGGAACTTTAACAAACGATAGACTCACCTTTTGCTGGTAAAATAACTGGGGTAACAAACCCCACTCCCCACTGTAGTTGAGGGGTGCAGACAAGGACCCCACTGCAGTCTTGGGGCTCTGCATGGAGAAGCATGCAGGGCAGAGTCTGGGAAGGTGCTGGAGGGCTCGCCACCCACAGGGCCACTGCACCAACCACATGATGGGATGGCTGACATGGAAAAGTGCTTTCAACCCCAATTGCTGTTGGTGCCAGAAGGAGGCAAGGCAAGGCTGCCCCTGAGGGAGAAATCATCGTCACTGGAGAGGGACTGGGAATGACTCAGCTCAACCTCATGTGGTGTTCACTTATGGCAACAGGGACCGTCAGCATCACAGGGAGCCCCAGGGAGCCAGCGATGCCGTGGGTGCTCCAGCAGCCCTGGAACGTGGGTGCCCAGGTAAGGAGACTGCGGCCTGTCCTCTCCCTCTGCTAGGGTCCCAGCACTGAAGAAGCTCACACCTAACGAGGCAGGGAGATCTTCTTCTTTTTTTTCCTTTCTGGTTTTATTGAGATATAGTTAACATATAACACTGCCTGAGTTTAAGGTGTACAACATAACGATTTGATATACGTGTATATTGTGAAATGATTATCCAGATAAGTTTAATTAATAATGTTCATCTCTGCACATGGTTACAAAATGTTTTCTCCCTTGGGATCAGAACTTTTAAGATCACCTGCCTTAGCAACTTTCATATATACAAAACAGTATTGTTAGCTACAGTGATCATATTATACATTACATCCCCAGCATCTATTTATCTTGTAACTGGAAGTTTGACTGCCTTTGCCCAATCCCCTCAGCCCACTCCCCTCCTCTGGCAACCATAAATCTGATCTGTTTTTGTGAGTTTGGTTTCTTAGATTCCACATATCAATGAGATATACAGTATTTGGCTTTTTCTGATGTATTTCACTTAGCCTAATGCCCTCGAAGCCAATCCGTGTTGACACAAATGACAGGATTTCCTTAATTTTTTAAATGGCTGAATAGTATTCCGTTGTGTAGATATATGCAACATTTTCTTTACCCATTCATTCTTTGATGGACACTTGGGTTTTTTTCCATGCCGTGGCTATTGTAAATGATGCTGCAATAATCATGGGGGTGTAGATGGTCCTTGAGGGTAGTGATTTCATTTTCTTTGGAAAATGTATTTGGAAGTGGCATTGCTGGATCTTTTACGATAGTCCTATTTTTAATTTTTTAAAGAATCTTCATACTGTTTTTCATAGTGGCTGCACCAGTTTACATCCCCACTAACAGTTCCCAAGAGTACCCTTTTCTCCACCTCCTTTTCAGTCACACTTGTCTCTTGTCCTTTTGAGGATGGCCATCCTAACAGATGTGAAATGATACCTCATTGTGTTTTTGATTTGCATCTCCCTGATGATTAGTGATGTTGAGCACCTTTTCAATTACCTATTGACCATTTGAATATCGTCTTTGGAAAAATGTCTGTTCAAGTCCTTTGCCCATTTTAAAAATTGGATTATTTATATTTCTGCTATTAGGTTGTCTGAGTTCCTTATATATTTTTTTAAATTAACTTTTTATCACAGGTGTGATTTGCAAATATTTTCTCCTATTCTGTAGGTTGTCTTCATTTTGTTGATGGGTTCCTTTGCTGTGCAGAAGCTTTTTAGTTTGCTGTTGTCCCCCCTTATTTTTGATTTTGTTGTTTGTACTTTGGGGGTTATGGTTGAAAAAACATTGCCAAGACCTGTGTCAGGAAATTTTTTCCCTATGTTTTCTTCTAGGAGTTTTATGGTTTCAGATCTTACATTTAAATGTTTAATCCATTTTTAGTTAATTTGGAAGAATGGTATAAGATAGGGGCCCAGTTGCAGTCTTTGGCATGAGAATATCCAGTTTCCCAACAGTGTGAAGAGACTGTCTTTTCTCTATTGAGTGTTCTTGGCTCCATCGTCAGCTATTAGTTGACTATATCTGTGAGGATTTATTTGTGGGCTCTCTGTTCTGTCTTAGTGATCTGTTTTTATGCCAGTACTCTACCATATTGACTATTAGAGCTCTGTGATAGAGTTTGAAATCAGGAATGTTCTTTGTCAGGATTGCTTCGGCTTTTTTGGGGTCTTTTGTGGTTTCATACAAATTTAAGTTTTTTTTTTTTTTTCAATTTCTGTTAAAAATGTTGTAGGAATCTTGATAGTGATTGCATTGACTCATGGCTCTGGGTGGTATGGACATTTTAACAATTAATCCTTCCAACTCATGAACAGAGATATAGTTCCATTTATTTGAATTATTTTCAGTTTTTTAAATCAGTGTTGTATAGTTTTCAGTGTAGAGATCTTTCATCTCCTTTGTTAATTTATTCCTTGGTACTTTATTGCTTTTGGTACCATTGTAAATGGGATTGAGGTCTTCTTAAAGTATGCCAGTCTTCCCACCACACCCACCCCATTATCAGCTTTAAATCACCAAAGGCCAAGATGTTGGCTTGCGCCAAATCTCTGAACTGTGTTTAAGACAGAAGTTTTCAAAAATCCAGAATGAGTCGAGTAGAACCATATAACAGAATGTTATACCACAATAATACTGAACAAACTGTAACAACGTGCCACAACATGCATGAATCTCACAACAAAATGTTTAATGGGTGAAGCTAAATCCATGAGTATATACATTATTTAATTCCATTCACATGAAATTCCAAAAGAAGCAAAACAAATCTATTGTGTCAGAAGTCAAGGTAGTGGCTACCTTGTAAGAGGCAGCAATTATAGCAAAAGGGGGGCAAAAAGAGGCTTCTAAGATTTTTTTTTTTTTAAAGATTTTATTTATTTATTCATGATAGTCACAGAGAGAGAGAGAGAGAGGCAGAGACACAGGCAGAGGGAGAAGCAGGCTCCATGCAGGGAGCCCGACGTGGGATTCGATCCCGAGTCTCCAGGATCGCGCCCTGGGCCAAAGGCAGGCGCCAAACCACTGCGCCACCCAGGGATCCCAAGGCTTCTAAGATTTTGATCTTGTTTCGTGTCTTGATCTGAATGGAATTAACACTGATGTGTTCTTTTAATGTAGATTCATTGAACAGTACATTTGTGATTTGTGTCCTTCTCTATATACCTTTTTACTTGAATATGTCCACAGAAATTTACACGAAAATACTAAGTCTTAGATCTCAGAATGAGCTCCTTTAGTAACTAAAATCGGCTAAAAAAAGTCCAGGGATTGGCCCACGATGTCACCAAGGGAGCCATTACCCAAAAGAAAGTGGGAATTTAGCCAAGTAGACATGAGGGCAGCAAGATCCACACATGACAGATGACCTTTTGCTTCAACAAAACTTTGAAGAATCAAACACAAAAGAAAGGACGCAGATAGGAAGTCCATTCTGAGGTTATACCTCCCAACAACCTTCGATTTTTCCATAACCAGTTGTAAGTGTTTGGCAACAGCTTTGCCAAGACTGTCCTGTGAGGAAAGATTCCAGATGAGTAGGACACTTTCCAATCACTCCCTTGTCTCCAGGCTCTGGGAGGACTTGGCAGCGGCTGGCAGCGATGCAGCCCAACACAGATGAGAGACCAATCAGCTTCTTCAAGCTTCCTGCAAAATGTTGTGATTAACCACACTGTGGCTGCAATTAGATCAAATAAAAGCAATATGTTAAAGGAATAGCAGTGGAAGGTATTGTGCATATCATGAATGAACGAATTACAAATGCGAGTCTTTCTCATTCGGCCTGATAAAGAAGTGTCACATGGAATTGAGATGAATGCAGAGTCTGCTGGCTTAAGGTTTCACCTCGATTTTGACCGGGATTGGAGAAGGGGCATCAGAGAGGCAATACCAATGAAGTAGGTTATATTAGTCCAATTCTATACTGAATCAGCTGAGGTCCTAAGCAGTTTAGGAGAATTGATAAAGGCTAAACAGTTAACTAGTGCCTGGGTCTGCCTCAGTCCACAGTTCAGCTGCTAAATAATTACTATGCTTTAAAATTAAAATATAGTTTACATACAGGAAGTCAAACACATCTTAAGTGTGCTTGATGAATTATTACATACATGTACAACTATGTACACACCACCCAGATGAAGATAGGAAATATTCCCCTCATTTCAGAGTGTTCCTTTGTGCCCCTTTCTCAGTCATTATCACCCCAACATAAGTACCATTCTGATTTCTATCACCATGGATTAGTCTTTTCTATTCTTGAACTTTGCAAATGGCATCATGTAATGTGTGCCAGTTTGGGTCTAGCTTCTTTCACTCATAATGTTTCTGAGCTTGACCTATGTATATACTGCTTGAAATTAGTAGTTCCTTCATTTTTTATTGCTCAGTAGTATTTCACCATATGAATATACTGCCCATTGTTAATTCATTCGTTTGATAGATGCTTGGCGAGTTGCCAGTTTTTAAGGCCAAGTGCTTTTAACACAAATATTTCACGGCAGATGGCTCAAGGCAGCTGAGTTACTTGTCATAGCAGAGAGGACAATGCATGAAAAAAGAACAGGGTTTCAGAGGTCGAGACAGTGAGCACTCAAGCTAAGAAAAAATGGAAGCTGAACTGGACCCTCATACCCTTGGGTTTTTACAGGGCTCACCATCTGGCTTCCTTCATTCAGACCTCTGCTTAGATGTCACATCCACAGAGGGACCATCCTACTTAGAAGGGCACTTCTCAATAGGCTAATTGACAACATAGAGGTTCAATCAGCAAAATCCAGACTGTGGGAAATTCTTTAGATAAATGACCTGGTCATTTCAACAAAAATCTGCAAGAAACAAAAATAAAGAAAGGAAATGGATGGAGAACCTATAGATTGAAAGATGTGTTGAGTCAGAATCAAAATAAGGTTTATACCGCGTAAGCAAGCAAAATATGTAAGACAATGAGGATGTGTGAGTGCTTATGGACTATTAGAGCGTATTAGGAAATTCTTGTTAATGTTGTAATAAGTGTGATAATGGTGTCGGGGTTATGTTTTGTGAAAAGCTCTTTTTATTTTAGGGTTAAAATAAGTGCCCCTCTTCACTCTTTATCTTTCTCATTCTGCTTAATGATATGTAGCAGCACTTCCCTCCCCAGGCATGATTCCTTTTGCCATTTTCGAATAGAAGTTTCATAAAGGCAGGGGTTTTTGTCTTGCTCATAGCAATTTATACCAGCACCTCAAACAGCACCTGGCATACTGAAGGTACTCAATAAATATGTGTTAAATGAGTGCATGAAGTGTGTGAACAAATAAAATGTCAAAAAATTGAGAAACAGAAAGCAATGATGAGGCCAAGGTACATGGTTTCTGTAACCAGAGTGTCTTGCTGTGAGAATGGTCGGCTGTGAAGGGCAGGTTTGTTACCAGTGTTGATGAAACTCTTAGCTGTGCTTGACCAAGGGGGAGACAAAAACCTCCCTCCCCAAAGGATCCCTGTATTTGAGCTGTGGGCTGGGTTGTTTCTAGCAGCTGGGATCTACAGGGTGAGCCCATGACACGGGCAGAGGCTGTGGTGTTTGAAGACATGCTCTGTGAGTATGTAACTAAGTCATCCTGGGGATGTCCTTTCACTTCTCTGAGCCTGTTTTTTCGTTGTTAAGAGTTGTTCAATTGTAGTTGTTCAAGCTACCACATGGTGTTTTTGAGAGAAGCAAACAGGGATATTCATATGTGGGGAGTCCTGAGACATGCATTCGATGAGTCCCATTCTTCCTGCCTCCAATAACTTGGGGCAGTAACTTTGAGAAATGACACAGATCCAATTCACTTGATACACAGAGGGGACGGTCTAAAGTTTACCTAAAACAAACTGCTAACAGGAAGAATGGCCCTTGAAAATTCTTTGTGAAAGTGCTTCACTGGTTGGGGGGCAGGGTGTGGACAGCCACGTGTCCACAAGTGGCACAGATTTCCGAGTCCTAAGTGAGCTCTCAATGAAGGAGGGAGACACCAGCCTCACCCTCCATCTCAGTGAGGAGGGCACAGAGAAACTGAGACTATCTGAGGAGCACCTGGCCATGGGCCTGGGCAGGAGCTGAACCCAGGCCACTTGGCCCCAGAGGTGGGTCCTTGACCACCAGGCTACATGGTCTCTAGCAGAAGAAGACCTCCAGCGTCTTCTCTTGACACAGTAGTGCATGGCACAAAGTGGTGTTAGAAACGTCAATCTGGATTCAGCACTCCAGCTGACCTGAGGATGGGGAGGGGGAGGTGTGGACACAGAAGTGCTGACCGCAGCAATGCAGGTGATGGGGGAGGTGTGAGGCCGTGGCCCAGTGTCCATTCAAAGGGCAGGAGTAGCACAGGCCAGTCTTGCTTCGAAATGGGCTCAGCCACCAGCCCTTGGTCCGAGCTGCTCACAAATCAGAGGGGCTGGCTGCTTGGAGTCTCTCCTTGTCTGTTTCTCTTCCTTTCCTTCCTGGGTGTAGGTGTCAAGAGGTGGCCGAACAGCCCCCAGCGGGACCTGGGGTGATAAAGGGCGTGGAATATCTCGACCTGAAAGCCAACAGGGGCCGCCTGCCCTGGGTCAGCGGCACTCGCCCGCATGCCTGCATTTCCTTGGGGCTTGGGAAGAGGCTGCAGGATTCCTGGTTCTCCTCCAGACCCTGCCACCGCGTCCCCTCCTCCTCCTTCCTGCTAGTAAATTTCGGTCTGTTTCCAAACGCTCTGTTTTTGTAAAGGCAGCAGCGCCGTTTCTGCTTTGGCTATTACCTCTGAGACACCAGGAGCGAACTGCCAAAGAGCTGCTGGTGGCTCGGAGCCTGGACTCGGGCCGCCACCCCCCTCCGATGAGTCATCTCCACTAGGAAGAACCCTCCCTCCTCCGACCCCTGAGCTGCTGCAGAAATGGCCATAAAAGCTGATGGGAGCGTTGCTCTTGCCTTTCCCCCCTTGCCTGACCACCCCACGCCTCCTGCTGCCGTCCTGCGGTCCTCTGTCTGCACCTTCACCCGGTGCCTGTTCAGTCATTTGCAGTCTCTGCCGTCGGGAGCCCGGGCCGCCTGTGGCCGCGTCCCCTCGGGCTGACCGGCTTCCCACTGCCATCGCTGCCTGCAGGCCTCCTCCGGCTCCCCCAGGCAGCTCGGCCCCAGTTCAGGGCCAGGACGCCAGATGCTGCAGGGTGTGGGTGCTCCCAGCGGTGCCCAGCAGCCCCCAGCCGTGGCGTGGTGAGGGTTAGTGGATGAGTGCCAGGCCCCCTTGCCCTCTCTCGGGGTAACCTTGAGGTGGGCCCCGTGCAGCAGTCTCGAACACACGCTACGCAGCTCCCTCACTTGCCTGTCTTCCATCCCTTCCCTCTGAGGTCGCCTCCCAGTGTAGCTACTTGCATGGGCATCCTTGTCAGTGGAGATTCGATGCAGGCCAGCGTTTCAGACGATCGGCACGCGATGGAATACCCGGTATCGGCATGGCCCCCTCTTAGGCAGTGGAGGGATGACGGCCCACCGACAGGCCTGACTCCAGACATCGTGGAGACTATGGTCTACCAGATGGGAGAGTCGCTGAAGCACTATTACCAGACTTGCTAATTCGCTAAGAAAATGTGAGTTCCTGCCAGGCTCTGGTGGCATGGGGATGGGCAAGTGAGACCAGGACCCTTCCTTTCCTGTACACGTTAGTGTAACAATTGAATGACTGCGAAAATGTGTCATTTCTAAGTGTTAGGCTGAATGTAATGTCGCTACTTTATTTATTTATTTATTTATTTCAAAGATTTTATTTATTTATTCACGAGAGACATGGAGAGAGAGGCAGAGGCATAGGCAGAGGGAGAAGCAGGCTCCATGTAGGGAGCCCGACATGGGACTCAATCCCAGGACCCCGGGATCATGACCTGAGCCAGAGGCAGATGCTCAACCACTGAGCCACCCTGGTGCCCCTAATGTCACTACTTTAAATCAGGTGCTTGGGGAAAGTGGTGTTGAGGCAGGGGTATGAATTACAAAAAGAGGCTGGTGGATTAAGACAAGACAGAAAGAAGTCACAGCTAAAGGGGGAAAACAAGCAAAAGCAAGAGAGATGTCCGAGTGTTAATAATTAAATAGTTGCCTGTAAGCAGGGCAGTGACTAAGGGTAGGTGCAGAGTACAGGCTTAAGCAAGTAAGCCAGCCTGGTCTGGGAATTCGCGAAGTCTTCTCTGAGGAAGTATGAAAAAAACATAAATCTGAACAATCAGAAGGAGTAATAGAGAATTGGGAAGAGAACGAGCCTTCCAAACAGAAACCACATCATGTACAAAGGGCCTGAGGCAGGAGATAGCATGATACATTCAGCATGGCTGAGTAGGAAATCAAGGGTAGAGGGCTCAAGACGAGGCTGGGGCAGGGGGGCGGCGGGGGAGTGATTGTGTTGTAGTTGAGCAAATATTCACTCTCTTCCCTGCTCCTCTTAGGGATAAGTATACTTGCCCATTGACTTGAGGTTTAGCTTTGTAGCTTGCTTTCATCAATGGAATGTGAGCAATCATGACAGAAGCAAAGTCTTTAAATGTGTTTGAGCCGTTGGACTTGGCCTCTAGCATTCCTCAATGTGGGAGACCATCGGGAGCTATGTAGGAAGAAGCCTTCTACAGCTCACTCAGATTGATCCGTTGGGTTGGGAGGCCACTTCTGCACAGTTGTCCTACAAAGGTGTTATGGTAAAGATGGATGGATAACTGGTGGGAAGCTGAAAAAGCTGCTTTTTTTTTTTTGGCAAGAGAGAAGGGCCAGGCTGCTGGGAATATGCCTGAATCCTGAGCTTGTCCATACTCATCAGTCTCTGGAGATCCCCAGGTAAACGGTCTGTGTGTGTGCACAGTCTAGGATGTTTATTTGGTGGGAAGCCACGTCCAGACTCTTGTTTCCACACTGGACAACTTGTGGACCAAGACTTAAGGATGGGCAAAAGTGCAGATACACATCCTGGCAAACAAAGAGAAAAGCAGCCAAGCAGAGGCATGCAAAACTCAGAAAATAAAATGTTAAGCCTTTCAAACGTTAAGCCTTTCAGCACAATACTGGAAGGCTGCCCCCCCCCCCCCCCCCCCCCCGCCCCCCACACACACCCCTGTCTCTCTGCTCCCTGCAAAGAGCCTGCTGCCTCTTGGGATGCATGCCTCAGCCAGATCAGTGGCCCTGCAATGGGAGAGCCTGTTCTCAAGGAATAGGAATCTTTGGTGTGGAAGAGAGAGCAGATAGCTTAAGAATAACCAGAGAGGAAACTGTCTGGGAGAAGCTTTTTAAGACCAATGTCAACAAATCCAATCTTGGTGTGGGTTGGAGGCTGGGTCAGGATGGGAGAGAGAAGCCAGGGCTCTTGTGAGGACATTTCAGCAGAAGTTACAGCCTTCTCTCATCAGCTCTTGGAAGAACTAGATTTCCCTCATCATCTTAGAAAAATGCTTCTAGAGTCAACTAAGAGCAATCGAATTAGTAGGGCTGTCTAGGTTTTTCTGAAATCCTGCTTTCATTACAGCCCTGAGCCTTGAGGTGCTTCACGGGGTGTAGGGATCCTACGAAGTCATATTTGGTCCTTTGCAGCCAGGACAGAGGAGGGAGAGGGAAAGGGTGAAGCCGGTGAGGCTGTAACCTCTCACCTCACTGACGACGGAAAAGCTCTTTCTCTTGCCAACATGTGTGGGCACAGAAGCCCTCCCAAGGTGGGCATTGAAGCCTGACTGTCACTTCAAAAAGGTTCTTCTGATTCTTCTCCTGTGGCCATTTAGGATCAGAGCACGTTTTCATCTCCAAAGACTGGACTCCCATTTTATATCTCCGCGGCAGCCCGCAACTCACTTTGCTAACCTCTGCATTATACTGTTCTCTGTCTTGATTAGAGAATTAGAGAACATTGAGGCACAGAAGCTCAGTGACTCAGGGAAGTTGTGTGGTCTCCTGTACTCAGCTTGCAGAGGTTCAGAGCATTCATCAATTACCCCTTTTATTCATGGGACAAATGTTTCTTGATCATCTACTGTGTTCCAATCACTGGAGCTGCAAGAGTTAATGTACAGTCCGGTAGGTGAGAACAATGCTTTTGAAATTTCTGATGCCATGGCACATAGTAAAAATGATAATTTTATCTGATGTATCCCAAGATGCTCTCATCTAATACAGTCTCTCTCTCTCTCTCTCTTTTTTTTTTTTTTTTTTGCTTTATAAAAAATCATATTCTGTTATCTTTGGTTCAGACCATGGTCCCCAAAGAGCCTATTAATGTGCTAGAATCTGTATGGTGGTCACCATAGTAAAAGAAATTATCTGAAGGCCCATCTTAACAGAAACCAATTTGGAGACAAATATTTGAGCGCATTTTTCGAAGAGGATGTGGAGACAGTCTTGGAAGGGAATGGAGAAGTGATACAGGGAGGAGCAGGCCACTAATGAAAGATGTCTTACTAAGTCAAGTCCCACTGCGGTGGGCACCTGGAGCTGGTTTCCATAGGACAGCTCTGGGACCTGGTGTAGAGCACACACCTCAGAGTTGCCCCATCCAACGGGCAGGCGACCTGGGGTATTTGGGGTTATTTATATGCTACTCCATCTCACCCCACCCTGTTATTGGCCAAGAGCTGTTCCTGGCAGGTGTTCATTCTCAATACTTGCTCTGCTGCATTCTCCAGTTCTGGAATAAGACTTCTAGTTCAGAAATGCATTTGCCTATGGTGACATTTGGCTGGAGCACACAGAAAAGCTAGGGACATGTCTGGGACACTGGCAGAGATTGCCAGACCCATCAGGAAGGGGTTGGGAAAAAATTGCATAACACATGATTTTAAGCAATGGGTAATGTAGGACTATATTCATCAACAAAGAAATGCTCAGCAACATATCATCAAATGAACAAAAGCAGCCTACAGAACATCAAGTAGAATTAAACCCACATGTGACTCACATACAGGAAGGCAAGGCCAGGTCTAGCCTGGGGCAAAGAGATACTTGCAGATTCTATGGGGGCATCAAAAAAATCAGAATCAAGATAAATAATATTTCCATGCAATGTTTTAAAAATAGTAAAATTAATGCCAAAATGTTACGATGAACAAATTAGCAACATTTTTTTAAAAAGTCCGTACCTGGCCCTCTATTTGCACAACGTGGCATCATTCACTTCATTCTAATCTTGCCCCCTTTGGATTCTGCTTCCTTAAAATTGGGATCCCTTGAGGTGCAGATAGAGTTGGGGAGATGCCCTGGTCACTCTCCTCTTCCAGCCCTTCAAATCTTAATAATACCTCCCATTGGCCAGTCCCAGCCACTGCTGACTTCGGAGCCTGAGAAACCCAACCTGCAGGGGGTCAGTCTTTCCTCTTCTCTCTGTCCTCCCCTTTCCCTGCCCCTTGCTCAGCCCTGCACACAAAGCAGGGAAGCTGAAGGGTAAGGAATATTTATGAGGTTTTGAAGGCCCAGGACCAGTACAGTTCCCCCAGGAACTATGACAATTTGCCGGCCAAGAGAACTAGTTCTGGAGCCGGCCAACAAAAGCCCTAGCAACTGAGACTTTTGTCTTCCAGGCCTGGTCATCAGTGGCCAGTTAATGATGCCAGTTATTTGACAGTCCCCTAGAGCGACAACCTGGGGTCAAGCTGACCTGGCCAGGCTCTGGTTCGAGAGCTAAGAACACACAGCCAAAAACCAAGTAATCAAAGCCAGCTTGTTAAAACCACGCCATCCTGACCCTTTGCTCCCAGACAGTCGGTCCAGTGCCAAGAGCTTTCTGATCCCGGCTCCCGAGGGAGTCTGCGTACTGCTGCCTTGTGCAGCCAGCCCCTTCCCAAGCGGGGATCTCAGTCAATCAGGGATCAAGGGCTCCGTGTAGGCATCTTCTCTCCAGAGGCTCAGCATGCCGAGAATGGAGAACCGTGAGTTCTCCTAGGTCTTTGCAGGGCAGTGAACAGAAAGACCAAAGTAGCTTTGAGGAGTGTAAACTGAAGGACAGAATGAAATTCTATTTCGTTCGAACATTCCATTGATCCTCAGTAGTGTTCTTTTTGGGGGAATGTTGGCCCACGCCAGTGCGAACAAAATAATGTTTCCGTCTTGACTGAGTCATTTGGCCAAAGTATCAGTTTCATAGCCAACGTTCAGACTGATGCACATGACCTTTAGTTTTCTTCCACAGAAGACTGAAGCACAATGACTTGTTGTCAGGTTCTTGGCAAGTGACAATGGTGGGCTTTCTTTGTCATGTTGGACACCATGGTTTCCATTCCCCTCTACCTGGTGTACTGTAATGAATGTATGTGGGAGGTCTCTAAAGCAGAAAAGGAGAGAAAGGAGGGGGAGGTTTGGAATATTCCCCGACCAGTCTGAGTACCATGTTGAACACAGAACCAATCAGAGGGTTGCTGTTTCCCAGGAGAACTGAACAATGAATGACCTGTGGTCCAGAGGGTGGGAGAGAAAGAATTTGATCTGTAAGTCCTCATCACACTTTGGGCCCCAGCATGTTGGCAGCCATGTCTCGGGAGCATGGGCTCTAAGTTCCAGTCCCGGCTACACCACTGTCTTCTGCTGTATGTCTTTGGACAGGTGACTTAACTTCTCTGAGACAGCTTCTTCATCCATAAAGTGAAAGGTGATAGTACCTACTACACAGTGTTGTGGCAACTGCATCCAACCATGCCTTTGATCACAGTATCTGACAAACAGTAAGAGTTTAATTAATGCTATCTTTTATTATTACTACTGGAAAAGGCCCATCTGGAAGTTCCATATTAAACGTCTGCTCCATTTTCCCCCGCAAGCCCATAACTCTGGGTCAAATGCTTGCAGTCAACATTTACAAGTATGATATATGCATTGCATGTCACAACCCAAGAGGGATGGAGGGAGAGCAGGAGATGAATAGCTGTTCATCTGAAATCCCATCCTGCTTTGCCACTCTTCACCCCGCTCAGCTCCCCTTTTCACACTCACCCTGTCCCCTCGCCATGGAACCCCAATCCACAGAGGAAAGCACCAGATCCTGCTGGCACATAGTAGGTGTTGAATAATTGGCATCCGTTTGTCTTTGGTTGGATCTACCGCCCCCTCACCTTGCCACCCCAACCGTGAGACAAAGCATGGAATATCAGTACTCCCTTTGGGGGTTGAACCCAAGAAGCACTAGTAAGAAGCTGAAATGAGGGAAGGGAAGGTACATAATTAAGCAGATCACTGCTGTGGATCAACTGCTCTGGGTTGCTACTGACAACTGCTATGGGTTCAATCCCACTGGTAACTTACACGAGGCACTGTGGAATATGCCTTAGAGGAAGCCGGGGATTTAGCCACAAATTCCCATCAATCATTGGCTCAGCACTGCTTCCACGGCCATGCTCCTGTAGCCAGGGCCACAGGTGGCTGTGGGAAAGCCAGCAGGAGTAGGAAAGCTGGTCCCAGTGAGACATAGGCGGGGCGCTGGCACCTATAGCTGGGCCATCCTACTATTGCTGACCTTTCAGATAACCTTTTGCATTTGACTCAGGATATGTAGTGCATGTTAAATAATTGTCAGATCTGATGGGATGATTTTGTGTCACTGTAACGCCCCTGGGGGCATGAGTCTAATTAGGGCAGTGTGATTTCTGCTACGTGGGCACCACTACCTGCTAATAAATCTGCCTTGAATGGATTGTCTTTTCTTGAAGGGAGCTACAGAGGCCATGAGCCAGTGCCCCCTCACTGAATTATCCATAGAATAAGCCAGCATCTGGAGCCTGGAGTTTCCATGTGATAAGCACTGAGCCGAGCAATTAATCTCCTTAAGAATTTGCCAAAAACTGTAGCTTTTGGTCAAGGTGACCTTATAGGCATGAGCTGACAACTAAAGAGTAAACCATTGAGGCGAAGGCTGCTGACATGGGGATACCATGACTGTAGTCTCCAGGACTATGTTTGAAGCCTTTCTATGCTCCTTGATTCTTCTAACTTAACAATAGCTATCATTCATTGAGCTATTTTTATGGGCCAGGCTCTGAGCTAAGCGCTTCTCACATTTATTATGTCAAGAGGCAAATAAAAAGGTTATTCCTGTTTCACAGATGAGGAAATAGAGACAAAAAGCAGTTAAGTAACTTGCCTAAGGTCATAGAATCAATAAGGAACAGCACAGTTGAAACCAGGTCTCTCTGACTTCACAACCACCACAGTATAACCACCACAGTATAGCTTATTTGTATATAAGTTTTTCCTTTTTAACCGTGAAATGTTATTCCCAGTAGTATAGTAGTAAACTAGTTTTAGGAAGTAGAGTTGAAGGGAGGGTAAGGCGGGGCAGGGGGTGGGAGCCACTGGGCAGGAGGTATGGAGACCAGCCCTGATTTGTAGAATCTGCCAATTTCTGCAGTGTAAATACTTCCACCATGGCCAATTTCAAGCTACCAAGGATTTAACAACCAATTTACAAAATTTCTGAATATTTAACAGTTGGCTTGCATAAGCCCGTTTGAACCAGCTCCAGCACACCACTGTTGATACCACATTCCCAAAGGTCTTAATTACTAAGATTTCTAGAGAACATTGTTGCAATAGCTTCTTTTCTTAACCATCCCACTCCTTGCCCTAGAGCTCCAGGATTATACATAGGATGCCAGTACTCATTCATCCAACAAATAAAATCAAGTGTTGAAGAGGCACGAGGGGTACAGAGATTAAGGGTCCCAGTCTACCTTGGGTTGAGTTCCCCAGGAGCAGACCTAGAGGCAAAGAATTTGAGTGACTAATTAGAAAGTGTCTCAGGGGGAAACTGATAGGATGGCGGGGAAATGGTGTGATATGAAGCCAAGTCCTATAGAGAATGCATTTGACTCAGTCTTGTTGGGGGAGCTCTGGAAAGAGAGCAGGGTATACTCACAGTATATTGATGAGGGAGGGACAGAGCCAAAGCATTAAAACTTGCTACCATCACTTGCTAGTCATTGGTGAGGGCTGTCTCCAGAAGGACATACATTTTCAGGTACTTCCAGCTCTGCACTGGTACCAACGAAGCTAGCTCTAGCACCCCCCAAAGACACAGGTGCGGGCTGGGTGGGGGCCACAGCACATTTGGGGCTCATGCACCTGATAACAATAAAGGGATCTGAGGGTTTAGGTGTAGATTCTGAGAGTGTCTGCTTTCCAGTCATTCATTCAAACAGTGTTTACTGAGCAGCTCCTGTGTGCCAGGCATTGTCCTAGCCTCCAAGGATAGAAGGGTGAGTGCAAACAGGCAGTGTTCCTGTTTTCCTGGAGCACACAATCTGGGATAGAGGGGAGTAGCCTGCAAACAGATCATTACAAATTGGGATAAATGACATAAGGAAAAGTATAGGACCTTGGGAAAACATGTAAGACAGACAGACACTGGATTAGCTGGGCATGGAGTTGGGAGAAATAGTACCTAACGCACACAATTTCTTATGTGAAAAGTGAAAGGAAATGAGTTGATGTATGCATAGTTTGATAGGGAAACCCCTGGCTTTCACCTAGGGTCTTGAAACAGTGTGCAAGGTGAGAGACAGTCCTCCTTTGTCTTTGAGCTCTTTTAGGTACTGGAAGTCCTGTTCAGAAACACAACAGGTACAACAAAACCACAGATTACTTATGGTGCTTGGTGATTCCCTGTACCTAAATCAACTATCCCAATTTATGTTGTGATTATTCCTGATTAAAACCCTATATATTATTCTCGTCATTTATAACTATTCGGTGTGCATTTATGCATAGAGATCTTGGGACTTCCCTACTTATTTTTTTCTTTTAAATATTTTATTTATTTATTCATGAGAGACACAGAGAGAGAGAGGCAGAGACATAGGCAGAGGGAAAAGCAGGCTTCCTGCAGGGAGCCTGATGTAGGATTCGATCCTAGGACCCCAGCCAGGATCACGACCTGAGCCAAAGGCAGACGCTCAACTGCTGAGCCACCCACGTTCCCCTGGACTTCCCCATTTTTGACATCTATAAAGCCTGCAGACTCTAGAATCAAAGTGCCTGCATTCAAAATTTTCTGGAACACCTAATTAGCTGTGTATCCTTTGGCAAGTAGCTTACGCTCTCTGTGTCCTTTTCTTCATATGTCGAAGGAGAGAAATAGTACCTACTGCACACAAGTTCTTTTGTGCAAAATAAAAGGAAATGACTTGCTTTTATACAAACTGCTTAGCACAATGCCTGAGCACATTCTAAGCACTTAATAAAAAGTAGGTGTTATTTATATTATTGGATATTAGCTTTGGCATGGAAGGATATCCTTGATACAATTTTACAAAGATTTTATTTATTTTAGAGAGAGAGAGAGAATGATTGTGAGCTGGGAGAACAGAATAGGAGGGAGAGGGAGAGAGAAAGAATCTGAAGCAGACTCCATGCTGACCATGGAACAGTATTCGGGACTCAGTCCCACAACCAAGAGATCATCACCTGAGCAGAAAGAGGGTGAGAAAGCTCTCTGGGGTCTCTTTGATAAGGGCACTGATCACATTTGTGAGGACTCCCCACTCATGACCTAATCACCTCCCAAAGGCCCCACCCCCTAATACCATCACACTGGGGATTAGGATTTTAATTTAGGAATTTGGGGAGGAGGACACACACATTTAGTCTGTAACACATGTAAATTATATTTTTATGAAAAAATTATCTTTTTAAGACAAAATCTATTTTTAAAATTTGATTGTTTTACACCTTTGCAAATCTTTTCAGTGCCTGTATTAGTTGAAAATAGCCAGATTCTCATGTCTGTTCTGCATTCCATCTGTTGTGATGCGGTGTTTTGGTTGATATATATGAGAAAAATCTAGCTTCACCACAGTTGGAAAAGGAAGGAAAATTTTATTAGCCTTTCAGATATTTGTGGTAATTTGATGTTACATGAAAACTCACCAAGTGGTAGTTTTTTAAAGGATAGTTGCAACATGAATTCGAAAACCAGATCAGTAAACTTTAATACCATGTTATGTTAAAATCAGTTGGTCTATGTTGTATTTTAAATGGATCTTTTACCCATGCAAGATTTTGTAACATCATTTGGAAAATACTGGTTCACTGAGTTGTGGAGATCTTTCAAATGTTGACACATTTCATTATACAATATCAAAATGTCACATTTGTTAATATCAACACTGATCTCATCAGAAAAGTCTTTAAACACAGGAAATCTGTCAAGCACATAGTAGAGGATCCAAGTTTTTCAAAATTCCAATTTTTGCTTGAAAGCTCAAATTTTTCATTGGCAACAAATACTGTCAGTTGCTTTTTGTGAAATGACAGGCCACTTTGTAAATTTTGTAAAAATTTTCTGCCAAATTTCCAAGAATGCAATAACCAAAGCTTGTCTGACAGTCATACTTCCAAGTAAAAATGGTGTTCCATGAAAACTGTGGCTAGTTGAGCTGGCAACGCAAATACCCCACAAACACTTTTCTTTGGGACAATCCTCATACATGATATGCAGCAGAAGTGTGTCATGCATTCTTCCTGTTTCATCAGGAAGAATATTGAAAAAATGTGTTCTCAAAAAAAAAAAAAAGAAAAGAAAGAAAGAAAAAGATGTGTTCTCAAGGGTAGAGATTTAATAAAATTAATAGTTTATAAGGCTTCCTCAAGGACAATCTTTAGAAAAATTCAATTTCACTAAATTGCAAATGTGTGGAAGTGATGAATCCAATGACTGACAATGACAATGATTTATTGGTGCTATTTTTTAATTTGTGCTAGGGTGCTGGTTTGAACTCCCACTGCTTTTGTACCATCAGTGCAAATTACACAGTGAAAAGGCAAATACTCTCCTAGTACTATTATGAAAATAATTTTGACCCGAGGACTCTCTGAACAGGTTGCAGGACCTTCAGGGTCTGCAAATCATATTACGAGAAATGCTGGCTTAGAAAAATGTACACCAAACTGTTGAAGCATTTATTTTGAGGAAGAGGCATATAACACTAGGGGCCTCGGAGTGGGTGGAGATTTTTACTTCTGTATTCATTGCAGTTTTTACATTGATCATATGTTGTCAGAAATAAAACAGAAGATATTCCCATTTTAGAAAAAGTATTAAAGAGACTTTCATTCTGGTCTTAGGTCTTTTTTTTTTCCATCTGAGAAATAGGCATCCTTCCATCCTCCTTCAGGAAGCTGTGAGAACCTAGGTTCCCAGTATTGGAAGGAGTGCCAGATTTATTTATAATTTTTTAAAAAGATTTTATTTATTTATTCATGAGACACAGAGAGAGGCAAAGACATAGGCAGAGCAAGAAGCAGGCTCCCTGCAGGGAGCCTGATGTGGGACTCGATCCCAGGACCCTGAGATCATACCCTGAGCCAAAGGCAGATGCTCAACCAGTGAACCGCCCAGATGCCCCAATCAGTGCTAGATTTAATCGTCTCTTCCAGGCAGAGTGGTGGGGAAGGTCAGTAGAGGTGATGAGGACACAGTATTTTTGGACTCCCCAGGTCCTTTGATTACCCTCCGTGGAAGACTTCCTAGATTCACTATCTGAGCTCCAGCCTTTCCTAGCCATGACCTTGGGAGAGTTACCTAACCTTCCCATCCATCATTTCTTTCTTGGCAGAGGAGCAATAATATTACCTTTATCTTGTAAAATGGTGAGGATTAATTGAGTACCTGAAGAGTGTCTGACACACAATCAATGCTTAATAAACGTCAGCCTATATGAAGATGATCACTATAATAGCCAAAGTTGTTTTTCTTGCTGGGAGTTTCTTTTTTTTTTTTTTTTTTTTGCTGGGAGTTTCCAACATGGTCAGCAATTCCAGTGTCTTCCCTCCTGATAACCATGGAAAAAGTCTTTGTAGAGATGAGTCCTGGCCATTGAGCAAGACTGAATATGGAAGCGTCTCCTCCGAGCCTTTAGGGTCTAAAGGGGTTCAGCAGAAATGTGGGCTGTGTTCCCCTCACCTCTGGAACCAGGCCCCGAGGACACTACAGAGAACTGGGCTCTGGGTCAGACCACCTGAGCTTATTTGATAGTTCAGATCTGGGTAGGGCAAGGAGAGATCTTGAGATTTCCACCCAGCCTTAATATCATCACATAAATGCCAAGCTTCCCTCCCATGACCTCTCTTCCCCATTGTTCCTACCATGTATCAAAGGTCATTGTTCTCACTAGGATTTAGCAGTGCTGTTTTGCAAGTGAGTTGACGGTATTTAGTTTTTATGAGTCACCGATTTTTTTTTTTTTTAACTTTTCTCGTAGAGTGTGGGCAAGGCCATTATTTCTGCCTCCAACTCCTTCTAGTTTCAAATTACATTCTCCTTTTCTCTGTGGAATGATATATTCATTCCCATGAGCAGTTAGAGACAGGATAAGGAACAGCATGAGGTCACCTACTAAATAGCTCTTGAATCAAAATCTTTTTTTTTTTTAAATTTTTATTTATTTGTGATAGTCACAGAGAGAGAGAGAGAATGAGGCAGAGACACAGGCAGAGGGAGAAGCAGGCTCCATGCACCGGGAGCCCGACGTGGGATTCGATCCCGGGTCTCCAGGATCCCGCCCTGGGCCAAAGGCAGGCGCCAAACCGCTGCGCCACCCAGGGATCCCATAGCTCTTGAATCAACTCTGCTTTTCTTCCTCTGATCTCCCACAACTTCACTAGAAGTCACTGTTTCTTTGCTGGGATTTTAGCAACAGCTTGACAACTGGTCTGCAAGCCTCCCTGAATATACTCCCCTCACCAGCCAACAAGCAAATCTGCAATAGCCCTGCCCCTGTTATTTGTTGGGGCCTGGGAGAAAGGTATAAATGGAGGCCTAGTCCTGGGATATTCCCAGCTCCACATGGATGTGGATGCCCCAAATCTGGTCCAAGCACTGCCCCCTGTACATTCACAGCTGTCTCTTAGACCAGCCCTCTGTCCCAGGGCTTGGCCCAGACCACAGTGGCCTCTCTGGAGAAGGAAAACGGAGGCTTGCAGAGGCCCTAGAGGTGGGTTTGGGGCTTTTGGAGCAGGAAATTCTGAGCTCTGGGTACTAAGAGTATATAGCCTAGAAGGGAGCACGGGCTCCAGGTCATGTGTCCTCTGCCACTGCTGGCTCCCTGACCCATGAGGAGGGGACAGACTCTGAGCAAGGATGTGGGGTGCCCATGTGTGAGGGTGGGAGAGTCTGGAAATCTGACACACGTCTACAATGTATGCCTCTACTACAGCGCTTCAGCGGCTCTTCTCCAGCCACGAGATTCATCACCCACTTCTTGGTCTCCCAGCTCTCTCCTAGTCTGACTCCTGCCCACTTTTCAACCTTGCCCTTGACCATTTCTAGCTCTAACCTTACCCTTCCCTTGGTGGTCCCCACGTCCCACGCTCTTCCACTGGCAGAGACTTTGCAAGATGTTGTATCTTCTGGACCTTTCTTCATGTGATGCCTCTTCTTTGCTTCCTGCACAGGAATAATTCTTGCCGGACACCCCATTCCCTCAGCCTCCCAGTCAGGTCCTGTTCTTCAGCCCATGTAGCTTTTGTCTCTCTCTTCTCTGTCCTCTCCCAAGAATCAGAGCATGATTAGACTTTCTGGGTTCAGCGGAGCCCAGAGGAGGAGGAAAAAAGTAGAAGACATTGCTTGCATCCAGCAGGCTGGGTTGGAATAGGGTCCTTGGGTGGAAGACACAAGCCCTAGTGGTGCCATACAGGTCACGCCAGAGCCATAACCTGGGCTGGCCAGAAGCCAACGGACCCTCCTCTCACATCCTGTCTCCTCCACAGGGAGAGGAAGAACCTCATTTTAGGGACAGTGTTCAACTCTGGCTTAGCCTTCATTACCTGGAAACTTCTCTGTCTGGCATCCCCGTCCCCACCCAAGCCCACCAGCTCTCCTGCTAATTGGAAGCCAGTGGTCAGATGGAGAATGTGGGTTGAGAACATAATTTTGAAGTAGTCGGCCTGTGGCTATCGGAACCCATTCCAGACAAGCTGCAGGAGCAGTTCTGTACATTTTCTACGTCTCTGTCTCTTCTCTGAGACTTGTAGACAGTTAAGCAGTTAAGCAGCAGCTGCCACTTAAATGCCCTAAGGTACACACGTGTGTGCCTGTGTGTGTGTGTGTGTGTGTGTGTGTAGGGGGAACTCACTATGTGGTGGTGGCCTCATCAGGTGGGTCCTGCTCAGATTTGGTAGAGGCCTTGCCTGCAAGAACAGCTCTGCCAGGAGTGCCTGGGTGGCTCAGTGGGTGACCACCTGTCTTCTGCTCAGGTCATGATCTCAGGGTCCTGGGATCCAGCCCCACATTGGGCTCCCTGCACAGGGGCAGCCTGCTGCTCACCCCACTTGAGCTCTCTCTCTCTCTCTCTCTCTCTGTCAAATAAATAAAATCTTAAAAAAAAAAAAAAATAACAGCTCTGCCAGCAAGAGCGGACTGACAGGGCCACTCCTTGCAGAGGAGAGAAGACCTGTCCCCAGGGAATCCCCGGAACAATCAGGGAGACAGCAGGCTTTTCTTCTATCTGATTATTTCTTCCACCATGAATGTTCCCTGCCCTTTGATTCCTTCATCACGCATAACAGAATCCTCCCAGCCCACTTCACCTTCTGAGAGAGCTTGTTCTCAGAGTTCCTGCAGAGGGGTCTATAGTCCTTGATTCCTGCCCCCTCATCCATAGGCTACTGACCACCTGCCCCAAGCAGGGCCAATCAGACCCCCTCCCCCTCACCTGGTTACCTGGCATTAGGACTCAGATTTGAAGTGAGCAGCTTGGCAGAGTAAACCTTTCAGGTATGTAGACTCGGGCTGGGACTGCCCGTGTAGGTACAGCCATGGCTGGGGCCTGAGATTTGTGTTCCTCCCACCAAGCTGGTACGTGGAAACGTAACCCAAGGTGATGGGATTGGGAGGTGGGGTCTCTGGGGAGTGATTAGGTCATGAGGACAGAACCCTCATGAATAGTATTAGTGCTTTCCCAAAGGGGACCCCTCATCGCTTCTGCCTGTGAAGACACAGGAAGAGGACCTTCCGCAGAACCCAACCATGCTGGCACCCTGATCTTGGGCTTCCAGAATCCTGAACTGTGGGAAACAACTTCCCATTGCCTCCCAGCCCCCGGGCTGTGGGGTTTGGCTACAGCAGCCGGACAGACCAGGACGGCCATGCTGGGGCCCTAAGTTCTGAGGAATGAACAGAAAGAGCTGGAAGGCTGTTCTGAAGCCTAAGGCGGGAGAATGAAGCAGAGGAAGAGGAAAGTGCTCCCCAGGGACCCAAAGAGAAAGGATAAAGAGCCGATTTGATTCCTGCCAGCTTTCCAATTCCCAGTACCAGTCTCTTGTGAAGCATTTCTCGTCTTAAATGAGTGGGTACCCAAATGAATTCTTGCCCTTGGGGCCCACGAGATAACCTAACTCCTCATAATTGCTTTCCTTTTATTTAAGTTAGCTCAAGTGAGTTTGTTTTTGCCGAGCAAATGATCCCTGATTAAGACACCCCTTCTGGGAGAGGTGAGGCCGGCCTGACGCTCTCCGATGCTAACCAACCCAGGCTGAGCCTGGATGTGCCCCAGGGCCATGCGGTGGGATACAGACCCAGGCTGGAGGGTGCCCGGGGGCGGGGGGCGGGCTGGGGTAGGAGGGGGGCGCTCCCTCCCTGGGTAAGGGGGAGCAGGGCCAGGGGACACATTTGAGAGGCAGGTCAGTTTGGTTTGTTCTATTGCGTACTGGCCAGAATATAAAGCAGAAAGTTCCTGGGTCAGAATCAGGGTGCCAGGATTTTGTGTGTGTGTGTGTGTGTGTGTGTGTGTGTGTGTGTGTGTGTGTCTTTTAAAGATTTTATTTATTTATTCATGAGAGACATAGAGAGGCAGAGACATAGGCAGAGGGAGAAACAGGCTCCATGCAGGGAGCCCGATGCAGGACTTGATCCCAGGACCCCAGGATCATGCCCTGAGCTGAAGGCAGATGCTCAACCACTGAGCCACCAAGGCGTCCCTGGGTGCCAGGATTTAAGTCAGGTGCTAACCAGTGGCCCTGGACACATTTCTTAAACCGTAGAGACCTCCTTTTTCTAAGCTGTGACATAGGGATGGTAACTCTGTGAGGGAGCTTGACTTAGAACAGTGCCTGGTGTGTAGGAAGTGCCCAGTTATTTGTCTGCTATGATTTTTTTACTCGGGTGGGAGAAAGACTCACAAGAGCCAAAATTTTAGCAGGGCCGTGTTGCTGAAGGTTTGACAGACCAGGCAAAGGAGTTTGGATTTTGTCCAGGAAAACTTGAAGAATTTTAAGCAAGTAAGTGGTCTGATCTAATTCTGTACCCTCCCCCTAAAACACACACCCTCAGGGGACATTTGACAATGTCTGAAGACATGTTTGGTTGTTAACACTTGGGTGAGGATGCTTTTGGCTTTCAGTGGCTGGAGGCCAGGGATGCTGCTCCACATCCAACGATGCATAAAACAATCCCACATAACAGGCATAGAGCAGTCCCCAGCAGGATCTGCCCCAAATGTCAACAGTGCCAAGGTTGAAAAGGCCTGGATTCATGCATGATGAAGAAGAGAAATCGGGGATCCCTGGGTGGCTCAGCGGTTTAGCACCTGCCTTCAGCCCAGGACCTGATCCTGGAGTCCTGGGATCGAGTCCCACGTTGGGCTCCCTGCATGGAGCCTGCTTCTCCCTCTGCCTGTGTCTCTGCCTTTCTCTCTCTCTCTCTCTCTCTCTGTCTCTCATGAATAAATAAATAAAATCTTAAAAAAAAAAAAGAAAAAGAAGAGAAATCAATCATGTCCCATGCTGGGGACTTAGTTTCCCATCTTTCAAAAGGTGGGCTTGGAAGGATCAACCGATCTGTTCCTTCCACGGGAATCTGTAGTGTTTTCCCATCGTGATTGACCCCGTGTCCTGGGCCCCTCTTACACCAGCTCTGGTGCTTTAAGGCTCTCCTTACAGGTAATCCTGACAGAGCCAGAGAGTTTGTGAAGAATATAGGCTCAGGATCCCGCCACCCACTTGCCAGCTGCAAGACCTGGAGCGATTTTCTTTGCTTCTCTGAACTTCGGTGGTTCTGTCCAAGGACAGGGAGTGATAATAACTCTACTTGCTTGTAGTAGAGTTGAGAGGGTTTGGAAAGCCTTTAGCTCAACACCTGTCCCATAACAGGTGTCTGTCCCATCAGCCTCAGCCCTGGGGGCATGGACTGCCCCACCTCATAGGGTGTGAGATTGACAAACACAGGAAATTTTTGAGAAATTCAGACGGGGCTCTCTTTAGATGCCTGTGATAACCCCCATCAGTCAGAGGAAACCAAAGACACACACGCAGACACAGACACACACACACACACACTCCTTTGAATATTTGCTGAACTCCATCACAGAAGGGGAGCTGGAAAGGAAAAAGGAAGCCTCAGTGCAGTGCAGGACACACAAACCCCGTGTCTCAGGGCTAGGGAGGTAATGCCAAACAGCAGGGTTAGTCAGTCCGTTAATGACTTGACCGAATGGTACCAGAGACCTAGAAACGAGAAATGGTTTTCTCAGAGATGCTGAATGGTGGACCAGGAAGCCTGAGTGGTGAGTTCAAAACCCATTTAAGCCTGGAACTAGCTGTGGGAACTTGGGCAAGTCACTTTACCTCTCCATGCCTCAGTATACACCTCTCTAGAAATAGAAATCTAGAAATGATGATAATACCTACCACAAAGGGCTCAGAGAATTCAATATATATAAAATATACATAAAAGCACAAGTATTTGTGCCTGGCACAGTACAAGTGCTAGGGAGGTCATAGCTTCTAACTTTTGTTACGATTCTTACGCTGAAAGCAAACACTCTCCATCGCCCTGGGAGTGAAGCAGAGTAGTCTATAGACCAACAGCATCATTATCACTTGGGAGCTTGTTAGAAATGGGAGTTCTCAGGCTTCACCCCAGAACTACCCAATCAGAAACTCTGCTCTCAGCTCTTTAGTGTGACATTTGTCTTCTGTCAGTTTCTAGACTGTGCCAACCTCTCTTCTGCCCCAGGGCCTTTGCATGTACTGTTCTTTCAGCCAGAATAGCTATGCCTTGCCTCTCCCTGTGGTTGATCCCTGCCATCTCTTCGGCTTTAGCTTAAATGTCACCTCACCAGAGAGGTCTTCCCTTACCATCCACCCCTGCCCATCCCTCATTACTCCATGTCTCTACATGTCACATATTTCTTTCCTGGTACGAGTCCCACTCAACAGTTAACATGTTTCTGAGTCTGCTTATGTGCCTCTTGCTGTCTTCCCTCTCAGGATGTAAGCCCCAAGAGGGCAGGGATTGGGTGTCTGTGCTCAATGTCTGGCACAGAGTGAGTACTCCATAAACATTCATAGAAGCAATGAATGTGTCATATAATGAGTAGAGAATGTTCATCACACAGCTGGGCACATGGTGAAAGTCCTGTTATAAAAATAGTATTATAATATTTTTAGGACAGAATGGGCTTCCATGCAGACCTGGGCTTCTTGTGAGTGTGGACCATGGCCTTTGCAAACGGCTCCCTGAGCAATGCAGGGGCTAGCAGAGGCCCTTCCATCGCTCAGCCAGCCCCTGGCTGTACCCTCCTGCCCAATCATGTAATGGGGCCACGCGGAAAATGATGTCTCATTAAAATCTGGGAATGGCTATCATATTGTTGTCACCTCACCCCAGCCATCAAGCACTCCAAATTGGTTTTTGCCATTTTATACAGCACAACATACATTTGTTAACTTTTCGAACAGTAAACACCACCTGCAAAATGCCTTTAATATTTAATATAACCATAAATTGTTTTGAAAATAAATCCAGCCATGTGGAAAGGCAGCAGAAGAGGCAGGAAGCAGATCCAGGC
This sequence comes from Canis lupus familiaris, assembly GCF_011100685.1. Classification (NCBI taxonomy): domain Eukaryota; kingdom Metazoa; phylum Chordata; class Mammalia; order Carnivora; family Canidae; genus Canis; species Canis lupus. The sequence continues at coordinate 20,069,417 of NC_049241.1, forward strand.
ACCTGCTCCGTGTGGGGCAGAGCTGGTGAAGCCAACACCAACCACAGCCCCAGTTCGGCCAACCCAGCTCTCAGCCCCCCGACCAGCCACGCCAGCCATTAGCACGGGGAGCATGCAGTGTCTAACAGCCTGAGTGTTTCATTTGCTCGGCACGTGCCATTTGTTCCCCTTTTTGTCTCTCTCTGTCCCTTCTCACACATGGGTATGGGGCCTCAGCTCTTTTTGTCTTATTCACCTCGGATGTAAAATTGGGATGCTAATAATATCTACCTTGCTCACTGCTGTAGATCTGAACGGGGGAGTGTACGTGCAGATGTTAGAGCAGTGCCCGGCAGACAGGACAGTTTATGAATGTTTGCTGTAGGTTTGCTGTGGGTTTGCTGCCAGGCCTGATGGGCATCGTGCAGCCCGCTCCCTGTGGCTCTCTTTACTCCCATTCCAGCTGCATCCGCCTCTCTGGGCCTCGAGTGTTCCCTGCTCCCTCCCGCCGCTGGGCCTTTGTACCAGCTGTGGCTTCTGCCGAGAGCACACGTTTCCTTCCTTTGTTTGCCTGGCTAACTCTTATATATCTCTCAGCTGTCAGCTCAGTCAACTGAAATGTTGAACTTTTGGGGAAAGGCAAACCTATGCTGGGTCCAAGGGATTTGGCAATGCCCCCAGAAGAAGGGAGCTGCTGTTCTTGGCAGACAAGGCTGTCATTGTCCGTCACAATGAGATGTGTGTCCCAGGACAGTCCCCCTGGGGACCACATGAGGAGGAGGTAGGCATCTTTTGCTTTGGTGGAGGCTAGAAGGTAGAGGGCTGATGATTTGGAAGACATTTCAGAGAAAGGAATGAATGAGAGAAAGGGAGAGAGGAGAACTCTGGGGCTTCTGACTTGGGTAAGAGAGTGTATGGTGGTACCTGGAAAGGGAATGACCGCATCCTTGTCCTACCAGTGACCTTATGTGATGTAGCACAAACAAGAAGTGGTGGAGGGGTCTGAGACAGTGGTACCCAGCTCAGACAGGAGGACGGCTGCGGGAGCAAACAGGGAGCTCGGAGTGACTCATCTCATACCATTTAAGCAGATAGATAAATGAATGCTGGTACTGACTCTGCTAATTAGCAAAGGGGAATTAATGCCACCCTAGTTAATGTTTGGCCCTCCTGGCCAAATTCAAGCTAAGACTCACTGTGTCTTCTTGCTTGCTTCTTGAAGTTTCCGAAAACACTGAAGCCTCCGTGTAAGGATATCTGATCATCAGTTGCCTGGGTTCTTGACTCTCCCAGTGACCATGCTCCCTAGTATGAGAAGGTTGGGTCCCTTACTGAGCAATTTGCTACTAGCCACTGAGTTATCTAAATGGCATACAGATCCAAATGGACCCATGGATGGGAAGATGTTCTCAGCTCTGCTCATCAGTGGACCATTGGCCATCTCAAAACAGCATACCCAGAGAAGACTTCTTGGCTTTCCTTCCCAGACATGACCTTCTCATCTCAGTACATGGCACTACCGTCCACCAAATCCTCAAGCCAAAATCCCAAAACTTGCATGCCATCTCCCCTCTCCCCCTATCCAATCTACCTATAAATCCCGTTGGCCCTACCTCTAAAATACACTTCAGTGTCTCCCTATCCAGAATAATCCCCATCACCTCACTTCTTTCTAGTCCAGGGGTTGGCAAACTTTTTCTGTAAAGGGTCAGATAGTAAATATTTTGAGCCTTAAGGACTATATGATGATCTATGTTACACTCACTCAATGTATCTTTAGTGCAAAAGCAGCCATAGACAATAGTAAACACAAGCATGACTACATTCCAGTAAAATTTTATTTACAAAGACAGCAGCCCGCAGGCCACAGTTTGCCAACGGCTGTTCAACACACACACACACACACACACACACACACACACACACACACCCCTGCTCCCAGGTCCAGACAGTACAAAACCTCCAAACTGATCTCCTTGCTTCCACTCCTGCCACCTGTGCCACACAAGATCCCCACAGCAGCCAAAGCAATCTTTAAAAAGTAGTCAGACGGTGTCTCTCCCTGGCTTAAAATATCCAGAAGCTCCCCACTGCCCTTCAGTGAAATTCCAGTCTTTGCCTATTTTCCCTCTGCCCTCTGGGCTCCTGCCCCCATCCTTGTCCACAGCACCACTTTTTCACTGGGTTCTTTGGTGCAATTTTTCCTTCTGTCTTCTGCTGGAACATTCTTCCCCTAATTTCCTCTCCATTCTGCTCCCAAGTCAAATACCTCCTCACCAAAGAGAGCCCCTCTGACAGTTGCCTATCGCTGTCCCCCCCACCCTTCCTCATTACTCCACGTGAAACCGTCTTGTCTGTGGATTTGTTGAGTGTTTGTCTTCTCACTCTGGCACATACGCTGTGTGAAAGCAGGGACCTGGTCTCTCTCTTTGGCACTACTAGCAGCTCACGGCCATATAGGAAATCCTCAAATATTTGCTCCCTGAATAAAGAGAGGCTTCCATGCTGTATTTCCAGGCCATGCCTGTTCTACTGTCTCTTCACCTTCAATTTCTCCACCGGTGATCCAGCCCTTCTTGCGCTGGCCCAGGAAAGGCTTGCCTATAACTTGTTCAATGCATGCAATAAAGCAAAACGAAAACGAAAACCAAAAACATTTCTTGCTTGGCAGTGTCATTTTGCTTGTCCTGGGACCCCTGCCTGTGCAAACTTGTGTGTCATCCGAAGGCCACACCAGGAGAAGGACTGCTCTTCCGACAGCTGAGCTCCACACGGAGGCCTATTTACCAACAGCTGTCATGCCCTGGAAGGACAGTGGGGATGCTTGGTCCTCTTGAGGCTCTGGTTCAGGAATCTGCCTTCTGTTCCTGGTGCTCCCTGATGTGTGCTACAGGTTTACTGGAGCTTCATTTCCTTCTTTCTGAAGTGCTCCCTCTCAGGTGTCCCCACGTCTCTCCCATCCCCTCCCACCTGTTTGCGTTATTGATGCTGGGATCAAGGGACTGCTAGTTGCCACCAAATATCCTTTCTTCCCTCTTCCTTGGTCCTAGAACCCCAACTGTATTGGAAGTGGTAATGAACCCAGCAAAAAGACTCCATTTGTCTCTTTTGCAGTTAGGTGTGGCTGTGTGACTATGTCTGGCTAATGGGATAGAAACAGAGGCTCTGATGGAATTTCTGGGAAGGGTGGTAAGAGGGGGCTGACTCAGCCATGTCTTAGTCTGCTCAGGCTGCCATAACAAATATCATCGACCGGGGTTGGGGGTGGGGGGGCGCGGGCGGCAAACAATAGACATTTTCTCACAGTTCTGGAGGCTGGGAGTCTGAGGTCAAGGCCAGCCAGTTTGGTTCTCTGGTGATGACTCTTCCTGGCTTACAGCTGGCTGCCTTCCCAATGTAAGAGAGAGAAAAGACATTTTTCTTTTTCTTCCTCTTCTCATAAGGCCACCAATCCTATCAGATTAGGACCCTACCTAAGGTTAAATAACCTCATTTAACCTTAATTATCTCCTAAAAGCTCTAAATCCACATAAAGTCAAAATGAAAATTAGGACTTAAACATAGAAACTTGGAGGGACACAACTTGGAGGCTCAGCAGTTGATCCTCTGCCTTGGGTTCAGGTCCTGATCCTGAGATCTGGGATCAAGTCCCGCATCGGGCTCCTTGTAGGGAGCCTGCTTCTCTCTCCGCCTATGTCTCTGCCTCTTTCTCTCTGGGTCTCTCATGAATAAATAAATAAAAGAAAAAAAAAAAAAAGGAAGCTAGGTATGACCTTTGCTTTTCCCCTTCCTTTCTTTCTCCTTCCTCCCACTTAGAATGCAAATATGATGGCTGGAGCTTCAGCAGCTATCTTGGGCCATGTGGTGACATTGAGAATAAGTGCCAGATGCTGAGGATGAAAGTGTAGACAGATGGAGAGGATCTGGGTTGACTTTGCAGAGCCACCATCTCATCCCTGGAATGATGTTGGGATTTGCCTTATGGTCGAGCCCCGGTTTTCAATTGCAGCTGCACATTAGAATAACCTGGAGAAGTGTGAAAAATCCTGGTGCTTAGGTGTCACCCCCAGAAATGTTGATGTAATTGGCCTTTTAGAGTGCAGCCTAGGAATCCTGGTGGTTTTTTGTTTTTTGTTTTTAAAGCTTCTCTGGCGATTTTGATGTGTTAAGGTTGAGAACACTGTGTTAAAGAATAAACCCTTGCATAAGAGAATAGACTATATTTTAAACTCTGGTATTTTAGTTTTGTTATACGAGACTAACACAACTCCTAACAATCAGAAATCTAATTTTGGGAGATGAATCACTTCCATCTTCTAAGATCTGCAGAGCAGGAACTAGCCAGAGCTGGCAGGAGCCCTGGTCACATCCTACCGCGTTCAAAAGCATGGACTGGTAAATCTCAATTCAAACTGAATGGTGACAGAGCTGTGACATATTAACTACTATTTTCTTTCCCTCCACCCACATGAATAAAACAGTGTGTGTAACTAAAAATAAACTTGAGGATTAAAAATAAGCATTCGATTTAAAAATAGTCAGAGGTGGCACTTCTGTCAATACTTTTTTTCTTTTCCCCTGCAAGTGAAATCCATTGGTAAGGATCACTGGAGTCCAGTGAACTCTTCTTTTCTGTGACCCAAATCTGTCTTTGTGTCCCTACCACCAGTGAGAACAGGTGAAGGGTAGGAGCTCTGCGAGCTGGTGAGAGAGCTGGTTTAAAATCAGCAGGTGCCTGAGTTTGAATCCCGGCCCTACCACTGAGATGCTGAGCGCTCTGAGGCAAGTCATTTTACCTCTCTGTGCTTCAGATGCCCTCTGCACAAAATGGGGTTACAGTTCCACCCAAGCCCTGGGTTGGCGATGCAGGCTACACCACAGCAGGCGGAAAAAGGACTCGGCATCGTGCCTGACATGGAGTAAGTGTTTGCCAAGTGTCAGCTGTCACTCCTAGATATGGCCAGCTGCTCTTCCTAAACTGCATGTCCTTCCCATGGGTGGGGATGCTCTTCCTGCTTCGTTTCTGGGGAGGGCTGCCAAAACGGGGCTGCCTTTATGAATAGGGTGCCAAATGAGCAAACACACATCTGGAAATAAAGGTAATTCATCCCTGGGGAGATACCATCTCCCAGGTTCAGGGGTTAATGGGCTTGGAGGATCCAGGACAAACGGGGCCTGAGACAAATTGGCTGAGCGGCTATTGTTGGGCAGACAGCTTCAGCTGTGTCCCATTTATTAGCGTGGCTGCCCCAGAAACAAATGGAAAGGCAAGCCCCCGCAAAGATAAGAGAACTCGAGCGCGCGGGGCAAAGCGCCCCGCAAGTCCTTGCTGCTTGGTGGCAGCCACCCCGGGGACCCAGGCTGGAGGGAGCTGGACAGAGGCCAGCTGCGTGCAAGGCGCAGGGCTCTGCTTGGTGGCTGGTGGCCGGGGAGCCACCAGGGGAGGCAGCCCCGGAGAAGCACTGACAGATGCGAGGCAAGCTCCCCCGGGGCCCTGTGCCACCCTCCGGTGCAGCGCGGACCAAGCCGAGAGCAAACCAACCGTCCTCTCTGGGACTGTGCATCTGGAAGCGAGCGGCCAGGAGCGTTAGGACCAATAAGTGCACCCAGCCCAGCACCGTCCGGGGGTAATTGCATGTTTTCATCCTCCCAGACCATGTGGAAAGGCTCCTTATGCAAACCTGCCAAGCCACAGCAGACACCCCCACCCTGCCCCTGCCCCTGCCCCTTCCTCTCAGCTGGCCTGTAGGTTGGCGCAGCCCATTTTCTTGGGAAGGACAGTGAGTGGCGAAGGCTTAAGGTCCTAGAAGCTTTGCAGTGGGAGTGGCAGTCTGGGAGAGTGACAGGAGTCCTTTGCAGACCTGTGGGAAATGTGACCAGATGGAGCGCAGGCCTCTGTGGGTAATTGGCTTCTTTAGGGTTTCTCAAAGTTGGGCCCTGGACTTTTTGTTGTTGTTGTTGTTTTTTCCTAATCCCAGAGTACTGGTTAATCATATGGATTCCTGTGCCCTACTCCAGACCTCCAGGATTCGACCCTTGGGAAATGAGTGCAGGAATCCTGCATTTTAATACAGCTTCTTGAGACATTCTTATGCATGCTAAAGGAGTCTTCCCAGGCTTGGGTGGGCATCAATCATCCACGGAGCTTGTGAAACACAGGCAGTAGAGCCCTGCCCCAGCAAGCACTCCTGACTCAGTGGGTCTGAAGTGACACCTGCAGACTTGCATTTCCAACAAGCTCCCCCTAATGCTGCTGCTGGGGTCCTGGGGGCTATGCTTTGAGTAGCATGGCACTTAGATCCCCTGAACCGCCACAGGGTTTGCATTCAGGCCAAACAATGTCCCATTTGTCAACAAACATAAATGAAGCCCCAGCTAAGTGCTACACCTCCCTGTCTTCAGGCATCAGACCCTGAGGGCCAAAGCTTCTTAACTCCTAGGCCCCCAAAGATGCCTGAAGATATCCCCCAAGTTAAAGATGACCCCAGCAGGGCTTTGTGCTTCGTTTGCAGAAACAGAGGGCTTACCTAGACAGTGGTTCTCAGCTGAGAGAGGTCTTAAAGACTCTCCAGTGCCTGACAAAAACACCAAACCAATTAATTTAGACTCTCTGGGGGTGGGACTCACTCAGGCATCATCGGGGTTTTTAATGCTGCCCTGGGGAGTCCAATGTGCACCCAGGGCAGAAAACTACGCGCAAATGTTATTAACCCTGAGTATTGTTGAAACCACCCAGGGCATGATGAAAGACCCCACTACTGGGCCCACTAGGCCCCACTCCCCCACCATCCCGATTCCTTATTTGGGGTGGAGCCTGTTCCCTGGTGTTAAAACAAAGCCCGCCCACGATTCCCAGCGCAACCACAACCAGAGTGCAGGGGTGCACACCTGCTGGCCTAGTGGAAAGAGACTTGGGAGCAGCAGATCTTGGGAAGGACTAGGGGGTGGGATGAGCCAAGGATTGGGCCGGATTCCTTCAGGTCACCACAATCAATGATGTCGGTAAAGCAGATCACAACAGCGATGAAGCAGTTTTGTGAAGTGGGAGCAAAACAAATTTCTTGCCCTCGTACCAGAAACAACCACAAACTCTTGTCTCCCTCCCTGGCCAAGGCAGGCATTTGTGAGCAGGGTGGGGAGACCAGGACAGGAACTCCCTCTGCAGCTTCAGACCTGCCTCTCCTGGACTGCACAGAGGGGCGTGTCCCTGCCGGCCGTCCAGCCTGTACACCCAGATTTCTCCAGCTTTGCGGGCCAAGGAGAAAGTTCTGCTAGAATTACTACCTCACCTGTGTTATCTTTTTTATTAAGATGCTGGTTCCCTGGGTGCCATTTCAGCCTTCTGAACCTGGGGGTAGGGCAGTGAAATCTGCATTTTAAATAGACATTCTGGGTGATTCTAATGTACTTAATAGTCCAAGAATCACTGGCATGAAGCTTCTCTAGCTCTCTGAGGAAAGGGGAATTTTAGAGAGGTAGGGCAGAGAACACGGAAGGGGTGTTCTTTGCCATTTTTGGGTTACCTGAGGTCTCTGCTGGGCCCAGGATCTCTCAGAAAATCATTTCCCCCAGAGATAAGAGCCTGACCTTTTAACACAATTTACATCTGGGTCTAATAAATGGAGCTGACTTTACCCATGTGAGCCTGGGTGTCATAGTCAGCTGTCTTTGTTTTGATGTGTTTTTAAGGCCTCTCTAATAGAATGAGCTAGATTTCTGGCAAAAAAATGGATTTCTCTTCTCTCTAGAGAATTCTAAATCTCCTCACTAGAGATTTAGGCTGCCCGTCCCAACAATGACGAATGTTTATCGGCCCAGCTTTGGCCAGTGGTCCTGGCCTGCTGTGTCTGCCCATGACAAATGTTCCTTTGTGATCTGCTCACTCTGGGGTTACCAAGAATTTCAAATGGGGAGAGGGGTGGGGAGCAAAAAGGGAGGGAAGTGCGGAGACCTATTTGAAGTCCGCTATGACCTTGGAATTCACAGACCAACCGAAGGACCCGAAGCTCTGTGACCCACAGCCATTTGCTATTTTGATGAGGCACAAGTTTGGACAGTGTGTGTCTTGACACTAATGAAGGTGAGTAGCTGGGGCAGGGGTTGAGATGACCACCGACCTCTTCACTTTGTAGGACTCACCACACGGTGCGACTCTTGTTTCCTGGTGAATATGGCTATGTGGCTAGAGAGAGAATTTCAGAGAACAGGAAATAATTATCAAGTTGTGGTAAGAGAATGGCACAGGGTGCTCATGACTCTTGGAAAGACATGTGATTGGGACAAAGCCAGGGATCTGTGTCATCATCTCCATCACTCTGAATCCAAGATTCCTGGAGGTCTCAGAACTAGCCTTCCCAAATATCTGTGGTCTGCTCTGTGCTGGCTGGGTCATGGGGGAAGGAACGGTAAACAGGAACTCAGATTTGAGTGCTTGTTATGGGCCAAGAAAAGTACAAAGAGTTTAGCATACATCATCTCATTTAATCCTCATCCGATCCTGGAGGTACATACTTTTGGGATCCCCATTTTCTAGATGAGGTACAGAGAGGTTATCCAGTTCTATCACAGCCGCACAGGGGCAGAACTGAGATTTGGACTGACAGACTCTTTCTTTGGCCAACTTCTTGGGCCTGTCCAGCCCAGTCTTAGCAAAGAATCCTGCTGAGTCGTTGAGAAAGAATTCCCCCTCCCCCCCCCCCCCCCCCCCCCCGCCCCATCCTTGATGTCTGCTCACCCTTAATACCTGGTCATTGTAGTCTGTCTTTGATGTATCAGCACTTGACCTGCCATTCACAAGAATCCTGTGAGATCGGTTTGCCAAAAGTCCTTACTTTTGACGTCCCCTCTTAATAATCTTCCATCCACCGACTCCTTTCTCCATTACTGGTCCTGCTGGATTCTACATTGAGCCTAATCTCTCTCCCCTGTTGCACTTGTCTTAAATAAAGTCTTTCTTATTATCTTAACAACTGTCATATAATTTTTTTTCTTTCACAGAATACAGGCAGTTGAACTCTGGGACCTACATTCTTAATCCTTACACTGTCCCGGCAGACCAGTGGTGTCAGATAGAACTATAATGCCGACCACATTTTTCACTGAAGATTTTCTGGTGCCACATTAAAAAAGGAGAAAGAAACAAAATGAAATTAATTTTTTACATATTTTTCTGTTTCTGAACTATTTCAACATGGAATTGATACTAAAAAGTAGTATTAAGATATTTTACATCCTCTCTCTCCCTCTTTCTCTCTCTTTCTTTTTCTCTCTCTCTCTTTTTTTTTTTTTTTTTTTTGGTCTATTTAAGTGTTTGAAACCCTGTGTATTTTCGATTCAGCGCATCTCGCTCTGGACGAGCACACATCAAGTGCTCAGTCATCACAGGTGGTGAGTGGTTATGGCACTGGGCAGCACAGTGGGGGACCAGCCCCCAGCAGGAGACAGGCTTGAGTCAGAGGATTTGTTTGTGCAAGTGCCTGGGACAGGTGGACTGCCGAGGATGGAGGACAGAGGAATAGAGAGACAAGGCATCTACCTGAGGAGAAGCACTGCTGACACCCGCTGACCATAGGGAAGTAGAGCCTACTGAGCAGTTGTGCCATGGCGGTTAAAAAAAAAAAAAAAGAATGCCCCAGATTTGGAAATGAGAAGGATAAATGGTGAGCAGCCTGGAGGACCTGGCTCCAAAGCTAGGGCAGACAGAGCCTCATATGATTGGGAAGGGCAGGCCGGTGATCCATGAGGACCTTGGTATCTTGGTATCTTCGGTTGGAATGTGTACTCATCTCACCCTCTCACCCAGGAGCCTGTTCAGATGCAGATTCTGATCTGGTTGATCTGGGATGAAGCTAAGAGGCTGAATTATTTCTCAAGAACGCTAAGGTAGGGTGGTATGGCTGGTACGTGGACCACACTTTGAGTAGCAAGGGCTAGAACACATATTCGTGCTTTGAATGGTTGACAGGCAACATGGAAGGGGATGAGGTCGAAACTTTCTTAAGCTGGGGAGAGCTTTTGGCTCGAGTTCTTTCTAAGCTGTGGCCACAATTACAGCTCCTGCCTGTTGAGTATCACCTCTGTCCTGTGCTTTATACCAGGGGTCGACAAACTGTGGGCACCGGGCCAGATCTGGTCACTTCCTGTTTTGGTGAATAAAGTATTATCGGTATCCAGGCACACCCATATGTTTACATACTGTCACAGCTGCCTTCATGGTACAATGGCAGAGCTGAATAGTTGCAACAGAGACCATATGGTGTGCAAAGCCTAAAATATTTACCATCTGGCCCTTTATAGAAACGTTTTGCCATCCCTTCATACAGTGTCTCATTCACTTCTCATCACATTGCACAGTGAGTTAAGTACTATTATTGTCCCTTTTTACAGATGGACAAACAAAGGCTTGGAGGCATCAAGGCACTTGCCCAGCACCTCCCAGCTAGTAAAAGAAGCAGAGCTGGTTCTTATGCCTGGGCTGACTTGTGTCAAAGAGGCCAAACCTCAGGCTCTTTGTTATCCTAGTCTTGTGGAACTAGGAGTGGCTTCTACAAAGTAAAAATGTCTGTGTGGAGCAGCAGAAGTCGAAGTGGGAACACATTTTTGTGGAATGGACACAGACACATGTGTTCCTTGAGCACCCCGTGTGCCCACGCAGGCTGGGTGCTCTCTGTTATAGCTCTTGCCCACCTTTGCCTTTCCCTGAGGCAGGGATGGCCTCCCACCCCAAATTGGCATTGCTGTCCCTGAGGCCTCTCTCTCTGCTGTGGGATGGCATTTGTTAGATCAACACCCCAACTTTGTGTCTCTTGGCGGGACAGATCAGAGGCACGGTCCCCCATGTCACCCACCTAGTCCCTGCCTTGTGCTTCTGATGAGTAGCTCCCAAACAAACTACCTGCATCCAAACCGCATGTTGGGCCCCGCTCTTAGGGAAACCCAAACTAAGACTCATAGCTGCTCAACTAGATACCGTGATAACTGGGAAAGTGCTTGCAGACCCACATTTTACAGGTGAGGAAACTGGGAGCTCCCAAGGACAGTAGCTTGTGTCACTTTTAGGGGTGGGGGTTCATAGCCAGATCTGCTCAACTCATTACTCGATGAGTCACACTGCCTGTTCTTTGATGATGATGATGATTGTGATGGCGATGGTGAGGATTGCTGAATGCTCCCTGTGGACAGATGAGGAGTCAGTGGCTCAGGGCAGTTTGGTAACTTGCCCAAGTTTTGTCCCCATGTGAAGAGGTTTGACCCAAGGAAGCCTGGAGTAGCAAGGCTGGAGACCGCCGTGGGCGTGGTGTTGGCACTTCAGCCCTGCCCACCAGGTGGGATGAGCATCTTCAATGACTGCTCCTGGGGCCGGTTGCCATGGCTACCACCAGGTAACCCTCAGAATAATGGAGGTCAGTGATGGGAACTGCAGCCACACCAGCACCTCAGTGTGACGTGCCCCCCTCCCCGTTCCTAGTGCAGTGGAAGCTGGGGGGTGGGCAGGGAGCAGCCTGGTTGCCGTGAGACCTAAGGGAGCAGCTCTTATGATTGCATCTCTAGACACCTGTGAACTTGACCACAGTGTCTGGGAGTTGCTCTTGCTCTCCCTTACCCACCTACCCCCTTTAATTCTTCCCATACCTGGATATGAGCAGGAGCCTGCCTGCCAAGGGTGGGTGTTGTCGCTCAGCCCCCAATCTGCTCGTGCCCTTGTTGTTGTCTCTCAGCCCCCGATCCTGCCTGTCTCTCCCTCCTCCTCTTCCTTCCACCCTTGCAGAACTGCAGTCTTGCAAAGGCTACAGACCTCTCACTGCATTAGCAGAGAGGCTTGCCCAAGTCCAGATGCCCCCTCCGGAGGCTCTGAGGGTTTTGGTGGTGATCCCAGTCTTGTCATCTGGGAGATGGGGACACAGGCTACTGTGAGGACAATAGCAGGACAGCTAAGAGCCTGATCTCTGAACTGGGCAGACTGGCCTATGAATGCTGGCTCTGCTGCTGTGTGTCATGGTTAATTTTCTGAGCCTCTGCTTCCTCTTCTGTACAGTGAGGATCACAGTTGTAGCAACCTCCCTCGGGGCTGTTGTGTTAATGGTTCTAACGCCCAGAGCCCGCTACCTCTTATTTCCTGAGCCCCTGCCTGCCCGTGACCCTGTAAGGCTTTGAGTCTGCTAAGGGCAGTGGGTTTCTTGTTCCAGACCAAGCACGGTGACACAAGACTGTGCCCTGCGTTGAGAGGGAGCAGCTTGCCTTCCAGCTGGATGCAGGAGAGGGAGATAAGGCACCTCTGTTTCCTCCCTTGACTTGCTGTGCCTGTCACCCGAATCTGATAAGATAGGGCCAGCCGGGTGGGCCCCCACAGCTCCGGAGGGAGGGAGGTTAAGAGCTTGGAGCTGAAGGGGACACAGACTCCTTGAAGCCTGGGGTGGTGGCGTCCTTCATCGCAATCAGGCATGGGGCAAGGGTGGCAGAGGGTGAGGATGGGGAAATGGGAAAGATCTGTAAAAATCCTTTCCCCGAGCTATGTTGATTCTTCCTTCCCTCCTTCCCACCAGCCCTGAAGATGCTCTGATAGCATAGGAAGGAATAAGGGGGGCAGGGGTGTCTCCAAAATCCACGGTAGGCTCTGGGATGTCTTTAAAGTCTCCAGGAATTTTGGGAAAATTCTGCAAGGTTGCGCATTTTTCAGGGCAAAAGGGGACAGAGTGTTCGTGCAATTCTCATCCAATGGGCTTCTTCCAGTCTGGTTCCTGTGGCCGTGTCTTACGGCCATGCTCCCAAGAGCTGGTTGTTACATTTTCAGGGATTTGGAGAGCTGGTCGTTAAACATAAACATTAAATATTAAATGACAGAAACTTACAACAAAATAAGTATATTGAAAACAAAGGTAATAAATACTTCCTGATGTGTATACCTGTTACTATTGTCTCACTCCGGGAGCTGGGTACGTCTGTTGTATCTGTAGGTGTGTTGCTGAACATTGTCCAGCTCTGCCTCGGTGATGCCACATGGATAGCCAGATGTTGGCCATGGTGGCAATATTCTTAGCAAATGCCACAAACCAGCCCTTCCCTGCACTCTGAAACTCTTATTAAACATTGACTAGTACGACACGGTGCCCACATCATCCACAACAGAATTATCTGAGGTTGTCTGAACGCAGATGCTGGAGCTCCTCTCCAGACCCACTGAATCTCTGGGTTGGGGGTGGGGAGGTGGGGGTCCCAGAATCTGTGTTTTTAGAGAGCTCCACGGAGGATTCATGAACACTGTGTAAATCCTGAGAGCTTGGAAGGGAATAAGGGAGGGAAGGAGATGTGCAGGGAAAGTGAACATGAGGAAAATTCAGGAGAATATGTCCCAGGATAGTTGTAATGTGGGTGAAGACTGAATCCCAATATCTCCCATCTTTTATTATTATTACTGTATTGAGAGAGACATCTGAGCACTGGCCATGGTTCAGACACAGCGCTAAGTGCCTTCAATGTATGTTTCATCTCTGTCTCACCTCGATGTAAAAGTCAGTTTGGGTACCCACTCTATAGATGAGCAAACTGAAGCTCAGGCTCAAGTGCCTTGCTCAGGGTCCAACCTAGTGAGAGTTAGAGAGAAAATGCAACAACGGGAGTGACAACAGAGCTGGTGATTTTATTCCAAATTCAGTGGTGGGGACCTAGAAGGGACTCGGTGAATCTCAATGGATGGACTTACCTAGAAGTCACCACCTGACCAGAGCAACATTTCCTCTGGAGCAGATCTTATGATTCAGGGTAATTTCTTGAATGCCATTAACTATTTCACATGAGGAAGGAGAAATGCGCCTCCTCCCGAGATGTGAACAGTCAGGATGGGGCATCACCATGCAGGGGTCAGGCATGGGGGAGATGCCCCACGTTGTGTTTTGTGAGGCACAGGGCTCCTCACAGGCTCATCCTCTTCGGTTCCTTTGCTGGGCCAAAGAGTGACACTTAACACACGTCGGTGAGGGCGAAGACGAAGATGGCAGTGAGCATGGAGCTCCCAACACAGTCTGGCAGATTCAAATGAACCTAAGTGAAAAATTAAAAACACAGCAAGAGTCAAACAAGAAAGAAACCGAGTCACTGCCTGTTGTCACAAGTTTAGTTTACAAGCACGTGAAGGTTAGGGGGTAACAGGCAGGTCTGGTGGGGGCAGAGGAGGCTCAAAGTGGAGCAGCGACAGATGGAGATGGGAGGCTGGCTGATGTCCTGGGAGAGGGGTGGGTCAGGAATGCTGATGCTCGAAGTCAGGGAAGGATGCAGTGGTTTCCAAGAGCGGAAAGAAGCTTGAAAGGGCTGTGCTTGGAAGGCATCCAGGGCATTCTACCGTGAGCATCCAGCTGGGGCCAGGAGGCCATGGTGGGTGGGGGGCATCCCGGAAGGCCTGGTGCCCAGGCTGGCTGGCTTTCCCCAGGGGGTTCCAGAGGACTTCAGGACAGCATTCAGCTGATACTGAAAGAGAAACTCTTTCCTGCTCTCTACTCCCACCACGCACACCCCAAAGAGTGGTATTTCCCCCAAACCGTGATCTCTAGGAATTCTGGAAAAAGAGAGCCTCGTAGACAGGTCCAGGAATTGCTGTATATCATATCTTTTTCTGTAGAGATAATAATCATCACAGTAAAGGTTCTGAAAAGGTCTGCACCCAAGAAACATTTTTAGCCTGGTGAATCATTTGGAATGGCAGGTAGCAGACACTGGCGGACTCCACCCACATCCCTCAGATCCCTGGTTCTTGTTTCCATCCCACCCCTACTTTTCTGCCTGCAGTCACTCCTAATGGCCCCCCTGGTGCTTTTTCAGAGAACTCCCCTCTGGCTAGAAGGCCTAATGGTGTCCTGGAATTTACACCCCCCACCCCCCACCCCCCACCCCCGCGGCAGCCCTTAAGCAATGACCAATATGCTGTCCTAGTTGGGGCAGCTCTGAGGCTAATTGAGAGCCCAGAGTTCCCCCACAGGACCAAGCCAAAGCTGCCCCGGTGGAACTAGGCTTCATGGGTCGTCCCGGGCTGTGCCCTTAATGGCTCTCTCCACTCAGGGTCAGCCTCTGGGGAGCCGGGCCTGCCAAGACCTCATTTCTCCCGCATCAGGACTGTGTGCTTCTGAAACACCTATCGATGTGGTTTGGATCTCCTGGCCCTCTTTGGCAGGTGCTTTGATAAACTCCACCCTGGAGAATAGCCTCCACACCGTGGAATTGATTTTCTGGAGAGGGAGAGCCCTGATTTGATGAGAAGAGGCCTTGCTCTAGCTCAGCCCGTGCTTTCTGAAGCCTCTCTTTGCTGTCCTCAATCCTGGGCAGGGTTTCTGCAAGGGCTCTGAGAAGAGATTTCCTATCCCAGCACCCAGCATCTCACCTGGGGAATTCAGCAGATCGGGCCACGTGGGCTGGATTTTCGAGGCGAGCATAATTCACCTCTGCCACGGTGCTTGTTTATTTTTGGAGAATGGGTCCCCATAAACCTTTCTCACCGTCTTGAATCTATGTCTCCCTTTGTGGCATGAGGTTTGCCTGGGAAAGAAGTCAGATGCCTGCCTGGGCCAGGAGGATAGTGGAGGGTGAATCAGCCTTGTGGTGAGGTGACTGGGAGTGACAGGGGCTGGGACAGAAAGAGCAGGGTGCCTCCCATCAGAGGGGGCAGGGCCAGGGGCTCCAAGCTAGTTGTTGCTTGTAGGAATTGGACTTACAGGCCAGGAATTTGGGGGGAAAGCCAGAGATCCAGATGTTACTCAAAATCCCTTAACTTCCCCATATTAGCAAGTAGTTCTAATGTTTTGAAACGTTGTGGTACCAAGTAGTCTAGCAGTGCAGGCTTGATGAGAGATGCCGGGTCTGGATCATCTGCAGAAAAGCAAAGATGGTGGAGAGACGCCACCATGGAGGCAGAGGTCTCTGCAGATGTACCCCCTACCCCCAGCACACATATGTTGTCCACTCACTTTGCACATGCTGGTCCCTCTGCCTGAAACACTTGTCCTCCAATGTGTTGCCTGGCTAATTCCTTCTCATCCTTAAGACCTCTGCTTCCTCCTGATCCCGGGCCCCTGAGATGGCCTCACCTTCCTGTGAGAGCTTCCACTGGCTCTCAGCTTCCCCTTTCATAAGACTCATCCCATTTATAACTACCCGCTCAAAGTCTGTCTTCTGTGCCATTCTGCAGGCTTTCTAGGGGCCAGGACTGTGTCTGCCTTGTCCTCTGTTCTATTTCCAGCACTGGACATAAGCCTGACACACAGCAGGTGCTCAGAAGGTGTCTTTTCAGTGAATGAAAGAGTAGTGCATCCAAGAAGCTTCCCTTAAGGGTAATGAAGATCCCACACTCAGTAGAAAGGATTTTGTTGTGTCCTTGAAAACCACTCCCCTGGCTGTTGGTAGCCACTCACTGCGATTGTTCTTGTGTTCATATTGAGGCCCCCAAGGGTGGACATTGCTGAGCAGAGAGCTTAGGGCTGTGCATGCTGAGCTTTGTGAATAGAATCTCCTAGGGTGAGGGGTGACAAACTAGCCTTAAGCCAAAGCTACTCACTATTTGTTTTGGAAAATAAAGTTTTTCAATAAAACTTTTATTGATTGACAATATCAACTTTTATTGAAACATAGCTACACCCATTTATTTCTATGTTATTTTTGGCTGCTGTTGTGCTGCAAGAGCAGAGCTGTATAGTTGAGACAGAGACCATGTGGTCTTCAAAACCTAAAATATTTACTAATACAGTAAAAATGTATAGGCCTCTGCCCTTCAGTGCTGCAGTGCCCAACCTGCACAGCTTTACGTAGCGGCCGTGGGGCTAAGTGCACCCCAACCCAGATTTGAGAGCCACTAGCTACTGAGACCAGGCACATGCCCACAGGACTTGTGAGTAGTCCTGTTTTGGCAGGACGATCGTCAGCACCCTTTCTCCATTGCCATCCATGGATAGAAAAGACGAGAGAGAGAAAGGCAGTAATCAGAGGGCCACAGATGGTATATGGAATAGCAACCACCTTTCCCCCTGGCCTCTCCACCTCTTATGAGATGGAAAGTATAGAACAAGTCAGAGACTGGTCATGGTCCTTTTGCTCCAAAGTTGTCAAGCTCCAGGCCAGTGACTCCTGAGTGTGGAGAAGGGGCAGGAGGGAGCTGGAAGAAACGGGATAGCCTGCAGGCCCACCTTCCAGCCTACCCCCGATTAGTGTCTCCCATGGTACTATGACTGAGCCTTCCCGTCACCTCCCCTCCCCAGTCCATAGGTTGAAATCCTCACCCCCACCGTGATGGTCTTAGGAGGTGAGGCCTCTGGGGGGTGATTAGGTTAGGAAGGTGGAGCCCTCATGAATGGGATTTATGTTCTCATCACCAAATCTTCCAGCACCTCGATCTTGGAATTCCCAGCCTCCAAACAGCATGAGAAATCAATTTCTGTCGTGGGTAAGCCACTTAGTCCGTGGTGCTTCATTTTAGCAGCCCACGCAGACTAAGGCACGGGGGTCAGTGGCTACCAGTGAAGGTGGCTGGCTGTTGCCACCACAGGGATCTCAGCAACAAGAAGCCATGAGACAGATGGCCCAAAGCAGGACCTGCAGATGGGGGTAGGAGGACATTGAGCCTGAGCCCGATTTCCCATGTCGAGGGTCCTTATGGCAGGGACATCCCCACTGGGCCTTCCAGAGGACCAGCGATTGTTGCTCTAGTTATCTAATGCTATAAATAAACAAACTATCCCATAACTGAAAAGCTGAACAAAACAACAGGATTTATTTTGCTATAAATGTGTGGGTAGGTGGTTCTCAGCAAGGACAGCTTGTCTTTGACCAACTCATCCTGAGCGAAGGGGTGTCCCGGGCCAGGGCTGGAATCACCTGGGGGCTTCTTTGCTGGTATATGTGGTGGTGCTCACCAGCTGTTGGCTGAGACCTTCCCTGGGGCTGCTCGCTGGTCCACCTCCCACCTCCATCCATCCTCCCCATCAGCTGCTGGTTTTCCTCACGACATGGTGCCTGGTCCCAGTGCCCCTGAGACAGAGCTGGATGGAATTTGGATTGTGTTCTCTACCCTAGCCCAGAAGTTCCATGGCATAATTTCTACAGGATTCTATTCCTTAGGAAGTCAGTCACGAAGGCTGGTGTATAAGGAGAGCGCATTGGAGAAATCGTGGACATGTTTTAAAACCTCCACCAATACACTTCACCACGAATGAGTCTTTGGCACCTGCCCTAGGGAGACCCCAGAAAGAATGCAGCAGCAGAAGGAAGGAAAAGGAAGCCTGTTTCCTTCTCTCACTCCATCACTGGGGGGACTCTTGCGGGAGGCGGAAACAACCTCTGTGGTCAGTGCAGACTCCAGACACCATGCTCAGTCCAGTGTTGGGAAGAGTAGGCAAGCCTTTCAGTCAAATGTTAGATTCAAGCTTTAGGGTAGGGCTAAGCCTTAAGATCCAAAGTGAGGCAGCTTTGATAATCAGAAGGGATGGCCACGTTAGGGAATGAGATGGAAAGTCAGTTAAGGAATCCTTCACTGCTTAGGGCAGCAGGGAGGGGTAAAGGGTTGGGGGGACAGGTGTCCATAGGGCAGTGTAGATAGTAGCAACAACAAAAGTACAGACGGGCCATATTTCCAGCCCAGCAGCAGCAGGCTGAGAGTCCTCTCCTAACGGTCTCCTTTGAAAAGCCTTGCTCGGTAGTCCGGTCCCATGAAGTTTGCTTTTCAGGCCCTATGTTTCAGGGAAATTGGATAAATTGATCCCTGGGGGCCCTTCCCAGACTAACATTCCCCGATTCTCTTGCTAACAGGGGCCGGGTGCTGACAGTTTAGTTAGGAAACGGTGACTAAGAATGTATTTATTTCATTAAGACAACTCTCAGTACAGACATCATAATAGTAGCTGGAGGAATTAGCTTTGTTCTCTGATTTCAGTGAAAGAGAAGTAGTTACACATGGCCTTTCCCAGTGTCTCTGTCTCTCTGGCCTCTCTGGAGATGGCAGCCTCACCCCCCACCCCTCCCCGAGTGTGATTTGACAAGAGGCTTTGAACAAATTTCTAGCAGTGGGACCACATTTGGAGCCAGACTTCTTGACTACTGGGAGTCAGTTTTACAACCCCTGGTCTTTAGAACTTCACAGCCCAAAATGTGGCCGGGAAACCATCAGCATCACCTGGGAGCTTGTTAGAGATGCAGGCTCCCAGGCTCCGTCCCAGAGCCCAGGGATCAGAATCTGCATTTTAACAAGATAGGGGTGGGGGGTGGTTCAAATCTTCTACATCAAAGTTGGAGATGTGCTGCTTTAAGGATCACAATCCCTGGCTTATTATTCTTACTCTGTCTCTTTCAAGACATCTGGAAGTCAAAGGGTCTCAGAGGTGAATTTCTTCCAGTTTTGATCCCTGGAGTCCCTGGCAACTCCCTTTCTAGCTGGTTCTTCAGTGATGGCTAGAGAGCTTAGGGATAGCTCGCTGTAAATCACTAGCTAAAAAGAATCATGCCACACTTTCAGTGCTTGAATTTAAAATGCCCTTCTTGGAGCCCCTGGGTGGCTCAGAGGTTGAGCATCTGCCTTCGCCTCAGGTCGTGATCCTAGGCTCCTGGGATCAAGTCCCGCATCAGGCTCTCTTGCAGGTAGCCTGCTTCTCCCTCTGCCTATGTCTCTGCCTCTCTCTCTCTGTGTCTCGTGAATAAATAAAGTCTTTAAAAATAAATAAATAAATAAAATGCTCTTCTTTACTCCTTATCTGGAGAATGCTAGGCAGAAATACTTAATGCTAAATGGTTTCTATTCAAATGTCCGTGTTGTGGAAAGCCAGTGTCTTTTTTTTTTTTCCTTTTAATTCCAGTCTATAGCAAGGTTTCCTAACACCCAGAGCCACTTCCAACTGTGCACTTCAGACTTTAGTTAATGTCAAATGGCTTGTCCTGTTGCAAATCTCAGAAACATTTCTGTTACAAGGTGGCTTGCCTCTAGCTATTTGTATAAAAAGCTAAATGAGCAGTGGAAGGTACAATAAAAATCCTCTATGTACTAGAAATATCACACCATTGTGTTGGGCTATTGTGCATACTTCTCTTTTACCATTTCCCCCTTAGACCACGAACATAAAAACCAACAGGGAGAGGTTTATAATTTTAGACACCCACAGCTCTCTACATTGACTTGAGTTAAAATGCTCTCATCTGACCCGATGAAGTACTTCAGGCATTTCCATTTTCATTTCGAGGCATTTCCATTTTGAACAAATTTTGGCTTGATCAAGTGACAACAGTCCACAGGTGGACTCAATCCATTTTTAGGCCTAAAGTGGTATCTTACTAAGAGTGTATCAAGGCTCTTGGGCACAATCTAAGTCTCTGAGCTAGCCCACCTTAGAAGCAAGGTTTCCCAGCACTCATGTCTACTCAACTGTAGACGCCAGATGAATAGTGATAATAGTGGGTATTCTTAAAATGGCTGCTTGACATCTGCTAAGCTTGCTGATGATTTTTTTTTTTTTTTTAGATTTTATTTATCTATTCATGAGAAAGAGAGAGAGGCAGAGACACAGGCAAAGGGAGAAGCAGGCTCCCTGAGGGATCCCAGGATCCCGGGATCATGCCCCGGTCCAAAGGCAGATGCTCAACCTCTGAGCCACCCAGGTGCCCCCTTGCTGGTGATTTTTAGTCTTCCTAAGTTTGGGTTTCCCCTGAATGCCCAGCCCAAAGCGAGTTTGGGTGCAGGGAATTGAGAAGTGGTCCCAGGAAGCCGGAGTGAGGGGAGCAAATGGGGAAGGTGGTGGTGGGGGGGCTTCTCAAGTTTACTGCAGTCTGCGGGGGCCAAATGGCCTTGGGGCTTTCGAGAAGCATAGAGAACACCTCTCAGAAAGGTGCCTAAAGGCGGATCCCTGGGTGGCTCAGCGGTTCAGCACCTGCCTTTGGCCCAGGGTGTGATCCTGGAGACCCGAGATCGAGGATCGAGTCCCACATCGGGGTCCTGGCCTGGAGCCTGCTTCTCCCTCTGCCTGTGTCTCTGCCTCTCCCTCTCTCTCTCTGTGTCTATCATGAATAAATAAATTTTTTAAAAATCTTAAAAAAAAAAAAAAAAGGAAAGAAAGGTGCCTGTAGCTCAGGGTGTCTGGAACATTCATGCAGTGCTCTCAAACCTGGTTGGCAGAAGGCCGCACCGGGGGCACGGAGCCTGCACTGCCCTGGCCTGGGCCTTAGCCCCAGCCTCGCAAGCTCCTGCGGCCTGGGCGCCTCACGCAGAGCGCGGCCGGCCTTCGCGCGGGAGAGGGCTGGGCACTGCCGGTGAGGGTGCGTGCAGACGGGCCCCTGCCCCATCTCGCAGCATCTGTGTGAGGCAACTCTGTCTCCGTGCTAGAGCCAAGGAATGGGAAGCTGGAGAGGCGAAGCCGTGTGCCCTGCTTTGAGGTAGGGACTTGCGGGTCCCGCAGCAGCTCTCTGACCCCAGAGCCTCTTCTGAGGACTGCAGACCACCCATCCTGTTTGCCCAGGACTGTCCCAAGTTTAGCCCTGCAAGCGGCATGTCTGGGAAACCCTCAATGCCAGGCCCTAGGAGAGGACAGGGGACCTGGTGGCATTTCCCTACCTCGGCAGCTCCTGGCTTCCTCCCTGGGCTCCCTCCCCGAGCAACAGCACGCACATGGGTTCCAGACGGTCTCTCTCATCTCTTGCTCCACTTCTGCATTCCGGTGAGGCTGTTTCCAAGTAAAACCCGGATAAATTTGGATTTCATATGGTGGTTTCTCCTGAGTGAACCTTTTGTGTAGAAAGTGGGAGACCAGAAAGTTTGGTTTTTTTGTTTTGTTTTGTTGTTGTTGTTGTTTTACTTCTTTTAAATGAGGCCCATTTATTCTAATGCTCATGGGGAGAGTGTGATGTCTAGAAATGAAATTTTATTTATCAGCTAAGTATCCATTATTGTTTCACTAGGGTTTTTTTTAATGTTAATGAAAAAAATGTGTGTGTGCACGTGAGGGTGTGTGCGCATGTAGGCACACATCATAAGTCTACGTGTATAGTTTCTAGGGCTGCTGCATCAAAGTACCGACAGACCAGGTGGCTTATACAATAGAAATGTATGAACTTGTGGTTCTGGAGGCTGGAATTTTGAGATCATGGTATTGCCAGGGTTGGCGGTGAGGGAGGATCTGGTGCAGGCCTCTCTGCTTAGCTTACAGTCACCTCTCTTCCCCCTGTGTCTCCACAGCGCCTTTCCTTATGGATGTTCTGTGTCCGTACTTCTCCCTTTACAAAGGACACTGGTCATGTTGGATAAAGGACCCACCCTGATGACCTCATTTTGACTTGATTGTCTCTGCAGAGAGTCTCTCTCCAAATATGGTCATATTCTGAATACTGGGGCTAGCACTTCAACATATGCATATGGGGGGACACAATTCAATACATAACACCCTTAGTTACCCTCTGGCGTAACTAAGAAGATCTCAGTTTTGCTGGGCCTTATTGCCTTACCTTCTTCCCTCCTCGTCCCCTTTGAAGCTCCTCACAGTCTTCGCCTTGGAGGATCCCACTGACTCAGCTCTACCTCCTATCAGAATATGTCAGGCAGAGAATCAGCAGGTGTGACATTCCTATAGTTCCCTGACTCACACCTTCAACAAACATTTATTGAGCACCTGCTGGGTGCCTTGCAATGGGCCAGATGCTAGAGAACAAAACAGAGATGAACAAGACTCAAGCCCTACCCTCACGAAGCTCACACAGGGTATAGGAAGAATCTAGTCCTTCGAGCCAAATGACTTTTGGTTCAGATTCTGCTTTTATTTTTATCCAACTTTTGGTGGCCCTGGCTTGTCACATGAGATCTCTGAGCCTCACTTCTATTCTTGGCAGTAGTAGGCAGGGCAGGTGATGAAAGTGCTCAGCCTTGAGAGGGGCTCTCCGGGTGCTGGCTAGCATGTCGGCTCTGATGCGCTTGGCGTCTTTGGTTCACGTTGGAGGCCAGTTGTTCAGAGGCCCCGGCCAGCAGGCGGCTGGAGGCGGTGGAGTCCATCATGCTGGTGGCAAGGTGCATATTGAGCCCCGGTGTAGACAGCTTCCCCAGCTGACCAGGTCCCAGATGATCCAGGCCGAGTTCTTCAGTGGCACCATGTGGTTCTGGATTCTCTGGCATTTTTTGGCATGACTCAGATGCTGTGCTGGGTCACTTTCCATATCCAGATCCTTCCCAGTGGATGGATGAGAAACTAGGTATCCTTCCTGATGATGAAGACTGAAAATATAGATTGAACTCTTTGCAAGCAGGAGCCAGGTGAGAATTTCAAGCAATTACGGACTTCATATTGTACATGAAAGTTGTACAATTAAAGTATTTTGGTCAACAGTGGGAAAAAAAAAGTGCTCAGCCTTCAGGGTTGTTGTGAGGAGTAAGGGTCCAAGTAAGTGCCCAGCACAGTGCCCGGCACACAGTAGCCATTTAGTTAATAGCTGTTCAGTGAATGAGAACTATGTGCTCAAGTAGTAGCACCAAAGTGATTATTAGGAATAGCTAATTGTATAAACAGATAAAGGAAAAATCCAAAGAGGTAGGTCCTACCCTAGGCTGCGGAGGTCTATGATAGTGTAATTTTGGTCTGTTGGGCATGTTTCTTTGGGTATCCCCTCCACATGCTGTGAGTCCCACTGAAGCCCATCTAAAGTGCCCTGCATCCTCAGGGCAAGGTTAGGCCCATGACCTCAGATGGCCAAAGACTGAAAAGTTTGTCTTCCCTGGCCAAAATACTGGGTTCACTGATGCATAGAGGAACAACAGGGCCAATGATACCTCCCTGGAAACGCCATCTGTGTGTTGAAAGAGAGGGTCTTGTTTTCCACTGGCTTGCTAAACTGGGACTACATGTAGATAGCAGTCATTGTCCCATGCTGCATATAAGAGGACATCTGGGGACAGAACTAAGGAATGGAGATAAGAGAGAAGGAGACAGGAAACTGACAAAGTTGATGGTACTGTCTGAGACCCTGGATCCAGCCATGGTTGAAGCTAGACCTGCCCCTGAACATCACCTTCCTGAGTCTGGAAGTTATCTATACTGGCCTAATCTGAGCTGAGCTGAGAGATCTCTGCCTTAATAGTGGGTGTGAACAAAGTGATTGGGAACCCAGAAACTGGTCCTACTAATCTTGACAAGGAGTATCAACTTAGTTTTCTTGAAGCGCATGACACGTGGGCCCTCTTCAAAGATTAGCCCATCCTCACCCGGCAGAGGAGCCCAGAGGCACTGGAAGGAGCGGTGTGTGTGCAAAGGGAGTGATGGGTGGAAGGGCAGGGCATATTCATGCTGGAGAGGTTGTGGCATATTCAGCCACAACCTTGTGGCTATGGTTGGAGCTGGATCTTATTACTGGGGATGGAGAATATGGTTGGACTATGAAGGGCCTTGAATGCCAAGGCAAAGTGTCTTTGTTCACTCAAGTCAGGGTCCTCTGCTTTTTTCTCTCCCTCCCCTTGGGAGGAAGATGTGGAGGTGAGGGGAGAAATTGTTTGAAAGGGGGAGAAATCTTGTCTCCAGGCTGTCAAATGTCAAGGGAGGCACCCATTTCCCCCACATTTTTCCAGTGTCTGAGTACCCAACCTGAAGACAATAACTGAATGGGAGGGACCAGTTCATCAAGAAGTTAGGCCCATGGTTCCTGTGCTAAAAATACTGATAGATACGGGTGAGCAAAGGCCCAGAAAGAGGACCTGACACTGAGTGAAGAACTTGAATGCTTTAGCGCAATTTCTTCTTCAAATGGGAAGAAGGGAGCATGAAAGAGGAGGCAGGCAGGTATCGTAGACAGAATAATGGCTCCCAGAGGTGTCCACGTGGAATTCCCGAGGTCAAAACCCCATAGGATAGGTTACCCTACATGGCATAGGAACTTTGTAGGTGGGGTTAAGGGAAGGATCTTGAGGCAGGAATGTTGATGATCCCAGTGGGCCCATGTAATCACAAGATAAGAGGGAGGTAGGAGGGCCAGAGACCGAGAAGGAGGTGTGAGCATGGAAGCAGATGCCACGTTGCTTTCATTGCTGGAAGGGGCCACGCTCTGAGGAATAGTGATTCAGTCCCACGGGAAGGTCCAGGTTGGAAGTGGGTGGTGGGATTATCTCCCTGCCCCATGCAACATACCAAACCAAACTCATGGATCTGGGTGTGTACTATTTCGGGGAAGGC
The DNA here is from genome assembly GCF_011100685.1 of Canis lupus familiaris. NCBI lineage: Eukaryota > Metazoa > Chordata > Mammalia > Carnivora > Canidae > Canis > Canis lupus. The sequence goes on from NC_049241.1 coordinate 20,094,553, forward strand.
CATGGAGTCAGACAGGGGTCATCTTGAAAACAAGAGGACGGCACTATTTTAACAGAGGAAATAGAATGTTTGGCATTCTATTTAAGCCTCTTAAATCAGGGTCCTCTGGTCAGCAGTGTCTGCATCTCCTGGGAACTTGATTGAAAAGCACATCCTCAGGCCTCCTCCCAGACCCCCCGATTCAAAAACTCTGTTAAGACTGTGCAGGCAGGAATAGATTCTCCCCTAGAGCCTCCGGAAGGAACACAGCTCTGTAGACATGTTAATTTTAGTCCCTAAGATCTATTTTTGGACTTTGAACTACAGAACTGTAAGATAAAAGTTAGCATTGTTTTAAATCCCTGTTTGTGTTAATTTGTTACAGCAGCAGTAGGAAACAAAGTATAGAAAAAGCAGTTCGGAAACAGCAGGATAAAAGCTTAGGGCATGGGCTCCTGGGTTTACAGACCAGTCCTGCCGCCGTCCAGCCTGCAAGTTAACGCACGCGCTCTGGGCCTCGGCTTCTTCCACTGTAATGTGCATTATGCCCGCTGCTTAGGAGAGTTGGAGAAAAATCAAATGAGGTAGTGCACGCAATGATAATCACAGTGCCTTGTGTGTGGTAGGCGCTTAAGTAATATTGGCCATTTTTCCTTTCATTTTTTGAAGATATTTATTTGAGAGCAAGAGCAAAAGCGAGAGTGAGAGCGAGAGCGAGAGCGAGAGAGAGAGAGAGAGAGAGAGAGCACGAGCACAAGCAGAGGGAGCAGGAGAAGGAAAGGGAGGAGCAGGCTTCCCCACTGAGCAGGGAGCCTGATGCAGCAGGACTTGATCCCAGGACCCCCTGATCATGACCTGAGCCTAAGGTAGACACAACCCACCGACTGAGCCACCCAGGTGCCCTTCCTTTCCTTCCTTCCTTCCTTCTTCCTTCCTTCCTTCCTTCCTTCCTTCCTTCCTTCCTTCCTTCCTTCTCTTTCTTTCTTTCTTTCTTTCTTTTCTTTCTTTCTTCTTTCTTTCTTTCTTTCTTTCTTTCTCTTTCTTTCTTTCTTTCTTTTCTTTCTTTCTTTCTCTTTCTTCTTCTTTCTTTCTTTCTTTTCTTTCTTTCTTTCTTCTTTCTTTTTTATCATGACATGCAGAAAAATGTAAAAAATATGATGTATTCAATGTAAAAAAAAAAAAAACTTTTTTTCCTCGTCTTTTAAATGTTTACCTTCCAAATCCTTTTCCGTGGGGGCTGTTTTGGGATGTCATTTGTAACATAAAACAAGAGAATTATGAAGGAGCTTTTATGAACGCTTTCAATAACAATTTTTACATTTATATGATGTTTCATGGGCTCTGCCCAAACACATAAACTAATACGAAAAAAGAGAGCAAGCACAACACAGAGTTATATTAAACCCAATCAAACCACAACTTGTTTTTCTAGCAGTTGGTTATAAAACATTTCAGCTGACTGGATAAAGGTAATCTGTTGCTTCAAATTATTTACTTTTTGATGCAGAAATAAGGACTGTTTCCATTTTTATTATTTTTATTTATTTATTTATTTTTGTTTCCATTTTTAAAGCACTGCGTGTTGTCCCAGGACATGTTCCCATTTTACGCAGTGGGGAATGAATCTTTCCAGGATCCATGTCCTTGGACCTAGAGTTGGTACATGTTGGAGGGCATGAAGGCTTTGTCCTCGATCCCCCCATCCTTTCCCTGCCTCTTCTTTCATCTATACCCTCCACAGGTGACCTTACCCAGTTCAGTCATTTTAAATCTTGCCATGTGCTTGTGAATTTGAAAAATACACTTCTAGCCATGGCCCTGTGCTTGCAGACCAGGCTCATGAACTAACGGGCTACTGGCCTACGTGATGTCTCCATTTGGATGCCTGCTACGTATGGCTGACTCATCCTAAAAAGAAGTTTTGATTTCTTTCCCTTTGTGGGCTTGCCCCTCCTCCAGCCAGTCCCCTCTCAAAGAGTGGCGTCCTCATCCACGATCCTTTGTGGGGTCTTTCCGACAGCTAGTATTATTGGCTGTATACTCACAATATGACCCAAATCTGTCCTTCTCTCGCACCTCTATCCCTGTCATCTGTACCTAGATGCCTTCAGCTGCCCCTTAAAGTCCTGTAATATTCTCGCATATAGTCTCCCTGCTTGGTGCTTACTTCACTACAATCTGTCCTACATAGTAGCGGAAACGATCTTTGAAAACATTGAAAATTGGATCTTGTCACTCTCGTGTTCAAAACCCCATAGTGGCTTCTCATTGTATGATCAAACTAAACTCTTTACCTCCAGGAGTAAGTCCTCAAAGGGCATATAAAGAGTGTTTTCTGGCTGAAATGATGTGGAAGGAGAGGACCACAAACTGTCTCAAGGTCTACTTTAGGGAAACCAAACTAAGACACCTTAACCAGACTCTCTGCATAACAGGAGAAGCAAGTCCCTACTGAGGAATTGCCAATATGTGCTTCCCAATTACTACTCTAGTAATAACAGCCCTGATTTGCACATGACTGGTATAAAGACTAAATTTCCCAGTCTCGCTTGCCTCCAAGTGTGGTTGTATGTAAGTTACGGACAATGCAACATTTGCACAAACAAAGGTTTGTGTGCACAATTCTGGGAAGTACCCTTTAAGGAAGGGAGCATGTTCTTCAATGCTTTCATTATTCCTGCTAGCTGCAATGCAGATGTGTTGGCTGGAGCTCTGGCAGACATTGTGAACCATGAGGTGACCTTGGAACAGAAGCTACATCATAAAACACAAGAATGAAGGCTGGGTCTCTGGTGGTTTGAGGAATGTCACACCACCCCTGAATTGCTAATCACATCTCTGCATTTTTATTTTGAGTTTGTCCCTTGCAGCAGAAACAAATGCTAAGTACTGTAGAGGAGGGGCATGACCAACCAGAAGCTGGGAAAACAGTTTTTTTTTTTTTTTAAGATTTTATTTATTTATTCATGAAAGACAGAGACAGAGAGAGAGAGAGAGAGAGAGAGAGAAAGAGAGAGAGAGAGGCAGAGACATAGGAAGAGGGAGAGGCAGGCTGGATGCAGGGAACCCAATGTGGAACTTGATCCTGGGACTCCAGGATCATGCACTGAGCCAAAGGCAGATGCTTAACCGCGGAGCCACCCAAGCATCCCGGAAAAACAGTTTCAAGATGCCTGCAGCTCACCACCCAAAGGCCTGAGTAGACTGATGGTGATGGAGAGATGTGGAAAACATTGAGGAAGGTGTAGGATGCAGACACCTTGATAATAAATTAGAAGTGGAGCATATGCACACAAAAGACAAATGTCAAAGACACTTCCAGTTTTCTGGCCTGAGCAACCACATGGTTACTAGTTACTGAGTTAGGGGCCAAGAGAGCACACAATTAGCATTTCTGTGAAAGAGCTTTGTAGTGTTGTGTATCTCTGGCATTTTGTCATCTGAATCATTGTATTTATGTCACAAATTTGTGGTGAAATGACCCACTATTTAAATCAATGCATATGATAGGGCTATTGTATACATGTCAGTGCTTTTCCAAATATCTGTAATTTCCATTTCTCATGAAGAGAAATGCCCTTGTTAGAGCCTATTTTTAGGGGTTGGTTCTCAGGTAATGATGTTATTCTCCCTTTGAGCTCTGGGTCAGTATAATCTACAACACATACAGATTGAATCCTAGGCTCTTGGTAAGAGAAACACCATGAAAGATAATCTCCCAGGCCCTTATCCAGGCCTTCCTTACATTAGATTTATGATTTGGTGGTGGGGAGGGGAGGAGGGTAGTTCTAAAATGTGCTTGGAGCTTTAACTCATGTGGCCTTCCCACTTATTTGGGTTGGCAGAGTCACTCATCTTCTTTATAAAGGCTTGGCTCATTGAGGATGGTATTTTATATTTTTTATGTTAAGCTGGAATTTCCGGGTTGGGTTCTGCAGCATATGGCTCTGTTTTTACTAGGTTCTGGTGGGCTGACAAAGGAATTTTCCCTGTTTTGTTTATTTCATGCTGGAGTTTGGGATTGGATCTCCATGGAGGAGGAAGGAAAGTATTGGCAGGGGAGACATTGTCTATCCAAACACAAGTCTATCCAGCACAAGTCACATTTTGGTTCCAGCTCTGGAGATCTGGTTATCCTCAGACTCCAGGCCAGAATCATAAGCACAAGTGAAATGAATTGCACTAAGGTCCTTCTTTTCGCAAAACAATTGGGCTACATGTTAAACTGTTACCCTAAGGCATCTAGCTGTAGACCCACCCGATGTAAGATGAGGGTCCCTGACTCTACTCGGTAGAATTATCAGTCATGTTCTTAAAGACTTCCAAAAGAGTGGGCTGCTTTCAAAGAAAGTAATACTGCATAGCCAGCCTCTAAAATGGCCCGTGGTATTACCTATCTCCTGATATTTAAATTCTTATGTCCAACGCTTCCACTTTGAATAGGGCTGACTTGTGTAACCAGTAGAATTCTACAAAAACAAAAACAAAAACAAAAACACGATGTGACTTCCAAAGCTGGCCCCTAAAAGACACCACAGCTTCCATCATCATGCTATTCTTGGATCACTCACTCGGGGCAGCCAGCTGCCACGTCAGGAGATCACTCAGCAATCCTATAGGGAAGTCCATGTGGTGAGGAGCTATGGCCTCCTGCCAACAGCCATGGGAACAAGCCATCCTGGAGGCTTCAGTCAAGCCTTCAGATGACAGTGGCTCCCCACTGGCATCTTGCCTGCAACCTTGTGAGACACTAAGCTGGAACAACCCAACGAAGCTGCTCCCAAATTCCTAACCCACAGGAACTGTGAGATAGTAAATGTTTATTGTTTTAAGCTACATGTTTCGGGAAAAGCAATTGATAACTAAAACATGATGGTACAACTTGAGAGTCTTACTTAATTCATCTTGAAATAAAATAGCAAAATTAAAACTTATAATAGGAAACATTTTCAATAATTTTTCCCCTTCTTAAAAGTCTTATGAAAAAAAAAAAACCTTTTTGGGGGGTATTGTTGTGAATGGATGTGGCAGTTGTTTGTCATTTGCAGCTACTCCAATTCCCTTCACCTCATAGTTGGAATTTCTATCAGGGACGTTATTCTTCCCTTATGTAGAAAATCTGGTTAAAATGTCTTTCTTTGGGTTCCTATAAGGCAGACCTTGAGACGGGGATTTAAGTGCAAGTGGTCATTTGGGGAAAGGTTCCAGGAAACCCTGAGAGAGTGTGGAAGTAGGACATGGAAAGGAGGCCACTGTTTCTTATTTGCATTAAAACTCTGGTCATCACTGTGGGCAACTGGACTCAATCACACTGAGGAACTTCTGAGAAGGAACATACTTCAGAATTTATTTTTGAAGGACGAGGGGGCTGAATTATTGATCTTCCAGACCCTGTCCCTCATTGGTTGGGGGTAGCTCACTGGCCAGGGAGAGAAACAGTCTATACATAGGTGAACCTATAGGTAGCTTCTGGTGTAGGATGAGGGGATAAAGATGAGCATTGACTGCAGCTTCTGCAGAGGGCAATTTCTGGTGACCACTACCCACAGGGAAAGCCAGCTGGTGGAGAGGGAGGGGGTGATGTGGGATAGAGAGTATAAGACCTCAGCTGAGTCCCTCAGGCATTTTCTCGGGTCCCAAGAGTACAAGAGGAGGGACAGCTTAGAAGGCTCTCACCGAGTTAAAGACATTTGGATCGGACTGTTCTAGGTTCCAGACTGCAGCTCACCTTCCTACTTCCTTGGTTCCTGTTGGTCCTAAATCCAGTCTCCAAAAATCACGGAGGTCTCCTGTAAATTCCACAAGCCCTGGACATCCTCTCGAGAAGTTCCTCTCTGCCTACATTGGCCAGAGTTGGGTTCTGTTGCCCACAGCAAAGAGGCCTAACTGAGACAACAATGGGTCTCACTGAGATTAATAGTAAAGTTCATACTTTTCCAACCCAAATCCCAGCGGGATAGCATAGATTTAAGAACTTGCTAAATGGAGTCTAAAGGTCATCTGTATGTGCAAGATATTCAAGAAGGCTTTGAAAAAGAAATGTGAGGCTGCAAAGATCTGTGGTGGCATTAAGTGGAGACTGCAGTTTATAGAACCACTGGTTTAAAGATAAAGGGCCGCTGGCTGGTCTAATTTGGCAGACAAAAATTTCATTATCTAGAGCACATAAGCCTCTCCCTCTGTTGGACAAGAGATGAGATCCTGTCTATAAAAGCTTGCTCTCGATTTCAAAGGTCAACACTCAAAGCGTGTACATCTGCCACCCTCTTACTGCAGACCAAAGACTGGGTAGGAATGACTTGATATTTAAGCATGACCTGCCTGTCTAGACCTTTTCGTTCTCTCGTGCTGTCTTTCTCCTGCTACCACTTACACACCAGTGCCTGCAGACCTCATGGATTCAAAACTTGTGTTAGCCCATTAGGAAAGGGTGAGGAAAGGCTGCTTGCAGTGAATACTTCTGAGAGGTGTCAGCAATAATGCTGCTCATTTTCATCAGGTGTAGACCAGCTACTAATCTCTTTGGTGCTGAGGGGCAGTGGGAGGGAACCAGTTTCTTTAAAATACATTATTGACCTGCTGAAGTTGTGCACATGGTGAGGTTGGATGGTCATCACGGCAGTATAGCATAGTGGTTCAAATCGTAGTTGGTGCTCAAACAGCCTGGGTTCCAGTCATGGCTTGTTATTTTCTGATTGTGTGAATTGGAATTTCTCTAGGTCTGAGAGTCATTGACTGTACGGCAGAATAACAATACCCACTTCATGGAATTGTTGGAGAGGAGGATTAAATGAAACAGCCTTTGCAGAGCTTACAGTAAGTGTTTAATAATTCCCATATCATTTATACCAGTGAGGCTCATGGCAGGAAGCAAATGGCAGACGCTGACTGGTACTTTGGAGAGAATTTAATAGACTGCTTACAAAGTATAGGCAGGCTGTAGGGACATTAAAAGGGAGAGTGCAGTTTTACCAAGGGCTATTACCACCCCTGGCCAGGGAAGGGGGGAGTGGGGAGAGGCTTACCAGAACCCTGACACTGAAGAGTTTTGTAGAGAGGACCACCTGACAAAATGGTCATGATGGATGTTGCCACCATGGTGGGCCTTGAGGAGGAGGGTAGGGAAATCAGCATCCTGACCTCCTTCTCTTCCCTCCCTCTAACGTCCTCATGTTGGTGCTCCAGAACACAAAAGAAACTGGGGGAAGATATGAACAGGGCACAAAGCAAGTTGAGAAAGGGCACAGCATGGATTTAGAAGGAACAGTAGGAAATGTCCAGGCTACGATTACTGCCGGTGTTTCTGGGATACTGAAAAGAAACTTAGAGGAATGCCAGGAGCTTCCAATCAATGTGCCCACAGAAGAACCATGGATTTTTTTTTCTTCTGAAAAGTCTCTGTTTGCCTGAAATTTTTCTGTGTTAAGCTGTCTTGATTTGAAAGTTTTGTGATTCCTCATTCCTATGATTCCTCTTTTTCCAAATTCTCCACCTAGTTTTGGAAGAAGACTGAATTCAATGAAGCAACTTCTCCCCTCCTTTGTTCATCTCTTTCTAGAAGCTTCTAAATTATAGTAAATTTCCCATCACGAGCTTCCCACTGAGCCTGTGGATGCAAATTCAATTATAATGGCTAAAAGTTCAATACAATCTCCGGAGGTTAAAGCTACATTAGGTGGAAGCTTGGTAGCTAGATTGAGGACACACAGTTACACACCAGGGTTGGGTGTATATGGTGTACATGGTTGGGCCATGAGCATCCAGCTTTGCCTTTAGGGTTAGCTGAAGTTTGTAGGTGTGGCTTACCCCATTGACAGGAGTTGATAGTTCCCTCCTTCCTTTTTAATACCCTCGTGTTTTTATCATTTGATTTAATCATTGTGTTATTTCAATAACCTCCTGTTTGAAAAGACACTGGCTTATTTATAATGATTTAAAATATTTATATTTTGGGGGTATCTGGGTGGCTCAGTCAGTTAAGTGTCTCTGCCTTCTACTCAGGTCATGATCTTGGGGTCCTGGGATAGAGCCCCACACCTGGCTCTCTGCTCAGTGAGGAGCCTACTTCTGCCATTCTCCCTGCTTCTGCTCTCTGACTCTTGCTCTCTCTCAAATAAACGAACAAATAAATAAAATCTTTTTTAAAGATAAAAATAAAGTAAAATATTTATATCTTGAATTTTTATAATTAATTCGCAAACCCTCTTCATTCAAAAACATTTACTACAATCTTCAGCTCCACCTAACTTTCGGAAGATTAGGCATGTCTTATGACTCTGGTGAACTATTTTGAAGCGCCCACATTGACTCCCCAATTTAAAAAGTTTATAGTGAAATGCTTACTGACAATTAGAAATTTCAAGGCTCAGCGTTTTGGAAGTGGCCAGGCCTTTCTACCTTTCCCCCCCTTGTCAATCAGACATAGATGTGCCCCCTCCTTTAAGGGCTCTCTGCAGCTGAGACAGTCCCTCGGGACTGATGGGTTTTCAGCTGATCTACCAACTGCACTTCTCATCCCCAGGGCACCAAGGCCTTCCTTGAAGGGGGATTTAGGAAGAGTACCCCCCTGTCCTTCACAAAGAGCTTGAGGGAAGATGTGACTATATGCACATCTTGTCGATAAGGAACCTGAGATTTAAGGAGCTGAAAGATCTGACTAAGATCATACAACCATAAATCCACAAGCCAGTGCCTGACACTCTCAGGACAAGAGTTTTAGATTCAAAATTTTCTCTTCTAGAAAGGAAATTTAGTGCATACACCACATATCACACTATATCTCTGTATTAGTTTCTGTTGCTGCTGTAATAAATAAGCACCAACTTAATGGCTTACAACAACACAGATTCATTATTTTATAGTTCTGGAGGTCAGAAAACCTGAAATCGAAGAGTTGGCAGGGATGCGTTCCTTGAGGAGGCTCCAGGGGATATCTGTCCCCTTGCCTTCTCCAGCTCTAGAGGCCACCCACAGTCCTTGGTTCCAGCCTCTTCCTCTGGCTTCCTAGCCATCAGCATAGCTTCTTCCAGTCTACTCTTTCTCTTTGACCTCTGCTACTGCCATTTTGGCTCCTGTTGCTCTGAGCCCTCCGTCTCCCTCCTAGAAGGACCCCTGTGATCACAGTGGGCCCACATGGATAATGCAGCTCATCTTGCTATCTCAAGGTCCTTCATTCAATTAGATCTCCACTCAGTCCATTTTTCCATATAAGATAATGTTTTTTTTCAGGTTTCAGGAATTAGGCATAGATATTTTTGGGGCCATTATTCTATCTTTTTCTATCTAACACAACACCAGAAGTGTTTAGGAGAGCAGTCATAATCAGAATCATTAATATTTCTGCAGCAAAATGTGTATACATTCATGCCAAATCATGTACATCAGTGGTTAGCAAGCTATAGCTTCTAGGCCAAATCCCACCTGTTTTGTAAATCCATTTTGTTAGACACAGCCCCTCCTATTTGTTATGGCTGCTTTCATGCTACAGTGGCAGACTTGAGCAGTTGTGACCTGCAAAGCCTAAATTATTTCCTGTCTGGCCCTTTACGGAAAAAAGAAATGTGCTGACCCCTGGTATGAGTAATATCTCTAAATGGTTCAGATCAGCTTTGCCACCAATTGAATTTTCCACAAACCTAAAGAAAATCTTTTGGTTTTCAAAATTCCTGAATTTTGGAAGTAGAAACAAGACTACTTGTTAATGATTGAGCAGAGGACTTGAGCCCAGATTGCCGTAAAGCCCATGCTTTTTTTTTTTTTTTTTTAAGATTTTATTTATTTATTCTCGAGAGACACACCGAGAGAGGCAGAGACATAGGCAGAGGGAGAAGCCTGTGGGGAGCCCAGTGTGGGACTCGATCCCAGGACCCTAGGATCACCACCTGAGCCGAAGGCAGATGCTCAACCACTGAACCACCAGGTGCTCCAAGCCCATGCTTTTAATCCAAACAATCCTTGACCCCATCGCCTTTGCATTTAAGGCAAGAGTATGGTGTGACTCTTTACTGGACCCATTTTAGGGCTCAGACACCAAGAGTCTTGGAGCAGAATGTGGCCCTGGGCATCACCCCCTCCTTGGGTCTGAAGATAATAGTCCAAAGGCCACTTGGGACCAGAGGTGTGGTGGCTAGAGCAGTGATTTCACAGCCGTGTACCTGAGAGCCTTTAGCCAGAAGCGTACATTCTGATCAGCGAGATCACCAACATACCCTGACTCCCCATTGCCTCACCCAAGCTCCTTCACTCATTGACATTCCCGGCTTGGTCCCTGAAGGCATTTGAGATCCAACTACTGACCTCTCTCCTCCCTCCTATCCTATAGAGGAAGAAAACAAGGTCTAAAAGAAGCAGCTAATATAAGGTTACAGAGAAAAGAAGTGGCAGACAGGAGACCAGAACCTGGTTCCCCTGCTCTCTCTTCCAGTTCCCTTTACTACGCTACAGGTACTTGGTCTTGGCGCAGGGCCAGCTGTGATTCATACACACGGCCTTTACTGGCTCGCTCCTCCTGCCACGTCAGTCCCCTCCTCTGCTTGACTTGGTTTTCCCCGCAGGTCACCAGTAAATCACTTGCCTAAACAATCATCACCTTTAAATGTGCAGTGGTCCCAGATGTTGTAATCTCTCTTGGCTTCCTTTGGTACTCTGGAGAGAAATTTCCTTGGAGATCTTCCAAATTTGGGGCTGAGAACTTGTGATCACATGAGTTTCAGACTGTGCCAGACTTGGGCTTTCAAAACCATCACAGCTCACCTTTCCCCTAAGTCAGGGTTGAGCTGTGGCCTGAGGAAAAAGGTGCCTGAGTCTGGGCGGGGTCAGTTCTAGGTGGGGTTCTGGGGTCTTGTTAGAAGGAAGAACTTTTGGCCCTGGGATGATGATCCACTGACATCATCCTCCCTGAGGTCATTCCTGAAGGGATTCCAGAAAGAAAAAAAAAAAATCTACCTTAATGAGAAAGGGTATAAAATCTCTTCCAGCTGTTGGACTTTTGTGAGGACGATAAAGTTCCCTTTCTGAGCACTCCTCTGGCTTGAACTTAGCCAAACCTCCTCCATAAAGTATCCACCGTGGGGAAACAAATCACTTTTTAATTAGAATCCTTAACGATAAGTTCAGGGATAGGGCCAAGAACACCCTGGTATGCTCCATTACATCTTCCTCTTGAGAGACATTGCAGAGAGCTGGATGTTTCTAGAGGCTGAATATCTGTTTTTCTCTGCATTTGAATGTAGGTATTGTTTTCATTGCTATTATTACATGCTTCAACAAGTATATGGTCATTGATATAGATTGGAAGTTGTACCTGGAAGGGTCTGGTACACAGAAGAAATTTAAATTCCCCCATGATTTCTATCCACTGATCCTCCTCCAGTCATTCTAAATGAACATACTACCTGAGTAAAAATAAGGAGCTTCTCTGTAGATGCACTTCCACACCAAGGCTTCCAGCCATTCCCTTCCCTTCCACCATATTGTCTCCAAGCATCTCTAGAGGGAACTTGTTCAGAGCCACTGTTTGGAATTCAGACTATCTTACTGAAGCTTGATTTGCTACTTGGATAATTACTGTAATGATCTCCACCATTCAATAAAACCGTATTTTTCTGGGATGCATGCGTAGATGTTTTGCCAAAAGCCCAAACTGAGGGAGCCCTGTAATGTCCTGTAGCCCCTTGATATTTCGTACGGGCTACTCGTGTTGGTGGGCATTCCATCATATCTGCCCTTCATCTGGGTGAGCCCAGAGTTTCTGTGAGGCTCTTGTGCCTACTATTTGAAGTCTTCATTTATCCTCCAACTGTGCTTGTAGGTGCCTGCTAAGTACGCTAGGCTCTGTGAGGAATAGTCTACTCCCTTTACTATAACTATTATGAGTATATAAAGCTGACGTTGGATTTCTTCCTACACACCAGGCACCATTTTAAGTACTTTATATGTATTAACACATTTAACCTTCACGAGAATCTTATAAAGTAGGTACTACGGCATGATTATTCACATTTTACAGAAGAGGAAACCGCATCAAGGAAAGGTTAAGTAACTTGCCAAAAATCACACAGCTAGTGAGCCGCAGCATGAAGCAGGACTCTAACTGGTTTGGGTCCCAAGTCCATGCTTTTAACCATCGCACCCTATGAAGATTAAGAAGGGATGCTTTCTGCCCTCAACTTTGGTACAGCAGGGCTGCAAACGCAAATGCTGCCCGGGAGCAAGCAGGAGATGGAAAAGAGAGAAATAGGCCGGCTGGGCAATGTGGGGAAACAGACAGCTCCACCTTTTTTCAGGGGGCAACTGCTGCACAGACCCAGCCCATCATCACCCTGTAGGCCTAGCAAGGCCCTGCTCACCCGTGCTTCAAGAGAAGCCAAAAACACAGAGGTTTGAAAGTTGAACTCTCTAGCCGTAAATGAATGAATGAATGAGTGAATGAATGAATAAATAAATAAATAAATAAATAAATAAATAAATTTACGTTTACCAAATATCTGTAAGCTGGGATGAGTCTGTGGGTTGGCAGTTTGCAAATCCAAATCATATAACCCATATATGCTGGTACCCATCCTGTAATGGGGACAGTGCTGTGCTCGAACAGAGGCACACTGGGGAAATGGTATGGGAATTCAGAATAACAGAGAAAGGTGACATCTACATGGCACTAGGGTAGAAAAAAATGGCAGTTCCGGTGGTCTGTGACAAGGGGCTGGATTTGTAAATGCAGAGAGGCCCTTGTAGGGCACGTAAGGGGAATCAGAAGTTCTGTTTGGCCCCAGGGAAGTCTGGTAGTCGTTAAGTGTTGAAATGTGCTGTACTGGTTGGTAGGGAGCCAGTGGCCCCCCCAGGGGTCCTCGACCAGGCCTTTCCCAGAACCAGGAACGATAAAGGGTTAATGCAGGGCACCACTGACGTCCAGTCTGCTTGGTCAGCGCTTCTTTGGCTCCTTGTCAGGTACTTCAGCACCGCTGCCCTTGACTATAGAGAGGGTAATGGAGCTAAGGCTGGCCCTGGGGAGTCAGGCCACGCGTAGTGACTCCGGGTGCCAAGCCCAGGTGTGCGGACCCTGACTCTGGAGAGCCCTAGAAGGTGTTCCTGCAGGCCCGGACTTGGCCGTGCGTTGGGCCTTTCAGTTCTGAGTCAGGGAGTGGAGGAGGGGAGCCCTGGTCACAGGAATTAGGGCAGAGGCAGTGGGAATGCAGTGGGAAGGCGCAGGCCGAGGAGAGGCAGGGCTGGTAGGGACGCACAGGGGCCAGTGCAGCCACAGCCGCTTCCGGATCGAAGCCCAGGTGTGGTGCAGGTGGCATTACCAGATACCTGGAGCTGGGCGTGGTGGAACGGGCGAGGAATAGAAGTAATCTTCAGGACAGTTCGGTTTTGAACAACTCCTGGAACTTTCAGGCCGTGTGTATCACTGCCTGTGTTTCCCAGGAGGATAGCCCACGGTCCCAAACAGGAACTATATACATCCACCTCCTTGCCCCTTCCCCAGAAGTAATTTCTTTAAAACATATCAAAGCTTTGAGAGAAAGAAGCACGGGACTGGCAAGTTGTACCTCAGAGGATGAAACACTAGATTTGGGAGCTTTGTCATAAAAAGTCCAGGTAGGAGCAGCCCGGGTGGCCCAGTGGTTTAGCGCCGCCTTCAGCCCAGGGCTTGATCCTGGAGACCTGGGATCGAGTCCCACGTCAGGCTCCCTGCAAGGAGCCTGCTTCTCCCTCTGCCTGTGTCTCTGCCTCCCTCTCTCTCTCTGGGTCTCTCATGAATAAATGAATAAAATCTTTACAAAATAAAAATAAAAAATAAAAAAATAAAAAGTCCAGGTAGGCCTCGCTAGAGGCAGCTCAGGAGTGCAGGGGGTAACGTTTATGGAGGGCTTGCTCCCTTCCAGGCACAGGCGAGGCTTTATGCAGATTATCTCATTTGATATTCAGAGCAGAAGGGCCCTATGAGCTAGGTTACTCTGACTATTCCCATTGTATTTAGTTTTATTGTTTTATTATTCCCATTTTAAAGATGAGGCAGCAGGGGGTCCCAGGAATGTCACATCTATTTGTGGGAACCGTCCAAAGGAAAGACGAGGACTTGTAAGGCAGACTTGATTCACTTTATGATGTGTTTTCAGAGAGCTCCCTAGTTCCAGGGGATGCTATTGTCATGAGTCGCAATTCCAGTGTTTCTACACTCATCTCAGAACTGCGGCTTTTCATGAGCGCCCAGCCCTGGTGGACTTGTCTTTGAGCCTTGTTGAGGCAGCAAGCGCACAGCTTTTCTTAGAATTTAAGGCGCCTTCCTGTAAATTTTACGTACTATTCAGAGAACTTCCATAGGAGGGGATATGTTTATTTGTTATGACAAATCATATTAGGGTCAACCCTTGATGACACAGTGGCTTCTACGTGTGGGGTCAAGTTGAAAAGCATGGACTTTGTTTTGTGTTTTGTTTTGCTTTGTTTTGTTTTTGAAAAGTATGTACTTTGGAGTCAGAGAGACCTGAGTGCCCATTTTATGTCCATTCTTTACTGGCCCTATGACCTTGTTCCAGGCATTTAAGCCTTCTGTGCCTCCGTTTCCTTGTATTTCATGCCAGCCTCATTGGATTGCTAGAAGATGCAGTCTTTTAAATAAATGCTTTTTTCGGGATGCCTAGTTGGCACAGTTGATTAAGCATCTGACCCTTGGTTTTGGCTCAGGTCGTGATCTCAGGATCGTAAGATCGAGCCGTGTGGGCTCCATGCTTAGCTCAGAGTCTGCTTGTCCTCGTCCCTCTGTTTCTACCCCATCCCACACTTGTTCACTTGCTCTCTCCCTAAAATAAAGAAAATACTTAAAAAATTAAATATATATATGCTTCCCCCCTCTATTCTCTCCTATAATTCTCATATTTTTCGCCTATATTCTCTTTTTTTTCCACTCCATTTCCCTTTTGGATATAACCTAGGCCAGGATCAGCAACTGTTTCTTTTCTTTTTCCAGATCAGGAACATCTTAGACTTTGGGGGCCCTACAGTTTCTGTTGCAACTATTCCACTAGTTTCTGTAGAAGAAAAGCAGTCAACAGACAGGATTCACAGGTAGATGTGGCTATGTTCCAATAAAACTTTATTCATAAAACCAAGCAACATCTGATTGGGTCCATGGGCTGTAGTTTGATAACCCCTGGTCTAAACTGAGTGGTTTTGGGGACTGCCCTGGCAAGTTTGGGAATGAAAAGTGCTCTGCTGGCAAGGAAGCCGACTTCCCGATGGGGGGAAGGATTCTAAAGTGCTGCTTTCTCAAACATCCCTCACGAACATGATGGGAACTCTGTTTCTAAGGAAATGCACAAAAAGGCCTTAGGGATTTCTGAAACAGCTTCTAGAAGATGAGATTTTAATCACTTTTAATGGTTCTGAGATTAAACTGATCAGATTTACTTTCAAAGAGGTACTTGTAAAAACAAACAACAAAACAAAACCGTTGGGCATTGGGATGTCTGCCACACCGAGAATGTGCTCTGCTTTATGGCTTCCGGAGGACAGAGGGACCATTGCATCCCAATGGGGCTTTGCTCACTGCCTGCTTTTCTCCCACAACTCTGTTGCAGGACCATTAATGCCACCAATGTCCATGGTCCCTGGGGTCTGATTCTACTGGCTCCGGTGCATTTAAAAAAAAAAAAAAAAAAAATGAGCGCCAAATAGGCCTTCTGAGGCTCGGACTCAAAACAATAAGGCAAAAAAAAAAAAAAAAAATTCTCCAAATGTGCGGGGTTTCTTTAATAATATATGTGGCAGCATTGGGTGTGAGCCACCGTAACTCCAGCTCCTGGGCTCTGAGCTCCACCCCTGCGTTTACACCAAAGCCATGCTTCCCACAGATTGCTCCCCGCCAGTGACTGAGTGGATACTGGGGCCCACTTATTCCTGGGATTTACAGACTCTTTGGATGCTGACTTTGGCTCTAAACCTTCTTGAATTTTCCTTAGTCTACACAAATCCTAGGATGCTTTTCTCTACACTTCCATTCTCTCCTTGGGGCAGGATCAGATGGACATAGTTGTCTGAAGTCTCTCCCTTCCCTTTCTCTCATGAGTGTTTTCCATAATAAAAACCTTGTCTGTCTAATCCCATCTTGGTATCTGTCCCTCAGAGGACCTGGACTGGCACAATATATACTTTAAAAAATACATGAACCCCCAGCACTAGAGTAAGAAGGCCCTTTCTGTGATAGCAGCCACCTCTTACAGAGAGAGCATTTTGAGTCCCCAGCATCCCTGCCTTAGTTCGGGTCTCCCCAGGAGACTGCAAAGACTGGGACTTGACTATAGTAGTTAGTACGGAAGACAACTGTGGGGATCAGCAGCAGGAGAGTGTGCAAGTGAGACAGGAAGGACCCAGAAGCCAGTAGAGGCTGTGTTAAAGTCACTGTCATGGACGACTAAAGCTGAGTCCTGTGGGGGGGTCCCTAGGAGACCTCCGAGTTGTACCACTGAGGGAGGGGTGGGCAAGGAAGCTGGGTTGGATGGTTTTTCCATCCATTCCTATGTGCCATTGGTTGGGGGCAGATCCTGGGGGTATTAATTCCCCAACACTTCAGTCTTCTCTGAGCATGGGCAGAGCATGCTCTCCTCTCTAGTGGAAGCTCTCAGGGAGTCACAGGTGCTTCTACTAGGAGGCCATGGGTGTAGGAACAGTGAGTGCCAGGACTCATGGATGGAGCCTGCCAGTGTTTGCCCCAACCTTCATTTTTAGGTTATGAGGTTCTGACCCAAGGCGTGCTCCCATGACCTAAACACTGTCACCTTCCAGCCACGGTGATGAGTTTGGGTCCCCAACTCAAGCTGGACCAATCACAGTCCTCCCTGGAACTTTCACTAGCACTATCAGGGAAGGAGATATTTGCTTTTGAGGTCAAGAGGACTATACGCCACCAAACGGTAGCTGGCAGCCGTCTTGCCCTGACAGTGGAGCAACTGCCCTGAGAATGAATGAAGCCAGCATAGAAGAAAGTAAAGTGAGGGAATGGAAACAGGCAGAGAGGGGCTGATGCTTATTGGTGACATTACTGAAATGTCTAGATCCAGCTGTGCCTGAAGCCAAAGCATTTCTGGGCTTTCTGATCTCAGACTGATTAATTCTGTTCTTGAAAAAAAAAAAAAAAAAAAAATAATTCTGTTCTTGCCAAAGCAAATTTGGGTAGGGGCTCCATCATTTAAAAACAACAAGATTCTGATATGAGTAGACTCCTCTCCCCCAAGGGTATTATTTTTAAAATATTTTATTTATTCATTCATTCATGAGAGACACAGAGAAAGAGGCAGAGACAGAGGCAGAGGGAGAAGCAGGCTCCCTGCAGTGAGCCTGATGTGGGACTCAATCCCAGGACCCCAGGATCACTGCCTGAGCTAAAGGCAGACCCTCAATCCCTGAGCCACCCAGGTATCCCTCTCCCAAGGGTATGAATGCGGACTTGAGAAAGAGGAAAGAACTATTTCTTAGCGTAGAATCTTAGTTTCATGAGAAGACTTGCCCACAAGATATGATCTAGATAGAAGATAGAAAGAAGAAATGGAAGATAGAAATGGCCCTGAAGTGAGGCATAGCAGGAGCTTTTAGCAGACATCACAGGCCACAGATTTTAGAAGGACCCCTTCCCAGGTCCTATTCTTCTCAAAAGAAAACTTCATGGAGTGACATAATGGAAGCTCTTACGTTTGTCGTTTGAAGCTTTTCAATAATCATAAAGTAAATGAGCACGTCAGGGCTAGATTTCCAGGTAGCCATGCCACAGGAGTGTGCTATTGGAAAACTATTTTCACCAATATTTCATTCCATTTATTATTGAAGAATTCTCTGAGCTTGACTTTTTTACTATCAGTACCCATCTCCTAAAATTACTTCTGTGGCTGAGGCCTGTAGTTATATGCTTTTTTAGCCAGAGTTCTGAACTTTGCATAAAGAGTACAGATAATTTGCCCTTTGCAAGGTTCAAATAGTCACTGTATAAGACCTCCCAGTGAGGAATGTTACCAGCCCCATTCCCATGTTAAACCCCTAACCCTCAATGAGATGGTATCTGGAGATGGGTCCTCTGGGTGGCAGTTAGATGGAGAAGAGGTCATGAGAGTGGAACCCTCATGATAGGATTCGTGTCCTTATAAGAAGACACACAGCTTGCTTGTTCTCTCTCTGCACATGTATGCAGAAAGAAGAGGTCAAAGGAGCACATCGAGAGATGACGGCAGTCCACAGGCCAGGAACCAAAATGGACAAGACCTTGATCTTGGACTTTCCAGATTCCAGAACTATGAGAAAACAAATTTCTTTTGTTGAAGCCACTGATTCTATAGTATTTTGTCATGGCAGCCTGAGCAGACTGAGACAGAGGGGGAAGTGGATCTCACTGTAAGTGGAAAATGAGCCCAGGAGTAGGTGGCTTTTTGTCACCATCTCCAGGTCTACAGTCAGAGGTAGTGCTGCTCAGCACAGCCACATGGCCACAGTTGGTGGCTGCGGAGGGTGTGGGACCTGGAGATGTCTACCGTGGTTTCTCGACAGGATTGGTAAGGATATTTGGGGTGGGACAGTTCTTCGAGAGGGGCTGCTACATGCATTACAGGATGTTTAGCAAGCCTGGCCCTTGTCCACTAAATGCCAGTGGGGCCTCCCAGCCATGGGGACGAACAGAAGTACCTCCACACATTTCCAAACTCACCAACGGGAAGGTAGTCCTGCGCCTAATTGCAACCAACTAGAACCGCCACGTTCTGAGCGTTTAGTCCTTGCTTTATTACCATTCTAATATTTGGCGTGTTAAAGCTTACCCCGTGGTCAGGGCTGCCCAGGGAGTTGTAAGGGGAGAGCATGTCATTCCTTCCGTATTTGATGAGAAGGTGTCCTGGTGCTGTAAGATTTCCAGGGCTAATCAGAGGTAGTAACATCTGAAATCCAGGCCCTGGAGAGGCAAAATGGCATGTGTCCAATGGGTATGCAGTCAGTATTGTACCTTGACAAATTATTTCATTGATTTCTCGCTTCCAGACAGAAACATTAAACTTATGAGGAGTGTCACCTTTTTCCCTAGCTGGCCCTCTCTCATTTGTCTTCTGAGTCTGTGCTCTCAGAAATACCTTCCTTAATTAGTCTTGCTGCAACTTATACCACCTTCTCCTTGCCTGGGCATCCGTATCGTATTACGCTCAGAGACATTAGAACACACGGGGTCTACAGATTGATCTCTGGAGTTAGATTATAGGTTCGAGTCCTATCTCCGTCCTTATTAATCGTGAAACTGTTAGTTGTATAACTAACAGCAATATACTTTTTTCCTCCTGTCTATAAAACAGGGGTAGCAGTAATAGCTCCTATCTCAGGTTGTCGGGAGGGTAAAGTGAAATTCCTGGCATTTGAGGGATGAAGAAGCAACAGTTGCCCAAAAGTCTTCTTGCACAGAACATTCTGTGGCTTCACCAAGGTGCAAGATACTCTCAAAGTTCTCTGCCATTTTGGGGTTAAATTATTTAAAACTCCAGTTTAAAATGCGAATATTGGGAAACTCCTGGAGCACAGAGTTGTGTGTTATCTTTGTATCCTTCGCATGAACGCATGGAAGGTGGGCACCAATCGACTGTGGAGTGAGCAGTGTGTCCAAAGGCTTTCTTTGGCCATTGTGATGGTACCGATAATGGCAGCCCACCTCCACTGAGTACATACTGTCACGCTGAGCTCCAAGTGTTTTACATAGATATTGAGTTATTTAATCCTTATGAGGTAGACAGTTTTATCATTTCCATTTTTTCAGGGAGGAAACTGAAGCTGCAGAGAAATTGATTTGCCCACGTTCACACAGTCGGTAAATGTGACCTCAGAAAAAGACAGAGCAGCCTGGGAGGGAAGCAAAGCTCTGTCCTGAGAACCCTGGCCTGCTAACAGCTCCCCGGGGCCTGGGTGGGTGGGTGCTGAGTGGCAGAGTGGATGGTGGTGGTGGGTGGGTGGTGGCTTTCCTCCAAAGAGTGATCGCACAGGATGTCATCTGTTCTCAATTTCCACTCTGGTTGTCCTCCGTGGCAGTCCTCCAGCCCAACACACGTGCTCAGGCTGTTGGCCAGGAGCTAAATTTATTTGCAAGCTTTGGGTTCAAACAGGTACATAAATTGTATGTATACACCCTCATTCCTCAGTTTAGCCTGACACAGCTGAGTACCCATAAGGTTTTCACAGGCTATGTATTCCCAGGCCTAAGCCATCAACCCCGTCAGACGGCCTCCAGCTGGCCCCCCTTGCATTGCCCCCCAAGCACACACCAGGCACCTTGATGGCCAAAAACTGGCGCATTTCCACCCTCACCTCTAGTGAGGGCTTCCTGATATCCCAAGAACCTAGAACTCAGTCCAGCCTTCTGTCTGAACTCTGCTCAGCTTAGTCCTTATGTCCTGTTCTCTCACAGCCTGACCTCCTCTGATCCTTGTGATTCATCCCTCTCATGCTCCTTCAGGCTTTTCCATTGCTCCCAAATCAAAACCCACTCCATTCAAGGGATTTATTACTCTCTTTACCCTGGGGTTCTCGCCCATCTCTGTGGGCTCCCACCAACCTCCCTCCAGTGCCTCCCTGCATCTTCCTGACCTTCCTTAGTTTCTTATGAGTGAACAGGATATTTTGTTGTCGCCAAGTTGGGTGATCACTTTTCCTTCACTATGAGGGAATAGTCTTCCAGTGATGGACGACGAGCCTGTGTCCACCAATAGGCTTTGCTGGAGGGATCCCAGCAAACCGCTCATAGTGTAAATCACCTTCTTAGAAGTCTCGTCTACCATGGAGTCGGTTCCCACGTTTGTGTTTCCTTCAGTGCCATCAGGTGTATGGCTTTCAGAGGCTGTTTTAGGGAGGCCCACATGACAGAAATTTCAGATGCTCTTTCCACATTTGAGAAAAGACTCCATTCCCCCCAAACACAGGGCTTTTGGGTTTTTTGTGGGGGGGGGGGGGGGAAGGTTAGCCAAACAGCCTTGAGAGTAGGGCCTTAGTTTTGCATCTTCTGCAGAATTTGACATTTGTTGAACTGAATGGAAAGGGGTAAAGTCTGGTTAGGACATTTCAGAGGATAAGGAGGAGGACGTGCTAGCTAACATTGGTAGCAACCCTAACCCGCAGTGAGTGCTTTACAATACACGGCATCTGTTGATAATCCTCCAAACAATTCTCTGAGCACATATTTTTTATCCCCATTTTGTGAAGAAGAAAACAGACCCAGAAAGGGTGAGCAGGTTACCTCAGGCCACACAGCTCGTCTTGGGCAGTGGTTGCATCATAACTCAGGCTTTCCATTCCTTCTACGGTACTGACTTGCTGATTAAAGTCAGGCCATCGTTGTGTTTCAGCTTAGATAGATCCATTTGCTTTTCCCTGTTCCTACAAGACCCTGTTTTCCAAACCTCTAGTGAGGGCTTCCTGATATCCCAAGAACCTAGAACTCAGTCCAGTTTCAAATGTTGTCAGAATTCAGAAGTTTTGAAAGGCTGGCAGCTACCCAGATTTTTTTTTTTTAATGGAATTCTGGTAGTAAGTAGTCAGTGTTTGGAATCCACTATCTGAACATTCAGGAGAGTGTCGGAAACGTAGCTGAATAATTTACTGAAGTTTCGTTCACATGTGCCTGCATTATGAAATTCCAGTCCTTTTGCTTTTTCAATCATGGGAAATATTTGGGGTTGAGCTATATCTAAGAGGGAGCATTTCTTTCTTTATTCAAAGGAGTTTAATTTTTTTGTTAAATACTGAAATACATTGAGGGGGCCTTACTTGCTGCAGATATGGAAATGGGACCACTTGGGTTATATGTTACCAGTTGCCAATCTCGCACGCGCTTCCACAATCTGTCTCCTTTCAAAGTATGACAGTTGGCAGAAATTCTCCAGCATATGAGACTGTGATTGTTTCCCGACATTAAAAATCAGCCTTCAGATCATTGTTCCCACATCTCTAGCCCCGTCCTCCGCTTGCCTCTTGCACACAGCTGTAGCTCACCGGCATCCTCGGGCACGGAGGAGACCCCCTCGGGTGTGCACACTGGGGGCATCGGGTTTGATGCTCTCTACCTTCGCTCTGGGGTGGCTAACGGCTGCCATCCCCTCATGTAGAGAATCCATCAGCTGCCTGGAGAAGGCAATGAAGCATGTGAGACCCAGGAACTAACTCTATTTCCTAGCAACCGGGGAAAACCATTTCTCCTCTGTCAGCAGGAATGCTCAGATTTATGTAAGCTACAAATGCCCGTTATCACTATAATAAACCATATATTTGCAGGCGGTATTTACAGCCAGCTAATCGTGGCACTCCATCCTGGCAGCCCCCGGCTTGAGGGCTTCCTATTTGGAGCCCCCCAAAATACGATTAGGTGGATGCTGAGTACTAATTTAGTTAACAGCAGTGCCTGACAAAGCTACTAACCGCCTAATTATGAAGGAAGATTACTGATACCATTAATTGAATGGTTGTAAAACTCTGGTAAAGTCAGATGGTAGTAAAGTCCATTTTCAATTTACTAGGCTATTAAAAGTATTTCCGGCTATAAAATAAACAGACACAAAGCATACTAAACAGGCTAATATGGAAACATAAAAAGAGAAGGGAGAAGCTTGTCGTAGCAATTAGTGGTCGTGATTAGCTGTGCCACAGACCCGGTGGTGGAAATTAAAGATTAATTTATGACAGCGCTCTGGCGAGGGAGATCTGCTGGTGACTGTTCGGCCTACAGGTGGGCCGGGCACTTGTCGTTTCGGTTGCCAAAAAAAATCATCTCTGACTTAGGCAGTGCTTCAGGCTTCTGTGAGACTGTTTGTTAACCTGTAACTGAAAGCTGCTTCATTGATACAGTCCCTCCTTTGGAGCCTCCGTTTCCCTACAGGACTGAGCTGGTTTAGGGGCATTGCAGCTGTAGGAGACCCTAAGGGGACCTGTTCCAACATCACATCCTAGCAGCCGGGATCCTTACTGATCCTTAAATACAGTTCATCTGTTCATGGTGTTCCTACCTGGACACACCTCTCCACTCGCTCTTGGGGAAACTCTTCTGGTTTCCACATTTTTTTTTAATTTTTTATTTATTTATGATAGTCACACAGAGAGAGAGAGAGAGAGGCAGAGACACAGGCAGAGGGAGAAGCAGGCTCCATGCACCGGGAGCCCGATGTGGGATTCGATCCCGGGTCTCCAGGATCGCGCCCTGGGCCAAAGGCAGGCGCTAAACCGCTGCGCCACCCAGGGATCCCGGTTTCCACATTTTGGAGAGTTCTTTTAGAGAACCTGGTCTCACTTGCCATTCATCCCCACTGCCTCTTCTTGTATTTTTAGTTGACCCAGCTGGTAGGTTCCTAGGGAGCTCAATAAAGGTATGTGGTCTAAGGGAAGGGAAAGCATTCCAGGGCCGTGAAGCATGTCACATCTTGGTCAGTTTCACCTAGAAGGTGTGGGAAAGTTGAGAAGAGGTTACGTAAGAACCAGTTACTATGCACAAATAACAGGAATGACGTTTGGTGTGGAATTTTGTTATCAAAACATCTTTCATGTTCTGATGTCCAGAAGCAGTGATCAAATAAGCTGTTATAATAATAATGCGTATTACGCCACTCTTGCTACTGAGGAGATCGAAGCTCAGATAGGAGCGCTGACCTCTTTCCAGGTCCCAAAGTCAGCAAATGACAGAGCTAGGAATAGAAGCCATGTCTCTGGCCCAGGCTCGATGAGTCGAACACAGGAACTCCTTTGGGGGTTAGTATTGGCCTAAAACCCTACAAATGCACTAAAGTACTTATTTGCAATATGAATGCAGATAAGAATGCACCGTTGGGGCGGGGGGGGACTCCTTAGACTCCATTTTGAGAATGATGTGTGACATGTAGCTTCATCCAATGAAGTGAAGACGTTATGCTCCAGCAGAGCTTGGGTGCATTACCTTTTTTCCAGCTTCTTGGATTGGACAATTGGGGATTGCTTCACCAAAATTTAGCCACCCCATCACTTTCTTGTTTCTCCAGCCTAGATCTGAGCTACTCAGAGTGTGGTCCCTGAGCCAGCAACATCAGCACTCCCCAGAGCAAGGAAGAAATGTAAATTCATGGGCCCTACCCCAGATGGGCTGAATCAGAATCTGTTCCCTAACAAGACCTCAGGTGTTTTCTGGGGGTGTTTAATGCACAGTAAAGCTTGAAGAATGCCTCTCCAAATGTTTCTTCCTAAATTATCCCAGAGTAAGAATCATCTGAGGTATTTGCTGAACACATAGCCTCCTTGGCCCCTGTCTGGAGCTTCCCCACAGCAATGGGTCTAGATGGGTCCTTGGGCTATGTGGATAATGCTTTCAGGGGTTCCTTTCCCTGAACAGAAGTCAGGGTTCTCTGCTGTAACCCTGTGGTTCTCAGTCCCAACTGTCCATTAGGATTACTTGGCAAGCTTTTCAAAAATACTGAAGCCAGGAATGTACTGAGAGCAATTCCACTCCATTGGGTGGAGGTGGAGCCCAGGTACTTTCCCTGATGAAAGAAAGTGATTCTGATGTAAAACCAGTGTTCATAGCCACTGTCTCAATCATTGGTTCTCAAAAATGTGGTCCATAGACCAGTTGGAAAAACATGACCTGGGAACTTGTTAGAAATGCAAATTTGGGGGGCTACCTCCCAGACCTACTGATTCAGAAACTCTGGAGGTGAGCCCAGTTTTATGTGTTTTTTAATAAGTTATCCAGACAAGACTGGCTACATAATTTGTGGGGCCCAATGCCGAAGGAAAACACAGGGTCCCTTGTTCAGAAATTAAGAATTTCAAGGAGGTGTCAGCAAAGCATTGAATAAAACATGGAGTCCTCTAAGCACCCATGAAGTCAGCACTGCTTCCAAGTGATTCTGATGCATGCTAAAGTTTCAGAACCACTTGTCCAGATTTTTCTCTAGGTTCAAGCTTGTGTCCAGGGGTGATTCTCAGGACTTAGCATCCATTGTCCCTGGAGTAATGATAATAACAGTACTATTCACTGATCATTTGTGAGATACCAGGTTTGGCACTTCCCACACATTATTTCATTCAAATCTCAACACAACCCCGGGAAGCAGGTTCTGTTATCTTCGTTCCCCTTGTACAGATGGGAAAACTGAGGGCCAAGGCCAGTCGCCATTGGTTGGTTGACTGTGTTGAATATCAACTGCATATCCCCTCCTTACAATTCTTCTTGCTACAGTAATTGTCAGCCCTGAGGCCATCTTTACTCATAACTCTCTAGGTGAGGACAGATTGGAAGAGGAGGGTCTGAAAAGCTTTGCTCTCATAGGATATAAAAGTCTAATCACAAGTCTACTACTTAATGTTTTACCAATAGGGAGCTAGAGGCTAAGACAAGGGACAGAGCTAGTTAGTTAGTGACAGTCAGGATTTGAATCCAGAATCTTCTGATCTCGAGTTCCTCCTACTGTTTGAGGCTGCCAGAGTCCTACACACTCATTTACAGGACAGATAATGTTCCTCTTCTGGTAGTTCTGAAAGAGAGGGGAAGAGTAACAAGCCAAGGAAAGAAATGACATCTTCAGAGGGCTAGAAAAAGTGAGCAAGGAACAGCAAAATACTCTAGAGAAGACTTGATTAGAAGAGAGAGGACACTAAAGTGAAATTGTCCCATCGTTGTCAGCTGGGCATCCCTGAGCAAATGATTTCACCTGAGTCTGATTGTTCTCAGATAATAGGAGTATAATAACTACCCACCTTTATTGGGTTATTGTGAAAATTCAATGAGACCATGGTTTAAAAGAGCCAAAGTGTTTAATATAGTATGTGCTCCATAAAAGATGGCCACTTGTGTTATCACTGGGGTAGCCTTTGCTCCAGGCCATGGGATTGTGAAGGAAAAGTCTTTGCTCTACCCCTCTCCCCATTCCTTCCACCCGCTCCCCCCCCCCCCCCCCGCCATATCTGCCTTCCTTACAGTGGTGTTAAGTAAATAAGAAAATTCTGGACTATTTCAGGTTCTGCCCCAACTCCACCACTGTCACTTAGACTTTGGACTTGTCTATCCCCTGTTCTAGGTCTTGGTTTCCTCAGCTGATAGTAACAGGCTTGGACCAGTGACCTATGAGGCTCTAAGATGCCCTGCTGGCCTCTGAGCATCACAGGATCCATTTGCACTTGAAGCCTTGTTCCTGAGCACATGGTCTCTTGATAAACACTTGAAAGCTGAGAAGGGAGAGATTCCAGAGGCAGGTGGGATTAAGGTTTGAATCTGGTCTCACCCAGCTATTTACTGGAAGAAGTGTGGGAAAGTGGAAAGTCCTCCCTCTACATGCTGAGCCTCAGTGGCCTGGCTTCAAAGGTTTTCCTGGCATTTCCACGAAGACCATGAGGATCCCTGACTTTCCATGAGCCCCAGAGCTGAATTCTGACTACCATAAATTATGGTGCAGCTCAATTCATTCCTGTCTCCCTTTTGCCCATTGGATCCCCCAGGAAGCCAACTCCGAGCTGCCATCGGTGAGCAGGAGGCAACGTCTGTGGAAGAGAAGGGGAAAGGAGGGGTGGGAAGAAAAGGGGAGAGGAGGAGGGAGGAGAACCAGGCAAAGGGAGAAGTGGAGCTGCAATACTGTCACGAAGAAGTCCTCAGCCACCTCTGCAGGGTATCTTCCCCTGGGAGTTCCCCTCAGAGTCATCTGAGTTGGAGCTGGAGTGGGGGGGGTGTTGGGCTCTGACGCCCCCTTGTCTGTCAGTCGTTAGAAGCAGCCCCCATGGAAGGGGACAGGCTTTGGAGAGGAGACAGCTCTGACTGGCTGCCTCCTTCCTTAAGGGGTATTTGGATAGCTCCGTGCCATGTCCACCACTCCTTTTTCCAATTGGTGCGCCTTGGAAATGCAGACCTCCTAATCTTAGTCTTTGCAAGTGCTAATTGGGTGGAGGCTCTAGAGTCTCTAGTTTTTCACCAATTTGTTCTTTTCCTCTTGAAAATAGGTCGTAGGCACCTGGGTGGCTCAGCAGCTGAGTGTCTGCCTTTGGCTCAGGTCGTAATCCCAGGGTCCTGGGATCTAGTCACACATCAGGCTCCCTATGGGGAGCCTGTTTCTCCCTCTGCCTATGTCTCTACCTCTCTATCTATATCTCTCACGAATAAATAAATAAAATCTTCAAAAAAAAAAAAAGTCACACTGGGAGTCAAAGCTGGCTGAGAGTTCAAGCAGAGGGAGTGATATGGGATGATCTTGTCCCAATACTGACACTAAGAGCCCTTAGTTGCTATCAGTTACTGAATACTAACTATATTCAGGCTGAGGATGACTCTCATTTTCTTTAAGGTCCTTTCACAGATCTAGTGTGGTGCTGTGAGCGCTGACTCTGCACCCAGTGGTGCTAAGAGCAGCCCAGTCAGGAGCGCCTGGCCTGGGAAAGGCCAGAGAGGCTTGTTCTGGAGAGAGCAGCTACAAGGCCTTTTGTTTCCCACATCTTGTGTGTAACAACCAAAGCTCTGCTCAGTAGCATCCGTAATGGTGGAGATGAGGTTGTGTGTGTGTGTAAATATCAACCTTTGACCGGCCTCATGAATATTAGAAGTGTGCTGTCTTTGGTGAAACTAAAGCCGATACATGGATCGGCTCAGGTCCCTTAGAGGCATGCACGTGTTTTCATGAACAGGGTATAAGAATTCAGGGAGGTCTGTAAAGTTGGCCCCAAGATAATCACGAGGCACAATCACTAAATGCCTCTGTAAATGTTCATGCCGAGGGGGTGGTTGTGACAAAAGAGGTCTTGTGAACTGTTTCATGCTTGCTTGTTAATAAAATAATCGTTGATAACTTTTCTTCTGTGTGGCAGAGTCCATCTCTTTAAAACACAGAAAAGAGTCCTATGTGCCATCGCTCGCCCTGGTCACCTCCAGCTTCCTCAGCAGCTGCTCCCTGTAAATCCGTGAAAGAGCATGGGGGCTGTCCCTCGACCACATTCTCTCTGGTCCACTGGCACCTGGGCATTAGGCCAGCCACCGTCTGCGTGTACTTCATTTAATACCCATGGCAACACGAGGAGGTAGGCGCTATTGTTTATATCCACTTGATTAGTGAGAAAACCAGAGCTCAGAGCGATGCACTACCCCCATCCGAGGTCCTCACAACAGACCAAAGTGGGATGTGGATCCCTGCTTGTTTGTTTCCCAAGCCTGCTGCCTGCCAGAGGGTTGTCTGGGGCGGCAGGAGGGAAAATGAAGTGGGCCTCGTGCTGTTCAGCTGGTCCTTCTGATCCCCTGTCACTGTGTGCTACAGTAATATTAGGGAAGTGGCCATTCTTGCACATCTGGGTGACTCATTTCTAAAGGATTTTGGCCAGCTCATGGGTCTTGAATTTCACCTCAGCCATGAGAGCTTACTTCTAAGATTTTATCAAGCAGATCAAAAGGCCAATATTTTCACCTGAATGAACGAATGAATTTGAAAAAGCTCATTTCTGACTCTGTAAAAACCAAGGCCTGTATCTGCCTATGGCTCCATCATGAGCCATCCATGTGACCCTGAGCCAGTTCCTTTAACCTTTCCGCATTAATTTACTTCCTTAAAAAAAAAAAAAAAAGATTTTATTTATTCATGAGAGACACACAGAGAGAGGCAGAGACATAGACAGAGGGAGGAGAAGCAGTTTCCATGTGGGGATCCTGATGCGAGACTCAATCCCAGGACCCCAGGACCAAGTGTCTGAGTCAAAGGCAGAAACTTAATCACTGAGCCACCAGGTGCCCCTTAGTTTACTTCTTCCAAAATGGAAATCATCCCTCCTGCCAATTTATGTCTGTGATTTGGGTGTGTGTATGTTTTAAGAAATATAAAGTAGGACCCTAAGATGATGGAACTCATCATGAGAATGCTCAAAACTGGCAAAAATATCCATAGAGGATGCATCTGCTGTCCAGAAAAGAGCATCAGGAAGTGTGGGCTTTCTGAGCCTTTTCAGGAGTAGAACTGGCCTGTGGCCTGATAGAAAGAGCTTTGGAATCAGCCTGTCCTGGTGTCAAAGACGATGGCAGCACCATCCCTCACCCCGCCATCCCCTTGGCACTCACCATTGCCATGTGTCCCCTATCTGGAGCTTTCTCTGGCCACTGGAGTATGCTCAGCTTATAGACAGGCATGGCTGGGTATGCCTAGGGATGATGCCCCTGACAGCAGCCCCGACCAAAGAGGAATGGGGGTTGGTGGATAAACACCCGTGTCCTCGTCCCGGAAGCATGTGCTCCATAGTCTTCCTGTGGTCTCCGGCTGGCCTGAGCCCTAATCGCCCACAGAGATACCCTAGGCACTAATGCATTCCCTTGGCTTTCTTCTCTGTTTCATCTCTTCATTCCTTTCCCGTGTTCCCTGGGACCACCTTGCAGATGAACTCTTTGCTCTCAGATACTGATTTCAGGGTCTGCTTTTATGGAACCAAGATCCCTGGTTCAGATCCCTTCTCTGCCACTGACCAGTTCTTCGTCTTTGGGCAAATTACTGCAGCATCCTCACCTAGAATAGGGAGATGGCGAACAGAGAACACATCTCACAAGACGGTTGTCAGGATTCCAGAAAATATCCTGTGTAAATGGTTTAGAACAGCATCTGGCATATGGCAGGCGCTCAGTCAATGCTACCACTGTTGTTTTTTATTATTGTAATTATTCGTATTATAATTGATAGCTCCTGAGATTCCCTTGGCCAAGTCTAAATCCATTCTGAGCGCTCTAAGCCCTCAAACCTCCGACTTACTCTGGCTGAGTCTCCCTGGTTATTACAGGGCATCTAATTCATGTATTCATTTAACATATCTTTAGCAAATGTTGACTTAACACCTATTATGTTGAAGACACAGTGCTACGGTGGATATAAAGAGTAAGATGAGGTCACTGTCTCCAAGGAGATAAGACATATCCACACATAGTTCCGGTCTAAGATAAATTGTGATATGTGCTCTAGTCTACCTGCCAATAAAGCAGAAAGTGAGTCGAGAGGAAAGTGAGGATCACTCTATCTGGTGGAGGAGGAAGTGGTATTGGAGGTAGATTTTGAAAGTTGGGTAGAATTTCAACAGAGGAGAAGGAGGAGAGAGAATGTGGTAAAAGGAGGAGTCTGGCATTCTGAAGAGAGCTCGTCCGTTTACAGAAGCACCAGTTGATGGATGAGTCCTCTTAGCTGAGGGGACAGCAGATTCTCATGATAATAATAATAATAGTAATAGTACCTTTCACTTACATAGTACTTACCATGTGCCAGGAACTACTGTAGATGTGCTATACATGTTAACTCAATCCTTACCTTCAAGGTCAGTTCATTGTACAGATAAGGAAACTGAGGCACAGAAGAGTCTAGTGTCTTGCCCAAGCTCACTCAGATGCTACGTGGAAGGCTGGCATACAAATCCGGGCGGTTTGGCCGCAGGGTTCACACTGTGCACTACATCTCAAGAATGACACCTCTTCAGAACTTTAAGGGAATGTGTTGCCGGGATGTTGACAATGGAGTACAGCCTGTGAAAGAAAACCCCAGAGCCCCATAGAAGAGGTCTCCAAGGGATCAGAGGGCTCTGGAAGTTGCAGTTACCCTGACAACGCTCGGCTCAGGCCAGCCACACCCCCAGGCTCACTCTCACTGGTTCCCAGCCCTGGCTTTGCCCCTGCACAGAGTCCCCTTTCCCCTCGGGGCCTGCGGGGAAGTATCCATGGCTTGCGGTGGGTGGCTGCGGTTTGGCACTTGGGACCCATGTGTAAGAGGAGCTCCCTGGGGCAGAGGCATGTGTTTGTCTCCAGAACTCAAGCCCCAGAGAGCCTCAAATAGGTGGTAACATCACTGGCTTGATCCAAATCCAAACAGGGCAGGGTTTTCCTGTTTGTTTGTTTGTTTGTTTGTTTGTTTTTCCTCCAGCAGGGAGAGGAAAGAATGTGCCCCGGGCTGCTAATTGGATAGCGAAGTGACCGATTTATTATTTTCTTATCCATGCTGAGCAGAGCTATAGGAAATCTCTGGGGCGAGGAAGGACACGGTGGGGAGTCTCTGGGTCTCTTGGAGATGGAGTTCACAGTTAGGACCAAAGCTGCCAGCTGACATGTTTTCTTTGGCCTGCCCAGCATTTAAAAAATGTTTTTAAATAGATGCTGACATTTTAAAACGGGGGAGATTATACATGAAATCCTGCATTCCTGGCCGTATTGAGAAACTGGAAGATCTGGGCTCAGATCCCCCAAGGTAACAGTCTGGGCTGCAGAGCTGGGTCTGCCCCTTTCTGCAGATGGCCGGGATCCCCACCACCAGTTTCACTCAGCAGCATTAGCTCTGCGGCCCCCTCCACATCGGAGCCTGTGACCCCAGAAGGAAGAGAAGGTGTCCTCCTAGGACACCGACCCATCTCAGGACAGGCACTACCGTGCAGTTGTGGTTCAGCAAGCAGACCAACAGCCAAGGCATCCTGCGAGAGGTGCTTCTGGAGTCAGTTTAATGGCAGATTAAGTTGCCCATTACGAAGCCATTAGAACACAGCGTGATGCATCACTGGGTAAACGAGAGGGGCTGAAGTCAGAGACAGGTTCCTGGAGCGCTCCAGCCAATTTACTTCTGCTTCCCCCCACCCCCACCCCCACCCCTAGGCAGATGAGAGTAGAGACTGTAAATCACTCGCTATGCAATGGCTCATCATAAAGGATATGGAGAGAAATTAGGGGAGGCAAGGAAAAGCAGTGATGAACAAGGCAGGGTTGTTACGGCGTGATTGAAGACAGCAAGACGGTGCCTGTGAAGCTGCTGGAAATCCAACTTGGGCTTCTGGCCTGATTTTGGCCATCCTGCACTAACTGGGAAAGCCACCATCCAGGCTACTGCTTTGCCCCAGAAGGCCCGGGGCTGGGGGTGGGGTGGGGGGGTAGAGCTGGGGGCGAATACGTGGCTGGAGAACTTCCCAAGACAGTGCCTGATGGTGCCAACTACATGGAATGTGAAGTCACTCAGGAGTCTCTTAATCCCGCTTCTGTTGCTTTGGGCTGTGTGACTTTGGATAAGTTACATAACCTCTCTGAGTCACATTTTCCTCATCTCTTGGATGAAGTAAACATCCTAAATGCAAAAGGTGGTGCTGGAAGTCATTGTAGGCACTCGCCAGGTGATGCTCTCTTCAATGTAATATAAAAGCTATAAATTGGATGATCCCTAAATAAAGGTAGAGTTCATGACCCCTAGCTCAGGTGGCACAGTCAGTTGCACAGGGACGTCACTGGCAGGTTCCCTTTTGTTCCTCCTGAGGAATGGAGGGAAGGCTTTCCCCGTGCGGGGTTCTCGGAGTGTCCCAAGCAGCCACACAGGCTTTCCATGAGGCTCAGGTAGGCAGTTTTGAATGGGAGAGCTCCGTGGAAGAGGAAGCTGCCCTCAGCTCACTGTGCTGCTCCAGGACTCCCCAGCACCGGGCAGGAACAGCCCCCATCCAAGCTTGTTCTCTCCCCTCTCCCCCTGCTCAGGGCCCTGGGATGCTGACCCCAGCAGCGCCTTGCTCTTTGTCTTTGTTTGGGCTTCCGCCAAAGCAGAGCCTTAGATGAGGACTTGAGGACTGCTGGTTTCTCAAGAGGTCAAGTGAACGGGGAGCTGCCATTCAGATCCCCCTTCAAGGAAGGACTGGTGGCCTGGGCAGGGCAGTCAGCTCCTTCAGAATCTGCCCCAGCTGCAGAGAGAGCAGCTCTAGTGCCTGAGGTCAGGCCCTCCCTTCTGGGGGCTGCTAGCATCCCCTCTGCTCCCACAGCCTGAAGGGGTGGACATGGTGAGGCCTGGCCATGCAGCCCCAGGGGGGCTCGCCCCAAATTCCCCGAAGCTTTGTTGGTCCTGCACCGCACCTCACCTTTTCCCTCTATCCAGGGCTCCTTCCTTCTCTAGGTTTCCTAATAAAGATCTTGCCCAAAAATGCGGCCCAAGAGTCTGCCTCTAGAGAATGCAGGTCGTGGTAGGTTGGTCTCCGGACTCAGGAGAAAAGGCAGCAGGGAAGGCAGGAAAGGCAATGTAAGGGTGTGTTGTCAAAGCCAAAGGTGCTGCTAGGACCCCGAGAATGGGCCAAGACCTCCTGGCATTTGTCCACGAGCTGCCCACGGCCCCACATTCCTGGGTGTCACCGTGGACTGGCTGAGAGGGCTCCCCACCTTCTGGGAGGACCCCGAGCGGAGAGTGGGTGCACTGGAAATGGGATGCTGTCAGCATGAGTCTGAGCTTTATGACGCATCTCACTGCAGCTGGGGCTGAAGTCAGCAGAGGGTGTGGGGTGGGGGGGCATGGCATGGGACACCCCAAACATGTTAGGCGTGGCTTCCAGGGCCCAGTGGAAGCCCCAGCAGGAGTTCAGAGTGAGGAGGGGCCCGTGATTTCTCCCCTGTTCCTTGCTGCCTCCACAGCAGCACTCAGGCAGAAACTCTGCTTCCCGCAGCCCCGGGGTGCCAGCTCGTCCCACAGCCCCGGGGTGCCAGCTCGTCCTGGGATGGATCAGAAACCCCAGCCCCCCTCACCCCTTCTGGCTGAGGAACAAGGGCCTCCCTGGATTGCTGGTCTCGGGGTGTCTGCCCCCCCCGCCTTACTGCTTCCTTTCGCCCTGCCCTCACCTCTGTCCATGGTCTCCTCAGGAAAGGGTCTCCGGCTGGATGCTCTGGGGACCCTGATTGACAGGATGGACCAGGCCACCTCTCGAGGACGACACAGCCTTGTCTCTGAGTGACCCTCCGGGCCCCGTGAGCCCCCAGCCGCAGCTCCTCGTCTCTCCTCCCTCCCTCCCTGCCAGTGTGGGTCTCCCCACAGCGTCTGCTCACTTTTGAATCTCTTTCTTGTAGATAAATTTATGTCCTCCTCCTTCACGGCTTTGCCTTTTGATTCGGAGGAGGAAAAAAAACCCATTTCTATAAAGCTATTAAATGTTTTCCTTTCACAGACACCAGTTTTGTACATCAGAAGCGCGTTGCCTTTCATGACTATTGAATTCTCGGAAATGGGCTTCAAGTGCCTATTTCAGGAGTTAAAATCTGAACATCAGCTCTTTTTCCCTCTGTGCATTCCTGCCACGCAATCCTAATCCTCTCCGTGATGGATCCCTCTGGCTGGGTAGAAGGAGGATCATTTAAAGGAAATGTGAGAAAGGAAGAGGAGTACTCCATTTCAAGAGATTTTTCTCCCAGTAGTTATTTTCCACAGGTGAGAGGCAGTGAGACTGGCAGCAGATTTTTTCAGTGAATATATAACCACTCCTCCACCCTGGGTCCCCAACACACGCATTCTCCAGGAACGCTGGAACACCCTGTGAGCGCATTCATTCAGCACATGCTGAGTGCCTACTGCATGCCAAGCAGCCAGGTCCTGAGAACGAGGCATGCGATTCCTTGCCCCTGCCATGGAGTCTATATCTAGGCTGCGTGTTAGAGATGAATCCAGTGATTCACACAATGTCACGTTGCAGTTTTCTCTTTGCACTTGCTCTTCCGTCTGCCTGGAATGCTTTCCCCTTGGGTACGCACGTGGCTTGCTCCACATCTCCAGGGGTTTTCTGCAGTCCTCACTCTTCCCGGAGGACCTCCGGCCACCCAGCATTCTTGCTCTCTTTTCTCTTTTGTTTCCTTGTTGATGGTCAGTCTCTGACAGAAAATAAGCCCCGTGAGAGTAGAGATTTCTCTCTCTCTTTCTTTTAAAGTCTTTTTTTTTTTTTTTTTTTTTTTTTGTTCTCTTTAGTAATCTCAGAGCTGAGAAGAGTACACGGCACATGGTAGGTGCTCAGACAATGCTTACTGAATGAGTGAACTGTACCAAGTACTAATAAGTGTGGGGCTCACAAGGACTGGAAAAGGAAGGCTCCTGGGTGGAGATGCCGATGGGGCTAATCTAAGAAGATCCGGAGCAGTAACCAGGCCTCAAGGGGAAGGGACTGATTACAGGCAGGAAGCCCAAGCTTGGGCGGAGGCCGGGGACAAATGGGAGCTGAGGGGCTTCAGGAACTAAAAGGAATTCAGTGAGGTCAAAATGGAATGGAATTGTAACTGCTCGCTCCCGCAGTGGTGAGCAAGGAGCTGTACTTATCCCATTTTAGAGGTGAGAAAATCAAGGCACGGGGAGTTTCAGTGACCTGTATGAATCACAGACCTGATGGGCAGCAGAGTTGGAGTTCAAATCCAGGTACTCTGACTCCAGAGCCTGGGGTCTTGTCCCCTCTGGCCATAGGTCTCTATAGGAATAGACTCAGCCAGCACCTGTGGTGCTGTGGAGAGACACTGGATCCAGGGTAGGGACTGCAGAGTTGCAGGCAGTTGCAAGGGGAGTGTCCCCCCACACCCCAGGGCTCAGCCCTCCCAGCTCTGCACACCTCACCTCTGCTCCCCCAGGCTCTCCTGAGCCACATCTGCTCTAATTGGATTGACTGTCAAAAACTTGTTCCAAAAAAAAAACAAAAACAAAAACAAAAAACTTATTACCCATTTCTAGTCTGGATGGGCAAAAGCAGCCTAAACTCCCTAACGGTTTGGCTGTGTACCAATAAGATCCCTTCAGAGATTGTTATAAAGCCAGTGCTCTGTTCTCTGGGATGATGAGTTATTTTAAAAAGCATTAACTAGGTCATTCGCAGTGCAGTGTGGGTGGTTCTCAGCCTTGGCTGTCCACTAAAGTCACCTGGGGAGCTTTTTAAGCATGTCTGTGTCTCAGCCACACCCTGGCCATTTATATCAGAATCGCTAGGGATAGGACCCAGGCAGCAATATTTTTAAAGCTCTCCAGGGAAGCCTGGTGTGCAATCAAGTCTGAGAATCACAGCTCCCAGCTCCTCAAAGGGTGGATGGGTGGCCAGTACCATCAGCATCCCTGGGAGCTTGTTAGAAACACAGAGGGGATGCCTGGCTGGCTCAGTTGGTAGAACATATGACTCTTGATCTCACAGTTGTAAGTTTGAGTTCCATGTGAGGTGTAGAGATTACTTAAAAAAATAAAATCACAAAAAAAAACCCATCTTGCTCCACTCCAGACTTACTAATTCAAAATCTGCATTTTGTTTTTATTTTTTTGTTTTTGTTATTTTCAAAGTCTGCATTTTAGTAAGGTGATTCCTGTCCACGCTGAAGTTGAAAAGGCAGCTCTCTCTAACCACACTGTCCAGTACTGTAGTCACGTGTGGTTATTTAGATTTAAATTAAATAAAAAAGATTCAGCTCCTCAGTCACACTGGCCACATGTTGCATGCTCAGTCGCCACCTGCAGCTAGTGGCTACCACATTGGACAGGGTAGATACAGACTATTTTGATGATTGCAGAAAGTTCTACTGGAGAACGTTGCTCTAGAACATTCTGGAAAGGGGTAGTAATTAGCCACCATCTGTTTCCTTTGGCTGCTACCAGGCATACAGATAGCAGGCAATGACACTCACTTGGGTGGGACAAAACTGAGATGCAGTCAACTTGGCACATATCTAGATTATTTTCCATTCATTTTATTTTATTTTATTTTATTTTTTATTTTTTTTATTTTCCATTCATTTTAAATCAAGAGCATGGCCATATCTTCCTAAGCCCTGCATAAGTGCAGTTGGTGTGTGACATGGGGCTGGGGGCACAGATGGGTGGGGGAGAGAGAGAGGCAAGATCACTTTCAAGGGCTAGGACAGAAGGCGAGACTGTTACCCTGGCCCCCACCCTCCCTGTCAGTCCCAGTCCAAGGCAGCAGGAACACACTCCCTAATAATCACAATGCAGGAAAGCACTCGGCGACCAGATGTGACTCATTGGTGACTCCAGGTGCAAATATGAAAAGCGGGCATTTTGTCAGCTGAATAATAATAGCCAGGCTCCAGTGTGATGAGGCTGGGGGCTTAGGTCGTTTTTCTTTGCAGGGTAGAGTTGTTGTTTTTTGTGGGAAGGAGTTCAGTCCCTTCAGCAAAACCCTTCCTCTTTTTATTTTTTTATTTTTTTGAAAAAGGCCAGGCACTGTTTCTCCTGGAGACCTTTGGTTGCTGACAGCAGGCTGCATAATGCAGCGGGAGCTGAACAGTATGATGATGACAGCCCACACCAGCAGTGGAAAGCGACGTGCATTTTCCTGAGAGAAAGCTGTTCTCTATTTAGAGGGCCACTTTGCCAGCTGACAGCAGGAGAGGGGCCGCGCTCAGCAAGCAGCGCCTTCATTTACGCACAGGGTCCTGTGAGTGCTCGCCCTGCAAAGTACTGTGGGGCGATGGGGAGATGGTTCAAAGGGTGAAAGGGTGAAAAAGCAGAATAAGAGAATGGTTGAGCAAAATGTGTCCCTCTGGGTAGCAACTTGTGCCATGGGGTGCTGTGTAAATCTTAACGAAATGTCAATCTTACCACTCCGTTCATATTGTTAAACAGTAAAGCTTTGCATTTTGGAGTTGTTTTGTGATAGCTTTATAAGCTTTATAAGGTTGGTCCTTGTGACTACCTCAGGAGGAAGTCGCAGCAAGTTTCATCATCCCCTTTCAGGTGACAGCCCAGGGTGGTCAAGTGATTCTTCTAAGGTCACACAGCTCCTAATGAGTGGAAAACACAAAGCAATCGTTTATTTACTAGTAACTATTTCTTGAGAATCCTATCAAGTGCCTGACTCCTGGGATGTTTCTGTAGAGTTTCTATTTCCATCGACCTTAGTTTCTTTATTTCATGGAGCTGGGTTTCTAAAGAGGCTGTGAGAGGGGGAAAAAAGGCGGGTGCGGGGGAAGAGGAGCAAATTAGCAAATGATTGCAAATTATGGTGAATGCCATGAATGAAAAAAACTCAAAAAACCACAAAACAACCCAATGGCCAAGGGTAGAAGCACTAGGACAGAGGTAGGCAAGATGGGTAAGTGGATTTGCAAAGTCTTCTCTGAAGGGGAGACATTTGCGTTGAGGCTTGAGGGATGGGTGGTAACTAGCCTAGTGGCTAAATAGCCTAATGTGGTTATTTAGATTTAAATTAAATAAAAAAGATTAGGTAGGGAAGGGGCCTAGGTAGGGGAGGGGTGGAGGCTGGGGGGCACTGCAGACCGAGGGGACTGAAGGATGTAGGGTGGGAATCTGCTGGCCTCCAGGGGCTGCCTGCAGGAAGGCTGTGAGACAGAGTGTGATGCAGGACAGGACACCTGGCTCCCTCCCTCTGCCTTTCACCCCACATACCTGTAACTGAGGGGCTAGCCTCTCAGTTCCTCCTTTCTCCAGGTCCTCTCCTGAGAATCAGATCTGCAGGCTGTTCCAAGGTTTGGCGCTGTAGCTTGCGGGGATGGTGGCGAGATATGGCTCTGGAAAGTTGGATGGAAGGGCAGTGGGACCTCAAAGACACTGAAGCCTGGGTGTCCATGGAAGTGGGAGCAGAAAGGTGAAAATGAAAAATTGAGAGACAGTCAGAGGGCAGAGGTTCCAGAGCAGCTGTCAGCTGTGGGGAGAGGGGCACAGAAGCTGCAGCAGGCTGTGGGTGGAAGCCTCTTCAGTCTCATCTGAGAGGTTACCTTAGGCTGCCTCTCTCTGTTTCTTTGGACAGGCTATTGCCCAGAGACTGGATTAACATGAGCTTATGGAGGTTATTCTAAAATACGATAAATCAAGGCTTGACTCCCAACTGAGAGCCCTGCAGAGTTTGTCAAAAGGCAGTCATAACGATGGGCTCCTGCACATAGAGATTGGAGCCAGAGCCATTCAGCAAATAACAGAGTTCTTTTCTTCTCCACGCCTATGCCAATTGGCTCAGCACGGTATCTCCAGTGACTGCTGCATTTGGGAAGCCTGACTTACTGGATGGAACTGTACACATTGTGAGGTTGGGCCTTGTTAGGTCAGATTAGGAGGAGAGGAAGGACTAATCAATGTTTTGATAGTCATTTCTCACACGTTCACTAATTTCACCATTCTAAGCCTATTACATGCATGAATTTTTTAAATCCACATCAGAACCTTGCAGAAATGAGATAGGTATAATCTACAGCCCCATTTTACAGAAGAGGAAACGGAGGTACAAACTCCTATTGTTTTAAAAGTTATTTATTTATTTTAGGGATAGAGAATGCACATGAGGTGGAGAGGGGGTACAGAGGAATAGGGAGAGAAACTTTAGCAGACTCCGCACATAGTGTGGAGCCTGACACAGGGCTTGATCTCAGGGTCTGAGACAAAACCAAGTCAGACGTTAAACCAATTGCACCACCCTGACACACCTTGTTGTATAAACTCATAAGAGTCAGTAGGTGGCACAGCCAGGACTTGAACTTACTGTGGCTCCAGAGTTCCTGCCCTTTAGCATCGTAGAGGTGACATAAGAGACCTCCGGTCTCATTTGACCACAGATACCACCCCCTTTGGCCACAGTACCTGACCAACATGACAATCACTTCTAGAGCACTTATTAAGGGCAATATTAGGTAACTAATACATTACTGTAAGCTCTCTTCTCCCTCACGAATATGATACATACAGGATTTATCAGTAAAGGCAGTTGGTGAGGAGAGGATAGCTTACAGATGTGGAATGAAACAACCAAAGGTCTAGAAAATTTGAGTTTCTACCAACATATGGCAAAGTACATTGCCATGCAATAAGCATTAGGTTGTTTCTAAAAGAACTAGTGAGAGAAATAAGTCACCACCATGTGAATTCAACAAACCATTGTCAGTTGCCTACTCTATGGAGGGCACTGTATGAGAGACTGGTGTACTACATTGGGTTGTTCTGACCAAGTACCACAAACTGGGGTGCTTAAAGTAATAGAAACTTTAAAAATATATATATTTTATTTATTTATTTGACAGAGAGAGAGCACAAGCAGAGGGAGTGGGAGAGGGAGAAGCAGGCTCCATCTCAGGACCCTGGGAACATGACCTGAGCCAAAGGCAGATGCTTTACAGACAGATCCACCCAGGTACCCCTAAAGTAAGAGAAACTTTATTCTCTCACAGTTCTAGAGGCTTAAAGTCTGAAATCAAGGTGTTGGCAGGACTCTGGGCCCTCTGAGGGTCCTAGAAAGAATCTGTTCCAGGTTTGTCTTCTAGCTTCTGGGGTTGCCAGCAACCCTTGATATTCCTTGGCTTATAGATGCATCATTCCAGTCTCTTCCTCTGTGCTCACATGTTCTGCCCTTTGGTCTTCATGTTGTCTTCATTCTATGCATGTGTGCCTCTGTGTCTCTACTCCCTATAAGGACGCCAGTCAGATTAGGGCCCACCCTAATGACCTCAGCTGACCTTGATTGTATCTGCAAAGACCCCACATCCAAATACGGTCAAAGCCACAGGTACTTAGGGTTAGGACTGCAACAGCTTTTAGTGGGACACAGTTCAACCATAGCACTAAGATGGATAAGCTCCTTTCTCCACCATGGCAATTAGAGACCTGTGTGTCTCTAAGAGTAACCCATATGGTAAGCTAGCAAGCATAATTTGGGAATGCCTCATGGGCCAAGGGACAATGTCACTGGCCTTCAAAGGATGAGTAGAAATTCAGCATTTGGAAGAGAAATGACATTTCAGGCCGCAGAACTGGAGTGAGCAGAGACAGAAAGGCCAGAAAACAGAGGAACTGCTGAGGGCTAAGCAATGGCTCTGACGCTGAGTAGGAGGGAAGATTTGTAGCCAGGTTAGAGAGGTATTGATTGCTAGTCTGAGAATCTGTACTGGATTCTTGGAACAGTCGTGAAGTGCCGGCTCATAGCCCTCACCTACCCTTTACCGTGCCCACACCTGAGGTCAGGTGAAGGTGAGTGTATGGGGTCTGCCCAGAGGCAGGAACCTCTAGGTGCAGCAGCTTTGCCTTTGCCCTAGGGCAACCCTCTGGAGAGGGTTGCAGGCAGCAGCTGGGGAATGGGAAACAGAAGGACCCCGCAGGATCTGGTGGGACACCCCAGCCTCTGCTACACAGGGGAGAATCCAGGTGCCAAGATCCTGGCGGCAGGAGGAACTAAGGCAATGGAGATTTGGAGCGGGGTCTGGGTTAAAGATGTGAGCTTGGGATTCATCCATATGTAGGGGATATGAACACCTGGGAGTGGGTGAGGTCCCCTAGACAGAGCACGAAGTGTTCAAAGAAAGGAAGCCAGAAGGCAGAGATGAGAAAAACCTGAATCAAGGAGATCAGTGTGCCTGCACTTGTCTAATTAGACAGCTCCAAGCGCTAGATAATTGCCACCCAGGGTGAAAGCCCATGCCTTGGGGAGCTTCAGTAAGACTCATCCCCACCATTCTTTAGGGACTGAAAAAAAGTCACTTTTTTTCAGTGACTTCTGCATGGCTGAGGTTCATTTCAATAAGGGACCTTTGAGAGACACAGGTCTTTATTCAAAAAAATAGTGACCTGTGTTAGTTCAGAGCTCAGGCTCTGAGGTTTGACCCTTGGATCTGGCTTTTGACTCCATCACTTATTTAACTGAGAGACCCTAGTGGAAATTACTTACTTTTTTGAGCCTCCATTCCCCATCTGTCCAACGAGAAGAGTAACAGTACTGATCTCAAAGAGCTGTCCAGAAGATCATGAGAGACTGCACGTCAGGTGCATGGCGCGATGCTGTGCCCATGACAGGTGCTGTCAGTGATGGTCACATTCAGTCAGCCGCTGGGGCAGCACTCCTCAGATGACTGTTACAAGTCCAAGTTGTCGGGTATTATGCTGAGTGAAATAAGTCAATTGGAGAAGGACAAACATTATATGGTCTAATTCATTTGGGGAATATAAAAATTAGTGAAAGGGAATAAAGGGGAAAGGAGAGAAAATCATTGAAAATATCAGTGAGGGACAAAACATGAGACACCTAGCTCTGGGAAGTGAACAAGGTGTAGTGGAAGGGGAGGTGGGCAGGAGGTTGGGGTGACTAGGTAACGGACACTGAGGGGGGCACTTGGTGGAATGAGCACTGGGTGTTATGCTATATGTTGGCAAATTGAACTCCAAAAAAAAAAATAAAATAAAAAAAAAAAAAAAAAAAAAACAACAAGTCCAGGTTGTCACCTATGCTTCTGGCCTACCTGCTCTAGACTGAAGGTTCCAGCGACCCTCTCTTTGGGTTCAATTAATTTGCTAGAGAGGATCACAGGACTCAAAAAGACCTTTTGCTTGCTAGATTACCAGTTTATTATGAAAGGATATAATTCAGAAACAGCCGATGTAAGAGATGCATATGGAAGATATGACGGGAGGATGCAGAGCTTCCTTGCCCTCTCTGAGCAAATGTGACACTTTCCCCGCAACTCCACAAGCGCACTAACCTGGAAGCTCTCCAGATTCCTCCTTTTGGGTTTTTATGGAGGCTTCACCACAGAGGCACGACTGGTGAAATCACTGGCTGCTGGTGATCACACTCCCTCTCCAGTTCCTTTTCCCTCCCCAGAAGGGGAGAGGTGAGGTGGGGGCTCAAAGTTCCAACCCTCTAATCACGTGGTTTTTTCTCCTGGCAGCCAGCCCCACCCCACCCCCCAATCCTTAGGTGTCTTCCAAATGTCACCTCATTAAAATAACAAAAGACACCTTTATCACTCTCATCACTTAGGAAATTCCAAGGGTTTTAGGAGCTCGGTGCCAGAAAAGGGAAGCTGACCCAATACACATATCTTATTATAAATCACAATGTCACACCATCCATCCCTTGAGGGAGAAGGGAGGGGTGGCGCTGAATTAACTCCTGAACTGCGGAAAAGCTCTGTTGATATCAGAAGCAGGGGGAAAGATCACAAAAATAACAGATGTTTGGGGGATTGTGAAATACTACCCAGTCCTAACAAGCCTAGATTAGACAACAGTGTGGTGTGGATACTAAAACACTTGGGTATGTGGACAGAGAGAAAAGGGACAAAATACCTTCAGCCATTTTACTGTGCTATTGGGGGAGAACCCTGTGTCTCTTGATAATGTAAAATTGTAGGAAAGACAGGGCTTTGTAATTTGATAGGTGTGAATTCAATACCAAGCTCTACCAATTACTAGCTCTGAACCTATCATAACCTTCAGTTGTTTCATCTGTAAAACTGCAGTAGTGGTACTCACCCCCATAGGGTTATCACCAAGATTAGATGAGGGTGTGCACGTACAGTGCCAATGGAACGCTGGCATCTGTAGCTAAAAGATGTGAGGAGAAGGAGAATGATAAGGGCTAAAGACTTACTCTGTCTTTCTGGAAAGGGAGGACACCTCCCGACTCTAACTATGTTCTATTCTTATATCACTTTATGCAAGGTTAAGATCCTTAGAAGAGACACTCAGATTGGTCAGGCTTGGATGACGGGGAAGGCCAGGTGGGGTCAGCACACCTTGCTTGGCCAATCCACTGAGACTGTCTAAAAGGGGGATGAAGTGGTTCCCAGCAGAAACTGGGATGCTTCTGGAGAAGAGTGGAGTTGGATGCTGGATAGGAGAAGCACAGATGTATGCTACAGACATTCTCCAATGCAGCATTCTAGGAAGCCCTGCCAGACTTTGGCCCTCTCCTGCTTCCTTGCATTAGGTGTTTCC
Source organism: Canis lupus familiaris (assembly GCF_011100685.1). Taxonomy (NCBI): domain Eukaryota; kingdom Metazoa; phylum Chordata; class Mammalia; order Carnivora; family Canidae; genus Canis; species Canis lupus. Next base: position 20,137,956 of record NC_049241.1, read on the forward strand.
CCTAGTGGCACCCAGAGAGGAGGTGAATGGGGGATTGTGGCTGACGCTGTCAGTTACCTCCCTTAAGAACCTTACTCCACCTTCCTCATAGTCCACAGCACCTGCTTAAATTCAAGAGTTCACTGTTCCATGTTACGAGGGGATGTTGCTTTTTCTCATTGATTGTGGTAGTTTCATGACCCTTGCCAACAAGGAAGGTCAGGTGGCTCTCATAGCCAGTGGGTTATCAGCCGTGACGCTCTTGGAGAGACAATGCTCTGAATAAAAAGAGACACATGGAATAAAACCCTTCTCTTCTTCAGGCAGATGTTACTGGGTTCCCATGTGATACCTGAGACTGTGGCAACCGCCTTGTAATAACAAGGTGGCGGGGCAACTTGGTGGCTCGGTGGTTGAGCGTCTGCCTTTGGCTGAGGTCCTGGGATCGAGTCCCTTATCGGGCTCCCCGCAGAAAGCCTGTTTCTCCCTCTGCCTGTATCTCTGCCTCTCTCTGTGTGTCTCTCATGAATAAATAAATAAAATATTAAAAAAAAATAACAAGGTGGCAAGCCCAAGAGCTGAGTGGATGTGATGGCAATGGTAGGACAGAAATATATCACATCATCATTTGCTGATCTACTTCTTGTAATGCCTATCATCCAAACTACGTTTAGATAAGTTTTCTGTTACTTGTTGACAAAGCATTTGAATGATATATGCCCATCCACCTCAATATCTCCAACAACAAGGAGGACTTTCTGTTCTGATCAGTGGTTCTACAAGTGTGGTTCCTAGACCAGCAGCATAGGCATCACCTGGAAACTGATTTGAAAAGCCAATTCTCAGGCCCCATCCTGCCTTCCTGGATCAGAAGGGAGGATTGGGGGCAGCAGTAACCTGTGTTTAAACAAGCCCTCCCACTGATCATGATTTAGGATGGAATTTGCCGATCCTTGCTTTATATTAATATATGTCATTCTCACATCAGAACTCACCATTGGCAGTGGTCTCACACATTATTCCTTCTAATGTACCCTGTCCTGTTACTGCTTTGATTCCACCATCCCTAAAATTAAACGATTTTTTAAGAAAAGAAAATATTTGAAAACTATTGGCCAGATGAACTTTTTGCCCATTGTTTCAGTTTGCTTGCTTGAAGTCATTACCTCCTTCCAGACAGTATGTTGGTCTATAATAGCTAGTCTATAATAGCTAGAATGTGGCAGTTAGTTCCAAAATGTTTAGAAATGCTAATAATCTTTATTAGTAATGGTCCATGAGGGTATCCACTGAGCTTTTGGAAGTGAAATTAGTAAGGAATTTTGGGGACTTGTACACTGCTCAGGATATGCAAATAGCCATGTGAAGAGCAAAAGGATTCAGAGTTAGAAGAGGAAAAGAATGAAGAAAGTCACTGCAAGAAAAAGGAAAAAACATAAAAAGGAAAGCATTCTGGTTGGGACAGTAGGTGAAGATGGATTTGTCTTCTAGGACTCTATGCATTTAAACAAATGGAGGGGAATGTGTGGGGAGGCGACTCAGGTGGGGGAGTGCCATGAACAAGGTATCAGGGAAAGAGGGCATGAGATGTGTCTAGAAAAGTGGGCAGCCATGGATAGAATGGTCTACTGGACGCCCTGTGTGGGATGGAGGACCACAGCAAGACCGAACTCTGGCACCACTACCTACTAACTGTGGTCTTGGACAGCTTCCCTAGCTTCTCTAAGCCTTAGTTTTCTCAGCAGTCCTTGGACTCAAGAATAGAGGCTTGGTGGGAGGTTTACATGAACCAGCATGCTGTAGACTGTATTGTGTGCCCCCCCCATTCATATATTGAAGCTCTACCCCCACCCCCCAATGTGACGGCATTTGGGAGAGGGGTCTGTGGGAGGTGATTAGGGTTAGATGGGTTCATGAGGGTGGCTTTATAAGAAGAGGAAGAGACCAAGATCCTGCTCTGTCTGCCATGTGAGGACACAGCAACAAGGCAGAGGAGTGCAAGCCAGTAAGAGAAGTCTCGCCAGAAAGCCAATCAGCTTGCACCTTGCTCTTGGACTTCCAACCTCTACAACTATGAGAATATAAATGTCTGTTGTTTAAACCACCCAGTCTATGGTATTTTCTTATGGCAGCCCAAGCAGACTAATACACGGCATATGTTAGGGACCTTTTAGGGGGCTTGGCTCATTGTAAGTGCTCACTAAATAAGATGCATAACAATAAACACACTAATGAGCAGTAAATTTGGAGGATGAGATTGCTAAGGTCTTTGAATGGCTAAACTGGGAATATAATTTATTCTGTAGATGACTGGAAGTTTTCGAGCAGGAAACTAAAAGACAAAGCATATGTGTGCAGGGTCTGAGGTCACTCTGACAATAGAGCATTATATAAGGCAGGATTGGGCAAACTTTAGCATCAGAATCAAGTCCAGGGCTTGTTAAAACAAGTCCATGCTGCCCCACTCTCCTTTTCAGATTTAGTGGGTCTGGGACAGAATCCAAGTATTTGCATTTCAGATAAGTTCCTAGGTGATGCAGACGCTCCTAGCCCAAGGATGCCACTTCCAGGGAGGGAGGAAGAGAAAGGAATAGAGACTCTTGTGACCTCTGGCTGGTGACTTGCTGCTGGGAATGGCAGCAGAATGCTTGCTCTGCAAATGTTCAATCCACCCTGTGGTAGATGATGGATAATGTAGGTGGTACGTGGAGCTGCCGGGAGAAATTGCTACAAGTACAGCAAGCAATTATGGCATTGGGTTTCTGTTTCTGTTTTAAGGGTAAACCACTATAATTATAAAACTTGCAAAACCCTGACTTATGAAGTGTAGATCCTGGAATGGGGAGAAACACCACGTTCCTGCCTTCTCCAAGTTACAGATTTTGGGTCAGGGCTGACCGCTTAGGCCACCTGCTAAAATGACACAGACTAGTTGCAGGGTGACGTCATAAATAATGCCGGTGAAGTTAGCTGAACACCAGGGTCATTAAGATGTTCAGTTGCATGTGGGATTGTAGGTATGAGACAGACTTTTGTGTTATTATTTATTTTTTTTGTATGACCTTGAGGTGAATGGTGGCTGTTTCTTCCTCAGCATTCCTTTATATTATACCTGCCCTCTCCCCTTAGCTTTCTTAGGGAAATTGTTTTGTCACCATGAACTCCATATGGTGCTTGTGAAGCTGCCAAACTCTTTGGTCCGTCCTTCTGGCCCCAGGGTGGGCACCAGATCAAAGTCTGGCCAATCACAGAGCCGAATCTGCACCCCCCCACCCAAGTGGGCTGAGGAGGCACGTGACCCAGCATAGCCTTCAGAATCCTTCTGTGGGACTCATCTGTGGACATCAGAAGAGAGACCCTCTCTCCCTCGGGGCACTAAGCCAAGCTGGTGTTGAGTGTTGGTGTTGAGTAAAGCATGCTGTTCACCAAACCCCTAAACCGTGAGGAATCCTCTTGTCACAGGAGGGAATGAGGCCAACCCATAGAGAAACAACAACCCAACCCTTGAAGAGATCCTTATCATCTCTGTCACTAGAATCCCAAGACTGATACTACAGGTAGATTTTCATTTGCATGAGTCAAAATTTTTTGCCTCTTTTTCTTAAGCTTTGAGTTGGTTCCTGGCACTTTTAATTAAAAGAGTGAAAAACAAAGTTCATATATCCACCCATCACCTTCTAACTTGCAGAAATCAGGTTGTGCCGGAGAAATTGCGTATTCCATACTCAAATGCTGACATTGGCGTAGGAAGGAGTCTTTGGGAGGTGTCTGAAATTTCAGGGCACTGTCTCCATGGGAAGCTTTGAGCATTACGTTTGGAAATGCTAACGAGAGAGAGGGAAAAAGAGAGCAAAGGTTTATTAATCTTCACATGGCCAAGTCAGTCTGTTTAGGAGGGAAAAAGAAACAAAAAGTGATGGAAGATGCTGGTAGTGTTCTTGATGAAAAAATGGAAGGTTTTCATCATTAGGTAGTGGGAACGCTGGTGATCAGGAACTTTTCCTACAAGAAGCACCCTCGTACTTTTCATGTTGGTAGTGGGGGTTAACACTCCTGGGATTGTTCATCAAGCTAATGCTAAATAACCTACATATCTGACCAAAGTGAATTCACCCCTATGTCCTCAACAAAGGGAGCAAGCAAAGGGAATGATAATTCAGCAGTGCAGCCAACCCTTGCTCTCATCCCACCCAGTGGACGATGGACACTTTGGAGGGTGAGTTCCAGCCTCTCACAGTTGAGCATCTTGCTGGACTTGTGGGCATTGGAGGGGATTTTCCAAAACCTAACTGTAGCTAATTTTTATTTTTGTGAAAATTGAGAACCTGACTCCCTCAATAAGATGAGTTACCCCTACAGGACGCCCCATATTTCAAGTTTTTATTGAAGCATATTCAGGGGCTTAAGTGGTGACTCTGCAAGTGTGTGTGTGTGTGTGTGTGTGTGTGTGTGTGTGTGCTTCTCAAAATGTATCAGGTATTATCTGAGGCTCAGCATTAATAAGCCATATAATTACCAGGTTCTATAGTATTCGAAATCAAAATCACTTTTAGATTCCTTTCCTCCTCTGGGCTGTTGTAAGTGATAAGCACATCAAAATACTTTGTGATGGCTGTGTAGGAGAAAAGTCCTCTCAGTGCAAATTACCAGGCAACTTTTATCCCGTTGAATAAACTCTAGGCAGCCACTCTGCCATCAACAACACATATGAAAGGCTGAACTCTGTGGTTGATCTGTTTTGTGTGAGGTGGGCACTTGCTGTTCTATTTGCCCAGTGGCGCTTTTTAATTGGAATGATTTTTATTTGGTCTGATTTCCTGAAATAGAATACATTGCCTGCTAACCCCAGAAAGTCTATCAGCATAGAGAGCAAACTGTCCTGGGCTCTTGGCTTAGCTGTTTGGGGAGGAGCCGTGGCAGTGGGAGTGGGGGAGTTGCAGCATATTCAAATCTGATATTGAAACAGTTTGTGTGTGTTTAGGGAGTAACCGCAAAATTTGACATGCCATCTCCACCCAAACCCCAAACCCCAAACCGGTTCCATTCCAATAGCCAAGCCTGCTCCAGGCCGTGCTCTCAAAGCTTCTTTTGAGTAGTTTATTTCTTCCTATTTACAACTCCCAGAGTGAGCTGTTTTTTAAGGGAAAATCAGTTTCTATTAACGTCTAGGACCCCGAGTGGGTCTTTGCCTCTAATTTGTCCTGCTTTGTTTCAGCGCAAGCACACTCTGAACGGGTAACCAGGCGAGCGGGGGCCTGTGACAGTCACAATCACCTCGAGTTGATTTATGCACAGGGATTCAAGGAGCAATCATATTTTAAATAAGGCTAATCAAGCTGTCTTTTTGTGCAAGCCCCCAAAACCACACACAGACCTCACCCTCAGCGTGCTCTCATTTCCACTGAGTAAAAGCAAAGGCGAGAGGCTTATTAGGAGCCTGAAGCTGGCCCGGAGAATTAAGCTAGTGCTGCCCAATGTGTAAGCACAGCAGAATACTCGTCGGAGGGAGGAGGACAAGGAAGCCACGTGGTTCCTGCAAATTAAGGGACTGGATGCTCCGCTCTGGTTGTGATTTTTCTGTTTCAGTTGAGCCCACTTTGGGTTTCTTGCCTTACGTTCTTTTGGTCGACTACTTTGCCTCATTGTGTTTTTACTGCTCAGGACTCTGGCTCCGGGCTTCCAAGGCCGCATAACCAAGATCAAGTTTACTTTTCAACTTTGTGCTGTCCTCTTTGTTCAGTCCTCACCTCCTCTCACTTTCTTCCTCCCACCTCCCACAACCACCTCTGAAACACTAACCCCCTCCATGTGGCACTGGTTTTGTAACCCACCCAAACCTGTCTTTTTTTTTTTTTTTTTTTTTTAAGTTTCTACTGTGTCCCAGGATCCACAAACTTTCTGTTAAGGGCTCCAGTAAAGCATTCCAGCTTTGTAGGTCATATGGTATCTGTTGTAACTACTCCACTCTGTTATTGGATTGTAATAGTAGCCTGGCCATCAACAATGCATAAGGAAACAGGTGTGCCTTTGTTTCAATAAAACTTTATTTATAGATAGAGACAATGGGCCAGATTTGGCCTGAGAGCCAAATGTAGTGAATCCCTGTGACATACATAGGAGATCTACCAGACTTTGTAGAGTATTCCATCAGCAGAAATACTGGCAGCTCTGATTGAAAGGATGAGGAGAATAAAGTGAAAGAAGACTATCAGACCCTCTAAATTTTATTAGCAGGAAACAGGCTGATAAAACTAGTCAGCTGCAAACAAATGCTACCTGTCATGCAAAAGGAAGGAGAGGGTAGGGGTCAGTTAAGCATCTTCAGCTCAGGTCATGATCTGAGGGTCCTGGGATCGAGCCTGCCATCAGGCTCCCTGCTTCTCCTCCTGCCCCTCTCTCACCTCTCATGCTCTATCTCTCAAATAAGCAAGTGAAGTCTTTAAAAGAAAAAAAAAGTTAAAAAAGAAAAAAGAAGGAGAGATCAGAGCCATGGGCTTCAGGGCAGAATTGGGAGCCAGGCTCTTGGCTCCCTGATGGATTTTGCGCAATTGGAGTTAGAAATTGCTTGGGACCAGGGGGTCCTTTTTTCCTTTCCCTTTTCTCCCTTTTTGAATAAGAATGTGTGTAAGGTATCCCGAGGGGGTTCTAAACCACAAGGGATAGATAACTTGTTTGCCAATTTTACAGACCCATAAATGGAGAGGAATTATGCCCCTAGATGGATCATATGAAGAGTCACACCCACACTTCATTTAGATGATTTAGGGGATGAGATCTGAGACTTTTGAGCTAACGAAACTTAGATGAGTTTCTGGACTTGAGTTAT